>NC_082687.1:59335050-61753229 GCF_949987515.2 Delphinus delphis | reverse complement strand
CCAGGAAGTGCAGCAAGACCCATACAGGATAAACCCAAGGAGAAACACAACAAGACACATAGTAATCAAATTGGCAAAATTTAAAGACAAAGAAAAAATATGGAAAGCAGCAAGGGAAAAAAGACAGATAACATACAAGGGAACTCCCATAAGGTTAACAGCTGATTACTCAGCAGAAACTCTACAAGCCAGAAGGGAACGGCATGATATACTTAAAGTGATGAAAGGGAAGAACCAACAACCAAGATTACTCTGCCCGGCAAGGATCTCATTCAGATTCACTGGAGAAATCAAAAGCTTTACAGACAAGCAAAAGCTAAGAGAATTCAGCACCACTGAACCAGCTCTACAACAAATGCTAAAGGAACTTCTCTAAGTGGGAAACACAAGAGAAGAAAAGGACCTACCAAAAAAAAAAAAAAAAAAACCCAAAACAATTAAGAAAATGGTCATAGGAACATACATATCGATAATTACCTTAAATGTGAATGGATTAAATGCTCCAACCAAAAGACACAGGCTTGCTGAATGGATACAAAAACAAGACCCATATATAACAAGACCCAATATACCCATATATATTTCAGACCTAGGGACACATACAGACTGAAAGTGAGGGGACAGAAAAAGATACTCCATGCAAATGGAAATCAAAAGGAAGCTGGAGTAGCAATACTCATATCAGATAAAATAAACTTTAATATAAAGAATGTTACAAGAGACTAGGAAGGACACTACATAATGAGCAAGGGATCAATCCAAGAAGAAGATACAACAGTTATAAACATATATGCACCCAACATAGGAGCACCTCAATACATAAGGCAACTGCTAACAGCTATAAAAGAGGAAATCAACAGTCACACAATAATAGTGGAGGACTTTAACACCTCACTTACACCAATGGACAGATCATCCAAAATGAAAATAAATAAGGAAACAGAAGCTTTAAATGACACAATAGAGCAGATAGATTTAATTGATATTTATAGGACATTCCATCCAAGAACAGCAGATTACACTTTCTTCTCAAGTGCGCACGGAGCGTTCTCCAGGATAGATCACATCTTGGGTCACAAATCAAGCCTCAGTAAATTTAAGAAAATTGAAATCATATCAAGCATTTTTTCTGACCAAAACGCTATGAGACTAGAAATGAATTACAGGGAAAAAAATGTAAAAAGCACAAACTCATGGAGGCTAAACAATACGTTACTAAATAACCAAGAGATCACTGAAGAAATCAAAGAGGAAATCAAAAAATGTCTAGAGACAAATGACAATGAAAACACGATGATCCAAAACCTATGGGATGCAGCAAAAGCAGTTCTAAGAAGGAAGTTTGTAGCTATACAAGCCTACCTCAAGAAACAAGAAAAATCTCAAATAAACAATCTAACCTTATACCTAAAGGAACTAGAGAAAGAAGAACAAACAAATCCCAAAGTTAGCAGAAGGAAAGAAATCATAAAGATCAGAGCAGAAATAAATGAAATAGAAACAAAGAAAATAATAGCAAAGATCAATAAAACTAAAATCTGGTTTTTTGAGAAGGTAAACAAAATTGATAAACCTTTAGCCAGACTCATCAAGAAAAAGACATAGAGGACTCAAATCAATAAAATTACAAATGAAAAAGGAGAAGTTACAACAAACACTGCAGACATACAAAGAATCCTAAGAGACTACTACAAGCAACTCTATGCCAGTAAATAGACAACCTGGAAGAATATACAGAATCCTCCTTATTCATTTTGTTCTTAAAATAAGATTTGTAAAATACATGGAAGGTGATATTACATATTGAATATTGTTTTAGCCCACTTCCAAGGTAATAACCAAATGCTTCTGATATTCACAGACTTGTGTAGTAGTTCCCTTCCACATTGTATCAGGTTTGGTCTGTATGATCAATCAAATATAGCAGAAATGATGGTGTGTGGCTTCTGAGAGTAGGATACAAAGGGCATTGTAACTTTTTCTATGCTATCTTTCTCTTGGATTATTTGTTCTGGTGGAAACAAGCTGTCATGTCATAAGTACACTCAAGCATCCCTATGGAGAGATCCCTGTGGCAAGGAACTGGAGACTTTTGCCAGCAACCCTTGGAAGGGGATCTTTTAGCCTAAAATAAGGTTTCAGATGACTATAGTTGCAGCCAACATCTTGACAACCTCGTTAGAGTCTCTGAGACAAAACCACCCCACTAAGCTACTGCCAAATTTCAGACCCACAAAAATCAGTGTTTTAAGCTGCTAAGTTTTGTTACACAGCAATAGATAACTAATTAATTATCTTATTTCAAGTCTTCCCTAGATTCTGTTTCTCTCATCTAATTTGGGATAGGAATTAGCAGGGCATTGGAGATTTGGACTTCTGAAAAACTGGTTTTTAGTATTGCTTTTATTCTTAAACATTGGCTGAATGTAGCATATTTTGCTTTCAAAATAATATCAATTTTTCATTAACTCTTACTGGAATTAAAGATCATCCAAACAACTACGTAAAAGTGGGTAATATTCATTAATGTAAAAAATATTTAAATTTGAATTTACTAAATATTCAATTTAAATAAATATGTATAGCCTGCTCTCTCCCAAGCATTGTGTCAGCATTAGTTCATGCATGCATACAGGCATTCTCCTCTTTTGTGGAATAGTCCTATTCCTGTTCTACCTTATGAGCAGGTTCTCAGTTGCATAATCAGAGGTGTTACACCAAAAATGTGGACAGTAAAATGCTGGGCTTGGAAATTTTCAGTAGTCTTTACAACAGTGTGGAAAAAAATGAATACACCTCTCATGGATTATCTGCTTCTAAGCAGCTTGGTTTCTTAGTGCACCTGCCAGGATTGATTATGAGCAAACTGTTCCTCTAAATAGCTGAATGAATTGACTCGCTATATGAAGGAATTTGATATAAACCTGCTGATTTTAGTAGACTACCTATCAAAACCAATGATTTTGGTTTAAGAATAATTATCATTGAGCACCTATTTTTGGTTGTTCATTTATATAAAAATGTGAAAAGATGAGAAAAAAACAAAAATACTGGCTTGGAGAAGTTTTTGATGACTAAAAGTAGACATGTTTTCATTCCCAAAAAGAGTAGTTATTCAACAAAAGTATGTAGCAGTAGTTTCTGATAGTCCCTATTATTTGTAGGCAGAAAATAGGACATAATTGCCAGAAATAGATCATTATTTGTTTTAAAAAATCCATGTTGATCCTTGCAGAAACAGACTCTCAGATTTAGAGAATGAATTTATGGTTACCAGGGGGGATGGGTAGAGGGAAGGAATAGCTAAGGAGTTTGGGATTGACATGTACACACTGCTGTATTTAAAATGGATAACTAATGAAGACCTATTGTATAGCACAGGGCACTCTGCTCAACATTATGTGGCACCCTGGATGGGAGGGGAGTTTGGGGGAGAATGGATACATGTTTATGTACGGCTGAGTCACTTTGCTGTGCACCTGAAACTATCACAACATTGTTAATCGGCTATATTCCAATATAAAATAAAAGATTTAAGAAATGTAAGTAAAAAAAATCCTTATCAACATGGTTAAATAGGCAAAACATATTTTGCAAAGTAAACACTAAAATTTTAGATACAATCACTGTTCTATCAATGTGAACATGTGATTGTATTCACACATACTTCTGTCCCAGCATCAGCCTGATCATCTCTGTTTCAAGCCCTGTTGTCCAGAGCTGACTAAAAACTATCCATAATTACTCTGTCAAACCTGCCATACTTCACTCAGATAGAAGATAGCTCCTGAAAAAACGAAGAGCATCAATGCTCAAAAGCACTTCAATAATTTGCCATTACTGGGGTGTCTGATGTTTCATGTAAGCAAAAATTATATGATTATGGAAAATTGGCTTGTTTTCACTAAAAGGGCCACAACAAACATATATGTTTTTGGAGAGGAACAGGGCAAGAGTACAACTGGAAGCCCCGAACTGCTAAATAAAGGATGTTCTATCCTTTATCCTGACAGTAAACTTCCATAATAACAAAACTGAAAAATGTGTGTAATTTATAATTTTATATGACTGAGAGTGGACAGAATAACAAAGATTACTGAAGGTGGTTATAACTGAACAGATCTAGAGGGTTCTGTTAATATTTCAGTAATATTTGAATGAGTGTTAAAGGTACATATTTAACAAAAAACATATTTATTCTATGAAATTTATTTTTCTTGGTTTTAGTCCAACAAAATTGCTAATAATGTTTTTATAATCACTTATAAAAGTCTTAAGTGAAGTCTTAAATAGCTTTTTATTAATTTCAAGTTGTAAAAATTTGAGGCAGTAACAATTGGAATTTTCTATAAAATCCCTAAAGTATTTCTCAATTCATGGAAATAAAGTATAAATTTTACATATCATATTAAGACATTATAATGCGGTTGCATAAATAACATTAAAAAATACTGTCGAGCTTCCCTGGTGGCGCAGTGGTTGAGAGTCCGTCTGCCGATGTAGGGGACACGGGTTCGTGCCCCGGTCCGGGAAGATCCCACATGCTGCGGAGCGGCTGGGCCCGTGAGCCATGGCCACTGAGCCTGCTCGTCCGGAGCCTGTGCTCCGCAACAGGAGAGGCCACAACAGTGAGAGGCCCACGTACCACAAACAAACAAACAAACAAACAAAAACTGTCAATAATGCTCTTAACCATGTATATTCCAAAAAAACACCATAGAAAAATCTGTTTGTCTAGCAAAGCTTAGAATGTTAGACTACTGAGGGAGAATACCACCTTGAATGAATCTTTTCTGTGTTTCAGAAAGGAGAGTTCAAGGAAATAAATACATAAATATATCTCTATATAGTTTTATATATTTAATATTTGCTCATAAAGTATATGTTTATATACATTTATATGCATTTATATTTATTTATAAATGTGTTTATACATGTATGTATAGAAATGTACACACTATACATATATATAGAGAGAGAGACAGACAGACAGACAGACAGAGGCAGAGACAGAGATAGAAGAGAAGGGGAAGGGAGACAATATTGAAGTCTGAGCTTGATAGTTTAGGAAGAGTCATTCAAGAAACTGATTAAGAATTAACCTGCTTTGTGACATAATATCTTAATATTGGTAGACACTGTAATGTCTTCATAACAAACTGCCTGGAAAAATATTTGCAGGTATTTTCTGAAGTAAAGGGTGAGGTTATATACTAATTTATAGTCTTATCCTGTGGAAGAATATACTGGAATAAACTGTTGTGTTGACACAGATGGTCATTGTTATCATTAGAAAACATTTTAATGTAATCATACAAGTTGCTATCATATGTACCATGATTTTCACCATCTTGTAAATAAATAACTAGGTCTGTATATTCTGTCTTAAGTACAAACTGGAAGGTTTCTTTCCTCCTTCAAAACCAGATAGAAAGGAGTTAACAATGCATTAAGTGTATACATGGTATGGACTTGATGTAGCATTTCTAGGATATACAGACATGTTAAAAACTGAAAATCACTTCCATGTTTGCTTTCTGCTGTTCTGAAACTTAATATGGCTCTGTGTATGTGAGTGAGGAGTAGAGTATGTTAAAAGATAGACTTATGATTAAATACGAGGAATTTGATAAATTGCATATTAGTATAGGACAAGACAGATTGATTTGGGCATTTTGATTTTTGAACATGATCACATGATCATCTATATAACTTATTGAATACCAGCATATATAATTAGATAATGACATGTTTATAAACTGTTCCATAGGTGTTTGGCAAATAAGTTGAAGACTACAGTGAGCTATTCAATTTATCATTCAGGATACTTGATCCATCCAGATCCATTTTAACTGTGGATTAACAGTAATAACAACAGCAAAAATATTTTAACATATTTTTGTGATAGGGTGATTTTATTTCTTCCATATTCTAGAAAATAATTGTTTAGTTTACAGTGTTTTTCCTTTCAGCAATATGAGGAGCCAGATACTTGGAGTATCAGGATACAGGATACTAGAAATCATGTAGGTTGACATTCAGTCTTTCAAACTAATCCAATGTGAGTAACCTGTAGACACCTCCTCTGTATATTATCAAGGTTGTTAAGATATACTGGGGTAATTTGGGGGCATTGCTTTGTTTGATATAAAATTATCATTGCCTTCATCTTATTTGATAACAACACAGTGATACTGTTAACATATTTACTTCAGACAAAAATCAGTGACTCGTCAAAGTTCTTTATATCATCACCTCACTTAATCTGTACTGCAAATATCCCTGCAAAATAGTTGTGGTTAGACTTAATTTTAATAATGAATAGCAAAGGGCTCAGAGAACATATGTGGCTTTCCTAGAGTCTCCTATCTAGTCATCAGAGGATTTAGAATACAGTGTTGGACTCTAACACACATTCCCCTTTCCACTATATTATACTGAATACCTGGTAGATTAGAACAAAGACCAACAAATTAAACTCTAAAAAATTTCTTTTCTTGTTACTCTTAGCGAATGGAATGTATTTCTTTTTTGTCACGTGGTCTTAAATTTATTTCCAACATTATTATGAATATTGGGACAGATAGTATTTTCCAAAAATATCTATAATAGTATCTCCTATTCCACTTTTTTCCAATGTGACTTTGAAACTTTGCCCACTGAGAGGTGGGGTCTGGTTTCCATCCCTTTGAGTCTGGCAAAAGGGATGCTATGTTGTTTCCTAACCTAAGTCCAAAAAGACAATACAGCTTCCACTTGGTTCTCATGGGGTGCTTGCTCTTAAAACCTGGCCACCATGCTCTGAGGAGGCCCAAGCACTCCTTAGAGAGGAACCAGGGTCCACAGCACTGGCCAAACTCCCAGCTGAAAGCCAGCACCAACTTGCCAGCCATGTGAGTGAGCCATCTTAAAAGTGAATCCTCTAGCCCCTATTTTAGCCACACAAGCTGACACCGCATAGTGCAGAGATATTGTCCCTGTTGAACCCTGCCTAAATTGAGTATTTGGGGCCAGAATAAATTATTGTTGTTATTTCAGACACTAAGCTTTGGGGTGGTTTGTTATGTAGCAAAAGATAACTCAAACGGTTACCTAAGGTACAATTTTCTCCAAAGACAGTTTCAAATTCTATATATTTAAGGTAAAACAACAAAATGATTTAATAGATATTTGTAAGGGTTTTTATTTGCTCACACTCATAACTACTCATCTAGGATGTGACTTTTGTCTAAACTACTGTAAAATAACATATGCTCTACCTAACCATAGATAATTACCTCGTTAACTCATTAAAATCTTTTCTCTTGTTGAGGGAGAATGCATTTTAAAAGAACACTTTCATAAGAGAAATATTTTAAAACCTCTGGTTTGGCAGGAAAATTCAAAGCTTAAAAGCCTTGGTTGTATTCATGAAGCACTTTTCTTATTAAGTGTTAAAGAATGCCAAGGTCCCTTGTGGAACACATGGCAAAACAAGCTGATTAAGAAGCTTAGTATTATTTTTAAATTACTTAATTGCCATTTAATGAAGTAGGGAGCTCTGACTTCCACGCTACCTAATAAAATGGTTACTCTGCAAGGAAGGAATTGCTGGTTGCATTGACCTTGCAGAGCAAGCTGGGTTTAAAGACGCCGCATAATACATTTCTACAATGATGGTACAGGGACTGAAAGCCATATTACTGGAAATGTGCGTGTTAGCATTTATATCCCTTTTATGATTTCTGAAATAATGGCCAACATACATTAAGAAATGTCTGGGTATTCCACTGGGTGCCCTGATTGAAGTCAAACCACATATATGAACACCTCTTAATTGCCAAAATAATTTCTAAGGAACTAAAAACACAGTTCATTTGCTTTTCCACCCTGCCCTTGGGAACCTGCAATTTTGCTTCATTACAACCACTCAACCTTTAGCCCTCATCTACTTCAAAATGGTTTGCAGTGTTTTATATATAATAAAATAGCAACCATATGCAGCCATGCACAAATCTGTTATTTTTGTTAGCACCACTGTTTCCAATTTTGAAATTAGCTAAGGTTAAAGCAAAAAATTTAGACATATTAATGCATGTTTATTATGTGTCTACTTTAAAAATATATATGTATATCTCCCTTTCCACTTAGTGAATGTATCTTTCCTAGCAGTCTGAGAGAGCAAATGCATATTTGAGAGGGGAGAATAAGCTACCTTCTGTTTTATTTATTGCAGCATCCAATCAAGCCAACTAGCTTGGCAAGGAAAAGGAATCTGAGGAGGGCATACTCTACTCAGATTTTCGATCATTACTAAACATTAATTGCTATGGTAAATTTACCATTAGGTTAAAAAAATAAATCCATGTATCTTTCATATATGTGTATACGTATACACACACATGCATACCTTATGCAAATATATATACATGGCATTAGTATAGATGTATCTTACATTTACATATATGTCATATATATAAGATTATATATACACATGTATCTTCTGATTATGATCATATTTAAAAAATCTTTTTTAATGTCCATCTTATATTTACTTTCTTTCTTTACCCTACTCCCATTATTCTCATTTTTCACTTTTTGTTTTCCTTCCATAGCCTTGCCTCTCTTGTCACTGTATGTCACCTTCTTCCTGTATACGCCACCTTCTTCCTGTATACGCCACCTTCTTCCTATATACATTATTTGCTTGTTTGTTGATAACAAGCCAGAATTAATTTCCTCTTTCTTGGATTACAATGCCCAGACTTGCCTTTTCCTCATACACTCTTAGTTCAGGTTAAGTTTACAATGTATATTTGGCCAATGAAGAGGATCCCCAAAAAACTTACAGATTTACTAGGAAAGATATATTCTCTCTCTACTAATTCAGTTAAGCTGGCTGTAATAACTGGTTGTAATAGCTGTGCCACATCTTCTTTATCCATTCATCTGTCGATGGACAATTAGGTTACTTCCATGTCCTGGCTATTGTAAATAGAGCTGCAATGAACATTGTGGTACATGACTCTTTTTGAATTACGGTTTTCTCAGGGTATATGCCCAGTAGTGGGATTGCTGGGTCGTATGGTAGTTCTATTTTTAGTTTTTTAAGGCACCTCCATACTGTTCTCCATAGTGGCTCTATCAATTTACATTCCCACCAACAGTGCAAGAGAGTTCCCTTTTCTCCACACCCTCTCCAGCACTTACTGTTGGTAGATTTTTTTTTTTTTTTTTTTGCGGTAGGTACACAGGCCTCTCACTATTGTGGCTTCTCGCGTTGCAGAGCACAGGCTCCGGACGCGCAGGCTCAGTGCCCATGGCTCACGGGCCCAGCCGCTCCGCAGCATGTGGGATCCTCCCAGACCGGAGCACGAACCCGTGTCCCCTGCATCGGCAGGCGGACTCTCAACCACTGCGCCACCAGGGAAGCCCTGTTGGTAGATTTTTTGATGATGGCCATTCTGAGTGGTGTGAGGTGATACCTCATTGTAGTTTGATTTTCATTTCTCTAATGATTAGTGATGTTGAGCATCCTTTCAAGTGCTTGTTGGCAATGGTCTCTTTTTTTTTTTGGCTTTGCTGCTCTTAGTTCCCCTGTTGCTAGACCAGGGATCTAACCTGAGCCCCCTGCAGTGGAGGTGCGGCGTCTTAACCACTGGACTGCCAGGGAAGTCAGGGAATAGTCTTGAATAAAATCTTCTTTGCCATTTTAACATGTCAGAATAATTTTTTTCTTTAACAATATGACACATCTGAAGATCTTTATTCAGTACGACTGAAAAATTGTGGGAATTCAAATTATTCCTATGCTTAAGGGAGCTTGCAGCGTGTTCAGGAGACTGATAGGTAAATATTAAGCATAATGCAGACAAAATACAATAAAGTGTAAAAATAAAGTCACAGATAAATATTTTTAGGCTCTGGGAAGCCATTTAATTCTAACTTGGTAGGAATTGGGAAGGCTTCAAGGAGAAAGAAACAGTTTAGCAAGCCATCAGGGAAGAATAGCATGTCAATAAGAGGAGAAGGGAGTGACAGTGGGGAAATGCATTCCAGCCAGAGGGAAATGAGTATTTTAAGCCAATGAATCTTAAAAGCTTGAAGACTGTTGAAAACTGAATGCAATCAGTGCAGTAGATGAAGTAAGTTTTGAATTTGAAAGAGTGTGAGAAAATTCAGCTAAGAATTTGTTTAAAGATGACAGATTGGACACAAGTTTTCCCTTTCATTCCCTGCCAAAATCTCATATAAATGACACAAATGACATGAAATGGCATATACTGTAGGACAAAGAAGATGAATAAAGAGATAACAGTAAAATATTTTGAAAAATGGAAATGAACGAGTGGTAAGTGACTTCACAAAAAGAAAAAAAAACTGACACTAAAGGAACACAGGGATAAAAACAGAACACTTTAAAAACCTGAAACACTCAGGAAACGTTGGTCCATACATCTTGCAGTGAGGGTGCTCTCTAGAACAGAATTCAATAGCCTTTAAAGGGAGACAATATAATCAAAATCCCTATAGCATATCCACAAAGTCCAGCATAAAATGTTTTAAGTATATATGTATTACATATATTAGATATGAAAGAAGCAAAAAAAAAAAAAAAAAATGGAGCTGTAATTAAGAAAAAAAGGAGTGGCCAATAGAAACTGACTCCATAATAACTGAGATGTTAGGATAGCAGACAATGATTTTAAAACCCTGTCATAAATATGTTCAAAGTAATAAAGAAAAAGATGGACATGAGGCTTCCCTGGTGGCACAGTGGTTGAGAGTCCACCTGCCGATGCGGGGGACGTGGGTTTGTGCCCCAGTCCGGGAGGATCCCACATGCCGGGGAGCGGCTAGGCCCATCAGCCATGGCCGCTGAGCCTGCGCGTCCGGAGCCTGTGCTCCGCAGCGGGAGAGGCTACAGCAGTGTGAGGCCCATGTGCCGCAAAAAAAAAAAAAAAAAAAAAAAAAAGGACATGATGAGTAAAAAGAAAGGAAATGAAATATATCCAGATATCTGGAAAGGAAATGGAAATTCAAGAACTTAAAAGTCAATATGTGGAGTGAAAAAGGAATGAGATTACCAAAAGATTGGAGCCTGAAAAAACATTAAATAAACAAATAAGTGAACTTGAAGATATTTCAACAGAAATGATCCAACCTGAATTTAAAAAGAGATTTTAAAAATTGAAATAACACTAACAGATCCTCAAGATTATGTGGGACAATATTAAGAGTCTGATATAAATAAATTGGAATCCCTGAAGATAATGAATGATTCAGAAAAAAAAAGTTTTTGTACAAATACTTGGCAAAATTCCCAATATTTTAAAAAATATCCAGATCCAACAAGCTTAAACAAATTCAAGCAAGACAAATTTGAAAAGTCACATACTAGCCAGACATCAAAGATAAACACAAATCTTAAAACTATCCAGAGAAATACGACACAATTTTAATTACCAAGGATATGCATATAAAACCACAATGATATATAATCACACATCACGAGAATGTGTCAAATTAAAAAGAATGTAAACACCAAATGTTTCTTAGGATGCAAATCCACATTTTATACATTGATGGGATTAAGCTCTAATTGCCCACAATGGAAAATTGTTTGCTGGGTCATCCCAGCTTCTCATGTGGATTAAAAACCATGTCAATTCCTTGCAAAATGAAAATCACTGTGATTTGTATATATACCCTAGGAAAATTTTACTGCTGTCTAATTTATCGAATAATACTATTGATTCCAGGTTTGTTTAATAAAACTTTGTATCTTTTAAGATTAAAAAAAAAGAAAATTCTTTGATAAAGTACTCTGTATTTCCTTCCTTCCTTTCCCTGTTTCACTTCTCTACTCTCTTAACAGTCTTTCCTTGGATCATCATCCAAATAAACTATTTGCACTTGAATCCTTAACTTGGAATCTGCTTTTATGGGAATATATATATAGATCAAGACAATTTCAGTGGATGTTATTGCTCCTACTTTCAGACATTCTTGAGTTACTTTTAATGATTATCTGCCCTTTTCCTCTTACTATAGTGTGCTTTTGTTTCTGTGTCTATACTGTTCTTTCCAGGGGACTTCCCTTGGGCTACTAAAGCATCCTTGACTGGAAGTGCCTTAATAAATTGCTTGCACAGATCTTCTTTCTCACTGTTTGCTTCTAAGGAATCTTGCTTCCAACAACAATCTTCTCTACCTTTACTTTAGCTGACCATCACTTCCACTATTTAACATGCTTATTATTTGAGTGTTTTAAACCAAACATTCCAAGTTATTTGATTTATTTCATAGTATAGGGGAATACCTATCTGTACAATGTTTTTTTTTTTAGGTAGTGTTTTTCGATTGTTTATTATTTACCTTAATATAGACATTCATTCCTTTTGTTCTATTTTTGCTTATTATTTTTCTATTTAATATTTATTTTTAAACAGGAACAATTTTGAATCAATTTATCAAAAATAAGATAAAACTATATCAAAGAAAATGAAATGGGCAGTAAACAACTGCAGTTCACAATTTGGATTTAGAAAACTGTCTTCCTCATTTGCTGATCATCTTATAAATGTTTTGATGCAGTTTAAAACTAGGATGTAAATAGTCATCATATGACTTGTAGAGATCTTCTGCAGGAAAGAGTTCTCCTTTTCCTATCTGTTTGGTGTCTATTATTAACACCTGAACAACTGATTTCTGCTTCTTCTCCTTCCTTCTGTGTTCCTTGTCTTTCAAAGAGTTTATAAGATTCTTTTTCTGAATTGAGAAAATTAATTTTTAAATAATTAAATAAAAGAGAGTAGGGCTTCCCTGGTGGTGCAGTGGTTGAGAGTCCGCCTGCCGATGCAGGGGGCATGGGTTCATGCCCCGGTCTGGGAGGATCCCACATGCCGCGGAGCAGCTAGGCCCGTGAGCCATGGCCACTGGGCCTGCGCATCCGGAGCCTGTGCTCCGCAATGGGAGAGGCCACAACAGTGAGAGGCCCGCGTACCTCAAAAAAAAAAAAAAAAGAGCTACTACCCACATCACTGGATTGTTTTTTCAAGAGCGTAGACAGAATTGAATCCAGCAAGGAACCAGAACCCGTGCCATCAACGTCAGGTGTGAGTGAAATTGTAGTTTCCCCCATCTTCTATTGCTGATGATCCTTCAGTTCTACCATCTCCCACCTCCTCTCCCTCCTCCAGTCAGTAACTCTTCTTGCCTGTTCACTTGATGCCAGCCCCTGTATGCCAGCTGTTGTACTTCACTATAAGATTAAAATATTTTCTTTATTTTTCATGTTTTTTTTTTATGTAGTATTTGTGTGAAAAGTATTATAAACCTATTACAGTACAGTACTGTATAGTCGATTTTGTTAGTTGGGTACCTAGGTTAACTTTGTTGGACTTACAAACAAATTGGACTTACGAACTCACTCTCAGAATGGAACTCTTTGGATGTAGGTGACATACTATGGAGTTTCCTTAAAAAACTGAAAATAGAGCTACCATATGATCAATCCCAATCCTGGGCATGTATCTGGAGAAAATCATAATTTGAAAACATACATACACCCCAATGTTAATTGCAGCACTATTTAAAATAGCTAAGACATGGAAGCAACCTTAATGTCCATTGACAGATGAATGGATAAAGAGGATGTGGTACATATATACATATGTATACATAAATACAATGGAATATTACTCAGCCATAAAAAAGAATGAAATGATGCCATTTGCAGCAACATGAATGGACCTAGAGATTATCATACTAAGTGAAGTATAATAAGTCAGAGAAAGACAATTATCATATGATATCACATATGTAGAATCTAAACAATGATACAAATGAACTTATTTACAAAACAGAAACAGACTCACAGGCTTAGAAATCAATCTTATGGTTACCAAAGTGGAAATGTGGGGGGGAGGGATAAATTAGGAGATTGGTATTAACTTATGCACACTATATAAAATAGATAATCAACAAGGACCTACTGTATAGCACAGGGAACTCTATTCAATACTCTGTAATAACCTATATGGAAAAAGAATCTGAAAAATAATAGATACATGTATTTGTGTAACTGAATCACTTTGTTGTACACCTGAAACTAACACAGCATTGTAAATCAACTATATTCAAATATAAAATAAAAATTAAAAAATATATTTAGGTGTGTGTGTGATAAAGGTTTTTGAACATTATATGCATATGGCAGAGATTTCTTGATCTAGTTTCAAATCAGTGTTAAATGCTTATGGAAATGTGATAATTTGTTTTGGAAAAAAAAAGACTGCTCATAAATTTAAATCAGTTATCTCTTTGGACTACCTCTGTGACTTATGCCTGAAAATCTGACAGAAGGAAATAATAAATAAGGCACCTTAGCTTCAGCTTGTAATTTATCAGATTTCAATCACTCTTTGATCATTATTTTAAGAGTAGAAGCATAATCAGATTAAGAAAAAAAATCTATGGCCTCCTCAATCATGTTAAACAACCAGTGCTCATTTTTAGATTATATGTTCAGATTCTGATGTTAAGGATGATAAATTGTATGCATCTGTCCTAACATCTGTTGTAAGCTTATTTGCCAAATTCCAAATTCTTTGCAATTAGGAAATAAGAAAATTCCAAATTATATAAATAATTATGTCTGTGTTGATCCTGGAGTTATGAAGTAAGAATGTCAGAAAAGGTGTTAAAGTAATGAAGTGTTTGAAAGGAATTCTAATATGTAAGACCCACTAGAATGTCATTGTTTCTTGAAAGATTTCAGGCATATGATATAGATGTGTTCATGACATATTACAAAAAAGCAATTATGTAGCCTGGTAATTTTTCCTAAGAAGCAGGTTACATTAAACAACATTACGAACAACCACACTGGGAATACATTTCCAAGCCTTCAGTATTTTTAACATAAGCATTTGGAGGGAAGAAAAAAAAGAAAACAGTGTAGGATTTTCTTTCATGCCTATTGAGGGCTTGTCAAGCAAATGCAGTCCTCATAGAATCTTGGCATCAGCAATGACTTAGCATTTTATCCAATTACCATTGCCAAGGTCTGGATTCATTGACAGAGAAAGAGTGAGCTGAGTTGAGGTATAAATTCATTCAAAGTCTGTCCTCAATTTGAACCCCAAGAAATGCGACCTTATTTGGTATTCGGAAAGATAGACAATATTTTAAGAAAAAAGAGATATTTTATCAGTCATACACTTATAATGGTAGGGATCTGATCATGATCTTGCTATCAAATAATTGCAAGAATAAAAATGTATTATTAGTTTTTTAAGTTTATTACCTCTACTTGAGACATTTAAGAAAAAATAAAAGCAGTTGTTTTCATCAAATGGGGGGATGGCTACAGAAGCTAATCAGAAAAAAATCAAGAGAAAACTAAGTTGCTCTGAGTACTAAAAGAAGAGCAGTAGCCAGAGAGTATATGTGAGTGTGGGGAGACAGATGATGAGGTTCAGATGACAAGTGACCAGAGAGAGGCAGAAAGGAGTTATTAGGAAGACTTGTTATGTGACAGGAAATGCGATTTCTAATCCATACCTCTAGGAAAGCTTCAGTGAAATCTATCTTTTCTATCAGTGCATTCTGAGAGTTTTTAATGCAAAGGTATGTGAAATTATTCTTAACCTCCTTAAATAAGAATAATAATTTTCTCTCCTTGTTATACCCAAGTTGTTCAAGTCAGCATCAGAGAGAAACTATAGAAGTCATCTAAAATCAGACTTGTCAATATGGGGGCTTAGGGCTTCCCTGGTGGTGCAGTGGTTGAGAGTCCACCTGCCGATGCAGGGGACACGGGTTCGTGCCCCGGTCCGGGAAGATCCCACATGCCGCGGAGAGGCTGGGCCCGTGAGCCATGGCCGCTGAGCCTGCGCGTCCGGAGCCTGTGCTCCGCAATGGGAGAGGCCACAACAGTGAGAGGCCCGCGTACTGCAAAAAAAAAAAAAAAAAAAAAAAAAGGGGGGGGGTGGGGGCTTACACTGTTGCAGACTTGGGTTTTCAGAAAGGTTACCAGAAGCATGATAGATTATTTCTGATTGTGAAAATCTAGAACATTGCAGGCTAGAAATTATGCTTAATTCTTCCTCTGAATGCTCACAATTTCTTAAGACATCTGAGTTTTTTATTGGAAAAGGAGAAGAGGTGTGTAGCAGGTATATTTGGAAATAGGATCCACCAAAGACTTGGCTGCTGATAAAGGGTAAAATAAAAAGTAAGTTTGAAATCACTTGTATAGGCTACATATCACCGGACACTAAAACAATTCCAGAGCCAGGGATGATCATGGAAGACATAGCAAGAAAATGCCACTGAACTCTTGCATGGTTGGCAAGTGTGTGACAGAGATTAAGAGAGTTAATAGATCTTGCATTAGTATAAGTGGATCCAAAGCCCCCAAATCATTGCGTTCTCTAGAAGAATATCAAGTGTACTTGAAAGGATTTTGGGCAATGTGGTCATCTGCCAGGATTCTTGTGTAAAGTCTCCAAATATGTTTCAACAGAAAGGGGGAAAAAAGGATTCCTGAATATATTTGAATATATGGGTATTAATAGCAAATGTTCAACACAACAAGAAACTTAAAGAGAAAGAATTGTTGCATCAGGTCAGTGTTAAAACTCTATTATAAAAAGCTATATTTCAACAGATGTCAAAATTCTTGCAGTCATTATAAGAATAAAACATATTTTAAGGCCCAGTTATAAATGCTGTAAAGAATTTTAGGGTTGCCTGATCTCAAGCTCCAGCATCCGTCTTCTCTCCAAAGGGATACTAAATCCTATATACAGCTCTCCTTCCTCCTTAAGATGGATTTTAACTTTAGGCAGAGGGATTTTAAAAGCTGCTGCCTAACACACTAACACTTTGAGTCATCTTACACTTGACTGCAAGGCAGCCTTCTTCGTGTGGCCCATTTCTTCAAACATGGTTTCTTTTTCCCTAAACACCATCTCTAATTTGCTATGGTAAAGGGCTTACTGCTTTCTTATACCCAAGTCCCTGTGTTAGTAAACCATCTAAGATCCCATTTCTTTAGGACACAGTTCCTGCTTTGCTTGGTTTTTCAATACTTTTTCCTAGAACACATTTGTGTCTGTGGCTCTGCTGTTGTCTGGCAAATGCCATGACACTCCTTCCTGCATCAGTGGATAAGTCCTGGTCTGGAATTCACCACAAGCCATGATTTACCTGCTTGCTAAGATTAAGGCACCTCAAATACTCATGTTGAGACACAGTACCGAAACTGCTTCTGTTTACTGGGCTGTCTCCCATCACCTGCAAGTGTAATGCATCTCCCTAATAATTGGATTACACAATCTAGCCCTTTTACCAGTTCTGCTACAACTTTTCCTATGAGATCCAAACTTAAGGACTATTTGGTACAACTATTCCAGTGGTATTCCAGAGCATGTGATCTCATAGGGTGCCTTGGGAAACCCCAGGTGGAGAGTATGAAGAAGCTCAGAACTTCAGAATGCCCAGCCCTCTGTTCATTCATTAAAAAATTTTCTAATGCCATCTATATGACAGGCACTATATTAGGAAGTTTATTCAAAAGAGCTACACTTTTAAATCTTATAGTTCCTCTGGTTAAAAATATTTTCAAAGCAATTATGATAGTACAAAATACTAATATTTCATATTAGTAAGAAAAGGAACAGAGGTTTTTGTGCCTTATGCAGCCTTACAAAGCTAATAATGATTTCATTTATTGAGTAATTCCTATGTGTCAAACATTTCACTAGGTATTTTAGGTGTAATATTTCTTTTTATCTTTTCAACAAACTTGTTGGATAGGTACAGTTTTTATTTTCCTTGTAAATATGAAAAAAGGCAACGTATCTAGTAAGAGATGAAGCCAAGCTCTGCACCCAGGCAGTCTGTCTCCAGGACCTTCCATGCTTATCACTATGTTGGAAAGTCTGACCTCCAATCCAGAGACTCTCAGAACAGAACCATGGTCAAAAGGGGTCTCTCCTTTCCCTAGTTATTTCTTTGCATGAGCAATTTTCCAAAAACTTATTTCTCAAAAAATATGATTTAAATTATTCATTGAATTACTTGCATTTCCTTGTTTTACAGTAAATATATATCTCTTAAATGTTACTATCATTGTTTCTCCTTAAATCATTCTGCAAATGATTGTACCACTCTCTGCAAGCTGAGAGACTTCAATTTTCATGTGTAATTTTCTTAGAGATGAACTATAGCTAGGTTTAATAAAATATTTTTGACATACCAGATTATTAAATCTTACTTGGAAATGACCAAATTGATTTTCACATGATCTCTATGTCATAGGCAAGAGGTAGACTGAATGGCATAAAAATATATTTATATTTATATATATGATATTGATTTCTCTCTTTATTGGATTCCATCCAAATATATTTAACAGAATTTCTGTGAAGCAAATTCAGTTTCCCAATGAATTCCATCATAAAATTAGAGACGTGGTCTTTCAGGGTAAAGTTTTTAAAAGACCTATGTAAAAATACGTATTAAACATAGTTTTTATTAGAGATGGCTCATGGCATAACCACACCCACTGAGCTTGTGCTAACATCTTTTTTTTTTTTTGCGTTATGCGGGCCTCTCACTGTTGTGGCCTCTCCCGTTGCGGAGCACAGGCTCCGGACGTGCAGGCTCAGCAGCCACGGCTCACGGGCCCAGCCGCTCCGCGGCATGTGGGATCTTCCCGGACCGGGGCACGAGCCCGTGTCCCCTGCATCGGCAGGTGGACTCTCAACCACTGCGCCACCAGGGAAGCCCCGTGCTAGCATCCTTTGACACTTGTGTAACCTAAGACTTTGCGCTCCTGGAACGTGCCTTTCTTTCTTTCCCTCTGGCTGGGTTCAATTCAGTAGAGCCTGGCACCAATAAATGCCAATGCATGTTCCACACAGGATATGCTTTACTGATAATACCACAAAGTTACACCTGACATAAAAAGTAAATATTAGTAGAAAAATGTAAGTAGAAGAGATAAAAATGTTTAGTGTCTAAGTATTTTGCTGAACATGATAAAGGAACACTTTTAGTTTATATCTTCAAATATGCACACATGTTTTAATAGTTCACTTATCTGTACTATTAGAGGGAAAGAAGTTATTAAAATGTATGTGGATTTTTCAGATATTTGAAATGTAACTTATAGGACTATGTACTAAATCCTGATAAGAATTACAGTAACAGAATCAGGGAGTTAATATAGTTCCTGTGTATTAAACTAAGATTACATCAGCTTTATTTTGTTCATTCACAGGATTACATTTTATAGAGATATTTAGAGATAGGAGCCTATCAAAAGAATAATGTTCAGAGTGGGAAAATATCTAGAAACCATTCACATTTGAAGAAGAGCTAAAGAAGGAGAGGATACTTATTAGGTGTACTGTTTGCAAATAACTGAATACCTATTATGAAAACAAACACAAAAGAGGATTCGATATCAAAAAGTTGAACAAATACTGAAAGTTTAAAGTAAGCAGATTTCTATTCAATATAAGAAGAAATTTTGTAATAATTATAATTTCTCCAAAATGAATCCTTGTGTCACATATCTGCTCAACCAAGGACAGAAAAATATCTCTTTCTTCCAGAAATTCTTATTTGGAGAAATTCTATACTACTTCAAAAAAGTGTATCTTGTTTTCAAGGCATAGGTAAATACTGAAGAAAATTTAGAAAGCACTGAACTTGAAATAATATTTGGTAACATTAGTTCCAGGACACAAATAATCACAAGAAATTTTTGATGTGTACCCAGGGTTAAGAACCATGACTGACCTAGCTCAAAATGCTAGAGGAAATCTAATTAGCAAGTTAAGGAGGATTACTGGTGAGGTTGGTATCTAAACTATGATTTGAAGTATGATGAAGGGATAAATATTACCAAAAATGGTCAAGGGAGTGGGCAAGGCAGAAGCAGCAGAATAAGTAGACATGGGAGCATAGCATAAAAGCATAGGTAATTGCAAGTGTCTATAGTACAAGGAAGATTGCAGTGAAAAGTGAATACAAAAGGTGAGGAGTCTGGTGCCTTACTAAAATATATACACCTATGTGTAATTTTTCAGGCCCAGCTAAAGGCATTTAAAAAGGACTTACCTGGCGGGTCTCACAGGGAAAAGCTGCCCTCCACACACCAGATTTGTGCACAGCCAGTTCATTGCAGTCTCTGAAAGGGGTTGCAGCCAAAGGCTGAGGCCCCCCTTTTGGGCCACCTCCTTACGCATTTCTACATTCCTAGCCTGAGCAGAGGCCTTCCTAAGGCCTTTATCAAGAGAGGAGAGGAGAAATCTTGAAGATATTCTTCTTCTCTCTGACTTAGAACTCAGTGCTTTTCTACTCCTTGCCTCCCCCCTTCCCCTCTCCCAGCCTACAGTTTCAGAAAGCCTCCAGAAGCACTTTGTTCTGGGCTCCGTCAGTACTCCACATCTGTACTGATCCACCTGACTTTATACTGGTGCCACCCCCTGGGGAAAAATGGAACTGTGGGGGAATCAGTGCTTTCTCTCCTTTATCCTGTTGCTTATACTATTACAGTAAGTGACTAAGGGTTTGATTGTTTCATTATAGTTTGTTATTTTAATTGACACCTGGCATCTCAGCTTCTCCAGCTCAGCTCTGTACCTGACAAAAGGAAGGATGTGATCATTTAGAGTCTAAGTACTGGGGAGTTTTTCCCAAAAGTAATCCATGTGAGTAATGGGTGTCAAAACTTTAGTCTTTGGCAGTGGTTATGGGAATGCTGGATGAATCTGGTAGCTGTCTAGGAGGTAGACTCTATAGAATTTGATGAATGAAGAGGTAAGATTATGGCAAGTCATGAAAAGTAATCGAGGTTGACTTTTAGATTTGTTTCTGGGGCTTTGGATAGCCTGAGTTGTTCACTCACATAATAAGTAATACCAGAGGTAAATCAAGTTTGGGTGGGGATAATTTCAGTTTGGGGTATGATGAGGTGCCTGTGGGATATGCAAATGAAAATGGCCAGGAGTCATTGGGACCAATCACACTTATGTTTAGGAGATAGAGAGAAAGGAATGAAGGAAGGAAGGAAGGAAAGAAGGAAGGAAGAAAGAAAAACTAGCTTTTTAAAATATATTCAGGGAGTTTTTAAAAGTAAATTCAATATATATGGTAGTTAATAACAGGTTAAAATCCTGAAGAAAAAAATCTAGTATAGAGAAAAGAGAAATGTGAAAGAATTCTGGGGCATTCCAATATTTAAAGCATCAGCCTGGAGTGTGGATCTGATGAAATACACTAAAACGTAGTGGTCAGGGGACTTCCCTGGTGGCGCAGTGGCTGGGAATCCACCTGATAATGCAGGGGGCACGGGTTCAAGCCCTGGTCTAGGAGGATCCCACATGCCACGGAGCAGCTGAGCCTGAGTGCCACAGCTACTGAGCCCACACGCTGCAACTACTGAAGTCCTCATGCTCTAAGACCTGTGTGCTGCAACTACTGAGCCTACATGCTGCAACTACTGAGGCCCGTGTGCCTGGAGCCTGTGCTCCGCAGCAGGAGAGGCCACAGCAATAAGAAGCCCAAGCATCGCAACAAGGAGGGGCCCCCGCTCGCTACAACTAGAGAAGGGCCCGCATGCGGCAATGAAAACCCAACACAGCCAAAACAACGACAACAAACAAACAGAAAAACAAAAAACATAAAATAAGTTATTAGAATAAATAAATAAATAAAATAAAATGTAGTGGTCAAAAGAATTTACCCCATTGATTTCTGCCACTTATAATTTTAAGACTCACCAGATAGGTCTTCTTCCAAATTCCCCAAAACCCAAGCTACCCCTCACTTAAGGGTCTCTAAAACAAGTCATTTTCTCTACTTAGAAAATACCTACTGCCTGCCCAGCCATCTACTACGGACTTGCTGGCCTCAATTTAAAAATCCTTTACCCCTTAAGGTGTGTAGGAAAAAATCAGGAGGGTGGAACTAGACAATCTGTTCTAATCCCAACTCCCCTCACCTAAAAACTCTGTTACATTGGCAAGTCTCTTAACCTATCTGCCCTTCAGCTTTGCCATTTGTAAAATAGATAATGATAATTAAATACCTAAAGCATACAGAGCAGTGCTGGCCTAGGTAAGTGCTCAATCAACATTCACAATTACTGTGCTGCTCTCTCAGCACCTGACCTTCCCTACAGTAACCTTGAAAGCCTGGAAGAGGAGGGACCATGGCTGCCTCCTTACTACTCTCTTTCAGGGCTTGGGACAAAGGAGGTGCTCAGTAAATATTGGTGGAATATGTGACTCTTGGGATGTCTTTTCAGCTTAGCTGCATGTGAAAGTTTTCATTGTTTTTGAATATGTTGAATGCTCAAAGACTGTATCTATTAAAAAGGTTTTATCTGGTTTCAAGGGTGAGAACCCCTGGTTTCCAAGCCCAGTTTTTTTTTCAGCTCAGAAAATTTTCTTATGTTTATACTGCAACATTCCTTCTGATTTCCTTGCCTTGTTTTCTCTTTATATAATAACTGTAATTTATAGATGAATCTCCATGATGTATCCTACTGATCTATCTCTTTGACATATTTTACATCCTCTGGTTTGGGGAGTATTTTTCAATGATGGCTTCTAATTCACAGTTTACTTTCTGCAGAGCAAATCTGATTTTATTTCTTCCAGGGTGCACTTAATTTCTGTTGCATTTATTTATTTCTTTGTTTATGTATTTATGTATGTGGTTAGTTTTTCATCCTATTCTCTAATGGTTATCAGGCTTATTATTGTTATGATCCACTTTATCCCTGTCTTTTTCTCATACTTAACAGAGGCAGTGTTTTCTTGAATCTCCTTTAGGACTATTATGCAGATATTGTATAATCTTTTGTTATTCCTTTTTTATGGCATAAGTCACTCATAATGTAAACATTTTCCTTATTCATCTAAGGCTATCACTCTTCCCTTCTCTTCCTTCCTTCCTCCCCTCCCTCCCTCTTCCTTTATCCCTTCCTTCCTTCCATAAACAAAAAGAAAATAGAATGTTGCTTATCATTCAGTTATACAAAAGGTTAAGTCTCAACCAACTGCAGTCACTCCTGGACAGTGTGTCCTGAGGGGAATTCAGGATGGAAAAAACAGGATGAAGCATTCTGTGCTTTGGGGCCACTAGATAGTTATGATGCATATCTAAGGAAGAATTTCAATGACCCCAGGTTCTTATATCTTCCCTTACATAGCAAAGCACTAAAATGATTAACTTGAAGTATCTGTTCTTTGATTAGAAATAATATTTTTATGCTTGACTACATGTATGTCCCAGCCAAAAAATTCATATATATATATATATATATATATATATATATATATATATATATATATCATGTTACAGAAAAAACTGAATGAACTTTTTGGCCAATCAAACACACACACACACACACACACACACACACACACACACACACACACACACACACACACACACACACACACACACACACACACACACTGGCTCTTCCCCTACCTCTTCAGAACAGTTTCTCAGAGTTATCTGAGAGGCTGTCTTCCAGACTATAGTCTTCAATAAAACTGAAACTCACGGCTCATATGTTGTATATTTTTTTCAGTTGATATTTCTTTCCATCCTTCCTTCCTACTGTAGGGGAGGAAAAATGTTCCCTTTACCTTTCTAGGTTCTTGGCTGAGACCACACTGTAATAAAAAACAGATTAAAAGAAGAAAAATAAACAGGAGTTTAATAACATAGATACCTCCTCTATACATGGGAGATACCCAGGAAAATTGAATTACTCTCAGAAATGACCCAAGCTTAAATACAATCTCCAGCTGAAGACAAAAGAAAGATGTTGAGGTGGGGGGAGGCCAGTTATGGGAGATTACCAGGAAAAACAGAGTAAACAAGGTATAATTGTTATGCAGATTTAAATCAGTAACTTCTCCATTGGTGAGGGTTTCTAGAGATTTGGTCATCCTACTCTTCCTGGAGGGAGACATCTTTACAAATGGGGATTTCTTTTATAAATGTAAATATCTCTTACAAAAGGGCCACTTCTACCCTTTTTCACTGTGAAAAACTTTTCTCAGCTTTTCCTGTGTCTGCTGTTTCTTAAAAATAATCATCACCCTAAAAATAACCCTTATGCCAAAGAGGCATACTTTGGGGTGGCAAATTCTGCTCTCCTTCCCTCCTTCCCTTCCTTTCTTCCTTCCTTCCTTTTTGATGTGCCTACATTTTCTTGGTTGAAGATTGACTTATGTAGGCCTATAGGACAAATTATCAGATTTATCTTTTGTCTATGTGAAGTAGTCACATATTCTGCCACCATTTTCTGCCACTAAGGCTTAAATCCAGGAAACGCTGTGAGAGACTTAGATAGTTCTTAGAGAAAACTGGTACTCAATGAATGCTGCTTACTTTAATTCAAAATATATTATTATTTCCCCAGTAGAGTAAGAGTAATCCCAGTTTGAGGCCAGGAGCACTTCTGTGGAGTCATGACTGAGAGAACAGAAATAAAGTTGAGAGGTGGGTGAAGCTATGAGTTAAGGAACAGTATTTTGGGGCTTTCAACACTGCCTGGACATATGGATGCAAACAGAGGCTTTGACCAAAGTGAATTTCTGCCCTCTGCCCCACACTCCAGAGACTTGTAGCTCTCTCACAGGTCATTTACCTTCTCAATAATTGTTTCCATTATGTATATCTTGATGGCAGATGGAATCAAGTAAACTGATAAATTACAGGTAGCAGTGTAGTCAATAAATGGCTCAGACCCCCAGATTTGTTTTACCATGTCCACCATGATAAAGTCATGTATGGAGGCCTGAAACTTTCTTATGACAAGGGAAGAAGTAATGATTGAGGGACATCCTTTGCTTGATTAGAATCAAAACTATATGGTTGACAAGAAATATGACCACAAACTAGGGGAAAAAGACAAATTAAATAAATATTTCTTTAATAAAACCACCATATTTTATATTTGTTTACATAATATGAGTATGTAACTTGACAACACACATGACTAGGCTAAAACATAAGGATCCATGACATAATGAACTAAAACAGATGAAAATTAAAAATAAAACCTTCAATCAGATAAATTAATTCTACAAAACAATAACACATAAAAGAAGAATTAGTAGCTAAAGGCCTAGGCAGTTATAAGCTAAATGCAGATGTAGAAAATAAAGACCACAAAATCAAGAATTTATTTCAACTTATTTTTTTCCTGTGTGGCTCCCATCACTGTTCATTTTAATTCTTATGCTGCTCAGTGTTTGAGTTAGTATTTCACTTCACATGGACAGCCCCAATTTATTGCATATTTGGGACCTAAAAAGCAAGAATATTCCCTATTTTGCAAAATAATACCATTTCAGTGCATCTAATAACCACTACATAGCATCACTGACTAGAATAATCAGTTACAGACTCAGTCCACTTTTGTTCTCCCATCTCAATTTATGCTATTATTTGCCCTACTTATTGGTGCTAATTCTTTGTGTATCACCCATCTACCCTGGCTACATTTAATGGCTTAGTTTGATCTATTGGACTAATCAGTTTGATCTGTCAGATAAATCACCTAAAGTTCAGAGTGGTTAGTTAATTTCATCAATATCACAAAGGTAGTAAAGGTGGAAAATTTATTCTCGAGCCCTTACTTGAAGCTGCCATACTATATTCCATCTTAGTGATCTTTGAATCCTCTGCATTATTTTATAAGATATCCCATATTTATCAAAAGAATGTCTCTAAGCAAAAGTCTTGAACATTCTACTGAACTTATCTTAAGTTCTCTGAATATTCTTCCAATGCAAGCTAGATCTCATGATTTTCAAAGTCATATCTACTTCTGTCACCATAATTCTTGTCACTGCTTCCTGCTCTAGAATTCTTTGGACTGAGAATTCTATTTTGAATTCTGTTTTCCAGAGTAGTTGTTCCTTTCCTCCCCTACCCCCACATTTATCCAGAAAAAAAGTTTTCCTCAAGAAAAATCTAAAGTTGGTATTCACAATTAATTCTCTTCCTGTTTTGCTTCAGTGTTGGCAAATCCATTACTTGGGTAATTTTCATATTTATATTTTTACTAGGAACATGAACCCTGATTCTATTTTATCTTTATTTATACTTAATATTTCATTTTGATGTCCCCTTTCCTTTTCTAGAAAGTTTTTAAACAGATGAGTTTCTAAAATTTCAAACTTCTTAAGTTGACTTATTTCACAATATGTATATTTGGAAGAAGAATGGAGGCATATATATATCAGAATGTTAATGATGGATATCTACTTTTGGAAATGAAAAAATAGTTTGTTTGAGACTAAAGTTTCTTCAGATAATAAATATAAACTTTGGACAATTTTTAAAAATTCAACTATTTGAAGGCACTGGAGATATATTAAAAGTAGACAGAAACCAGGGAGGAAAAGAGTCCTTCACTATTAAAATAAGAATAATGCATCAGGAAAGATTTTTATTTGTGTGGTTTTTCATGGCAAGGCAGCTTGAACTCAAAGGAAAAGATAAGGGCTTGATTGAGAAGTCATTGGATTGAATATAGGATTGCCAAAGAACCCAAAGAGGCAGGGGGAAATCCTGGAAAGAAATCTTCTAGCAAAGAAGGCTCAGGGCTTTGGTGACCCCAGAAGTACGCGTGTAAATAGAAGACTCCAAAGATTCTGGTGGAAGGTGGCATCAGCTGGCAAGCTGAGGAAATGAATGGAGACTTCTGGTTGTGACCTACCACAGGGATGTATATTCGTTTTCTGTCACAGCATAACAAATTGCCAAAAACTTAGTTGCTTAAAACAACTCGTTTATTAACTCACAGTTTCTATAATTCAGAAGCCTGATCACAGCTTAGCTGGATCTTCTGCTTCGGGTCTCACAAGGCTGCAAAGAGTCAGCTGGGGCCAGAGTGTCATATGAAGACTGAAGTCATCTTCTGAGCTCCCCATTTGTTGGCAGAATTAATTTCTTTGCAGTTCCTCTCGGATCCTAGAGACCTCCGGCAGTTTCCTGACACAAGACCCTCCCCACAATAAGGCAATTTTCTTCCACAGACCAGCAGGAGAGAGTCTCCCTAGGCTAAGACAGTGTCCTATATAGTATAATATAATATAATATAATATAATATAATATAATATAATATAATATAATATAATATAACATAACATAATATAATATAATAATGAGTGTGGCACCTTATCACTTTTGCCATATAATGTAACATAATGAAAGAAGTGATATCTCATCTCCTTTGCTATATTCTGTTGGTTAGTAGTAAGTCACAGGTCCCACTAAAATGGATTATCCATGCTTGCACATAGGGTCATTCTAGAGTGTGTCTACCACAGAAAGGCAGAGTTGAGTTGAGCCAAGTTAATGCCTGCAAGATTGGAAAATTAAAACTATTGTGTGGATTATAAGCCAAAACAAAGTCTCTATCATATACTGTCCAAGATGTCCAGTTTACAATAAATATTTCCTTGAGATATGCATAACAGGAAAAAAATGAGAGTCATATTCAAAAGTAAATCAGTCCATTGACATAAACTTGAGATGAAACTTAATTGAAATTAACTGACTAAAGAGAAATAAAGGCCAAATGCAATGAGTAATCATGAATTTATTTCTAGACAGGGAAATAATTATAAAGGATATTAGTGATACAACCCATACAGTTTGAATATATTTATAGCTTAGATAATAACATCCTATTAATAATAAATTTTCTGGGTTTAATAATTGTACTACAGCTATGCAATAGGTTGCAGTTGTTCTCAGGAATTAAACACTGAATTATTTAAGGTAAAGTTCTATGATAACACAACTTATTCTCAAATGGTTCAAAAATTATGTATATATGTATATGCATATGTATCTATCTACCTATCTATGAAGAGAGAGAGAGGGAAAGCAAGAGAGTGAGAAAATAAGACAGAGAGAGGAAAAGAAAGAGAAGAGAGGTAGTGATAAAGTGAATAGGCAGAATTATTACAATTGGTCAGTCTAAGTAAAGGATACATAGCATTTCTTTGCAATAGTCTTGTAACCCTTCTGTGCATTTGAGGTCATATCATCATAAAATTTTACAAAAATGTTACTATTGGTTATATATAATTGATATTTATCTGTATTTAGCTTTCCTAAAAGTATAGATGTATATATTGATTTGAAAATAAAGAACTATACAATGGAAGAGATTAGATAGAAATATTCCAAAAGTAAACTCTGACACAAGGCATTGAGATTATAGTTTATTTTTTATGTGTTTTATTGTACTTTTATTTTATACATTTTCTGACCTAAGCACATATAAGTATAATAAATTATAAGTTAAAAGACATATTATATAGAAATGTTAACACAACCAGCTTAACATATTTGATATTTTGCCCCCCAACCTCCCATGATACAGTTGGGTTTTTACTCATAGCAGATGTATACATTAATAATATTGCTTTTTAAAAAAGTGAAAAATAATTTAGTAAAAGTAATCATCATTATTTTACTAGAAATATGTAAAATTCCCTTAGGTACCTTGAATACCTTCAAGAGCTTTACCTAGGGGAAGAAAAACTGTATTTAAAAGTGGGATAAATGAGGAAAATTAATATACCAGAATTTGAGGATACATAAAATGCTAATTTAAATTATATTTATATATCACTTTTTCTTCTGGGTATTTTCTATTTCAATCAGAAATCAGTAATTTCACATGAGCTAAAACGATGACATCATGGAAGAGGAGTGCATGTGTATGTATTTACAAGGAAAGACAGACTAGAGGAAATGTTAGATGAAAATCTTTAAGTTATTTCTCAGCTGGATATATGAAAAAGTCATAACTATCATCATTTTCATATCAAATATCAAGATGACTTAGTGAATATGTTTGTTAGTAAAATGTGAAATGTGGAAGCTTGGTGTCAGACCCTTTCAAGTTTTCTGAAACATTGATAATCATGAATTATTTCCTTCAAGTAGCTGAATTTTAGGTTAGAGCCATTTCAGTTTGTATTCAACTAATTTCAGTGTAATATAACCTATTATAAGGGGGAAGGGTACAGACTTTTTGAAATTGCATCTATGTCTAAAAGGAATGCCGTTTACACATAAAAGTTTTTAGTATCGCTCTTGAAATAAAAGCCATGGCATTATGTTGTTTACCAAGTAAACGCTTAATAACAGGTCTAATCATTACAACTAGATTGCAAAATCAGAAATATTTTGAGTATTTGGCCCCATATAATGCAGTGAGAATCATCCTAAATGATTAATTTCAATCAGAATATTCCCTAACATGGATTCTATATAACATTACTTGATTGTGTCTGAAGTAAACTAGCACTGGAAAAATTAAACTAAGTTATTCAACTCACAGACATACCTGAAGAGGAAAACAAATAAAATCCTTAGGAATTCAGCTTTAACTCATTTGTTTATTCATTCATCAACAAATACTTGTTGATTTCTACTTGGTACTAGGCATTGTAATAGGGAAATGAAAATACTTGATGAATAAATCTATCCTAGAACAAATGTTAATCTACTACAATTTTAAATGTCCCAAATTTACAAATATACATATGGATGGTTAGATAATGAATGGATAGATACATCCTGATATTCTAAAATAATTTGCAAATTATAAAGCTAGAGTTTTAGTTTAGTTCTCTCTCATGTCTGGGGCATATTATCCGTTAATACTGAATGAAACTGGCTTTTGACTTCTATATACTCACTCTGGGTATAGTATAAGACAAAGGATACTCAATATTTGAGCTGAGTTTTGGATTTAGCAGAAATATGCTAGCTTATGAATTTCAATAAGCCTTTAATGATCACATTACTTTTCAGAAATGAGTCTACTGTCTCACACCTTTAAGGTTTACTGACTGACAAATATGAATAAAATAATACTTTACCTAAAATAATGCATTTCTCATGTTAAATGTTCTCTGATGATTATTATGCTTTTATATTAGCTTTTATTCACTGTTAGTTTATGATTTCAATGAATAATTATATTTCAGGGAAACTATATCACTATTGATTTCTAATGACAGAACTTCTATATCTAAATATTCATATCACCAAGAAATCCCTTATACTTACAGGGGTATGTTTATAGATTCTATTATGTCTACTTCAGTGCTTTTCTTTTTGAACCCAAAAAGCACTGAACAATATCTTATCTTGTGGCACCAAAGATATGTATACAGTGCAGAAGTGAAATAAGTAAAAGAATAAAATATACTCCCAAAGGGGCAAAAAGCATATATATTTTTTTACTAGTTTGATTAAATTAGTATAATCTTCTTAAAGTAGAATGTTAATCTTTCCTAAACAGTAAAATCTGTGTTTTAACTTTAAGCTGTTTAAGAGAGTGGATATATAGTTCTTCAGAGTGAGACACAGAAATATGACAAAGCACCTAAAATTTGCTATCAAAACACATAAAATCATAAATGTGAATTTGCTATTATTTCTTAGCAAGGGGAATGTTTAATATCTATAGTTACTCTTTCTTCTTTTTCTGTCCTATCTCTGACTCTTTCAAAGAAAACCTTCTTTTCTCATGTACTGAGTCCATATTTATCATGGATGTTAGCTGTATTTCATACTTTTATTCTGCTGATAGCGGTGCATGGGTGGAAACCTCTATTCATCTTCAGGCTAGTATTACTGATCACACTTTATATGTAGTAATGATCAGTTTACTACCTCATAAGTCTGAAAATAATTAACTTCTAAGAGTATAGAATGGACAGATGACTCCAGGCAAAATTAAAATGATTTGTGCATATTTGGCATATTAAATTACTTCATAAAATATATGCCCCACAACTTATTAAAAAGCAAGAAACATCCATGCCAATGTCTTAGCTTGTGTCCATCTAGAAAGCAGAGCCTGAGACCAGGGCTAGTAGGCAGGAGTAGTATGCTTGGATCATGTTGCACTAGCTGGAGACAAGTACAAGTGAGGTCTGAGAGACAGTCAGGTTATTGGGTCTTTTTTAAAACCATGGTGGGGGGGCTGGTGTGTATTTAAAATAGAGAGGAAGCTATTGGTGGAAGGATACAATCAGGTTTACTGTTTTAAAATATTACTGTAACTATTAGTTGAAGAATACATTAAAAGCAGAATAGTAGCAAGGAAACCAGTTGAGAAAATTTTGCGGTAATCCAGGTGATAGATGATGATTTCTTCAGCTAGTATGTAAACAAAATGAACAAGTTTAAGATTTGATTTGGAGAATGACAATTAAGAGCTTGCTAATATATTGGTTATTGGTGAGTGAAATGGAGGAATCATGGTTGATGCCTAGATATTTCACCTGAGTCCGTCAGTGGCTGATGATTATCTGTACTAAGTTACAGAAGAAAGCTTTTGGAGGAACAGCTTGAGGGGGAAATCAAGAGTTCTACTCTAGCCATGCTAAATATATAGGCACTTATATATATAGAAAGATAACATATAGGCACTTAGTTTGTTATTTCTTTTTTTACTTAACAGCATGCAAAAGCCTTACATAATTAATATATAAGGCTTGATGAGTTTGGAGATAACTATATATCCTTGAAAGTGCTGCCAAAATCTATGCCATAAACCTATCCATCCCTCCCAAAAGTTTCCTCCCAACCTCTTACTGATGATGATGATGATAATGATGACGATGATGATGATGATGAAGATGATAAGAACACTTAGCATAGCATCCATAGCATCTTAGCAAACTTTGAAGTATACAATACTGTATTGTTAGGTATAGGTACTATGTTGTGCAGTAGGTCCCTGGGACTTAAACGCAAGTAGTATAACAGAAACTTTGTGCTTGACTAATATCTCCCAGTTTCCCCCTCCTCTCAGTGCCTGGGAACCACCATTACACTCTGCTTTTGAGTTTGACTATTTGATTCATCATGTAAGTGAGACAATATAGTATTTTTCTTTCTATGTCTGGCTTATTTCAGTTAGAAAAATGTCCTCCAGCCTCATCTACATTTTTATAAATGGTGTGATTTCCTTCTTTAATACTTCATTATGTGTGCATGCCACATTTTCTTTACCCTTCTATCCATCAATGGACATTTAGGTTGCTTCTACCTATGGTATAATAACACAGTGATCTAAAGCAAAACTAAATGAGTTGAAATTAAATGTATAAACTTTATCAATTCGACAAATATAACATTAAGTATAATAGGTAAATTGCAAGAGAATATGTAAGGCTAATAATATTTATGTTTACTTCTACTATCCAAAGTATTCTTATAAAGTAACACATTTGAGTATCAAAATATATTAAAGATACAAATCTATACCAACATTAAGGTGTTTACTTCTAGGTTGGGAAGGAAAGGAATAACATAGGGGAATGAGGAACTTTTAGTGATATTTATAAATATTGTGATTACTGATATTTGATAAAAATAAAGAAATGAATCAAATATGGCAAAATGTTACCATTTTAGAACTAATATCTAAGTTCAGGACAAGGTCTAGAAAAAGATTAGAACAGGACTTTCAGGGGGGCTTAAGTGAATACCACTGGTGAGAAGAAGAGTGACTATGAGATTGAGGAATCTGATAGGAAATAATAGACATTAATCATGGGACCCCTTTGGCAATTTTCAAAATCCTTGAAGTCTTTGACATGTATAATTATGGTCTTCAATATTTTTTGGAACGCTTACTTCAATTATATGTTCTGACCAACAAAATAGCCATCACTTTCAATGATTCCCAAACATAGAATTTAACAATAGCAAATTAGTGTGGTACTGTGATGATAGAATTTTAAAGTAGGAATGATTTTTACTTGATTACTTTAAGAGGATTTTAATTATAAAGAAGTATCATAGATTGTAAACTGAATCATCATTTTGAATGTTTCTACATTTAAGAAAACGTTATCATGAAGATCAGCAAGATATATCTTGGACATTACTGTTTAAATCCTTCTCTGTAGACAATGCTCTGAAATAGACTCAGGCTTCTCCACTGGCTCTGATATTTTCTAGCTGTGTGACATTAGACAAGAACCTCTCTAAACTTCTATCCTCACCTGTAGTGACAAAAATAATGTTGTTATTTCAAAGAGTAATTTTTGTACATTAAAATAGATAATGCACATATACCACTTAGCAAATTACACAGTAAAGTTAGCAACTATATTACGATTATATGTAGGAGTTCCTTTCATTTTAGGAACATTTTATCATTCTGAAATAGATTATTAGTTATATTTTGTTTTTTATGTTATACATTACATGTAAATATAATCTACAAAATATAATCTATATATGAACACAAAACTGATAGAGTTCTACAATTTTTTCAAATATTACTTTCTTTCAAAAGTGAAAGAAAAAATAATACAATCATCCAAAAACATATTCTTTAGTTTTCTGAATTAATAGAGATTTCTGTAGATAGGTAGGTAGGCAAATAGGGGAAAGAAAAAGAGAGAAAGATAAAGGGAGAAAGAAGAGTAAAGAGAGACCACCTTTCGAGCAATTTGTATCCTGAACACCCTTAACTCCATTTCCCCATCAGATAGGTCAGCATTTCTCATGAGTGTTAGGGGGAAAATTAGTTCATTTTGCAATTTGCTCTTGGGGAGTAAATGGTTCATGTGGCTTCACTTGGGCAAAATAATCATAAGGGATTTTTATTTTTTATTTCTTTTAGTTTCTCTGTGTCTCTTCGTTTGAGTAATTTTGTTAGATAACTTTAACAAGGGCAGATTCTTAATCAGTAAGTTGTATGTGCGCTCATGAGCATCTTTGTGTTAATTGGAAAAAAAAGAAAATAAATGATACAGAAAAATGCACTAACATGTATATAGCTATTCAAAAATGTTTAAGTATTTGTTGGATTGTGTTGGGAAAACTCCACGAATTTCACTATTTTGTAAAAATGAACATGGATTTATACTTTTGAACAAGAAAATTATATGTTGTCAAACAAATACTCCTAATTTTGTAAATCAGGGGAATAATTTAACCTTTATTTTGACATGTAGAAGTCCAAAATTGTTCAGAATATTCTGATTACATGGCTCAGTAAAAATGATGGAATTTTCCAGTTTTTCAAATGTAAATATATAAAACCTCTGCTGAGGAAAAGCTACCTCAGCAGCTTCAAGATAGTTATTGTCTCATAACCTTCATTTGTGTCAACATAAATACATATTGAATTTCTTTATCAGTCAATAACCTCTTTAGGAAAATTCCCAAATCTCTTTCCATGACTTGCTTTTGTCAAGTCATATCCATAAAGCAAAGGCTCTCTGAAAAGAAAGGTTGTGATGAGCTGTAAGGGCAAAAACATAACCAATCTTTGTCTTATATCTCTTACGTTAATCTGATGTTACTGAGATTCTAGGTGGTGACCACGGAATTGAGCATGGGGGTAGAGAATGTCGCCCAGCCTACTGAACTTCTTTAGACTTTATTGAGGAATACAGGAAAAGCCAGTTAAATAAGGTGTAGTAGGTGTCAGTGGGGATAAACAGAATAGAAAACATTTATAAAGATTGATAGCATAGAAGAGAAACAGAATCCTTTTTATTAGTCCTGTACTATACAAATTTAAAAAATAATAATTTGCTAATGGTATAATTTTGAGGTAAATTCTGAGTAACATAATCCAAGAACTTGTGTTAATAAATCTTATCATTTAGTTTCTCCCTAAAAAAAAAGCATGTAACTTCCTGAGGCTTTATTCCAAATTGATGACAAACTATCACCATAAGCTTGAGAGACGTTTTAGCATTGAAGTCAAAACTACAAGCTTCTTTCTTCACCTAAACAAGATTTGGTAAAGCTCTCTACCATTTCAACTAAGATACATTTTCTTTGCTGTAATCAACTTTGAAAATCAGTCTTCTTGGAATTATTTTTGTCTTTTTTAAAATACTTTTTATTATGTATTATATTTCTAATGAGAGGCCAGGGAGTTTGGATTTGACTGGGTTCCTTAGCAATGGCTTATGTGTGCATACAGCACATGTGTGCCGTCTGTAAAATTGATAGAGGTAAGACAAATTTCTTTCTAGCACGCTGAGTGAAGGGAAGAAACTGAGTGGGAAGGATATGCTTTCTCTATAAAAATCCAACATTTTTTGGCAGTGTAGAAATCAAAAAAATCAACCACAAGACATGAGCATATGCTGTGAATGGTACTGAGGCTCCCTACAAGCTTCTTGGCACAAGCACTTCACTGAAGTCCATAATGCAGTGTTAAGCCACAATAAAAACAAAAGAATTATTTAAAAAAATACCTTTCAGTAGTTTGCTTAAAAGAGGGGTTATTGGAATAATTGGCAATAACACCACAATCATAGCTCCTGCCTTACCAAGAAGTTTACAAATCACTAGACTTATGTGACCTACTATATGTCTGATGCAGAGTAGTTACTGATATTTTTTGAATGAATGAATAAAGCCAAAGATGTTATCAGAAACTTAAAATATACACCATTTCATTGGCATTTACATAGGTTATTTATATCATTTTTATATAAGAATAACTCCCTTATTACATTAAAATGATACATTTATATATGTTCAGAAAATGAACTCATAGATGTCTAATATTGGAGGTATTTTTGAAATGTCTTTTAAAGGATAAATATAAAATTATACCATGTTGTGACTGATATGGTTCCGGCTCTTCTTAATATATATTAATATTTTATGCACTCTCCTTATTTGGGTCATATGTCTTAATGTTTACGTATATATCACTTAAAATATATAATTTGCCCTATGGAGATTAGGAAAAGGAGGCGTCTCATGCTACCACTTCCATCTCAGTTAATAACAGCCCAGACTGTAAACATTTTCATACCTTTTTTTCTTCTCTGTGTGTAGTTAGTGTATATTTTAAATGTCTTCATGATGAAGATCCATATAACCAAATGTCAAATTTAATGTCAAGAGCCAACCGTAAATATATTACATACATTTAAATTTTATTTACTGGGGTTGTCAATTTGGTCTTACAACTCTATTTCATTTTTGATCTTTAATGAAGTACCTGTGAGTTATGATGTGGAAAAATGTCAGGATGAGAAAATGATGATCCCCATTTTTTTTCTAGCTATGACATTTCAGTATTATGAGCTATATCTCATAAGGTCAGGACTGTGTGACCTATTTTGCTGTACTCATTATCTACTAATCCCAAACAGAGGCCAAGAGAAAGGAAGAGTACATTTTATTTTTTTTTTTACATCTTTATTGGAGTATAATTGCTTTACAATGGTGTGTTAGTTTCTGCTTTATAACAAAGTGAATCAGTTATACATATGTTCCCATATCTCTTCCCTCTTGCGTCTCCCTCCCTCCCACCCCCCCATCCCACCCCTCCAGGTGGTCACAAAGCACCGAGCTGATCTCCCTGTGCTATGCGGCTGCTTCCCACTAGCTATCTACCTTACGTTTGGTAGTGTATATATGTCCATGCCTCTCTCTCGCTTTGTCACAGCTTACCCTGCCCCCTCCCCATATCCTCAAGTCCATTCTCTAGTAGGTCTGTGTCTATTCCTGTCTTACCCCTAGGTTCTTCATGACATTTTTTTCCCTTAAATTCCATATATATGTGTTAGCATATGGTATTTGTCTTTCTATTTCTGACTTACTTCACTCTGTATGACAGACTCTAGGTCTATCCACCTCACTACACATAGCTCAATTTCGTTTCTTTTTATGGCTGAGTAATATTCCATTGTATATATGTGCCACATCTTCTTTATCCATTCATCTGATGATGGACATTTAGGTTGTTTCCATCTCTGAGCTATTGTAAATAGAGCTGCAATGAACATTTTGGTACATGACTCTTTTTGAATTATGGTTTTCTCAGGGTATGTGCCCAGTAGTGGGATTGCTGGCTCATATGGTAGTTCTATTTGTAGTTTTTTAAGGAACCTCCATACTGTTCTCCACAGTGGCTGTATCAATTTACATTCCCACCAACAGTGCAAGAGTGTTCCCTTTTCTCCACACCCTCTCCAGCATTTATTGTTTCTAGATTTTTTGATGATGGCCATTCTAACTGGTGTGAGATGATATCTCATTGTAGTTTTGATTTGCATTTCTCTAATGATTAGTGATGTTGAGCATTCTTTCATGTGTTTGTTGGCAGTCTGTATATCTTCCTTGGAGAAATGTCTATTTAGGTCTTCTGCCCATTTTTGGATTGGGTTATTTGTTTTTTTGTTATTGAGCTGCATGAGCTGCTTATAAATTTTGGAGATGAATCCTTTGTCAGTTGCTTCATTTGCAAATATTTTCTCCCATTCTGAGGGTTGTCTTTTGGTCTTGTTTATGGTTTCCTTTGCTGTGCAAAAGCTTTGAAGTTTCATTAGGTCCCATTTATTTATTTTTGTTTTTATTTCCATTTCTCTAGAAGGTGGGTCAAAAAGGATCTTGCTGTGATTTATGTCATAGAGTGTCCTGCCTATGTTTTCCTCTAAGAGTTTGACAGTTTCTGGCCTTATATTTAGGTCTTTAATGCATTTTGAGCTTATTTTTGTGTATGGTGTTAGGGAGTGATCTAATCTCATACTTGTACATGTACCTGTCCAGTTTTCCCAGCACCACTTATTGAAGAGGCTGTCCTTTCTCCACTGTACATTCCTGCCTCCTTTATCAAAGATAAGGTGACCATATGTGCGTGAGTTTATCTCTGGGCTTTCTATCCTGTTCCATTGATCTATCTTTCTGTTTTTGTGCCAGTACCATACTGTCTTGATTACTGTAGCTTTGTAGTAGAGTCAGAAGTCAGGGAGCCTGGTTCCTCCAGCTCCGTTTTTCATTCTCAAGATTGCTTTGGCTATTTGGGGTCTTTTGTGTTTCCATACAAATTGTGCAATTTTTTGTTCTAGTTCTGTGAAAAATGCCAGTGGTAGTTTCATAGGGATTGCATTGAATCTGTAGATTGCTTTGGGTAGTAGAGTCATTTTCACAATGTTGATTCTTCCAATCCAAGAACATGGTATATCTCTCCATCTATTTGTATCATCTTTAATTTCTTTCATCAGTGTCTTATAATTTTCTGCATACAGGTCTTTTGTCTCCTTAGGTAGGTTTAATCCCAGATATTTTATTCTTTTTGTTGCAGTGGTAAATGGGACTGTTTGCTTGATTGCACTTTCAGATTTTTCATCATTAGTGTATAGGAATGCCAGAGATTTCTGTGCGTTAATTTTGTATCCTGCTACTTTACCAAATTCATTGATAGCTCTAGTAGTTTTCTGGTAGCATCTTTAGGATTCTCTATGTATAGTATCATGTCATCTGCAAACAGTGACATCTTTACTTCTTCTTTTCCGACTTGGATTCCTTTTATTTCCTTCTTTTCTCTGATTGCTGTGGCTAAAACTTCCAAAACTATGTTGAATAAGAGTGGTGAGAGTGGGCAACCTTGTCTTGTTCCTGATCTTAGTGGAAATGCTTTCAGTTTTTCACCATTGAGGATGATGTTGGCTGTGGGTTTGTCATATATGGCTTTTATTATGTTGAGGAAAGTGCCCTCTATGCCTACTTTCTGCAGGGTTTTTATCATAAATGGGTGTTGAATTTTGTCAAAAGCTTTCTCTGCATCTATTGAGATGATTATATGGTTTTTCTCCTTCAATTTGTTAATATGGTGTATCACGTTGATTGATTTGTGCATATTGAAGAATCCTTGCATTCCTGGAATAAACCCCACTTGATCATGGTGTATGATCCGTTTAATGTGCTGTTGGATTCTGTTTGCTAGCATTTTGTTGAGGATTTTTGCATCTATGTTCATCAGTGATATCGGCCTGTAGTTTTCTTTCTTTGTGACATCCTTGTCTGGTTTTGGTATCAGGGTGATGGTGGCCTCGTAGAATGAGTTTGGGAGTGTTCCTCCCTCTGCTATATTTTGGAAGAGTTTGAGAAGGATAGGTGTTAGCTCTTCTCTAAACGTTTGATAGAATTCGCCTGTGAAGCCATCTGGTCCTGGGCTTTTGTTTGTTGGAAGATTTTTAATCACAGTTTCAATTTCAGTGCTTGTGATTGGTCTGTTCATATTTTCTCTTTCTTCCTGATTCAATCTTGGTAGGTTGTGCATTTCTAAGAATTTTTCCATTTCTTCCAGGTTGTCCATTTTATTGGCATGGAGTTGCTTATAGTAATGTCTCATGATCTTTTGTATTTCTGCAGTGTCAGTTGTTACTTCTCCTTTTTCCTTTCTAATTCTATTGATCTGAGTCTTCTCCCTTTTTTCATTGATGAGGCTGGCTAATGGTTTATCAATTTTGTTTATCTTCTCAAAGAACCAGCTTTTAGTTTTATTCATCTTTGTTATCGTTTCCTTCATTTCTTTTTCATTTATTTCTGATCTGATCTTTATGATTTCTTTCCTTCTGCTAACTTTGGGGTTTTTTTGTTCTTCTTTCTCTAATTGCTTTAGGTGCAAGGTTAGGTTGCTTATTCGAGATGTTTCCTTTTTCTTAAGGTACGATTGTATTGCTATAAACTTCCCTCTTAGAACTGCTTTTGCTGCATGCCGTAGATATTGGGTCGTTGTGTCTCCATTGTCATTTGTTTCTAGGTGTTTTTTTTTTTTTATTTCCTCTTTGATTTCTTCAGTGATCACTTCGTTATTAATTAGTGTATTGTTTAGCCTCCATGTGTTTGTATTTTTTACAGATCTTTTCCTGTAACTGATATCTAGTCTCATAGCATTGTGGTCGGAAAAGATACTTGATACAATTTCAATTTTCTGAAATTTACCAAGGCTTGATTTGTAACCCCAATATGATCTATCCTGGAGAATGTTCCATGAGCACTTGAGAAAAATGTGTATTCTGTTGTTTTTGGATGGAATGTCCTATAAATATCAATTAAGTCCATCTTCTTTAATGTATCATTTAAAGCTTGTGTTTCCTTATTTAGTTTCATTTTGGATAATCTGTCCATTGGTGAAAGTGGGGTGTTAAAGTCCCCTACTATGATTGTGTTACTGTTGATTTCCCCTTTTATGGCTGTTAGTATTTGCCTTATGTATTGAGATGCTCCTATGTTGGGTGCATAAATATTTACAATTGTTATATCTTCTTCTTGGATCGATCCCTTGATCCTTATGTAGTGTCCTTCTTTGTCTCTTGTAATAGTCTTTATTTTAAAGTCTATTTTGTCTCATATGAGAATTGCTACTCCAGCTTTCTTTTGGTTTCCATTTGCATGAAATATATTTTTCCATCCCCTTACTTTCAGTCTGTATGTGTCTCTAGGTCTGAAGTGGGTCTCTTGTAGACAGCAAATATATGGGTCTTGTTTCTGTATCCATTCAGCCAATCTGTGTCTTTTGGTGGGAGCATTTAGTCTTTTTACATAAGGTAATTATCAATATGTATGTTCCTATTCCCATTTTCTTAATTGTTTTGGGTTCGTTATTGTAGGTCTTTTCCTTCTCTTGTGTTTCTTGTCTAGAGAAGTTCCTTTAGCATTTGTTGTAAAGCTGGTTTGGTGGTGCTGAACTCTCTCACCTCTTGCTTGTCTGTTTCAATTTCTCCATCAAATCTGAATGAGATCCTTGCTGGGTAGAGTAATCTTGGTTGCAGGTTTTTCTCCTTCATCACTTTAAATATGTCCTGCCAGTCCCTTCTGGCTTGCAGAGTTTCTGCTGAAAGATCAGCTGTTAACCTTATGGGGATTCCCTTGTGTGTTATTTGTTGTTTTTCCCTTGCTGCTTTTAATATGTTTTCTTTGTATTTAATTTTTGACAGTTTGATTAATATGTGTCTTGGCGTATTTCTCCTTGGATTTATCCTGTATGGGACTCTCCGTGCTTCCTGGACTTGATTAACTATTTCCTTTCCCATATTAGGGAAGTTTTCAACTATAATCGCTTCAAATATTTTCTCAGTCCCTTTCTTTTTCTCTTCTTCTTCTGGAACCCCTATAATTCGAATGTTGGTGCATTTAATGTTGTCCCAGATGTCTCTGAGACTGTCCTCAGTTCTTTTCATTCTTTTTTCTTTATTCTGCTCTGCAGTAGTTATTTCCACTATCTTATCTTCCAGGTCAATTATCCATTCTTCTGCCTCAGTTATTCTGCTATTGATCCCATCTAGAGTATTTTTAATTTCATTTATTGTGTTGTTCATCATTGTTTGTTTCATCTTTAATACTGCTAGGTCCTTGTTAAATGTTTCTTGCATTTTGTCTATTCTATTTCCAAGATTTTGGATCATCTTTACTATCATTATTCTGAATTCTTTTTCAGGTAGACTGCCTATTTCCTCTTCATTTATTAGGTCTGGTGGGTTTTTATCTTGCTCCTTCGTCTGCTGTGTGTTTCTCTGTCTTCTCATTTTGCTTATCTTACTGTGTTTGGGGTCTCCTTTTTGCAGGCTGCAGGTTCGTAGTTCCCTTTGTTTTTGGTGTCTGTCCCCAGTGGTTAAGGTCGGTTCAGTGGGTTGTGCATGCTTCCTGGTGGAGGGGACTAGTGCCTATGTTCTGGTGGATGAGGCTGGATCTTGTCTTTCTGGTGGGCAGGTCCATGTCTGGTGGTGTGTTTTTGGGGTGTCTGTGGACTTATTATGATTTTAGGCAGCCTCTCTGCTAATGGGTGGGGTTGTGTTCCTGTCTTGCTAGTTGTTTGGCATAGGATGTCCAGCACTATAGCTTGCTGGTCGTTGAGTGAAGCTGGGTGCTGGTATTGAGATGGAGATCTCTGGGAGATTTTTGCCATTTGATATTATGTGGAGCTGGGAGGTCTCTTGTGCACCAGTGTCCTGAAGTTGGCTCTCCCACCTCAGAGGCACAACACTGATTCCTGGATGGAGCACCAAGAGCCTTTCATCCACACGGCTCAGAATAAAAGGGAGAAAAAGTAGAAAGAAAGAAGTAGTAGAAGTATTAAGAAGGAAAGAAAGAAAGAAAGAGAAAGAAAGAAAGAAAGAAAGGAGGAAGGAAGGAAGGAGGGAAGGAAGAAAAAAGAAAGAAGATAAAGTAAAATAAAATTATTTAAATAAAAAATAATTATTAAAAAAAAAAAAGGACGGATAGAACCCTAGGACAAATGGTGGAAGCAAAGCTATACAGACAAAATCTCACACAGAAGCATATGCATACACACTCACAAAAAGAGGAAAAGGGGAAAAAATCATAAATCTTGCTCTCAAAGTCCACATCCTTAATTTGGGATGATTCATTGTCTATTCATGTATTCCACAGATGCAGGGAACATTAAGTTGATTGTGGAGCTTTAATCCGCTGCTTCTGAGGCTGCTGGGAGAGATTTCCCTTTCTCTTCTTTGCTCTCACAGCTCCCAGGGGCTGAGCTTTGGATTTGGCCCCGCCTGTGCGTGTAGGTCGCCGGAGGGCGTCTGTTCTTAGCTCAGACAGGACGGGGTTAAAGGAGCCGCTGATTCGGAGGTTCTGGCTCACTCAGGCCGGGGGCGGGGGGAGCGGAGGGAGGGGCAGGCAGTGCGGGGCGGGCCTGCGGCGGCAGAGGCCGTCGTGACGTTGCACGAGCCTCAGGCGCGCCGTGCGTTCTCCTGGGGAAGTTGTCCCTGAATCCCGGCACCCTCTCAGTGGCGGGCTTCACAGGCTACCCGGAAGAGGGGTGTGGAGAGTGACCTGTGCTCGCACATAGGGTTCTCGGTGGCGACAGCAGCAGCCTTTAGCGTCTCCTGCCCATCTCTGGGGTCTGCGCTTTTAGCCCACGGCTCGCGCCCGTCTCTGGAGCTCTTTTAAGCAGTTCTCTGAATCCCCTCTCCTCACGCACCAGGAAACAAAGAGGGAAGAAAAAGTCTCTTGCCTCTTCGGTAGCTGCAGACTGTTTCCCGGACTCCCTCCCGGCTAGCTGTGGCGCACTAGCCCCCCTTCAGGCTGTGTTCACGCCGCCAACCCCAGTCCTCTCCTGGCGCTCCGACGAAGCCTGAGCCTCAGCTCCGAGCCCCGCCCGCCCCGGAGGGTGAGCAGACAAGCCTTTCGGGCTGGTGAGTGCCAGTCGGCCCTGATCCTCTGTGCGGGAATCTAGCCGCTTTGCCCTCCGCACCCCTGTTGCTGTGCTCTCCTCCGCGGCCCCGAAGCTCCCACCTCCGCCACCCGCAGTCTCCGCTCGCGAAGGTGCTTCCTAGTGTGTGGATACCTTTCCTCCTTCACAGCTCCCTCCCACTGGTGCAGGTACTGTCCCTATCCTTTTGTCTCTGTTTATTCTTTTTTCTTTTGGCCTACCCAGGTACGTGGGGGGTTTCTTGCCTTTTGGGAGGTCTGAGGTCTTCTGCCAGCATTCAGTAGGTGTTCTGTCAAGAGTACATTTTAAAAGGATTGCTGGCCATGGCTTTATGTGATGTGTTGCCTGGAAAGATACGGGGGAGTATTACATATTGGCCTTCCAGGGTGAAAAAACTCAAATTGTTGTAAAAAATTAACTCATGCCCCACCATAAAAAACTAGTAATCAAATTATCTCTCACCACCTTGTACCACCTTTGTGTATGACAGAAGGGAAAGGTGAAACTATCTTTTTCTGAAATCACCTCTTTTGTTCTCATGAGCAAACATTTGTGAAGATAGGGTTGAAGTACAATTACAAAATTATCACAAAAGACCTGTCATTGTTTTTTTCTTTTTGCAACTAGCCTATTGTGCCAATGTGAAACAGTAGTAACATAATGCTCAAAGCTGATAAAAAGTTAGCTATGTCAATAGAAAACGTCTAGGTTTAAGAATCACAATTTTGGCAATTCTACCCTGGGAACATATTTTTTTTTTCCCCGTAATCAAAAAAAAAATTGAAAATTCTTCTTATTCCTGATATTTATCATCTGAAAAATGGCATTCACTCAACTTCTAAATAATATCTGTAATATTTGACACCTGAAAGAAAACCTAGGTCTTAGAACAAATGCAAATAGAATAAAACTGAATCAAACCAGCAGCCCACAAAGAAACCAATCATGAAGTAGAGCTGCCTAGCTAAGCCCATCCTAGACTGGCTTAAGTGGATCAAATCTAGATAGCCAGGAACATTAAAATAACTACCTACAAGCCACTGAATTCTGGGGCAATTCGTTATGCAGCATTATTGTGGTTGCTCCTGGCTAACACAAATATTAAAGTCACTGAACTTGAGTTAAATTCTGTTTACTGTGAGAAATTTAATCAACCTTTTTATGACTCACTTTTGTAACCATAAAGTAGAGATATTTGCTCAGATTTTCTTGGTAAAATAAGGAGGATGATCACACCTAAGAATGTGAATGGGGGAAGAGATGTTGAAGTGAGAGGAATGGGAGTGTGAATGTATTGGGAAATACAGAAAAAATTATGGGTGGTATTGTATGTCTTAGTGGTGTCAAAGGATTGTTGAAATTTAGACATCAAAAAAAGTGAACTAGAAAGATGGATTCTGTAAACTATTCACCTTAAGCTATTGAGTGGCCCAGGAAAAAGAAATGAACCTCCCCTTCTTCCAAATAACCACTATTCTGACTTCGCACACTGTAGATAAATTCTTGAATTTCGTATAAAGGAGTTCTAAATTATGTACTCTTTTTCTTTGCCCTCTTTTACATAAAAGTAAATCTTTAAAAGTTTTAGTCAACGCATAGTTACTTCATGTAGTTGCTTATAGTTTACAAAATATTTTATTATACATTATATTTCACTTAAGTCTCACATAAAATTAAGATGCTCTGCCCACGTATGATGAAGAAATAATGTGTCCCATGTCATAGAACATAGCCACTAAGTGACAAAGCTCTGATTTAAATGCATAATTTCCCAGTTTGAAATTCTACTCTTATTAGCTCTGAGTGTCTCTCTATTTGTGGGGAAGGGAGCTTATTTTACAGAAACTTATATCCATGCCTCATATATAGTATCTTAAATATACTAAACCAATTCAAGTATGTCTAAATAAGGAAGTGAAGTCTTGTTTAGATGAACTGTCTCTTCAAGGTTTCCTGTTTTTTATTTTTCTTTTGATTCACAAATATCCTTGATCGGTTTCTGTATCATTATGCCACCGGAAACTCTAGAGAGAGCTGAAACATCTCACTGTATGTATCTATTCTGAAGTTAACAAGACTTGTCAGGGACAATAATTCTTGTTTTTCATTTAGGATTCAGGTCTCAACAACCTAGAGAATGCTGCCTTTACAAATTCATTTTAATCAACACTTACAGTGTCATTCCTTACTAGGTTAGTTGCTAGGGGTGTATTGAAATAACTCTATAAACTATAGGTAAAGTGCTCAGTGTTGCAAATTTATTTGAAAGGTAGATTTTTATTACTTCACTAGCATATTAAAATAATGGATGGGTGGATTTTAAACAAATAATAAACCAGCTTTGTTATTGGTGCATATTTTAGTTGAGTTTCCTTTACCTTTTAGCACCAGATTTATTTTATACATATTTATCGAGTTTTCTGTAGCCGATATTTATTTACTAAATTATGTAATCAACATAACTGTATCATTAATGTTACAATGGATCCATAGAGTACCATATTTCACATCTATAATGATCTCTAATATACTACATACTGCCCTGACAAAATGTCCTTTTTCATTATCAGGGAGAAACTTTTTCTGCTTCCTGTTCTGATGTTTTCATCATGACATTTTATTGCCAATCCTCCTCATCTCAAAGGGGAAAGAAGAAAGGAAGAAACCATAGCAATAATTACCAACTGAGTAAGTCATTATCATTATAATAGAAATGAAATTGAAATGGTAAGAGCTTGGCATTATTCAAATTTTTACCCTGCTTGGTTAATGATCATATCATCTTTAAAATCCTCATAGGCTTATTTTGAACTGTAGATGTCATAATACCTAAAGCAATTTAGGATATAGAATCACACCATAATCCACTGATCAAATCGTCTAGGCCAAGTCTCCAGGTGTATCACACATCTGATCCTATGACCTCTCAAAAATGTCTTTCTGAAGAGTTAATAGAGAACAGATGTTACCTAAGGCAGCAGCTGTTACCATTAGACAAATGGGAAAAACTGGCAAACTGGAAGAAACTCTTTAAAGAGACAATCCAATTCCTTAAAAAATCAAAGAGAAGTTTCGAAAAGGTCAGAAAAAGGTGCACAAGCATGCGTTTTTCACATGTATATTCATTGAAAGTCCTTTCAGAAAACAATTCTCACTGAAACAAAAATTCTCATGTTCATTTGAAATAGTCTAGTCTTTATAATTATGAAAACAGATTTTTCTATACTGCAAAATGCAAAGTTCAGTTTTATTGAGTCTTCAAATTTGTATTTCTATTTTATTTCCTCATGGTTTAATGTGTCCCTTACCTAATGATGCAAAACTCAGTGAAAAAAAATGCAATCCTGTTTTCTCAGTCTAGAACCTCATCTTTCGTCAATGGAAAGAAACATGTGAACATATAATGCAGTGACTACTACTAGAATTGATGGATAAATTAATCTCCCTAACAAGGAAGGTCTTACAAAGAAGGGATATTTGACCTGGGTCCTGAAAAATGAAGAAAACAATTTTATCACAGGGAACACTGAATAATACACAGAGCCTTGAAAGCACATCACATGTTAGAACCCAAGTAAAATGTCAGAACTGGACAGAAGAACAGAGGTTCTTAAATTGTAGTGTGCATCAGAACTGTTTGGAATTCTTGTTAAAAATGCAGATATCTGGGTCCTATCCTGGATATTCTAATCTAGTAAATCTGGTGTGGTATCTGGGAATCTTCATGTTACTAAGTGATTCTCGTTACTCTGATGAAGTCAGAGTGTAGAGTGCACCTTAAGACATGTTTCTTTCAATGAATTATTCTTGAAATGTGGTCCCCAGACCAGCATCACCACGATAATTAACTGAAAACTTGTTGGAAATGTCAATCCTCAGCCCTACTACAGACTGGCAGAAACTCTGGTGGTTGGGTCTAGATATGTTGTGTTGTTTATAAGCTCTTTGGTTGATTCTGATGCATGATCAAGTTTGGGAATCATTGCTTCAAATCATACAAATAGGTTAGGCCTCCACTGGCTAGAGAATCTCACCTATTGACCAGTTTTCAGAAGTAGGCCACGCTTAACATTCCACACTTAACAGTAACTTTATCTGTGAAAAGCTTTAGGTGATACCAAAGCAGAAATAAACCCCTTGCAGTTCAAACCATTCACTATTGCTGGCTTCCTTTTAGTGATCTTAACGAACAAATTCTATTAGTCAGATTTTCAGACTGCAGTGTAGTTTGTTGCAGTTGAACTTAACATGAAATCATTTGGCATAGATTAGTTGATGGGTGCTCTGTTGAAGTTATATAATCTCATTTTGAACATAAATAAGAAATCCTTTCACTGAGAATCAATGCAGTTGAGGTGACGTTAAGATTCGTTTTTGAGATTATTCATATTCTACCAATGAGTGCATAGGCTCATCTACTTGTAAGGAATCATTATATTTGCTATGGTGTGTATAGGGTAAAATTTGTTCTTTGACCTTCCCTAACAATGCAGAATAGATGCTAGCCCTGTATAAAATGACATTTTTGGCAACATCAGACTGTAATCCTCTTCTGTATTATTTGTCAATAAATACAGTGCTTCATCTTGAACTTCAGATGCCAAAGTCAAGGTGTAGATGAGAAGTATTATTTCATGAATCTATCAGAAGGTTGTGGAAGAACAAATATGTCTAATTTTTGTCCTCTTCTACAATACGAATATAAGGATTCTTTTGTTTCTCAATGGACAGCATGACTGAAATCCTCAAATATGCATGGGAATAATATTTTTAGAAAGCTAGGCCTTAGTCTTTGTTCTTTTTCTCTTTCCCCCTATTTCTTCTCTCTAATTCTTCATGGCCACATCCTTTGTGAGGAAGGAAAAGGCCATGGTTAGCCTGTGCTTCTCAAAGAGCACTTCTGAGTTGTGTTTTGAAATAGCAAGCGGTCAGTTATCTTTAGAGCAGAAATAAAATATGTTATAGAACTATAGAAAACTCTATATTCGCCACATTTTCATTGTTCATTGATTGATTAGCAGCTATATTCCAGACATTGTATTCAGAAATAGGTGGCAGTAAAATAATAAATAAAGCAAGTTTCCTGTAATCTGTAGCTCACAATCTTCTGGAAGACACAGCCACCTACCAAAGTAGCTAAAAAGTAACTGGGCCTGAGAAGAGTGTAATTATTTAAATTATAGCTCTGATATATTAAATTTCACACTACTTATTTAAGAAGAAGTATCAGCATATGTATTATCATCTCTTTATGTTTTATAATATAAATATATTTATTGACTTTAATCAAAGGGAATAAGTGGTTTGCTTTGCCTTTGTATAGGTCTGGTATTACATTATTTCTCCCCAGAATAAACATAGAATCAAGTTAGAACATGACTTAGAAATTATAATTGAAACTGCAGGAATGAACTTTTGGAGGCAGGTTGACTTTCTTAGAGATAGAAGTGACTTTGGATCCAAGCAGATTTAGGTTAAAATCTGAGTTATGTCACTTCAGGCTGATATTTTAACCTTTCTGAAACTCTGTTGCTTCATCTGTGCATCTGTGAAGTGGTGATAATAAATACCACAATATATTGCTACAGAATAATTAAGTGAGAAGACGTTTGTAAAGACCCTGGCATTTGGTTGGTGCTCAATAAATTTTAGTTTTATTTGACATACATTCTCTTTAATGCCTTCCCCTTTCATATAGAGCCATGTGTCAGCCATTAACTGCTTGCCGCTCCATTTCACATCATATCTCTTTGAGTTCTAAAAAGTCCACCTTAAAACACAAAAATTATTACACAGGATACTGTTTCCCTATTATTCAAACAGTACATGGATATTAGTGTGCATCTACTGTATACCATGCATTCTCACTGGTCCCAAGGGGCAGTTGGAGTGGGTGGTGAGATGCAGGATTACAGGCTGGAGACTTAAAGTGATAGATGGTTTGGACTGACTGACATTTAAGACAAGAATGGCTAGGACACTTAAATGGAAGCACATGAGGGGAGTTAAGGAGTTATAAGTCAAGCAACATTTATCTTTTAGTGTTGGCATTAACTAGTTCTCTGAAGGTTTCTTGTTATATACAAAACTCCCTATATTTGCTGTTTCTATCTTCATCCTATTTTGACTTTTTCCATCATTACTAGTAAAAAATAAAATTCTGGGTTTGTTTTTTTTTTTTTTTTAGACATGGGAGAAGTAGGGAGAGAAATTGAGAATCTGCTTCATATTTCAAATAGAGTCTGGAAAACAACCTACCAGATATGAGTGCTTATAGTTAGTGTCTGTTTACCAAAACTGAGAACCAAAATGAAAAGATATCTTTCTACTGGTTTTGATGACAATAGTAGTTCTTTCATATTTATTAAATTAGGAAACAGTTCATTGCATCATGCTGGACAGTGTTGTAGATTCTAGTAATGCAGAGGATGAGTAAGACACAGTCTTATTGTGAGGAGCTCAGGGTTTCTTGAGGGAGGACACCTGGTTCCCATTTCCAAAGAGCCTGTTCACAGTGAAGCCAAGTTGCCACTTAAATGACAATATCCTGTCTCTCAAAGGAAAGGGAGTAAAGATTCAGTGAGACGGTGGGATTAAGGAGGAATAAAGTTTTTCTTTTTTTATCTATTATGTAAATCATAATAGAATTTTAGTAAATCATTTAATTTATTAGAAAGGAAGAATAATAAGGCAGAAGCAGAACAATGTTTGTCCCTTCTTTCCTCTATATGTTGTACAGGTTTATAAAAACATGTGAGCCATGCGGTCTTTAAAAGACTCATATGATGATGTTTTGTGCATCATTGACATAAATGAAGACATTATATATCATATGAATGCTTTGTAAAATACCATGATTCATGCAACTGTTTTAGTATTTCTGATAAAAAAACACTAATACAACATACTATTTCCATGTTTTCTCCAGGTTTAATTTACCAAAAATATGCTTCTGGGGCATTTCTGATGCAAAAAAAAAAAAAAAACCTCATGCAAAAATGAGTCATTTATTTACATTTGAACACTTTTTACATTAGTAGTTGGGGCTGCCAATTTTGAAAATAAATAAATGCTTCTTGGTAATTTAAAAATCTGAACTGTATTTCGGCAGTAATCATTCTGGTAAGTAGCATAGTTTGTATCTCCCTGTGACAGATGTCTACACCCAATGTACATGTTTTGAGACAAAAAAACATAACCACAAAGACTCACTTTTGGATTCACACTTAGGTTAAAATTATTTTATCTAAGAAAGTCTACACACACTTATAGAATGAGAAAACTCCAGGGATAAAGAAAAGAAGGAAAAATCCAGTAGGACTGTTCTTTAAGTAGCACAAAGCCTTTAAAAGATAATATCTTACTACTCTTTGAAACAAACCTCTCAGGTAAACTGCTATTATTTTTATCTCCATATAACAAGGAAAACTAGGTTTCACAGAGGTTAAATGCTAATTATTGACACACTCCAAGTAGATGGTAAAGCCAAAAATGAGTTTTTAAACTTAGAGCCTGATTCTGCTCTCCTTTCACTAGACAAAGGATTGCTTTGTTTTCTGCTCAGAATTTTATGTAGCTTTCAGATATTTGGATTTATTTGTTGTAATAATGTCTATATAAATAGTGATGATCATACCAAAAAAAAGTAGGTGATTTTGTTTATTTTATCTTTAGCCTAGATAACTAGCATGGTATCCAAGACTCACTCTTCTAACCTATCTGTACTCTGATTCTCCAGACAAAATATGAATGGTGATAGCCATTGCCTCTTTAGAGATTGTGATTTGAAAGCATCCCTGGATAGTGTGCACACAATAACTTGTTGGCTAACTCAACAACTGCTACTTTCTATTATCTGCCAGATACCCACTTTTCCAGTTTCACTCTTGATCTGCTTCTGGAGGATGGGATATAAGAGGTCTACTAGGGAATATCTGGGATAGAGAGCTCCAAGACCTATTGCAACCCCCTATTGTCCACCAGGCAGCGCTCATGGAAAAAAAATGTGATATTGTAGCTAGAGTAAATTGTAGGTAAAGGTTAAGCCAAAATGTAGCAGGAGTTCAGGTTCTTATAACAGCATTAAGTCATTGCTCTAATTATGTAAACTAACTAAATGGCTTTTATGTTTGAATCATGTTGATGAGGTATTCAGTTACTGCAACCTAGCACATGTTTTAAAATTCTTGGTTTTAAAACATTTAGGTATAAATCCTCTACGTAAGTGGATCCATTAGGATACCTTGTTTTATTCACACTGTCCTTGTATATGAGTCAAATTTCTTCCTTCATTTGTAAGATCCACCGACTTTAAAAGCCACACAATAATTTTCATTCATAGATGCCCCTACCTGCATATTTATTTTTTCCTAGTCAGCCCAATCCAGCTATTTTACTAGATGACTTACTCTTTTTTATATTATTTTTTTCTAAACTTTTCCCATTGCCTTTCTTTAAAATACCTGTTATATTGCCAATAAATATTCCTACATTCTTTACTTTTAAAACGAATATTTACCCCATTTCTTTGTCTGAACTGAAAACTACCTTTCCCCAGATAAGGTAAGGTTTACTTTTATTCTCCACACCTGCTATAGACTGAATGCTTGTGTCCCCTTGAAAATTTATATGTTGGAGCCCTGATCTCCAATGGGATGCTATTTGAAGGTGGGTGTTTTGGGGGCTAATTGGGCTTAGATGAGGCCATGAGGGTGGAGCCCCCAAGACAGGATTAATGTCACTATAAGAATTGGAAGAAACTTTAGCCCTCTATGCCATGTGAGGACAGATCAAGAAGGAGGCCCTCTGTAAACCAGGAAGTAGGCTCTCCCCAGACACAGGGCCTGAGGACCCTCTAATCTCATGCTTTGCAACCTCCAGAACTGTAAGAAATAAATGTCTATTGTTTAAGCCACCCAGTCTATGGTAACTTGTTATAGAAGCCTGAGTTGTCTAAGCTAAAACTACTAAGGTTTTATCATTCTTCCAAAATCTAAGAGACTGGGTAGCATTCTTCTAGTTTTCCACTACTCCATTTTCTTACGTTACCTGCTAATTCTTTTTAAAAGCATGACTTTTTATTGAAACCCTCTCCAATACTCATCACTGCCAAGTACAAGTCTCTTGGGTTTTTCCTCACAACATAGACAGATAAAACACATGTAAACTCCATCCAATTTTGTGCAAACGATCTGTCTAATGTCCTCACCTTTTAGGACTTGGGCCTCTTTTTGTTTCAGATCCTTCCCCTCTACTCCACTGAAGCTCAGTGGCCATTCTCTTGGTATTACATTGGGTACCATTCAGAATTGCTTCACCTTATATCAGAGATCACATTCCTTGAGATGTAGAATTTGAGACAGAGATTAGTGATCAGGAATTTATTAGAGACCGCTCTTAGGATCAATTCCTGTGGAAGAGAAAGCAGTAGGAATGGGTCAAGGGACAAGTTGGTCTGAGTTGCTGTCTCAAGTAAATGCTTCAGTCAATCCATAGGAAGTGCTAAAGATAGAAGGTCACCTAAAGTTGTCTGTTTAGAGGCAAGGGAGCTAAGTCTTTAAACCCTCATTGTGTCCATCAGTCATTTAATGCACTTGCCCTAAGAAGGGACCTGGCCTTAGGCCGGTCTACTACCATCAGCCCAAGGAGTCAGAGAAGAGGGAAGATAGCTGAGAGTGTATTACCAGCAGCGCTCACAGGAGCTAAGAAAATAGTCCTTCAGTCCTGGAGGGACATCAGAGAATTATATGATGTTATCAATTACATTCTCCCATTACACTATTCAGATAAATACACTTCATATAAGTCCTGGAAGTAGCAACTTCCAGGAAAAAAGGGGATAAATAAATGCTGCACAAGGATAAACATGAAAACATTATTATTATACATTTTTATTTACTTAGGGACTACTTCAGTAATAAAAAGTTGAATGTGAGTTTTCCACATCGCAGTACTTTAGGATATTATGATCCTTTTGCCCTAATATCAGTGACATAAACATTCGTATATCTTTTCTCCTGAAGTTTCTTTTTCAGGAGATGATTTTGTATAATTTAGTGAATAGAGTGATTTTTAAATGAAAAAAAAGTACAAAATAATAATTGCTCACTTGTGAAAAACTTCACAGTGTACCAAGAATTATTCTTTCTTACATGTATTAGAATTCACTTAATTCTATTATCATTCCCATCTTACAACTGAGGAGAATAAAGCTCAGAAAAAGGGTTACGTTATTTGCCCAAAGTCACACAACTATGAATTTGACCTCAACAGTCTGACCCCAGTGGCTACACTATTAAACACCAAATTATGTTGACTTTCTAATTCCTTTCTTGTAATCCCAAGAATGGCAAAGCAATTTGTCTAAATATCCTGATTGGTGACTATTTCTAGAAACCGAATGTAAAGTTATATACATTTCCCCTTAGAGTTCTGTCTTTTACAGAGTGTGCCACAGAAAGATTGAAGGGAGTATAACAAATTTGCTCTCACAGTTTATTTATTTTTTAAATCCTGGCTTTAAGATACATTACTTTCAATTCATATAGAAAAATGAAAATGAGTAAAAACAATGTCCAGCATATTCACCCTTGAAAGACTATTATCAGTTTGAATAGACAAAGAAAGGAACAGAATAAAAAGATTTCTTTCTTCTTTTTATTTACTTTCTTTTTAAGTAATTACTAGCTGAATCTTATCCCTCTGGAGGAAAAATACAGTTATTGTAAAATGGCAATGAAAATGAAATCTGTCAGCTGTTGCAAACCAACTTTGTTTGCTGCACACTCAAACCGTGATGCTATACGATTCTCCAAAAAATTGTAAAAGTTCTTTCTTGTTAATTTTCTTCTAGTTTTTTTTTTTTTTTTTTTTTTGCGGTACGTGGGCCTCTCACTGCTGTGGCCTCTCCCATTGCGGAGCACAGGCTCCGGACATGCAGGCCCAGCGGCCATGGCTCACCGGCCTAGCCACTCCGCAGCATGTGGAATCTTCCCGGACCAGGGCATGAACCCGTGTCCCCTGCATCGGCAGGCGGACTCTCAACCACTGCGCCACCAGGGAGGCCCTCTTCTAGTTTTTAGAATTAAGTTTTTAAAAAAACTCATGAACAAGCGTGTGTTAAATAGGGACAAATACAAAAAAAACCAGAGGGTGTTCAGGGAAAATAGAATATAATGAAATTGTATGCAGTGACCCAGTAATGTTATGAGAACTCAAGACTTTTATGAATTTTTTTCTGGGTCCAATATACGGTATTTCATTTTCTGTGAAGTTCTACTATTAGTGTAAAATCATCTGTACCCTTATAAATAAAAATATCTTTCAAAAATCCAGTTAAAAAAACGGGCAGAAGACCTAAATAGACGTTTCTCCAAAGAAGATATACAGATGGCCAACAGGCACATGAAAAGATGCCCAGCATTGCTAATTATTAGAGAAATGCAAATCAAGACTACAATAAGGTATTACCTCACTCCAGTCAGAATGGCCATCATTAAAAAGTCTATAAATAAATGCTGGAGAGGGTGTGGAGAAAAGAGAACCCTCCTACACTGTTGGTGGGAATGTAGAGTGGTGCAGCCACTGAGGAGAATAGTATGGAGGTTCCTTAAAAAAACTATAAATAGAGCTACCATATGATCCAGCAATCCCACTTCTGGGCATATATCCAGAGAAAACCATAATTTGAAAAGATACATGCACCCCAATGTTCATAGCAGCACTGTTTACAATAGCCAAGACATGGAAGCAACCTAAGTGACCATCGACAGATGAATGTGTAGATGAATGGCTACACACAATGGAATGTTACTCAGCCATAAAAAAGAGTGAAATAATGCCATTTGCAGCAACCTGAATGGACCTAGAGATGATCATACTAAGTGAAATAAGTCAGACAAAGACAAATATCATATGATATCACTTATATGTGAAATCTAAAAAAAAAAAAAGATACAAATGAACTTATTTACAAAACAGGCATAGACTCACAGACATAGAAAACAAACTTATGGTTACGAAAGGGACAGTGGCGGGGTGGGGGAGTGTGTGTGGAGATAAATTAAGAGTTTGAGATTAACATATACATACTAATAGATATAAAATAGGTAAATAACAAGGGCCCACTGTGTGGCACAGGGAACTATACTCAGTGTCTTATAATAACATACAGTGGAAAAGAATCTTAAAAAGAATATATATATATGTATATCTATATATATCTATAAAACTGAATCACTTTGCTGTATACTTGAAACTAACACAACATTGTAGTTTAACAATACTTCAATAAAAAATACCACATATGTAGTGTTATACCAAAAGATATATATCTTGTCTATTGCAGATCAAGATTCTTTAGCTCAAAAGGACTATCTCATAAGTTCTACTTTTTGCATTCCAAGGGATTTCTGACACTTTTAAACTTCCTTATCTCTAAAACTCAGGAAAATTAGAACATGCAAGATGAAAAGAAAATTAACATCATTCTTTTTTCATGTTTTTGGTCACACCATGCAACATGCAGGATCTTAGTTCCCCAACCACAGAACCTGTACCCCCTGCAGTGGGGACGTGGAGTCTTAATCACTGGACCTCCAGAGAAGTCCCTTAAAATCATTCTTAAACCATGATCTGAAGATAACTACTGTTAACATTTGTATTTATCCTTCTGTTATTCTTCTATACTTATTTGATACAGTCTAAAAATATTAGACAGACTACCTAATTTGGGTGGCCCAGTGCAAAATGAAAATTCAGGGATCCTTCTTCAAAAATTATTAACAGTTTCAAGATGGCAATAGCAGAGTATTAAACCAAGTGCAAGGCCCTTCTAAGCATGGGAACCTGTGTAACTGCACAGGTCTCATGCCCAGGAAGTTGGCCCTGGTTTGTTTAATGAGTGAGGGAAAGTGGAATAACAGGAGCTGTTGGAGAAGTCACACACAGATACCTGAAATCTATTGAGGCAAACTCAGGTATACAAAATGCTGCATGCACTTTTCATTTCTTCATATCCAGAACAGGATGGAGAATGAAATTTACTTGGAATTAAGAATCCATACTTACATTATTATTGAGAGAAAATGAGGCTGAAACTAATAAGAAACTAATAGCTACCCCAGAAACACATGTGGCGAAGAATATATTAGTAAAATAAATGAAATGTTACTTAAATGAAGAGCCAAATAGTAGGTCAGAGGCAATCACTACAGGATATATCAGGAAATGTTTACTCTACTCTACTAAAATTAGTTCTTAAAAAAGAATGGAAGCATAGAAGTATCTAGCCAAATTGGTCACTGAATGCTTACTAACACTTGCCTAAAATATACACTTTACTATTTATCATTTTATACTTGCAATTGTCTCATTAATGCAGGAGTACTGATAAATTTTGGACTCCTTTTGCAAACTGGAAAAAAATGGGCTGGTTGGAGATTACTGGTAATGCAGCTTTGATTCTGTCCTTGAGAGACTAGGGATTTATATCTCCTAAGATTGCTGTCACCTACTTTGTAAGTAATCAGCAAACTTTGAACCATAAATATTGCAATATATTTTCAAGTTGTAGAAACAAAATTATAGGCATATTTATTCCTTGCATATTTCTGACAACAGTATAAATCACCACTAGAGATTACTTAGTGAATTTTGGTGGCTAATTCATAGTCAACTTCTGATTATTTGCAATAATGGAAAGAGCAATGATGTGAAGATTTCAGAGGAGTGGTTGATATAAACAATGACTTCTAGCAGTTTTTGCATAAAGATTTATTTGGTTAAATTTATTATTAATAACATGGTATAATATTATTAATATTGCCATTTATAGTATTGGTGTTATATTGGTGAATGTTAGTGTAACTGACATGGTCTAATACTATTATTAATATTTAATATTAACTATTACACAGTTTATGTAAAATTTTAGCCTACTATTAGAGAACAGGGTTAATAGCCACAATATACTTCAGCACTCATATTACCCTATGTTAAACTCAATCTTTATTTATTGTACTTGTCTGAGTTTCTCTCTAGACTGTGAGCTCATTAAGCCATGGGACTTGTTACTTACCTCTTCTCCATGAATACCGGTACGTTGATTTGAGCATGGTTAGGTCTCAATAAGTATTTGTTGAATGAACAAATGGAGAGATCAGTGAACAAATGGAGGGATCAGTGAATTTGTGTCGTGAAAGGACATTATCAGGGTGAGTCAGAATTGCCTGAGTAAGACTTCTGAAAGAGACAGAATATGAATGGAGACTTGGTCTTGGCTTAAACTGTGAGCAGGGTAGCCACAGACAAAGGCTAGGATGGAGAATCATATTTCACACAAAGAGAGCTGGCTGAACCAAAAGCGAAGGTAAGAAGGGTGAGGCTTATGCAAGAGATGCAAGCAAATGGTTCTAGTATTTATTTATTAAATTTTTTTCTTTCTCCTATTATTTTATTAACACAAAAGTAAAGAGTAGAATCAAATATGTTCCTCATTTTAGGGCATACTGTATTTATTTGTTCTTCCCTTCATCTCAGCCTGTAGTCCATTTCCTCCACCTTAATAGGTACCCACCCTAATAGGTTTAACATATGCTTAGGCAGTTACGTTTTTTTTAATGTGGTGTTTTTATATGTTTTAAATTTACATATTTTTTTCAATAAATCTCATTCTTTTCTGTACTCTTCTGACACCACAGCATCATACAAAATGCATTCATGTTGCAGCATAGACCTCTAATTTGTTGCTTCTAATTGATGGATGCCTTGGAGGTCATTTACAAATCTCGAACTCTAGTCAGCCACACTTGGAGACCCAAGCAAGAGGGTCTCCGTGCTTTATAACATCCCACTCTGGTCCTCCTCTGGCTGTGCCCTCACTTCAGGTGCAAGGAGTCTGGGGGACTTAAGAGGACATCCTCATTAAGAGCATTTCCAGGTGCTCTCTGCTCAGCCCCCACTTACTTCTAGACAATATTTCAGGTACCAAGGGCCCCAGAGCTTTCTGCCCAAATGTCCTCAAGCCACTTGTCTTCCAGGGCTGCACTGGCTTTGTCCTCCAAAATCAAACTGCTTCTCGTGCACACAGCTCTAGACTGGATGGGCGGCCAATGGGCAATTATATGCAGGGATTGTGAGTGGAGTTTGTATGTACAAGCTGGAGTGCCCATACTCCTACAGGTGAAATCACTTGCAGTGTTACAGAGCAGGATGGAAGTGTAGGAGGAGGAGAATGTGAGGGTGACATAGAACAGAGCATAGAAGGTAAGAGTGTGCTGAGGTACTTGTCTCATTGAAGAAAGAGATTTGTATGAAAAATATAAATGTGCATGAGTTTAATAAGTTTGTGTAATCACCAAAAAATTCAACTCCTGTGTGTATATATATATATTTAAAAATCTGAGCAGAATTACCAGCTAATATATATGAAGACATTCATCTTGACATTATTTGTGATATCACTGAGTTGAAGATATCCTACTATCTATCATTAGAGTCAAATTAGGTCAGGATTAGATTATTTATTCTTGTTAACTGATCATTTATTTATCTATCTATCAGTATATCATCTATCTTACATACAGTCTACAAATAATGTAACTTTTGTTTGTTTTAAAATCTTTCTTTTAACTATTGCCTTTGACATATGTGTTCATAATGATATAGTTCTAAATACCTTGTTATTTATGACGTCTGCTTTAATCTCGCTGTTTTTCAAAATTAATATACTTGATTGTTAGAGCAGTTTTAGAATTATAGAAAAAATAAACAGAAGTACAGAGAATTCCCATATGATCTCTCTCTCTGCCTTCAGTTTACCTCATTATTACTATCATGCATTGGGGTGGTGTATTTGTTATAATTGAAGAACTGATATTGAGACATTATTATTAACTGAAGTCATAGTTTACATTAGGGTTTACTCTTTGCATTGTACAGTTCTATATGGATTTAGCCAAATGCATAATATCATATGTCCACTATTACAGAATCATACAGAATAGTTTCACTGGCCTAAAAATCCTCTCTGCTGCACCTATTGCTTCCTACTGTCTTCCTGCCCCCCAGCTCTTGGCAACCACTGATCCTTGTACTGTCTTCCTTGTTTTATCTTTTCTACAGCATCATATAGTTAAAATTATACAGTATGTAGCCCTTTCAGCGTGTCTTCATTCACGCAGAAATATGCATTTAAGTTTCCTCCGTGTCTTTTTGTGGCTTGATAGCTAATTTCCTTTTATCACTGAATAATATTCCATTTTAAGGATGCAAAACAATTTTTAATCCATCCATCTATTGAGGGACATCTTGACTACTTCTAAGTTTTGGTAGTTATGAATAAAGCTACTATAAACATTCATGTGCAGGTCTCTGTGTGGACCTATGTTTTCAACTTATTTGGCTAAATACCTAGGACTACAATTGCTGGACTGTATAGTAAGATTATATTTAACTTTGTAAGAAACCAGCAAACTGTCTTCTAAGGTGGCTGTACAATTCCATATTCCCACTAGCAATGAATGAGACCTTCCACATCCTTATCAGCATTTTGTGTTGTCAGTGTTTTCGATTTTAGCCATTCTTTTAGGTATGTATTAGTATCTCATGGTTGTTTTAACTTGCAGTTCCCCAATGACATGATGTTCAGCGTCTTTCCATATGCTGATTTGCCATCAGACCTTCTCTTGTGAGATGTCTGTTCTGATCTTTTGCTTATTTTTCAATTGTGTTGTTACTGTTGAATTTTGAGAGTTCTTTGCATATTTTTAAATCAAGTCCTTTTCAGATATGTCATTTGCACATATTTTCTTCCAGTCTGTGGCTTGTCTTTTTATTTTCTTAACAGTGTCTTTCACAGAGTAGTTTTTTATGTTTATAAAGTCCAACTATCTTTTTTCTTGTATGGATTGTGCTTTTTGTGTTGTGTCTGGTTGCATCACCAGAGTCAAGGTAATTTAGATTTCTTTTCTTGTCTCATCTTCCAGAAGATTTAGAGTTTTGTGTTTTACATTTAGGTATATGATTTTAGTTTTGTGGGCTTTTTGGTTGTTAATTTCTAAATATGAGAACATTTTAATCTTTCTTTCTACCATTGATTTCTAATTTCAGTGAGTTATGGTAAAAGAACATAGTCTATTTGATGCTTCAGCATGCATTATTTATTCTTAAAAATTAATTTTTATTTTGTATTTATTGGTTTTGCAATCTCCCCCCCACACAACATATATATATACACACACATATATATATATATATATATACACACACACGTATAAGTACATATATCAATACTATAATGGTTTATATTTATACTATCACATATACTATTATATATAGTAATACATATGTTTGTGTACAAATTGTATTATAATATCATATTACTGTGTGCTTATTAATTAAATCATTGAAATCTTCTATACATATATTTATCTCTCTCTGCTTGGATAGAATAGCTTCTGAAAATGGTGCTGTAAATATAAACAAGGGGAAAAGAACATGAGATTTAGGCAGTGGAGGTGGGCGGAGGGGAGCACACTCAGAGCCAGCCCTCTCTGTGAAACTACAATCTTGCTTGAAAGTAAGAGGAGTCAGACAATTCTAAATTTAAAAAACCAGACCTGCTCCTTACAAGCTCAGGACTGGTGCAACGTTATAAATTGAGACCTACATACTGTAGTTCCAAATATTTAAAGATTATAATTGAAGATAATAAACATTTAAATCAATGTATTTGATGCATTACTTTTTCAAACTACTTCTTAGAAAACTTAAAGGCCATATATTTTAAAAATATATTTATGTTTTTATTTATTTATTTATTTGGCTGTGCTGGGTCTTAGTTGCGGCACGTAGGATCTCTTAGTTGCAGCATGCAGGAATCTTTAGCTGCAGCGTGTGGGATCTAGTTCCCTGACCAGGGATCGAACCTGGGCCCCCTGCATTAGGAGCGTGGAGTCTTGGCCCCTGGACAACCAGGGAAGTCCCTATAGGCCATATTTAATTGTCTGATTAAAGAAGATTTTTAAGTGACAGTCTAGAGTATTTTTAATAAAATGTTTCTTTCCTATAGCTTTATATATTTGTAGATTTATCTCTTCATTAGTGGATATTACCTTACTTTAATCTGTATTATACTAATGCTATTGTATCCTTTTTTGTGAAAAACTAAAGGTTTCTAAGACTGTTGTTTTAAATACAGGCCACTGTTATTTGTACACTCACTGAAAAGCTACAAATGCTTTCACGTATCCTCCTGAGCCCTATACTTCATATACATTGCTCTCGAGCTGGAGTGAATAGACATTTAATGTTAGTGTTGAATGACAATAATGATTCTGGCTGTGACAAATTAGCTTAATCAAATATATCAATATACGAGACAGCTGGATTTTTGTTGTTAGGGGATCTGATGCAGACATGCAAACTTTTCTTTGCTGTCAACAGTTATATTAACAATTCAAATTAACGGGAATGTCTCCCTTTTGACATTTTTCTTCTAGGTCACATAATCGCCATAATCAGACCAAATACTGATAATGACAGTGCTTGGCCTTTGCATTAGCCTTTTAGCTAAAAACCCTTAGGAGATATCGATTAATTAATCCTTTTCCATCTTTCTTATTTGATAGCATTAGCCATACCAAAAAGTGGCCTTGGTAGAAAGCATAGATATAAGGTATCTGAATATAAAACAAATTGAGAAATACTTTTCTCTCTGTTCAGAATGTACCTTCCCACCTTTCTCATGATTGCACTGCAGAGTGTATGGTTATGCAAAAAAAGGCGAGAACTCAATGCCACCAAAAATCAATTAGATGTGAGAACATTCAGGAGGCAATTAGTTATGATAGTTGAGATACTGCTGGCTAGGATCAGTCCTGGAACATTTTAAATCAGGCCCATCTGTTTACTACTCCTGTGGTTTTCTGAGAAGTCTCATCAACCAGAGTATACTCCAGGCAAGTGAGTACTTCAGGCAAGTGCACGCTGCTTAGGACTTTGACTGCAAATTCCCGTGTAATTTTCTTATCTGAAGACGGGGCTGAACCAATTGAGGACTATTAGGACTTCTTTCGTCCCTCAGAATTATGTCCTTTGCTAGAGCCAAAGTAAAGTAGCCTCTCTGAATCATGCCTCCATATCCTCTATTTCTTTCTTGGTTGGTTGGTTGGTTTGATATGTTTTGTTTTGTTTGTTTGTTCTAAACGTATCTCAAGTATAGAGGTTATTATCACTCAAGCGTAGAAGTCCTCGATTCATCTTTTTATAATTGCTTATGTGGAGATCTGGTAGAAAAAACACTTTATTGAAGGTAAATGAACAGTGGGAAAGAAACTCCAAAAACATGAAAAGGAAACCTAATGTGAAAAATAAGTTTTAATATATTTGTCTATTTCTGGCACAAAACAGTTTCTTTAATAGTCCCACAATATTGATTATCATAATAAAAACTCAAAAAACTCACAGTAGTGACATAATAACAAAGAGAAAGACCAAAATCCAATCAAATGTCAGAAGCTGAAAAGCTAAGAGGAAATTAGCTAATATTATAAGCTAGGTAAATTGAATTTAATAATCTTTTATATCTAGCACATGGTATATCATTATTTTGCATCTCAAAAGGAAAAAGATTATAATACAATTGGAAAAATGATAATCTATATACCATCTATGGCTGAAGTGAAATATTACAATATGTACAATATAGAAAATTTGAAGAAATATTGATTTCTATATATTAGATACTACTTAGTAAGACTGGAAGAGTGTAATGCCTAAAGTGCATATTTAGCTAATTTTTATCCATCTAGGCAGAGACTTCAAATTGCAGATGATGATTAGACATTTTGTATTATAACAACCAATATAAATGGGTGAAGATTCCCTATTAAAAGGCAAAGCTTCTTAGATTATAACAAAAACTAAAATAAATTTTAAGCAGAGCCAAATAATATAAGCTGTTCATTTAATTATTATTAATGAACTAGCACATTATTATTAATAAGCTAGGACATATTTGGATACAAGAATTAAAAACCTGAATGTAAAATTAAGAATAGTTAATGCATTTGGATTCCAGAAGACCAAGAAAAAGATAGAAAAGTGATGTTAGGGAAGGTAGAACATTTGAATGTCAAAACTAGCTGTATGTAAACCTCTACTTTACTGGCCACAATATCACACATGGAACATTTTCCCTTATTTCTGTATCTCAATTTATTTTTTCATAGATGAGATAACAGCTCATTGTACCTATTTTGTGGGTAAATTTTATCTCGTGTACAGTCGGCTATTTCAGAGAATTTGGGAAAGTAAGCAGATTCTAATAAACTGGACTGTGGACAAGACAGCTAATATCACCATCTTTTGTATATGAGAGTGATATACAAAACAAAATCACACAAAGTTTAAAAGAAAAAGCAGAGAACAGTATACTAAACAAATATACCCATGATATGCAGTAGTCAAAAAAAAAATCATGGCCAAGAGAATTTAAGAAAAAATATTAGTATCAAGATTGTCATTTGTAAAATTCAGTACTCAATTTCTAGCAGTACTAACACATACAAAGACGACTGTGATGAATCACATAGTAAAGTCATATATATTTGTAACCCTTACCCTGAATTGAGGCTTGGGGATTGGGGCTTTGTGAGGACCTAGCCAGTAGGGTATCAAGCCCTTCAACTTCAGCTGGAGCAATGTTATATTATCCAATGTAGTTTGAATAGTGTGTGCTTTCAACTATGACCATTTTTTTAAAAAATAAATTTATTTTATTTATTTATTTTTGGCTGTGTTGGGTCTTCTTTGCTGTGCTCAGGCTTTCTCTAGTTGTGGTGAGTGGGGGCTACTCTTCCTTGCTGTGCGCAGGCTTCTCATTGTGGTGGCCTCTCTTACTGCGGAGCACGGGCTCTAAGCACGCAGGCTTCAGTAGTTGTGGCAGGCAGGCTCAGTAGTTGTGGCTCATGGCTCTAGCACTCAGGTTCGGTAGTTGTGGTGCACGGGCTTCATTGCTCCGTGGCATGTGGGATCTTCCCAGACCAGGGCTCGAACCCATGTGCCCTGCATTGGCAGACAGATTCTTAACCACTGCGCCACCAGGGAAGCCCTCAACTGTGACTATTAATAGCATTGGTTGGTGAAAACCACTTTGATTATAGATACATAGTTTCAAAACTCTGCTCATAGAAATTCATTTTAGGAACTCAAGTCACCAACAACATGGTTTCTACAAGAAAGCTTATTGTGGTCTAATGGAGCTCAGAGGGAAAAAGGAGACTAAAGAGGACTATGATTTTGAGTAAAATTTGGAAAGGAGAATGCTTTTTATAAGTGGGCCCTTAGACTGAGAGTTATTTTTTTAGTTCAAACTTTATCTTTTATATTTGTTCTCTAAAGAAGGAAAGGGCAAAAAGAATTCTGATTTTCCTTTTACTTTGACCAAAAGCTAACCAGCAGCTTTCAAGCTTTTTGCTTGTCTCCTATGTCATTTATTTGAATCCCTAGGATTTATTTCTCTGCATTGCAAGTACATTCGCCCCGATTCCTTGCATTCCATCATTGTCAAGTGGGTACATTTTTTTCTTTGTAGTCAAAACAAAAAAATCTTATAAATATTTGTCGATTCTAATGACTAATTTTTAACTCAACCAACTTCAAAAAATACACAATTTTTCAGAGATTAGTAGAAACCCTCTGCATTTGTAATATGGAACTTCAAACATAAACAGAATATTTCATTTGGTTTCACAATTCTCCATTACAGTCATGCTGTGTACAAGGCACTGTATGATATGCAAAGTGATTTTAGTTCTAAAGAGCAGCCTAGAAGTCATTTTTCCTGGAGGATGTGTATATTAACATAAGACTAAAACATCTTATGTTGGTGACTATGAATTAACACTTTATTGTGCTATCTGGACTTTGACCTCCTTTCACTGATTGAAGCCCTATGAATACAATTGATAGCAAATTCAAGGCTGGAACTGAGATGCGGAAAAGTGTTTGAAATAGAAATGTCTTCAGAGAGACTTGAAAGAATGACATTGAATATTTATTTTCCAGACAGCTTTCATGATTGAGGAAAGATATTTTCAAATTGATATAACAACGTATCTAAATGTACAGATGAGCACAGGTTTTTAAAATGAAGCTGATAATCTGGACAGGTTGAGAGGATCAAATTTGCTTGCAGATCAAGTTGCTGACTCAGAAATTCTATGAAGTGCGAGAATTTTCCTATGAGCAGGAACTAGCCTGTGCAAAAGTCTAGCTGTGTGGATAGTAGTTCAACATTTAAAGGACATCAAGGTACTTTTTTATTCAACCATTACTCTGGTTGGTATAAGTTAATACAATGCACAGAGATATAGCCATTGCATAAAAGTAGTTTATTTTGGGCTTCCCTGGTGGCGCAGTGGTTGAGAGTCTGCCTGCCGATTCAGGGGACACGGGTTCGTGCCCCGTTCCGGGAGGATCCCATGTGCTGTGGAGCGGCTGGGCCCTTGAGCCATGGCCGCTGGGCCTGTGTGTCTGGAGCCTGTGCTCTGCAGCGGGAGGCGCCACAGCAGTGAGAGGCCCGCGTACCGAAAAACAAAATAGTTTATTTTTGGTTGTTAAATCAGACTTTTAGCACTGATTGTACATTTACTGTGCCCAGGGGCTTTTCAGGTGAGAGTGGTGGTGGGGGCAATAGGGTTGCCTGACAGAGACTTTAGAACCTGGGTGGTAACTTTTAGAACCAGGTGTTAACCTGGTTCATTGCTTTACTATTCATCTTTCAACACTTCAATAAATCTCCAAATTAAAGGATAACGCACTACCATAAGCTTTTGAAATTTGCTGTGCCAGCCTTCCATTGCATTGTTCCTCCTGTGATCACCATTCAGTACTAATGTATAAAGACTTCAAGTTTCTCCTGGAAATCTTGGAGCTTCTGATCTTGTTTTGTCTCTGTCATGCTTTCCATAGACATACACTCTCTCAGCATAATTCATTAGGTCATCTAAAATTTCTGCATCCTCCACAATGTACTCAAGTTTCATTCGCATCTTCCAAAGGCACAAATGGAAGCTGAAGATGGATGCACACTTACTATGTATGACTCTCCATTGTCATATACTAGTGTGTTAGACTCAAAGAAGATATTTTTCACCAAAGTGAGTGTGAAAAGTGAAAAAAGTATACTTTTACTTGTGCATTTGGTAGGAGTAACCAAACTATGTTCACATTTGCAATCTTGAAATGCATCAGGCACAACGAAGGGTTACTCTCAAGATTTCTTTCCCATGCAAATGCAAGGAATGCAAGTATTTTCAGTTCAAGTTTATTGAATGCAAGTATTTTCATATATCTTGTTGCCTTTTCATTGTTAGTGCATAAGTCAATGGCATAGTATAACCCAGTACTATACTATGCACAGTAAATGAGTGAACTGTGTTGGTGCCATCTTGAAGGTGTCATCACTGAATAATGTGGTACTGACACTTAAATATTGAATATTCTTAGAAGTTGGGTAAATGATTTTTTTTGTCATCTTGAGCACTGGAATCTTGCATAAGAAATAGTTCTCTGAGTCTTGTCACTTTATACTCCTCTAGAATTTCAACTCGATGCAATGAAGCTGGGTTTGGAGGTCGATGTCTGTCTTGAATTCTATTTACTTTGCCTCTTTAATGACCTTCTTTCTGGTAGCATTAACAGGACCTCTTTATAAGTATCACGGAGCGTTCTTTGAAGGACCTGTGATACTGTTGCATTTGGTCCTGCTTCTGTATGACATTTTGACCTATTCAGGGTTTTCCTTACTTCCCCTTCAACACCAACATTGTGCTGATGTTTTCCTGTTTATCTTGAATGATTGTAATGTTATCCAAACCCTGACTAGTTGTACATCAGGCATTGCAGATTCTCCTCTCATCACAGCACCAGTACCTTTCACACCTATCTCTGTTAAAGCAATGGAAATGGAAATGGTAACAAAAACCACTATCATGTTGCACTGGCATTTTTGCCTCTGTGAGTATACTATTTCTGCCACATTCTGCTGAGAATTTTCAAAAAGATGTCATAATTTTTTTCTTGTGTAGTTGACTGACCAATGGTCACTGGTTTACCGGTAGGGGAAAACTTACTAATATCTTATGGTTTAAACACCTGGTTCAACATGGCTGGATCAAGCACAGGGCTGGTAGGCAGCAGCCAAGGGTGTGGTGGTCCATGCTGACTGACAAGGAAAAGTGGGAGTCACACCCACTAAAATCTCTCCAAATAGTGGCAGACACTTCATGCATCTACCACAAATGTACCTCTATAGGACATCTATTCAAGGGCAACATCACCATTAACCCTGGGTGATGAGATAGTTGTAGGGGGGTTGATTAGATGCACAATACCCACCTCATGGGGATTCTAACACCCAACTACTATGTGGTAAGAGAGCCACACCCATCTCACTCCTCCTGAACGAGCAAGGTGCTCTGTAAACTGTTTATGTCAAAGGGTTTACAGCCCATTTTACACAGCACTTGACCAATCTCCTCCTTTCAAACTCTGCCTTTATTGAACTCAGCCATATCCAGCAAAATGCCTAATGAAATATTAATGCACCATGTATGGCCAGATCTCATCCTTGACTTGTCGTCTGTGCGTTTCTCTGTCTGCATGGTTAATGCAGACATAGTTCCTCTGTGTGCATAGTTAATATAAATCCCACTCGTCTGCAAGATTCAAATCCCGATCCATCTACCTATGCCATTACCAGCTAGACTACCAATGCAAGAGAGCTATTTTGGCAATAGAGCCACAAAACAATTATTGGGCCAATAAACATGATAGTATATTTTGTGTGTTAATACTATAAACCAAAAGTACAAGTAAGCATTATGAGCTATTTGAACCCAGGAACATTTTCTAAGTGTGGAGGTTTTTGACAGGACTAAATATCAAGGACCATTTGGCATGGACCATTTGACATGCTCATGGATATTTTTGGTAAAATCAAATATCAAGACCTTTGGGAATAGACCAAATGTCTCAATGGATGTTTTAGACAGAACCAAATATCTAGTAATCAATTAACTGATTAAACAGAAGGTTGCACTGTATTAAAAATGTCTCCAAAAAACTATATCAGTGTGAATTAATGCAGATCATCATGCAGAACAATGCTTTCAAGTTGAAGTTCTGGAATGTCATTTCATCTGAAATAAAGCTTCAAAGTAAAAAGTCACTTTATTATAAAAGTATGAGAGCAGATAACTTAATATTGAAAAATTATTTAAAGAACATACAAAGATCCTTAAACCTACTTCCTTTTTTTCCCTAGCAAGTAACCTACCTCTGCTCTAGTTATAATGTTAGACTATTTTCTTCACTGGACCCTGAATGCAACACATTCAATCCTGCCAGTGCCATTTAATTCATATTTCAATATTGTAGAAAAATCAGTTAGCATATGGTACATTTGGAGTTAGGTTTAGAATTTATTAGTTACCTTTCCTCAGTCATCTGTCACCTCCTTCTCCCTTTGTCTGAGTAAACCATCTTTCTACACTAGGTCCTTAACTGCTGAGGAACTTTCATGATTAGTTCAGCCTTCATTGAACCCTAGCTCTAAACTACTATTGGGTATATGTAGCTTTAAATCATATTACATGTGTTCACTACTATTTTATGATGTATTGAACTCAACACTGATTTGTTGTATGTCTTGCAGATGTAAAACAGTGTGCTTAGTATTGAATATGTTAGTTATTTTTCTAACTATTTTTCACTCTTTCTTGAAAAATCATGCGTTTCCAATTTTTCACTGTTTTTAGGACAGATTAAGCAGATAGATGCAAAATAAATGTTTTTTTTAATTAGTGCCATTTGCAATTGACCCTCAGTTGCATTAGCTATGCTAAGTCAGAGAAGTTGTGACCTAGGAGAACAATCCACTTTATTTTTATAATTATTTTTGCTAGAAGTTGCATTGGTTGTTTGTGAATTTCAGAGCAAATAGATAATTTATCCTGTTAAGTCTGACTCATAAAGGAATGGAGAACTTCTTGGAGTCCCTACTGAGTCCCCAGTACCACCCAACAGGAAGCAGCTCTTTTGCTCTTGATGCCTGAAATTTTCATGTCTACACTTTGGTTCTGTCTCATACGACTTCTTGAAATAGGAAAGATAATTAAGGGCTTGGGTGTCATATACCTTTCCTGAAAGTGAAAACTAAAAAATGAATCTCTGAATTATTTTTCTTTTTCAAATCTGCTTGACTTTCTACTATCTGCAGAAAAAAGATAATCTTTGCTTATGTAATGAAGTGTCATTTTCCAAGCATCATCTAAAAAGGAATAAGGATGAAGATAAGGAGAAAATTGATCTTCAGGAAGTGTTAATTAGGGTACAGGCTAAAGTATTCATAGCTACACTATCCATTATTAGTTACAACTAGAAACTACTCAAATGTTCATCAAAAGTAAAATGGATAAATTGTGGAAATTCACCCAATGCAATATAATATAGCACAACACACACAATGTGCATGAATTGAACAAACATTATTGAACAAAGGAAGCCAGCCACAAAGCATATTGTATGATATACTTCCTAAAATCTCCACTGTTACCCCTGGTGTTGTACTGACTTGAAGGGAGTATGGAGAATATTCTTCAACATTCCTTATTCTGTTTCTTGATCTGGGTTTCAGTTACATGGATGTGTAAAATCTCAGCTAATAAATGTCTATTGAGTTGTATCCTTAGCACATGTGTTCTTTTCTGTATGTACATTGTTTCCCAATTAAAAAAAAAACGGTTTAAGGTAAGAGGAAATAAGTATATCAACATAGAAGAAAGTATAGCAAGGTGCCTTTTCTCCAATTGCAAGTGGATAACTTTTCTGTGGAAAAAGTGTGAGTGAAATTTACCATGTTTCCCTTTATATATTTAATTTACTAATAAATTGATATCAGTTCATCAATTGCTTAATCTACATCAAAAAGAAGAATAGCATAGAGTTCAGCCTTTATGGGAAAAACATTAGCATACACAAACAGGTTTTGTATTATGTGCTATTCCTAACGTTGATAATTATCCAGAGAAACTGTTGAGTAATGAACAAAATGTGTGCAAATATACAGTATGTGGCTGGATCTTGAAAAATGGGTAGGAATTTTTTTTAATTCAAAATTTAAATTTTATCAAAAATTTTAATTTTTTGATTGGAATTTTAAAAATTATTTCAGTAATTTTATTGAGATAATAGTAGATTGTAATTTTATGAAATAATAGAGAGGCCCTGTACCCTTTGCCCAATTTCCAAAATGGTAACATTTGGTAAAACTATAGAATAATATTATAGAACATTGACATTGATACAATCTGCTGATTTTATTCAGATTTTCCAGTTTTACTTAGTTCTGTGTGTGTGTGTGTGTGTGTGTGTGAAGTGCTATACAGTTTTATCACTTATATAGGCTGGTGTATCCACCACCAAAGTCAAGGTACTGAACAGCTCAAACATCACGAGTCCTCTGTTTTACATTTTTATAACCATACCCCAACACCTCTCCTTTCCTTCTCCCCTCACCTTTCCCGCTTGTCTCCAACCACTGGAAACCACTAATTTGTCTTCCATTTCTAAGTTTTTGTCACATCAAATATATAAATGGAGTTTTATACTAGGTAACTTTTTGACTTTTTTCACTCCTATAACTCCCCGATGATTCATCCAAATTGTTGCATGTATCAATAGGTTGTTCCTTTTCATTATTGAGTAGTAGTCAATGGTATGGTTGTGCTACAGTTTGTTTAACTATTCATCTTTTGAAGGACATCTGAGCTGGTTTCAGTTTTTGGCTGCTACTGCACAAGCTGCCATGAACATTCATATACTTAGATCCGGTTCAGGGAAAGCAAATGTGAGAGTTATACATGAAAATAAAATTGGGTCATTAGGCATATGGTTTATAAAAGACAGACTTTAAAACACAGGTGAAGGTATTTAAACCTGATACTGTAGCAAATAAAAGATTACTGTTGTTTCCTTAGCTGGTGAGAGTCCTGATGTGATAACTCTGTTGACAATACTAAAGAGAAACTAGATGCAGTAATTCTCAGCCATGGCTGAACATTAACCTCATGTGGTGAGCTTTAAAAAAACCCAATGCCTGGGCTGCACCACAGACCAATTAAATCAGATGCTTTTGGAGTGAAACTCAGGTATCCATATTTTTCAAATTTTTCCAGGCTGAACCAAGGTGGGGAACTACTCGACTGAAGGCAAGTAATACAGTCATGAGGTGGCCCCTATAATCCAGGGTGAAATGAAAAGGAATTTAGTCATAGGAATAAAACAAATTAGCTGGTTTGAAAGATTAAATGTCAGTGTTCAATGACAAAGAAGATGTGGGGAAGAAGGTGAATGGATTCTAGACTAAATTGTGAATTTGCAGAATATTTATAGGGAGATGTTTTGAAGGTCTTTGGTGGTGATGATTTATTTGATTTAATGGTAATGCACTCAGGTAGAGATTTCTTAGAGGCAACTAGAAATTTTCATACGCAAAATTATTCATCCAGTGCCCCCATAGAAGTCAAAGTTCCATTTTTAAATTAAAAACAAAATTTTAGCCATCTTAGCAGATACTGATGTTTTGTTCAATGCTTCCCTTCGCAGTATATTGAGGTGATAATATTGTTTGTCTTCTGCAATGGACAAGTTTCAAACTTGGATACTTGCTGCCATAAACTGAAATGAAATCACATCTTCATAATATATGAAATTAGTTATAGTCTGCTGTGGGTCTGGCAATGAGGTATTCAAAACTTGGCAAGAGCAAAGAAGAGCCAAGTGGCTTTCATAAGGTATTTTTAAATGAAAGTCATAAAGAAACCTGCATTTCATTAAGTGCTTGAAGAGAGCTTCTTGAAAATGTATTCAGTTAGAGAAGCCTGTCTCCCAAGTGAGTCCTGTCACACCACAGTAGGTGAGTTTATTCTCCATGGTGACTGAGTTTGGTGCTATTGAGTTGTTTTCCTTGTCACCTTAGGCAAGCTTGATGGTTAATGGGATCGCTAATAGGATATATAGTCAGTTATGGCGTTATAAACAAGCTTGGATTAGCTATGACTAAAATAAATTACCACAGACCACTGGTCCACAGAAATCAGGGGGTACTCTCATTTCTGTTTCTAGCAAACAGCTGTACTCAGTCCCTAAGAGGAGAAAAATATTACCAGCAAAATTGATGCTAATTAGCACCCATGTTGGCAGTCAGAAGAGAGACACTGAGAAGAAAGTTTGCAAAATGAGACTGGTTAAGGGCAGTAAAAATTTGTAGCACTAAAATTAGCCAAGTGTAATAAATGACTTTACAGTGATTTTTTGAAATCCCATATTCTTCACTTAATCAACATATTAAAGGACAGTTTTGCGACAGATGTGATATAGGTTGTATGCCCATTATTTATCCAGTTATTTTTACTTTATAATATCTAATATCAGCAAACTTTGGTGCAATCACCAAATGTTACTGGTTTGCTGTATATGTTTGCTATAACAAACACTCTCTAGCAGATTAGCGTTGGCAAGCATTAGCCAGTCAATGAAGATTGGTCTTTTGCTCAGCATAGTAGATGATAGTTCTATTGGTTGTCTCTTAAAATTCTACCTTTAGCTATTCATTTATTTAGTTTAATACTTTGAATTTAATAAATTCAATAGGAACAACATAGCTTTCAATTACTTACAACTTAATGTGAGTGAATTTTACATCATTACTGGAGGGGATATTGAGGGGAGAAAGGTTGGAAGAATATAAGAACCAAAAAACAGGTTCAGGGCTTCCCTGGTGGCACAGTGGTTGAGAGTCCGCCTGCCGATGCAGGGAATACGGGTCCGTGCCCCGGTCCGGGAAGATCCCACATGCCAAGGAGCGGCTGGGCCCGTGAGCCATGGCCGCTCAGCCTGCGCGTCCGGAGCCTGTGCTCCGCAACGGGAGGGACCACGGCAGTGAGAGGCCCGCGTACCACAAAAAAATAAACAGGTTCAAAAATTAGGAAAATTTGTAAGAAGACATTTCCATGCTTACTGTATAATTTAGATATCAGCTGAATTTAATTAGTACTTTTATTTCTTATGGTGTCATTTTCTAAGATGACTATAACTTGCAGTAAAAAGATGGTGTTTTATCCCAACTAAATCAATACTGAAGGTGGACATCTTCATTGAAAACTGACTATTTTGGAAAAGTCATATAATTTAGCTTCTGCAATTTATAACTGACATACTAGGAAGGACTGATATCTAAATTCAATCAAATATTTTTGTTATCACATTTCTTTGAAGACAGAGTTGTCAATGGAGTAATACTGGATTAGGTAGCTGGTGTGACAACAAGTATTTCATGGGAATCGTTGATTGTGGTGATGCCCTTTACTGACAATCCTGTGCTTTCTTATGAAACAGTGGTGTAAAGGGTAAGATGTTGGAAGGGATTAAGAAATGGTTTAAACTGGCTGATTAAACTTTCCTGGTAACTCTACTAGCACACATTCAAACAATTAATTTTTATACACAAGACGATATTCTTACTCCTACTCTGATCAATAGGATCCTAAGCAATTCTATTCCCTCTTCAAGAATGGGTTCTCTGTCCTTCATAAACATTTCTCATATTTATGCAGAAAGACAAAAATAAAAACAAACAAAATCTGCTTCTGATAATATTACATTCATCATAGAAGAAAATGATAATACTTTTACAATTGTAGAGGATTTCAGAGTTTATAAGATGTTTTCATAAATACCTGTGATACAATCAAAACAGGTATCATCATCTTGAAACTAAATGAAGTTAGACAAATTTGGACATCCAGCAAAAGTATAGGGGTGGAATCAGAACACTGGCTTTCTGACTTACTGGTGACCAAGGTCTAGTGCTTCTTTTGTATTTGAGTCTCATAAGTGCCTGTAGATTTACAATTCCAGTATAGTAGCATCATATGAGCATTTAACATAGGCAAATTTAATTTATCTCTTGGTATAAACTGATAAACGTATAGAAAAAAGGAAAGAGCTGTAACAATGTATGCAGTGCATGGTATGATGACTTATTCTATTTAATAAGCTTATGTCCAAATAAATCTAAGAGCATAGACATAAATTGCTCTGCCCTCAGTCAGTCTCAATTCCCATGTGCTTCTCATCGTATGAGAATCTCACTATACTGAGTAAAAAAATACATAGTTTTCATATGTTTTGACCCTCAGATTTAAGCCATTCTTCTGTTCAGCTGAAGAGACAGTTAATTATAAAGAAAAAGCTCTCTGTGTAGACTTACTAGAGAATTCATATCATCTCTAAAATTGTATCAATTATAAATTTTGAATTTGTTCCTTTATTTGGTTCTGACCCCAGTTGCTGACTTTAGAACATAAAACTCCATTGGAAACCCAGTTCCAGCATGACCTCATCTATTGATTTTCATCGGTTAAAATATTTTTGGTTTGGTAATATTGAAGCGTGTGATTTTATTCATGTATGTTCACTACCTTGCATACTGTAGATGCTAAATAAAATTACTGCTAGGATAAAGGCTAAATATTGTATAAGTCAGCTAGTGTGATAGCTAACCCTGGAATCTAGGATATTAGCTTGGACATAGTGATGGTAACAAATGAAGAAAACGGGGCAGTGTCAGCATATAAAGAAATTGTGAGTTATTATCTTTGAAAGTTGTGTCAGGAAGTCTGCAGTGTGGTACATGGAGATTGATTTTCAAGGAAGGGCCTCTAAGGAAAGGAGGATAGAAGAAATAAACTAAAGGTTAGAAGGTCAGCAAGAAATTGATTCGGAAATGTCAGGTTATAACCGGGTCCTAGAAAGATTTTCAGATTGGGAACGTGTTTACCCAGAGGGGATATGAATAAATTTCCTAAGATGTTTATGTAAATATGGATATATTCTCTAAATTATTCAGTAGTAATACTTGAAATTAATAAATGATTAATTGCAGTTGAATTACATCTCTACAAAGCAGGAAAGATATTTATAGGATTCAAAACACCAAAGAATTACTTTACAGTAAGTAAGTTTTAGGTGACTTTAGACTAACTAAAATCAGACCCTTAATGGGTTTCTGAAAGAAGCTACTTGTAAAATGGAAATATATTCTTCAAGAAGTTGTTAGGAAGTGACAGATTATGTTACTGCATGGATTTAAATCTTAACAATGGTCTTACAAGTTTGAGTGTTAGGCAAGTTACTGACTTCCTCTAAATGTCAGTTTGCTAGTCTAAAAATAGATATTATTGTTTTGCAATTTTATTGTGAAGGATAGGCGAGGTATTAAATCTAAAGCCTTGCTTAGCACTGACCTATATTCAGTGCTCTAAATATGACTAGCAGTAGCCACAGTTATATCACCAAATTAGTTCCTGAGTGTGTACCAAATTCTAATTGATTCCCATTCTGGCTCTAAGGTCTCTCTTTAATTAGGAGATTTCTACCATACGAGGTCGATATTCCTGTAATGTCTTTTTGGAGAACTTCTTCATATAGGAAGAACATATAGGTTACAACTCTCCTTTTAATTTTATTACCATTAATTTGACTATGTTCTTAATTCTGCCCAGCAATAATAATACATTTCTCTCATCCATCAACTCTGTAGAGCTATTACATGCCTTCTCCTCTCTCAAACTTCAACATCTGTCCCTCATCCTTACTCTCAGCTGTTAAACTTGTTTTACTTCGTTAAAAAATTTAAAGCAAATCAAACAATGCCCACAGATTTCCATATTCACATTTTTTCCTGATATCATCTGTGTCTATTAATTCAGCTTTTTCTCCTGATAATAGTAAATGAACTCCCCTTGCTTCAATCTCCAGCTAATCGTTCAATTGTGCAGTAATTTCTGTCTACTCTTGTCAACTCAAGGTCAGTCCTCCAGCAATTCTCTCCTTTTTAGCATCATCATTTCTTTCCTCTCCTCTGGATCAGTGCTATCAGCAGACAAACATGATGCTGTTTTTCCCATCTTAAAAAATTGTATCTTGATTCTCATTCCTCTTCCAGTTATTTCTTTATATTTATGTTCATGTTTACAGCAAAATTCTTTGAAAGAGTTGCTTATACTTACTGTCCTAATTTTTCTTCTCCTAATCTCTTTTAAACCTGCCCAAGTTAGTTATCTGTCCCCCTTTTAAACCAGTCTTGTCAGTTTGACCAGTGACTTCCATGTCGAGAGATATAAAGTACTGTAATTTCTTGGTCCTCATCTTAATACAAAACCACAGCCTACGGCATGTTGGTTGATCACTCTCCCTTCTTCTCTTCTCCGGGATTTCAGGTTGTCTAATGTCTTCAGTTTGTTTTATCTCAGCCTCTTCTGGTTTTTTCTCCTGATCCTTTCATGACAGAGTGGTCCAGGATTCTCTGTTTTATCTACTTGTACACTGATTTATACTCACTTAATTGTTAATTTCATCCACTATACTGGCTATACATGTTGTATACTTGTTCTCAAATGTTCATCTTGCAGGTATACCACTCTCTTAAAATGCAGGCAAATATCCATCTGCCTACTTTGACATTTGCACTTGGATGTCTAATAGACATCTCAAATGCAGCATGTCCAATGCTGAACTAAATACTTCCTCCGCCCCTCAAAACTCTGCTTCTCCCACAAACTTTATAATCACTGTTGATGCAAGTTCCATTCTTCCAGAGGTTCAGACCAATAATTCCTCCAAGGCCTCTTCTTTTACACTTAGTAATAATCAAAATTTGTGTGATATTTTAGAAGGCACAATATGATCTGGCCTCTTCTATCCTACCTCCTCTTCTTCTGCTCTTGCTTACTGACTCCACTCCTATAAAACTGGTTTCTTTGGAATTACTTTCTACCATTCCACGTTTCTCACCTCCTTCAAACTCTTGACTCACATGTCATTTTTTTTTTCAGTGAGGCTTTCCTGCTTTGATCATACTATTTGTAACTGAGCCACCTCATCTGCAACATTCCCTATCCCTCTTATTCTGCATCAATTTATTTTATGTTATAGAATCTATTTCTTTCTAACATACCACAGAACTCACCTATTCATTGCACTTAATTTTTACTTCTGTCTCTTTTAACTAGAACATAAGTTCTATAAGGACTTCTGTCTCTTTTATTCTGACACCTAGAAGAGTGCTTAAAACATAGTAGGTGTTCAATAAAAAGTTGTAGAACAAGAAGACATACAGATGGTCAAGAGGCACATGAAAAGCTGCTCAAGATCACTAATTTTAGAGAAATGCAAATCAAAACTACAATGAGGTATCACCTCACACCAGTTAGTATGGGCATCATCAGAAAATCTACAAACAACAAATGCTGGAGAGGGTGTGGAGAAAAGGGAACCCTCTTGCACTGTTGATGGGAATGTAAATTGATACAGCCACTATGGAGAACAGTATGGAGCTTCCTTAAAAAACGAAAAATAGGGCTTCCCTGGTGGCGCAGTGGTTGAGAGTCCGCCTGCCGATGCAGGGGATACGGGTTCGTGCCCTGGTCCGGGAGGATCCCACGGAGCAGCGGATACGGGTTCGTGCCCTGGTCCGGGAGGATCCCACGGAGCGGCTGGGCCCGTGAGCCATGGCGGCTGAGCCTGCGCGTCCGGAACCTGTGCTCCGCAATGGGAGAGGCCACAACAGTGAGAGGCCCGTGTACCGCAAAAAAAAAAAAAAAAAAAAAACTAAAAATAGAATTACCATATGACCCAGCAATCCCACTACTGGCATATACTCAGAGAAAAACATAATTCAAAAAACTGCATGCACCCCAATGTTCATTGCAGCACTATTTACAGTAGCCAGGTCATGGAAGCAACTTAAATGCCCATTGACAGACAAATGGATAAGGAAGATGTGGTGAATATATACAATGGAATATTACTCAGCCATAAAAATGTATGAAATTGGGTCATTTGTAGAGACGTGGATGGACCTAGAGACTGTCATACAGAGTGAAGTAAGTCAGAAAGGGAAAAACAAATATCGTATGTTAACGCATATATGTGGAATCTAGAAAAATGGTACAGATGAACCAGTTTGCAAGGAAGAAATAGAGACCCAGATGAAGAGAACAAATGTACGGACACCAAGGAGGGAAAGCAGGGTGGTGTGGTGTTGGTGGGATGAATTGGGAGATTGGGATTGACATATATACACTAATATATATAAAATAGAAAACTAATAAGAACATGCTGTATAAAAAATATAAAATAAAATTCAAAAAATAAAGTTGTAGAACGAATGAACTACTTGCTCAGAAAGATAATTCTTAATGTTATTAAAAAGTAAATATAGTCTAAGTCAGGTAGCATGATTCCTCCAGATCTATTCTTCTTTCTCAAGATTGTTTTGACTATTGAGGGTCTTTGTGTTTCCATACAAATTTTAGGATTATTTGTCTTAGTTCTGTGAAAAATGTCATTGGTATTTTGATAGGGATTGTATTGAAGTTTTAGCTTGCCTTGGGTAGTATGACCATTTTAACATTATTAATCCTTTGAATCTAAGAACTTGGTATATCTTTCCATCTGCTTGTGTCATCTTCAGTTTCTTTCATCAGTGTCTTATAGCTTTCAGAGTACAGGTCTTTTACCTTCTTAGGTAGGTTTATTCCTAGGTATCTTATTCTTTTTGATGTGATGGTAAATGGGATTATTTCCTTAATTTCTCTTTCTGATACTTCATTGCTAGTGTATAGAAATGCAACAGACTTATGTGTATTAATTTTGTATCCCGCAACTTTACTGAATTCATTGGTGAGCTCTAATAGCTTTCTGGTGGAATCTTTGAGATTTTCTATGTATAGTATTATGTAATCTGCAAACAATGGCATCTTTACTTTTTCCTTTCCAATTTGGATTCCTTTTATTTCCTTTTCTTGTTTGATTGCTGTGGCTAGGACTTCCAATACTATGTAGAATAAAATTGACGGGAGTGGGCATCCTTGACTTAGATTCCTGATCTTAGAGAAAAAAACACTAATTTGAAAATATACATGCACCCCAATATTCATAGCAGCATTATTTACAATTGCCAAGATATGGAAGCAACCTAAGTGTCCATCAGCAGATGAATGGATGAAGACGATGTGGTATATATATATATATATATATATATATATATATATACACACAATTGAATACTACTCAGCCATAAAAAAAGAATGAAAGTTTGCTGTTTGCAACAACATGGATGGACATGGAAGGTATTATGCTAAGTGAAATAAGTCAGAGAAGGACAAATACTGTATGATATCACTTATATGTGGAATCTAAAAAATACAACAAACTAGTTAATATAACAAAAAGTAAACAGACTCACAGATATAGAGAACAAACTAGGAGTTACCAGTGGGGAAAGGGAAGGGTGAGGGACAATATAGGGGTAGGGGATTATAGGGGTAGGGGATTAAAAGGTGCAAACTATTAGGTATAAAATAAGCTATAATAATATATTGTACAACACAGGGAATATAGCCAATATTTGATAATTAACTATAAATGGAGCATAACCTTTAAATATTGTGAATCACTATATTGTACTCCTGTAATGTATATAATATTGTACATCAACTATACTTCAATTTAAAAAAAGTAAATAATGGTGGAATACAAAGCAATTGTATACTGCCTATGAGTCTCTATGCACTGAAGAGCTGAAGGTGTTTTGAGATTGCGTAGAGAGGAATTAGTGCAAACTTCTATTTCATCATAGCATGTAATACTTGTAAAATGTAACTTCTGGAAACATTATGTATTTATTGACTTATAAATATATTGACATTATATGTTTACTGACTTATAAGGATTTTTATCTCATTTAAAATTTGCTAACAAATATTTATTCTTGAAGCCCCTTTTTATCATGAAACTTGAAGAATTTCATTTGGATTAAGTTTTTAATGCCAAAGCTACTATGATCTTAAAAGGGCAAATTCTAATTTCTAATTCTATATGCAATCTAAGATTGAATATCAGCACACTGGAAACTAGTCCTAGAGAAATATTAAATACCATAAGCCATCAAATCCAGATTCTATAACATACCTATCCATTTAAACATTTAAAATATATTAGTCCATATTTAATAAATTATTAAAACATATGCTAGAATGCCAGACAGACACCTGTTAGTTTGTTTTTAAGATAACAGATCACTTAGGCAGAGAAGTAAAAATTCCAAATCCTGCAATACTCTTCTGAGATAAAAAAACTAGAAGTGGTGTAACTTAAAGTGAAAGAAGTATGTTCTCACTACCTCTAATAGAACATAAAGATTAGCATAAGCAGAGGCAAAGTCTGGGATTCAGCTAGCAGTTTTAATCCCCATTATTGAGTAGAGATGAAAAAATAATATATAGATTTTTGACTTTCAGAGTCTATTTAGTTATCAAACTTCTTACTGCAACAGGAATTATTGCATTATTTTTACTAATGATTTTATATATTCCATTAGGTATTTTGATGCTTCCATTTGCCATTGATTCCAATATTTTCATTCATATCCAAAATAAATAAATAAACCAAATACTATTCATGTGTTTGTGAATAGTCCCTTTTCAGGTTACACATTTTATTTGTTTCTCTTTCCATTTTCCCTTATTATATATCTGATTCTTCTTAAAGGATTCTTTTCTTCCAATTTTCATGTTTTCTTCCATGGTTAGGAATCCTGGTTACTATTATGCTTCTGTTTTCTCTTTCCTTTATTTATTTTGCCCCAGAGGATGTAGAATAATTTATATGGTTGGTAAATTGGAAAAGAAACTTCAAGGCAGGCACGGTTCAGTCTTTTCCTTCTTTTTCTTGGGAAGCAAGAGTTTCCTTCTACTCCACCTCTGGTGGCTTTCTGCCCTTATCCATAGTTACCTTTGACTAAGTCAGTACGTTTGCCTATTAGAGATGCTATACCAAGGTGGAGGGAGGTTTGGGGTGGTTCACTGAGTAAGAAAGGAATTCTGTATTACTAATATTGTTTTTTAATTAAGATTTTTTTTAATGTGGACCATTTTTAAAGTCTTTATTGAGTTTGTTACAATATTGCTTTTTTTTTTTTTTTAATGTTTTGGTGGGTTTTTCTTTTGGCCGTGAGGCATGTAGGATCTTAGCTCCCTGACCAGGGATCAAACTCACACCCCCTGCATTGGAATGTGAACTCTTAACCACTGGACCTCCAGGGAAGTCCCACTAATATTGTTTTGGATTGCTGATGAATGGTTATGATAAAAATCAAACCAAAGTTTAGTCAGTTGTATTTTTATTTTTAAGATCTCTACAGACATTTCACCCCCTCATTTCCTCCTCATGAGTTGGGCCACTCCCTCTGCCTTCATGCACTTCCATTTGCAGTCCTGTCTGCTGGCTACTGAACTGTATTCCTCAGCCAGCCTTTGTCAGTAATAGCAATATTAACAATTTAGCTTTCATCTTAAATGCTTTACTCCTATTTCTCATTTTGTTCAGAATCTAGCAAGACAAATGGATGCTGCTAATTAGGCTCCCTCAAAAACTAACCCTGCTCTCAACCCACAACTAGCTTTCCTTCAGATGTGTCATTCATATTTAGAAAAAACATTGCTCAAACATACATACTTCCTTTCTCCCCAAGGTGGTCATCGTTAAACATTGACTTAGGAAACAACACTGTGAGTATGGAACTGAGTTTTCTTTGGAGAACATTAAGCATCTTATGTTGATATCATGTAACTAATAAAGTTATTATCCATAAACTGCATATAAACGTTATAAGTCAAATGGCAAAAGGACTTTTCAATAAATAGCAAAAATTTTTAAATAATTAAGAGTGTATCAGAATCATAATGCTTGAACCTATCAGAACAATGAGCTTTTTGCTGTATGAGAGAAATCTTGGCTAGAAATTTATAGGCTGCATATAGGTTTCCATGAATTCATGGAGGAAAATTAATTTTCAGTGTTTTCTAAAATAAGAAGTCCTTTAAAGAATAAATGTTCCATCTATTGTTTTGGCCCTTTTATATTTTTCAGGGTAAACCAATAGAACCACTGGTATTGTAAAAAAAAAGTACACGGTATATAGATTTACAAATTAGAATGATATAAGGATGAAAATAAAGAGTGTTACCTTCTTAGTATAAACACCTCTATTTAGTATATATGACAGCCATGGGAGACTATTTTATGTAAGAAATTATTTCTAAAATTTTTAATAGATGGAAATGATGCTTTTTAATGGCAAGTGATTGATCTCTGCTATCCAGGTATCATATAAACGTAAACTATTCAGGTAATGATATACTTAATAATAGTATTTATTTGTAATGATATACTTAATATTATTATCATTTAACTTTTATTGAAACTATACTTCGTTTTAGACACTGTCCTAGGAGCTTATATTAAAGCTTTTCAAATTAAAAATTAATTTCTTTACTCAGAACAATTTGTTCAGTACTCTCTTATTACATTTTTATGTCACCTTATCTGTCTTTTTTTCATCATACTGTAACTTCCACCAGTACATGTATAATTTATAAATCGCGGTTGTATCCATTGTTGCTTGACATAATAAACAATCAGCTAGTATTTTTGCATTTTAACTAAGCTCTTGACTTCTAACACTCTTCATTGGAAATAAGGTCAGGAGGAAGTTGGATGATCTATTTCGTTTTCTGAAAAGAAGATCTAGGAATTTACTTGGGGAAATGCCTAGGTATGAAACCAATATAGAAAGAGAGCTAGATATGAATTAATGGCCACATAATTATTGCAGTTGCCTCTTCTACCACATTTTTAGTCTCTCAAACCACAAGGCAGATTTATTATAAAATCTGGTTGTTTGGTAGCTACTGCAACTTGACAGCTAAATACATTATGTGGACCAGAGTATCACCTAATATAAGGTAAATCAATAAAGTTCAAATAAAGTCATTGACAATGCTGATCCATCTAACAATTATATGGCATTGCACTACACTTCCCTGACAGGTTTATGCTTTTAGATCCCATTAAAGCATGGGAAATAACTCTAAAAGTACTTCCAAATAAACTGCAAAATAGAGTATGCCAGATATATTGAGCACTATTTTTTTTTAAAGAGCACCAGTTTAATAGTCCACTTTCCACTTTTGACTGTGAGAATATAACATTATATGAATGACCCCTCAAACATGTAAGAGTGTTGCAGGTTTTTGAATGTCATGTATTTCCAGTGGTATAACTCTTATCTTATTTTAGTACTTAATTTTCCTGCCTTAAAAATCTAGAAAAAAACCCCATTCACACTCTGTATACAGAAAGTGTTGAATAAAAATACACCTTCCAGGCATGTGCTCGGGTTTTCTTTAGAAACAAGAGTGAGGAGGTATCTTTACTTAGTTAATAGTATATACTGATGCATTCTGTAGAGGTGAAACTGAGTAAATAAAAATGAGTTTACAGGTATAAAAAAGGTACATTTAATATTCAAATATAATCTTTTGTTGGTTAATGTTCAGAGATTTTTTTCTTTTTGACGATTCTAATATTTTACAAATGTCTCTGAGTGGCACTAAAATAAAGAAGCCAAATATTTTGGTTGTATCTTGCCAACAGAGTACTTGGGGAAGCATCCAATCTTTCCTTCGAAGTCCTTAATCCAATCCCTGGTGGGTTGTCAGATGTCTCAAATCAATAGGTGGCATAACCTTGTAACTTGAATGTGTCATGACACCAAATCCTAAGCCTGTATAATTCTGTGCTGATTTTATTATTTTCAGATGCACTGTGTATCTCTTCCAGTAACACAAATCATGCTCCTACAGGTGCCAGGTTTTGAGAATTTGCAACCTGAAGAACTAGACCTGTCATAACAGTTCCTTAAATAAAGAAGATACCTTACACTCCATTTCCCCAAATATGCCGGAATATCACAGGCTTAGGGTCACAGCTGGCTGCTGCTGCATATCTGACTTGGTTAGATTAGAGGTATGGAGCTGGTGCTGCTGTGCTGCCTCACTCCAGGTGTGAAAAGAAAAAAAAAATCACCTGGTTTCCATCAAAGCACCTTTGAATATTGTTCCTCCTGGGAAGGCTGCTAGCTGCTGCCTTTCATGCTTACACTTTTTATACTGAACCACACTCAAAAGCCTTTAAAATTCATTGATGATCCAATGTGCTGCTCAGTCACAGTACTTTCTGTACCAGGCATCCCAGCTTGAGACTAAGTTATATTCACCCTAAGATTTATGTGAGGGAACAAGGTGCCTCATGAGAAAGAACTCGCACTAAGGATATTGTTATACAGAGTTTTGTTTCAAGGATGGTGAGTCAGGATCAGAGAAAAGGGGTCGTAGCTCTCTTTTAGTTAATCCCTCAACCCAGCTGCCAAAGACATATACCTCAGACCTTAGGCAAGACCGTGGGAAGTGAAAGATGAGTTTCAAATAAAAAATTTCCTTTGTTCTCCAGTATTATCTACTCAAGACATTGAACACATACACTTCAGGTATGTTATTGCCAGCACCTTCTACAACATTGGGGAAAAACTCACTGATTTCAACAATAACACAAGACAAACATTAAGACCCTCAATACTGGGCATTGGCAGCCCCATTACAATAACTAGTGGAAACAACCCTTCAGCAGAAGCCTGGGATTGGAGCTTTGGCAACCATCACAGGCAGCAGGAGGGTCCCCTTTGATGGAGTCCAATAATAAAGCCCTGTCACCCTTGGTAGGCTCCATCAGATTAGTGACACCTTTGGCTCCTACTTCTGTCATTAAGAGTAACAAGCGACATCAGTATCACAGAGGCCTGGAGTTAGAGGGGTACAGTCTCAAAGAATTGGTTCATGAAACATATTTGCAACACACCCTGGGAGCTTTAGAAAATGACTGGCAGGAAGCTGAAGACATCTTATTTTTTGTAGTATGTAGAGAAGAAATACAATATATGGTTTTAATTACTGTGATGCTATTCTCTCTTCTGCCAGAAAGTCTGGGATATATGAACAATATTCACGTGGTTATTTAAAATAATTAAGGCAAAAGCTAAATTGGATTTAGAACTATTGACCCAGTAGGACTATGAATTGAGTTTAGAGTACAGGATGGGGACGTAGCCTTATATAGAAAAAATTGACACCCTCAGAGTTTTCCTCTATAAGCATTCCTTAGATAAGAGTAAATGTATTGAGTAGCTGCTTGGGGCCAAGCATGGGAACAAAAAGGAAAAAAGCAAAGCCCCTACTCTCAGGAAGTTTGTATTCTAATGGAAGAAAGATATCAAAGAGATAAGCAACTTGATAAGTAAATTAAAAATCATATCCTGATAAATATTATGAAGAATAATAAGAGTGAGTTGCCAGAAAATGACATGCAATGCTATTTTAGGTATGGGGGTAAGGGAAAGTCTCTCTGAGCAAGTGATCACAGTAGGTTCTTGTGTGATTTAATATTTCTTGCTCTTCAAAAAGACTATAATTTTCCTGTAATTATTTTATTTGTCTCTTCCTAATTTACAAGGCATATCATATTTTGAAAATTGAGTGCTGTTTCACAATGGAACACATAAAAATATCGATTCATTTTCCTCTTGAATGCATGTGGTTGTTCCTCTTAGGTCTTTAGATAGATGGGGTTTTATTCTACTTAGAAACACAGATCTGCATTCTTCATAACTGTACTTATGTATTGTCTCCTATCCTATTTTATAATTTCTTTCTTTGTTTACAACTGTCTGTTCACATCTATATAGATATATATTGTTTTCCGTTGATACACTTATAATCTATATAAGTTGATATAGAAACAAAGATATACTGTTTTAGATACAGATAAAGAGATAGACACAAACATAGACAGAGATCAACTGCTATAATTTTCTATTAAGGTCTTTGGCCTCCAATGTGGTCTGACACCATGACAATATGTCTTATGCTTGGACAAGTCCCAAAATGTAGTTGAACAGACACTAACTCTTAGGAGGTGTGTGGATCATACTGTCATTTCAAAAGTCCAGAGCAAATGCAGCTGGTGTTTATTCTGAAGCCAGGGTCAAAAAAGAGTGAGTATGCTTTACCAAGAGTAGTATTTCCTTTCTAATGGGTGTCTATAGACATAGATTTTGAAGTTTCTCTAAGACAGCATAATTCTTTATTTTAAAATTTGTCTTTACTACAATAGAATCGAATGTTATTTACTTAATTTTCCATACTTTAAACAAAAATATTTTAAGTGGACAGGGCTCAGAGCTATTTGTATACATGTTAAAGAAGCAAAACAAATGGGAGACATTTCCCCAGTTCTCTGGAGGCTTAATATCCACTTGTGGATACAAGACATACAGCAAGGAAAATAAGGAAAATTGGAAGAAATAAATGGAAATCCAAGAGCCATGTTGATGACATAGAATGAGATTATGGAGCAAGTGTTAAGTGAGTGTTACTGGTATAGACTGTGCCTACGATGACCACAGGTGTAGTTAAGAAAACTTTTGTGAAGACGTGAGAACTTGAGCTAAAATCTTAGGGGAGTTTATTTTGGGAGAAATGGAAAATCTTTGATGGGTGTTGATTGGTGGAAGTGGGACAATAGGAATGTTTTAGGAAGTAATATTATGTTATAGAATGGAGAATAGATTAGAAGAGGAAGAGATGATCAGATAAACATTATACTTAAACATTATATTGACATTGAAATTAGTTTGGCAAGAAGGTATATATTTAGGCTTTACTAGGCAGAAATTGGTATTTATAATAATGCACTCATTTGCTAAGAACACCATGGTATTAGTGCAATACTTTTGGATTCTTAGTTGCATAAATTAATTTCTTTCAAAAATGAGAGTGCTTTGGAAATTAGATATATGGTACCAATGGGGAATAAAAGCAAATGTACAGATGAGGGCCACAGGGAGGGAAAATAGTTAGATAATGGAGTGAGGACAAGGTTGGCAATCTTAGCAAAAATGAAACAACAGATGGCCTATAATTTTTGTGAGTCCTCACACAGATGGTTCACCAGATGGATTCTGCTGGGTTCACACAGCTTATGTGTGTTTTTCAGCTGCTTATCATGATAGGCAAGGCCACTTCTGGGCAGGCAAAATCTCTGCTTGGTTCAGGTTATTGAAATATAACACTGAAATAAATTGGTAGTTGGTGGAATAATATAAAGTGTTTTTATTAACTGCCATTTCTAATTAGACAGAGACCTACAGATAATGTTATTTTAAAGTCACTGGAATTCAGAAAGAACTCATAGGTCATGGCTTACAAAATGTAATTCAGGGATTTTATGAAGGTTAGAAGATTTGCAGTCTTTGATTTGAATTTCAACTGTTAATTGACTCTCATCTTTTGGAACTTTATTTTTAAAAATAACTTCCACTTAAATAACACAACAAAATTAGGATTTAATAAGGTTATAATAGAAGAATGATTTAAAGAAATCAAGAAAATATCTCTATATAAATTAAACCCACTCTGTAATTGGCACCAATATAATATATCACATTTTGGTTGATATCTATACTAGTAAATATCTATTAAGTAAATATCTAGTATTATCTAGTAAATATTTGGTAAATATCTAGTAAGTAAATATCTAGTATTATCTTAGTAAATGGTGAAAGTCATTATCTTTAACAAACTGCTATCCTGTATGTGTGTGCATGCTAATTTTGAAATGAAGATTCAATAGCATTCAGAACCATTTTCTTTTTTAGAAGGAACATTCCTTAGATAAAATGGAGAATCAAATATAAAACATTCAACTAATTGTCTTTCATTAAAATATAGTTATGTAGATTTATGGCACAAACAAGGGCTCTATTTTATTTGGGGGCTGCCCTTTTCACTGTTATAAGATGAGATCTTATTTCGTGTCATTTTAAATTCTAGCAGGAGGATTTTTTCTTATTGCAGCTATTGTTAGGCATCCATTTGTAACGTAAAAGGAATCTGATCTGTCTGGAGACACCAAAAGCTCCAATATGTTTCAGATATACATTCTTATGCTGTGAATGAGCAATCACTATTTATGTTTCTGAGAAACACCATATTGGTCATCTTAACCAGTGTTTTCATTACTTTGATACAGCCTAAATCATAATAAATCCATCTGCCATTTCAACAAATTTTTGGTGGCTGAAGTTCTCATTCTCAAATAAATGTACAAATATTTTGTTAACTAAAAAAGTATCATTAAGGTCATTATTACAAGGTTTTCAGCTTTATTTCTTGGAAATACTATGCCTTAGTGGAAAAATTGTATGTGTATTTTATATATATGTATATATTATATAAATATATATTTATATGTATGTATTCTTTGTGAAATATTGGTTGTCTGGAAAATCTGCCAGTATTTACCATGCTTTCTTGTGTTTACATATACAGTTCTCATTCTAGACTGCAATCTCTTTCAAGAAAAAAAAGAACAGTGTCTATTTTGTTCTGCACTTCTCTATGACTTCTTACACAATCTTAATCTGTATACTGCTTGTTGCCAAAGAAATCTTCTTATAAATATAATTCTTATTTTTTTGAATCCCGCACTCGAAACTTCACTAGTATGTAAATAACTAAAGGATAAACCCCCTTAGTGTATCCTACAAGTTTCCCCATAATTTAGCTCCTGCCTGAGCTCTGGATTTATCTCTTGCTTCCTCCCAGGCTGTTTCTTGCCTCAGAGCCCTTGATCATGTTGATCCCAAGGCCTGCAATGTTCTTTCATCAGCTCATATTCTTCTTTCTCCCCGTGCTATTATTACCTCCTGGCTGTCAGTTTAAAAATACAGCTCTTGTCATTTTCTGTGTAAAATATATCCTGTCTCCATTCACCCAGGGGGAAATGACAACTGTAGGATCTGCATTTTTACCCTTACCATATCAGAGTCAAACTTCTATCACCCCGCTTTTCACACCTGGTTTTTCATTGTTGTTATCATCTCAATCTTTACGTCTGTTTCTATCTCTAATTTTATCTCTACGTCTACCTTTACCTTTATCCTTACACACACACAAACACACATATATATATACCTACACCTTTATCTACATACGGGTATCTATATCATTTATATCTATATCTACATTTGTCTATAGCATCCATATGTAATCTATAATGAGTATGTTAGAATGTTATTTAAAAATGAGGACAAAGTTTTACTGTGGCAGAAACTAAGAATGTATTTGTCTCGCAACAAGTATTTATAGACATTCCTAGTTGAATGAGTGAATAAATGAATACGAACACTATCATTTCAATGAAAAAAATAACAGAAGGGACATACAGGAAGATACCAATTCAGTAGTACGTAATGAAGAAGAACACGGGTACTGGGGTCAGGACATCTTGTCAGTTCTAACTTCAAAATATATCCAAAATCCCACCACCTTTCACCATTCACCACCACAGCTATGACCTTAGTCTGAGCTATCATCCTCCCTTGCCTTGATTCTTGTAAGAACATCCAAACTGGTTCTCCCTGCTTCTACCCTTGACCCCTACATTGTATTTTAACAGAGTAGCCAGAAAAAAATAATTAAAAAATGTAAATCAGATAATTTCACTCATTCGTCCTAACCTCCCAGAACCTTTGTCTAGAGTGAAAGCTGAAATCTTTACTATGGCTCACAAGGCCCTTTATGACCTGCCATCATATTGTCCAGCTCTCTCTCTCTTACTGACTTTTCTACAACCACACTGATATCCTTGTTGCTTATGGATCTTGCTGGGTACGGTTTACACCCAGAGATTTTAATCCAAGGATTCCTTTGTCTAAGAATGCTCTCTCTTGGGTATCTACTTGGCAAACACCATACCTCTTTCAAATCTTTGCTCAGACATCAGCTTTTTCAATGAACCCTATTCTGATCAACTTTTTTTTTTTTTTTTTTTGCGATACGCGGACCTCTCACTGTTGTGGCCTCTCCCGTTGCGGAGCGCAGGCTCAGCGGCCATGGCTCACGGGCCCAACCGCTTCGCGGCATGTGGGATCCTCCCAGACCGGGGCACGAACCCGCGTCCCCTGCATCGGCAGGCGGACTCTCAACCACTGCACCACCAGGGAAGACCCTCTGATCAACTTTTTAACACTGAGATCAACCTACTCATCCTCACTCCACTTCCAGATCCTTTCACTACCCCCTATGTAGTTTTGGCCATGAAAATGCACTGCCCAGATCTCTGGCAGATCAGCGAGTAGTTGACTAACGTTTAGGTTGCTACCCTTCTCTATCAGCCTCTGACAATATCCCTGACTTCCTGTTCTCTCCATGTGTCTCTTCAGCTCCCAGTCAATAAATGAGCATTATTGGAGTTTTAATAGAGGCCCATTTCTGCAAGGTATGGGGCTCCTTTAATGGAAGATTTTGCTTCAAAGCTCCCCCTTCAGACTACCTAAAACTTTCCTAGAACTATGTTACAGTCAAGACTCTTCTTACTCAATATTCTCTCCTTCCATCTCTCCTTAACAGGAGTCAGATCTGCATTACAGTTTAAGGTTCTTCATGCCTTCTCTGGCTTCCTCCACTTTCTTCTTCATAGACGTTTTCCCAGTCAATTTCTTGTGCATCTGTTCCTGACTTGGCATCTGCTTCTTGGAGGATTCAAACAAACATGTTTGCTATACATTTTCTTTTCTCCATGGAATTGATTATGCCTGGGTTTTTTTTGTTGTTGTTGTTTTTGTTTTTGCGGTACGCGGGCCTCTCACTGTTGTGGCCTCTCCCGTTGCGGAGCACAGGCTCCGGACACGCAGGCTCAGCAGCCATGGCTCATGGGCCCAGCCGCTCCGTGGCAGGTGGGATCTTCCCGGACTGGGGCACGAACCTGTGCCCCCTGCATCGGCAGGCGGACTCTCAACCACTGTGCCACCAGGGAAGCCCTATGCCTGGGTTTTGATTTATATTGGTGACTGAGTGATGACACAGAGAGGTCAATGCCATGTAAAGAAGATTTTTATTACTTATAGTTCCTGAGAGGAGGGGTCATGCTACACTATGCAGGCCATAGGGGAAGCACCAGGTTCAGTTAGGAGACAGAAAGAGGAGTGAAAGGAAAACATGGCTCAGATTCTTCATTGTATTTGCTGCAGGAAGCAGCATAGTGTTGTCTAATTTGAATAAGGCCAGCAGGCTCTGGGATATAGGAATGGTCTCTAAATTGTCTGGAACCTGCCCTGTTTTAGAGCAGGGAAAATATTGGCTTGGTGTGTGTGAGTTAGATAAAGGAAGTAGTTGGGGGTATGGACTCAGGATTGGTGAGAGGGTTTGTAATATGATTTTTACTTGCCCATGAAAGCTGGATTGCAGGGGAGATGTAAACAACATTGGTTGTTAGTTTGGCCTTGTGATTAATGGGTGTGATTAATAGATTAATAGACAAATATAGAATCTACACACACACACACACACACACACACACACATACGCACACACACGCACAAAGGAAAAAAAACACACGAAACAAACATGTATTATCTTCTAGCACAAGGGCTGGGAAACTAAAGCCTATGGGACAGACCCAGCTCTTCACTTGTTTTGCAAATTAGGTTTTACTGGAACACAGCCATGCTCATGTATTTACATATTATCTATAGCTACTTTCACACCACAATGGTAGAGTTCAGTAGTTACAACAGAGACCTTATTCCCAGCAAACTCTGAAATGTTTACTATCTGGCTTTTTAGGAAAAGTTTGCCAACACCTGTTCTAGCCTACTGCCTAACTTCTTTAATGTTTATTGTTTGTAGTCTGATTTTCCCCAATAGAAAGTAAGCTGCAAAATGAGAGAGAGATTTCTTTGTTGTACTCATTAATATATTTCAGGAATTCACATTGGTGCTTAGCATATAATAGGGATGGAATCAATATTTATTGAATGAATGAGTTCAAATTTGTATTCCTAACTCATATCCTTCATTTAGTAGTTATGGGAAATGAAAAAGTTCCCTGAGTTTTTCAACTCTCAATTTTGTCCTATAGTAGAGTCCACCACACAGAGTTTGAGGGTTAGATAGTTAAATGCATAAAAATGTTTAATGTATGCCTGAATATAGTAAGCATTTAATAAATGTTAGATAATTCATAGGTGGAGAACATAGTGCTTTTCACTTAACTATCTAGTGTTAGAAAAATTCAGCTTACTAAGGGTCAATCCATGTATATACACTATAGATTTGTTTGGAAAAGAGTTTATGGGCTCTATCTAAACCAGGAATAATAATATTTACTTTCTGTCCCACAGGGTATTGGAAGGACAGATTAAATTATATTTATAACAGTATTGAAAACTGAACAGTGAAAGATGCAATATGAACTTAGATGCTTTTTATTCTTCTAACTTCAAATAAAAGCAATCAATCAATAAAATAATAGAACATTTTCTTTGTGTTTTGCTTTTCACATACATGGTGTTGTAGATATAAGAGTAATTGAATTTGACATATTTGTTGAAGTATTTGAACCCTGTATCAATTTACCATGATATTTGAATTAAAAAAAGCTCCTCAGTTGTAAATGTTAGGGTCTTATTTATATTTCAAGGGAGTTTGAATCTCTTTTAGCAGAAACATCATAGATCTTCCGTACCTAAAATCTTACCTTAAGCAGCATTGGGAAAAGCTTGTTTTCCCCACAATACCAGCATAAGTCTTGGTAAGCTACAAATTGTTTATGTGGTCTTTGTGTTCTGATTAGTATAGCTCCTTTCTCTTATTCATTTCCCAATCCTTGTCATTAAGTTCTCAATCACTTTCACTTCAGCCGTTCCTCTGATACAGTATTTGTCAAGGTCACTGATTACATTTTGGACCCCGTTTTGGATGATACTTCTCAATCTATGCCTTACTTCATCTCTCACAAGCATTTAAAATAGATAACCATCCCCATCTTTGCCTTTTTCTTTGAAATCACATCCTTTTTGTTTTAGTCCTATTCATTTGGCCACTGGTTCTCAGTCTCCTTAAGAGACTGAGAACCAGTGGCCGCCCTCTTTTCTCTGCCGCCCTCACAAGGTTCTGGTTTACACCTTCTTCCTTCTTGTTCTAAACCCTCTACTTTTTATTTATTCCTGTGGCTTTAGTCACCATCAATGTTCTTCCAAAATCTGTTGCTCCTTTTGAGACTTGTTTCCTGGGCTCCAAGCACTTATTTCAATATTTATGTAGAAATAGATGAGCATTTCCACTTGAAATTCAAAACATTTCTAAACTGAGACTATCTTCCCACTCAAGGCAGTCCCTATTCCTATATTTTTATCTCAGTAAATGACACCAGGCCACTTGGATGACATCGTAAACAACTCTCTCTCACTCTATAACTACTTAGAATGAGTCATAAAGTACTGCTGAGCCATTTTATGTGGATTCTTCTTAAAGCCATCTACTTCTCTCCCTCTTCATCAGTATGATTCCAGACCACACTGTCATCATTTCTCCTCTGGATTATTAAGACTCCTCTTTGTTATCACAACATCCAGGCTTGGTCTATTCCATGTACAGAAATGTAGGATAATTTGGGAGAGATATTAGATGAATATTGTAATAATTCACCTTTGTAATTTCCCTGTTCTCTTTGTCTACAAATCCCCTTATTACTTTAATATCGATTCAGGTTAGGTTTTTATTTATATGCAGTTTATATGTAGTTAATTTGCCTTTAGATTTAGATTATATTTCAAGTTAGATATACACATTGGTTTAGATTAGATTTGGATTTAATACAGATTTTCCTAACAACCACTACCCAGAAGATTGAACATCTTTTCAAATATTTATTTGCCATCCAGGTGCCCAGTTGTGTTCATATTTTTTCTCCAAATATCCATTGCAGAGGTTCTCAAACTTCTCAAACCCTCCAAGCTTCTCATGAACACTTTATGCTTTTAAAATTTGAGAACTCTGAGCACTTTTGTTTATGTGAATTCTATATACCAATTAGATATTAAAAAGGAAATAGTTAAAATATTTATTTATTTTGTGGTACGCGGGCCTGTCACTGTTGTGGCCTCTCCCGCTGCGGAGCACAGGCTCCGGATGCTCAGGTTCAGCGGCCATGGCTCACCGGCCCAGCTTCTCCGAGGCATGTGGAATCTTCCTGGACCGGGACACGAACCCGTGTCCCCTGCATCAGCAGGCAGACTCTCAACCACTGCGCCACCAGGGAAGCCCTAAAATATTTATTGACATTACAAAAGTAAACATTTTCGTGAAAGATAACTATTTGTTTGAAACAAAGATGTGTGAGAAGAGTAGTGTTGATTTATATTTTTGCAAATCTCTTTAAAGTCTGGTTTAATAGGATACAGCTTGTGATAGAGTGATTTATAATAAGAAATATACATTTGGTCTTTGTCCTCTTTTTTCAAACAGAGCTTCTGAAACCCCTGGAATTTCCTAAGTATTAAGAGTGATAAAGGTGTCTTTTGTTGTGTTAATGAGGTGAATTTTGGAAAGCACCTAAGTGTGGGAACTTGTTGCCAGTTGAGTCAACCAGGTGATTAGAGGGTTGTAACTTTCAGTCTTACCCACCACCACCCCACTTTAGGTGAAGGGACAGGGGCTGGAGATTGAGTTTAATTACCAATGGTCAGTGAGTTAATCAATCATGCCTATGTAATAAAACTCCATAAAACCCCAGAAGGATGGGATTTGGAGAGCTCCCAAGTTAGTGAACACGTAGAGGTCCTAGGAGAGTGGAACACCTGAAGAGGGCATATGGAACCTTTGTGCCCTTTCCCCATACCTTTCTCTATGCACCTCTTTCATTCAGCTGTTCTTAAGCTATATATCCTTTTATCTAGTAAGTAAAATGATTCTCTGAGCTCTTTGAGATACCTAGCAAATTCACTGAACCCAAGGAGAAGGTTGTGTGGGAACCTCTGATTTATAGCCAGTTGGTCAGAAGCACAGGTAGCAACCTGGACTTGCAACTGGCGTCTGAAGTTCAGTCAAGGAAGGGGTGGTGAGCAGGTGATAACCTGGGCTTGCAACTGGCAAATCTAAAGTGGTGGTGGGGAATTGGGGCAGACATAGAACAGACACATTAACTTGTGGGATCTGACACTATCTCTGGGTAGATAGTGCCAGAATTTAATTTAATTCTTTGCTGGTGTTTGAGAATTGCTTGGTTGTATGTGTGGGCACCCCCATCACACACTTTGGAACTGGTCTCAGAATAACAAAATGCAGCTGGATTCTCATGTTTACTCTGCATTCAGTCCTTTGCCATATACTGTTTTGTTTGAAGTGTTTATGAACAAAATCTGCCCTCACTCACACAGACTTACAGTTATAAAATAAATGCAAATGTATTTTAATTACTTTTCATATAATTGTGGATGGATATTTCTTTTATATTACACCAAAACTTGACTATAGGCAGTTTCTTAAAGGTTACTTGCAATATAGAATCTAAAATCATATCAGTGAAATTTTGTACTTAGATTCAATAGACTCCATTGGTCCATTTTGTACTTGGAATTGATCTTTAACCCACACATGGCTTTTTAAAAAATCATATCGGGTATTTACCATTTGGAAAATATTGGCTTACTGAATTATTCGTATCTCCTAAATATGGACAAATTTCATTATACAACATCAAATAATCAGATCTGTTAGTATGGCAACCAATCTTACCAAGAACCTTTTTAAATACTGAAAAGTTTTTAAGCATATAATGACAGATAGAGGTTTTCCAGCACAGTCTTCCTTTGGTACCCTTAGTATCCATTGCAGGATTGGTTCCAGGACCACCCCCCCGCCCCACACCCAACCTCATCCTGCAGATACAAAACTCTGTGTATGCTCATGTCTCTTATATAAAATGGTCTTGTACAGTGGGCCCTCCATATCCGTGGATTCTTCCATGGTAGATTCAACCAATTCCAGGTCTAAATCAATGGGGAATCCATGAATATAGAGGGCAAACTACATTAGAACTTTTTATTAAAAACTCATATTTTTAGTTAACAGTAATACTTTTGGCCACTTTCTTTGTAGGAGCATGTTCTTTATGCATTTTCAAGACATTGTCTTCCAACTACCCAGCTGTGAAAAAATATTGTTTGTATGTCAGTCCGTTTTACCATTTAAAATGTTGTTTGATGAAAAAGCCAGTTTGGTTCACAATTAAAACATTTATACAAGTGCTTTGCTGGAAGATAATCATTGTACTTTTGTAAGCAGCAGAAAATCTTTTTGACTTATAATTTTTTCATACAGACTATTTTATAAAGTTATATATTCAGGAATTGAGATTTAATTTAAAAAATGTTTTCAAGGAATTCCCTGGTGGTCTAGTGGTTAGGACGTGGCGCTTTCACTGCTGTGGGTCCAGGTTTGACCTCTGGGTAGAGAACTAAGATCCCGCTAGCCACGCAGTATGGCCCAAAAAAATTTTTTTTCAAGAACATCCTGAAAAGAAAGTTATTTTATTTACTGTGAGTGTTTGGCAGTGTCAACTACAATAAACACTCATGTTATGGGGAGCCACTGCACTAAGGCATCAACAGTTTTACCCATCATTGCTTTGTCACCATCAGTGCAAACATCACACAGTGAAAAGTAAAATGAGTTTTAGTATTATTGTGAAAATGATTTAGACCTTGTGGATAACACTTTGCAAACTACTGGACTATCCTTTTCTTGTAAGTAACTATTGATGTTTGGAATATTAAATTTTTATGAATTAATTTTTATGTCCATTGATAGATGAATAGATAAAGAGGATATGGTATACATATACAATGGAATGTTACTCAGCCATTAAAAAGAATGAAATAATGCCATTTGAAGCAAGTTGGATAGACCTAAACATTATCATACTAAGTAAGTCAGGCAAAGACAAATATCCTATCATATAACTTATATGAGGAATCTTGAAAAAATGATACAAATGAACTTATCTACAAAACAGAAATAGACTCACAGACATAGAAAACAAAGTTATGGTTACCAAAGGGGAAAGCAGGGGGAGGGCTAAATTTGGAAGTTGGGATTAACACATATAGACTACTACATATAAAATAGAAAAACAAGGACCTACTGTATAGCACAGGGAACTATATTCAATATCTTCTAATAACCTATAATAGAAAAGAATCTAAAGAAGACTATATATATGTATAACTGAATCACTTTGCTATATACCTGAAACATTGTAAATTAACTATAGTTCAATTTAAAAAATATATGAATTAGGGCTTCCCTGGTGGCGCAGTGGTTGGGAGTCTGCCTGCCGATGCAGGGGACACAGGTTCGTGCCCTGGTCTGGGAAGATCCCACATGCCGCGGACTGGCTGGGCCCGTGAGCCATGGCCGCTGAGCCTGCGCGTCCGGAGCCTGTGCTCCGCAACGGGAGAGGCCACAACAGTGAGAGGCCCGCATACCAAAAAACAAACAAACATATATATATATATATATATATATATGTATATATGAATTAAAAAATATTTATTTCAGAAAATTTAAGCAGCAACAAGAAAATAATGAAAATGGATGAAGAGATAAATAGAAGGACATCAGGAAATATTTCCCCAAACCACCTATACTACCTCCAATATTTGTATTTACATACGCTTATATTTTTCTTTCTTTAAGAAACCTTAATAGGTGATGTGTTTTTCTTCTTTTTATTCCTATAGAACCTTAGTCTTTCGATTTGTTATAATAGTGCATTAGGAATAGAAGCTACTTAAAAAAGAATGCTGAATATTTTTAAAGTTGCAGACCAAGGATATATTCAGTTATAATCAAGGACTGAAAAAACAGATTCAATATATTCATTGCATATTCTGACCTGTTCCCAGGGAGGAGGGAAGGGAGGCAGTGGGTGTGAGTAAAACTTTAACACATTGTTGAGAAACTGAAGGAAAAGAATGCTAAATAGAATGGGAAAAATTACTTTTTAAGAACAGTAAAGCAGCTTTACACATATAAATCTAAACCAAAATAACAGAAACAAATTTAGAAAAATAATTAATAACACAGAAATTAAACAGTATGGTAATTATAGTAATATTCACATCAAGATAATTTATATATGCAATTGTGTTATTAGTATTTATTCTATTGCCTTGATCATTCATTTCTTTACAATCATTCTTGATGTTGAAACTGGTAGGATGGAAATGACCTTTTATAAACAAAGGAAAAGATCTCAGATGAGTTTTTCTCTGAAGCTGAAAGAGACAATAATAAGAAGCATTCTTATATTTCTTAGGTTACTGACTAAAATTGAGGCATATGGTGCTTGTGTATGGACTGTATTTATGATATAGAGTTATTTTTAAAAGGTCAGAAAATGCTTGTTTCTTAGCCATTTAATATTTTCTGTCCCTCTGTCTCCACAATAGAAAATCTAAAAATGTATGACAAAATTAGCAGTGAAAAAGTATTTTGTGGATCTAATTCTAAAAGAAAAAAAAAAAAAATGGCTAAAACTCAATCAGTGACAAGCTTGTAGTGATAATCACATTTGCAAAAACCTCAAAGTGCTGCATGTCAGAATTATTTTGCCCTTTAACAACTGATTGCACAGAACCTAGCTGACAGATTTACTTAACTCACAATATTTTCATATTTATTGTTACATAGTCAGAACACTGGCTTTCTAGACAGAATATATTTTTTCAAATGGAAGTGATTTGGTGGCCTACAATTACAAACCTGCCTTAACAGATTCCACCTTTATAGTAGAGTGCTTCAGAAACATATCTTACTCTTCTGACTGGTTTCAGAAAAGGGGTAACTTCAAATTATTTAGAATTCTAATCTTCAAATTATGCTTTTTTTTTTGGTCAAGATTTGCCATTCTTCATTTGCTTTATATCAATTTAGTGGACAAGTACTCATCTAGGACGGCCAACTGTCCTGTTTTGTCTGGGACTGTGGAGATTCCTGGATGTAGTAATTTTCAGGGCTAAAACTGCTTAAGACCATGTGAACCTGGATGATTGATTACTCTATCCTTACCCCTTATGTACATATAGCATGAATGCCCATCACTTTTTAATTCTGATCTTATTTAGGTACTTTAGTTAGCTCCTTTGAGACTTAGTTCTTATCTGTAAAATGGAAATTAATAATCTCACCCTCACAGAGTTGTTGCAAGAAATAAAAATAATATCTGTAAATATTCTAGCACAGCTCTTGACCCATAATAGATAGGCAATAAATGATAATTATTTGGATTGTCTGTATTATTCTTGGGAAATGGAAACTATTGTTTGATACATGTAATATATAAATATCCTCAAAAATTAAAAAAAAATCAATAGAAAAACACATGTGATAAAAATGAAGTGTCAGTTCTCAGTAGGACTATAAATCGTAGCCTAAGAAAATAAACTAGTGGTAGGACTTCAACAGTAATAATAATACATATGTTAGAGAAAACAAATTTCATTTTTTATTGACTAAGAAAAATATATCAATTGATCAATAAAAATAATGTTAATATCTCATATCTGTAAGAGCATCAGAAATCAATTATTTTCATACACTCTGATGGAAGTATAAAGTATATAGCATTTATAAAGGCTAATAGACACTGTGTAACAAAATGTCAAACATATCCTTTGGCTGATAATTTTACTACTAATGCTCTATACTACAGAATCCTTTGACATGTAGCCAAAGATTTATGATCAGCAATGGCCACTGAAGTATACCTTTTATAAGGAAAATTGTAAACAATCCAAAAAGTAAATATATCATGATGAGTGTATCCACTATACTATGAAACATTATAAAACCATTAAAAACAGTAATATTATAAATTAATAAGTACTGACATAGAGATAACTGCATAATGAAGTGTTGCTAAATAAACCTGGGAAGAAAAATACTATACAGAAATAAGTATACAATAAGATATATAGATAGAAAAGTAATATTTCTTCTGAAAAATTGTGTGTTTGTGAGAGGACAGAGAGATGGGAGGGAAGGGGGGGAGGGAGGAAGAGCGAGAGAGAGACACACACACACACCTAGGAATATGCACCAAAGCATTTAAAGCTTGTTTCCACTGGAGAATGAATAAAATAGATTTATCATAATACTTAAATGCTTGTATATTTGAATTTTTACTTTATACATGTATTACCGTTGCATTTTAAAGCAATAAATGATACCTTTTTAAAAGAAGGGCTTTAAATGTGATGTGTCAGAAATTTGTCATGCTAGAATATAAAGTCCATGGTTTCAGGACATATGACTATCTTGTTCCTCTCTGAGTCCGGAGTCTTTGCCATAGCACTGGGCATGAGTTGGTCCTCAAAAATGGTTCAAGAAGCACCCATTCAGTGTTAGTTATTCTACATGGAGCTGAGTTATATAACTGCCTGGATAGATTGTCAAAGTATTCCTTAAAAATTGTACTCACTAGTCTCTTACCATGGTTTTGGGAAGAAATGAGACTTTTTAAATAAAAAAAAGTAAAAACTAGAACAGAGCTTTATAAAACAGTTAAGTTTGACAGTACTAGACTGAGCTTGGGAGGGTGAGTATAGTAATGAGACTAATTGAATAGCAAAGAGTGTTTGGGGACAAAGCCAGTGGAAGATCATCAAAAGCAGACAGGACCTTCAGCCACATGGGCATAAAGGAGGTGACATGAAAGGGGGCAAAAGTCAACATACCTTTCATACTATTTTTCTTACAGAAAAGCCAATTTGTATCCATCCTTTTTCATCAATTCATTTTAAAATTTTTCATTTTAACTTCTTTGAAAACAGTATGTATCTTTCAGCCAGTGGTGTTTTCAATTTCTGTCAGTCATCCAGGTGACAGTTGTGTCAAAAACTGTCCTTGACCCTTTCTGCTAAGATCAAGAAAACTCCAGCTTCAAAAAATCTTAAAATTAATTTATGAATTAAATTCTTCCAACTTTATCAAAACAGTCATTCTAACAATAATCTTTGAGGAGTTCTCTTATTTTAAACATGTAAATGGGAAACAGTGCATTTTACGTTAAGGCTGTATAAAATATTAATGATAGGTGTTTCAGTAATAGCAGCAAGTAAGCTATTAAATTATTCAGCCGACATTAACTCAAACATCTGCTTTGAGGTGGGAATGGTGGTAGGCTGTGGACCTGTAAGAAAGATGAAGGCAAAATGCTTGACCTACAGGTACTGATTGGGTCATTTCCATTCATACAAAATAGGCTTGTGGATGGCCTACAAAAGAAATGAACTGGCACTTATCTTCGTCAGTCATACACAGATGCATACACATTTTCTGATGTGTGCTTCTTATGTGCTGAAGTGGAGTTACAGACGGGAATGAGTTCATTTTATCTACTAAATTGCAGTTAGCTACCATCCAGGAAAATATATGATTGATTTCAAATTGGTTGAGGAATTAATAAACTGCTCTGCACTCTCCTCAAGTACGTGCAAGTGAGTTCACTTGGTAACTTCTTCCCAACACCCCTAAGTCTTTGTTTGAAAGACAGTTTTTGCATATGAAAGACAATTACAATCACCCCCTAGTGATAATCTTTAAGTAGAAAGGCACTTTCACATTGTGTATGTTGTCTGAAATTTTTATATGCCTTTTCTTTGAGTCTAAATTAAAGAACATTTGCAACTCTGAGGTATAAAACCTAGCTCTGTATTTCCTGAGTGATTGTAGCAAATGCCTCATTCTACCAGGAAAGGGTAAGATGTGGCAAAACACATTTGCCTTAGAAATAGAATAGCTGGTGGACACTGTAGTTACTTGTAAATACCTGAGCAATGTTAAAGTGTCCCTTCTGATTTATACGCATATTGAAGAACTAAAGCTGTTGACTCTGTTGCAATGTCACAGTAGCATAATGTATCGTAGCTATTTTGGGGGTTTAGAGCTACTAGGAGAAATAAAATACAAATTGGCCTTAAATTTATAATATTGTATATTCAGTATATGTACCAAAGCTCCCTGTATGTTATCAATCTATCAGAGGCATCAACTCGTATTATATTATGTTCTTTCCAGAATCATTTAGCCAAACATGCTGTAGTCTTTCCTAAAAAAAATAGAAAGATTTTGATAACCCTAGAAATGTTCAGAACCCTGGAGTTGTTGAGAAATCAAATACTCTCAGATGTCTAAGATTCAGAAAAGTTGAGTATGTCTATACGCTAAAGAAAGCATCCAAATATACAAACACCTGCCTCTGAGTTCAATATATTATTAAATTATTGATGCAATTACTAATAAGCCTATCATGAAAAGAACTATATTAAGTTCACTGCAGAAGAAAAATCATATGAAAAAGTCATAAGGTTTTCCATGTCCACCCCTTCAAATTGATATTATTCATTGACACTGTCATAATGGGAAGAAGACAAGCTATAATCATTATTGTCCTTAATATTTTGATTTAACCATTACATATTATTTAAATAAGTTTATACAGTCAATTATTTGTATGCCTGCCTAGCTTACTTAATTGAGGTTAAACAGTTTACAATTCTTACGTATATTTCTCTTAATTTTCTACTTAATTCTGTGGTATAAACACTAAGTAAATTATGTGGCAATATATAATTATTCTTTCAAAACTTTTCTTTGAAGTATAATGTACATACAGGAAAGTTTACATATCCATAAATGAACAGCTCAGTGAATTTTCGTGAACTATCACAACTATAAAATCAACACCCAGATTAAGAAAGAGAATATTACCAGCACTACAAAGTCCAGGTTTCCAGACCCTATGCCCTACAAGAGAATCATTATCCTACATTCAAAGAATGGAATAGTTATTTCTGCTTCTTTATAATATATATAAATTATAACATGTGGTATGTACTCTTTTTTATATACAAATTATTTTACTCCAAAGTTGTTCACATATATAAAATTTATTCACCCATTTTATTGCTGTTCATTTTTTAGTGTTATTAACATATGCACATACACAAACACACAAAGCATCAAGCTAGAGATAGAGACAGAGAGAGAGGGAGACAAGGTAAATTTTTTTAGAAGTCTGCTTTCAGGTTTTTTATATATATATATATATATATATATATATATATATATATATATATATATAATATAACTATGCAAAGCATGAAAAAATGTTTCTTTAAAGCATATTACATGGAAGGAACAAATACCAAAATCTAATATTACTCATTTCCTTCTTATACTAAATTTTGCCTCATTGTGTATGTATATATAATATACATTACAATATATAATATTATATATAAGTTATAAATACTATAATATAAATTAATAAACTGAAAATTGGCACTCAGTTTCTGACAAAGCTATCTGTGTTCATTAGGATTTTTAAATTCAAATTTTATTGAGGAGATCGGTTCAAGATGGTAGAATAGAAGGACATGTGCTCACTCCCTCTTGCAAGAGCACTGGGATCACTACTAACTGCTGAACAATCATCTACAGGAAGACACTGCAACTCGCCAAAAAAGATACCCCACATCCAAAGACAAAGGAGAAGTCACAGTGAGACAGTAGGAGGGGCATAATCACAATAAAATCATATCCCATAACTGCTGGATGGGTGACTCACAAACTGGAGAACAATTATACCACAGAAGTCCACCCACTGAAGTGAAGGTTCTGAGCCCCATGTCAGCCTTGCCAACCCAGGCGTCCGGCAGCTGGAGGAGGAATTCCCAGAGAATCAGACTTTGAAGGCTAGCAGAATTTTATTGGAGGTCTTTGACAGGATGGGGGAAACAGAGAATCCACTCTTGGGGGGGCACACACAAAGTAGCATGCTCATGAGGATCCAGGGGGGAAGGAGCAATGACCCCATAGGAGACTGAACCAGACCTACCTGCTAGTGATGGAGGGTCTCCTGCAGAGGCTTTGGGGGGGGGGTGGCTGTTGCTCACCACAGGGATAAGGACACTGGCAGCAGAATTTCTGAGAACTACTCCTTGGCATGAGCCCTCCCAGAGTCCACCATTAGCCCCACCAAAGAGCCTGTAGGCTTCAGTGCTGGGTCACCTCAGGCCTTTTACTGAGCTCTGTCCACCAGAGCAACAGCCAGCTCTACCCACCACCCGTCCCTCCCATCAGGAAGCTTGCACAGGCCTCTTAGATAGAGGCTCATCCACCAGAGGGCAGACAGCAGAAGCAAGAAAAAGTACAATTCTGCAGCCTGTGGAACAAAACCACATTCACAGAAAGATACACAAAATGAAAAGGCAGAAGACTATGTACCAGATGAAGGGACAAGATAAAACCACAGAAAAACAACTAAATGAAGTGGAGATAGGCAACCTTCCAGAAAAAGAATTCAGAATAATGATAATGAAGATGATCCAGGACCTCAGAAAAAGAATGGAGGCAGAGATCGAGATGATGCAAGAAATGTCTAACAAAGACCTAGAAGAATTAAACAACAAACACTAGGAAGATTTAAAGAACAAACAAACAGAGATAATACAATAAGTGAAATGAAAAATACACCAGAAGGAATCAATAGCAGCATAACTAAGGCAGAAGAACGAATAAATAACCTGGAAGACAGAATGGAGTAAATCACTGCCACAGAACAGAATAAAGAAAAAAGAATGAAAAGAAATGAAGACAGCCTAAGAGACCTCTGGGACAACATTAAATGCAAAAACATTCATATTATAGGGGTCCCAGAAGGAGAAGAGAGAAAGGAAGGACCCGAGAACATATTTGAAGAGATTATGGTGGAAAACTTCCCTAACATGGGAAAGGAAATAGCCATCAAAGTCCAGGAATTGCAGAGAGTCCCAGGCAGGATAAACACACTGAGACACATAGTAATCAAATTGACAAAAATTAAAGACAAAGAAAAATTATTGAAAGCAACAAGGGAAAAACAACAAATAACATACCAGGGAACTCCCATAATGTTAACAGCTGATTTCTCAGCAGAAACTCTACAAGCCAGAAGGGTGTGGCACGACATATTTAAAGTGATGAAAGGGAAGAACCTACAAACAAGATTACTCTACCCAGCAAGGAACTCATTCCAATTTGATGGAGAAATCAAAATCTTTACAGAGAAGCAAAAGCTAAGAGAATTTAGCACCACCAAACCAGCTCTACAACAAATGCTAAAGGAACTTATCTAAGTGAGAAACACAAGAGAAGAAAAACACCTACAAAAACAAACCCAAAACAACTAAGAAAATGGTAATAGGAATATACATATCAATAATTTTCTTAAATGTGAATGGATTGAATGCTCCAAACAAAAGACACAGGCTTCCTGAATGGATACAAAAGCAAGACCCATATATATGCTGTCTACAAGAGACGCACTTCAGACCTGGGGACACATACAGACTGAAAATGAGGGGATGGAAAAAGATATTCCATGCAAGTGGAAATCAAAAGAAAGCTGGAGTAGCAATACTCATATCAGAAAAACTAGACTTTAAAATACATAGTGTTACAAGAGAAAAGGAAGAACACAACACAGTGATCATGGGATCAATCCAAGAAGAAGATATAACAATTATAAATATATATGCACCCAACATAGGAGCACTGCAATACATAAGGAAAATGCCAACAGATATAAAAGAGGAAATTGACAAAGCAACAAAATAATAGTGGGGGGGCTATAACACCTCACTTACACCACGGACAGATCATCCAGACCAAAAATTAATAGGAAACACACACTTTATATGACACAGTAGACCAGATAGATTTAATTGATATTAATAAGGTACTGCATCTGTAAACAGCAGATTACACTTTCTTCTCAAAAGTACATGAACATTCTATACGATAGATCACATCCTGGGTCACAAGTCAAGCCTCAGTAAGTTTAAGAAAACTGAAATCATACCAAGCATCTTTTCCGACCACAATGCTATGAGAGTAGCAGACAATTACAGGGAAAAAAAAACCATAAAAGACACAAAAACATGGAGGCTAAACAATACATTACTAAATAACCAAGAGATCACTGAAGAAATCAAAGAAGAAATCAAAAAATACCTAGAGACAAACAACAATGAAAACATGATGTTCCAAAGCCTATGGGAGGCAGCAAAAGCAGTTCTAAGAGGGAAGTTTATAGCAATACAATCCTACCTCAAGAAACACGAAAAAACTCAAACAATCTAACCTTACACCTAAAGGAACTAGAGAAAGAAGAACAAACCTAACCCAGAGTTAGTAGAAAGAGAGAAATCATAAATATCTGAGCAGAAATAAATGAAATAGAAACAAAGAAAACAATAACAAAGATCAAGAACACTAGAAGCTGGCTCTTTGAGAAGATAAACAAGATTGATAAACCTTTAGCCAGACTCATCAAGAAAAACAGAAGACTCAAATCAATAAAATTAGAAATGAAGAAGGAGAAGTTACAACAGACACTACAGAAATACAAAGCATCCTAAGAGACTACTACAAGAAACTCTAGGCCAATAAAATGGACAACCTGGAAGAAATGAACAAATTCTTAAAAAAGTATAACCTTCCAAGACTGAACCAGGAAGAAATAGAAAATATGAACAGACCAATCACAAGTAATGAAATTAAAACTGTGATTAAAGATCTTCCAACAAACAGAAGTCCAGGACCAGATGGCGTCACAGGTAAATTCCATCAAACATTTAGAGAATAGCTAACACCCATCCTTCTCAAACTCTTTCAAAAAATTGCAGAGGAAGGAGCACTCCCAAACTCATTGTACGAGGCCACCATCACTCCGATATGAAAACCAGGCAAAGATGTCACAAAAAAGAAAACTACAGGCCAATTTCACTGATGAATATAGATGCAAAAATCCTCAACAAAATACTTGCAAACAGAATCCAGCAACACATTAAAAGGATCATAAACCATGATCAAATGGGATTTATCCCAGGGATGCAAGGATTCTTCAATATACACAAATCAATCAATGCGATACACCATATTAACAAACTGAAGAATAAAAACCATATGATCATCTCAATAGATGCAGAAAAAGCTTTTGACAAAATTCAACACCCATTTATGGTAAATACTCTCCAGAAAGGGGGCATAGAGGGAACCTACCTCAACATAATAAAGGCCATATACGACAAACCCACAGCAAACATCATTCTCAATGGTGGAAACACTGAAAGCATTTCCTCTAAGATCAGGAACAAGACAAGGATGTCCACTCTCACCACTTTCATTCAACTTAGTTTTGGAAGTCCTATCAATGGCAATCAGAGAAGAAAAAGAAATAAAAGGAAAACAAATTGGAAAAGAAGGAGTAAAACCGTCACTGTTTGCAGATGACATGATACTGTACATAGATATTCCTAAAGATGCCACCAGAAAACTACTAGAGCTAATCAATGAATTTGGTAAAGTTGCATGATACACAATTAATGCACCGAAATCTTTGCATTCCTATACACTAACAATGAAAGATCAGAAAGAGAAATTAAGGAAACAATCCCATTCTCCATTGCAACAAAAATAAAATACCTAGAAATAAACCTACCTAAGGAGGTGAAAGATCTGTACTCAGAAAACTATTGGCCACTGATGAAAGAAATCAAAGATGACACATACAGATGGAGAGATATACCATGTTTGGAAGAATCAATATTGTGAAAATGACTATACTACCCAAAGCAATCTACAGATTCAATGCAACCCCTATCAAATTAAAAATGGTATTTTTACAGAAGAGGAACAAAAAAATCTTAAACTTTGTAGGGAAACACAAAAGACCCTGAATAGCCAAAACAATCTTGAGGGGAAAAAAATGAAGCTGAAGGAATCAGACTCTCTGACTTCAGACTATACTACAAAGCTACAGTAATCAAGATAATATAGTACTGACACAAAAACAGAAATATAGATCAATGAAACAGGATAGAAAGCCTAGAGATAAAACCATGCACCTATGGTCAACTAATCTGTGACAAAGGAGGCAAGGATATACAATGGAGAAAAGACAGCCTCTTCAATAAGTGGTGCTGGGAAAACTGGACAGCTACATGTAAAAGAAGAAATTAGAACACTCCCTAACATCATACACAAAAATAAACTCAAAATGGAATAAAGTCTTAAATGTAAGAATGGACACTATAAGACTCTCTGAGGAAAACATGAAGAACACTGACATAAATCATGGTAAGATGTTTTTTGACCCACCTCCCAGAGTAATGCAAATAAAAACAAAAATAAACAAATGGGGCCTAATGAAACTTAAAAGCTTTTGCACAGGAAAGGAAACTATAAACAAGACAAAAAGACAACCCTCAGAATGGGAGAAAATATTTACAAATGAATCAACTGACAATGGATTAATTTCCAAAATATATAAACAGCTCATGCATCTCAATATTAAAAAACAAACAACCCAATCCAAAAATGGGCAGAAGAACTAAATAGACATTTCTCCAAAGAAGACATACAGATGGCCAAGAGGAACATGAAAAGCTGTTCAACATCATTAATTATTAGAGAACTGCAAATCAAAACTACAATGAGGTATTACCTCACACCAGTTAGAATGGGCATCATCAGAAAATCTACAAACAGCAAATCCTGGAGAGGGTGTGGAGAAAAGGGAACCCTCTTGCACTGTTGGTGAGAATGTAAATTGATACAGCCACTATGGAGAACAGTATGGAGGTTTCTTAAAAAACTGAAAATAGAAATACCATATTACCCAGCAAACCCACTATTGGGCTTATACCCAGAGAAAACCATAATTCTTAAGCCACATGCACCCCAATGTTCATTGCAACACTATTTTCAATAACCAGGTCATGGAAGCAGCCTAAATGCCCATCGATAGACAAATGGATATAGAAGAAGTGGTACATATATACAATGGAATATTACTCAGCCATAAAAAGAAATGAAATTGGGTCATTTGTAGAGACATGGATAGACCTAGAGACTGTCACACAGAGTGAAGTGTGTCAGAAAGTGAAAAACAAATATTGTATATTAACGCATATATGTTTAATATAGAAAAATGGTACAGATGAACAGGTTTGCAAGGAAGAAATAGAAACCCAGATATAAAGAACAAACCTATGGACACCAAGGGGAAATCGGGGATGGGGTGGTGGTGGTGGGATGAATTGGGAGATTGGGATTGACGAATATACACTATTATGTATAAAACAGATCTAATAAGAACCTGCTGTATAAAAATAAATAAAATAAAGTTCAAAAAAAATTATTGAAATAAATTTACAAAGCATAAAATTCTCCTCTAAAGTGTATAATTCAGTGTTTTTAGTGTACACATAGAGATGTGTAGCCATCACACTATAATTCCAGAGTATATGCACTACTACAAAAAGAATCCTCATATCCATTTGCAAGTTAATTCTCATTCCCTTATCTCCCTAACTCCTGGTAACCGTGAATCTACTTTCTATATGTATTTCCCTGCTCTGGAAATTTCATATAAATGGAATTGTACAATAGTGTTCTTTTTCATTGGCTTCTTTAATTTAGCATACTGTGTTCATCCATGATTTAACATGTATTAGTACCTCAATTTAATGGCAAATAATATTTCATTGTTTATATATACCACTTTGTTTATCCATTGATTAGCTGATGGACATTTGGGTTGTATCTTCTTTTGTACCATTATGAGTAGTGCTGCTATGAACTCCATGTAAAACTTGTGGTGTAGGCATATGCTCCAATTTCTCTTGGGTTTATACCCAAGGCATAGATTTACTGGGTCATGTAATAATACTATACTTAACTTTTTGAGGAAATGACAAACTTTCCCAATGTAACTGTATCTTTTTACAATCCAATTAAAATTTTTGAAACTTCTGATTTCTCTACTTCCTCAATGATGCTTCTTTATTCTTTTCTTTTTCTGTTCCTCAGACTGGATATCACAGTTGACCTATCTCGAAGTTTGCCAGTTCTTTGTTTTTGGCAGGTCAAATCGATTCAGTTATTGTAGTTTTCAACTACAGAATTTTTTAAAAAAATAATTTTTATCTCTTTACTGATATTTTTTTATTTGTGAGACATTGTTCTCATTCTGTTTTTAGCTCTTTGGACATATTTATAATAACTACTTTAAAATTTTTATCTAGTTAATCCAAATTATGGGCTTGTTCTGGGTCAGTGTTTATATAGTCTTAATATGTATTCCTTCTTGTTTCTTAGCATGCTTCATGTATTTTTTAAACTGGATATCTTAAATAAGATAATATTGCAAAGCTGGAAATCATATCCTATTCCTCCCCTCTAAGGCTTGTTTTCTTTGTTATTTATTGGTTTAGTGACTTTCCTATACTAGTCTGTATTGTCTTTAGAGACCACTGAAGTCACTTTTCTGTAAGTTTAGTGGTCAGCTGATAATTAGATAGACATTTCCTTAATACATTTTACCAATTAGTCTCTGACCCATTGCTGAGGGGCTCACTGAATTGGGTAAGACTTCAAAACTCCTACAGGTCACAATTTTGCCTTAGCCTTCATTTCCTGCTTACTTGGAGACTCAGAGTCAGAGAGATATGAGAGATTAAAGCCTCAGGTCTTTCCTCAGCATACACACAGCCCTGTATATGCACATGGTCTCTAGATTTCCAGGAATATGTTAGAGGTTTTAAGAGCCATTATATCCCCAGCTTTGGTCAGCTGCTTCTTTGCCCCAACTGGTATCAATGCTTTGACAAAATTCTTAAGAATAGAGCTTTCCCACTGAGCAAAATCTTATCAAGTCAATTAAAGATAAATCCAATGAGGCTTGTCCACAGAGGTGCCAAAGCGATAATATAGAAAAATTCTATAAAGATGGGACTTTTTAGAGGGTTCCAAACCTGTTCTGCCTCCTCCAGTGTTCTCCCAGGCTACAAGTTTCAAATCTACCATGGAATCAGAGACAGGATGACAGAAATAGGGCAAGTGGAAACTCCACAAAATCACTCTTCTTACTACAATTCAGTCATTTTTCTGGAATAAGTGCCCTTCAGATTGTTCCAAAGCTTTGATTGATCTCCAGAGTTTGGAAAAATGTTGATTTTGGCCATTTTTGCCAATATCATCATTGCTTTTATGAAGGAACATCTATTTGAGGTCTTTATCATGTCATTCCAGGTGTTTCCACTTTCATTGGGAGTTTTACATTTTTGCTGTTCTCATTTATTACTATGAGTTTCTGGACACCTTAAAACTTGACCTCAACCTGTTTTTCCAACCTTGTCTCCATCTTCTCTCTGGAAAATACTTTATAATACAATAACATTGAACCATCTTCTTCTCTTCTCTACATTTCACCTTTATTATATTCTAGCTTTGCTTTTGCTGTTTCCTCTGCGTAGTTCAGGTTTGCTCACTTTGGTTTTGAATAACTCCATTCAGTACATTTAAAAAATAATAAATATGCTAAAAATTATACTGGTACAAGCTAACATTTCTTGACATTGTATCATCAGTCAGACTCTATTTTAAGTACTTTGCATTAATTACCTCAATTAACCCTCACAAAAATCTATGATACAGAAAGAATGTAAAGAAGCAATTTTAGTAGTCTATTACTTAGATGAAACAAGACTTGGTTACAGTCTTAATGAACAGTTAGAGATAAGGAGGATCATAGGTCAGTAGCATTATTTTAAACTTGAGTTACTAGGTTGAAGTTACCTGATATAGAAGAGAGAAAGGGATGAGTTCTAAGGGCAACTATGAAGAGCTATTTATTGAACATGCTGAGTTTGTGAGATACCCAAGTGAGGAAATTCAGCAAGCAATTTGATGTACTAACATGCAAGTCATGAGGGGGGTCAGTCTTAGAGATACAGGTTAGGAATTATGAACATGGTAGGTAGTATTACAAATTTAGCACTGGGAAAGCTTGCCAAAATAACCAATACAGTGAAGCACAAGTCTAATGATGGAAATGTGAGGATACACAAAATTCTAGGAAAAGCAAATCAGGGAGAGAAAGAGATCAGAGAGAGCATGTCATATGTGAAGAAGAGAGATAACTTGGATTAGCATTAGCATTTGAAGGTATAATCTTAATAGTTTCTTTCATGTACTGGAAGAGGAGAAAGAAATAATGAATATAAAGGTGAAAATGCTTATGGGTAGAGAAGAAGGAAGTTACAGTGAGTAGAAAGAAAGAAGTTGAGTGGAAGACCTAAAGAAAGTAATGAAGATTTGTAAACATTACCTAGAGGGAAAAGGAAAAGACTGTTGAAAAAGGGTCACCATTTTGTATGTGGCCTATCTGAAGGGATTGCTCATAATTGGATATTGGCACTAGACTGTATGGTTATAGGATTAACTGCGCCAGGGTTCGGAGCTCTGGAGACAGAACAGAGACAGAATGAAGAGCAGATTGAAGCTCTGATTTCAAGATTTCAAGATTTCAAGATTTCAAGATCCTTTCTCCACAGTTTCATATTCCACTGCAATAAGCTTAAAAAAAAAGAAATATGAATGTAAAAATCAAAACTATTTGGTGCAGAAATATCTCTTGGAGCTTTGTAAGTTTATACAGGTCTAAATATTTATTATGAAAAAAAGGAATCATATTTAGTCAGAAAGATGTTTTTCTTTTGTTTTTTTTTTTTGTTTGTTTTGTTTTTTGCGGTACGCGGGCCTCTCACTGTTGTGGCCTCTCCCGTTGCGGAGCACAGGCTCTGGACGCGCAGGCCCAGCGGCCATGGCTCACGGGCCCAGCCGCTCCGCGGCATGTGGGATCTTCCCGGACCAGGGCACGAACCCGTGTCCCCTGCATCGGCAGGCGGACTCTCAACCACTGCGCCACCAGGGAAGCCCAGAAAGATGTTTTTAAAATTACCATTCTTTTTTATGTAATCTGAATTAAATTTTTATGAGGCCTCGAGTATGTCTATATGAATTTTAACTTAGATAAAAATCAAGATAGTCACATTTTAATTTGTTTTTATTATCTAAATCAAAGAAAAATATTAATTTATAATAAAATATAAAAATATTAAGACTGAATTTATATTATCAGTCACTTAAACATAAAATTCTAAGACAATGTACTTTCTTTTTTTATTCTGCTATTCTATTAAGATTAAAAAAAAAATTTGTATCTAGGATTTTATACTAAGATTCACATGGCATAGAACTCTAAGGGCTACATAAACTAATATTCTCTAAATCTTCTTTCCTATGAAAGTCATCAATATTATGAGCTGAAATTTGAACATGGACTTAGCCAATATGGTGGCAGTTATGTTTAGTATAGAAAGATAACTATATTTTTACAGATATCAATATCTGTTTCTCGATAAATATTAACTCAGTTATTTTGCCAATACCCAAAGTGGCCAACAGAATGGGTTAATTAATGTTTCACAATCCTTGTTATTATTCAATTATTTCTCAATGCTGTAAATTTCACAAAGCCATACCAAAACTTGCATGTATATGTATCAGTGCCTTTTCAAATTTTGAATTTAACTATGTGTTTTAAAAAGGCAGAAGCTTATCCTTGAGAAATCAAATTTATGTTAAATATTCATAATTCAATTTTAAATACTAAATCTCTTTGATTATGTATAAACACTAATTTAGTACTTTACATGCTGCATAAATAAATATTTTTTTAAAATTTAAATCTGAAAACAGAAATGTTAGGATCTAGAACAAATATTTCTGAGAAAATATGTATTCATTTCCTAGAACTGCTGTGACAAATTCCTACAAACGTTGTGACTTAAAACAACAGAAATTAATTTTTTCATAGTTTTAGAGGCCAAAATTCTAAAATCAAGGTGTTGCTCTGGAGCCTCTAAGAGAGAATCTTTCCTTGATTTTTCCTAATTCTGGTGGCTGTTGACATTCCTTTTCCTTGGCCTGTGGCCATATTACTCCAGTTTCTAACCCTGTCTTCACATTGCCTTCTCCTCTTTGTGTCTTATCCTCTTCCATCCATTGTTAAGGGCACTTGTCATTGGATTTAAGGCCCACATGAATAAGTTCCTCCTCTTAAAATCCTTAACTATCCCATTTTGCCATATAAGGTAATATTTAATCTTTTACCATAGAACAAAATATTCACTTGATCCAGGGATCTGGAAATTAATATACTTTGGAGGAGGCATTTTTTCTGCCTATCACAGGAAAGAACACAAAACTGATTCTCATTTGATTCATTTTTTTTTCCTAAGTATTTTGCTCAAATCAACTATCATCTTTTGCCAGCCAAAATGTTATTGTAAACAGTAACAGCTATATTTACATTCCACTAATTGAATAATTTCATTAATTGAATAATTAAAAGATTACAAATCACTAATTTCTATCTTTATATTGCTTAAAGCTAAGTATCAACTGCTGCTACGCTTAGTCTAGCTTCAACTCTCCCAAAATAGAGTTCATTTGAATTTGTTCTTAATGCAGTTCACTCTTCATGCAAATTATTCATGTAGCTTACTCAGAAATGTAAAATTATGAGATAAATTACTGAGAGTGTACTGTGTGTTTGTATGTCTCCAAGTCCAGAATACAAATTTTATATTAAAACTGAATGCCTAGATCTATCAAAATACTATCAAGATTAAAATCAAAATAATAATTAGGAACAAGTTTAAGAAAAGAAGTTCATGACTTATAGTCTGAAAACTATAAAACATTTATGACAAAAAATGGAAAAAAAATCCCTATTCATGGACCAGAAGATTTATATTATTAAGATAATATACTCCCAAAGTGATCTACAGATTCAAAAACTTCCTATTAATTTTCCAGATTCCTTTTTTGCAGAAATTGGCAAGTTGATTTTCAAATTTATATGGAAATGCAAGGGACACAGAATAGCCAAAATAATCGTGAAAAAGAAGGAAAAAGTTGGAGGACTCATGTTTCCTGAGATCAAAATGTATTGCAAAACTACAATACTCATGTAAGTGTAATACTAGCGTATGGGTAGATACATACATCAATGAAAAAAATTGAGAGTCCAAAAATAAACCTTTATTTTATTTTCAATTGATTTTTGAAGTAGTGTCAAGATAATTCATTGGAGCAAAGAATAGATTTTTTTCAACAAATGGTGCAAGGGCAACCAAGTTATCTATATACAAAAGAAACAATTTTGACCCTGTTTTTAACATACCAAAAAATAAGTGCAACTAAATTATAGACCTAAACATAAGAGCTAAAACTGTAGTACTCTTAGAAGAAAACATAGAAGTAAATTTTCATGACCATGTGTTAGTCAATAGTTTCTTAGATATGACACTAAAAGTGCAAGTGACAAAACAAAAACACTGATAAATTGGGTTTCATCAAAATTAAAAACCTTTGGAATTTCAGACCCACAAAAAAGTTAAAAGTGAAAGGTGAAAGTAAAAAGAAAACCCACAGAAAGTAGGAAATACTTACAAGTCATGTATCTGATAAGGTAATTTAATCAGAATATAAAAAGAACACTTAAAACTCAATAATGAAAAGATAAATATCTCTAAAAATGGGCAATGGATATGAATGGGTATTTATTCAAAGAAGACATACAAATATCCAATAAGCTATGAAGAGATGCACAAAATTATTAGCCATTAAGGAGATGCAAATCAAACCTCCAATGAGATGTCACTTCATACACACTAGGATGGCTACAATAAAATAGATAGAAAATAATAAGCATTGATGAGGATGCAGAGAAATTGGAATCATCATACATTTTGTGTATTTGGAAAACAGGATGGTAGTTCTTCAAACTGTTAAATACAGAGCTGCTATCCATGATCTAGTAATTCCATTCCTAAGTATATACTATCAGAAATGAAAACGTATGTCCACATAAATATACATAAATGTTTATAACAAAATTATTCATAATAGCCAAAAAATGGAAATAACCCAAATGACCACCAAGTGATGAATGTCTCCAAAATACAGTCTATTCATACAATGAAATATTATTTAGCAATCAAAAGAAATGGAGTACCAACACCTCCTATGGCATGGAAGAACCTTCAAAAGAGTATGCTAAGCAAAAGATACCAGTTACAAAAGAACATATATTGTATGATTCTATTTATATGAAATGTCCAGAATAGGCAAATCTATAGAGAGAATAAGTAGATTACTGGTTGCCTATGCCTGGGGGTGGGTAGTGACTACTAATGTCTAAAGGGTTTTTCGGGGAGGATGATAAAAATATTTTAAAATTATATTGCAATGACAGTTGCACAACTTTGTAAATGTACTAAAAGCCTTTGAATTACAGACTTTAAGTAGAATAATTGTATGATGTATGAACCAAATCTTAAAGCTGTTAAAATAGGCCACTGTAACAATTTAAAAACTAAAAGAAAATTTCTTAGGAAATGATTTTAAATATAAAATCATTTACAAAGATGATGTAAAATTCAAACTAAAGATGGACTTTTGTTTCTTCCTCTGTGTCTCTCTCTCTCTGCCTCCATCATATATATATATATATATATATATATATATATATATATATAATATATATTTATTTTATTTTATTTTACTTTATTTTTTTCCCTGTAGTATTGACTGGAATGAGGGATAAGGAAAGGAGCAGGACAGAACTGATCTTGTAGGAGAAGATCTGGTAAGGGAGGCAATTTGAAATTTCCCTAAAAGCATAGTGATCAAAACTGAGTTATAAAACATTGTCAAGGTGTGAAAGCCAACAGTTGGTATGAGAGAAATACCACAGAATCTTTTGATAATGTGTTTAAATCTGACACCAACAAGCCTTTGTCTCAGTCTGTATGAGAGGTGGTCACCTGTCACAGACAAGCCATCTCATACCCTATGGAAGGCCTGGAGTGCAGCACAGTGACAATTGCATTGTCACTCACTTGAAGCCTACTGAAATATATTCCAGATTATGTACATTTACATATCATATCACCTCCATACCACAACTTAATGAAACTGACCCTCACAGAATACAAGTTTGCCTTTTAAAAATTCTTATAAAGACATATTTCATATAAGCACAAGTGAATAAAAAGAAAATCATGGTGCTGATAAGACACCTTATTATAATTCTTCACTGGAAATATTATGAGGTTAAAACAAGAACAATCTAATCAAGTTTGCTAGAAATTTTACCAAGAAAATATGAGTTTAAAAATAAAACATGATATATTGATTTATCTGCCTTGGTTATAAAATAAAATTCATAAATTAAATTTATGAATATATGAAATGTATTCAGTTCATAATGTAAGGTAATCAAATGCCAACACATAATTTAAAATCAGAAGTTTTTATGATATTATTCATATGGTTAGTTGAAAATGAACAATAATTATTACCATGCTTTATAATGCTTTGTAATGAGATAAAGTGTTACCAGGAAGATTTTTAATCTTACACAGGGATGCTGGCTAACTGTTCATATAGAACTTTAGATGAGTTTACAAAACAGGACCATCCCACATTTGCTGACATGGTATGTGGTGACAAGTGACAAGGCAGGAGTATGCAACAGAGACTTTACAAGAGAAAAAGGGTATTAATCATTCCCTTCAAAGCAAGGGAAACATTTTTTACAAATAATAAGATACAGCAGTGCTTTTCTGAAGAAATTCATTATGTAGAAAGTAATTTTTTAATGTATTTTTGAAAATGTTTCCATCATTAGGGAATTTAATACTTAAAACTATGTTTAAGTTCAAAAATAAGAAGTAACAGGTGTGTCCCATGGGGGAAAAAAGGCAGCAAACTTGGAATCAAATATTCTACCTTATGTAAAAATCTTCCAAATGAAGAGCTGCAGCTGGTTTTTTTAACTGTGGTAAATGTAAAAGTCAACATGTCTAAGAGAAACTCTTGCATAACAGGATATAAAACTGAAGAAGACCCATGATGTAGAGAACACAGCAAATGATATGGGTCTTCCATTTGGGTATATGTAACTTGTTATATATCTTTTCCATTTATGATCACCAGTAAAACCAGCTATGGACATAAGTAAAATGTGGATATTAGAACTTTAAATGTAATATCACAAACTTATATCAAAATTTTAATAAAGTATGATACATAATATAGTGTATTTAACCACAGAGTGAGAACATATGGATTTTATAGCATTAATAAACATCATTACATTTTTATATAATCTAGCCTTATCCATTAAATGTTTCTGTATGTCTGAGATATCCATAATATATTAGTATAGAAGTAAATGTTTATAATTAAATGTTTATAATTATGTATATAAACATATAAAACTGAGTGTGATGGGCTACATTTATTATCAGCAATTATTTACTGTCCCTCTTAGAGGGAATTATATATCTGTGCCCATTGGTGTCAGCCATTTCCGTGTGATTTAGTATGAGATATGAGTGGAGTTACACATAAATAAATTTTAAAAATTCAGTAAGACAAAGTGTATAAGTTTCCTAGGGTTGCCATAATAAATTACCACCAACTGGTAGCTTAAAACAAGAGGCATTTATTCTCTCATAACTCTAAAAAGTAGAAGTTTGAAATCAAGGTATCAGCAGGGTTGGTTCCTTCAGAAGGCTCTGAAGGAAAAACTGTCCCATGCCTCTCTCTTAGATTTTGGAAGTTGCTGACAGACAACCCTTTCTGATTTTGGAAGTTGCTCACAGACAAACCTATCACTCTAATTTCTGCCTCCATCTTCACGTAGGCTTCTGCTCTGTGTGTCACTGTCTTCTGCTCTTATCATAAAGACACGAGTCATTGGATTTAAGGCCATGTCTAAATCCAGAATAATTTCATCTTGAGATCCTAAAATAATTACATCTGCAAAGACTCTATTTCCAAATAAAGTTATATTCTGAGGTTCTGGGTGGACATTCATTTTGGAGAAGACCTTATTCAACCCAACAATAGCAAGTAACCTGTATTAGTTTGCTAAGGCTGCGATAACAAAATACTACAAACTGGTTGGCTTAAATAATAGAAGTTAACTATCTCACGGTTCTGGAGGCTCAAAGTACAAGGTCCAGGTGTTTACAGGCTTGGTTTCTTTAAAGGTCTCATTGGCTTGCAGATAGCTTCCTTCTCACCGTGTTGTCACACAGTCATCCCTATGTCTGCATCCATGTCCTAATCTATTCTGGTAAGAATCAGTCATGTCAGGTTAGTTACAGCCCTCATAACTTCACTTAACCTTAATTAAAGGTTTAAAAGATCCAAACAACGGATAGAGTAACATTCTGTGATACTAGGGGTTAAAACTCTAACATATGCATTTGGTTGGGGGGGTGCACAATTCACCTCGTAACATAACCCAAGAAAATGTACAAAGAAATTGAACATTTGAGGGAACAAAGATATACCAGTAGCAAATAAACATGAAAAAATGTCCAATGTCAGTAGTCATTAAGGAAGTGTCTATTAAATCCAAATAACAGGGACTTAACTATTTTATACCCAACATATAAAGAGGTTGGAAAATGTCAGTCCCACCCTTAAAACAAAAGAAAACTGAACAAATGGAAAATCACCAACTCTTCTTGGACACATTGAGAACTGAGGTTGTAGGGCACATCACTATTAAGAAATATTGAAAAATGGGTGAATCCAAATAGGCACATCTGAGATTGGCCTAAGTGAAGCAGAATTTGCTAGAGTCATGAGTGATAGAAACACGCAAATGGTAATTTTGATGGATTGATGAGACTGAATGTAGACTACCATAAGCCTGGGAAATTCATAAAGGCCTCAGTCTTACAGGTGGCCCCCAACTTTTGTGGGTTTTACATCCAGCAACCCCACTAAGTTTTTACATTGAAGATATTGAAAGAAAGATCCTCTCATTGAATGCTCTGGCATGGGGAGGGGAAGAGTAATCATCGTGAAAAGCCTGCTACCTTCTCCTCCATAAGTGGGGCTTACTCTCCAGGGGGAAAATACTTTACTAAGGCCTTAGATCAGCTGGGGGAAGGGATCTCCGCCATCTCAAGTCCCTTAAGCCTTTTTGTCTCACCCAAGGATGAGAAAAAAAAAAAAAGACAAAGAGCACTGGAAAAATACGTGAGAATGCCAAAGCACAAAGAAACACTCACTAAGAGACTGAGATTTCATTTATAATTATGGAAAGCTTCCTTTTCCTCTCATCTTACCACCACACCAGTAGGGCTCCAGTATACTAGCAGTTGATTACAGTTGACAGGGCTGCAAAGATGCAAACTCTATTTGAAAAGTTCTTAGGGAAACCCAACATCAACAGGGAGACAAACAAGGGCACTAGAAGAATTTGAAGCCTCTGGCACTGTCCATATCATAGTAACAATTAAGCATAGTCCATGTCCTATTAAGATTAACATATATCCTCACACTAAAGGCTGATCTACCTTATTTCCTATTACCTGATGCAACAGTATATCATTTCCAATTATACATTTAAGGGCCTTGAACATTATTCTTTGAGTATACAAAGAACCACAGCCTTGGAACCATGGAAAGGCCATGAATATTATCTGCACCATATTGAACTAAAATCCTGATTTTACTTCAATTTTCATGACCTCATACAGTCATATGATAAATGGTCCCTAGCTTTTCTATATATACGATACTTCGATAAGCTGTGTTAGCTTTCCAACATTCATGTTATTTTTAACTCAATGATGAAAGCATGTCTTGTTGGAATATCTTCATTATTTGTTGCTTTTTTGTTTGGTAATAGCAATTATAACATTTGATAGATATTTCCTAAAATTGCTATTGTTGGCTTTCTAATCTGTCATTCTCCCCTCATTGTTACAAAGTCTACTACTTCAAATATGTGTTAAGCTGTGTTCATTTTCTTAACCAATAAATTCCTCCTCAAAGGATACAAATCTCTGCATATCTCAGGAAATGATGTGAGCCCATTATGATTAAACCACTTGCAAAACTGAGGCCTCAACTTAGATGACAAACAATAGTCTACAGTTGAGTGTATTCCTAAAACGTTAGCCTTATCAAGAGAAACCAAAGGAAGGTTATTTTCCCAGAGAGCTACAGAGCCTTCCCGACACACCCCTTCTCCTTACATGAACTTATGACTGGTTCAAATGTTGTCATCAAATCTTTTCAGACTCTGAATTTTTTAGATGGGAGTATCATTTGAATCTAGAAACTCTATTCCCACAAGTGCAGGATGACTCTATTCTACCAATGGGCACCAGAGAACTGGAGGCTTGGAGGGGGATGCTGTCAAAAGTCAAGCATATTTTATATTTGGAAGGATTTAAAATGTTGCAGCTTTTGGGTCGGGGAGGGATGGACTTGGGAATTTGGGGTTAGCAGGTACAAACTATTACATATAGAATGGATAAACAACAAGGTCCTACTGTATAGCACAGGGAAATACATTCTATATCCTGAGATAAACCAAAATGGAAAAGAATATTTTAAAATGTATTTATATATATAACTGAATCACTTTGCTGTACAGCAGAAATTAACACAAAATTGTAAATCAACTATACTTCAATAAAAAAAGTTGCAGCTTTTGTCAGTGTTTTACCATATTTAGTTTTAAACCCCAAATTCCTGGATCTTATACTAGGAATCCAGACCCAGAAACAGAATCAGCTCAAAGGGAAAGATCAATTTTAAAGCCACCCAGGGGATACTAATGTAGCCTGTTAGTGGACTGGTATTCAGAATCCCTGCTCCATATCCACCACAGCAGTCCCTCATTATCAGAAGGCACTTTCCCCAATTGTGGAACTGGAAATCTGTAATAGATTGACTTTCCTCTTAGGAGACAGTCAATTCCCTTACTCTCCTCTTCTGATCTTTTGTAAATTACGTATCAGTGAGCTATTCTATCATGTATGAATTTCTGATTGTTACTTATGTAGTTATGACAACTTTGTCCTGAATAAATGTGTATAGCACTCATAGCATTTCTTTTTACTAGATAATTGGGCCAAATACAAATGTAACTGAATTTCAGGAAACCCTATAGGGAAATGCAATCTTTTTTATATCTAGAATGGTACCAAAATATCACAGTGCAAATAAAAGGGGAAATTTAGAAGAAATAAAGAGCATTTAAACTTAACTAGATGCTTTGTTATGGCTTAGGGAAAAATAAATAATGTGTTTGAAATCAAACAGACTTTTAATCCTGTATTTTTTTTTTTTTTTTACTTTTACTCACCAGAGAGAATTTATTAGAGATATAATCCCTTACACTTATATAACATATTACACTTTTCAAAGTGCTTCCCCATGAATTTTAATTTCCCATAGGTCGGGCTACATCCCATCTATATTGAACTTTGTTGTCTAAATGTTCTTCAGAGGCTTTAGCGCTTGGGTCTTTGCCCCTGCTATTCCAATATTTGGAAAGCTTTTTACTTCTCCACACCTTTGTAGGTCTGGTTAGCTCTTACTTTTTCTTCAATGCCTAACCTATAAGTTGTCTCTTCAAGAAACTCTTTTCCTACTCCTGCAGCTGGTTAAGAACCTTCTGTATTTTGTCCTATAGAACGGTGAATTAGACTTTTAGTGCCCTGTTTTTATACAACATTGTAATTTTCCAATCCCTGGTAAGTCTTTACCAATGAACTATAATCAGTTCTTTATAGGTTGAGAGTAGATCTGTTCACCGTCTATCCCAGCATTATATCAGGCATTTAAAAGGTATTCTATAAAAATCAGTTGAATAAATGAATATATATTAATATCCCATTTGAAGCTAAGTATAAACCAAGTCTGCGTGAAGTAAAGATGTTGGTATAAGGTAATATAGCAAACATACAGCTCAAACAGAAATTCCCTGAAGGAGTCTTTCAAAACAGAGGAATGTTGCCTTACTTAAGTTGTATTCTGAGTGCTCTGAGGGACAGGAAGAACACACGTTATCAGCTCAGTTTTGCAAGAAGAGGAAACAATGACAAGGGACATCAATTGACTGGTTGAAGTGTTTTGGTGTGGTTTCCCAAAAGCCAAATCTGAGACAAAGATTTAGGTATAGGTGGTAACACATCCTAGGGATTATCTGCACAATTTTGTGTTTGGTCTCCTGAGAATCTGATGCAGACTGTTTAACGTTTTAATAATAAAAATGATAAATTATATAACATTAATCAAGTACTTTTTATGTGCCAGGCACTGTGTGAGGCCATTTTAATGGATTATCTCACTTAATTTCACAATAACTTTATGGGATAACTATTATTATTACCCTCATTTTACAGAAGAAAAAAGCTGAAGCTTAAAGAGTTGGTTTGTGGTGCACAGTTTGGGACACAATTCCTATTTTTAGATTTGCTATGTATGATTTAGTAATCCTCAGTTTTCAGATCGGTAAAAAGGCAGTAAACACCACATAGGTGTCCCTTAAGGCACTCCTGCGATATGCATTTTCTTTCTTTTCTTTCTTCTTTCCTTACTTCCACCCTCTCCTCAAACAAACACATTAAATTTTCTTTTCCATCATCACTGTTTGTTGATGTCTCCTTTTCCTGACCCTTTATAGAACAGAACACAAGTTTACAGAGTTTTCCTTATTTTCCTCAATATGAGACATTTATGCTGCATCATTTTTAGTTCCCAGGTTTGGTTGGAAGAAGTGGTTGACGTGGAGCAAGGGATTACTATATTACACAGGGAAAATCTATGGCAATGAAAATCCTCCTCCTATGGCTATGTCTATATACACCAGGATAGAAAAAAGCAAAGCTGCATATGGATGCTAATGTAAGGACTTTGCATATAAAAGACAAAAAAATAATAATGCAGCCACGTTTCAAAGTAAAATCAGTTTCTAGACTCTACTGGGTAATTTATAACAGCAACAGGCTTCCATAGAAGCTCTGGAATGAAGAGGAGGATGGAGTTTGGAAGAGGATGAGTAGAATGAATACGAGGCAAAGCCTGGAACTGTGACAGTGACTTCTGCTGGTTAATCTCTCAGTTCTGCCAGGTCAAATCAACACTGAGCAAGTGCAAAGACCAGGTGTCAGGTTTAGGCAATCCTTGCTAATCATGTGGCTAAAGGCAGAAGGATGGAAAATCTTACATGGCAAGAGCCAAAGAGAAGCAGAAGTCACATATCTATTGTATCTTTCCAGTGAAGTTGGTGGTGATAATGTATTTTGTGCAGTTGTATATGAGACAGGATCCATCAGTATGGATGTTGACGGAGGGAACATTTTTTCAAACTATTACAAGTTTTAGAGAGCTATAGTTACGAAAGCTCATCTTCTTAGCATTACCAACAAATCCTTTATGATCTACGTAGTTGCTTCATGAACAAACTGGGTTTTGATTTGTGATCTTCAAAGTAATAAGGCAAATTTCCTATAATGTGTAATTGATATAATCTTGCCCCAATATCTTGCAGTTGGGTACAGTTTTAACACAAGTTACAGTATACTCCAACTACCTTTGAACCTCTTTTCCTTTATCTGTATAATTAACTGAATGATAATGAAGCTAAATAAGTATAGAGAGAAGAGATTTCCCCTTTTGTTTAGAAAATTCCCAGCAGGCTTGGCAATATAAACTTTGTAATTCAAGGCCTTAAGCAGGAAGAGTGAGGGAGACATAAGACACGTATGTTGTGTCTTTTTACCAACAATCTAACAAATAATTTTAAGTGTAATTATTACAATCTAGCAATGGTTGGTTTAAAAAATTAAAAAAGTTTTCCTAGTAGAACTGTGTCATTTTTTGTTTTACATCAAAGTAAAGAAAAATTGAAAAGCCAACTAACAATAAATTGCTAATGTATTAAAATCAAGATAAAAATATGTGTTCTGCAATGAAATACTGGTCTAATTGATCATTTGAGTAGCTGGTACTTTTGGCCGTAACCTTTATAAAGTACTCAGATCTTTTCTATAAATTAATTTACCCACTGAGGTAGATATTCCTTTGAAGTGTTAAATATGACAATTAGATAAAAGGAAGTAGAGATGATTAGAATCTGGTTATTTGGATGTGTGATTCAGAGCATGATAAAAGCTGTTCATTATTCACAGGATATGTGATGCAGAACATTCGAAAAGCTCTTCATTGCTCAGGGAATACCTTCACTAGCCTTGCAGTTTGACTTTTCTATCTCTTAACCCAAATTGCACCAGAGGCCTGCATTCATCCAGAATAGTCAATTCCTATGTCATCCTTCAGTGATAGGCCAACTGTGATCCAATTTCATGGGTCCCCATGGTGCTTCAGTGATACGTGTGCAAATAACCTTTTGTATTTCTGTGGCACCATTCCCCCAAGGAGCTCAAAGGACTTAATAGAGCTCCTAAATCCTCCCAACATTACCTTTGAGGTGGGAGTAGAGATCCCTGATAACATAATTCACATGCAGTTAAATATACTGCAGGTTAGGTCCTAACTCTTATAAAGTAACTAGATATAATAAAAAGCCTTTTAAAATAGTATTGACCATCAATAGAGGTACTGTTAGATTGGCTCAATTTGTTCAATAACTATCTATTGAAAATCTCTGTGTCAAATACTGTTTGACATACTTAATTACTATGCTTTGACACTATAACAATAACTGCCACTTACAGAGTGTCTATCCTGAGTGATTCATTGGGCTAAAGACTTTGTACGCATTCATTGTAACTCCTTACAACAAACATCCAAGATGAGAAACCATAGTTTTTCTTACAGTAGGCTGCCCAAATTCACATTACTAGAAAGTGGTGTTGGTGCTGGCAATCAAACTCAATTATATCTGATTCTAGAATTGTTCTTTTGTTATTATGGAAAAAATCACCTACCCCCAATTAAGATTATCATTTCAGCTGAAAAAAAACTGATTTTCTCAAAGTCCTTTAGCAAATAATGATAAGCAAATCATAGAATTTTATGATTCTATGGATACTTGGGTTTTGGAGTTTAATCTTCACAGTTTTCATGTACCTGCTACATATATACAATATCATATACACAATAAATATAAGTACAAAATTCTTTTAAACCACCTGGTTATAGTTAGTGGCTTAAGAAACTTCCAGAATCCAAATGCTATCTAAACCAAGTTTATGATAATTCAATGTGAGACCCATCTCTGAAATACATGCAGTCTTTCAGTAGGCTTACCAACTAAGTATTGTTACCCTAATCTAAATGACAGGGTAAAATACAATACTGGTGTTCTAACATTGCGAAATACCAATAACTATACAATATAGTAACTATACAAATTTTAGTATGAATATATCATTTTGCTTTTGAAATTACTTGACAATTGAAATAAAACTCAGATTTACCTGTGTTTTTCATGTATCCTCTGTTTTAAAATGCTGCTAAATGTAAGAATTTTTTTTTTTTGCATATGAATTTAACATATATTTTCTAGGACTAAATTTTTTTCCTAGTGTTGGTTGTGTCTTTGCTATAATTGTATGGAGATTATAATCTCTATATTGAGATGTGAAAAATATAAAAGAAGCTTATTGTTCTTACATTAATTTAATCTCTATTTAAAATACCTAGGGATATGGGGATATATGTGTACAACAGTTGATTCACTTTGTACAACAGAAACTAACACAACATTGTAAAGCAATTATATTCCAATAAAGATATAAAAAAAAATACCTAGGCAACTTGATGGCAGAAAATATAATATTTGTCAATTTCATATAATCTCTCCAAATTCAGGATTTCACCCTCTCTTTTTTTTCCCTAAAGTGGTATCTAAGTTTCAGGAATTAGGGCATTAGTTGAGGAGTCATCTGTTATTGGGTGATGTAAGTCTCTGCTGGTGTTTGTTAAAAATTACTTTATCCATCTGGTTCATAGCTATCCTCATACTTTACCACTGGCGTTCATGAGGTATCCATGTCCCCAGCTGTATGGTTCACACTGCTTTCTACGGCAGCATATTCTTATCACAATCACTGGATTCTTTTGGCTCCCCTTTTCTTCTTAGTAATCTTGTAACTACTTATCAGAGAAACAGAAGAATTTAGCTCCTTCTAGGACTAGGGGTTCCAGAAAATACTTGATTGGATGCCTCAGATTCAATTTATAACCATGCCTAATCTTCTGCCAATATACCATGTTGGGTGGTATGATGTTTAATTTTATGTCAACTTGACTAGCCTAAGGAATGCCCAGATAGCTGGTAAAACATTATCTCTAAATGTATCTGTGAGGGTGTTTCTGGAAGAGATTAGTATTTGATTCAGTAGTCTAAATAGAGATTCACTCTAACAAATGTGGGAAGCCATCAGCCAATCCTTTGGGGACCCAAATAGAACAAATAACCTAAGGAACGGCAAAAATTTCTCTATTTTTGAGCTGAGACATGTATCTTCTCTTGCTTTTGGACATCAGACTTCCTGGTTCTCAAGCCTTCGGGCTTTTGGGAATTGCACTAGTAACCCTCTGGTTCTCAGACCTTTGACCTCAGATGAAGAGTTATATCATTAGCTCCCTTTGGATTCAGATTGGACTCTGATTGAATTATACCATCAGCTTTCCTGGTTCTCCAGCTTCCCAGTGGCAGATTGTTGGACTTCTCATACTCCCTAACTACATGAGCCGATTCATATAGTAAATCTCTTCTTATCTATATCTAATCTATCTATATCTACATGTATATCTTTATATCATCTATATGTATCATATCTGTGCTGTTTCTCTGGAAAACTTTGACTATTACAGTGGGGATCTGAAATTCTATTGCTTGCCAGGTTCAAGATGAAAAATGAGGCACATGCTTGTTCAGTTTCTTGGTACCCAAAAGTATCTATGGTTTTGTTACCACTACCTTCAATATCTTGTCTGAGAGGAGTATGGTGTTGGGATTGTTTTGAGGATCACCTCAAAAATAAAGTCTTCAGGGCTTCCCTGGTGGTGCAGTGGTTGAGAGTCCGCCTGCCGATGCAGGGGACGCGGGTTCGTGCCCCAGTCCGGGAAGATCCCACGTGCCGCGGAGCAGCTGGGCCCATGAGCCATGGCCGCTGAGCCTGCGCGTCCGGAGCCTGTGCTCCGCAACGGGAGAGGCCACGGCAGTGAGAGGCCCGCGTACCGCAAAAAAATAATAAATAAATAAAGTCTTCAACTTTATTTCTCAGTGTACCCCCTTCTCAACCCACAGGAGAGAACAAGAAAATCAACAAGACAAGAAGTTAGTTAGTTTGTTACCCAAACTGCTATTTATGGGAGGCTCTTGAGTTTGGAAGCTAGAATATCACAAAATTATTTATTTGTTTGTATTTGGCTTGGCATTTGAGCTATGGTCTAACATCTCTGGAAAATGGAGGCCAAGTTATAGTTTGAATGGTTAAAGACTGAGAGGATAAATTAAGGGAACATAAAAGATAACACAGCCAAGAAAATATATAGATCTATATAGATCCACACTGGTTAATGCTGCAAAAGTGTATGTCACCACATAATCCTTGAATTAAACATAGATTTTTAAAAATAATCATAACACATTCCACTCCCCACAATAACTCTCTGAGAAATATAAGATCAATCTGATCCATTTTACCTATAAGGAGATTTTTGCTCTTAAAGTTTGCATTATATGGGTATGTTCATTTAGCTAGAATTTGCCCTTGAGAGCTAATGCTATCAACATTCTAAGTTTCAAGAGAAATAATAGAAGACATAACTATTGATAAGCAACTAAATAGCTTAAAATGTCCATGATCATAACTAATTATTTGTATTAATGTCACCAAATACCAATTATATGTTCACATCGCATTATATCTTGAAAAATTATATATAAAGTTTTTGAAAATAGAAACTTATGAAATTTGTCATTTTTGGCTTTATGATACTGTTTTCTGATCCAACTGAAAAGAATTTGAAATCCAATTTTTCTATTTTATTATTAGAGTTGCAGTTGCCACAAAAAAATAACATTTAATTGTATTAATGATTATCTGTGTGATACTCTTTATGGCTTAATTTTTTGACTGTTATTTATATTTGTATATATAAAATATATGCTAATGTTTAGAGAAATTATACAATATTTCACCTACTTAAAGTTTAAGTCTTGCCACAGACATTTAAGCGGGCAATTTATTTTACCAAAATTCAAATACATTTCCTTCATATTATCCTCAATCAGTTTAGAGTTAGTGATTTAGAATTTAATAATCATAATATTTGAGTGAACCCTTTGGGAAGCCATCCAAATTGTCCTTGAAAAAACTCATGTCTCAGAGTTACTTTAGGTCATTATTTCAAGAGGTCTCTCTAAATTCATTCTATGCAAACTCATAGATTGACTAAATATGTAAGTGAATCATTAATGACCTCAGAGTACATTAGTGACTATAGAGAAAGAAATGTAACATATTTTGAGCACATGTACTTGGCTAAGTTTTAAGAGCACTGTGAATTAGTTGCACCATGCTATTATATTCAGAATTGTTACACTACACTGTCTTCTGATAGCACTGTATTTATCATTCTTTCTGAAGAAAGAAGAATAATGTCAGAGGACTCACATCGCCTGGTTTTAAGAATTACCATGAATCCACAGTATTCAAGGCAGGTATGGTGAAAGTATAGACATAGATGAATGGAATAGAATAGAGACCAGAAATAGACTCACACCAATACAGTTAATTTTTTTTGACAAAGATGCAAAGTAATTTCAATGGAGAAATAATTGTCATTTCAAAAAATTCAAAAAATGATGCTGGAACAATTATATATATATACACACACACACACACACACACACACACACACACACACACATATGTATCCATATAAACCTAAAATAAACCTAAAATTCATTTTGCTGAGAGTAAGATGCCAGATGCAAAGGGCTACATGTTATAGGAATTCATTCATATGATATTCATGAAAAAGCAAAATGATATGGATGGGAAAGAAATCAGTGATTACCAGGGGTTGGAGAATTGGAGAGTAGTTGATTAAAAGAGAACACATAGGCTAATTTTTAGGGTGTTGAAACTATTCTCTATGATTCTGAGGTGGCAGGCCCATGACTCTATACATTTTGCAAAGCCTGCAGAACTGTACATCATGAACAATTAACTTTATTATATACAATTTAAAAAAAAAATCATCCAGGAGTTAAGGGATCTCAGGATGGAATGCAGTCTGTAACAAAAGACTCTAATTGTATTACAAATACAGAGCCTAAACTCACTAAAGGGGGTGGGTAAAAATGATAACTGACTTCGGTAACTGAAAAATGGTGTTTTCACTGAAAGTCAAAACGTTTCTCACAGAGATATGGGTTAACAATTCTGAAACTCCTTTCTGCATATACTGGGGATGAATAAACAATTAAATGGATGGTAGATGGTGAATGGTTGGAGACAAGTTTTCTCACTGTTGGACATGGAAATTACAGATAAGCAAGAAGACTGGAATGAACCATGTTCTACTGAATTAGAGTTGCAGACATCAGTATGGATTCTTTTTAACTTAACATACAATGAAATAATTATAGATGTGTGTCTATACATGCGTTAGAATATGTATTTATATTTCCTAACTTTGTCCATAGAGAGGGCCCAGAAGTAGTGACACCCCAATAGCCACAAGCCCACCCAGCGCTTGGTTTCTAATACCATTCTCCAATGAAAGGCACAAAGACTTCTTGGAGGAATGGCTGATTTAGGAGTGAGACTGAGAAGCTAAAAGATGAGTTCATAAGAATTAAGAATTATTCTTTAAATTATCTGAGTTTTTGAGTTTATACCTTAACAACATTTTCAAAGTAGTTAATTGAACATTTGAAGTCCATTAATTTTTCTCTAGATAATGACACAGTTGATAAACCTGAATTGATTTGTGGTTCGATTCTTCATTTTTATTCTGATAATGAAGTTTTAGCATCAGGACCATAATGTTGCACACAGTAGCATTAACTATACAGATAATAGTTCATTTAGCTATTTTTTTCTTTTTTATTAGATATAACTTTAGATTGTGTCTTAGGGAATAAGACCTTGTAAAGTAGCAAAAACGTCTTTATTTGCTTCTATAACACCTTGTATTTCAGCTATATAACTAATCATTCTGTACTGTAATTGATATATCTACTTCAACAGAGTGCAAATTTTGCTACATGGAAAGGGTCTACATCTGTCAATTAATTCCTAATGACTGGCTCAGTTCTGAGCACATAGTTTACAACTCAAAAATATTTTTTAATGAATTAATGTCTGGTAGTTCAAAATATATGTGTGCTTATATCCAGAAGAAGGTGATACTGTTTATTTTGATTACCCTTAGATATCAAACTACTTAATTTTTCATGTGAACAAAATTAAAACTATATTAATGAAAAACATTTCAGTGCCACAAAATTGCTACTTTGAGATGTCCTTTAAAATATTTCTATAAGTATGGTCCTATATGGTATTCATTAGAAGGTCTCCTCTGAAAACACAAGCCATATTCCAGCAACAAGGTTCCTTTCTGTGCTACTAAGTCAGGGACCTGAACATGCTTCTTGTGAAGTATCAAGCTGCCTTACTCCTCCCATATTTTAGTAACCCAGAATTATTTTTTTCCCTTGGAAAATATGTTTCCCAGACACACTGGGGAAATACAATGTATTCCTCCAATTGAATACTTGTGGGTTTATTACCGAGAATATTTAAATAATCAGAAGGAAAAGGTAATTGTGGAAAACCATCTAAGTAGTGGAAATCTCAAAACTAATGAAGGCCTAACTGATAATATTTTAGACATAGCTGCTTTTAAGTTTGAATCACAAATTACTCTTTCAGGTATAGTCAGCAAAACATAGAAAATGCATATTTGGAGTTTCAGAAAGGTAATGGAACTTTAGAAGTCATCACAATAATGATTACTATCAATAAATCCACAGCAATAATAGCCATGTACTATCTATTATGAATGCACTATGTATACCAGAAACTGTGCAGTGAATATTACCTACAATTTCCTTTAATAGATGTAACTTCTCTGAGTTATGGATGATTGCACTTATTTTATAGTTGAGATTGCTAAGGGACAGAACTCCTGGAAAGAAAACCTGAGGTTCTGGACAGAACTTTGGTAATCTCAGTGTTCCAGCACAGAAACAGGGTCATATGTTAGGAAATGATAATGAGAAAAGAAAATATAAAATGCTACAGAAAGTTCAGTTTCTCAGAAATTATGAGATTAGATTCATGAAGTTTTGCTTAAGAATCAAATGGTACCAAGAAGTAAAAGAGGAGGTGGTAGTTAAGGGCTGTGAATCGAACAGAAGAATGGCAGCAGCTTGTGGCAAATTCAGATGGCTGAAGGGGTTAATAACTGGGATGAGATGCTCTTTGAAGAAGTTATCTAACAGGAAGAGGAAGGAAATTTTGTTATTAGGAAGTAGAAGTAAGAAGGGGAAGTGTTTTAGACTGTGACAGGAATTCATGAGTTTGATTTTTAAGTGTCACGGGAAAAAAAGTTTAATTTTGTGAAAGGAGTCTCCTTGTATTTGGATCTGACCCATAGTGGATTGTCAGTAATTATTTGTAAAATAAAAACCTATATGAAAATTGATTTAGCAAGATCTCTGGAAAGAAACAAAAAGATAAGATCAAGAAAAGAGGAGGCTAAGCTTGGAAAAATGTAGAAGCATTTTTTTCTATAACTCATGTTTAAAAATCTGCTAAGAGCTAGTGAAAACAGTCACTTGGAAAGGAAAAGGAGTTAGGGAAGTTGAGGAAGCTCATTATTGATAGGCCTTACATCTTGGGAAAGTAGAAAGCTAAAACATCTGAAGAAAGAGAGAGCCACGGCAGTGGGGTAAGAACTTGAAAAGAATGAAAAATTGGCCACAGGTACACTAGCACCCAGGAAAACTGAGCAGGCAAGCAATGAGAGATGAAATATTTATGAAAATTGTACGGCAATAAGGAATGTCTTAAGCAAATTAAACAACAGGAATTTGCAAGCACTAAATACTACATGGAGAACTAGGAGGGGGTCAACCTTGTGTGCAATGATCTATCTAGTCTAGGACATATTTTCCTAAAATATCATCAGTGCTAACTGGATTACAATCAACTGAGGGGCTTGTTAAAAATGCAAAGTTTGGGGTCATAAAGCGGTTCTTCTAAATCAGAAACTCTGCAGGCGGGCCCTGTAATCTGTAATTTAACACCTCCTAGGGTAAAGTTTATGCATATTAAAGTGATACATTACACAAGGAGAGAAGCGAAGGAAAGAGAGAAAGCCAGAGTATGAGAAACATTATAGAGGCACAGGTGGTTGCAGCTAGCTAGAAAGGCTACTACAGTGTGGAGGGCAGGAGACATTCTACCTTCCTTACCCATTGTGATGGTTGAGAGACACGGTTCTGATATCTGAAGACATGAAACATGATTACTTTCGGCTTAGGAACACAGGTCTAATTTTGTTATAACTAGTGGAATCCACAGTTATCACAATGTCTGTGAAATAGGGGATTTTTAGGAAATTCTCCCTCCCTAGAGATTTGAAATTTCTTGCCAGTCTAGGTACACATTTTCCTTCTTATGGAAATAATTAATGAATTTTTAATTATTATTTCTAAACAAAGTATCACAGGTGTCACTTTTCCCTTGGCCTGTAAGCTACTCCCACGTCTTCATTTTTGTACTGAGGAAGTTTGAATGTACATATTCAATATTCCCTCCTTTTGTTCTTTTGTTTAGAATCCTATAGCTTTATTCTGTTAAATATACACTCCCTAATCTATTTACAAAAAGACTGATACTTTTTTTGAATTTTATTTTATTTATTTTTTATGCACCAAAAAGATTGTTATTTTTGTTATCCCTGAGACTTTGCCCATTGCTCGTGCTAACAGGATTAATACATGGGGCTGAGAAGAATTTATTATTAGGAAATGATCACTTTCTCCCTCAGCCTCAGGAGAGTTTATATATAGGGATGATAACATTACCTATAAATTTTGGGGAGTATGGTCTGTCTGTAGGCTGCAGCTATTTTAGACTCCTCTACCCTCATCATTTGTCTGCCCCCAATATTAACACAAAGGATGCTTTCCATTTGAAATCAGAGGGCTAAAAGCAACACAGGTGATTATTAATGTTGGAGATTGGTTTGAATATGGGAAAAATGGCATGGAGAACCCTTGAACTTATCTCTATCTTTTGATTTTCTAAAATTCTCCACTCGCTGAAATTAAGAGTTGAATTATTAGCTGGGTTGAATATTGGAATCACCCAGAGTTTAGGTAGAACACAAAACAGAGTGACATTAAATATTAAGTTGTCACAATAGTAATTCACTGTAGTTTAAATAATATATAAAAATCTCAAGGCTAATAGAAATAATCACAAATCAAACCATAAAACAATGGCACAAACATTTTTTTAAATGTGGTATCTTTAATTCTCAAATTCAGCCTAAAAGAGGTTTTCAGATTCTTTGCACCTAGAATCAGCCAGAAGAGACTGATGAGAAGAGACTGAGGATAAAGCAATAGCAGATGTATTCAATGAGTCTAGTACTGGAGTAGGAGAGGCTAGGAGAGAGAAGGGATGTCATTAGACCTACAATGTCTAATTCAAAGATGAAGGACTCTTCATAAATTAAAAATTTTAAGTCCCTAATAATTTTAGAGAAGTTATGTTTATGTCTATGTATGCTATCATATAAATATTCAATTATAATTAGTATTTAATTTTTACTTTGTCAAGTTTTATTCAAAATTTAGAAGAAAAACTTATAATTATGTCACTTAAATTCAGTCATTTAAAAGATTTTTTATAATACTCTTGTTATTTGTGATATTAGGAAATAGTAAAAAAGTGGAGCCATGTGCTTGAAGCTATGTGTAACACTTGGTAGCTTTCATATCTATCACTCAATTATCTACTAAATAGGAGTCAGAGGAATAATTTGGTGGAAAGAAAACAAGACTAAAACAAACACAACAGCATGAATTATTTTCTTAAGACATTTTTCTGTTATTCTGATGAAATTAATTGTTTAAAAGCAGAATTTGTATTCTGTCATTTTCCAAACATCTGTTTCATAATACACTATCTGCAGAGGTTCACATTGACAACGTTTTTTTTTGTTGTTGTTGTTTTTTACATCTTTATTAGAGTATAATTGCTTTACAATGGTGTGTTAGTTTCTGCTTTATAACAAAGTGAATCAGCTATACATATACATATAACCCCATATCTCCTCCCTCTTGCGACAAGGTTTTCTCCAAAATATAAAAAGAATAGAGACTTTAGTTTCCAAACCATTTCACTGTATTTTCATACATCAAACTATTAATATGATTGCCTTTTCTGTAAATATATCTAGTATCTCTACGTAAACTAACTGAATGTCAATCTAAGTTGTCCATACTGGTACTCTTTATAAAGAAACATTTTTAGAGTATTAATTATAAGCCAAGTCATGAGCTAGGTGCTGCACATACATTTAACCCTCACAACAGTCCCATGAAGTAAGTCATAAGCCTTTCTCCATTTCACATATGAGGCATCAGAGGCACAGAAACATTAGTAATAATTGAGAATTAGGAAAGCTGGTTTGGAACCAGAGATTCATCTGGCTTTAGAGAATAGGTTCTTCACCCATATACTACCATATATCATAACTCAAGATATATGATAGAAATAGTAAATTGTACCTTTGATAAGAAAGCATGAAAAGGATAAGGAGTTGTAAACAGCTCACTTATCAAGTAATCTAGGATTGAAAATGCATAAAAATTCACCATGGATACATTCCTGATAATCATGTGCACTGAGACTCAAAGAGGAAGGAAAACAATTAGATATTCATAATGATAATGAGGAAACACTGTTAGTTGTACATATTGAATTAAATAAATCAGCCACTGGAACATTACTGGAATTTATGTAATTATGTTATTTTTTAAATGCAGATTAATAATTCACTATTCAGTGATTATAACTCACTGATAACTATAATGCTCTATACACAAAGGAAATAAGGTAAAAATATTACTGACAATTTTGAGTCCAGACCCAACAAGGGTCTTCCTGCTAGGTGTCCTTCGATACAACAGAATGAAATGGAGTTTAGTTCAGAAGCAAAGGAAATCTTTTATTCTTGGATCAGAGAATGGCTAGGTCCGAGCTCCCACTCTAGAGTATGGGCTCTCCCGACAGGCTGTGTGAGGGGCTGCTTTATAGGGTTCCAGTCTGCCAGGAGGGGGAGGGGTCAGATTTCTCCCTGGGCCTGTGCAGCTGTGCTGCTCGTGTGGTTCCAGATCGCAATGCCGGCAAGGCAGCTCGGCATGGGGCCCGCCACCTCCAACATGAATTGCAACGTTGAGCGCAGCGCTTCTGCACTCGGACAGCAGAGCTGAGTAGTTTCGCACAGGGGACTCTGGTCTGAAGCAATGTGTGCAAGGCCTCTGCATGCGGCACCCTGTGAGCAAGTAAAACTAGACTAAAACAAAGGAAAAGAAAAAAATAGGTGAGACTTTATTACCCAGTACCAATTTTATTTCCAGGGAATTATTAATGGGCATTTTTGGTGACAAATCCATCCTCTGTCTTTTATCCTCCTCCTCATTCTTGAGGAGCACAGGTCCAACTTCTGTAATTCATCATAACCCCGGGTAGAGAAGCAGAACTTCTCCGCAGCTGCCTTTAGATGTATTTGATTGTCACCAGCTCTCTGCTCTAACTACTCATATCCCTGAGCAACCAAATTTGTCTAACCTTTTAGAGACAAAGGACACCAGACAATTTAAGATACATGGCCCCCATATTAGCAAGAGAATAATGGTCACATGTCCAATTTTTCCTAAAAATTATGGTATCTAGGTCTTTTTTTTTTTTTTTTTTTTGCGGTACGCGGGCCTCTCACTGTTGTGGCCTCTCCCGTTGCGGAGCACAGGCTCCGGACGTGCAAGCTCAGCGGCCATGGCTCACGGGCCCAGCCGCTCCGCAGCATGTGGGATCTTCCCGGACCGGGGCACGAACCCGTGTCCCCTGCATCAGCAGGCGGACTCTCAACCACTGCGCCACCAGGGAAGCCCAAGGTATCTTGGTCTTTTGCCTGTAGGCAAAAGCGTGCCCTGATGTTGAAGCTCACTGCCTCACTTGTTTTTCGAAAGAGAAGCTTCAGGTCAGGGAGAGGTTCACATGAGTAGTCAAAGGGGTCTCTTGCCTCAGGTTGTCTCTCCAGAGTTTCAGGCTCAGGGGCCCTCCTCACTCGAATGTGATGTACCCATGCAGTGATCCCCTGCAACTTCAGGGTAGAATGTGTAGTTAGGATCACCAATGGCATCCATTCATTCCACTCCATCAGCTGGAGTGAGCTGATCTTTCGAGCTGCTTGTTTTCCAGGTTTTTAGTTTCACCCAGTCTCCTGGTCAGAAAGAATGGAAAGCCAGGTCCCTGGGTGTGGGCAGTACTTGGTTACTATATGCAATGGGGGATTTCCTGGTTTCTCCTACCAGGAGGGCATACTTGAGTTCTTCCATTTCTACGGGGTTAAAGTGCCTCTTCTGGGGCTTGGGGAATGGATTTACCATACAAAAGTTCAAATGTACTTTAATTTATCCCTTGGGGCTAATTGCATGTGTAGTGGGGGCAGTCAGAAGCAACTTAATCCAATATTCTTGAGTTTCCTGACATAGCTTGGCTAAGGCCCATTTCAAGGTCTGATTGGATCTCTCTACTTTCCCTGACAATTGGGGTCTCCAGGCAGAGTGCATGGTCCATTTTATTCCCAGGACACTCGTTCTCCCTTTCATCAATTGAGACGCAAATGCTAAAACATTATCACTTGGTAGGGATCCTGGGATCCCAAACCTGGAGATTATTTCTTTTAGAAATGCCTTCATCACTTCAGCTACCATTTCAGTTCTAGCAGGGATTGCTTCTCTCTACCCAGAAAATGAGTCTATTAGAACCAAGAGGTGCCTGAAATTGCCTGGTACTCTTGGCATGAACCTGAAATCAGTCTGTGACTCTTCCCCAGGTTTTGTCCTTCTGGTCTGAATGAGCCTTATCTAGTTCATTAACTAGCTACCCATGGCCTCCTAGGTCTCTACTGAAGCCCCATCTTGGGGCTTTGTCTAATTCTTCCTTTATGTAGATTGGGGAATAATTGATGGATCTGGCCTTCCAGGTATGAGGGGTAGTTACCAAGTTACTGGTACTAGGGCTGCCCTTTTGGCAATTGCATCCACCTTGTTGTTTCCCTTTATTACCTCTGTAACTCCCATTTGATAACCCCTACAATGAATCACTGCCACCTTTTTTGGAAGCTGTATTGCTTCTAAGAGACCCAACATGCTTAAGCCATGTTTCACTTGCTTAGTCAGTGTCCTTGTTCCGTTTTGTCAGGAGGTCCTTATGACCAGGGCCCGTTCCCAGTCTTGCCTCTTGGCTCACAGGACTGGCCACTTTCCTTTACCAAACCAAAAGTGACTATGGAGAAGGCTATTGTAGACCCTGGAGATTGGCGAGGAGGGTAAAAGCCCTGATGTGGCCACTACTGCCTTGTACAGGGGCCATGAGGACAGTGGGAAAGACTGTCTCAGCTCCCTCTCATCCACAGGTCCCATTTGTCCCTGGGCATCCTATATACCATGGGAAGACCAGCCAGAGGCAGTGGGCAGACACTCATGAGTTTCAGTGGCTGATCCCCGACAGTGCCACAGTATGATCCCTTCAAGATAACTCTGGGGACTACACTGTGTGCGCACCACATCTGGGTATTGGGTTTCTGATCGGAGTTGCTCTGAACTTGCTGAAGGCTGCTGCCATTTTACCCCAGAGTCAGTCATCCTCACATGAACCTCCTAAAGCTTTCACCGTCCTCCCCCTGGAGCCAGGGTGAGCCTAGAGCCTAGTGGATAGGTTCAGGTGAAAAGGCCACAGTTTGTCCCATCTGAGGTGCTAAAATTTTGTTACCAACCCTCCCAAGTTGATCTCCAACAATGGTCCTTTTGCCCAGTGTCATTTGAACCAATAGAATGAGACTGAGTTTGGTTCAGAAGCATAGGAAAGCTTTACTCTGATCAGAGAATGAGGGGGGGTGGGGTGTGTGTGTAGGGGTGTGTGTGCGCTCTTGTTCTAGAGCACATGCTCTCCCTGAAAGTCAGGGTTGCTTTATAGGGTTTTCATCAGTGGGGAGAAGGCAGAGTCCCTGTGGGTCAGTGCAGCTGTGCTGCTCAGGGTTCCGCCACCAGCCGCCATCTTGAATTGAGGTGCAGCAATTCTACACATGGTCTGCCAAGCTAAAGTGTTGGGCACCCTATGAGTATAGGGTGAATATAAAAGAAAAAAAAAGTTAGATTTTATTTTATCACTCAGATTCTACTTTTATTTCCCATGAATTGTTAATTTTGCCAGTGACAAAAACTAGCTAATACATTCTAAAAAAAAAAAAGTAAATAAAAATATGCAAATGTTAGAACGTGATAGATTTTATTTTTTATTGAAGTATAGTTGATTTACAATGTTGTGTTAGTTTCAGGTGTACAGCAAAGTGATTCAATTATACACTGATAGATATCTATTCTTTTTCAGATTCATTTCCCTTATAGGTTATTACAAAATATTGAGTATAGTTTCCTGTGCTATAAAGTAGGTCCTTGTTGGTTATCTATTTTATTTATAGTAGTGTGTATATGTTAATCCCAAACTCCTAATTTATCCGTCCTTTCCCTTTTGGTAACTATAAGCTTGTTTTCTATGCCTGTGGATCTATTTCTGTTTTGTAAATAAGTTCATTTGTACTATTATTATTTTATTTTTTAGATTCCACATATAAGTGATATCATATGGTATTTGTCTTCCTCTGGCTTACTTCACTTAGTGTAATAATCTCTAGGTCCATCCATGTTGCTGCAAATGGCATTATTTCATGGTTTTTTATGGCTGAGTAATATTCCATTGTACTTATACCACATCTTCTTTATCCATTCATCTGTCGACGGACTTTTAAGTTGCTACCATGTCTTTAATCATCTTTTAAAAATTTTATCTCAATTTATATTTAAATAACTATTACATAGTTGAACTTTTAAAATTTTCTGGTATTTTCTATAACATGACTGTCTCATCTAAAAGTAGCCAAATATTTGTTTTCAATTGCAAATCAAGGTATAAATTCTCCTAAAGATCAAAATATTCTCTTCATATCAATACTATCACCATTACTCCATTCCTCAGATAAAGACTAATCTGATTGGTTTATGAAGAAGGAAGCAAGTGAAGTAAAATTTGTCAATTGACTTCAGTGTTTGTAATTCTGAAGACAGTCAACATTTCACAACAAAACAAAAAGAGACTGTTATACATTTAAGAAGCATGTTTTGGTCTAGGGAAAAAAATCATCAGTATTATATTAGGTTTGATGGCAGCAAAATTTCCTGGCCACTGAAATTCAAGCAAAGCATGCATTGGAAGATTCAACTTGCATCTATTACTCAGCTACAATGACTTATACACTGTGGTAGATATTAGATATATATTTTGAACATGGCACCCATAGTCCCTAGCAATATGACTTTTGCAGGAGTAATTTCTATATAAACTTATAGTTCCCTTTTACTCATTTTGCATTCACTTGAAAAAATATTCTTACTTTGTATGAGTTCTTGTAAAGTTTGGATATTAACCCCTTACTGAAAGTATATTTACAAATATCTTCTCTTATTCAATAGGTTACCTTATTTTGTTGATGGTTTCCTTCACTGCAATAATTTTATTAGTTTGATGTAGTCCCATTTGTTTATTTTTGCTTTTGTTGTCCTTGTCTGAGGAGACAGATTAAAAAAGAAATTGATAAGACCAATGTCAAAGAGCATATTGCCTATGTTTTCTTCCAGAAGTTTAATAGTTTTAGGTCGTACATTTAGGTCTTTAATACATTTTGAGTTTATTTTTGTGTATGGTGTAAAAAAGTGCTCTAGTTTCATTCTTTTGCATGTAGTTGTCCAGTTTTCCCAACATCATTTATTGAAGAGACTCTCTTCTCCCCATTGTCTATTTTTGTCTCCTTTGTAATAGATTAATAGATCATGTAAATATGGCTTTATTTCTGAGCTCCCTGTTCTGTTCCATTGATCTATGTGTATGTTTCTGTGCTAGTACCATACTGTTTTGATTACTATAGCTTTGTAATATAGAAAATTGCTTTTGCTATATAGGGTCTTTTGTAGTTGCATACAAAATTTAGCATTATTTGTTCTAGTTATATGAAAAATGCCATGAGTATTTTAATAGGGATTCCATTGAATCTATGGATTGCTTTGGATAGTATGGCCATTTTAACAATATTAATTATTCCAATCCATTAGCCTGGTATATCTTTCCATTTACTTTTGTCACTCAGCTTTTAGTGGAATCCCACTCATTTGTTTTTCATGCATATCTTTTTTATTGAAGTGTAGTTGATTAACAACATTGTTTTAGTTTCAGATGTACAACATAGTGATTCAGTATTTTTGGAGATTATACTCCCTTATAGGTTATTATAAAATAATGGGTATAATTCCCTGTGCTCTACAGTATATCCTTGTTGCTTATCTATTTTATGTATAGTAGTTTGTATCTGTTAATCCCATGTCCCTCAATTATCCCTCCCACCTTTCCTCTCCTGTTTGGTAACCACAAGTTTGTTTTCTATATCTATGAGTCTGTTTCTAATTTGTATACACATTCATTTGTATTTTCTTTTACATTCCACATATAATTGATGTCATGTAGTATTTGTCTTTCTCTTTCTGACTTATTTCAGTAAGCATAATATTCTCTAGGTCCACCCACATTGATGTAAATGTCAGTATTTCATTTATTCTTATGGCTGAGTATTATTCCATTATATAAATAAATGTGTGTGTGTGTTTGTGTGTGTGTATATATATATGTGTGTGTGTGTGTGTGTGTGTGTGTGCGTGTGTGTGTGTGTATGTATATATTTTGTCTTCTTAATCCAGTTGTCTGTTGATGGGCGCTTGGGTTGCATTGCTTCCATGTCTTGGCTATTTTAAATAGTGCTGCTATGAACATTGGGGTGTATGTATCTTTTTGAATTAATGTTTTCATTTTTCCTGGATATATATACTCTGAGTGGGATTGCTGGATCATATGATAGTTCTATTTTTAATTTCTTAAGGAATCTCTGTACCGTTTTCCATAGTGGCTGTAAAAATTTACATGCCCACTGACATGCATGTCTTTTTGTACCACTCCATTAAATAGACTATTAATAATTTGAGGGCAAAGATAACACTTGTGTTATTCACTGTTGTATCCCTAATACTTAACAATTTTCTTGGAATAGAATACATATTAAATAACTATTTATAAATATAATTAATTAATATGTTAAAAGAAAATATTTATGTATCTAAACTCTTGAAGTGTCATGTTACGGCAATGACATATATTGATTAATTCAGTTTGAAACTGAGTTTCTAAGATAAATGTAGTAAACTTCTAGGTTGTTGCATAAGGATAGTGATATGCCATTTGGAATAGTGTAGCCAAAGTTGGTGTTGAAACAACTCCTCCAAGAAGTCAGGTGTATATGTTGGGGTTAGGAATTATTCTTTCTGAGATACTATATGGCATGTAAGTTAACTTTAACCTTGAAGGATATAAAAGCTCCTCTTAAGTATCACTCCCCATGTCATACCTTTAAGGGATAAATCAGAAAACAAGAAGATGTTTTACTTTTAAAAAAGATGAGTATAGTAAATTGATCTAGGACCCTAATTACACCATAGGGCAAGAGAAATTGTCTGTATCTAACTGAATAAATTGCTTCCTCTTAGACGCCTTAACAAGTAAGAAATGACCCTTAGCTACTCCTAAGCAAGTGCTTGACCATCTCCCACTTTGGTACTCTTCTTTGCCTTCTCTGTCTCTACTATTTAAACCATTTAAATAAACTTTCACTGTCACACTGATAAGACAGGCTAGAGAGAACACTCTTTTTATTAGATTCTAAGCTTGTAATTTTTGTACTGATTTGGTGCAAAGAATAGGCAGATGAATAGCTTATGTATTGTTTTGATTTTTTATTTTGTACTGTTATAGGGACAGGGATATTTAACATTCTTTTTCATGTTACTTGACCTATTACAATAGAACTACACTTCAAAGAATCTTGGTACAGAGATTGGTTCAAGATGATGGAGTAGAAGGACATGTGCTCACTCCATCTTGTGAGAGCACCAGAATCACAACTAACTGCTGAACAATCAACAGGAAGACTCTGGACTCACCAAAAAAGATACCCCACATCCAAAGACAAAGGACAAGCCACAGTGAGATGGTAGGAGGGACACAACCACAATAAAATCAAATCCCATAACCACTAGAAGGGTGACTCACAAACTGCAGAACAATTATACCACAGAAGTCCACCCACTGGACTGAAGGTTCTGAGTCCCATGTCAGGCTTCCCAACCTGGGAGTCTGACAATGGGAGGATTCCCTTAGAATCAAACTTTGAAGCCTAGAGGGATTTGATGGCAGGACTTCAACAGGACTGGGGGAAACAGAGACTCCACTCTTATAGGGCACACACAAAGTAGTGTGCACAACAGGACCCAGGTGGAAGGAGCAGTGACCCCATAGGAGACTGAACCAGACCTTGCTGCTACTGTTGGAAGGTCTCCTGCAGAGGTGGGGGGCGGCTATGGCTCACGGTGAGGACAAGGACACTGGCAGCAGAAATTCTGAGAAGTACCCTCATGGAGTATGCCAGTAGCCCCAACAAAGAGCCTGTAGGCTCCAGTGCTGGGTCACCTCAGGCCAAACAACCAACAGGGAGGGAACTCAGCCCCACCCATTAACAGAGAAGCATATTAAAGTTTTACTGAGCTCTGCCCACCAGAGCAACACCTAGCTCTACCCACTGCCAGTCTCTCCCATCAGGAAGCTTGCACAAGCCTCTTAGATAGCCTCATTCACCAGAAGGCAGACAGCAGAAGCAAAAAGAACTACAATCCTGCAGCCTGTGGAGTGAAAACCACATTCACAGGATGATAGACAAAATGAAAAGGCAGAGGACTATGTACCAGATGAAGGAACAAGATAAAACCCCAGAAAAACAATTAAGTGAAGTGGAGATAGGTAACCTTCCAGAAAAAGAATTCAGAATAATGATAGTGAAGATGATCCAGGACCCTGGAAAAAGAATGGACGCAAGGATCGAGAAGATGCAACAAATGTTTAACAAAGACCTAGAAGAATTAAAGAACAAACAAACAGAGATGAACAATACAATAACTGAAATGAAAAATACACTAGAAAGAATCAATAAAAAAATAACTGAGGCAGAAAAACGGATAAGTAACCTGGAAGACAGAATGGTGGAAATCACTGCTGTGGAACAGAATAGAGAAAAGAGAATGAAAGGAAATGAAGACAGCCTAAGAGATCTCTGGGACAACATTAAATGCACCAACATTCGGATTATAGGGGTCCCAGGTGGAGAACAGAGAGAGAGAGAGGACCTGAGAACATATTTGAAGAGGTTAGAGTAGAAAACTTCACTAACATGGGAAAGGAAATAACCACCCAAGTCAAAGAAATGCAGAGAGTTCCAGGCAGGATAAACCCAAGGAGAAACCTGCCAAGTTGCATAGTGATCAAATTGACAAAAATTAAAGACAAAGAAAAATTATTAAAAACAACAAGGGAAAATGACAAATAACGTACAAGGGAACTCCCATAAGGTTAATAGCTGATTTCTCAGCAGAAGCTCTACAAGCCAGAAGGGAGTGGCATGATATATTTAAAGTGATGAAAGGGAAGAACCTACAACCAAGATTACTCTACCTGGCAAGGATCTCATTCTGATTCGATGGAGAAATCAAAAGCTTTACAGACAAGCAAAAGGTAAGAGAATGTAGCACTACAAAACCAGCTCTACAACAAATGCTAAAGGAACTTCTCTAAGTGGGAAACACAAGGGAAGAAAAGGACCTACAAAAACAAACCTAAAACAAGAAAATGGTAATAGGAACATATATATCGATAATTATCTTAAATATGAATAGATTAAATGCTCCGCCCAAAAGACACAGGCTTGCTGAATGGATACAAAAACAAGAACCATATATATGCTGTCTACAAGAGACCCACTTCAGACACATACAGACACATACAGACTGAAAGTGAGGGAATGGAAAAAGTTATTCAATGCAAGTGGAAATCAAAAGAAAGCTGGAGTAGCAATACTCATATCAGATAAACTAGACTTTAAAATAAAGAATGTTAAAAGAGACAAGGAAGGACACTACATAATGGTCAAGGGATTAAGGCAAGAAGAAGATATAACAATTATAAATATATATGCACCCAACACAGGAGAACCTCAATACATAAGGCAACTGCTAACACCTATAAAAGGGGAAACCGAAGTAACACAATAATAGTGGGGGATATTAACACCTCACTCACACCAATGGACAGATCATCCAAACAGAAAATTAATAATGAAACACAAGCTTTAAATGACACAATAGACCAGATAGATTTAATTGATAATTATAGGACATTCCATCCAAAAACCGCAGATTACACCTTCTTCTTAAGTGCGTACAGAACATTCTCCAGGATAGGTCACATCCTGGTTCACAAATCAAGCCTTGGTAAATTTAAGAAAATTGAAATCATATCAAGCATCTTTTCCAACCACAATGCTATGAGATTAGAAATCAGTTACAGGGAAAAGAATGTAAAAAACACAAACACATGGAGGCTAAACAATACGTTACTAAATAACCAAGAGATCACTGAAGATATCAAAGAGGAAAGCAAAACTACCTAGAGACAAATGACTGTGAAAACACAATGATCCAAAACCTATGGGATGCAGCAAAAGCAGTTCTAAGAGGGCAGTTTATAGCAATACAATCCTACCTCAAGAAACAAAAACAAATCTGGAATAAACCTTCTAAACTTACATCTAAAGGAACTAGAGGAAAAAGAACAAACAAAACCCAAAGTTAGTAGAAGAAAAGAAATCATAAAGATCAGAGCAGAAATAAATGAAATAGAAACAAAGAGAACAATAGCAAATATTAAGAAAACTAAAACCTGGTTCTTTGAGAAGATAAACAAAATTGATAAATCTTTAGCCAGACTTATCAAGGTAAAGAGGGATAGGACTCAAAACAATAAAATTAGAAATGAAAAAGGAGAAGTTACAGCGGACACCACAGAAATACAAAGTATCGTAGGAGACTACTACAAGCAACCCTATGCAAATAATATGGAGAACCTGGAAGAAATGGACAAATTCTTAGAAAGGTATAACCTTACAAGACCGAACCAGGAAGAAATAGAAAATATGAACAGACCAGTCACAAGTAATGAAATTGAAACTGTGATTAAAAATCTTCCAACAAACAAAAGTCCAGGACCAGATGGCTTCACAGGTGAATTCTATCAAATATTTAGAGGAGAGCTAACACCCATCCTTCTCAAACTCTTCCAAAAAATTGCAGAGGAAGGAACACTCCCAAACTCATTCTATGAGGCCACCATCACCCTGATACCAAAACCAGACAAATATACTACAAAGAAAAGAAAACTACTGGCCAATATCACTGATGAATATAGATGAAAAAATCCTCAACCAAATCCTCAGCAAACAGAAAACTTTAAAAGGATCATACACCATGATCAAGTGGGATTTATCCTAGGGATGCAAGGATTCTTCAATATACACAAATCAATCAATGTGATACACCATATTAACAAATTGAAGAATAAAAGCATATGATCATCTCAATAGATGCAGAAAAAGCTTTTGACAAAATTCAACACCCATTTATGAAAAAAAAGTCTCCAGAAAGCAGACATAAAGGGAATCTACCTCATCATAATAATGGCCATATATGACAAACCCACAGCAAACATCATTCTCAATGGTGAAAAACTGAAAGCATTTCTTCTAAGATCAGGAATAAGACAAGGAGGTCCACTCTGACCACTCTTATTCAACATAGTTTTGGAATTCCTAGCCATGACAATTAGAGAAGAAAAAGAAATTAAAGGAATACAAATTGGAAAAGAAGAGGTAAAACTGTCAGTGTTTGCAGATGACATGATACTATACATAGATAATCCTAAATATGCCACCAGAAAACTACTTGAGCTAATCAATGAATTTGGTGAAGTTGCAGTACACAAAATTAATGCAAAGAAATCTCTTGAATTCCTATACACTAACAATGAAAGATCAGAAAGAGAAATTAAGGAAACAGTCCCATTTACCGTTGCAACAAAAAGAATAAAATACCTAGGAATAAACCTACCTAAGGAGATAAAAGACCTGTACTCAGAAAAGTATACGGCACTGATGAAAGAAATCAAAAATGACACAAACAGATGGAGAGATATACCCGTTCTTGGACTGGAAGAATCAATATTGTGAAAATGACTATACTACCCATAGCAATCTACAGAGTCAATGAAATACCTATCAAATTACCAATGGCATTTTTTACAGAAGTAGAACAAAAAATTTTAAAATTTGTATGGACACACAGAAAACCCCTAATAGCCAAAGCAATCTTGAGGAGGAAAAACAGAGCTAGAGGAATCAGTCTCCCTGACTTCAGACTATACTACAAAATTACAATAATGAAGACAATATGGTACTGGCACAAAAACAGAAATATAGATCAGTGGAACGGGATAGAACGCCCAGAGATAATCCCACACACCTATGGTCAACTAATCTATGACAAAGGAGGCAAGGGTATACAATGAAGAAAAGACAGTCTCTTCAATAAGTGGTGCTGGGAATACTGGACAGCTACATGTAAAAGAATGAAATTAGAACACTCCCTAACACCATACACAAAAATAGACTCAAAATGGATTGAAGATCTAAATGTAAGACCAGACACTATAAAACGCTTAGAGGAAAACATAGGAAGGACACTCCTTGACATAAATCACAGCAAGATCTTTTTTGACCCACCTCCTAGAGTAATGGAAATAAAATAAGAAATAAACAAATGGGCCCGAATGAAACTTAAAAGCTTTTGCACAGCTAAGGAAACTATAGACAATACGAAAAGGCAACACTCAGAATGGGAGAAAATATTTGTGAACGAATCAACGGACAAAGGATTAATCTCCAAAATATATAAACAGCTCATGCATCTCAATAGTAAAAAAAACAAACAACCCGAACAAAAAATGAGCAGAGGACCTAAATAGACATATCTCCAAAGAAGAGATGCAGCTGGCCGGGTGGCATATGAAAAGCTGCTCAAGATCACTAATTATTAGAGAAATGCAAATCAAAACTACAATGAGGTATCACCTCACACCAGTTAGAATGGGCATCATCAGAAAATCTACAAAAAACAAATTATAGAGAGGGTGTGGAGTAAAGGGGACCCTCTTGCACTGTTGGTGGGAATGTAAATTGATACAGCCACTATGGAGAACAGTATGGAGGTTACTTAAAAACTAAAAATAGAATTACCATATGACCCAGCAATCCCACTACTGGGCATATACCCAGAGAAAATCATAATTCAAAAAGACACATGCACCCCAGTGTTCATTGCAGCACTATTTACAATAACTAGGTCATGGAAGGAACTTAATTTCCTATCAACAGCTGAATGGATAAAGAGGACGTGGTACATATATATAATTGAATATTACTCAGACATAAAAATAAATGAAATTGGGTTATTTCTAGAGATGTAGATGGACCTAGAGACTGTCACACAGAGTGAAGTACGTCAGAAAGAGAAAAACAAATATCATATATTAACGCATATGTGTGGAATCTAGAAAAATGGTTTAGATGAACCAGTTTGCAAGGGAGAAATAGAAACACAGATCTAGACAACAAATATATGGACACCAAGGAAGGAAGGCGGTGAGCGTGGAGGTGGTGTGATGAATTGGGAGATTGGGATTGACCTATATACACTAATATGTATAAAATAGATAATAAGAATCTGCTGTATAAAAAATAAACAAAATAAAAACCAAATAAAAAAAGAATTTTGCTACAAATAAAGGTGCTGTGTGTGTGTGTGTGTATACTGGTATCAAGGGATAATAGAACTGAGAGTGCTTGAGTTTTGTATCTACATGTGCTCAGTGTAGAAAGGGACACGGTATCCAGGAGGAGGAGAAGATCCATGAAGTGAACAAATTCAGTAGGTGCAGTGGCTCAGAGATAGAGACAACCAGGCAAATACAAGCCTCTCAGGATTATTTCAGCTTATAATTTGATGTGAGACATTGATTTTGTTTTTGTCAAGCATATCTATATCTTCAGGTGTAGGCTAACTTTAATTTTCCTCAGCAACTTTAACCTTAGCCACTTTAATTTCATCTTTCTAGCAACATTTCTTTGTGAGAAACTAATTTGTTCAAAAAACTCTGCCACACATGCTCATAAATCAACTGTTTATTTCCTGCCAAAATGTAATGTACTTGTTTTATATTGTGTAAACACATGCTTAAGGCACGAAAGCCAAGTTTTAAAATACCAAACAACAAAGCCCCAAATTTTACTCATAAGTATTATACAAGGTCCTGCCTATAAGAAAGCAAGCGATTAAAAACAAGCTCTTCCACTTGTAAGTCAGCTTTTCAGATCTGAGCAACCATTGGATAGTAAACTATATTGATGAGGAATCAAAAATTATTCTCTTGGTAGGAAATCTTACCAGTGAAAGAAGGGGAATGCAGAATGTGTTTCTGTTGAGGATTTAACAGCATTAAATATAAATAGCTTTTCATTCCTCACTTGACAAGGTAGCAAGGAAATGTTTTAGGCAAGGACAGGTGTCATGCCATATGTTGCTAAGTGTTTAATCAAGGACCTATATCTACCCTAGAACATCTTTTTAATGGATATGTTTCACTTACTGGGGAGAAACCTGAACCAGTGGAGAGGTACATTTTGCATTTCAATGATCAGTGAGGTTAAGACTGATGACAAAAACACTGGAGTAATGTGTGCAAGAAAAGGACTTAAGCCAAGATTTTAAATATGCCAAGACAAGTTAAATGCTCTGATACCAATTCAAAGCCATTGAATGAATAAATGCATGAATTGACAGTTACAGGGATAGAGAGCATTTTTCTTTATACAATTAAGGGAAATGACACATGCTTCTTTTAAACTTAAGCATCATTTTTTCAATAGCAATTTTTTTTTTTTTTTTTTTTTTTTTTTTTTTTGCGGTACGCGGGCCTCTCACCCACTGTGGCCTCTCCCGTTGCGGAGCACAGGCTCCGGACGCGCAGGCTCAGCGGCCATGGCTCACGGGCCCAGCCTTTCCGCGGCATGTGGGATCCTCCCGGACTGGGGCACGAACCCGTGTCCCCTGCACCGGCAGGCGGACTCTCAACCACTGCGCCACCAGGGAAGCCGAAGAGCAATTTTTTATGAAAATTGGTAAGTGATGACATGATGAAGGGTGGCGATTACACCTTTTGGGTCAAAACGCAAATAATTTGTAAATATTTCCTTTCTGAATAGTAAGCCTTTGCACTTTATTTTTCTTGATTTGAGAAGTATTTAATTAGTACAAATTCAACCATAAATTGTATAGTTCTTAATCACCACAGCAAGTTTTTCATTTTTCCAATATGATCCTTGGTAAACTGACAGATTTCTGTGATTGAACAAAATAATAGTGTTGTTTATTTTTTAACATGACAACTGAATAGTATTCTATATACTACGCATACTTTCAGAGAGAGGTGCTGCCAAAGTGCCCTAATTCAGGTGTTAATACTGCTGCTTACTTATGTTACTGGAGGAAAAAGCTGAATTTTTGCTTTTTGATGAGTGAAAGTGGAATGAATACTTAGGATTCATCTATGAAGCTGTTCAGTGTAGCAACAAATAGATATAAAAAGTTATCTATGTAGAAGCTAATCATGACATTCCTTGGCAAAAATAAGCATGTCTGGTTTATTTAAAATATTCAGTTTTCTTGGGGTAAAGTGTAGAAAGCTTTTTATTAGAACCCATGGTAGGATGTGCATTACAAGATAATATTCATGTCTTAAACTCTTGAAAGTGCAGTATTTTCATCCATTAGGAGTGTATGCTGTCCTAAAGTTTCTGAATTAATGTAAATTTTAATGTTAATAGACAAATTTTAGTGTAGTATATCATAGCCCATAGATTTGATAAGTAAATAGAAAAAACTCATAGGAGTGTACTCACATGAAACCTAAAAATGGTATTAATTCAGACAGTCTTTCCCCCATATGATATGAGAAAATCACTTCACCCTGTTCTCCAAATGAAGGATAATACAGTCGTTCCAACTGAATTAGAAATGGTGTAAACTTGAAGCTAAATGAATCATAAATCAATAAATACGTCAGCTTGCCTCCTCCTGGTTTATTGATTCACAAGCTGTTTATCCCACACTTGTGCTTCAGTGCAATTATCGTTTAATTATATTTTCTGTATGTATCAAACTGTATTTTAGATGTTGTCCTAGACCAAACAATTTCGAGCTCTATATCTAGTCACTAACCATGGGTTTATTTATCTTTTCTACTTCAGTATGTTAGTCTTCATTTCTGCTTGTGTACTAGACACATCTCACAATAGGACCTATTAAATCACATTTAACAAATACTCCTCAATTACAATCATGTTTATTGTTCTCATTTTTTACATCAAGATTGATTTGAAATATAACAGATGATGTGCTAGAGAAAATATAGCATAGTATAAACCACAAAAAGCTATTGAATTTTATGAATCTAAACCATTAAACCTGTACTTTTATTTAACTTAATGAAATGCTCTAGAAAGAAAATATAATTATTAATTGACTTGATCATTTAAGTTTTTTAAAAATATAACTGAGTGTAGAATATTCTTCCTAATTTTACATTATCTAGTGTTAAAAATCTAATCTTCAATGAACAACCCAGAGATAGCAGGTAATTTTCTACTTATATATCTGAGGCATAAAATACATTAAACATTTTTTTTTTCTAATCAAAAAGAAAACTAAGAACCCATGAAATAATGTCCAGGATGAAGTTGTCTAAAACATATTTCAGAAGCAATAACAAATATCATGTGATAGCTTAAAAAGAGATTCCCCTTAAAGAAAAGACAAATTACACTTGATCTTGCCAAATGGGAGCTGATTTTAAAGTTATACCTGGAATGTAACGTCATTTATATCATTCTTCAAAATTAAAGAATCCATCTGTTGCTTTCATACTTATTAGGAGACTGAGGTCAACTTTGAGATCTGTCATCAGAGGTTAGATCTGATTTACATGTTATGAGACAAGTAACACCCAACTTACTATAAACTCAATAAAACAACTTAATTGACAGAGAAGGCCATTTGGAAGAATTTGTTCTTCCATGATCTTAAACCCTAAAATTAGAGTGTATACTTAGATTTCAAAACTTCATCAATTTCAAAAACTCTTAGGAAATATTTAGTTGCAAATATCTTACCCAGTTCAGGTGCTATCACTCAGATCACGTACTAAGAAAGGAATGTCCTGTTCACACCTCATGATACACAAATTCAATCCACACTTATTTTATAAAGTAATTAATAAATGGATAAACGGACCAGTATTTAGGAGTCTCTAAATGAAAATTTAAAAATAGTTTTATCTGGTATTTCATTGACTCTAACTTAATTATAAGGCAAGCAATTATAAGAATTGAATAAAAAACTGTTTGCCTCTTTTCTTATGATGTTCCTTAGATGCAAATATTGGATGTGTGTGTGTGTGTGTGTGTGTGTGTGTGTGTCTTAAACTAACACTGAGTAATATGTTGGTCTCATTATTTGGGCGGCATTATAGGAACATTTTCTTCTTTCTATAACTTTGCACACAAGTTCAATACAGTCAATGAAATTTTAAAAATATATACTTTAAAATTCTACTAATTCATAATTAATTTCTGCAGATGAAGCTCTTTTTAAACTTGGAAATCAAATTGATTCACACTTCGGGAACCATGCATCTAGGAGAGCTGTCACTTTCCGCTCAGCACAAACCACATCACACATATTTCTAGATATATATAACTACAAAGCTATTGTGCATCCTACTGGATTTCCAAACTATAGATTATGTTGCAAAAATTAACTTTAAACACATAGTTTGGGAACAAATCTAAGACATAAACTTGCCTATAAAATAAATCTTCACCGCTAATTGAAATATCAACAGAGAAAGTTTCTATCTCCATTTCAGATATATCCAAAATTAGAGACCAGAATATTAGGTATCAACTTTTCTACAATTCCAAAGTGATGCACTATACTTCTAAGCAAGACTTGCAAAAAGATTTGTCAAATCTGTCACTGTTTTTGGAGGTGGTAGTGTCTCTAACTTCTAATATATTCTCTGCACCACCATGTAGGTGGTGTCTAAATTCCAAAAGTGTTGTCCTGGTTATGTCATCCTATTCATAAACATTTTTATTTCGATAGCTTTTTATTGAACGCTATGTGAAAAAGGCTTTGGGAAGACGGATGGCAGTGTGGATTAGAGAAGAAGGAGAAAATTGTTCTATCAAATAAATTTGGAGATTTTGCCAATTATGATGCTTTCTTGGAAATTTCCCAAATATATAAGCATATAGATTACTTTTACAAATTCTAAAATCAGGAAACTGATTTTACTATTAATTATTATAATTGTTTGCAAATGCATTTGATGAAGAAAAAATTTTAATGAACTCTATTTATATACAAGCTTGTAACATAAATAAATAAAAATTCTTCTCAAAGAATTTTTTAAGAGATTTTATTTTTAGGATACAAAATACTGAGTTTAAATAGCAAACTTTAGATTTGAAGTTCTTAATTACATAGAGGTAATTAGATGTTAAAATCAATACAATAATTCACCAATGAGATTCATTTCTCTTTCTTTTTCATAAAACATGTTACTATTAAGCTTTCTGAATTAGAAAAATTGAAGTGTACTGAGGAAAAGTAATGCTATTTTAAATTTAACATTTCTGAGCTATTACTTTCTTCTCGATTTTTGACTTGAAATCTTCTAAATGGAGTCTAAAATTATGCTTTAAAATTTATGGATTGGTAATATAGAATATTCTAAATGTGGCCTGTATGTTTTAACAGTTCTTTCATAACTGCACTGCTATTTTGTAGTAAGACAGAAGAGAGGTTCTCTTTTCAACAATAGATTTTTGTTTTACATGAACATTCTGAATTTACTGCCATTTGTCTTTTTGTCTTACTCTAGAAATACTGTTTTAGAGCAGTTGATCCTGAAATAAAAATACTTTATAGAAGATAGCCTCACTTGGTCAATGTTTGGGTTTTTCTTTCTCCTCTAAAACCTTGGGAATCACTAGTCTTTGAATGTTTTTCCAGATTAAGAACACTGTCCCTAAAACCATTATGCTATAATTTATTTCTCACTAAGCTAAATTGATGCAGTAGTGTTTGCTAATTCTCTGTCTCTCTTTTTTTTCGTTCAGTTGATAAATGTAAGATTAACCAGTTTTCTATGTAGAAAGTTTCAGTGTGGAACTTCAAAAGAAGTAGAAAAAGAAAAAAAAACTTACCTAACTCAAATTTGATTTACCCATGTACTAGTATATTCCTTCTGAAATTAGTATTTTAAAAAACACTTATTTGATACATATATATCAGTTTATTTCTTATCAGAAAAAAGCACTTGGGGTTGTGATGATCATAAGTCAAATAATTAAAAACAAAACCTTCTTTAAGTACCTCCCATTAACAATTATATGCCTAATAATTAGTCAATTTATTATGTTAGAATTAAAAAAACTGGCAAATAAATATGTGAGAACTTATGGTAAAATGAAATAAGAAAGGAAATATGGTTATGTTTTAAGATGGTTAGCTACATGTGGAAATGTAGAATTGACATAAAGTGACTTCAGTGAGGTTTAAAGGATTAATTACAATGGAAATATGTTAAGACTTTAAAGTTCATATTTACCTCATGGAGCTTATTGGCCTATGTTCATACCACTTGATGATATAATGAAGCTGAATTTCACAAATGAGGTAGCAAGGGTCAACACAAGAGGAGAAACCCTTAAAGGGACTTACCTGCTGTGTTCTTATTAGCTAGACTGCTAATTTCTTTAGCACTCATTTCCTCTCTACCACAATTAAACTGGTGTTTGCAAAGGATATTTGTGGCATGCACTCATTTGTGTACAGATGATCACCCCATTTAATAAGATACAGTTATTAACATTAAAATAGAGTAACTAAAGATCATCAATGAAAATTCTAGCTGATAATCTTAACACTATTGGACTTGTTCTGTTATGTTCATAATATATTTAGATTTTTAGATTTCTCCAAAAGACTCAATGTGTCTGACTTTATGTATACTCAATAGCAAATACAAATGTAAGAGTATCAGAGAGTGAATAGTTTGTTTAGGAATTGATTACAAGACACCCATATGGCAGTAAGAAAGGAAGGTAATAAAGGGAAGACAGCCAATATGTTGGGTTCTCAGATAAGTGACTACCGTGTACAATTAGAGCTTAACCTTACTGGGAATCTCTAAGAGTCAAAAGTGTCCTAGAGTTATCCCACCTAAGGGACAAAATATTTGGGGCATGCATACATCAACTTACAATAGTGATTAGTTGAGGACTACTAGTAGGTGATATTAATTCTTCAAGACTTGTGCATGAGCAGAACACGTTCCAGCAACCAGAAAAAAAAAAAAAAAAGCCCTCAAGCAAAAAGATTCACATATAGCAACTGGAAGTTTTCTAAGTGCACTGAAATGGTGAAGCACAAGGAGATACGGGTAGGACACAAACACACACATGAACACACTAATTGTGTGGCTGTAATTAAACATCATTTTAGCCAGAAACTCATTTAAAGATTTTTGTTGCTACTGGTGCCTTTTCACCTCTCAGAATGATCATTTTTAGAATGTTTTAGAAGTCATGACACCAGGTTGGTTTAAGGATTTTGCATTGGTCTTTCTCAGTGTTGAGAAAGTACTTCTATTTCTGTTCTGTTTTTTTTTTTTTTTTTTTTTTTTTTTGCGATACGCGGGCCTCTCACTGTTGTGGCCTCTCCTGTTGCAGAGCAGCACAGCCTCCGGACGCGCAGGCTCAGCGGCCATGGCTCATGGGCCCAGCCGCTCCGCGGCATGCGGGATCTTCCCGGACCGGGGCACGAAGCCGTGCCCCCTGCATCAGCAGGCGGACTCTCAACCACTGCGCCACCAGGGAAGCCCTGTTCTGTTTTGTTTTTAATAAAAAGTAAGAAATTCTTAAAGCTCTTTAGTGGGGAGATTCCTGTCCTATTCTATCAGATGGGACAAGAATAATTTTGTAAAGTGATTTTTTACTATTCTCCACTACAAGTCACCTGTTCCAGATAGGTAATTATAGTAACTCTTTTTGCACATTCCTGGCATATTGCTGCCTTTGCTTACTGTTTTCCTCATATGTAAAATGCCCTTATTTGAGCTCTAAATCTAGTACCATTTTATCTATGTAGACATCCTTATAACCCCTGGTGCCCTCTCATCTGAACTCCTAAACTTCTGCTGTCAGTATTAATAATTTGACATTTAATATTCAATCATGTAACAATTATATTTTAAGCTCCTATCTTGAGGCAGACATTGTTTTAGGGTCTAGGAATACAACAGTTAAAAACAAAAAGATAAAATATCCCTGCCTTCAAGGAGTTTATGTTTAAATAGTGGGATATACATAATAAACAGAAAAAAGAAGTAAAGTATGTAGTGTGTTAATGGTGTAAGTGTTTTGGAGAAAAAAAAACTAGAGAAAAGAAAGAGGGTGGTGGGAAGTAAGGAATTTGCAAATTCAAATTGGATAGCTAATAAAAGGAGTTCTCTTTAGGTGAGTAATATTTGGGTAATGTTCTGAAGGTGATGTTGATATCTGAGCAAAGTTATGCTGATGAGTGGGGGGAATAGTATTCCAGGCAGCTGAAGCAGCAATTGGAAAGATCCTGAGATGACACATATACCTGTTCAAGGAAAAGTAGAGAAAACAGTGTGTGGAGTGAGTAGAAGGAAACAAGGCCAAAGTGCCTGTAAGGGATTATGTTGGGCCTTGTAGATTATTATCAACACTGTTTTTTACTGAGTGAGATAGGAAGGCATTGGAGAATTCTGTGAAGAGGAGTGACATGATATGATGAATCTTGAATAGGATTACTTTGCTGCCTTGACAGCAGAGTGTGCAGACAGGTTAGGGAAACTATTACAATTATCTGGATGAATGGAAATTGTGGTTTAAACAGGGCAGTAGCAGTAGAGATGTTGAAAAATGTTTAGACTCTGGACATATTTTGAATATGGAAATGACAGGACATGCTGACAGATTGAATGAAAGGCATGAGAAGACAAGAGGAATCCAGGGTGACACCAAGTTGTTTGACCTGAATAACTAGAAGGACAGAATTGTCACTGTTTGAGATGGAGACACAAATTAGCATAGTAAATGTGGAGGGGAAGATTGGGAACTCTCTTTTGGACATGTTAATTTTGAGCTTCCTATCAAATATCCAAGTTGAAATATTATATAGCAAGGTATATATTTATTTCTGAATTTCAGGAGAGTAGATTGCTTTAGCAGTATATGAATTTAGGAGGCATAGACTGGATAAGATCATCAAGAGAGTAATTAGATTGAAAAACACAAGACATCCAAGGGGTGAATCTCAGAACATTTCCACATTAATGAAATGAGATCAGAGAAATGAGGAAGAACCAGCAAGAGGACTGATAAAGAGTGACCAGTGAGCAAAAGTTAAACCAGAGTTGTGTAATACCATCAAAGTTAAGTAAATAAATTATTTTATGGGTGGAAGAATAATAAATTTTGTTAAATGATGCCGAAAAGTTAAGTAAAATGTCAACTGAAATTTAGTTGTGGGATTGAGCAAAGTAGAGGTCATTGCTAACTTTGACAAAAAAACTCTTTGAAGTAGAAAGGTGAGGGCAAAAGCCTAATAAGAATAGGTTCATGAGATGATGGGAAGAAAGAAGGTGGAGACAATATGTCAAGGTAATTCTTTACCTCTGGAGGAGAGAAAGAGAGAACAGGGGAAGTGAGTACATAGGAAATTAGGGGCATGCGCACACACACACACACACACACACACACACACACACACACACACACGAAGAGCTAACCAACAGCTGTGAACGGGGCACTACTGTGTCCCAGGCATTGTGCTTAATACTCGGGAAGCAGTGGTGAACAAAACATAAACAGGGGACTCACTTACCCTCATCTTTTTATCAGCATTTTATCCCAGAATATGGGAGTCTGTTTTCACTATCATAAATCCACCACCTTAATTTTAGATAATTGCTGTTACCTTTCCATATCTTTCTAAAGAAAGGCCATACCTCTTATACTATCCTTCTTAATTTAGACCCAGCTTTTCTCTATTACCACCTGAGAATTCTCAGATATAGGGAATGATCTGTGGCACCTTTGAATATTTATTTTATAAATTGCTTCCTATCAACTGATGCAGAATTGGCAGGCAACATTTTGTAACAAATTATACCCCTGGCTTTCTGGACCAGGTTGAGGGGTAAATTAGTCAAGAAAAGGGAGAAACCCTTACATGAAGTGCCACAAAATGTGCTGCTGAGGTTCCAAGAGTTTCCTCTAATCCAGATCCAGCCATGAGCTCACCTTTATCATGGATCTTCTTGAATTTCTGTGGGATTTGACTTATCTTTCTTTACAAAACAATTTTTTTTTAAAAAGCTAACAAAACACAAGAAAAGTAAATTCCCTTGAACTAGCCCAAACTCAATTCTTTGAATCAAAGCAGCTAAAGCTAACAGTGCTATTGTATTTGATTTCTTCTCTTTACCCTTTATCTTTTTGCACACCTATTATTATGTTGTATCTATTACTTACCATTTTACTTCTGCTAAAATAATTATATCGATACACATCTTTTGATTCTGATCATTAGTCAACTTATTATAGAATCATAAATTGATAGTTTTTCACTCTTCAAAACCTAAAGACATTTGCATTTGAAGAAAGCATAAAAGATATATGTGACTGCAAGTTCAAGTCGGTAAAAAATTATTTATGGGCCATCACACTTTTGTAGCCTGACCTGTTGACCCTCAATGTTCATTAGAAATTCATCAGTACCAGACTATCCTCTCTTCTTTGCTTCTTCCTTTTTTTTTCTGATCGATTGGCTTTAGGCCAAGGAGAGATTTTTTACAGAAAACCTTTTTGATTAGCTCTTCACTCTCCTGATAGTTTCAGAATAACTCATTTAAAATGAAAACTTCAGATCATAGCTTATTTTCTGAAAAATTTCATGGAAAACTGGGTCTATCCAACAGTGCTATTCTCCGAAGAAAAGTTCCAGCCCCCATCTCTGTTTTTGTGTGTGTGCGTGTGGAGGCCATAGGCAAAGATAATTTTTATTTTATTGTATCTGAGACATTTTTAAAAAATCCTGACAACTTCAAAACTTGATTTCTTCATGTAATTAAAAAATAGCAATTTTTTAAATGTTCAGTATGTGCTAGACATCAAGCTATTTCCATAAAATTGGTTATTTTATTTAATCTTTTGAACAACTACATTTGGCTGGTAATATTCTTGTGCTCATTTTATAGATAAGAACACTGAAGATATACATGGTTAAGTGACTTATTCGAAGTCACAAACCCATAATTATTTTGATATTCTCCCTTTTTCATTGCTATGTTGTATTTCATTCCATTTTGTTGATGTACAAAAATGTCTTTATTCATTTACTTATTAATGGACTTTTGAGTTATTTCTAGTGTTTTTTTTTTTAGCTGTGCTACATGGCATTAATTATTTCTAGTTTTTGTCCACTGATAATAAAACTGCTTTGAATATTTATGTACAAATATCTTTATTTTCAGTTTTAAATGACACATTTTACTATCTGTGGTTAATGAGCAGTTTCTTCTTCCAAATCTATAGGCCCTGAATTTAGGGACTTTGTCTGTTTTCATTCATTACTGCCAGTTGTTTTCTGGCTCATTTCTCTCTATTAATATTGTACTTTGCCAAATTCAGCCAATAACAGTGAACATACATTATTAACATTCTGTATTCCAACAATCTGTATTCCAACAATTATAACCCCAGGGTTATAAGTTTATTAGACATTATCTGAATCCCAAATTATCAAACACAAGTTTTGCTAAAAGTTATACTATCATAGGGCTTCCCTGGTGGCGCAGTGGTTGAGAGTCCACTTGCTGATGCAGGGGACACGGGTTCGTGCCCCGGTCCGGGAAGATCCCACATGCCGCGGAACGGCTGGGCCCGTGAGCCATGGCCGCTGAGCCTGCGTGTCCAGAGCCTGTGCTCTGCAATGGGAGAGGCCACAACAGTGAGAGGCCTGCGTACCACAAAAAAAAAAAGTTATACTATCATAGAATCTGAATCAGTATGATGGTATGGGTTCAAGTTTTCAGAGAAGAAGCTTAATAGCCCTCATTTGAAAAATAACTATAAATTATAAACACAAAATTGAATATTTGTAATGAGAAGATAAATCACAAATATAAAACATAACAAGTGCCAGAGGCAACACAAGTTAAATAAAAACATATTTCTCTGAAATATCTATAAATCTTTCTGCTTTTTTGACTGTATTATCTTTTATTGCATATTAATATTATATTAAATTTTGTAATATGTTTTTCTCTCAGAGAATAGAACTGTAAATCTGTCTTTAGCATAGTAGAACTTTTTAAAAATTATTGACAATTTGGACACATAACATAAGACTTAATGCATAGAAACACTACTGTTAGTAGTAATGGTGCATCTTTTTGCCCCATTAATACTAAAAGAATTCTCATAAATTCTACAACTCCTATACAAAAGAAAAAATGCATTGTGTGTTTATAGTTATATTCATCACATTATTTTCCATATTACAGAGAACTTTAGTTTTGACTAGGCTTCTGTAAAAAACCAGTCTTCCACTTATAATTTTACAATTTGATAATTGGAAAAAATATTCCATCTACTACTTTATAACTTTAAACATTCCAGTCTTGTGACTCCTCCACAACTCACCTTCTTCTGGTTCCAGGTGCTACAGGACATGTTCCTATTGCATAATTCCAAGTAAAGTGGCACAGAGGGTTGCAGAAATATTCTGGAAAGCATTTCTGCACTGGCATGGCTAACAGCAGTTTAGCTATAAATAGTGAGTCACATTCTTATAATTCATTAAGCTCAAACTAAATATATCTCCAACTCAATTATCCCTTAGATAAATGGAAGAAATGATTGTGGCAACTCTAAATCCACTCAATATGAAGAAAAATGTGATGGGGAGGAAGTTATAGTAAAAAGAGACAGTGGTCTTTACAGAATGAGATTACAGTACCTGATGTTTGCACATTTTGTAAATATGTTTACTTGTAAAATAAATGTGAGCACATTACTAAGTTCCGTCCTAGGGCTATTAAGTGGACTGTATAAGTGGGGGGACCTGAGGCCTAAGTTCTATTTGACTTCTTTTTTTTTTTGCAGTATGGGGGCCTCACTCTCGTGGCCTCTCCCATTGCGGAGCACAGGCTCCAGACGCACAGGCTCAGTGGCCATGGCTCACGGGCCTAGCCGCTCCGTGGCATGTGGGATCTTCCCGGACTGGGACACGAGCCCGCATCCCCTGTATCGGCAGGCGGACTCTCAACCACTGCGCCACCAGGGAAGCCCCTTGACTTCTTTTTTTAAAATTTTTATTGGAGTGTAGTTGATTTACAATGGTGTGTTGGTTTCAGGTGTACAGTAAAGTGATTCAGTTATACATATACATATATCCACTTTTTTATTCTTTTCCCATATAGGCCATTATAAAGTATTGAGTAGAGTTCCCTGTGCTATACAGCGGGTTCTTATTAGTTACCTATTTTATATATAGTAGTGTGTATATGTTAATCCCAATCTCCCAGTTTATCCCTCCCTCTCTTATCCCCTGGTAACCATAAGTTAGCTTTCTACATCTGTGACTCTACTTCTGTTTTGTAAATAAGTTCTTAGTAGATCTGTCCCTGATCTCCATCTTTTTAGCCTATGATAGCATTTACCTTATTACCTGCCTCTGAACACCTAATCAGATACCACATATTTTAGACTTTTATTTATGTTGGAATCTCACATGTATGAACTGAAATCTCGGTCAGGATAGGCTAGGTTATGATGTGGAATTCAACACCTCCAAAATTTCACAATCATCCTAACATGGCAAAGAGAACTCTATAGTTTATCACACTGGAAATTAAAAGTTACAGCTTAGAAATAACATGACACTTACCTCCCTTACCTCAATAGCTAGTACTAGAAACACCCAAACTCAGGACCCTGAGCAAGTTCAGTCTTCCATATGTCTAGAAATAATGGAAATCAGGAAATTAGTGAGCGGCACAAAAGACTCCCCATAGTATAATAGACATGTCAAACTTACCATGTCAAAAGCTGCTCTCCTAGGCTACTCCCAGCACCTCTTGCTACCTGTGCTATTGCTTCAACATAACGTGTTGTCTACCATATTTTATTACTGAAGTATAGCACCTGTAAGAAATAACAATGGAAACATTTCCAATTTTTACTTTATTAACTGCATTATTATCTATGAAACGTGTTGCTACTTACGATAGAGCAAAAATCAATAGTAATCTTAACTAAAATATTATGTGAAAGCAAATATATTGAAGAAAGGCATGTAGAATTTTGTTTTGTTTTTATTTTTTCCATGCTGGTTACATGACACATTATTTCCCTCATCAGAGAACTGGTTAACAATAGATATGAGACTTCCCCGGTATCTTGACACCCCATTCAGTGCCTCTTCTCTTTAGATGCTTTTATCCTAATTTTTGCCTAGAAAGGTAACTAAATAAGCAATAGTAATTCAGCAAAAATTCCCTCTTTTAGCTTGTAACGCATAATTTTTTAAATTGAAATAATCTTGTGTTTTGTATCTATTAAAATAATTTTCATCTTTCTGATAACTTTTACTTTTCTCATTCATTTATTCTAATAGGACACTCTTATTTTTGTTAGTTAATTTATTTAGACCTTACAATATGTCCTGATCTGGAAATACAAAAAGTATAAAGCACAGCTCCTGCCATCAACTTCACAAGTAGAATTTAGACAAGGAGTTAACAAAATAGAGAAGAAAAAGAACGGCATTAAAGGCAGGGAAAATTAATGTATAATACCATGGTAGTTTGAAACTATATTATTAGAGGACTATTGCCAGTATACTGCATTTCAGTAAAATTGGAATTTGGGGTGTGTATACTTTGTCATGCAGATGGATCACACAGCAGGATGAGGGGACTGGTGAAAGATAAAATAGAAGAGGTGAGCAGTGGCCAGATCATGAATGAGACTTTGGCTACAGAGAAGTAATCACCATTTTCCTGTATATGGTGGGAGCATTGAAAGGAATACCACTATTGGATTGTCTCTCTCTTGTTCTATTATAGTGCTTTTATTCTGTTTTTTATACTCAATGAATGTCTAGACCATTTTGATAATTTTTGTACAAATACTACCTTCCTGTAATGATCATTCTTTGCTTTCTTCTGTCAAAGCCTATGATTCAAAGTCTTTTTTAAAATCATTTTTCTTGAACTGTTTTCCTGCAGTATAACATTTCAATAAGCATTTTCCCTTTATAATTATTTTACATTAACCTGCTTTTGCTTTAATTTTTTACAATCTGTGATTCAGCAAGCAATAATTTTGCACTTTGTTCTTAGAATGGATTATTATGGTAGTAATGTAGGAACTACTATATTAATAATTTATAGACATTACATAAAAATAGAACCTTAATAAATATATATACTGCAGAAGTTAGGTTAAAAATCTTAGAAGAGAAAGTTGTGGTAACCATGTTAACGTTCATTACATTCAAATGGAGTGACTACTATGTGCAACATGGATAGCTAGTCTCTGTATTTCAGGAAAAAATATAAGTAAGAGAGTCTCTAATTTCAAGGTATATTCAGAAACAGATCTTTTTTTATGAAATCAGTTGGATAATTTTAAGGTGGTGTATCCTTATTTATAGCAACTATTTTTATTTATCATAGTTACCATTCTATTTTTATGGTTTCTTATTATAAAAACATGGAGGCTTATTGTAAAGCTATAATAAACACACTTTCACTTAGCTGTGCTAATGTTAGGCTCACTATAGATGCTATAAGAACTGAACATTTGCCAAAGTTAATAGTGTCTCTGTTCTCTTTGTCTATTTGCACAGAAAAAAGTCAACTTTTGTATGACAATGTATTATCTCATTTCTAGTACACATGATCCCAGGACTTTTCTGATTTCTGAAAGGTACCCAGTTTGTGAAAGAACAAACACCCTACATACCAGCAAGGATGTTCTTTTAAGGACTCATTAAAGTGTCTCCTTGAGAGGTGTACAATTCCCTGCTTCTTTGTGTTGTAATTTCTCCACATCATCTGATGTATCAGTCTGGTGCTTTTTTCAGGTATATGCATTTTATAGTAAAGTTTCATAGTACATAAGTGATTCCAGACTGATCACTAGCACTCTTCATAAGCTACTCTGTGAGCTGAATATCCTGTTAAACTCTATGACATCAGATTATCTCCACACCAAGCATAATTTTAGCCTATGTGGGTGTCATAAAGTGCATGAAGTTCCTTAAAGAAACTTGTTATCTAGCAATTGTAGCACCAACACTTTAATTTGGTATAACTCCAAGACTTTGACTTTTCCTGTACTGACCAATGCCTCCTCTTAAGTCTCCTAATTGTTAGACTTCCCCAATCCATAGTGGATCCATAGATAACCATCCCATGCTCAACACTATGGAGTTAATCAATACGTGTATTTTAACTGATATGATATTTATAAATAAACATCCAAGCAATTACAACTTATCCTGAGATATGTGGGAGAAGAAAAAAGCCTCAAGAATTTTTGAAGCCAAGTTTTCTAAAATATCAGGCTATTTCTTTTTCAAGTAGGGCTAAGCAGATAGTAGTAAAGAATGAAATTGTTGAAGTTTCTATCTTGAGTTCTATATTCTTATATTTTCTCATTAGAATTTTATATAGGACACAAACACAAAATCACCCAATTAAGCAGAAAACAAAGATGTAACATTTGTAGGACATAACTTTTCACATAACAATTTTAGTTATCAAATGAACACTTGTGTAATGCCTTCTATGTATCATGCAGCATTCTAAGTGCTTACATGTATAAACTCATTAATCCTCATTAAACTATGGCTGAATTACTATGCACTTTAGAGCTTTCATGTGAAGTAGCTACACATGTTTCGAAAGTACTTGTTAGTAGTGACGGAGGGATTGTGGAGATAATGGGGCTTCTCACGATCAGTGGGCAATTGATAGTGATCCAATTGCAAGAGGCAAGTGCAGAGAATATTTAATGATCATTCTGTCTTCCAGGATTAGAAACTCATTGTTCTTGGAGAAGTCTTGTGGGATAAAATGACTTCCTTACTGGGCAGTAAATGAAAGAATACATGCTTTAAAAATCATTATCTTATATAGACAGTTTTCTGGATCACAATGTATTTTTCATATATATTATTTCATTTGATGTGAGGACATTGTGAGATAACAATTTCTACTGTTTACTGATTGATAAGCCAGACAGTGTGTCCATTACCTCAATTCACTTCACTGAATCTTCACAACTTCCGATCATACCCAAGTAATAGAAGGGGAAACTGAGGCTTAGGTATTAAGTACTAGCAAATCACTGTACCATGATAAGTGTAGATAACTATGTTTTGATTGAATTGATAGATATGCTCACAGAAACAAAGTAAGTATGGTGTTAGAGAAGGGCTGATAACCAACTTTTGCCTAAATTATGTTTTAACCACATTGTTATTGTTATTATTTAATCATTATTTTCATAGCCCCTGCTTTAGAGATGAGGAAACAAATGAGAGTTATGCCTCTTCCACAACTCCATTGATTGTGACTGGAATTCAAGCTAATTATAGAGGCAATATAATAGAGCAAAATGATATGCCATAAAGAAATAGGTTCCCCAAAAATGAACAAAACCCTGTTAGAATTAGTAAACAAATTTAGCAAATTTGCAATATACCAAATCAACACTCAAAAATCAGTTGTGTTTCTGCATGCTAACAGTGAGCAATCTAAAATGAAATTAAGAAACAATTTCACTTACAGTAGCATCAAAAAGAATAAAATACTTAGGAATAAACTTAACAAAAGTGGCAAAAGACCTGTATGGTGAAAACTAAAAATGCTGCTGAAATAAGTTAAAGAAGAAAAAAATAAATGGAAAGTTATCCTGTGTTCATTGACTGGAAAAATTATTATTGTTAAGATGGCAATGATACCTAAAAGCAATCTACAGATTCAACACAATACGTATAAAAATCCCAATTATTTATTTTTTTGCAGAAATAGAAAAAAAAAATCCTAAAGTTCACATGGAATCTCAAAAAAACTTGGATAGACAAAACAACCTGAAAAGAACAAAATTGGAGTTCTCACACTTCCTGATTTCAAACATACTACAAAGGCTACAGTAATCAAAATAGTGTGGTACTGACATAAAGACAGACATAGACAGATGGAATAGTGAGCCCAGAAACTTTCTCACACATGATTAAGTAATTTCTACAAGGGTGCCAAAACCATTCAATGGGGAAAAGACAGTATTTTCAACAATTGGTTTAGGGAAAACAGAATATCCATATGCAACTGAATGAACTTGGATCCGTACCTCATATAGTATACAAAAATTAACTCAAAATTTACCAAAGACCTAAGAGCTAAAACACAAACTTTATGAAAGAAAAACAAAAAGGAATAGATTTATGATATTGAATTTGCAATGATTGCTTGAATATAACACTAAAAGCACTGGCAACAACAACAAAAATATAGATTGGATTACATCAAAATTAAAAGCCTTTGTGTATCAAAGGTCACTATCAAAAGAGTGAAAAGGTAACCTAGAATGAGAAAAAATATTTGCAAATCACATATCTGATAAGGGGTTAATATCCAGAACACATAAAGAACTACAATTCAACACAGAAAACAGGCAATCTAATTCAGAAATGGGCAAAGGACTTGAATAGACATTTCTCCAAAGAAGACATACAATTAGCTAATAAGTACATGAAAAGATGCTTAACATCACTAATCATTAGGGAAATGCAAATCAAAATAAAAATGAGATTCCACCTCAAACATTAGGAAGGCTATTATTAAAAAAATAAAACTGGAAAAAATAAGTTTCAGTGAGGATGTGAAGAAATTGGAGTTTTTGAACACTTCTAGTGGGAATGTAAAATAGAGGAGGCTCTGTGGAAAACAGTATGGCATTTCCATAACAAATTAATGATAGAATATGGTCCAGGAATTCCACTTCTAGGTATATACCCAAAATAATTGAAAGCAGGGAGTCAAACAGTTATTTGTCAACCAATGTTCATAGCAACATTATTTACAATAGCCAAAAGGTGGAAATAACCCAAGTATCTATCAACAGATGAAAGGATAAACATAGTGGTGTGTGTGTGTATATATATATATATATACTTTGAAATGTTATTCAGCCTTAAAAAGGAAGGAAATTCTTACACATGCTGCAACTTGGATGAATCTTGAAGACATTATACTAAGTGAAATAGGCCAGTCAACAAAGGACAAGTACCATATGATTCCACTTATGTGAGGTCCATAGAGTAGTCAAATTCATAGAAACAGAAAGTATAATGGTTGCTGTCAAGGGCTGAGGGGAGGGGAAAATGAGGAATTATTGTTTAAAGGTACAAAGTTTTAATTTGGAAAGATGAAAAAACGTTCTAGAAATGAATGGTAGTGATGTTTGCACAACAAGGGGACTGTACATAATGCTATGAAGCTGAACACTTAAAAATGGTTACAGTGGTAAATTTTTTTATGTGTAATTTACCAAAACGTTTAAAAGTTTTTTAGAAAACAAATAACATTAGAGAACGAGAAACATAAATTCCCAATTGACTTTTTAATTTAAAAGCTGTAACTTTGAGCAGTTGGTCAAAATCTTTTCATTTTTTGTTCCATTGAAAAAGAAAGTGTAGATAATCCATATTCTCTAAGGTTGTCGGGAGGCTTTATCACAATAATGTATGTAAAATACTTTGTACAGTGCCTGACACAAGGCAGGTGTGCAAAAATATCTTCAATGTTCATCATACAACTGTGTGCTAAGCATCAGTGTTTGGATGGGTGATTATTTGGAAAAAAAGCTCCATTTAAGGATTTAAATAATAAGTAGGTATTAATCACACAAGCGTCTTGTAATGATTAAACTATTAAACTAGCATTTATAATAGAGCAATGCCTTGAGATACAAAATAAGCCCTGATTTAATGACATATCTATCTAGTTCCTTTTTTTTATGGCTTAAACTGTTTCTTACACTTGTGTTACATCATAGCATCTAGGAAATCAGCTCTAAAGTTCATCCCACACACCGAGGTTATCACATCTAACCTACTTTTAACCACAAACCCACTGTTCACAGAAATCATCTCCTACTTTTCCTATTCATACCTACTTTTCCTATCCATACCTCAATCTTTGTTACGATATCTCAAGTGCCCTGGCACAACTTTGCATTTTCTACATGTTTGTAATTGTTTTTCTGAAACCCTTGGGACCAGATAATTTCTGAAATTCAGAATTTTTTGAATTTTAGAAAGGTAATGTGTTTAATATTCTGTGTATTTAATAACACCCCCAATGAGGTTTGGGGCAGCACTCTGTAAGCAAAAATATGAATATTTCTAGTGTCATACAAATGAATATTTACATTAAGTGGTATAAGTAAAGTCAGTAAAAACCTCACATCAATTCATGTCAGGTTTGTGCTTAGTCTGGATGTAACTGGGCTGGACACATATGCAACTAACTCTAGAAGAAGACCCCTGTCCCCCAAATATTCACTCACTTATAGGATGAAAAATGCAGGTGGGGCAGGGAACATCTAGGTGACTGTGAAGCTATGGAAATTTAAGAGGTCAAGGAAGTGGCCTCCCTAGAAAGGGGGAGAGGAGGCTCTGGAATTAGCTATTTGTTCTGTTGACTCAACTCAGATTTGCTGAAACAGCTCTTTGATAAGCTAACAAAAAGAAGATAGAAAATGAGATTTCAGGGATATCCAGATTTGTTTTTATTCAGATGCCAACTTATGGAAATTTTTTGGGCTTCAAAGCAAAGTTTGGGATTTTGGAATAGTGGATAAGTGGTAACTATACAGTGGACCAGTATATTAAACCTGCTTTTTTTTCTACTTCATAAAAATTCAACAACTAAAGTCTCTCTCTCTCTTTCTCTCTGTCTCTTTCTCTCTTAGAATACAGAATTCTGGGATTCACTGAGATAGAATCTTTAAAACTGTATATCTCGACTCTTTTTTATCTTTGTCCCCTTCTCCTACTAGCCTTTTTAGACTTTTTTTCCCTAATTGCCTACCGCCATGATATTTAATACCAAAGATATACTATATATCTGTTGATGTACTGTTGTGACCTTTTGGAGGACCGTGCATCATTATAATATCTAACATTTGTGTCCCCTCAAGGACCAGTTTTTGTCCCTTTGGGGGCTACTACTTTATCCACATTGGAAATGCATGCCCAAGTTAGAGAGTACAAATTTTTACCAATGTGACAAGGTGAAGGCAAACCCACTTGGTGTCCTTTAATATGTTTTTGTAACAACTTTAATCAGGTTAACTATGTTTTGTATTAGATCTCTCTTTAAAGAATCTGTAAAAAAATCAAATGTTTTTTAGTACTCAATATAAATTGAAAGATGTGGGTATGATGAATGGTCATGAACATACATTTTTAAAGTAATGAGTACACAGTTCTGTTGAAAGAAAACTGTACAAGAAATTAATGCAAAGACCTTTTGGGGGGGATATTAAGTGCTTTAGAAGTTTTATTTCTTTTAGGTTTTATGTATTGAAATCTTTACCTAACTAATATTTTGAAAAGTCTGATGTCAAAATGAGAAAGACTGGATAGATTTGTCTACAGAAAGCTTCTAGCTTATAAGGTAAAAATGAGTCAGAAATTAAAGACACAAAATCTGGAACCAAGATGTTGCCAGAAGCCGAAATGTGAAAAAAATTGCTGAACTTGAAATTAGATATGATTCAAGGTGTGACTTGGCCAGCTTGCTATTTTTTATCTTCTCCAATCTCTCTTCCTCTTATTTATAAAACTGGAATTATGATTATTCCAAAGTGTATTTATGGGACTGAAATGAGGTAGCCTGCGCTAAATTGTTCTATAAATCATAACGTGTAAAGATATAAACATTCATTGAATTATATCAAGAATTAATTATAGAACTATGTCCAGTGTAATTTGAAATTAAGAACAAATTCTGGAGGCTAAAGTGACATTCATGACCCCTCTCCATCTTGTCTCTGCCAAACGCTCCTGCTTTAATAGTTTATGCTTCTAAAATTTTGTTTTTGAGTTTAGTTAACATTATGGTTATCCATTTTAAGAGTTACCTGGAAAATGTGTAAACTCCTGTATTTTTATTAATAGAATTTTTCTGATTGAAGACATTTTAGGAGAATTGAGGCTATCTTAAAGATTAAAGTCTTTGAGACTATCTCTTCCTGAGTTTGTACTCTTTAATAGCATCAACTTTTAGAGAGAGAACTTGTCAACATATGTATCATTTTCTGGATTCAGCCAAATGTCTAATGCAACTTTTCTCATAGAGGATCTTTAGACACTTCTTCTATTATTCTAAAGTCTTAAATTAATTTTTAAAAATCCTTGATTTACAGCAGAGTGGTGTGTGGGAACTGCACTTTCTTTCTTTTGAACTATTATAACATTCCCCTATTATATTACTTTTCTCAGTGTATCATAATGGTTTGTTTACTTTCCTGTCTCTCTCATTAGACAGAAAGCTGCTAAGAAAACATCATTTTCTATCCAGCCTGCAGCACAGTGCTTGTTAATACACTCAGTATTCCTTGAATTAAATTGAATAACACTTTGTACCTTTTTGGCCGACATCTTACATGGCATTTTGTTTTAGTGATATGTACATGTATTTATTCCACTAGTGTATTGCAAATTCCTTGAAGTATGGAGCTATAACTTTATTCCCTTATCGGCATGAAGTGAATAAATATTTGGGAGGTGGATTGCTGAATGGTGCCAGAGGCAATCGGCACGGAACCATTGTTTCTTTCTGCACCGTATTTAGTTTTATTATGATCAGGTTTCCTAATAGCTCAGACCTAATAGCCACCAGAAATTCTAAGCCAAATGAAGGAAAAAAGGGGAAAAATTAGGTAAGAAAAGAAACAAATGGGCTAAAGCTTTTGGAGAGCAATAGATTCTAAGATATATAAGCCTGTGGTGTGGAGGGCTAAGGAGACATTTATTCTGAACACATTTTCATATAATTATAGTTAACAAGACAGAAGCCATCAATTGCAACATCCGTCTATCTAACAGCAGAAAGAAAGTAAAAAGTGTGTGTAACAAGGCAGAGAAATCCATCCAAGTGTCAGTATGACAAAGAATAGTCTGAGGGTGGACACATAGCACTCTAATCAGATTATAGAGGCAAAGATGGAATGTCATTAATTGCGTTTTGAAAAAAAATCATATCTGGGTTTTGGTTCAGTATGTAAGTAGCTTGGAAGTCACCACTCTATCCTAACAGCAAGTAGAGATCTTAACAGACTGAAAAATCAACAATTCTTCTTGGATCCATAAGCAGTGGAGAGACACATGGCAAATCGCTTCACCGAAGATTGGAGAGTCAGACAAGCCAATAAATGGAGGCACAGATTAACAAAACAGAGGCTCAAGAGTAGACACTGCCATGGGAACGAGTGCCTGGATAGGAAAACTTTAACTGTAAGTGATGAATTGCCAGAGGTTCAGTGTAGACAATTCTGAAAGTCAAAAACTCCAGTGAGACCCAATCACAGGGGCTCCCCCATAATTCTGTCAACTTTACCTCTAGGAGCTCAACCAGATTCTCCAAGTAAATATTAGAGAAAATTCTCCTCTTGCTTCTCTCAGGGAATGGGCAAAAGGAAATATTTTGAAATATACAAGAGAACTCTGTTTTTAACAGGCCTGCTCTCAAGAAAAACTAGTTAACCAGAGCCTAACAAGCTCGGGGATTATCAGAGCCTAACTGACCTAGGGGAATGGAAATACCCAACTCCAGTTAGTTCTAGCCTTCCTAGTGGAAGACGGGAAATACCCAACTCTAGCCCCCTCTAGCTATCCTGTACCACTGGAGGGATTAGAAAAACCTGACAGAGTTGTGAAGTTCACAGTCTAGAGGCATAAGCTCACTAAGAGTGACACCTACTCATAGAACTATAGAACACTTCCCCTCCTCCTACACCTTGCTACTCATTATTAAAGGCCAATTTCATGCAGTTCCTTTCACCCAGCACATCATGTCTGGCTATCAAGAAAAAAAAATTCAAAGCTTACTAAAAGACAAAAAACCACAAAGCAAGCAAAGAATCAGACATGGCAGAATGCTAGAATTATCAGACCAGAAACTTAGAACTACTATGATTAATATGCTAAAATTTCTAATGAATAAAATGGACAGCATGCAAGAACTAATAGGTAGTGTAAGTAGATAGATGGAAATCCTAAGAAAGAACCAAACAGAAATGCTAGAGGTCAAAAACAGTATAACAGAAATGAAGAATGCCTTTGATGGGTGTATTAGCCAGTATTCTCGAAAGCATAACCAATAGGATATGTAGATGATAGGTAGATAGATGGAGAGATAGATAGATAGGTATAAGGGGAGATTTATTATAGAAACTGGCTCATGTGGTCATGGAGGCTGCAAAATCACACAATCTGCCTTCTGCAAGCTGAGAACCAAAAAGGCCATTGATATATTTTAGTTCAAGTCCATAGGCCTGACAACCAGGGGAACTGAACTGGAGAGCCATTGGTTTAAGTCCTGGAGTCTGAAGGCCCAAGAACCAGAAGCACTGATGTCCAAGGGCAGGAAAATATAGACTTCCTAGCTCAAGAAGAGAGAGTAAGAATTCGTCCTTCCTCCCCCTTCCCTGCCCTTTTCTTTGTTCTATTCAGGCCCTGAACATATTGTATGATTCCAGCCCACATTAGTGAGGACAAATCTTCTTTACTCAATCAGTCTACTGATTCAAATGCTAATCTATTACAGAAATGTTCTCACAAACACACTCAAAAAAAATGTTTTACCAGCTATTTGCACATCCTGTAGCCCAGTCAAGTTAATACATAAAACCATCACAATGGGGTTACTAGTAGACTAAATACTGGTGAGAAAAGAGCCTCTAAACTTGAGGATATATCAAAGGAAACTTTAAAAACTGTAAAACAAAGAGAACAGAGACAAACAAATAACAACAAAAACCGAAATAGAAAATCCGAGGACTGTGGGACAACTACAGCAGGTATAACATACAAGCAATGGGAATACCAGATGGAAAAGAAAAGAAGGAACAGAAGAAATGTTTGAAAAAATAGTGACTGAAAATTTCTCCAAATGTCAAACAACAAACCACAGATCCAGGAAGCTTAGAGAACACCAAGCATAATAAATGCCTAAAACACTACCCCATCCATGTCATTTTCAAACTATAGAAAGTCAAAGATCAAGAAAAAAATTCTGAAGGAAACCACAGGGAAAAAATAACTTACCTACAGAGGAGCAAAGATAAGAATTACATCCAGCTTCTCCTCAGAAACCATGCAAGCAAGAAGATAGGAGACTGAAATATTTAAAGTGTTAAGAGAAAAAACAAAAAAAAGCCAACCTAGAATTCTGTACCCTGTGAAATAATTTCTCCTGTGAAGAGAAAAAAGGAATTATTCAGATAAAAAAATTGAGAGAATTGGTTGTCAGTGGACCATTCTATGAGGCCAGCATTTCCCTAATACCAAAACTAGAAAAGACATTATAAAAAATGAAAATGATGGAGCAATATCTTTCATAAACATAGATACAAAAATCCTCAACAGAGTATCAACAAGTCAAGTACAATTATGTATAAAAAGAATTATACATTATGGCCAAGTGATATTTATCTCAGGTATGCAAGGGTGTTTCAACATTCAAAAATCAATTAATGTAATTCATCATGTTAACAAACTAAAAAGAATATTACTTAGCACTAAAAGGAAGTGACCTATCAAGTGATAAAAAGAGATGAAGGAAACTGAAATGCTTATTTCTAAATGAAAGAAGCCGATCTGAAAAGGCTAAATACTGTATGACTCAAACTATGTGACATTCTAGAAAATACAAATTTATGGAGACAGTAAAAAGATCAGTCAGTGGTTGCCAGGGATTTGGGAGAGGTGAGGAAAGGCTTTGTAGGTTGAAGCACAGGGAATTTTTAGAGCTGTAAAAATGCTCTGTATGATAGTATGATGATGGATACATGTCATTATACAACTGCCTAAACCTGTACGTAGAATGTACAACACCAAATATGAACTCTAATGTAAACTATGGGCTTTGGGTGATTATGTTGTCAATGTAAGTTCATCAGTTGTAACAAATGTACCACTCTGATGGGGAATGTTGATAATAGGAGAAGTTAGGTATGTGTAGGGTCAGGATATATATAGGAAATGTCTGTAGCTTCTTAATTTTTTTCTGAATCTAAAACTGCTCTAAAAACATAAAGTCTTTAGAATTAAAAAAACAAGACCACAGTTTTAGTCTATTTTTTTCTATCTTGATATACATATTTAAGGTCATAGATACATATAGCCATGATAATTTTGAAATATACAGATAGCTTATTACATGTTCTATTAATAAATCTACAGTATTTTAGATCATCAGTTTTGGGGTTTTATTTAGAAATCTTTTACCCTCTGGTAAGTTGTAAGTGGTGTGCCCTCTGTTCTCACATTCACTAACTCACTGAACCCAGTGTTCAAAAAGAAGCCTATGCATTCATTACTGAGCTACATAATTAGCCTTGCATTTTTCTCTAACATATTTTTCTCCTCCTTTAGAATGATTTTAAACTGGTCACCCTGCCATTACTTGATGTAAACTGAAGAAGGGTTAGATATTTGTCTAAGAAAAAAATTGGACCTGAATTTTTAAATTAGCTATCTAGCTTTCAGTGCTATTCTGCAAATAGTGGCATATTAGTGACTGGGGTATGAGCTTTCTTTCTTCACTATTTGGGTTAAGGTGAGGATTAATCTTTTAAACCTGTGTCACATCTGTGAGATAAAGTGAGTAGCCTTCTGGGGGTTCTCCTAGCACAAGAATTATATAAATATAGTAGAAATGGGGGTAGTGAAACTGTCTAATAAGAGCTAAAGATATTGATGATTAAATATCATCAGGACATAGGTTTTACATTCATATTAGTAGATTTATATTAGTAGTATCAATGTATAGCAAACTGAAAAACTGATTTCAGTTTTAAAATAAAAAAGAGAATGGAGACTCAACAGCTCACAACGTAGATAACTAATTATTCAGTGAAAAAGCAATGCAAACTTTTTTCAGCAAGGTCACAAGAAAAGATAGTTAATGGTTAGGAGCAGCTAGTATACTTAAAGAAAATAAGGCCATGTGATTTGAGTCAAATTTATATAATTTTTATTTGCTGTTAGACTTTTCTTTAACAAACCATAGAATCAAGGGCTTATTGAATCACACATTTGGTCAGAACTGTAAAAGGCATCTACCATCAGGTTTACTATCTTTGGAGCCTTTTGCTTTATTTTTTCCTCTCTATTCCCTTTTGCAACCAGGACTTTTATTTTACATGTATTGAGTTACTTTGCTATTTTGTATTGGGTATCACTTTTAAACTCAAATTAACAATTATCACTTTGGGCTTCATTTTTCTTTCTCCTTGTCTTGCTTAAGAAAGAATCCTTTTTAATAAATGTCTGACCTTAAACCTGCCATTTGATTCTGAACATAGATATCTTTGTAAGTGTGGCTGAAAACATTGCCCTATTGTGATTATTGCAATAAACTCTGCACATTAATGTGCTTTGTAAAGCATAGAAGCTATGTATTATTGTATTATTATTACTGAATTTAGGTGCAGCAATTTTTCATGTTTCATGTCCATTTCTTTCCACATGGCCAATTTAGAATTTAGGACTAGACTGGCTACCCTCCAGGACATCATTAGTGGTGACCTTGTCACTTAATGTTAACTATATACCTCATTCATAGCATGGTTGAAAATGGCTGAAAGCCAGGGCGAGTGAAGCATTGCAAACCAGAGCTGAGAGAGGCAGGTGCAGCCCTTATTTCCCATGTCTATTAAAATAATGCTCAGCTCTCCAGCTTACTGGATCTATTTCATTATTTTTGCTAGATACAAAACTGTCCTCCAAATTCTTTCTTTCTCAGAAATTTTCTGGCCCAGAAATACCAAATTTTTTACTTTACATAAAATTTTAGAGATCAATTAATTTTGACATAATTAGAAAGTTCTGCTTCAATAACACAAATTAGATTTTTTCACCATCTAAAGAAAAAAGAAAAGGGATAAAGAAATGAATTAATATTAATCAGTAAGTTAGAATATCTTTAAAATCACTCATCAAATTGGTGCATTTAATCCTGTAATCCAAGTATTATTGAATCAAATTTTTCTGTAATTATCATTTTACTTTATTTATTTACTTTAATTATAGGTACATGTGTTTTCTCTTGTGCTTATCCATGTTTCCATTTTGTACCTACCACTGTCAAAATGTAAATGTTTTTATTATATCTCATTTAATGTATTTAAAAGAGGAATATCATATCAAGAAAATCACTGATATTCTGTTTATTCCAGTAGTTATTATTAAAGCCAGAAATAAATGGAAATATCATTTTTTACCCATGTACTATATATATCAATAAATTGAATCATTCTCAGATCATTAGAAAAAAATTAATTATTAAGGGCTTTTTAAAGGAAAAATACAAGAAACTCCAACACTTCTAACAAGTTAGTCTCCAGTGTTAATTAGTGGGAGACCTAAAGTTTATAACAATTTTTTCAAATGCCTGGGAAAGAGAATTTTTGAGACAACAGCTGAATTCCAATTTAAATTGCACTTAACTGAGAAGTTATATAAAATACATAAATGTTTTGGCCTCTAGAGAGTACCACATTTTCTTCATGTAATTTCAACAATTTCAAACTGATATCTCATAAAGAGTTTCTAAGTAACATACATAAAGAACATCATTAAAACACCAATATAATATATGAACATAAAAATTGACCTACATTAAATGAGATGATTGGAAAAAAAAAACAAACATTGTGAGAAAGATATTCTAGGAAGAAATAGAGAGATAAGAACAATTAATATTCATTCTTTCCAAATGGCTTCTTTACTCATTCCAGTTGGGTAGGATGCTATTAAATAAATATCTCATAAAATTTTCTTGTTGCTGGGTACAAACTAGCCTTACATCCAAATTTTTTTGCTACACAGTGGTTTTTGGTTTGTTTTGTTATTGCCAATTTCAAAGTTTATATGGAATACGGAAACAAAAAATATCACCTACATGTCTGACTCAAACTGATAGTGAAAATATTATACACATATGCATATACATACACATATATGTTCATGTGTAGTGTGGGCACACACGTGTGCATGTGTGTATGTTTAAAACAAGGATTAATCAATTCTATGAAACTTACAATGAGTGATGGTTTTTACTGAACATATAGAATTCTCTTTAGTTCTTTAGAAAACTAAAGGTTGAGAACTATTAGAACTGACTCTGGATTCAGCCAGTAAACAGGTTTTGTTTGAGCAAAATTAATTATATAAAATGAAGTTGGCCACCATTGGCACCACACCTTATTATGTTACCTTTTTTTTTTTTGGACACTAAAACTACCTGTCTGTCCCCCGAAGATATTTGATTTATGACTTCTGTTTTAAGCCTTAAAATAAAACAGAAGCAAAATCATTTCTAAAAGTTTGCAGAAAGTAACTTTTTCAGGAGTACAATGAAATATACAAATATTCTGTGTTAAGTAGCTAATTTTTTAAATAAAATTATGAGCGGAGGATCCAGAGCTGAATTATAGCTTATGACATTACAATTATATAATACCTACTCTGTGAAGACCATGCATATCAATAATAAACCACATTTCATGGTGTAGTTTTCAGTCAGTCATTCAAAGCATGATGGTAACTATACCCAGAAAAATCAGAGGTTAACAGATATGTACAGAGTTGTGGCATGTTTAATTCTTATCTTAACCAGGTGAAAATATGTATATGTGTATACATAAACCTGGAAATGGAAAAATACAGAGATAATATGGAGAAAAATACAGAAAAAATAAAGAATATCAACAATTTATAAATATCAAAAATTACTATTATTGTATGAAATATATTTTATTCTCACTAGTAGTCAAAGAAATATACATTTTAAAAGTTTCCTTTATTTTGGCTTGTAGGATTAGCAACATTTAATGTCTTTCATTACAAAATATATATGAGACTGTGACTTAGTAGATAGTTTTACGTAGTACTGACAGGGATGCAAAGTGTTATAATCTTTCTAATGGCAGTTTTGGCACATGCCTAAAAATGTGATATGTATATACATATGTCTTTAGACCTAGAGTTTCACTTCTGAGAATTTAACTTAAGAATTAGGTATCAAGATGTGCAAGAAGGTTCACCACAATGTTATGTAAAGGGTCTCCAGTTGTCTTTTAAAAAGGCATAAATTGTATATTCAAGAGCATTGAAATAATGATTTCCAGTCACTCAGATAACACATTGTACTGAACACTTACTGTATTCTCAGTACTTTTCTAAGAACTAGGGTTCTAATGTTTGGAAGAAAGTTATTAAAGTAGGTGGTATGCTTATTTTCTCTCCTTATTAAGAAAGGGATGCACCTGGGGAAGAAAGAAATAAGTGGCCTGATCTCGTGAATATGTTGCCAGAAAGATTCCCTAACAAATAGACTAATAGTATTTGCAGTGAATAGAATACTTACATGGAATAATTTTAGCAGGATGTCCTCAGATAGGATCACTCATGGTAAACCCAGAATCTACAAATTTTTCAGGCACTGATCCCTAGAAAATGTCACGTTAGCTATTAGAATACTTTGGTGTATAAAGTGATGTCATAAACAAGGTTCTCTCTGTGAGAAGTAACCCATGTACTTCGCTTAGAAAACTCGTTGCTCTGGGTTAGAGGAAGTGTGTCTCAGGTGGAAAAGAAGGATGCGAGTCACCATCAAAGTCTCACAACTGTCTTTGATTTGTCCATGACAGCTGATTTCTTGTACCCTTTATGTGAGGTGTTATCTTTGATTTATAATATCTGATTTAAAAATCTGTTCCTTTGTGCTAGCTCAGTGGTGAGCTTCTATTTCACTCTGTCACTGGAGGGACTTCTCCGAAGAGTTGACTTCTGAGTAGTGACATGAATTTTGAGAAAGAGGCCATGGAAAGCATACGATGGAAGAGTCATGTGAAATTTTTGGGAAAGAATAAACAGAAGTAAAGCTAACTCAAAAGACTGGTGCAGTGGTGTCTAACTTTTGGGGTAAGCTCTCCTTTCACTCTTAGAAATCATTGAGGAATCAAAGAACTTGTGTTTTTTGGGTTGTATCTACCATTTTTTGCCATATTAGAAATTAAAACTGAGAATTTAAAAATACATTAAATGTTGTATTTAAAGTCAATAAACATACATGTTAACATAATGTTTTTTAAAATTAATTTTTATTGGAGTATAGTTGCTTTACAACGTTGTGTTAGTTCCTACTGTACAGCAAAGTGAATCAGCTATACGTATACATATAGCCCCTCTTTTTTGGATTTCTTTCCCATTTAGGTTTCCACAGAACACTGAGTAGAGTTCCCTGAGCTATACAGTAGGTTCTCATTAGTTATCTCTTTTATACATAGTATCAATAGTGTATATATGTCATAATTCATAAAACAGAAATAGAGACACAGACGTAAATAATGTTTTAATTGAAGTATATCTTCCAAAACAAAATAAGCATGGAGAAAAATGTCAGTGTAGTATATATTTTTTCAAAATTCTTTAATATCTGCCTTAATACACGTGTCTAGGTTCTTATATCTGCTTTTGCCTTTAACCTGTGGGATATCATAGTTTATGTAGACTCTTGAAAATTCCACTGTGGGAAATTCTCACAAGTGATGAGAGAATAAAACCTACCAGGCATATAAAATCTTAGTATTACGATAAAAATCGGTTTGACCTTCTGGAGCTCTTGAAATTGTCTCAGTGACTCCAGGGGTACATAGACCATGATTTAAGAATTCATAATCCTGAAAATGAGTTTAATGTATTTGAGGGATGGACAGAAGATGATTTAGCTGAAGTAACGTGAGAGAGGGTGAGGTCTGGTATGGAGGAAAGGAGGCCAGCAATGTAGGCAGGAACAGATAATTTATGACCATGTGGACTATGGTAAGGAATTCAGATTTATTCTTGGTTCAGTGGAAAACTACTGGAAGATTTTAAGAGGAGTAATTTTATCTGATTTATATTTCAGAAAGTCAACACTGGTAGGTTTTGAGGAATTTAGGCTGGTGGGGGGGGGTAGAATAGAAAAAGCTAGGAGACTTTTTCAGTTGTAGGCAAAGGTAATGTGGCGGAAGATAACAGGTAACAATTGTTAAACTGGTCACACCACCATCATATGGAAGCAGCACAGCCTTCTTATGGGAGACATCTCTTCTGCTTAAATCACACTTACCTGATGGAAGATGCCAGTCATAACAAGGCTGTGAAATTGCTATGGGAATGGTAACCTCTTCATACATGAAGTATAGTAAAAATATGTATGTAAAATGCAGCATAAAACAGAGAAGACTCAGAAGGAAAATCCTGGAAGGCAGTCACACATGAAGGTTTTATCTCATTATCCCTGAGAAACAGCTATGCACACTGACATTTTTTAGGATATGGTTGAATGAGTAAGTTCCTCTTTTTTCCCTTAGCATCATTCAGGTGAGTGGTTGTCATATTCAAACAAAAGAATCTTGATTAATACCTGGACTTGTTCTGTAATTATTAATAATACAATATTATATCAAATTAATAATCTGGATTGCAGAGTTGGATACATTATTTCATGGTTATTATTAAAGAAAGAAAGAAGAGACACACAGAGTATGTCAATGTTTTTATAAAAAGTGGTATCAGTGATTACCTTTGAATGGTAAGATTATTCTTATTTTCCTCTTATAATTTTCTGAAACTTCAAAGCAATTAGAGTAGTACTTTTACAATAAAAAAAGCCTGTGAAAAAATCAAACACTGGGGCTTCCCTGGTGGCGCAGTGGTTGAGAGTCCGCCTGCCGATGCAGGGGACACGGATTCGTGCCCCGGTCCGGGAAGATCCCATATGCCGTGGAGCAGCTAGGCTCATGAGCCATGGCTGTGAGCCATACCGCAAAAAAAAAAAAAGAAAAAAAAAAATCAAACATTGTTTACATTAATTATAGCATAACTTGGTCTTGAAAATAAATAAAAATCTTCTTATAAAATGGTATATCTCTGCCAAAAATTTCAGGTTTTAGGGCTTCCCTGGTGGCGCAGTGTTGAGAGTCCGCCTGCCGACGCAGGGGACACGGGTTCGTGCCCCGGTCCGGGAGGATGCCACATGCCATGGAGCAGCTGGGCCCGTGAGCTGTGGCCGCTGAGCCTGCGCCTCCGGAGCCTGTGCTCTGCAACGGGCGAGACCACAACAGTGAGAGGCCCGCGTACCGCAAAAAAAAAAAAAAAAAAAGTTCAGGTTTTATACATTAATAATACCTAATTTAAAATAATGCCTAAATAAATGTCCACACTTCAGAAACACCTGATACATCCTAGAAGATAACCTTAACGTCAATGGAGAAAACAGTTAAAAATATATTTTTAGAGTCTGTCATGTTTTTATTTTAAAAATCCTTTAGAAGGAGTCTAAATATATTTAACAACTATAAAAAAGCTATTAGGCTTCTTTAACATGAATCTCAAATCTGTGAAGCATTGTGCTGAAAAGTTAAGAAATTTACATTGAGTTGCTAACAAACTGAAATACACTTGATTATTCATAACTACTAGATTCACCATCAGTACACAGTCCAGTAAGATTTTTGAGTCATTGTGCCTACAGTTTAATCTGATCTGGGTGCGTTAATGGCTTCAGCCAAATTATGAATGCTCCATTACAGTATATAACAAACACTGGACTATAGATAAGTAAGCTTTGTTAAATAGAAATGACTTGTTACATAAAGTGCCCTTGAAATTCAATTTTATATATAACTTCTTATATCTGCAATGTTTCTGAGCACTTCCATTTAGGTCTAAACCAAGTGAAACTTACGCTTTTCCACTATTATATTCAGAATATTACAACTTTTTCAATGCTTTTACTTGCTACTTGTTTCATCTGGAAATGTACTTTTTTTTTTTTTTTTTTGCAGTACGCGGGCCTCTCACTGTGTGGCCTCTCCCGTTGCGGAGCACAGGCTCCCGACGCGTAGGGTCAGCGGCCATGGCTCACGGGCCTAGCCGCTCTGTGGCATGTGGGATCTTCCCAGACCGGGGCACGAACCCGCGTCCCCTCCATCGGCAGGCGGACTCTCAACCACGGCACCACCAGGGAAGCCCCTGGAAATGTACTTTTTAATTTTAATAAGGTGCAATTCTGACAATGTGATATGTTATACAATCAGGTGCCAGTTAGCTTTTAAATATCTATCATTATAGTTAGTAGTACATTTCTGGTTGAATCTTCAAAATACGAAAAACCACATTGTGTACATTATAAACATGGACTTTTCTGAAGCTTCCTAGGACAAATTGAAAACCCACGAACACAAAATGCATCCATCACAAGCTCTCTGTGGAAAGCCAGTAGGTGGAGACATGTCAGTTTCTTATATGTCTCTAGTCATCAGCTTGAATTTCTTTTCTTCCTTAGCTGCTTTTGAATGGGCATAGGCATTTTGGTTGTATTTTTCAGTCAGACAAAATTACCACCTGGCTTTGAATCTAGAATCTGTAGCTGTGGCTCATGTCTCATTGTTATCTTTGTTATTTTGTTTAACTCTGGTAAAGAAACATTTTGACCTCAAACAAGCAAGGTGTTTTCACAAAGAACCATCCATAAAAGATCTCTGTCAGAAAGCTGTTAAATCTTCTCTTCTTTAATTGACTTTCAAGCTTCTTTTTACAGAACCAATGTTGCATTATGAGGGCAAGTTTATATTCAAATAATATTCTGTTTTGATTCAGTACTTCTATCCGAGTGCCTCTATCCAAATTTTCATAATCTCCTAAAATATAAAGCATGATAACCAATGGTTTTATATTTGCCTGCCCCTTCAACATCAAGGCTTCAGAGAAAAGGCATATGATGAGAATCATTTTGTATGTTAGGGGATATTGAAAAACTATACATGTATTAAGATGCAGATGTAGAGAATGGACTTGAGGACAAGGGGAGGGGGAAGGGTAAATTGAGACGAAGTGAGAGAGTGGCATTGACATATATACACTACCAAATGTAAAATAGGTAGCTAGTGGGAAGCAGCCGCATAGCACAGGGAGATCAGCTCAGTGCTTTGTGACCACCTAGAGGGGTGGGATAGGGAGGGTGGGAGGGAGACACAAGAGGGAGGGGATATGGGGATATATGTGTACGTATAGCTGATTCACTTTGTTGTACAGCAGCAACTAACACAACAATGTAAAGCAATTATACTCCAATAAAGATGTTAAAAAAAAGTTACCAACAAGAAGTCTGTTAGTGGGATTATTATGAATGTGCTTACCTTTTGACCTAGTAAATCCACTTCTAAAAGGCAATTATAGTTTTACCATGGTATTTGTTACACCATTGTTTGTGATAAAACTGTTGGAATGACCCAATTGTATATCAGTAAAGGTGGTATATACGATCTAACTATACATCAATAAAAGGTTGTATAAACATATAATAGCATAAAATGAAGGCTTAAGAAGAGAAAGCTATCTCTAGTATGTGGCAAGCACTATACTATACGGTTATTAATGCTGTGTGCATAGATCATACCGTCAAGTGTGGGAGACAGACATTAATTCAAATAATCACCCACCCACCTATGTAATTATACCCTGTGAAATGTGTATTAAGGGGAAGTCCAGAGAGATATACACATAAAATCTAAGTTGCAAAGTTGTATACATAGCATTACCAATAAAACACTTATAAATGATAATTGTTAATATGTACGTAAAGTCTAAAGCAACGATTACTTGGGAGAGAAGTTATGGGAAGATGTTTAGTTTTGAATGGTCTGTACTTTTTTTCACTTTATCAGCACAGTTCAATTGTAGAAAAATTTTTAATTGTAGAAAAAATTTTAATTGTAGAAGAATATTTAATTACACTAGTAGGAATGAGTTCATAAAACTTTTAAAAAATTTCAACATGTAATTAAGAAAACACTTTAAATTATTTAAAGTAAATATTTGTAAACCTATTGTTTTCCTTATTTTAAAGAAATTATTTGCAAGTTCAGTAACAGTTGAGCAGATATCTTACTCATTGATTTGCCACTGCACTTTCAGTGGAAATTAGACTGATTTGCTTGTTTTCCTCAACATGATAAACTTCCATAAATAGAGAAAACATAGGAGTTGGTAACTTGCTTGAGGACAAAAGCTCATTTCCAGAAAAGTAGAAATGTTTTGTCTCTAGACCAACGGATCAGCAAAGTAGAGCCTACAGGCCAAATCCAGCCCACAGGCCAAATCCAGCCCACAGCCTGATTTTTAGGGGCTTCAGATTAAGAATGAATGTTACGTTTTAAATGTTTGAAAAATGATAAAAATTAAAATATTTTACACATAAATATTCAATGAACTTTAAATTTCAGTGGCCATAAATAAATGTTTCAATGAGGTGGCATTTAGTACATTCACACTGTTGTGGAATCACTACCTCTCTAATTTCAAGATTTTTTTAATCACTCCAAAGAACACCCTGTCTCCCTTCTCCCCTCCTCTTATACTCTAGCAATCACTAATCTACTTCGTCTCTCTAATAATCATAAATATTAACTTATTCATATAAATTAAACTCAGGAATATTAACCAGAATTAGTCAATTTATCTATAATGATATTTACATTGGTATAGATATACACACATATCGAACACACATGTGCACTTACAGTTTTAAAAAGTCTGGCATTGCTTTAAGTTTAAAATCTACTACTCTTACTGCATTAGAAGATCCTTTACTACTCGTTCCTCAAACTTCTCATTAACATTCTTTCTTTAGGGATTAGGTCATTTTGTTATGCTCTTCAATATGTATTTAATAAGCAAGTCATATCTTTGTAATTTTTCAGTTACTGTGAAAAAGGTATTGTAGTAGTCATAGCTGCTTACTGAGTTTAAATTCTAATGGAATTGGAACTAAGTAGAGGCTGTAATTTCACATATATTTTCCAGAGAAAATATGAATTGATGATCTAGCCCATTCCATTTCCCTCCAGGGTAGCATAGAAGAATTACATGCAATAATAAACTATTACTTGGTCAATGAAGATTGCTCGAGATGAATATATCACAACAGAGAACTATGTACCAGAAGTGGTAACTGAGACCCATGAAGAAATTTGTATATAGACTTCAAAACATATTGTCCAAAAAAAAGACATGGATACAAGTTTATAAGCCCAAAATAATAATTGTGCCAAGGATGAATTATATTCCAGAATGTTCCCATTTGAGCACAAATGTTGCTAGAAATTCATAGCTGTCAATACTAGGGTTTAATATCCATTCTTGATGAAGCCAGTTAGGTAGTATACTCATGATACAAGTGCTTTTAAAGTAAATATATATTTATTTGATTATAGAGTTCAAAGTAGACCACCAAATACAGTCCACCCTCACCTCTTCGTACATACAGAACTTAGCAAACCTGTGATGTATAGATAGCAGTTAATACAGAATATGCTCTTAGAGTTTTATTTTATATATGTGACCTATTGCATGACCCCCATAGTTTTTTGTTGTTCTTGTTGTCAGTGAAGATACTGGAATGTAGGTCAAGTCTTTCACCGTATTCTTGGAATTAATAGCAAAAAGGACTAGCTTGACACAAGGATACTGCTCTGATCTTTTGCTTCCTGATATTGAGAGGGTAACATTCCAAACAGGTCAGTTTCTTGGTCTGTTGTTGAGAAAGCCCAATTAAAGCTCTATTTCTAGCACCGAGAATATTTAAGATGTACTCTCTTAGCAACTTTCAAGTATATAATACAGTACTGTTAACTATTATCACCATACTATACATTAGATCCCCAGAACTTCTTCTTATAACTGGAAGTTTGTACATTTTGATCAACATCTCCTGATTTCCCCCACCCCTTTAGCCCCTGGCAACCACCATTCTACTCTCTGTTTCTATGGGTTTGGCTTTTTGAGATTTCACATATAAATAAGATTATACAGTATTTGTCTTTCTCTGTCTGACTTATTTCACTTAGCATAATGCCTTCATGGTCCACCATGTGATAAATGACAGGATGACCTTCTTTCTCATGACCGAAAAACTCTTCTCTCTCTCTCTTTCTCTTTCCCTCTCTCTCTCTCTCTCTCTCTCTCTCTCTCTATATATATATGTGTGTGTGTGTGTATATATATATATATATATATATATATATACGTATATATATATATCTCTCTCACATCTTCTTTATCCATCCATTCAGCTGTAGATGAACACTTATGTTGTTTTGATATCTTAGGTATTATGAATAATGCTGCAATGAATATGTAAGTGCAGATATCTCATCGAGGTAATGATTTTATTTCTTTTGGACAAACAGTAAGGCATGGGATTGCTGTATCAAATGGCAGTTCTATTTTTAATTTTTTGAGGAATCTTCATACTGTTTTCCATAGTGGCTGTACCCCACAAACAGTGCACAAGATTTTCTTTTCTCCACATTCTCACCAACACTTATTATATGTTGTCTTTTTGATGATAGCCATTTTAGCAGGTGTGATGTGATACATGAATGTGATTTTGGTTTGCATTTCCCTGATGATTAGTGAGGCTGAGCACCTTTTCATATATTTGTTGCTTATTTCTTTATCTTCTTTGGGAAAATGTCAATTTAGGTCCTCTACCTATTTTTCAATTGGGTTATTTGGGGTTTGGGTGTTTTTGTTTGTTTGTTTGCTATTGAATTCTATGAGTTCCTTATATATTTTCAATAGTGAGCCTTATCAGATACATGGTTTGCAAATATTTTCTACCATTCCATAGGTTTCCTTTTAAATTTGTTGATTCGTTCCTTTTTTGATTTGATGTAGTCTCACTTGTCTATTTTTCTTTTTGTTGGTGGTGCTTTTGGTGTCATATCAAAAAAAATATTGCCAAGACAAATGTCAATTTTCTTTTGTATTCATGTTCACTTTGCTTAAGGCCTCTATGCCTTTATTATACTTCTCTCTGGATTCTCTCAAGATTTCCTCCTTGTCTTGGTTTAATTTATATTGAATATGATATATTTAGTTATAGATTTTTGGAGGGGGGGTATTTATTCGCTTGGTTTTCTCTGAACATCCTGAAGCTGAAGTTCAGTATTTGTCTTTAATTTTTTTTTTTTTTTTTTTTTTTTTTTTTTGCGGTTCGTGGGCCTCTCACTGCTGTCGCCTCTCCCGTTGCGGAGCACAGGCTCCGGATGCGCAGGCTCAGCGGCCATGGCTCACGGGTCCAGCCGCTCCGCGGCATGTGAGATCTTCCCGAACCGGGGCACGAACCTGCGTCCCCTACATCGGCAGGCGGATTCTCAACCACTGTGCCACCAGGGAAGCCCTGTCATTAATTTTGAAAAATTCCTAGCCATATTACTTCAAATATTTCTTCTGCTCTATTCCCTCTTTCTTATCCTTCTAGTACTATAAATATATGTACGTTATACCTGCTGAAATTCTCACATTTTTTGCATATTCTGGTCTCTTTTTTTTGCCTTTGGTGTCTGGCTTCTTTTATTTAGCATGTTTTCAAAGTTATATCCATGTTGTAGCATGTAGCAGTATTTTATTCCTTTTAATTGCTAAATAAATTCTACCGTATGTATATTTCATACTTCATTTATCCATTCATCAATTGATGAACATTTGGGTTGTTTTCACTTTTCACTGTGGATAATGTGGCTTTGAATATTCATGTACAAGTTTTTGTGTGGACATATATTTTCAGTCTCTTGAGTATATATCTAGGATTGGAATTGCTGGGTCATATGGTAACTCTATGTTTAACTTTTTGAGAAACTACAAAATTGTTTTCCATAATAACTGTTATCATTTTACTTCCCGATAGCAATTTATGAGAGTTTTTTTTTGTTGATTCTAGCCATCCTAGTGAGGTGTGAAGTGATATCTTATTGTGGTTTTTACCTTCCTAATGACTAATGTTGTTGAGCATCTTTTCATGTGCTTATTGGCCATTTTTGTATCTACTTTGGAGAAATATCTATTCAAATCCTTTGCCCATACTGGTCTTTTTATTATTTTTTTTTATCTTTGCATTTTAATTAAAATTTCTGTTGACCAATCTTCAGGTTCACTGATTATTCCCTTGGTCATGTCCAGCCTACTAACGTGCCCATCAAAAGCGTTTTTTAGTTTTGTTACAGTTTTTTTTTTTTTTTAATGTCTATCATCTTCTTTTAATTCTTTTCAGAATTTCCAGATCTCTCTATTTTACCCATCTGTTACTGCATGTTGTCTACTTTTTGTTATATGTCTTTAACATATAAATGATAGTTATTTTAAATTCTCTGTCAGGTAATTCCAAGATTAAATCTCAGTCATTTAGTGGGCCCCTGTCCCTGAGCTGTGACATTCACAGATGTTTCTTACCTCTTTTTCCTTTTTTAGGTGATATAGGACTAGAGGGGTCTGGATTTGGAGAAATTCTCTTCTCTCAACTGATAGAAGGGTCTGTTAAAGTCTTTTCCCCTTATAGGGTAGGTTTTTGTTATGAAGAACGTTCTAGACATATTTCACAACATTTGCTTTTTCCCTTGCCCTGTCATACTCATGAGGACATCTTTCTTGGCTTTTAATCATGAGAATGTGTTAGGGTTCTTAGAGGTAAAACCTATGAAAGTGTGGTCCCCCCCCTGCAAATACTGTCATCTGGAATTTTTGCACTCTTAAGCTAGTCTGCACCGAGCCTCCAACAATTAATCTAAATTACCATTTAAAGGTTCTTACAGTTTATGGCTCCAGTGAAGTCTGCTCAAGGTCAGCAGATCATGGCTGTGACTCTGGATTAATTTCTCTCTCCAGACTGAAGAATGAGATCTCCCATGCAAACTCTATTCTCTGATAAATCCAAAGAAAGTTATCAATGTCGTTTGTTCAGCTTTTTCTTATGGTAAGGATGGTGGTAACTACTTAAAGTTCTTTTCAAATTATGAATAGGAAGTCTGTCTATTATACTTTTTATGACATGTCTTTGTAATAAATGTTCTGATAAAGGAAATTCTAGAATACTGAGTACCTAAAATAGAATTTTAGGTATGCACAAAAGTAATAATAAACCCCAAGTAATGCTAGTTTTATTGCTAAAGTGGTTTATCAATGTCTTACAATAATACGCAAACATTTTTCTTTGATTTACTGATTACATTTTTCATGCATGGCATATGCTAGGATCACCAATAATGTGCACAGATGCATTACATTCTAATTAATATCATTGCACCATGTGGGTTATATATTCTGCAGCAGTTATTGGTGCCTTGCATCATATTTTTATTTCACCATACAAATATATTTTGAGCTATTATAATTTTAATAGCAATGTAAACAAGAAATAAGATCACCTGATAACTAAAATAACAAAAATAATAAAACAAAATATCACTGTAAGAAACATTGCAAGTTTCTACAGTAAGAATAGCAGAGGCAATGGGGGCTATAATCCCAGAGAAAGGTTAAGGAGTTATTGAGGTTTAATAGAAAAGATAAGAATTAATAAAAATCTTATAGAACTGCATAGATGGAAAAGGCAGGTGATAGAATTACATTCTCTCAAATTTTGATGGCAGAGGAGATATCCCAACAGCTTTGGTACAAAACACAAATAGGATACTCCTACTTGTTAAATCTCATGCTACTTATTTCTTTTTATACTGCAATATCATTTTAAAACAAAATTAGTAGGGTATATATGAAGCAGTGAATGTGAGGATGAGGAATGTTTTGAGAAATACACCTCTTACTTTTTCTCTTTATAAAGATGCATTTCTGCAAATATTCCACACACTGATTCACATACATCCTGCTGAACTTTGTTAAAAAAAAAAAAAAAAGATTATTGTTCTCAATAAGATTTGGCATCACGAAGAGAGCAGAGATAATAATTTGAGAGATGTATAAATGGTAGAAGCTATATGACATAAACAATTATTTAAGAGTATTAAATATGCATAGGGACAAAATGCATAGATAACTAGAATGCACTAAAACTGGATATTCTTTTAATGTTAAAAATCTCCTTACAATTAGATTAGATAAAACTAAGGATTGACATTGTGTTTTGCATCATACACATATTAACCTGGAATTGTGTGTCCATTAAGTAGTTTAGACAAGAGAGTTTTTGTTAACAGATTTTATAACGACTCTCTTTCTACTTAATGAATCTTTCCATTATCTGAACATATTTTTGTGATATCCCTTTAGATTTGCTTTACATGTAGTGAAATTGTCTGGTTACATTTGACTAACCAGGAAGATTGTGGTTATATAATCAAAATATTTATTTAATATAAATAACAAATAGCATATATAATATAATCAGAATATTTATTTCCAACTATAATCCATTTAAATTTGCATCTTTTGCTCATGTGACAATCCTTTCAAACTTCTACCTCCTCAGAATACAACTAACTCTCCTTTTAGACTTTAATGTTTTCTAATAATGGCAATAGGCTTTGATTTGCATTTTCTTAAATGCTATTATGAGTATTAAATTTAAAGAAACAAGAAGCATTTTCAATTCAAAATGAATTTTTATATTTTGTAAACATCAGCCATTAGAAGAGAAACATATGGAAATAAAGTATATGTTTATAGAATATAGGAAACTTTCAGAATTATATTATTTTGAACCTTTATTTTACATTTTTGTATCCAAATTTATTTTTTAATACCTCTTTAAGCTCTTATTTTGGAACTGTTTTAGATTAACAAAGATAATAGTTGCAAAGATAGTAAAGAAAGATCTCTTACACCCTTCATTCAGCTCCCCAAATGTTATTATTTTACATAAACATTGTATATTTATCATAATCAAGAAAGTAACAGTAGTACAATGCTATTCGCTAAGTTGTAGATTTTATTCAAATTTTGCTAGCCTTTTTCAGTAATGTCATTTTACTGTGCCAAGATTCAGTCCTGAATATCACATTCCATTTAGTTATTATGTCCCAGTAACACCCCAATATCTGTGAGTTTTTTAATCTTTCCTTATTCTTCTTAAACTTGTTACTTTTGAAGAATTAGTAGTTTGGCATTTTATGGAATGTCCCTTGATTTGGCTTTGTCTAATGATTTCTCATCATGAGACTGGGGTTATTGATTTGGGGGAGAATACAAGGGAGGTGAAGTGCCCTTCTCACTGTATTGTGTTAGGTAATACCTGATATTGACAAGACATTATTGGAGTCTGACACTAAGTTTGGAAATTTCTTGGCTCTTATTTCGTTCAATAGTTCTTTTTCCCCATTCTTTCTGTCTTCTCATTCTAAGATTCCAATAACATGTATATTAATCTTTTTATATCATGTCCTAGGTCTTGAATAGTATGGGTGTTTTGTTTTTATTTGTTTGCTTTTTTTTTTAACCTTTTTTCCTGTTTGCATTGCTTTTGGGGTAATTTTTATTGACCAACATTCAAATGCACAGATTTTTTTTCTTCCACAATGTTGAGTCTATTGATAATTACATTAAGTAATTTTTCATTTGTGTTAGTGTTTTGTGGTTATTTCTAGCATTCCAATTTTATTCTTTCTTACTGTTTCCACGCCTCTGCTGAAATTACTCATCTGGTATTGCATTGCTTATCTGATATTGCCTCTGCCATCTTTCTTGGATCCCGTAGGGCAGAGTAACATTTGGACTCTTACAGCATTTTAAACACAATTCTGTCAATGTAGTTATCATGTTGCAGTGGATAACATTAGTACTAGAGCTACCCAAGAGCAAGGAATTTTTCTCATCTTTATTTTTATCACTAGAAATTATCACAATGACTAGTGTAAATGACTAGTGAATGGTGAATTAATGAAGGTGTAACCAACATTTTTATATACCCCTTAGAATATTACTGTTATTGACACCCAATATTAGTACACTATATTAAGTATATAAGAAGTGGCTAGTACACTTAACTGGAAATTAATAGGGACTCAGTGTATAAATTAATCAATGAATGACTGTTTATGTTTATTACTAAATATCTTTCGCATTTTATTTCTCAAACTGTGAAATTACTAATGAGTAACTTTGGAAGATATCACATAATTCTAACTTCTTTAGATTCATTTATCATCTCTGAGTCATATGTTTTTATTTTAATGCCTGTATTTACTTTCTTTTTCTAAATTAGAAATTTATTGTAAGCATAAAATCTTACAATAATCCTGCATCTTTTTCTTTATTAAAATAGAAATCTTACCACTTTATCACCAAAAGATTATAATAATAATGAAATCAAATATCCAATTGCTCTGGCAAATACCATGCCCTGTGCAGAGTACATAATTTGAGAGGACACATCAAAAGTAAAATATTATATGAGCTACTATTTAATATAATTATGACCAAACATATCCAATCTGCGAAGCATATTTTGCAAATTTCAGCATAATTGTGTTAGATGTATGAAATACACCTTTATCCCTGTGTCTTTAATAATGTAAAATTAGAGTTTGTTTGGGTACGAAAATGAGCTTATGCTCTTGAGAATCCTCTGAGATACTTATTTTATGACGGTGTGGTAATTGCTGTCAGGACATGTCTTGATGATGATTGATAACGAGGGTCTCATCTACTACTTCTCTTTCTAAAAGACCTTTATCAACATTAGCACTTTTGACCTTTTTAATTGCATGGATTAAAACTAGAAATAGGTGTTTATTAAAGTTCTGTACTTTCATTCCTAGTGCTTGAAATAATGTTTGCTTTCTCAATAGCATCCAGCAAATTTACATTTCCCTCAGTAAATGTGACTTTAAAGGTGGCTCTGTAGTAGGTATTAATTTGGTATTCATAAAATTTTCAACTATAGTTAGCAGTTTCTTGGTGTTTGCTGAATCCTTCTTGATGCAGCCATGTCGTTATAATTATAGATTTTAACTGGGCTGCACAAATTCATGCACCCCATTCATTTTAGAAAGCAAGAAAACCTATTTACAAAACAGTCTGCTTTTTCCTCTCTTTACACAAAATTTAAAATGGCAGCTTTTGGACTTGTCATTCAAATCTGCCAGGATATGACAGTGATGTGAAACAAATATTGAGCATGCAGAGCTGTACCGTAGAATTAAAGGTACCTTTGATATGCAACCTCCCAGTTAGGGAGGTCGATTATTGTTTATTTCCAAAAAGAATGAAAAATGCCATGACTTGAGAAAAAATTTTATTGACATATATGCAAGAAGGAAAGCATACGACTTAGTAAAAATGGGTTTTGCATAGTAATATAGCTATGAATAAAGAACATAACAACTTGTAGTTTCCACTTATGAATGTGTGCTTGCTTGTATTATGGAGAAATAAATAATAGGCATATTTAAATATGCACACGTATAGTCATAAATGTGATTCATCATATATAAATATATATACACATATACTAATTAAAATATATCAGCTCTTTATTAAAATATTTAACATAGTATCATGTACCTAGATGTACTACAAATCAGAGAGCAGATTGAAATGTCTTTCATATTTTTTTCTAATTATTATGTATGGACTAACAGCAGGACATTAAACCCATAGTTTTACCTTTTATGGTTTTATCTGGACATGCTTCAAGTAAAATGAGGATAGATTAGTGAGAAAGTTGGCAGAGATGAGAGAATAAAACTCTTATTTTTCACACATGTGAAGCCCATTTGAAGATAATCATTTTAATGCTGACATGAACAGCTGTGCTGATGCTCATGATTTGATAATGAGAGTGTGTGTCTATAAGGCAATTTCTAGGAAACTAATGTTTTGTAGACTGAAGGTAATTGTGTGTGGATGTGCACCTGTACACACATAGGACCAGAAAACATTTTTATAATCTGATTTCCACTTTCTCCGTTATGTTTTTTTGTTGAAACAGTACTTTATAAAGAATAAAGGGATATGATGCATTTTTTATAGGTTACTATAAAATATGTCCATAGTAAAAATCATTTAATTTGGTGATTTTCACTTGTTTTATAGTCTTCAAATGTTAGAACGTATCATAGATATATTCATTTGCTTTTGCTTTACAACCCTATGAAATAAAAAAATAAGATATTGCCTTTTTCTTTGAGAAACCTGAAGTATATAGATTTTATGTTACCCAAGATGACATAAATTAGTGGAAGAATTAATGACAGGTTCCTCTTAATACTTACATAGATTTTGTTAATCTCTGAACATTACAACATAAATGAATCACTAACAGGCATATTATTTTTCATATTGCTCGTGATTTTTTTGATAAATACAGGAATAAGCACAATCTATGAGATGTAAAAGGTGCTCAGTAGCTAGCTGCCAAAAAAAGAGTGAATAAAAGTTTAGAACTTTTGGTTTCATAACATCATAAAATTAGATATAAAAGCAATTTTCAAAATAAGATAAATACTAAATATTACGAAAACAAGACAGAAAAAAATTCATTTTCCAGTGAACTGTCTTGACTATTCTAGCTTCAGTTTGATTATCAGTTCTGAGAAAATTGTTATCTTTATCCCTATGTATTAATGGGGAAGTTTATTCAAATATATTTGTGATGATCTGGAGTATAGAAGAGAAAATATTAATATAGGAAGCCGAAAGCATGTTAAGTTCCTAGGTGTATTAGTTGAGGCAGTGTAAATTACAAGGAAAAATAATATAATGCAAATGAGTAGAAACATCTGAAAAATTTTCCAACTCTAATTTTAATCGCAGCAGATATATTCTAAAAGACCTTCATGGAATCATAGAGAATACTAGTAGCCAGATTCCTCTAACTGGAACAGTTTTGAAGATTAGCCAAATTTTCATTACTCACCATAAGAATCAAATTTTGTGAAATGAAACAAATATTTATAAAGCAAGAAGGAAATATTGGAATAAATAATGGCCAAGAGATTTCCAAAATTAGTGTCAGATACCAAAAATAAGTATCATATAAGAATTGTAAGTAGTATGAATATATTAGCTTTTTCTAGTTATGCTGTAGTGATAACTCCTAAAACATAGCAATACCAAAAGTTTATTTCTTGCTCATATTGTATGTTGCTATGGGTCAGATTTGGCTCTGCTTATGGAGTCTTCATTCAGGATCCAGACTGAAAGAAAAATCCTAATCTTGTTTCTTAGAACTTTTACTCGGAGGTGGATTATGTCACTTCTGTGCATATTTCCTTTTCTAAAGAAAGTCATGTGTCCAACCCTAAAACCATTGTGAGAAGTGTACTTCTCCAATAGAGCCAGTCTTCTAAGTACAGAACTGAAGAGCTATATGGATATTTTGAACAAATGTGACAAGATATTGCAGAAAATTTTGTGGAAATATTTTCAAAAATTCTTAAATCCAGAAATAGATACTTGGTTCTATATGTGACGTTGCCAAATAGTACATTTCATTGTGGATTCTTTAGGGATCTTATATCTATAAGATTCTAAGGAAGCCAGTTTGGAAAAGAAAAATGATTATGTTCCCATTAATATCGTGTATATGGACTATAGAAAAATCAGCGATACTTGGATTTCAGACAGTTTAGGAAGCTTAGTATTAGGAAATACACTTGAGGTGGCGGAGATTATGTGTCATTGTCAAGGATGCTGGGTATTAAATTAGTTGGGCCGCTTCTGAAAACATATAGGGGTTGATTAACTCTGGAATTAAGCAGATGGAACCCATAAATCAAGAACACATGTTGAAAGACTCTACACAGAAAAGCCAGTGAAATGAGAGTTTATATTTTTCTAGCAGATCTTAGTAAAGCGCTACGTAACCGCTACATATAGGGAGGTATCACCTGAGGAAACACGTCCAATTACAACCTCAGTATTAATTATTTGATTTGGATATTAAAGGAATCCCTGGATATTCTACTTCTTTATTCCATATTTCAGTGATTTTCATTGATACTACAAAGTATGAGAGCTTCACTCCTACTGTTAAAAATTGGGCCGGTCTAGCAAATGGTGAGAAAAGTTGAAGGGTAACTCCTCTCAGAAACCTTCCAACAAAATTCCACCCACCCATTGCACCACAGTATATCTTGTGACATTAATGTTTTCAGATGGCCTTAATAACTAAATAATTTTAGAGGAACGGGGAAAGTATTTATGTTAAGTGATCAATTAATTGTCTTTTCCACAGCTGTAGTTAGTTCATTTGTGTATTTGTTTATTTATTTATTTACAAGTTTGTTTTAATGAAAGGATATTAGATTGTGAAATATAGATGCCTAACATGGTGTCTCTTATATAATATTTGTTTTGCAATTTTGGAGGGAATAAGAATGTTTCAAACAAGCAAGTAGATAAAAAGATCAATAAATGTGTGCATGCATGCACATGTGGGCATGACACTGACAGAGTTACTTAAATTCTCAATCTTAGTTTCATCTTATGTAAAATTGAGATAATACCTCTGTATTAACTGAGAATTTTTCAAGTGCAAGTGAAAGAAATTCAGCTGAATTAATTAGGAAACCCATAGCTTAAAATACAAGTGGATACTGGGAGTTTGCAATGTGGTCAAGTTTCTGTTACTCCTTTCATCTGTATTCTACCTTTCGTATGTAGATTTCATTCTCAGATTATTCTCTTTAGGTGAAGTAAGGAAGTTGACTTCAGATGGTTCAAGATTAAATCCAACGTATACTGTGTTGTATGGGTAGGACAGGGTCTATACTTCCAATCCTAAGAGTAAAACTACATAGCTCACTTGGCTTCAGTGAATGTTCTTCCTTGAATCAATTATGTGACCAGGATGTACTGTATACTTTTTGAGGATTGAGATGGTCGTTGACACATTCTCTTAGACCATATGGAATTCAAGAAGGCTGATTCCCTTAAAGAATTGATAGTTGACAAGAAACATGTGTTCACTAAAATTATGTATGGTAGTGACATGAAAATATATCTTAAATGATTAAAAGTCACCCAGAGTTTTACAACCAAAGGAAAGCATGGTAGTTTTTAACAGGTATGGTGGCATCATTATATCTATATAATTAGAAATCTGTTTCAGCTCTGAACTATCTCAAGTTTATTGTCCTCACTGAAAGACAATCTAGAAAAATACTACTTATTACTTCAACAGAGGGAACATAATCACAGATTAACAAGAAACACAGACGAGAAAAATACTAGAGCACAGTGCAAATAGAAAAGGGAAACGACTGTCTGGTGGGTAGTAAAACACACTAATGTATATTTGTTCCAGAGAAAGGAAATAAAGCTATCTTAAAAGTCAATTAATGGAGATTTTTAAAACTTAGAATATAATCTTTACTCAATTATAGAGTCTATTTTTGTTTAATTAATGTGTTATGATTTGAGGAATTAAAGATCTGTCATAGAGCTGTGTGGATGAAAAAGTAATTTGAGAGACATGGAAGCAGATAAAATTCATCATCAGAAGTGGAAAAAAGAAAGATAAGAAATTAAGATCATACCAATAATAAGAAAATTGTTTTAGTCAAACCTGATGAAATATTTTTACCTGTCCTTAGGAAAAGACATATTGATAAATAAAACCAGATGTCACATTACATGCATTCATCATGTCTTTCTTTTTCCATTGAGTCTGTTTCTATTATCCTCAGCTAGTGTTTGCCAAGTTGTAACAACACTCAGATTCTTGTTCCTCTGTAGTATACTTTGTCTTTGGGGATATTTAGTTTTAAATCTTGAATCTTAGTGTTCTTACGTTTCACATCAACGAAATTAGGTATGGAAGTTTTTTCACTCATTTAAAGAGGTACTTATTGGTTCTTTCTATCTGAAAACTCCTTTAGTTTGGCTAAAACCATTTTTCTTCTATTGTTTCTTTCATTATCTTATATACCCTCTCATTTGTTTAGTGCTTTGCTTTTAGTAATTCTATTAATGGATACTGGAATATTTTAATGTATAGTGCTGAGAAAAAAATCTTCTCAAGACAAGGGTTCTCCAGAAAAACAAAATCAATAGGAGATATAGATATAGACACAGATACATAGAAGTGGATTTATTATGAGGGATTGGGTCACATGATTATAAAGGGAAAGAACTCCCAGGATATGCTATCAGCAAGCCGGCGGTACAGGAAAATTAGTGTAGATAGTACAGAAGATGAAGTGTATTTCACAGTTATTTCTTTTGATTTCAATTTTTTTAAAAAAAAATAAAGAGCTGTAAATGTTTGATTGTAAATCAATGTTTGATTGTAAATCAAACATTGTAAATGTTGATTGATTGTAAATGTTTGATATACAAGAATAATTTTTAAAGCCTTCTAAACTAGATAGACTTTTTGCTACAGGTTGAAAGTTTGTTTAGGACCCTACTATTAAAAAAACAAACAAACAAAAAGTAAAGTCTTAAATTCCAGGGTAATACACTTGATTTTTAATTATAATGAAATGAGCAGTCATTGAAGGATTCTGCATGAATGCTGTTATCACAGCAGTGTTTAGGATAATGAATATGACAGTAGAGAGTAAGATATTTGGAAAAATGAGGGATGGAAAAAAGAGCTTGCAATTAGAAAGGAATTGCAATCAGAGTGAGATAACTGAAATTCAAACAGGAGTGTGGGAATTTAGTATTAAAGGAGTCACAAATGGCATTAAATTCAAATACCTTGGTCTGCAGATGATGAAAATTAAATTTAGAGATGCAAAGTGACTTCCACAAGGAATATAGTTCATTTAAAGACTGGGAGTAGAGTACAATCCTTTTTACTCATAATTCAGAATTCTTTCTATTTTTAAGATTTTAATATCAAATGTTTATCAATCTTAAAGTTTGTCATAGATATATTCAATTAGAAGTTCAATACAATTCTGATATATGACATTTAAAAATACTAATATTACATTTAAAAATACTTAAATTAATATTACAAAAGCAAATTTATAACTTATAATGTACATTTTTATTTTGCAAGGAACTTTAATTGGAAGAATGGAATTCATGACTCAGTTTAGCCCAATTATAATCTCTAGCTTTTACAAAATACCTAGAGTATTCTTCCAATGAAATTTTAATCTGAGAGGTGGGAGAGTGTAGAATCCATAACCTGAGTTGGGAAATCTGAATTAACGTAACATTGACCACCAACTAGGTCTTGGCTTGAGCAGGCAGTTAAATTCTGCAGCTTTCAGTGTCTTCATCTATAAATTTCGAACGAAGTACAAGGACTCTCTGGGTTCCTTCCATCTTCAATAGTCATTAATTCAACCTTCTTTAAACTCTATAGAACCCAAGGTTTCTTACGATGAGCTCATAAAATTTGCATCCCAACCACGGTACAATTTTGTTCAAACAAGCCTTGAGGCCATTAGGAAGTTTGGAATAGGTTCAAAGCTGTTTTACTTTGAGTGATTAGTTTACTCAAAAAACCTTACTTTGAGTTTATTACAGATACTGTGGTCATCAGGCATTCATTTCGGCTTTAATATCCCAGATATTTTGCCCTATATATGTGTTTTGATTTCTATAAAATTAGGATAATAATAGCACCTACTTCAAAAGTTGTAGTGAGGATGAAATGTCATAAAACACAGCGGGTGATTAAAACATTACCTTGCACATCAAACTTTAAAATGTTAGCTGTTATCATTAACCTCCCCAATGTGGTCACCTTGTTCTCTCTTCATATAGAAATATTTATGATATATTAATAGTGTATTTGACAATTGGTAAATAGTTCCAACTCTGTAGCATGCCAAATACGTAGATTAAAAACATCTATTAATGTTCTAAAGCTAGAATGGGGATGAATGTTTATCTTTATTGAGAAAATGATATATTGATGACATTTCTTCCCAATGTGGAAAATTTCAAGCCAGACCACAATAAAATTTTCTCCCTCTCTGTCTCCCTCACCCACCCCTGCCATCTTTTGACATTTCCCCAGTACCATAAACTGAGTAAAACCAGGAAGCCTATCCTCATTAAATTAAAAATGTAAAACAAATAAACTACAAAAATAAATAAGCAAGCTACAAAACATGTCCTGGACTTTTCTTCCTGCTTTCTCCTTTTCATCTTTCAGCTCTCTAATTCTTATTTTCATATTCCTTTTTCTCAAATCCCTTCACTTTGGCAACTTCTTGATCTTGTCGTTAGGTTGCTAAATCTATGTGACTCTTACCTTTCTCAGGAGGGAGAAACTGCTTTTGAATCAAATATAAGATAAAACTCTCAACCCTTCCCACTCATATCTGTGTTATAGAGGTAAACTGTAAAAACTAAAAAAAGAGTCAAACTTTGAAAAGTAAATGTAGCTGCGAACTTGATTTTGGAGGCAGTAAGCTTCCACATATAGCAATAGATATGAACCTTGTTCAGAGATAACTTGATAAATTAAACTATAGAAAATTGAGGATAAGGCCTTAATAAAAGAAAGTAACATCCAAGCAGAGACTGAGATGGAAATTTACAATGGCAGGTGAGAAGGAGTCACCTGAATTTGGATAATGGAAATAAAACAGTCATCGTGTTTTCCTTTTAGGGTTTTCAATAGTTTTATGAAAAGAAACTAGAAATGTTATCAGAAATCCACCGAATAGTCTTCATTTTTTGGTATGTAAAGTGTATGTAGTGTGAATTTAATACTTCTATTAAATTCTTAATATACTTAAACAAAGTTTAAATACTTAAAGTTTAAATACTTAAACTTTTGCTTTTGCTGTCATTAAGTACCACATTAATGTATTTTGAGTAAGTTGAATATTTCTTGAAGTTTTAACATGTGCAGTCTTTACCATCTATAGGTGACCCCATAGACACATTAACACCTAATGATGAGAAATTAGATGACATTGTAGATCATTCAGCTCATTCCCATAATAATTATTCTGTATTTATCCACTATACAAGGGTAATTACACTTTGGAGTTTTCTTTGCTAATTCGGTAAAAGGATTTTTGTACATGAGAAGGCTCTACTTTCATACCTTCAATAGTAATATTTGCAATTACGATGTTGTTATAATCACCCTTCTACCGTCTATTGTGGTTAAAGCAAGTTATGAAATACATTTTATAGAATGTCTCCCCCAATAGATTTTTCTACCTGTATTTTATGTTTAAGTTATAAATCCTTCTTATTAACTTTCTTTTTCTCATTTCTGTTGATGGTTTCCTCAAATTTTATTTAAAATTGTAGCTAATTAACTGGAAGATTGTGGAATAATTATGAAGCCACATTAGAATCAGAAGACCAGGTTTCATTGCATAACCCTGTCAATAAAACTTTAGGAAAACCATTTAACCTATCGGTGAGTTTATCTGTAATCACTAAAGTCTTTTCTAACTTAAAATTTGTTGCCATCTAAAAAACTCTCCTCTAAGTCAATATTGTGAAACATGTTTAAAAGGTGTTTCTTATCACTGAAACATGAAAAACATGTAATCATATTATTAATCATATCATTTTCTCCATATTATTCTAGAAAAAGATATGAAAGGAATAGAATTGGTAGATATTCTTAAAAATTGTTATTGACGTTTACAGTGGGGATGATCAGATAATAATCCTGTGCTTTCTTAACTAAAAGCTCAATCTTTGCTCACTCACTGATTCTAAATTAAAGTGATTACTTTGCCAAAGAGACAGGAAAACTGTAACAACAATAGAATCACCATCACCCTGCTACCATTCCTACTGTCATGCTTATGTCAGTGACAAATTTTGAAAAGATCTGTGCAACTAATATCTGTCAAGCACCTCTACTCTCCAGAGAATTCTAAAGTAAAGAAAAATAGAGGCAGTGATTTTTGTTTGACAGTGGGTAAAAATGTGATGGTACCAAGCCAGTACTACAAAGGAAAAGAGCTAATAGGCACTTGTAAAGCATCTGGAGATTATGTGTAAAATTAGTTGTTTGCTATATGAGGTAAACAGAATATTTGAGGGACTTATGGACTTTATGTATCTGGCACAATCACGGTGTATGGATTATTCTCATATTAAGGTAATGCTACATTACAGTGTCCAAAAAACATCATATATTGTAGTAATACAATTTTAACAATGACTAAGGTAATCTAGATACTGAATTCTGGAGTCACAGCTCTATTGTCAATTACTTCACTTAATATACTGTGTGTGATGATGGGAACAACCTCTGGGAACATGTTTATCTCCTAAACAACACCTATCTTTAAAAATGAGGGAATGAAATATGCTTACAGAAATTATATAACATTGGAGATTATTGTGTGACTTTTAAATTCACATCTTAATATACTTATTTTACTTTGTCAGTGGTAATGAGTTTTTATCAAATGCTATTTTTGGGGATAAAGGGAGAAAAAATCAATTATTCCTGAAAATAAGTAATAATAATTTGTCCCTTCCCCAGAAATTACTTGTCTATTTTCAAGATAATATGAATATGGAAATAAATACACATTTAAATCTTAGGTATAAGATTGAATATTATAAATAATAATATTCAGATTATTCATAATGAATATGTATATCAAAAGAAATATGTATTTATTCATTTATTTATTTAAATCTTATCAACTAGTGTTGCAATCACCTCCTAGTCACCCTGTTGTTGGAGAGACTTCTAGGGTCAAGAGGGTGGCTAGACACACGGCACCAGTCACTGGACATATGAGACCAACAGCAGCTTATTAGTCACATGTACTCCAAGTTAAGGATTTAGAGCAATGTAGCACCTTATAAAACAAATATTAAAAAATAAAGGTTTCTGGATTCTCATCCAACATGTAAAGAACTTGGAAGTCTTCATTCTGTCTTAACAACAACTATAAAAGAAACACAAAGAAGTCAAAAATTCAACAATGTTTCTTGGTGCTGTCAGAGAAGTGAGGTTATAGGGCAAACTGTAGCCTTCATAATTAGAAAGACAGGTGAATGTAGAGAATCACAAATTACTGGAGGAGAAACCCACCAGCAGAAATCTCTGTGGGAACAGTGTCAGTGCAGGAAAAGCAAATTGTAATCGACAAATTACTGGAGACTCATTGTAGGCAATTCTGAGAATTAAAAACTACAGGGAAACCCAGTCATAGGGTACACCCATACTTTTCTGGGTTTTACCTCCAGTAACTTGACCAAGTTCCCACAGTGAATATCAAAAAAAAATTCCCTCCTGCTTCTGGTAGAGGGAGGGAAAAACTAACCATCTGGAAATATGCCAGAAAATTTTTGTATAACCCTTGCCCTCAAGAGAAGCTATATTACTAGAGCTTAAACCACTAGAGCTATTTCAGAGCTTAACTGACCTGGGGGAAGACATATACTCAACTATGTACTGCTCTAGCCATCCTGTTCTAAAGGAGGAAAAAAACTAAGCACTGGTGAAGTTCAGAGTTAAGAGATACTATCTAAGGACTTAGATTGAGACTTCATCATAGGACTACAGAATATGTCTAATGTAGACACACCATACTACTATAGTACTAAAGGCTTATCAACCATAGTTCTTTTTAAATGGTACATTATGTTTGGTTATCAAGAAAAAAATTACTAGGCACATCGAAAGGCAAAATAAATAAATATATAATAAACAAGTCAGAGCAAGCATTAGAACAAGACGTGGCAGAGCTGTTGGAATTGTCATTATCAGAGTGGGAATTTTTAAAAAAATAATGATTATGCTAAGTGTTCTGATGGATAAAATAGACAACATGCAAGAACAGATGAGTATTATAAGCAGAGAAATGGAAATTCCAAGAAAGAATTAAAATGAAATGCTAGGGTTGAGGAAAGACTCTGAGCCTGAGAATATGTCAACAGAAATTTGCAAAACTAAAAAGAAAACAGGAAAAAATTGTAAAAAAAAAAGAGACTATCCCAAAACTATGGGACAACTACAAAATGTATAACTTATATGTAATAGGAATACCCAAAACAGAAAAAAGAGAGAAAGGAATAGAAGAAATACTTGAATCAATAATGACTTAGAATTTACGCAGATTAATTCGGACATCAAACCACAGATTGAGGAAAGTCAGAGAACACTAAACAGAATAAAAGCACAAAACAAACAAATAAAAAAGTAAAAACCAAAATCTGTCCCTCTATCCCTAGATACACCACATTCAAATTGCAGAAAATCAAAGATAAAGAAAAAAATTTGAAAGAAACCAGAGGAAAAAAATATGTTATTTACAGAGGAACAAAGATAAGAATTATATCTTATTTCCCCTTAGAAACTATGCAAGCAAGAAGAGACTGAAGTGAAATATTTAAAGTATTGAAAGAAAACAATGACCAACTTAGAAATTTTGTACACTGCAAAAAAAAAATCCTTCAAAAGTAGAGGAGAAATAAAAAGTTTTTCAGACAAACAAAAATTGAGGAACTTTGTTGCTAGTAGACTTGCCTTGACAGAAATATTAAAGGAATTCTTCAGAGAGAAAGAAAATAATATAGGTCAGGAATTCATATCTATATAAAGAAAGGAGCAGCATGAGAGATGGTATAAGTGAAGGTAAAATAAAAAATTGTATTACTTTTATTCTTAATTGATATAACAGATAAAAGTATGTTCAAGATAATAAAAAAAAGTATTTGAATAAGTATGTTTACATATATATAACTAAGTAAAAATAAATATATATAAACATGTTTTTATATATGTATATATATATGTTTATGTATAAGTGAAATGGATGACAGCAATGACACAAGGAATGGAAGGGAGAAATCAATATTATTTTTATTTTAAAGTACTCTACTACATGTTATGTAGTGCTATTTGAAAGGGGACTTGGATTACTTGTATTGTAAATTCTATAGCCAACTCTAGAAACACTAAAAAAATATATATATGATATGCTAAGAAATGAGAGAAAATAGAATCAAAAAGAATACTCAATAAATACCACAAAAAGCAGACAACCAGTGGAAAAAAAGTTAGGAACAAAGAGAAAGAGAAATAAATAGAGAACAGTAACAAATATGGTAGATATTAATCCAACTGAACTAATAATCACTTTGAACATCAATAATCTAAATGCACCACTTAAAAAAGATTGTCAGAATGAATCAAAAAGCAAGACCCAACTATGTGTTGTCTAAAAGAGACCCACTTTAAATAAAAAGATGCATGTAGATTGAAAGTAAATAGATGGAGGTAGATATATTGGGCTAACAGTAATCAAAAGAAAGTGAGAGAAGCTATATTAATTTCAGACAAGCAGACTTTAGAGCAAGGGAAATTATCAAGGATAAAGAGGGGCATTGTACAATGATGAAGGAGCCAATTCTTCAAGAAGGCATAAAAATCCTTAATATGTATGCACCTAACAACAAAGTGTCAAAATATGTAAGACAAAAACTGATAGAACTGCAAGGAGAAATAAATAAATCCATGTGTATAGTTGGAGACTAAAACACTCTTTTATAAGAAAATGACAAGTCCAGTAGGCAGAAAATCAATAAGGACATAGTTGACCTCAAAAGCACCATCAACCAATTGGATATAACTGATACCTATCAGCTATTTCATCCAGCAGAATACATGGAATATTCACAAAGACAAACCACAGCTAGTGCCACAAAACATACCTTAACAAATTTTTAAAAATGGAAATCATACAGTGTCTAATTTTAGATCATGATGAAATTAAACTAGAAATAAATAACAGAAAGATAGGAAATTTCAAAATACTTACAGATTGTATTAGACATAGTTCTCCAGAGAAACAGAGCAGTAGAAGAAATTTATTTATTTACTATGAAGACTTGGCTCATGTGATTATGGAGGCTGTGAAGTCCCATGATATAACATCTGGAAGCTGGAAAACCAGAAACGCTAGTGGTATAATTCAGCCCAAGTCTGAAATCCTGTGAATCAGGGGTAATTCTCAGCCTAAGGGCTGGAGAAGATGAGAAGAGATGTCCCAGCACAATCACTTACGCAGAAAAAAGGGTGGACATTTTACCTTCCCTCACATTTTGTTTTATTCAGGCCCTCAATGGATTGGATGATGCTTACCCACATTTGGGAGGGTAATCTACTTTAGTGACTCCACTATTTCAAATGCTGACCTCATTTGGAAATACCCCAGAAGTAATATTTAATCTGGGCATGTTGTGGCCAGTCAAGTTGATACATAGTATTAACAGTCACAGAGATTAAACAACATATTTCTAAATAATACCTGGGTCAAATAAGAAATCTTAAGAGAAACTTAAATATATCTTGAACCAAATGAAGATAAAAATAAAATCATTCAATACAGCAAAAGTAGTGCTTCAAGGGAAATTTATAGCATTGAATGCATATATTAAAAAAGAAGATACAGTAGAAACTAACACAGTATTGTAAAGCAACTATACTCCAATAAAAATTTTAAAAAAATAAGAAGAAAAACCTAAAATCAATAATCTAAGCTCCTACCTTAGGAACAAACAAACAAGAAAAGGTGATAAAATTAAATCAAAATTAAGCAGAGGAAAAAATAATAATAGAGGAGAAATCAATGAAAATAAAACAGGAAATCAATAGAGAAAATTGAAAGCAGAAGCTGTTTTTTTTTTCTTTTAAAGATCAATAAAATCAATAAATCTCTAGCCAGGCTAATTAAGAAATAAGAGAAGGTACAAATTACCAATGCCAAATGAATGAGGGACTATCACTATGGATCCCATGTATATTAAAATGATAGTAAGTGAATCTATTTAATTGTATGCATTAAAAAGATAATAAATGAACTACTCTATGTTCACATATTTAGTAACCTAAGTGAAATGAGCCAGTTCCTTAAAAGATACAATGTGCTAAAACCCATTGAAGAAGAAATAAACTATCAGAATATACCTATATTTATTAAAGTACTTGAATCAATAATAATTGACCTTCCAAAACAGAAAGCACCAGGCCTGGATGGGTTCACTGGTGAATTCTACTGAACATTTAAGGAAAAAATTTTACCCAGTTCTCTATAATGTCTTCAAGAAGATAGAGGCTGCAGGAGTACTTTCTGACTCATTCTAGGAGGCTAGCATTATGCTAATTCCAAAACCAAACAAAGACCTTACAACAATAGAAAACTAGAGATAAATACCTCTTTTGAACATAGACGCAAAAATTCTTGAAATAAAAGCAAGTTGAATACAACAATGTATAATTAGAATTATACATCATGACCAAGTGGGATTTATTTTAGGTATGCAAGGCTGGTTCAACATTCAAAAATCAACTGATGTAATCCATTATATCAACAGACTGAAAACAAATCACATGATCATAACAATTGATGCAGAAAAAGCATTTGAAAAACTCCAACACCTATCTATGATATAAACAAAACAAAACAAAACATAAACCTCTCAGTCAGCGAGGAATCAAGAAGAATTTCCTCAACTTGATAAAGAATATCCACAAAAACCCACAGCTAACATCATACGTAATGCTGTGAAACTGGAAGCTTTCTCACTAAGATCAGAAACAAAGCAAGGGTGTCCCCTCTTACTATCAATTTTCAACATCATACTGGAAGTCCTAGGTAATGCAATAAGACAAGCAAAGAAAATAAAATGTTCAGTGACTGGGAATGAAGAAATAAAACTGTCTTTGTACACAGATGGCATGATTTTCTATGCAGAAAATCCAAAAGAATCAACAAAGAAACTCTAGGAACTAATAAGCAAGTATAACAAGTTTTCAGGATACAAGGTTAATATATAAAAGCCAATTTCTCTTTTATATACCAACAATGAACAAGTGAAATTTGAATTTAAAAATACAACACTATCTTACCAGCCCCCCCACCCCAAAATGAAATACTTTGGTATAAGTCTAATAAAATAAGTATAAGATCTATATGAGAAAAACTAAAAAACTCTGATGAAAGATAACAAAGAACTAAATAAATAGATATTCTATGTTCATTGATAGGAAGACTCAATTTTAAGATGTCATTTCTTCCAAACTTGATCTATAGATTCATAACAGTTCCAGTAAAAATCTCAGCAAGTTATTTTGGATATTGACAAACTGATTTAAAGTTTATATAGATAGTCAAAAGATTCAGAATAGCCAACACAATATTAGAGGAAAAGATCAAAGTTTCAGGAGGACACTACATGACTTCAAGACAAAATAAAGCTATAATAATCAAGAGAGTCTGGTATTTGTGAAAGAATAGACAAGTAGATCAACAGAACAGAATATAGAATCTAGAAATAGACCTCCATATATATACATACTCAACTGACATTTGGCAAAGGTGGAAAGGCAATACCGTGGAGCAAATATAGAAAGATAAATGGTTTTGGAACAATTGGACATCCACATGCAAAAAAAAAAAAAAATCTAGACACAGCCCATTACCCTCCACAGTATTAATTTAAAGTGGAACAGAGACTTAAATGAAATGCAAAACATAAAATTCATAGACGGGAACAGAAAAAAATCTAGATCATCTTGGGTAGGGTGATTACTTTTTAGATACAACACCAAAGGCATGGTCCATGAAAGAAATAATTGATAAACTATACTACACTAAAATTAAAACTTCTTCTGTGCAAGAGAAATTGACAAGAGAATAAGAAGACCACCCATAGACTGGGTGAAAATATTTGTAAAAGATTTATCTGCAAGATGTTCTAAAAATTTATTTCATATGCTTTTCACATAATTTTCATTTTTAATTGGCCTGCATGTCTTGACTTGAAACATTTTTTTTAATTAAGTAATTATTTTAAAACACCTTGCAACTCACAAAAATAGACTTTAACAAATGGAAATAAATACCATGTTCTTCGATAGAGAGATTCAACATGAGAAATATATGTTTACTCCACCTATATATTATATGTATTTACCATGTTCCCTTGAGTCCCTTAGTGGTTAGGTCAGTGTAGATGTATTCATTGATTTAAATTTTTAATTTTAACATTCAAGAGACTGTATGCTTATTAGAAAAAAATTAATAAATTTGAGGCATAGAAAATAAAAAAGGGGAAGTCTTTATCCGTCACTCCTACCCAGCTTTGTCCTATTTGTAAATTTGGTGTGTATCATTACATATATTTCTCCCTCCCTTTTTTTAGTATTTTCTCTATTACGTGGAGACTAAAATAAATTCATGTTTATTTTATATGAAATTATATCATTTTATAAAATTGTCAGAGCAATTGAGTTAATTTCTGCATCTTTTTTGTTTGTTTTATTGAAGTGTAATTGATTTATAATGTGTTAGTTTCTGGTGTATAGCAAAGTGATTCAGTTTATATATATGTATATATATGTACATATATATACATATATATATTCTTTTTCAGATTCTTTTCCATTTTAGGTTATTACAAGGTGTTGAATATATTTCCCTGTACCATACAGTAGGACCTTGTTGTTTATCTATTTTATATATAGTAGTTGTGCATCTGTTAATCCCAAGCTCCTTATTTATCCTTCATCCCCCCTTTCCCCTTTGGTAACCATAAGTTTGTTTTCCATGTCTGTGAGTCTGTTTCCATTTTGTAAATAAGTTTGTTTGTATCGTTTTTTTTTTTTAGATTCCACATAAGTGATATCATACAGTATTTGTCATTCTCTTTGACTTACTTCACTTAGTATGATAATCTCTGGGTCCATTCATGTTGCTGCAAATGGGATTATTTCATTCTTTTTTTATGGCCTTCAGTCTTGAAGTTCATATCATATGAATTCCCTTTAAAGGCAGTGATTGCTTCTAGGCAGTTTAAACATAGAATGTGTTACTTGTCTTTACTGAGTGATCCAGTGTTTCACTAATACAACATAACTCTGAATCCAAAGATATGACTGGATTTGTTTATTTCCATTTTAAAAGTCTACTGATTATAAAGAATAATGCTACATGTTTTTCAATAACAAAGTGATTAAGAGCATAGGCTCTGGAGCCTGTGCACATTGATTTCAAACCTGGATCTGCCATTTAATAGATGTATGTCCTTTTGCATATTGAATAACTTCACAATGCTTCAGTTTTCCCACTTGTTAAATAGAAATGACTATAGTCCCTACATCTAGGGGTTGTTATAACTAATGACAGTGTACAGTAAACATTGAAAACACTGCTTGGCACTTTTGGAGGAATGGCCTCCTTTTTTAAAAGAAAAGTTTACATTTTCAGTTGTGAAATATTTATACACATTCAGCTTGTCTGTAGATAATGAGTACTTAGGTGGAGGTCAAATAGCAATTAAGGTATAGATAATAAAATATTGAATTAAGCCAAGTAAAAATATGTATAGGATGATGGAATTTAGAATAAATTATCAAAGTTACTATACTTCAAACATAGCTGATTTCATTCTTGAGATTTAGTAAAGGCTTAATTTTTGTTAATTTTTAAAGGGACATATTTAAGAGGGCTAAGGACAGAAGATGATCTGAAAACATTGGCTGTGAATAGAGTGGATGGAAGCCCACATGCTGGGTATGTTTGCCAACACTGGGATGTGTTCGCTATATACTTCTGTTTATTTTGTCTTTTTTGTGGACTAATTCTTTTAAAAACCTATAATTTTATTGCATATAAAATAGAGAATTGTTAAGTATGCATTTTTTTTGCTTTAATTCAGTGTTTGGATGAGCTTCCTTATATCCATTCTACTAAACTATTCAAGACTCAGACTGAGAGCAACAAAGTGGGAAGATTTATATGATTAACAATTTGTTTGATAGTACAAAAACATTTCTTCATGCTATCTGCAAACTACTATTATACATATTTCTAGAAACAAGCAGATTGACTTAGTCTTACTTGTAATCTATATGCTGAAAAGAGTTAAGCCTCTTTCCAAGCAGCTAATGTTATAATAGACTATGTTAACAGCAGTATAAATTCCATAAAAATGGAGTTGCATCTTCTGCTTAACTTTACTGACAAAAACATCTCCTTGATTACTATATTTCCTTTTGGAAATATTTTGACAGAGTATCAGAATGGACTTTCTAATGGATTTCATGTAAGCAATCAGACTGATTTCACTAAGAGTTAGTCTTCTGCTACCAGAAGTATTTACTCATAGGCCAAATACCTAATCTCTGGAGATTTCCCCAAATCTTTATTTACAAAAATAAAGTAAAATTAATATTATTCAACAAATAAGAGGATAAATGTATTTCTAAACTATATATATACTCACAAGTAAATGTTTATTAAATTATGGATTTTATACATAAAGCCACCCAAATAAAGTATATGATTGGTATGTTAAAATAGACAGATTATTCCATTGTAAGACAAAATTCTCAATTTTAGAAATGTTGGAAAAATTGAGCATTAACTTTTCCAATTTCAAGGAAAAGTAATGATTTCCCACTTAAATCCTTTTATGATTAAGCTTGTTATGAAGCATAGCCCATATATCTATCCACATCTTTATTGTAAACATCCTTCAAAGTACTGTAAAAGGTATGAATCCTAGTAGACATTTAGAGTGGCAGGTGAAAAAAATCAGTGAGCTTGAATTTTGATAAATATAAATTATAAAATGTGAACAATGAAAAGAAAAGTACATTTGGGGGACTTCCCTCGTGGTACAGTGGTTAAGAATCTGCCTGCTAATGCAGGGAACACGGGTTCGATCCCTGGTCCAGGAAGATCCCACATGCCGCACAGCAACTAAGCCCGTGTGCCACAACTATTGAGCCTGCGTTCTAGAGCCTGCAAGCCACAACTACTGAGCCCGCCTGCCACAACTACTGAGGCTTGCCTGTCTTAGAGCCCGTGCTCCACAACAAGAGAAGCCACTGCAATGAGAAGCCCATGCACCACAAAGAAGTGTAGCTCCCACTTGCCACAACTAGAGAAAGCCTGTGTACAGCAAGGAAGACCCAACGCAGCCAAAAAATAAATGAATAAATAAATAAATTAAATATATATATATATATATATATTACAAAAAAAAAAAAGAGAAAACTACATTTGAAGACAAACAAGGCTTCAGATCTGTGGGAGAACATAAAATGCATACAAATATATGTGAAATGAGAATCCCAGAGAAGAGAGAAAGGAAAGAAAAAATACATTAAAAGACATTACTGAAAAACAAATGTAAGTTAAAAACAGCTCTAAAGGGCTTCCCTGGTGGCAGAGTGGTTGAGAGTCCACCTGCCGATGCAGGGGACACTGGTTCGTGCCCTGGTCCGGGAAGATCCCACATGCCGCGGAGCGGCTAGGCCCGTGAGCCATGGCCGCTGAGCCTGCGCGTTCGGAGCCTATGCTCCGCAACGGGAGAGGCCACAACAGTGAGAGTCCCGTGTACCGCAAACAAAAAACAACAGCTCTAAAGATCTAATAAGCTTACTAAATTCCAAGTAGGATGGACACAAACAAATTCATGCTAAACACATCATTGTCCAAGTGCTGAAAGAGAAAATCTTGATAGTAACAGAAGAAAATGTCATCATATTCAAAGGAACAGCTATACAATTTACAGCTGAATTCTCATCTTAAATGATTCCAGAAGGAAAGAGAAATTACAAATGTTATGTTTTTAAAGAAAATAATTGTTATCCAAAAGTTCTATACCATTCAAAAAACCTTTTAGAAAGTAAAATAAATACATCCCCATAATTAGAAAACTTTGAGAGAATTTGTTGCTAAGGGATCTGTTGTACAATTGACAACAAAATAATTCCTTCAGGCTAAAAGGAAATATCACCATAGAGTAACTCAAATTCATAAGAAAAAATAAAGAGCAAAAGAAAAAAAATATATATTGGAAAACACAAAAGACTTCATGAAATATTTTTAACTTTAGTTAATTTTTAAAACTAACATAAGATTATATAAAGCAATACTTGTAGCACTGTTTTATTGGGTTTATAATAAATAGACAATGTATATGATTATAATAAAATAAACAGGGAAGGGGCGAAAGTATTAGTACATTTGAACAAGTTTGCTATATTTAAAAAAAAAATTTAACCTGAAGGAGATAATGATAAATTAAGATGTATATTGTAATTTCTTGATCAACCACTAAAAAAAGATTTTAAAATTTAGGTAAAATATTGACAGAAGAATTAGGATAGTGCACCAGTAATATTTGTTAAACACAGTGAATGTAGTATCAATGGAGAAAACAAAAGTATAAAAAATAAATAGCAAAATATCAGGCATAAATGCAACCATATGAATGATTATATTAAGTGAAAATAGACTAAACATTCTCATAAACATATAGATATTTTCAGAGAGTGTAAAATTTGGGATTCAACTATATTTCCAAATATGTTAAAAATTTTTTTTAATGGAAAAAATCATATCATGAAATAATGATGGTAACTGAGCAGGAGTGGTTATATTAATTGATCATTTAGAATAGACTTTAAGACAAGAGATATTTCTACAGATATAAAGGTGTGTTTTACAATAAGGAAAGGGCCAATACATCTGGGAAGATATAACAAGCATAAAGATATATGCACCTAAGAATAGCCCTTAACATTACATGAAACAAAAAGACACACATTAGCAAGGAAAAATAGAGAAGTTTGGAAATATTAATATCCCACTCTTGATTTTTTGTAGAAAAACTAGACAGAATATATATAAGTATATTTAAGATTAAGGTAACATTATCAACTAACTTGACTCAACTGAAGTTTAAGAACGCTTATTCCAGCAAGACAAAATAAAAATTCTCTTCAAATACACATGGAACATTCCCAATGAAAGGCCACGATGGAGGCCATAAAACAGTCCCAAAAAATTTTAAAAAGATTGAAATTACTCAAAATATATTTTCTGACCACAGTAGAGTCAATTTAGAAATCATTATAACAAATAAATTGGAAGAAAGTCCCAAATATTTGGAAATTAAACCATGTAATAATAATTTATGAGTCAAAGAGTTCACAAAGGAACTTAAAAAATACTTTAAACTGAATAGAAATTAGCACACAACTATCAAAGTATGGGGTGAAACCAAAGCAACATTTAATATGAAATCATCGATTTTAAACATCTATATTAGAAAAAAATTGATAATCTAAGCTTCACCCTAAACACTAGAAAAAGAGAAAATTAAGCATAAGAAACAAATAAATTCAGAAAATATAAATAGAAAAAATAGAAGCAACTAGGAAAAATCATTGAAACCAAAGTTTATTCTTAGAACAGGTAAAAAAAATTCATAAACCTTTACTTTTATTGGTAAATAATAAAAGGAGAAGAGAAACAAATACAAAAATCAGGAATCAAAGAGGAGATATAATAAGATAATATTATGAATAGATGTATTCAAATAATTATACTACTTACATTGAGTGGACTTATTCCTAGAAATGCACTTCTTACTAAAATTGATCCACAAAGAAATGGAAAACCCAAGACTCATAACAAGTAAATAAATTGACTTTAAAAGTCTCTCCACAAAAAGAAACTCAGGCCCAGATGATTTTATTGCTGAATTCTAGCAAATACTTAAAAAGAAATATTACTAATCATACACAATTTTTACAGAAAATATGGGGGAAGAAAACATTTATCAATTCATATTTGAGGTTAATGTTAATATTTTATTAAAACCAGACAAACACATAACAAGAGATGAAAAAGTGTAAACAATTATCTCTCATGAGCGTATATGCAAAAGTTCTTAAATTTATGCAACAAATATCTAGCAAACTAGATAATATTATACACTATATATCTGGGCCTTCTAACCATGTGTCTCTTCACATACCAGTACTACAATGTCTTAGTTGCTGTACCTTTATATTAAATTTTGAAATCAGGTAACATAAGTCCTCAAATTTTTTCTAAATTTTCAAGATTGTTATGGGTATTATAATTCTTTAATATTTCCATATAAATTTTAGGACTAGTTTATAAATTTCTACAGTTTTTAAATGCCTTAAATATTGATAGTAATTGTGTTTAATCCATATACACATTTGGGGTAAATTGCCATTTTAATAATATTGAGTAATCCAAGTCATGAAATTTCAATGACTATTCATTATTTAGATGTTCTTCAATTTCTCTCTGAAATGCCTTTTGTTTTTAAGTATTCAGGTCCTGCATTTCTTTTGTTAAATTTATTCTAAAAATTTTTGATGCCATTTTGAAAGTGTCCTATTAATTTTTTTCAGGAAGGCTCATTAATAACACATAGACTAAAATTTATACTTGTATATTGATCTTACATCCAGCCAATTGGCAAAACATTAATTTTATTGCAGTATTTTTTCTAGATTCCTTAGTTTTTTCCAGGGATTACTCTTTCAAAGATATCCCTTGTCAATCTTACCTTATACTTATCTTCAGTTTATTGGTCTGTTATTTTCATCTATACATTTACAGCAAGTAAAAAAGTATCAGTAACACCTAATTTTAGGGGTATTAATTTTCACATATTATTTATAACATATAACCACATAGCAACTGTTTTTAAGCTATTTTATAAAAGAACTTGCACAGAATATTATGGTAATTTAAGTTTCTCTGTTTTGTAATCATATTCACTACTTGAAATTATTTCCTTGAAGAAGAAATAATTCATTGATGTCAAGACTGATGGAGATGGGAGATATAGAAGAGAATCTTCCTTAAGAGTTATGGATAAAGTCAAGTAACTGATTCTAGGTCACAGATTCACTAGTAGATGGATCTGTGAATCCTTATTTTCTTGTCTTTGACAATTGTCTGTACTCTGAGATTGAAAACAGTAATTGAATTCTTAAAACATGTCACTATCCTATATCCATAGTCAAACAAAACAGAAATGATCCTGGCATTCATAAAGATGGGTTTAGTGAAAATTGATATTAAATTCAACTATATTATTTCAATTAAGTGTAATCTCATAAATTATTTTAAATGGTTTAAGGAAAATGAATAAAGGCAGGAACTCATTGTCCTTAGTCATGTGTTTTCATCACTTTCATTTTTATAAATAGCTATTTCAGATGGTTGTTATTATTGAATCACTAAATATAGTATAGCCTAAAAGAACAATGACAAATTTAATTACAGAAAGGCTATTTTTGATTAGTAACCTTTTCATATTTATTGAATACTGATATAGTCCTGGATATGTTTCTGGTAACAAACATAGTATCTTAAAAGCTAAAAATGTCAGAGTTGAAGGTTAACTGCATTATTCAGGAGTCTTTCAGTTGCAACTGATAGAAACCTAATTCAACACAGCCTAATAAAGAATGATTTAAACAAACACACAAAATTTATTTGATGGGCATTGAGTAGCTCAAAGAATTCAGGGCAGCATTTCTGGAAATGGGACAGCCCTAGGTCTCTCAGGAACTGGTCACCCAGGGTATTGTCTGCACCTTTTCTCTGCTTTAAACTCTTTAAACTTTAAACTCTTGATGTTTGCACTTTTTGTGTGTTTTTTAGCATGCTTTCAGATATTTCAGATAATATTGAGTTATTATCTTAAAAGCTTGATACCAGAGAGAAAGGAGAATATTTCCCCAGGATGTCAGGAAGGAAAATTCCGTAGATGAATTCCAGTGGTCATGGCTCAAGGTACAGGCAGTTCTTTGATCAATCTGTCCTGGGCCTTGGGCACTATGATTTCTCAACATTGGTTACATCACCAACCCAAAGTGGTCAGGCGAGTAAGTTCTACTAATAGAAACTGGAGCATAGAGATGCTACCAGAAAAGGTAATAGTCACAGGTTACCCCTTGGATTGCCCAGCACACATGACCATACACATAAACATATTTTCCCTTACTATAATTTTTTAAAGAATGTCCTCACCCCAGTTCTTTTTTTAATAGTAATCTTTATTTATTTATTTTTATATTTATTTCTGGCTGTGTTGGGTCTTCGGTTCTGTGCGAGGGCTCTCTCTAGTTGCAGCAAGCAGGGGCCACTCTTCATCGCGGTGCGCGGGCCTCTTCGCTATCGCGGCCTCTCTTGTTGCGGAGCACAGGCTCCAGACGCGCAGGCTCAGTAGTTCAGGCTCACGGGCCCAGTTGCTCCACGGCACGTGGGATCCTCCCACACCAGGGCTCGAACCCGTGTGCCCTGCATTAGCAGGCAGATTCTCAACCACTGCACCACCAGGGAAGCCCCCTCACCCCAGTTCTCATGCAATTATCCAATATAGAGTCATGAATGAACCCTTTCACAGTAACATCTAATGACTGCACTGGAAACTGAATCAACAGTATATCTGCTCAGTGTGAATTTCTCCCAGTTATATCTCAAAGTGGTCAATCCTGATACCACAGCCTAATAGAAATTTATGTATACATATACACCACAGAAACTGTAACAATTCTAAAATCTATTTAGAGAAAACAAAAAGGAATCCTATCTTATAGTCTTTATGGATCAAAGCAAATATAACGTGAACAGAACTTTGCAAGTGCATTTATTTATTGAGTGACTCCCTTGATCAAGCTTTATAACTGAGGAGATTCCCTTTCCCTAGGGTTCTCCATGGACACATAAAAGTTGGGTACTGGGGAACAAGTGCAAGAAGCAGTCAAGTATTCCAGTCTCCTGTCTTTTTCTATCAGGTCTCTAGTGCAGCAAAGCTCTCCAACAGTGTTTCTCAGCTATTCTGAGTGTGTGCTAAGGTGTTTATTCCCTCAGTCCTCAGGGGGCATGGCAGAAACAAGAACTGTGGAAACTCTGGGCCAATGTCTGGCCTTCTATAGCATTTTTATTTAGTTATATAAGCAAATACAGTTTTCTAGGAGTGTGATGAAATGAAAAAATATAAATATATATTTTACTATTATATATCTATATATGTACATGTAAGTGTATTACCCTAAAGCTACAAGGTGTTTGAAAACAGATTTTGAAACTGAAAATTCAAGTAACAATCGTTTGACCAGTTGCATTGTCAAAACGTAACAAGCACGGTTGTCCTCCTAGACCAACATGGAGAAATCCTCATTATTTACCCGTCTCCCATTAGTTTCACATTTAAGAGTCCTTTATAACATTCCATATCTTTTTATGGAGGGCAAAGATGCATAAATTTGAGAAGTTTTGATGAATATAGGGTCTAAAATCTGGAACCTGGTACTAGATCATCAGATAGAAGTCTGGCTCATTTGAGGAACACAAATAAGGACAGAATATGAAAAAAGAGGGTTTAGTAAAAGAATAAATTCAAAGGATAAGTAAAGGCTAGATTATGGTAAACTTTTTGGTTGTTGTGCTAAGTAAAATTTGATGATTTTCCTATGTTTGAGAGAAAGCAGTTGTTACACCTAGCTTGCAGTTAATTTTTCATAATCTGCCCCTGGACGAATTATGTCCCAGGCCTTCACAAATGTCCCCCTATATCCGAAGTGTGCCACACATTGAATGGCAGCTTGTTAGCAATGTGACCAACAATGACAACAAAATTAAGGGCTTTTGAAACTTTTCCACTTCAACATTGAAATAAAATTGAAAATGGAGCTGCTGGGTAAAGTTATAACCAGACGGTGCCAAAGAAGAATAAAAAATGATCTTAAATCTCCTGATTCCCACACTCTATTCTTTACACTAGTTCATAAACAGACATTTTGTTAATAAGTTGTTTACCTGTAACTTGAAAACTGAACATATAAACTCAAAATTGAGTATCTATTACCTTTAGTCTGATTTTCTGTTGAATTTTTCCTTAGAAATTTTATGATGAAAATTTATATTTATCTTCTTCAAAATCCTTTTGGAGTGGAACTAAATAGCACTTTAGATATCACAGGCTGTGAGCTAACATAGAGGCCCTGTGCAATGCAGTTAAATCCTATGGTGTACATACTTTTTTTTTTTTTTTTTTTTTTTTTTTTGCAGTACGCAGGCCTCTCACTGTTGTGGCCCCTCCCGTTGCAGAGCACAGGCTCCGGATGCGCAGGCTCAGCGGCCATGGCTCACGGGCCCAGCCGCTCTGCAGCATGTGGGATCTTCCCGGACCGGGGCACGAACCTGTGTCCCTTGCATCGGCAGGCGGACTCTCAACCACTGTGCCACCAGGGAAGCCCCTATGGTGTACATACTTAAAGTAATAGAAATTCCCAAAGATTACATCTATAAGACCGAAAAAGTTTTGTCTCTCCAATCTCTGCACATATCAGAAATTGAAAATTCTGTCTTCATAGCTATATGAAAACTACAAATTTCTTAAATATCCTGGATTAAAGCCACAAAGTGCTTTAAGTTTGAGAGGTAGTTCTGAATTGAGTGCTTTGTTGCACGAGCAACCGACAGAGTGCAAAGACTTCCAAGCAGACAGAAAAATGGGTAAAAAAGAATTATCTTCTTTTACAAAAAGAATCCTTGCTAACTGGAGTTGAAACAAACTCTTATCAGGCAAACCAGCTGACAGAGCTGTAATAATCTTATCTTAATGTGACAAAAAAATTGATAAACACTTCAAGGTCTGATAGAGATTAGCACATAAGTAAATAAAACACTAAAAGACTATGACCAAACTGTATCTCTTCCATAAGAAAATTGATATGACTCCACCAAAAAAACATCATTTCTAAAAATATGCTAATGGAGGTCTTTTCATTTTAGAAATATGAAAATGGACATATTTAAGTGTTTGCATTAATTTGAAAATGACATAAGTATTTGTAATACAGATGACTAAAAACTAAATATTTAAGGTTCATGGAAATCAGGGAAGAGTATTTAAAGCACTTTGAAACTGGGGGAAATAGCTTAATGAAAAGAGGCCTCCCGAAATTGGTGAGAGAAAAAAATCGTTTATAAGAACCTTGATTGTGAATGTTCAGGTATATCCATTATATTATCAAAAATTGGTGGTGTATTGAAGATCTGTATACAATAAAATAAGTCCTATTTTTGGTTTGTAGAATCACTATTAATCTGTGGAGAACACTGATATGCACCCTTATGTAAAGCATTTGAAAGCATTATTCTTTTCAAAAGTTTTACCTAATTGCTAAAATTTCAGTGGTAAACATCAGAATAGTAAAATCAAATTGAAAGTACACTATCAATGGATTTGGGGGAAAGCACATTTTTGACAAAATTGTTTTCAATAATTGTTTAGAATCTTTAGTCTTGTCAAAATGTGCTGAGTCAGAACTGAGCAATCAACATGAGCTGCTATCATTAGTTTTTCCCTGGTCTCCTATTTTCCATATGACTTTTAAATATGGAACTACAACATTTGGATAATGGGTGTCTCTTACATAAAGTTACTGAATTGCCTATAATTGTCATCTGCTTAATAGTTTTCTTTTTCTATTATGTTTTTTTCAGAAACATTAACTTTTCTCTTAAATTGTTGAGATAGCAGTATCCACCTATAAACATGATTGTCATTAAGAACTCAGATCCTTAGTGCAGCAAAGATATATGTCAATATATGCATTGTAGAAATGAACAAGGGCCACCTGGACTACAAATTATAGACCAGTAAAAGCAGTAGAGACTGACATAGCCCAGAGAACTTGCGGAAGTCAAGCTCCTTTATACTCCTTATTTTTAAAAAGCTTTATTTACTTCCCAGATATCAATCTATATTTTTCATTCAAGATATCCTGACAAGAATAACAACCCTGGACCCAAAGTACTGAGACCATATATCCTGGTTTACCCAAAATAGTTTGATTCACTTGTTATACTCTGTAATTATTAAAAGGAATTCTTCAATCCAAAAGTACTCTGGTTTGGACAATAATGTACACAATCATCTCATCCTCCAGTGTGGAAAATCTTTTCAAATTATACCCCATCATGATTAGGGTCATTTGCCTGGTATTGTAGAATATATCATAAGAGATACATTCGTTGGACCATTAGACCAGGCTGATGTAATATCCGTAACTTGTACATAGCCAAAAGGTGTACCTATCATATGGTATTATTATTGTTCAGTTTGGTTTACTGTGATAGATCCTGTATATGTTAGAAATTCTTCAGGCTGTATGTATAAAATTTAACAGTGGTATTAACACTAAAATATATATTTAATTAGCTCATATTGCAGGATGTATGGAGGTAGACAGTTTCTGATTTGGCAGCAGCTTTATGATATCATCAATAATCCAAGTTCTTTCTATCTTTCTATTCCACTATACACTGCTTGTTACCTCATGTTTGAAAGATGGGTGTTGCAGCTTAGGGTTCATATCCATGTTCAAGGCAGAAAGAGTGATACCAGCAACTACTCTCCTCTTTTCTTTTGTCAATGAAGGAAACTCATTGGCAAGTTTGTAGTCAGTCTTCCTCTTATGTCTCATCACACTGAATTAGAACATTGGAGCACCCATGTTCTGTACAGGTAGATGTAATTGCAAATTTCTGACATTTAACATATATAATAGGAGGTAGTAAAGTTAAATTGGGGTACAAATGTCTGTTGATGCACTATGTCTAGCACAGTACTTATTATATTGCATTGCTTCTGTAAAAAATAATCTAGTTTGATTTTAAGTTGTAAAATTATTTGCAGTATAAATTGTCCCAATCCCTTTAATCCATCAACTATTGTTGGACATTAACATTGTTACCAATATTATTACAACAATTCTGTATAGCCTTGCTTATATCTTAGAATAAATTTTGATAAGTAGATTTATAAAGGCAAAGGGTATAACTAAATTTATGGCACTATATACTTGTTGAAAAATTACCTCCCAGAAACAGTCCATTATAACCTATACTCATATGATCAGCAAAAATAATATTAATAATCCAAGTAGAAAATATTATATAATACTACTTGTCATACAATGTTGAAGTACTTTTTATATAGTAATTCATTTAATCCTTACAAAGCCCTGTTTTCTCAAATAACTTATAGAAAAAATGCACAATTTCTTTTTATCGCTCTACATAACATACCAAATAGTTACTTGTATTTAGAGTGGTTTTATGCTTTCTATAGTGCTGCACTGATGCATAGCGATATTTTAGAAGCACTACTGTATTGTGCTAATAGAGTAGCTTTATGCTTTAATATGTAGAAGTTAAATTCACTCCTTTTTCCTTCTGTTTTTAAATCTGAGGGTAAAGTGATTTCATTACTCAATCTTTTAGATATTACTACATTTCAGTTATATAATTCATATTTGATTTTATAATAGTTTCCACATCTCTGCTGAGATTTTTCTCTTTTCCTGCATTGTTAGCATGTTTACTTTTATAATCATTAAATATAGTTATAATTACTGCTTTAATATTCTTGTCTGCTAATTCCAATGAGTGGTCATCTCAGGGCCTATCTCCATGGACTATTTTTTTCTCTGAACATGTCACTTTTTTCTGACTATCATTATGTCAGGTAGTTTTGGGTTTTATACTGGATATCATGATGCTATGTGGTGGAAACTCTGGATTTCCTTTTATTTTGTCAAGTACTATTGGCTTCCTTAACGGTTGGATTCAAAATGCACAAAATCTTTCTCTTAGGTGGTAGTTCATGTTTCAGTTAATTTATTTTGTCTTTATCTGGATTACTTTGTGTCTTCCCCACATAGGTATTTGTCAGGATAATCTAGTGATTTGCATAGAATTTATTCACATAATATTGTGTTTCCCTACCTGCTAATTATCTTTTAGAGATTCTTCCCTCATTTATTTTTCTTTCAGTAGATATGTTTGCCTTGATTTCTTACTCTGCTCTTTTAGCCCATAAAGACTGTGAGTTTTCTATCAGAAGTTTTGTCTTCTTGTATTAATATCATGGCCTACACTCAAACTAAAGTAATAAAAATGGGAAACTTACGCTGTGCTGTTCCCTTCCTCCAAATTTCCACTCACTTTTAGAATCTGTCTGCGTGTTTTCACTCTCTGATACCTTTAGGTCATTGTTTTTTGTACTTTATCTAGAATTTATAGTTCTTATCCTATGCAAATATTGATGTAGTCAGTGCTTACTTGGAATTATTATATATAGACCTTTTCTTGTATCCAATAATTTGTTTCCAAAAACTAGTAAGTGCATTTCCTCTAAAGTTTTCTAAGAGACTAAATAGCCATAGCTGTCTCTGCTGCCATCATTTAAAAATATCCTCTCCTCTCTGTGTCTCTCTGTCCCTCTTTATGTATACACACACACACACACACACACACAATTGTACTGTCTAAATTGTACTGTTTTTGATGGGATGTTACGCCCATTATCCTTTATTTTATACAGGTGGGATGCTCCAACAGTATCAAACAGCATCATTTTTGGAAATTAGGTATGTTTACTGGATGTGGGTCTGAATTTCATTTTCTATCTGGATTCTAATTAGGTAACAGACTTGCTGATCTCCCTATGTGTATTTAAATCTAGAAGAATAAGATTGAGAAAAGAGTTAGTAGGAGGGGAATACGGACAACAGTATAGCTGACTATACTATACAAATATGAGTGAGTTATCCATGGACGGAGTGGACACAAAAGGAGAGTGGGCTGGAACTGTCTTGCTGCTCTGCATCATATCACTAGGAATGGAACTGAGAGGTTGGACAAAGTCAAGCGATAGTTAAACTTTCATTTCAGGGAACTGTGCACAGAGGCCGTCCCATAGGACCTACAAAGAATTCACAAATGGGTCCCATGAGGGAGCCAATTATTTGAATTTCTGTCAGATACAAAGTATTGCGAGCCAGTAAGAAACAATCAAAGAAACAGGATTGAAATCTTCACAAGATTTCTTAAAGGACAAGCAAACAAAGATTTAGTAGAGCATAGATGAAACAATTTACTGAAGGAAACTAAGTTTTAGTTTTAACTTGTAATTATTGATTGCTTAAAAATTGTATTTATAAGCTTACTTTCATTATGCGTATTTGACAACCTGATATAGTTATTAATACAGCCATTTTATCAGTAAGAAAGATAGGAGTTAACCTGGTTTTCTGAAACTCAAAGAACTAATTTTACTTTTAATTCCTTAGATTTCTTCTTTTTCCAGTTAAAATAACAGTAACAAGTCTCATAAGTAAAAAAGGATTGTAGAAGCTTAGAAGTAAGAGCTCCCATATGCTCCAGGAAATTTAAGGGAAGCTCCAGAGAAGGTGGTATCGAAATGCACACTGAATGAAAGACAGGGGTTTCAACTAAGAACAGTGTGGGAGGGAAAAGTCATTATCAGAATCTACGTGCAAAGGAGACAAGGTTGTGAATTTACAGGCACAAAGAAATGATAAATCAGACTGGAAGTGTATCATGGTGAAAGGAAGAAATGGCATACCAGGATAGAAGGCTTTGAGTGCTAAATAGAAGGCATCTTGTAATGCTTTATTGGTTTTTGTGACTTTAAGGCATTTAGCTTAATAGTAATGATATTATTATATTGTTTTGCAATGAAAAATCTTTGTTATAATTCATAATATTAGGAGTGAAGGAAAGTAAGCTCATTCACGCAGGCCATATGATAAGCTCAATTCTTTCTGCAGACAGCGTGACAGAGAACTAGTATGCAGGTGCCGAAAGTGTTGAGTGACCCTCTCAAAGGAAAAATAAACTTATTGCAAAAGAAAAATGTGTGTATCAATTTTTTCGAACAATTCTGAGAAAATACAAAAGACAATACTAAAATAGAGAAGAGAGAACTGACCCATAGTGTACACAGCATAGTAATATACAATACTATAAATGGAGTAGACCTAACAGGCATCTAAGGAACACTTCCTCCCTCCAAGAACAGCAGAATATGTATTCTTTTCAAGTGCACATGAAGCACTCTCCAGGGTAGACCTTATTTTAGGCTATGAAACATATCTTAGCAATTTTGAAAGGATAGAAATTATACAAACTATGTTCTATCTCAATGCAATGAAATTAAAAATTAATAACAGAATACTTGGCAAATTTACAATAATGTGGCAATTAAACCACAACAACCTAAATAACCAGTTTGTCCAAGAAGAAATCACAAAATAAATTACAAAATACTTTGAGATGAATTTAAATGAAAACACAACATTCCTAAACTGTTGGGTTACAGCTAAAGTAATACTTAAATGGATATTTATACTGTAAACCTCTATAGTAAAAAAGAAGAAATATCTCAAATTATAATATGTTACCTCCATGAGAATAGGATTATATCTGATTGTTCTTCTTCCACAGTAATTGCACCTAGAATCAGTTATTTTCTTCTCTATCTTCCGATAGTATGCCAACTCAGTTGCCTCTCACACTGTAGTTATGTAACTTGTTAGCCTGACATTAATAAAGAATGGATGGAATTTTGCTCATTTTATTAAGCCTAATTTAAATGACCATTCATAATGTCTCTCAACTTCTCTGACTGATTATTTTGGTTCACTTGTCAGTATTATGTGATATGTTTTTGTACTTGGGTTTTACCTAAAGTGTATTTTAAAGGTGCGAATGCATGATAAACATCAATAACAACATGATAAACAACATAAAGCTCTTATGTAATATGTCTTGCTTTTTTATTAATTTGCTTTTTTCTTTTTTTATTGAAGTATATTTGATGTTCAATATTATATGTTACAGGTATGCAATATATAGTAAGTCACAATTTTTAAACATTATACTCCACTTACAGTTATTCTAATGTTTATTTGCTTTTTAATAGACTTCATCTTTTAGTGCTGTGCCTTGCACTTTAATAGCATTGTATTCCACACTGGTATGATGATTACCTTGACTTTCACTGAGAATAGCTAGTATTGAGCAAAACTTTCCATAATTTTATATGGTTATTTTAATGTTCTTTTGTCTTCAAAAGTTTGTCAAAAATGCAAGCTAAGTAATATTTAAAAGCATGCCTTTCTATTTTATGGATATAATTGAAATACAGCTGCATATCATACAAATGATGGAAAAGTTGGGTAACTATAAATCAGTATTTTACATTATAAATTAGGTGTTTATTTTTTAAAATAAATGACCAATGTGTTGTAGCTACTCATGCATGCAATTTGGAATTTAGTTTTGTTTCTATGTGGAGAGTATTTTAGAAAGTATGGGCATTGGATAACTTCTTGAAGGCTTATGTTCTCTTTTGACAGAGATATTTTAAAGGATTACTCTAAACAATTTTTAAATCAATAAGTAATTATCATGGTTCTTTCCAATCAAATAAATATTGACTTTGGAGAAGACATATGCTTTTTCTCTATTTCTGGGAAAGAATGCTGTGATTGCCATTTACCATCATTTCACATTAAATAAATTCAGATATTTGTTAAATGAAGCAATACAAAACATTTAAAAGAGATACACACTGACATTATATTGTTTTGCTGTGAGTTACAACAACATATTCTGGCTTTTTAAAAAAACTGGTCTTTGTGTATCAGTTTGTAAGAGATATTTTTAGACACTATGTTTGTGTGTTTATTTGAGGCATTAATACCAAAGCCTGACAGCATTATCTCTGCTGTTTATATCACTATAAAACTGGTTTATAGTGATAACAGTTAGTAATGTTAAGACTAGATATATAAGTAGTAGTACTGATTGTTCCACAGTAAAATTCACCTTATAGTGACATTAATGAACAATATTTGTGCCATCATGCTTTATGGTATCAAGTAATTTCACTGTAAGAGAATAATAGTTATCCTGAATCTTCTAATCTCATAGCTAAAAATTCATTCATGGTACATTTAAAAAGAATTTTCTTTTATATTGGAGCATAGTTGATTAACAATGTTGTGTTAGTTTCAGGTGTACAGCAAAGTGATTCGGTTATACATATACATATATCTATTCTTTTTCAAATTCTTTCCCATTTAGGTTATTTCAGAATATTGACCAGAGTTCCCTGTGCTATACAGTAGGTCCTTGTTTGTTATATATTTAACTTACACTAGTGTGTACATGTCAATCCCAAACTCCCAATCTATCCCTCCCCCGCATCCCTTTCCCCCCCCCCAGCAACCATAAGTGCATTCTCTGAGACTGTGAGTCTGTTTATGTTTTGTAAATAAGTTCATTTGTATCATTTTTTTAGATTCTGCATATAAGCAATATAATATGATATTTGTCTCTCTGTGTCTGACTTACTTCACTTAGTATGATAATCTCCAGGTCCATCCATGTTGCTGCAGATAGCATTATTTCATCCTTTTCAATGGCTGAGTAATATTCCATTATATATATGTACCACATTGTTAACCATTCATCTGTCAGTGCACATTTAGGTTGCTTCCATGCCTTGGCTATTGTAAACAGTGCTCAATGTCACAATGATTCACAGGCTTTTCTGACCTCCTAAAGTTATGAAGAATTTCTTTTTAAGCAAATATATTATAAGTTATAAACTTTAAAATATTTTGCAAAATTGGAATTAGTTTTTTAAGAATATTTTTTTCTTCTGAATGTTTTTTGGATATTTTATATTCTCGTAGGATATGAAAGCACAACTTTTGCATTTTACGTATAGACAATTTTGTGTAAGACATTTTGTGATGATATTATAACCTTTTCATTTATTTTAAATGAATGTAATTCAAATATGAGTTCACTTATAACAAATGGTATTTTTCCATGCTATAACATTCTAAGTCATGGATGTTTAATTACATTGTTGTAAATTGATTTGCAGTTACCATATCATAATATTGACCAAGTAACAGATAAGTTGAATTATTATTTGTCTATTACATTTGCCAAGATAGATTAGGATATACTTTGCTATTCACTAATCCAAAAATCTCAGATACAGCACACCAAAGATTATTTCTTGCTCATGAAATTCTAGGCAAACCTCTGGACACTTGTCTTCCATGAGTAATGATGGAGCCTAGGAAAGCCTTCATTTTCCTATAACTGCATCATGTTAAATAGGTGTCCTTACCATTTAATGTGACAGGTTACAGAATTCTGGAGGGTCTCAAACTGGCAATTAAATACTTTGGCTAAGAGGCGATATATATGACCTCTGATCAAAACCCATTGTCCAACACTAGTCACATTCCTACTTCCAACTGCATGGAACTGGGAACTGCAATCTTCCATGTACTCCAAAGATGTGGAAAGATGATATTATATTAGAAATAGTGACTGCCCGTCAAAGCATTCGTCTATGTTTAGCTGAAGGGAACATATATTCCTCCATATTTACCTGTTACAAAACAAGAATCTATAAGCTAGTAAGTAAATAAAATTTCCCTTATAAATTGGACACTTTCAAGTATTTTTTAATTCTTTCTAGAAATAAAGATATCATTATATTTAGAGCATTATTTGTTAGTAAATAGAACAAACATTCTTATAAAGAATTCACTATAAAAGAACCCAAAATATTCATGAGCATTTCATATACCTGGCAGCATGTGGTTTACTACATTAAATGATGTTAAAGAGATTTTTAATATATGAAAAGAAATCATACATCTAAAATTTTATTATTGGTTAACTTACCTCAGTATTATACTTAGGAAAAATAGTTATAATTGAATCATGTATTAGTTACACTAATTTTTTATTGCTAATTCAACTCTTTTCTCATTTTTTTCCTTTATATTAAATGGTGTTGCTCTGGCTAAATGGGGAGAAAGATATCCACCTGGCATTGAATAGAATTGCATGAGCATCAGTAGAACTCCTTATTATACAAGTATTAAAGAAAATTTAAGACTAAAATACACAGTATTATGTTGGATGATAGACCTGGGCAAAAAAAAAAAAATACCAAAAGAAATTATATACATCCTTCCTATAAATGACCTGACAGAGATGAGAAAATAACTGTGGGCAGCCAATGAAGAGCAGAATTGCTTAGATGTTCATAAGAAGCCTCAGAAACATTTGCCTCTATTTTGTAAACTGTGCTTCTAGGCTGATATGGATGGGGGAATAAGTATAGGTTTTCAAATTTTTCATTTTATACCTGCTACTTGGAGAATGCCTCTCAGTTCTATCGGAAATCTATGAAGAATAAAAAAATTCAAGTTTAGAATTTTTTAATTTCTCATTAACTAAAGCAATGTCTGGTAGTCCTGTATGTCTTTTCATTTATTTCATCTGATTTGTGATTGATCCAAGAAGCAATTTGTCCATGTAGTATAACACTTCTGCTTGTTCATTAAGATTCCTATGTAATTAAATGGTTTTCTTACTGAGTTTTTCTTATGATAATCTTATTTTTCTAAAGTTATTTAAAAAAAATTTTTTTCTGGCTCTGTTTACTTAAATTTCTACAGAGAATTGAGCTGTTCTGAGGAGCAAAATGTATTCATGAGTATAACATGGTTTGCTAACATTGATGCTAACTCTTAAGTTGCTTCATGGATATAAAGGTGATTGAGAATTATGTAGTATTCTTAAAAAATTGTTTCTGTTTAAAATTTTTTGAAAGCTAAAAGACATTTCCCATAATATTTTCAATGCAGTTCAAAAGTCAGGACCTCATTTATTTCATGATATATTTATATTGCTCTTTAGGTATTAATCTGAATATTAATGATTATATTAACTTTTTTGAAACTTTACTTGCTTTTTAAAATTTTTTTTCATAAAAATGTATATGTTTAAGGTGCACAACATGATCATTTGATATACATATACATAGTGAAATGATAGCTCCAGTGAGGTTAATTAACATCTCCTGACATACTTATTAATTTTGTAATGAGATCACTTGAAATCTACTCTTCTAGCAAATTTCCAGTATTCAATTATAGTCATCATAGTCTTCATTAGGTGTCTAGACTTATTCAACATACACAATTGCAAATTTGTATCCTTTTACCAACAATACCCCATTTCCCCCATCTCCCAACCCTTAGTAACTAGACTTCTACTCTCTGCTTCTATGTATTTGACTTTTTAGATTTCACATATAAGTGAGCTCATGCAGTTTTTTTGCTTTCTGTGTCTGGCTTATTTCATTCAGTATAATGTCTTCCATATTCATGCACGTTTTTGTGAATGGTAGGATCTCTTTCATTTTAAAAGCTGAATAAATAGCAGTTTCTTTAGCCACTCATCTGTTGATGGACACTTAGGTTGTTTCTACATCTTGGCTATTGTAAATAATGCAACAATGAACATGGGAGCACAGATATCTCTTTGTGGTACTGATTTCATTTCTTTTGGATATGTACCAGAAGAGGGACTGCTGGATCATATGGTAGTTATATTTTTCATTTTTGAGGAAACTCTATACTGTTTTCCATCATGACTATACCAATTCACATTCTCACCAACAATGCACAGTGTTCCTTTTCTCCACTTTCTAGTCAACTCTTGTTATGTCTTGTCTTTTTGGTAACAGCCATTTTTACAGGTGTGAGGCAATATCTCACTGTGGCTTTGATTTACATTTCCCTAATTAATGATGTTGAGCACCTTTGAATATACCTGATGGCCACTTATATGTCTTCTTTGGAAAAATGTCTATTTAGATCTTTTGCCTGTTTTTCAATTGGATTGTTTTTATTTTTGTGTCTTATTGGTTTTTATTTTTGCTGTTGAGGTGTATGATTTCCTTATAAACTTTGGATATTAACCCTTTATCAGATATATGGTTTACCAATATTTTCTCCCATTCTGTAGGTTGATTTTTCATCTTGTTGAGTGTTTGCTATATAGAAGCTTTGTTGCTTGATATATTCACACCTGTTTATTTTTGCTTTTGCTGCCTGAGCTTTTGGCGTCACATCCGAAAAATCATTGCCAAGGCCAATGTCAGAAGCTTTTTCCCTATGTTTTCTTGTAAAATTTTTACAGTTTTAAGTCTTACATTTGTCTTTAATCCATTTTGAGTTGATTTTTGTGTATGATGTGAGATAAAGTTCCAATTTTATTCTTAATTCCTTTTTTCCCTCTTTTAGATGATGTTAGGGAGAAATTCTACTCTCTCTGACTTGCTCACAGTTATTTTCTGATCTCTGTCAGGTCATTTACAAGAAGGATGTATATAATTTCTCCTGTTCCTTATTTTTAAAGAATATTCTTCTATTAGTTGACTTAGATATGAAACTGAGTTGTTTATAAATACACCAGATCTTTATCAGGTTATGTATAGGCTGCAAATAAAACTGATGTTTAGTGAGTAAATATAGCTAGAAGGCAAGGTTCCACGAAGTATGACAATAACTAGCTATAATAACTAGCTGTGTGTCACATATGCTCAGTTAAATTCACTATGTTTACCTGAAAAATTGCGAATCTTCAAGAGTTCTTATAATTCCATTATTTAATTCAGAGTCCAGGGACTGGACATTTGTCATCAAGATGTGTCTAAATAAAATTTTAGCATTTCATTACACCTGATTAGAGGAACGTCACAGGGATGAGTCACCACAGATTATCGCCTGCACATCACTGAAATAAGTAATCATAGAGTTTAAATTGTCCATCATAGATAATGCTAGGAAGAAATATTCATACATTCTATAAAGGGAAAATAAAACAGAATGTAAAATAAAGCTTAAATACAATACACAGAGCAGGTAGAATTTTAAAAAATATATCACTTTATTTCTTATGCTGTTGAATTATTATTTATTGTTAATTTTCCTATGACTAACACTTGTATATATTATGAAAGTTGTAAAGGCTGTTTAACTCTACCTTTTAAGTGTATGCTTGGTCATAAAGTAACCTTAAACTGATTGGAAAGTGTTGAAATCTTAGCATGAACTCTGACCAGAATGTGATGATGGAAATAGATTGTGCTAGAGGGTTTTTTCTTTTGCCTGGGAGTGACTCAAATGTCATATTCAGGTAGAGACATATAATTCTCTTGACCTTCAGTACACTTCTTAGATTATTGCATATATATTCTATATATATGCATATATATATGCACAGAGAGAGAGAGAGAGAGAGAAATAGACTTAAAAGCAGTCACTAGAGGAGCAATTTGAGCATTCTTTTCCATTTAAATTCATTTCCTTGTGTGAGAAGGTCACTGAGTGGATGAAAGTGAGGCTGTAAACATTTTATATAAATTATTATGCATTTTTACAGGGAAGTTTGCAATATCCATCATTACTTACCCCACTAAGGATGTGCTCACCTGTGGGAAAGCTGTGAAGATCCTACAAGTGCATGGACATAAGAGGTCGGTAAAGTGCTTTCTTCCGTTGAGATTCTACAACACACAGATTTTTCTGCCAGTGGCTGCTTCAGACTGAGGTACAAACTTGGCTGGTAATGTTCACTTATTTAAAAATCTTATAGGAAAGCTAAATTCTCTCAGAGCACAATATATCGCGATAAATTAAAGGGCCTGGTTCCAAATCTCTCTTTCTGGAATTTTACTCTGGATATAACTTTTTTGAGCACCTCTGCTTTCAGGGACCCCACAAAAGGACCCAAGATTTTCAACCTGCACTTTCAGCCTCAGCCCAAAGCATAACATTTGTGTTTAAGTTTTGAATTTTGCATTTTGTATTAAACAGCTATAATTTACTTTTTTTTTTTTTTTTTTTTTTTTTTTTTTGTGGTACCCGGGCCTCTCACTGTTGTGGCCTCTCCTGTTGCGGAGCACAGGCTCTGGACGCACAGGCTCCGGACGCACAGGCTCAGCGGCCATGGCTCACGGACCCAGCCGCTCCGCGGCATGTGGGATGTTCCCGGACCGGGGCACGAACCCGTGTCCCCTGCATCGGCAGGTGGACTCTCAACCACTGCGCCACCGGGGAAGCCCTATAATTTACTTTTCATTACTTATTTGGATGAGATTATTTTGGTTTTGAATCAATATTATTTTTCAAATTCAATCTTTTTTTGAAAAATCATTGTCGTATTTTATCTTTAGGTCTGTTTTGTTTAATCTCACTGTATGATATTATCATTTGCTTTGAGATTTTACATTATTCTCTTACAATATTCAACTTATTAGATTGAGGTTTTTAAGGACAGTTTTGGATTTATGGAAAATGTATGAAACAAGTACAGAGCTTCCAGCTCCCTTGAAGTTTCTTCTATTATTAACATCTTACACCAGTATGGTATATTTGTTACAATCAATGTACCAATGTGGACATATTATTATTAACTAAAGTCTATATTTTATTCATATTTCCTTATTTTTTACCTGATATCCTTTTTGTGTTCTGGGTTCCTATCCAAGATAACACAATGAATTTATTTGTTGTGTCATCTCCTAAGGTTCCTCTTGGCTATGCCAGTTTCTCAGACTTTTTTTTTTTGAATGACGTTGACAGTTTTGCAGTGTACTGGTCAGGTATTTTATAGACTACCTCTTTATTGATATTTGTCTGATGATTTTCTTATGATTAGATTGGTGTTATGGTTTGCCACAGGAAGACCACAAATGTAAATTTCCATTTTCATCACATCATATAAAGGGTACATTAAAAATATGACATCACTGTTGAAGTTGACCTTGATCATCTGGCTGAAGTAGTGTTTGTCAGGTTTCTCCACTGTCAAGTTACTTTTTTAACCCCCTTTGACTTTTTATTGCTGTATTTCACTTTTCCTTTTAGTTGTCTATTTATATATTTTAAATTGTTACCTTTGATGTATTATCACTTATTTTATATCTATTTTCCTTTCTGAAGAAATAGTGGTTAAATATTTAACCAAATACATTTTAATCTGGATCATGTATTTTCTACTTAGATACTTAAACTGATAATATTATCCAAGACAATGTGGAACGGAATAAATAATAAAAATTGGATCAGTACTTAATTTTGCTCAAGTTCTTTTTTATGAAGTTTTTTCCTTTATAGTCATTGCTTTCTGTGACCTGTCAGCAAAAAGGTTACCTAATCCCAACTGATGGAAATATTTTACTAAATTTCTGTTTAATATTTTATTGCTTCAACTCTGCATTGTTTTGACAACTTCAAGAAATATCAAATGGATATATAAGCCCATTTCCAGGTCTCTATTCTGGGCTCTCATTGATCCAATTTTTATTATTTATTTCATTCCACATTGTCTTGATTAATGTATGTTTTTTTTACATTTCTTAGTAAGGCAGTGGAAGTCTTAGTAACTTTTTTTCTTTTCCAAGATGTACTTAGATATTCTAAAGCCCTTTCCTTTTTCATAAAAATTTTATAATCAGCTTGGAAATTTCAACAATAAGAAAAGAACAAAAAGGATGCTGGGATGATGTTTGGGACTGTATTGGATTTTTAGGTCAATTGAAGACATCTTAGCAATTTTGAATCATCTAATCCAACATATACTTCTCCGTTCTCTTAAATCTTTTAAAATTCTTTTCAATAATAAGTTTTGATAAACATTTCAGAATTTTAGTCAAAACCTCTGGAACCAGGCCTTAGGAGGTAGGGCCACCTAAGTATAAGGTCCTTACCCTCCAAGTAAGTCTTCACTTGAGTAAAGCTATATCAAGGAGTAACTGGAAACTGAAGTAGACCAGGCATATAAAGCCAAAACCTAACAATAGAAAAAAGGATTTGTTTCAAGCTTAAATTAGATTGACCAAGTACTGGCAAGTAGATGAAACTCCTGAAACTCTTGTGCATTGCTTTAGAGATATAAATTGCTACAGCTACTTTAGAAAACTCCTTAGCAGAATCTAATAAAATGTGTACTTACACTATGACCCACAATATCAATCCTAGATACATACCCCTAAGACACTGAAACTATATATCCACCAATTAAACAAGCTAAGTGCAGATAATGTTTACAACAGTTTCATTCATAGAAGTCTCAACATGGAAACAACCTAAATGTCTACCATCAGAAAAATGGGTAAAGGATTTGGTGCATTCACACAATGTCATACTACACATCAGTGAAAAAGAATGAACTAGGGATAACATAACAACACAGGTGAATTTCACAGAAATAATATTGAAAGAAGCCAGGCATAAAATACTATACACTGTATGACTGTATTTATATTACATTCAAATACAGAAATAACTGACCTATGGTCATGGAGGTCAGAGAAGTGGTTAATATGAGAAACATATTGTCTGTAAGGTGATGTGAGGGAACCTTCTTAGGTATTGAAAATGTTCTCTATCCTAATCTAGCTAATGACTATTTGGGTATATAAAATACACAAAATTAATTGAGCTAGGGTTAAGATTCATGAAATTTACTGTGTGAAAATTATACATCAGTTTAAAAGAAAAGAAAAACACATAAAATGATTAGATTCCAAGTCTTATTCTCCACCATATTCAGAACGTAAGTAGTAAGACAGCTCTTTTGGAAGCAGGAGATCAGATGATTCTTATGGGGAGAAAGCAAAGAGTCCTAGAGGAAAGACTTCCATCTACTGAAATCTGGGAAACACTCCATTAAAAGAGTTGGCACTGCAGCAGCCCCTATGAAATGAACCCAAACAGGTGACTAGCTCCATGCACAGACCAAAATACCTGTCATTGTTTTGTACTTCCCTTTTTTTTAATTTAAAGTGATAATCAAGGATCAGAAGTTATTAGAGAAAATATAAAAACATAAAAATATCCAAAATATGGAATAAAGGAATTCAGAAGAAACAATGCTATTTGAAAAAAAAACAGGAGAACTTAAAAAAAAAAAAAAAACAAGATGACAAGTAGGATGACAAAGGAAAGTCTGGCATCAATGAAGTAAGTCAGAAAGAGAAAAACAAATACCACATGCTAACACATATATATGGAATCTAAAAAAAAAAAAAAAGGTTCTGAAGAACCTAGGGGCAGGACAGGAATAAAGATGCAGATGTAGAGAATAGACTTGAGGACACAGGGTAGGGGACATATATACACTACCAAATGTAAAGTAGATAGCTAGTGGGAAGGAGCCACATAGCACAGGGAGATAAGCTAAGTGCTTTGTGTCCACCTAGAGGGGTGGGAGAGGGAGGGTGGGAGGGAGATGCAAGAGGGAGGGGATATGGGGATATATGTATATGTATAGCTGATTCACTTTGTTATACAGCAGAAACTAACACACCATTGTAAAGTAATTATACTCCAACAAAGATGTTAAAAAAAAAATAACAAATGCAGGTTTTTGTGAAAAGAAATGAAAAGATGCTCTTAGGAAAAAAGAAAGGTAATAGCCAAAGTAAACAAAATATTTCAATAGAATAATTGAAAGACAATGCCAAATAAACTCCCAAAAGATAGTGGAAAATAAAGACAAATAGATAACATAACAAGATAATTAGAAAAGGACTAGAAGACTTCTGATGTCAGAATGATATATCTTCTAAGACAGAACAGTACATAAGAGAGAGGAGAGGGACTTCCCTGGTGGTCCAGTGGTTAAGACTTCACCTTCCAATGCAAGGGGTGCAGGTTTGATCCCTGGTCAGGGAGCACCCACATGCCTCCCAGCCAAAAAAACCAAAACAGAAAACAGAAGCAATATTGTAAAAAAATCAATAAAGACTTTAGAAATGGTCCACATCAAACAAATCTTAAACAAAAAGAGAGAGAGAGAGAGAGAGAGAGAAGAGTAATATACCAAAGTAGTTGTGGATTCTAAGAAAAGGGGAAGATCCTGAGGAAGAAAAGTTTTGAAGATTTGCATTTCCCTTAGTGGAAACCCTTACATTACTGTATCTGCCTTTATTTTCTTATAGTATTTTCATTTGCTTTGTGTTTGTGTTCTATGGAGTAATTTAATAGCTTATTTTGCTTCCTTAACAACATCCAATTTTATACTAAAATATTAGGGAGATTAAGGAAAGATACTGTTGCATATACAATTAAAGAATACAGAGTGCAATTTTACTAAAATGAAACTAGTTTTATTCACATTTTATCATGAAGCATTTTCTGTTAACTGACATTGCTATACTACTATATTGTAGAGAAAATTGAACTTCATGAAAATGATTCTAATGTTCTGTAAATTTTGGATGTACCTTTACAGTCACTATATTCTCTTAAAAATATACTTTGGTAGCTTCCTTTTATTTATAGCAAGAGAGGACATATTCAAAGATAAAAGCAAACAGACATAAATGGTATTTCTTTAGTTTAGGTATCATCATCTTGAAACTATGAGTGACTTCTTAAGAGACGTGGATTGGTGAGATAGAGAGGTCACATTTACAAAAAAATAGTAGTCAATAGTTTACTGGAAGTAATATCCAGCTTGCTTCAAAAAACTCCAAGTGATTTATCAAATTAAATTGTGATTATGATTATATTATTATCATTTATTATGTTCTATTTGGTAAAAATTCAGATACAATAATATGATAATTTCATATGTCTGAAATACTTAATGTCCTAGAATATTTATCTCTTCAATCTGATAGCAAACTCTTTATAAAATATTGGGTTGGAAATCATGGATATTAAAATAAAATCATAACGAAATTTTGAAACATGACAATGCTCTCCATGCCCTTCATACCTGTCCAGAGAACCTCTTGACTAACTTATGGAGAGCTGCTCCACAAATTCCCTTGAACAATATGTCATAGAGTTAAATCACCATTAACTATAAAAGTAGAGTAAAGCCATTTCTCAATTTTTTACAGTCTCTAAAATTCATTTTTTCTGAAGGAAGTTTGGAAACTAAATCAGTACATAATATAGGAGCTTTCAATACTAGCAGACCAATGCAATAAGAAATATAACTTAGAGGATCTTTTTACACTGCTCATACTAAGCCTTAATCTTCATGTACGTTACTTAGGATTTCATATTACTTGTTATAGTACGTTTAAAGTTCTTACAATGAATATTTGTTGTTATAGGAAGCCTAGTACCTACTTAATATGTCTGCAAATGATATTGGATATTCTCCTTGAGAGCCATCATTTTTTTAAATTAGCCCATTCGTGTGGTTCATGAAGTATTAACACGTTCTTGCCACAAATATACACATATTTATGTTGGGCACAAAACATAGCTCTATAATTAAGATTTTTTCATCTCAAAGTTTTGGCAATTAGGTCCAATAGGACCAATGCCCTAAGGTGTCAGGATGAATTTCTATGTGGAGAATCATGTGGGAATCATGAGAAAGAGACGCTCTCATTCTCTTGTAATATGTTTGTTAACCGTAAAAATGATATAAGTCCAGAGTTGCCAGAAGTCCTCAAATACCTGTGAATCAAACCAACACAGATGGAAGTAGAAAGCTAGAAATATATTTCTGATAAACATTGAACTTCTAGACCTCAAGTAATGCCTGAGTCAGCCATCTTGATCTTCTATATCATCAGCCAAAATATCCTAATATAGGCTTACTTAAAGTGGATGATGCCATTGACCACTTTTGATATGTGAGCTTGGCTAAATTAGATAGGTAGAAGGCAGTGTAAGTCTACAGATTCCAACCTGTGAGAGTGACAGTACATTTTACATGGAAGCAAAATGGCAGAGTAAGCTTTCTCACCCATTGTACCCAGGAGCTTATAGTTTAAGGCATTTGTTAGGTAAGTATTAGATCGTTGGAGTTTCTTTACTAATTGTTGTGTCTTTAAATAAAGCCTTACAAAAAAAAAAATAGACAAACTTTGATTGAAGTTGGCCCATGTGGAAGCACACAGGAAGAAAATTACAGCTTTACTTGTGATACAGAGATAGTCTCAGTGGCATTCACTAGCATAGTCTTCTAATGATGAATTTTGCAGTATCTCAAACTTTAATGATTGAGGATTCAATCCATAGAGATTAAGAATTCTCCGTCCATCCAATAAGGATGGATGCAATAACACTGGAAGCTGAGAGAAGCCTAGCCATACCACCCATAAATATGTACTTTTCCCTTTCCTTCTAACATGACAAAAAATAACTCTTAAGCTCATTAAAATGGCCATCAACCTGGAAGAGATTCCCTGACCTAAGCTATTGTTTCCCATTGTTCTCAGGTAGAGACCAAGAAAGAGGACATCTGGCTGTCAACAGTCCAAGGTGAACACTTAGGCTTGAGTTATGCAGTCAAGAGCCTGTGCCTTGGCTCTTTCCCATCTGTGTTCTGATTGCACTCTTGCCTCCATTTTATGGCTGCCAAAAGCAGCAGTGGTAGTGGAAGGCCTTGTTGGCTCTGTTTGTTCTTTATTGTTGATAACATGGCAATTAACCCAACCCGTCCACAGGCTCAATACTCATTCATATCATCTGCTGGGGAGTGGTCACATCTCTCTCCTAAGAAAACTTCTAAGAACATAGCTTTGCAAAACCAGCGAGCCCTTTGATTGATATTCACTTTCGCTTCCTATTCATGTGGTAATGCTGTACTATCCTAGGAGAATCTTCAGCTGTGCTGGCTGAGAGGTGGAAATTTTTGACTGAATGGGACTGTTCTTTTGCATGACCACCTACCTATTCTTCCAAGTGGTGGCAGAAGCATGATGTCATCAGTATTGAAAGAGATTATATTCTCTGTATATAATGCAGTGACTGCAGTCTAAGGATTTCAAGAGAAAAAATTGTTGGAAGATGTGCTACATTGATGCTAAAATAATTCCAAATGACAAATATAACATGAACAGAAAATAAGTGATCATCTACATTTTTCTGCTTATTCTGGGTAAGACTTGCATTTGTGTTTAACATCAAAAGAACGATAACAATCCTTGAGAGAGTCAATGGAAGGTAGAATCCATGGGTGGCCCAATGAGTGATGCAGCATACAGGCAATTATATAACCAGTGTTAAATGGCATTAGGGAAAAGAAGATCTATATTCTTTCAATGCAAATGAGTACCAAAGAGCCATGGCATTGTTAGTATTAATTATATTGCTTCCTTTTTATCATAGTGGGATACATGAAGTTAGCCAGGAACCTACTGTAATTTTTATTCTCCAATAGATAACAGAAAGAGATGATACCTAAACACAATGAAGACTCTTCACCTGCATTGAGTGGACAATAATTAAATACATAAAAACCTCTTCTCTACCAATTCTTCTAAATTTTCACTGATTAATCACTTTATCTCATATGGACCAATGGATATAGAAAGGCGCCTTGGAAAAAAATATTTGCCCTAAGTTCTCACATCCTAAAGTCAGGAGAATAAGAACAAGAGACAACTGAGGAACACAATTAATGAAATTAGTTTATTTCATAATAATTCACAATTAATGAAATATTTTTGCACTTTGTTAAAAGAGACTGATGTGGTAAAGCTGTCCTAAATTCTAAGTACCATATAAGATATACTCTCTGAAAGCCACAGATACACCAAGGATTGTTTTGTCCTTTGAGTCCTCGTTATATTGCTTATTCTGGGCAATAAAACTGTATTGTCAAAATTTATTTGTAAATAGTTGTAAAATCTCCAGTTACCTGAGAGTGTCTCTCTTCCTTGATCTGAAAGAATTAGAGAAACATAGGGACTACCCATCTGACCAATGTAATTTGCAGTACTTAACTCTGTGTTGTAGTAGTTTTATGGAGATACTGCCTTGATCCCAGGATGGGGACATTGTGACTCTAGCTTAAATATAAAATCCTTGCTTCTCAGAGAAATACAACCTGGATGAATATGTTTCCAATAGGCTGATATAGATATGATATATGTAAATATGATATATGATACTGTTGATTTAATATTTCCTTTGAATGTGTGTTCACTTTTATCATGGCAAACAGATCCCTTTCACAAGAGTGGTCATATTTTGGTTGCATTTCAAAAGTGAGCAGGAGATCATGAATGTTCAATCCACCACACATCTTTTTTTAAACTCTTCCTGAGCTAAATGCGAGTTTTGTACTTTAGCAAGCAGTGAATTAGGTTTCCAATGATGTGAAGAGAAGAGGGCAGACGGTTCCAGATGGCTAGTGCCACAGAAGCTAAGGGTCAGTGTTTGAGGAAGGAGTGGGTACAGTATACAATCTCAATTATTAAAAGTCAGTAGACAGGAAAACAGCCAAAACGGTAACAGATGAATGAAATGACTCTGTTGGCATGAGCAAGTACTGTAAGCTTTTTCAGAGCTCCCAAGGGCAAATACATTATTAGTAGATTTGTATCTATTAGGAGCATGCCATGGGATTAAGCTGCTGTGAGTTTATTCTACTCTATTTTTTTCATCTGCTATTTTTAAAAGGTTGAAAGAGCAGAGCTTCATAGTTAAATCACCTCTTTCATTACTTGAAAATAGTGTTTCTATAAGAACACATTAGTTTTCAGTTCACCTGAATGTAATTACTTACCTTTATATTTTTTCCTAATTATTCTGTACTGCATTAATATAGTTAGAATAGAAACAATACTGTTTTTCTTTCCAGGGGAACTGAAATTATCATACATTGCTTGCAGCCTAACTTTTTTACCCCTTTGACTAGTTATAGTGCAATAGATATCAGCTTTGTTTCCAGCATTCTATTGTTAATGCCTCATGCAGGATTCATGCATGATTATCTCAATTTAGTGTTTTTAATTTAACACAAACATTAGCAAGAAGAACCAATTCACCAAACCTAATGACTGGTCATAATGCAGTACAATAAAATGTTACTTTTTACACCATTTTTTTATGAAAAATGTATCTTAAAACACATTTTAAAGTTAAATGGCATCGTTATAGACTTAAATATCATCTTGCCATATCAGCTAATAAATTAACAGCTGAGAGAGAAATTAACTTATCTACAAATAGTCTAAAGAAAGGTTTATGGGATATGTATTTCAATTAGGTGAGAAATTCTAGAGGAGAGAGAAGCAATGAAATCACTGAAATGTCTGGGAGCTATGGCTGCAGCTTTATGAGAAAGGTTTTAGTTCATGTTTTTTTTCCTTCATGCACTCTGAGTTGCTTTGTGAACTTGGGTAAGATACTTAATTGTCTATAACCTAGGTTTGCCTAGCCAGTAAATTAGGACAGAGCACAGGTTTAGAAAGGGTGTCTGCTTCTATTAAAGGAAGTGAGCTGTTGTGTTATGGGAAGGCTATTTTTCACCTTTTCCTGAGCACTAAAGCTCAAATAAAAAATAATTATATTAAAAACTTTAAAAAATAAGAGGAATATCTAAAAAGAGTAGAATAATCCCTCATCAGCAAAACTAAACGATACAAAATCTACATTCTACACCTTATTGATATACTCATGGGCATGAATTGTACCTTTAAAAAGAAGATTTCATTGATCATTAAATACTGAAACAATTTACTCCTTCTCATCATATATATGAGTGAATTTCAGAAACTTCAGAATGTTATTTTATTGCTCATTAAACATTTGAATAAAATTGGCATGTGTCCTCAAGCCAAAGCACTTCATGATAATAACGTGAATGACAATGTTGGGAAGGTTTAAATTTCTATTTTAAAATATGGTTTATGTGTTAGAATAATTTTTTAAAAGTGCTTATATTTTTCGAGCTGTCAGAATGGGGAAAATTGTCATGGCTGGTGCAAAAATAAATCAAACCGGAAGACTTCTATTTTAGCCTCCATTGCCATCATCTTCTGTGAACTCACCTGTCCCTAATTGCAATTAAACTTTACTTTCTCACCTGTGAAATTAAAGGAATGGTCTGAATACGAGTCACAGATTCAAATACCCACAGGGATCTAACTGGTAATTTAAATTAATTAAATGTATCAGGTGACTATTTCAGCAAACTGAAGAGTGACTACCTCTTCTAAAAATAATCTCCTGCAATTATTTCCAAGCAGGAATTTGGGCCAGTATGACAACTTCTCCTTTATACATTTATCTAAGGTTTTTTTTTTCTTCAAACATCTAATTTTTAAATGTTAGTTCAAACAGTTTCAAGCAGGCAATATAAAGTATTTATGATGTGCAAAGTGAGACTAAACACCACCAGTTCTTAAACACTAAAATAGATCAATTATTAGATTTTTCCTGATTAACAATCCATGATTTCATATTTCTGTAATGTTGGAATGATACAACTGAATAGAAATTTTTATCTTAGATGAGGATATGTGGAGTGTAGTACTCTCATATACAGACAAATTAATTGAGAAATTTTGCATAAAAATAACATGATAAATAAAAACATAGTTCTATCCTCTCTTATTCTCTCCATTTTTTCCCATTCTAATACCTCTTTTTTTGCTCAGGTGTAAATTAGCTCCTATAGTGTTAATGTTAATTCTAATAATCACTATTTTTTTAATTAATAAAATTCTATTAATGTTTAAACTCTTTATTACCCCCACCTCACCCTCACAACCATAGAGGAGAATGGTGTCCTACATGGAATAGAAATGTTATAATGGAGGCTGTTATCTCATCTGGGAAAAAAACAGCTTTTCCCAGTGGATGGCAATATCTTGGTGTTGTTCCCAAATTCCAGTGTCTGTTCTTTACCATTGCAGGCCTAGAAGATCAATGATTATTTCACCCAAAGAGAAATAGGCTCCTCAGGCCCTATCATGGTACAGACACTCAATAAGGAACAGATGTACTTAAAATATGGATGATGTATTTCTTAATTTTTAAAAAAAATGTAATAAAGGCATTTGTGCTCATTTATTAGCAACTATTTATTATTTCTTGTCCTTGTATTCTAACTAGTCTAACTGCTTAGCCAATTATAACCAGAATTTCACTTGATGATCTTTGAGTAGCTTGAAAGTAGCTTGATGGCTTGTGTCATACGGCTAACATGGACTGATGATCATCTTCACTGTCGTGATCTTTCTACCAAAATGACCAAACATCCAAGAAGGACAAGCTCTCACCTAAATTATTTTAGAGGTATTCTATCAATGTGAGTTTCTCTCTCTTTGCCTTGGATAAACTCTCTTTAAAAATGTAAGATCACAGATACAAAAAGTTGAATTCGTCTAAACTGTAATTTATTCATTATTTGTCCATGCAAAGGCTTCATTTATTCATTTTAAAATTTATTCTTCTTTCCCCTCTAGACCCAATTCCGTTCCCCATCCAAATTCAGACACCTACTTTGATCTATTGAAAGTATTGCCTTAGATAACAGTCTTCTACAGGTGTAGTATTGAATTACATTTTAATTCCATAGCCAGAATTGTGTTATGAATCATATTTTCTCTTATATTTAAACTCAGTACTAAGTTTTACTATCTTTCTTGCTCTTTAGTTGCTTTTCTACTGCTGCAGGGTATTCCATTTCATATATCTAGTGCTCTGTTTTTATCCTTACTCATTGATAGACACATATGTTGTCTTCAAATTCTTGCTACATTTCTTAATATTGTCATAAGGATCTGTTACTAAGTTTTTTGAGAATATAATTACAATTTTGACATAGCTAGAATGTAGAAAATTCATTTTAATGTTAATAGATACTACCACATTTATTTCTAAGTGATTCTACTCACACTAGAAAAGAAAAAATATTCTCAGATATCCATATCATCGCAGATATTTGGCATTATCAAACTTTCTTATTTTTTCTAATCTTATGAGACTCAAATTCTATGTTAATGTTGCTTAAATTTATGTAGCTCATAATTTAAGACTATCGTTAAATATGTTTTCTTATACCTGTTTGTCTTCTGTGTGGTGGCCACTTATATCCTTTGAGCACTTTTCCTAATATATTTCCTATCTTAGTGGGTTTTCAGGAGTAAATGTATATTAATTTATTATTAGTTTTAGATATTGTAAATATCTCGCAGACTACTACCAATTATTATTTTATTATTTTATACATATAAACAATGTTTTCTTTTCATGTCATTTCTTTTTATGTTTTTTCTTTTTCTTTTTCTATATAATCAATCTTTTTCCCTGTGGTTTCACTAGTTTGTACATCATTAATTTATTCATTGACTCTACACATAACTGTTTGAGTGCTACCATGACCAGGCCTAATTTTAGGCATTTACATAGATATAATAAATAAATAAATGAATGAGTGAGTGAAAATCCCTGTTCTCAATGGAGCTTACATATTTGTATGGATATAGACAAGTATCAAACACATAACTTTAAAATATGTAAGGTGGTTATAAGAGTTATGAGAAAAAAATATGCCCAGTAAAATGTATAGAGAGTGACAGTGGAGTGTGTAAATTTATAAAGAGATATCAAAGAAGGTGATATTTAAGTAGAAAACTAAAAGAAAGAAAAGACACACTTCATGTGGCTATACAGGGGGAAAAATTCCAAACTAAAGGAAAAGTAGAAGCAGACCTCATAGTCTGGAATTTTTTAAATAACTAGAAATTCCCTTATCTCACAAATATCCCTGTTTTATTCTATATTCAATAAATTTAAAACTCTACATTTATTTTTTTAACATCTTTATTGGAGTATAATTGCTTTACAATGGTGTATTAGTTTCTGCTTTACAACAAAATGAATCAGTTATATATATACATATGTTCCCATATCTCTTCCCTCTTGCGTCTCCCTCCCTCCAACCCTCCCTATCCCACCCCTCCAGGTGATCACAAAGCACTGAGCTGATCTCCCTGTGCTATGCAGCTGCTTCCCACTAGCTATCTACCTTACGTTTGGTAGTGTATATATGTCCATGCCTCTCTCTCGCTTTGTCACAGCTTACCCTTCCCCCTCCCCATATCCTCAAGTCCATTCTCTAGTAGGTCTGTGTCTTTATTCCTGTCTTACCCCTAGGTACTTCATGACATTTTTTTCTCTTTAATTCCATATATATGTGTTAGCATTCGGTATTTGTCTCTCTCTTTCTGACTTACTTCACTTTGTATGACAGACTCTAGGTCTATCCACCTCATTACAAAGAGCTCAATTTCGTTTCTTTTTATGGCTGAGTAATATTCCATTGTATATATTCCATTGTATATGTGCCATATCTTCTTTATCCATTCATCCGATGATGGACACTTAGGTTGTTTATATCTCCGGGCTATTGTAAATAGAGCTGCAATGAACATTTTGGTACATGACTCTTTTTGAATTATGGTTTTCTCAGGGCATATGCCCAGTAGTGGGATGGCTGGGTCATATGGTAGTTATATTTGTAGATTTTTAAGGAACCTCCATACTCTTCTCCACAGTGGCTGTATCAATTTACATTCCCACCAACAGTGCAAGAGGGTTCCGTTTTCTCCACACCCTCTCCAGCATTTATTATTTCTAGATTTTTGATGATGGCCACTCTGACTGGTGTGAGATGATATCTCATTGTAGTTTTGATTTGCATTTCTCTAATGATTAGTGATGTTGAGCATTCTTTTATGTGTTTGTTGGCAGTCTGTATATCTTCTTTGGAGAAATGTCTATTTAGGTCTTCTGCCCATTTTTGGATTGGGTTGCTTGTTTTTTTGTTATTAAGTTGCATGAGCTGCTTATAAATTTTGGAGATTAATCCTTTGTCAGTTGCTTCATTTGCAAATATTTTCTCCCATTCTGAGGGTTGTCTTTTGTCTTCTTTATGGTTTCCTTTGCTGTGCAAAAGCTTTGAAGTTTCATTAGGTCCCATTTGTTTATTTTTCTTTTTATTTCCATTTCTCTAGGATGTGGGTCAAGAAGGATCGTGCTGTGATTTATGTCATAGAGTGTTCTGCGTATGTTTTCCTCTAAGAGTTTGATAGGTTCTGGCCTTACATTTAGGTCTTTAATCCATTTTGAGCTTATTTTTGTGTATGGTGTTAGGGAGTGATCTAATCTCATACTTTTACATGTACCTGTACAGTTTTCCCAGCACCGCTTATTGAAGAGGCTGTCCTTTCTCCACTGTACATTCCTGCCTCCTTTATCAAAGATAAGGTGACCATATGTGTGTGGCTTTATCTCTGGGCTTTATATCCTGTTCCATTGATCTATCTTTCTGTTTTTGTGCCAGTACCATACTGTCTTGATTACTGTAGCTTTGTAGTATAGTCTGAAGTCCCAGAGCCTGATTCTTCCAGCTCCGTTTTTCATTCTCAAGATTGCTTTGGCTATTTGGGGTCTTTTGTGTTTCCATACAAATTGCGAAATTTTTTGTTCTAGTTCTGTGAAAAATGCCAGTGGTAGTTTGATAGGGATTGCATTGAATCTATAGATTGCTTTGGATAGTAGAGTCATTTTCACAATGTTGATTCTTCCAATCCAAGAACATGGTATATCTCTCCATCTATTTGTATCATCTTTAATTTCTTTCATCAGTGTCTTATAGTTTTCTGCATACAGGTCTTTGGTCTCCTTAGGTAGGTTTATTCCTAGATATTTTATTCTTTTGGTTGCAGTGGTAAATGGGTGTGTTGTCTTGATTTCACTTTCAGATTTTTCATCATTAGTGTATAGGAACGCCAGAGATTTCTGTTCATTAATTTTGTATCCTGCTATTTTACCAAATTCAGTCATTAGCTCTAGTAGTTTTCTGATAGCATCTTTAGGATTCTCTATGTATAGTATCATGTCATCTGCAAACAGTGACAGCTTTACTTCTTCTTTTCTGATTTGGATTCCTTTTATTTCCGTTTCTTCTCTGATTGCTGTGGCTAAAACTTCCAAAACTCTGTTGAATAAGAGTGGTGAGTGTGGGCAACCTTATCTTGTTCCTGATCTTAGTGGAAATGCTTTCAGTTTTTCACCATTGAGGATGATGTTGGCTGTGGGTTTGTCATGTATGGCCTTTATTATCTTAAGGAAAGTTCCGTCTATGCCTACTTTCTGGAGGGTTATTTTCATAAATGGGTGTGGAATTTTGTCATAAGCTTTCTCTGCATCTATTGAGATGATCATATGGTTCTTCTCCTTCAATTTGTTAATATGGTGTATCACATTGATTGATTTGCGTATATTGAAGAATCCTTGCATTCCTGGAATAAACCCCACTTGATCATGGTGTATGATCCTTTTAATGTGTTGTTGGATTCTGTTTCCTAGTATTTTGTTGAGGATTTTTGCATCTGTGTTCATCAGTGATATTGACCTGTAGTTTTCTTTCTTTGTGACATCCTTGTCTGCTTTTGGTATCAGGGTGGTGGTGGCCTCGTAAAATGAGGTTGGGAGTGTTCCTCCCTCTGCTATATTTTGGAAGAGTTTGAGAAGGATAGGTGTTAGCTCTTCTCTAAATGTTTGATAGAATTCGCCTGTGAAGCCATCTGGTCCTGGGCTTTTGCTTGTTGGAAGATTTTTAATCACAGTTTCAATTTCAGTGCTTGTGATTGGTTTGTTCATATTTTCTCTTTCTTCCTGATTCAGTCTTGGCAGGTTGTGCATTTCTAAGAATTTGTCCATTTCTTCCAGGTTGTCCATTTTATTTGCATAGAGTTGCTTGTAGTAATCTCTCATGATCTCTTTTATTTCTGCAGTGTCAGTTGTTACCTCTCCTTTTTCATTTCTAATTCTATTGATTTGAGTCTTCTCCCTGTTTTTCTTGATGTGCTGGCTAATGGTTTATCAATTTTGTTTATCTTCTCAAAGAACCAGCTTTTAGTTTTATTGATCTTTGCTATCATTTCCTTCATTTCTTTTTCATATATTTCTGATCTGATTTTTATGATTTCTTTCCTTCTGCTAACTTTGGGGTATTTTTGTTCTTTCTCTAATTGCTTTAGGTGCAAGGTTAGGTTGTTTATTCGAGATGTTTCCTTTTTCTTAAGGTGGCCTTGTATTGCTATAAACTTCCCTCTTAGAACTGCTTTTGCTGCATCCCATAGGTTTTGGGTCGTCGTGTCTCCATTGTCATTTGTTTCTAGGTATTTTTTTATTTCCTCTTTGATTTCTAGAGTGATCACTTCGTTATTAAGTAGTGTATTGTTTAGCCTCCATGTGTTTGTATTTTTTACAGATCTTCTCCTGTAATTGATATCTAGTCTCATAGTGTTGTGTTCGGAAAAGATACTTGATACAATTTCAATTTTCTGAAATTTACCAAGGCTTGATTTGTGACCCAAGATATGATCTATCCTGGAGAATGTTCCATGAGCACTAGAGAAAAATGTGTATTCTGTTGTTTTTTGATGGAATGTCTTATAAATATCAATTAAGTCCCTCTTGTTTAATGTATCATTTAAAGCTTGTGCTTCCTTATTTATTTTGATTTTGGATGATCTGTCCATTGGTGAAAGAGGAGTGTTAAAGTCCTCTACTATGAATGTGTTACTGTTGATTTCCCCTTTTATCGCTTTTATTATTTGCTTTATGTATTGAGGTGCTCCTATGTTGGGTGCATAAATATTTACAATTGTTATATCTTCTTCTTGGATCGATCCCTTGACCATTATGTAGTGTTCTTCTTTGTCTCTTCTAATAGTCTTTATCTTTAAGTCTATTTCATCTGAACTAAGAATTGCTACTTCAGCTTTCTTTTGGTTTCTATTTGCATGGAATATCTTTTTCCATCCCCTTACTTTCAGTCTGTATGTGTCTCTAGGTCTGAAGTGGGTCTCTTGTAGACAGCAAATATATGGGTCTCGTTTTTGTATCCATTCAGCCAATCTGTGTCTTTTGGTGGGAGCATTTAGTCCATTTACATTTAAGGTAATTATCAATATTTATGTTCGTATTCCCATTTTCTTAATTGTTTTGGGTTCGTTATTGTAGGTCTTTTCCTTCTCTTGTGTTTCTTGCCTAGAGAAGTTCCTTTAGCAGTTGTTGTAGAGCTGGTTTGGTGGTGCTGAACTCTCTCAGCTTTTGCTTGTATGTGAAGGTTTTAATTTCTCCATCATATCTGAATGAGATCCTTGCTGGGTAGAGTAATCATGGTTGCAGGTTTTTCTCCTTCATCACTTTAAATATGTCCTGCCAGTCCCTTGTGGCTTGCAGAGTTTCTGCTGAAAGATCAGCTGTTAACCTTATGGAGATTCCCTTGTGTGTCATTTGTTGTTTTTGCCTTGCTGTTTTTAATATGTTTTCTTTGTATTTAATTTTTGACAGTTTGATTAATATGTGTCTTGACATATTTCTCCTTGGATTTATCCTGTATGTGACTCTCTGTGCTTCCTGGACTTGATTAACTATTTCCTTTCCCATATTAGGGAAGTTTTCAACTATAATCTCTTCAAATATTTTCTCAGTCCCTTTATTTTCCTCTTCTTCTTCTGGAACCCCTATAATTCGAATGTTGGTGTGTTTAATGTTGTCCCAGAGGTCTCTGAGACTGTCCTCAGTTCTTTTCATTCTTTTTTCTTTATTCTGCTCTGCAGTAGTTATTTCCACTATTTTATCTTCCAGGTCACTTATCCGTTCTTCTGCCTCAGTTATTCTGCTATTGATCCCATCTAGAGTATTTTTAATTTCATTTATTGTGTTGTTCATCGTTGTTTGTTTCATCTTTAGTTCTTCTAGGTCCTTGTTAAATGTTTCTTGCATTTTGTCTATTCTGTTTCCAAGATTTTGGATCATCTTTACTATCATTATTCTGAATTCTTTTTCAGGTAGACTGCCTATTTCCTCTTCATTTTTTATGCTTCTTCATCTGCTGTGTGTTTTTCTGTCTTCTCATTTTGCTTATCTTACTGTGTTTGGGGTCTCCTTTTTGCAGGTTGCAGATTTGTAGTTCCCTTTGTTTTTGGTGTCTGTCCCCAGTGGCTAAGGTCGGTTCAGTGGTTTGTGTAGGCTTCCTGGTGGAGGGGCCTAGTGCCTGTGTTCTGGTGGATGAGGCTGGATCTTGTCTTTCTGGTGGGCAGGTCCACGTCTGGTGGTGTATTTTGGGGTGTCTGTGGACTTATTATGATTTTAGGCAGCCTCTCTGCTAATGGGTGGGGTTGTGTTCCTGTCTTGCTAGTTATTTGGCATAGGATGTTCAGCACTGTAGCTTGCTGGTCGTTGAGTGAAGTGGGTGCTGGTGTTGAGATGGAGCTCCTGGGAGATTTTTGCCATTTGATATTATGTGGAGCTGGGAGGTGTCTTGTGTACCAGTGTCCTGAAGTTGGCTCTCCCACCTCTTAGGCACAGCACTGACTCCTGGCTGAAGCACCAAGAGCCTTTCATCTACACGGCTCAGAATAAGAGGGATAAAAAGTATAAAGAAAGAATTAGTAGAAGTAGAAAGAAAGGAGGGAGGGAGGGATGGAGGGAGGAAGGAAGGAAGGAAAAAAGAAAGAAAGAAGATAAAGTAAAATAAAATAAAGTAAGGTAAAATATAATAAAGTTATTAAAATAAAATAGTTATTAAGTGAAAAAACGGACAGATAGAGCCCTAGGACAAATGGTGGAAGCAAAGGTATACAGACAAAATCTCACATAGAAGCATACACATACACACTCACAAAAAGAGGAAAAGGGGAAAAAATCATAAATCTTGCTCTCATAGTCCACCTCCTCAATTTGTTATGATTCATTGTCTGAAGGAGGGAAGGAAGGAAAGAAAGAACGATGATAAAGTAAAATAAAATTTAGTTATTAAAATAAAAAGTAATTATTAAGAAAAAAATTTAAAAAAAAAACGGATGAATAAAACCCTCAGACAAATGGTGGAAGCAAAGCTATACAGACAAAATCTCACAGAGAAGCTATACATACACACTCTCAAAAAAAAGGAAAAGTGGAAAAAAATCATAAATCTCGCTCTCAAAGTCCACCTCTTTGGGATGATTCGTTGTCTATTCATGTATTCCACAGAGGCAGCGTACATCAAATTGATTGTGGAGCTTTAATCCCCTGCTTCTGAGGCTGCTGGGAGAGATTTCCCTTTCTCTTCTTCTCACAGCTCCCAGGGCCTCAGGTTTGGATTTGGCCCTGCCTCTGCGTGTAGGTCGCCGGAGGGCATCTGTTTTTCCGCTCAGACCGGACGGGGTTAAAGGAGCTGCTGATTCGGAGGCTCTGGCTCACTCAGGCCTGGGGATAGGGAGGGGCACGGAGTGCGGGGGCGGGCCTGAAGCGGCCGAGGCCGGCGTGACGTTGCGCCGGCGTGACGTTTCGCCGGCGTGACGTTGCACCAGCCCGTGGCGCGCCGTGTGTTCTCCCGGGGGAGTTGTCTCTGGCTCACCGGACCGTGGCAGTGGCGGGCTGCACAGGCTCCCCGGAAAGTGCCTGTGAATAGTGACCGGTGCTCGCACACAGGCTTCTTGGTGGCGGCAGCAGCAGCCTTAGCGTCTCATGCCTCTCTCTGGGGTCCACGCTTTTAGCCGTGGCTCGCGCCCGTCTCTGGAGCTCCTGTAAGCAGCGCTCTGAATCCCCTCCAGGTACGTGGGGGTTTCTTGCCTTTTGGGAGGTCTGAGGTCTTCTGCCAGCGTTCAGTAGGTGTTCTGTAGGAGTTGTTCCACGTGTAGATGTATTTCTGGTGTATCTGTGGGGAGGAAGGTGAGCTCCGCGTCTTACTCTTCCGCCATCTTCCCGGAAGCCTCTACATTTATTTTTAATTCATTGGATTTTATGTGTTTATTTAGTGTAAGTAAACATTACAGATGTATTCTCACAACATAGTGAGCCACTTTTCCCACATAATATATTATAATTTTTCTTCCTTTCTTTAATAATCTATAATGTAATCTCTATTATAAATCAAGATCTCATATATACATAAGTGTATTTCTGGATCCTCTATGCTATAACATTGATTCGCTTGGATGTTTCTACTTTAATAGTACATTGATTTATTCCTAAACTTTGTAACGTGTGTCTTAATGTCTGGTTTTGTTAAGATCTCCAGTTTGCTCCTTTATTTAAAAGAATATATATGAGCTATTTAGTTTCATATGTTTCACATAAGTTTAGCACAAAGTCTTACTGTAGATTGTGAAGTTATAGATACCATCAAATTGATAGTTTCAAACTAAATGAAATTAGAGAAAATATAAAGTCAATTTTAAAAACTTAAAAATTTTTTAAATTGATAAATAGTAATAAAAGTGTCCATGGGAAAAAGAAAGAAGACATAAATTATCAATTCAAAAATGAAACAAAGGACATCACTACAAATTCTACAGACATTATCAGGATAATAAAAAAAATAATGTTTATAAATTTAAGGCAGGTGAAATGGACACATTCCTTGAAAGACATAATCTATCAATGCTCATTCAAGAATAGTTAGATAATGTGAGTAGTCCTATATGTATTTTAAAGATGAATTTGTATTTAGATATCTTCCAAATAAGAAATTTTAGGTCCAGATGGTTTCAACTTCCAAATACTCAAAAAATAATGCCAATTGTATACAAACCCTTCTAGAAAAAAGAAAATGAGATACACTTTTTATATCAGCATTTAGCTGATGTCAAAAAGTTTTAAAATATATTTCGAGGAAAGAAAATGACAGATCAATATCTCTTATGGATATGAATGTAAGTATCCTCAACAAAATAATTGCAAATAATTCCAACAATTTATTAAAAGGATAAGACATCACAACTAAGTGGGTGTTAACCCTGAAATTGCAAGGTTGGTTTAACATTTGAAACCCAATCATTGTAATTTACCTTATCAACACACCAATATTGTTAATAAATCAGTTCTTCCCCAATTGACCTATAGATTCAACACAACCCCACTAAATTCCCAAAAGGAATAATTAGAAATTAGGAAGCTGACTCTAAAATTTATATTAGAAAGTGAAAGAACAAGAATCCTTAAAAAATTTTTTCAAAAGGAAGAACAAAGTTGGAAGACTTTATTTAAAACTTACTATAAATCTGAAATAATCACAATGTGATATAAGCAAAAGGATAGACATATAACAATTGAACAGAATAGAGTTTAGAAATCCAACTACACATACTTGGCCAACTGATGTTCAACAAAGATGCATAGGCAACTTAGTGAAGAAAGGATAACTTTTTCAATAAGTGATGCTGGGACATTCAGGCACCCACATAAAAATTAAAACGACTTAATTTTCACTTATTTTGTTTAACAATGTCCTACTTATATAAAAAAATTAAGTCACAATATATCATAGATCTAAATGTCAATCTAAAAGTAAAGGAGGAGGTGGAAGTGTTGGAGGAGGGCAGGGTTTGGATTTCATACCTTAATATCTAAGGATATTTACACCTAAAATAAATTGACAATTGGCTGTTAGGTTGTGAATGTGGAGTAGGCTATGAGTCTGGAAACAGGTTTTGGGTAGAAAGACTAGGCTGAAGTTTCAGCTCTGAATTAATTTATATAACCTCATCATGTATGGCTATTAATAGAATTAAATAAGAAATTGAATTCAAGGACACTTTATCAACTATCAAATTATTAATGGTGTTATTGATGGGGACTTTTCCAACATTACCTACATAAAGAATACATTTAAATTTGCCTTTCAACTTCAATTTATCTTTCAACTTTTACCTTTCTACTACCATGAAAAAATAATTTTGTTAATGCCTACATCCAGAAAACATATTTTATGCGACAGATTCTTAGCATCCAAACTAAAGACTGAAACAATATGTGTTTAATATGTGGATAATATGCCATCTTTGTTCTGTGAAAGGAGATGTAGAGAATATATCAAGACCCATTATTCAGAAATCCATGAGATTTTAAACCTCATTGATTTTATTTTACTGCAGTTTGTGGAAAATGTTGTGGTGATCCTTCTGGTAAACAGGAGGTTGGCAACAAACAGAAACACCTCTCCTCATACTCTACCAGATCATAGGCAGGTTAGATGAACCTGCCAGCCTATTGGTATCTGTGTCCTAAGACAATGTAGTACCTTGGAGGGCTCTGGTTTGGTACAAGGGAGATTCCCTATTGCCAGGATAAGCACTTGCCACACGAAATTCAGGCTCACAAAAACCCTCCTGTGCTATCTCTGACCCAGATGTTAGCACCAGTTTTTTTCATTTCACTTTCTAGGATTGAAACCAAAAAGAACTAGTGTCTAGAGGCAAGTGACAAAGGCCTTAAGCTTGCTGACATCCTCAATTTCCTCATGGATAAACTTTCCTTAAAAGACCCAAATCCACATTCCTCTTTTTAAATTGATTCCTGCCCTCAGCCCCAATCGTCAATAGCAGACACCTATTTCCCAACGGATGAGAAAGACTCCTTCATCTTCTTGGTCATGGCTGGGATGAGGTTCATGTAGTCATACACACACTTGGTCATGCAATTCTCCAGCTGCCGCTTCACCTGAAGCTCTTTACTCCCCTCATCTCTTGAATCTTTGGCTTTGTAGTTGCAATGCATTGTGCACTGGGCCAGGTGGCGCTGGAATTTCTCCAACTCACTGAACAGTTTTATATCATTATTCACTAATTTTGTCTGTATAATAAAGTTCTATAGTATGTACTCTTAATCTGGTTTATTTTGCAATGCAGAATGTTCTTGAGAAATGTCCATATTGTAAGTAACAGTAGCTCATCAATGAAGCTATTTAAAAAATTAGAGATTTTCTTATGCCATCAAAATAGGCATAGGCACTAGATCATTCTCATTCCCTCTCTCTCATTCTAAAAACAATTTCCAAGATAGTAAAAGCAATTATCTGGAGTATTAGAGAATATATTATATTACTACTTTTCCTCATTCTTTTTGCTAGATTTATTCCAAGATTAGGTAAAAGATTGAAAAAGCATATCCAACATATTATATTGTTTAATTAACCTGAGTATGATTCATTTATATCAAAGGCATATATCTGAATATGTGTAAAATATATCTTTTCATCACTGTGAATTCATTGTTATCATATACTGACTCAATATTGAAAATTCTGAAATATATAATACTCTGCACCTGATAAAAAGATTTTGGTAAGAAATCTACTTCCACCAGATTTCAAAATGCAAATCTTGGTTGTGATAAAGTTTCTTTCATCAGTGGCTGAGAAAACAGTGGGTTAATTTTACATTGGGCACTATTTTAGTGGGACATTAATGGAGTCACTGTTTTAGAAGTGTGAGGTATCTGCCAGGTTTTGTGTGCACTGGCCTAGCAAATAGGTGACCTGGATTCTAGACCCAGTTCTTCTCATATCTACTAACGAGGTGAAATTGAGAAAGCCAGTTAAACTCTCTAATTTTAAATTTAAAAACAGATAGTAAGATGTACGGGCCGTTAGTTTTGGTCCTCTAGAATTTTATTTTGATTTTTCAGATTTTGATCAAATTTATGGTTCAAGAGAGATTTATACAGAGAAGAAACTAAAGATATTTTCTTGACAGAAAAACGGTGGTAGGTGAGAAGGAGGAGAGGGCATATGGAAGATGGGAATAATTTATAAAAATGTTACAATTTTAAATACGATGAATAACAACAAAATAACGTAGAACATGGAAATGATAGGATTTCTTTTGTAACTTGGCAAGAGTTTCTAGGAAACAATTTAAAGAATAAAGTGAAATTATTTAAATTGCACTACCAATGAACACATAACTTTTACAGTTTAATGAGGTTTTAAACTGACTGTGCATTTCTTTTTACCATTAAAGTAGTTCTTAACTTAAATAATGAAGGCCAATTTGTTTGAAAATATAGGGAGCTGTATTTGATGTTCCTTATTTAGCTTCAGCTTTGTAGTATGTTATTCAAATAACAGACTACAACGGTAGGTAAAATTTAGATTGAAGTTAGTAAAAAGAAAGACTACTATCTACCTCTAAGATCAAGTTTTCTGAAATTCGATATTTTTATGATTATAGCATGCCTAATAATTGAGTGTGAGTTAACAGTGAAGTAAGAAAATGATTCTGCAAATTCATTTTATTTTGAAGAAAATTTATTTTGGTTGGAAGCAGTGAATATTTCCCAAATAAAATTATATTCCCTAACAGATAAGAAGAAGGTATCTTACTCTGCTTAAATTGCCATAAGACCACTTATTTATGTATTGACTTTTACATTTTTGTTATATTACTTTATTTTTTTAATTGTTAGTATATTATGAATAAGTAATGAAATTCAGCTGATAAACCTTACATATAAAGTTACACTCTTAAGTACGCTAAATTTGCATTTTTTTAGTTATTCAGCTTGCTTATAAATGTAAATGACATTTTAAGTATTAATGATATTGATATGACTACAGTGCAATTTTTCTCCCAAAGAAAACATCCCGTTTATTTACAGGATAAGAAATGAGGGCTCTCAAAGCGTTTGTGTTTAAAATGTAAAGATCTCAAATGTAAAAGATTCATCAAGTATATCTTATAAGAGATGGATGCGTAAACACTTCACAAGGAATTATTTACTTGAATAATTATTGCATTTCTTGATTTCAATAAATTAAAATTATTTTCGCTCTTAATGACACTTCCTTAGAAAGGCAATTTGGCCATTGAAGAATATTTGCATAACAAAGAAATAACTCTATTAAAGTAAATTAAAATACTCCCAAATGTGATTTCCTCATATCAGATTTGTAATTTAAGATTTCACTCTAGCTGCAATGTGTCAAGAAGAAACTATGCAAGTCAAGATTATCTGAGTGGGTACCAGTTAAGGGACTATTACAGTGGTCCAGTTAAACGACGATCAATTGAACTACTATTGTGTCAGTAGAAATGGCCAGATGTGTGTAGATTAAAGAGATGACCAGGAAATAAATTCACACTACTTGCCATATAAGAGTAAAAAGGAAGATTTAAAAGAATACATCCAAATTTCTGACTTGGACAGTAAAGTGATATCACTCCCTGAGATAGTAAACATGGAGAAATACTAGATTTGGGGGGCACAATTATGTTTTGATTTAAGATTTGTTGAATTTGAAGTATTTTTGAAACTTCAAGGAAACGTATCTAGTTTCCAAAAAAGAGTTTGGACCTATTGATATATATTTGAGTAACGTGTATGGGTTAAATTACCTAGGAAAAGAGTATAAAGAGTTAAAAATAGGATTTTGAAGAACTAACTGCAATATTTATCAAAAGCCAAGTGGATAAAGGTAACAGGTAAAGGAGATTGAGGACAAATAACCAGAGAGGGAAGAGAACTTCAAGAATTCAAAACCATATGTGGTAGGAATAAAGATAGATTAAGGTAAAATGTAAATCTTCTAATAAAGGCGTGGTCGAAGCACCGATCACTAAATCATCTACTAATCACTGAATCAGTAGAAATAATTGTGCCACTGGAAGCAGAGAAACCTATGATGAGAAGGTTACATTTGACACTGAGTGTTAAAGATGAGCAGAAGATTGCCTGCATGGCAAGGTGAGAAAGAAGTTTAGGAGGAAAGAACAACATGTACAAGGGCACAGGCTGGAAAAGGACAAGATCAAGGCACACATGAATGACAAGAGATGTGGTCTGGGCTTAGGCTGTGAAGAATTAGGTTGTAGAAGTACCTGTCAACAAAAAATTAATCAGTTGATCTAAGAAAGAAAAATGGAAAAATTTATTTGAGCCAAATTTGAGGATTATAACCTAGGAATAGCATCCCAGAAAGCTCTGAGAACTGTTCCATCCGTTAGAAGTCAAGACACAGTTATATAAGCTTTTTTGAGACGGGGGCTCTACATCAGATGACATGTTATTGACAATTTACATAATCCTTTGAGCCTCTTCATAGTGGGTCATGTGACCCCTTACAAGGTTAAGAAGGAATGATATCTTATAAGGAGTTGTCTTGTTAACACAAGGAGAATGTTGCTGTTATGGCTGAACAGGTATTTCTGCCGATAGGGAAGGTTTGGTAGACGCATAATGCAGATATACAAAGCACAGTGTGGGGAGAGAAGAGGCCAAAGGGCAGAAAAAAAAATTTATTTAAATTTCTCTTGTCTTGCCATAAACATATGACTTTCATTTCACAGACCTTAACACCATCTACCATCAAAGTGACTAAAATTTTAGCACCTAAATCCATTATTTCCTTCTTTGTCTTCTGCTACAATACATGCAGTTAACAAAGTGATGACTTCCACTTTATTGCATGATTTTAAATAAGAGCTCCACATTTCAACCAAAATACAGTATCTTGAAAATATCAATCAGGCATTACATATTAACCAGCTAGATTGCTGTCCATGATCAACTACCAAAATTTGGTGTCTTCATATATATTTAAAGGTAGCTAGATAGAAGCTTTTCAAATCCTCATTCTCACTGCATTATATAAAAGACTATTATTTATCTTCTAGTTTGCAGAGTAAATTAAGTCTTCAATCCATTTTTTCCTACTTAGTATGAAACCCAGCAGTTTAAATGTGCTTCTGCAAATTATTTTCAAATACACTGACAAGAAATAAAGATCAAATCTGTAGTTTATGGATATTAAAAATACATACAAAATATATGTAATAATTAGTTACCAACATATGAAGAAATAGCTCATTAAAGAGCTGCTGGAAAATAACCTGCTCAGAAATAATTCACTTTAATATATTACTGATTTTTAAAATATTTCCCTTCTCATTCTTTATTAATGGGGATATTTGCATTCAAATAGAGATCATTTGTTTTTAGAAATTCATCTGCTCCTGCTGTTTATTCTCCACCTACTATTTAATCTGTGGTTTATAGCACAAGCATCCATTGCAGCGAAAATGATTAGGATGTCACTAAAGTTTATGCCTTCAGGTGAGAAATATGGAGACATCTGGAGTGCTGCATAACTGAGAAACTAATGTTGTATTCATTCAAATTGTTTCAAATTAAGTAAGGACTGAGAGATTTAAAGAAAATGATACATTGTTTTATCCTAACTGAAATATCTCTGTATGGTCTATAACTTTTCACAACATGCCACCTGTTCTCCAGAAATATAATCACAATATGATAGACATGTTAAAATAATTGCCTTAGAAAACTCTCAAATTTTGGAGCTAGGAGATCAGCATACCAATGATACTTTTCTATGGCTCTGTTGTACATATAATTCCCTGTTTATGGGATTGGGAGTTACTATTTGCTACAGGTGAGTGTAAATTAAAGTAATTCTGCATAGCATTGATATATATAGACTTTACATATTTGTCAGACACATTTGTAGACGATACACTTCTTGTGTCTGTAATTGGTGGAGATTTAAGTTCATAGAGAGAAAATGTGACTAGAACTCCATGTTGTATTGCCTTATGACAAAGCCAAATGTTACAGTGTGTTCCATTTCAAGTGCAAAACTATTAATCTAATGAAAACGTTCCTGTTCTCAGCAATATGTTCTTAGTGTTATTGTAGAACACAATGGAAATGTCTGCATTAATATTATTTGGCAAGAGAAATGAAAGCTAACAGCTATAAAATTCTGATCAAGTGTGGTTTTCAGGAAGAAAATCAACAAAACAAAATATGTTTTTCTTAAGATAAATAGAAAGAAAGTTCTGGTGGGTGGAGAGCATCTGAAATAAGAGAGGTTAGAGAGTAGATTCAGTAAGTCTCCAGGTTTAATTAAGGGTATTTAGGTAGGGTATTTTGAAGGGCAGGGAAAAAAATTCTGTTTGTAATCAGTTCTCAAATTTTTGTAAAATTTGCTTAAAGTAATAAAAGTTCAAAGTTTACTTCAGCTCATTCAGAAAGTGAACAGTAGTCCCATTCTGTTTGGTTGTATAGGTCACATATTTAACATTAAGTCCTCTCTGTCTCTCTCAATAGCTGGGTCCCTTTTGGTAATAAAATTCCTTACCTCTTGACAGATTGGAATTGACATATATACACTAATATGTATAAAATAGATAACTAATAAGAACCTGCTGTATAAAAAATAAATAAATAAAATAAAATTTGAAAATACAAAAAAAAAAATTCCTTACCTTACCTTACATTGGGAGAATTTGTCTGTAAGTAGATTATTTTTATTTTGATGTGCACTCAAAAAACAGACAATTTCTTTCCTAATTTTATTCTTAAAGTAGTGTTTTTCAAACTGTGACTTAAGGCCTCAAATCAAATTAATGGGTCATGACCAGCATTTTAGGCAATTAAACTAAATGAAATAAAATACAAAAGAAATATCAGGCTATATCACAAACAATCAGGATAGTTATTATACCATGAATATTAGGAGTTACTATTGTTTCAGTTTTTGCATGTAAGAGTCATAATATAGTGTATATTATTTTTATTATACGTTATGGTCAATGTTTGGAGGCCATTGGTACAGAAAATTTTATATATATATATGTACAACATGGAGTATTGTTTGAAATGGCAATAATTATAAATAACCTAAATATTTATTAACAAAATGATGGATAAATATATTTTTGTATATTCATATAATTGAGTACTACACAACACTTAAGATAGAAAAACTAGACTTACAGCTTTCAAAGAAAATAATACTCCATAATATTAAGTGAGAAAATGAAGATAAAAGAAAAAAACACCATTTATGTAAAATTTAACACATTTATATTATATATATTTAACTATAAATATAAATGTAGAATTGGGAGATTTAAATACTTAATTCATAATGACAGTGGCTTAAAGGAAAATGGGCCCCATCCGTTCCAAATGGGGATTGGAACGGATGCAGAGAAGACTTCCACTGATTCTGTTATCTACTATGTTTTAAAAAATAAAGGCATCTAAAATATAAAACATTAATATTTGACAGAGCTACCTGCTATGTACAGTTTATATATTATATTATCTGGTATATATATAATTTTTGCTTGAAATAGTTTATATGAAAAAATGTTAGAGAATAGGAATGCAGCAAAGGCACACGGAAGACTATTTGTTGGCAAAGTTATGTGGCATTCACCACCTAAGTTATGCCCTTCAATACACAATTCTTAACTCCTGTTGACTTCAAGAGAAAGCATATACTCATACTTCAAGGAAAGTTTTATTTCTAGGGAGTAAGATACTTGTGCCAAATAATAGAAAATTATTCTCTTATAGAATAGCATAGAAGTCAGGGTGACAGCTGAATAGCCTATTTTTTGTTTTCTAACAGTTTTTGAGATTACACTAGGCATCTATATTTTTAGAGGCAGAAAATTTAGTGACACTGTGTGCTAATGCCTAGGGAATAATCAGCAGTAGAAGTGATGTATAAAGCACATTTAAGGAGGTGGGCTGTGACTGCAATTAGGTTGAAATCGTTTCATTTCAGGCCAAGTGTGAAGGTATCAGAGAATCTATACTCTTATACGTTTCACTTCACACACTTTTTTACATTTATAATATACAATTTGAGTGGTGAGCATACTTGGCAAAAAAATTATTAATTTAATTTTTTTATTTTCTCTACCAAACTCCAGAAGTGATTTGCAAATATGGCAAAAACAAAAATGAACATTATTTGGACAAATGTAAAACGTTAGGAAAGAAAGATTAGAACAAGGTCCCAGTGGATTTAATCTAATATTCAGTGGATTTATAAACTAAATATGTGTACATGCATACACACACACACACACACACACACACACACACATAAAAGATCTCTTTTACAAAAGTGTTTTAACATTATCTCTTCAAAGTGGCCATCTCTAGTTTTAGTAAAATAAAAGGGTAAATGGAATGTCTCCAACAATTTCTCTAAGATCTTTTATATAATTTTAAGAATCTTTATTAAAAATTTCTATTTTTCCTATATCTGTATTCCCACTCAATGCCAGGAAAATTTGTATCAAACAAATTTTCAGAATATGTTGGAACTGGGATATGGATTCTTTAATCAATAAATGTTCTACCTTATCAGATGGGCCCTCTCCCTTTGGTAGTTTATATATCGAAAACATTAGAAATGAGATAGCCCTATAATAGGAGAAATTTCTTTTTGTTAAGTTTAAAACCTGTATGGTATGTGAAAGTGAAAATATATGAGATATTTTTGATCTTGGTAGGAGACACTGATCTGATATCTGAAATCACTCTTTTTAAACTGTTTATCATATGAATTCCATGATCAGGAAAGTTTGAGAACTAGATCCACACCTTCATTTTTAAAATAAGAAGAGGTTTGTCTAGTAGACAAATTTTTAATTCTTAAATACTTTATACAGATTTACTTGTAGAAAACTATTATAAATCATTTTTAAATATAAAATGCCCTTAACAGAAAAATTTAAAAATTGAAGTCCATTATGAACATTAAATACCTTACAAGATATTTTAAAATATATCAACATATGTGAAATGTAAATCCATAATATCTGAATTAGTGGTAAACTAATACATAAATTTTTACCCGTGTTTTTCTTTGATTAAATTGAGAAAACATACCAGAAACACACCAGACACCAGTTCTAGTGATCATTTGTACTACATAAGATCCATTTTTATTTTGTCTTTGAAAGATTTTCAGTTTCATATGGACAAAAGATATATTTAGAAGTTTGGTAGGGGAGAAATTTCTGGGCCATAACTTAGGATGTATATTTAGTATGTAGTATTTGTACCCTTAATCTTTGCCCTAAATCAGAAGTAAGGGTTTTAGGAAGCATCAAAACTTGTATATTCTGGGAAAGGATGGAGAAGGTGTTTAAATCAATAAATGGCCATTGTATGTGGAACACTTGATAAGCCATTGCCTTTTATGTCTTTGAGCAGTGATTAATTTTTATCTTTGACAAAAAGTAATTGAAAATTTATCATTTATTCCTTTTTCCACCACCTCCATAGGTGATCTCATCCACACTCATAATACCATCTCGAAAGTGACTATTTCAAAATATGTATGTGCTGCCCAGAGTTATCTTAATGCCAGAAACTCACATTCAGCTGTCTGCTTAATATCTCTACTTACAGATCTTGTAAAAGTCAAAACGTATGTCCAAAATAAAACTCTTCAATTTTTCAAGTAAACACACATGGATAAAGATGTACCTGTTAACACCTAAGCCTTCACCATCTCAGTAAATGACAGCATTTCCAGTGCTAAAGCTGGAAACATAGAAGGTCTTTTTACCTCATTCTGTACGTCCAACCCATCAGTAGTTTAAACAGATTCTAACTCTGAAAACAATTTCAACTTCACAACTGCCACATCCACTGTCATGTGCAAGAACCAGAGTCATTATGTCTCTCCAGAATAAAGCAATAACTTCCTATTTAAATTTTTTGCCCCCTTTAAAATCATTCTTACCACAGAAGCTAGAATTATTTCATTAAAGTATACATCTGATTGAGTCACTCCATGGGTAAAATCCTTAAATGTCTGCCATTGCACTTGAATCTAGTCTTTGACTCTCCTACTTGGTATTCGGCAAATTTTTAACCTATTTCTCTATGCTCCGAATCACTGGTATTTTTTTTTAAGGTTTTAGAAATGTAAGGCACTTTAAATCCTCAGAGCTTCTGAATATGATTTTCTCCTTTGTCTGATCTTTTATAGCTCCATCTCACCCTTTTGTTCTCAGCATCAATGAAACTTTCTTAGAAAGTCTTTCCCTAATCAGTCTATCCAAAGAAAGTTCTTAATTTTTCTCAAACTCATTTCCAGCATATCTCCCATAATGTACTTATTACAATTTGTATGCATCTGTCTACATAGTTTGTTGATATGTCATCTCTCAGTAGAATTAATCTATACAAAACTGGGACCATATTTATTTTATTTATTCCTATGTCTCCAGCTTGTAACATAGATCCCTGCAGTAGAGTAGAGGTATGATAATTATTTGTTGAATAGATTAATATATGACTTCTTTGATGCATGATTTAATGAGCTAACAATTTATTAAAAGTTTTAATGAAAAAAATACATAAAACTTTCTTTTTGGGATTTCCCTGGTGGCACAGTGGTTAGGAATCCACCTCCCAATGCAGGGGACACAGGTTTGAGCCCTTGTCCGGGAGGATCCCACATGCCATGGAGCAACTAAGCCCATGTGCCACAACTACTGAGCCCACGCACCACAACTACTGAAGCCCACACACGTAGAGCCTGTGCTGCACAGCAAAAGAAGCCACCGCAAGGAGAAGCCCATGCACTGCCCAAAGAGTAGCCCCCGCTTGCCATATCTAGAGAAAGCCCGTGCACAGCAATGAAGACCCAACACAACCAAATATAAATAAATAAATTTTAAAAAAAACCTTTCTTTTTGGCTAGGAAGAAGCCTTATATATTATACGTTTTTCAAAATTACCTGTTATATATTAATCTAGCAAATATGATGTACAAAAAGGGAATTTAAGATGAATTACTTTAGACTCTATACTTACTACTGGAGTCTATATAGAGAAAGTAGAATATATCCACGTGTGAGTACCTGGAAATTTAGAAGACTAGAATTTACCATGTGTTTTACATCAATAATTCAATATTTTGCATTCTTATACAGGTTAAACTCTCTATCCACAGAGTGCCTAAGAAATGCAAACTAGCTATACTAATGCACAGAGAATTCAACAATGAGGCAGCAACTGATTAGTGCTGATTATAACCTGCTTATTCTTCATTTTCAGTTACCTCCTACTTCCCCTCCTCTACTCTCATCAGATAACAAATGTGGATCAGCCCAAAGTTGTTGGACCACATGGCTTGTAAACAGCAGTAATCAATAGAAGCCTCATTATTGTTTAGAATCAGCTAATCTTTCCCCCAATAATCAAGAGATTAGTAGTTTTTCTTTATCCATGATTTGAGTTTACATTTGTCCTTTCCCCACACCCTCTCATTACTCCCACTTATCAAGAGCTGGTTGTATGTAACTAATGTTTCACTAAATTTCACTTACACAGACTCCCCAGCCCTGCCTCTTTTTCTGATAAACTTTTTAACAGTGGTGAAATTTTACAATGCTATCAACATGTAGCAACTTTGACACCTGTCCAGTTGAATAACACAAACTAATTCATCCTTATTTCTCTTTACTTCTACACCTAAACCTGGATGTAAGTGATTCAGAACCTTTAGAAATGCATCAAGTATTGCTCTGAGCAAAGGAGAAATCATAATTCAATATACATTAGGTAAACTCATAAGCATAAATTAATTTTCTTATATCTAGACCAGTGTTTTTCAGATATCATCTCTAGATTATCTTTATCCTAAGAATTACTTATGCTGGGAACTAAAATTAGCAGTTGAAAAATCAACTTTAGTGTTTCGTATTTGTATAAAACTTTGTGAATCAACACTTTGTGAATCAGTTGAAGGAAATTTTGGGAGGAGTCTGATTTCATTTGTATTCTAGATCTGGACTCAAAGCGATTACCTATTAAATGAAGTCTTCCATAATAAAAGAAAAGTCTTAAAGAGTTAAAACTTCAGAGTCTTATAAATTCAAGTCTTATTTGAAGAATCTTTGAGATTGTTTTTTTTTTTTTTTTTTTTTTGGTAGTCATAAAATGCCCATGCAATGCCAAATGCCAAACAAAGAATAAGAGGGAAAATTTCCTCTTATGTGTCCCCACTCATGGATACTTGGAATTATATTAAAGCAAGCATAAAGCAACAACCACCACAAACACTTTCTTAATAATAGGTAATATTTTTGGAACACTTAATATGTACTATATATGCTTTAAAAGTTTTACATATATTAACTTAGAATACAGCTTTAAGTGGCTAAGGTGGGTTTTAGACTTATTCAGACCTATTCCAGAGCCACTAGGTTTCACCCTTTTGTACTATAATTAGTAGTTCTTAAGCATTAGGTTTTCTCTGTCATATAAGTGCTATTATATATTACTGTGAATTTCCCATTCCATGGTCAGATAGTAATCCTTAATAAAATATCTTGTTGGGTTACGTATTTGGATGGTATGTAATAGAAGAATGGTTAATAACCAAAAATTACATATCAGAGAGACCTGCATTAGAACTCCAGCTCTGCTGGAACTGCAGTGTAATTTTTAGCAAGTTATTAAACCTTTCTAATCCTCTTTTTTTATTAATAAAATGGAAAGAATAATATATCTTTTCAGGATTGTGACAAAATTAAATACCACAATATGTGTAAAGTATACTTTGTGGTATTTGAAAAGAGCTTAAGAAATTAGAATTACTTATATATCATTTATAGTAATGGTAATTTAACTAAGTCTGAATTCAGAGTTTTAGCCCCAGAAAATTATTGAAATATAATATTTCATAAAAACTCAATTTTAAAAAAAAGGATAAAGTGTAGCTATTCTGACTGAAGTGGGAGTAAAAGAAAACAGAGCCCTGCCACTTTACTTTATACCCATCACCCTTTACCCTCAGTCCTGGTGGTGCCCAGTGTCCATATGATATCTAACTAGGGTTACCCCGAAGTACAACTGGAAAAGGACTGAACCGAATGATCTCTCTTCTCTAAAGATGGCATGTCATATTGAAATAATTATTCCACCCTCACATTAAGTCATGATCATACTTTTATTATCTGTGGCTGGAATTGTCCTGAAGTAGCACAATTTTTTAAAAAACACATATTGATATGAGTCTTCTTATTTAATATGTCGTATTTAAAAGTAAATACCCAGAGACCAAGGGCTCAGACATTACCATTGTACCATGAAACATTGAGATATCAGTGATGTGGTTAAGTAAATAAATACCTTACGTTTCAATTTTAAAAAAGAAAGAAATATTGCATTATCACACTACCTGACAAAAGATAAGATGACTCCCTCTCAACTTTGTCTTTATTGCCAGAAAATTGTTAAAATTTGAAGAAAAACTCATAGAAGTATTAGAATCTAGCAGAAGTGCATCTCTAAAGGCATACAACCCAATTCCATTCCTACACACTAATAACAATATTAATTGGGGTATATTTTTTCATTATTATCAGAAAACAATCACATTAGACAAGTGTAACTTCATTATAATTCACAGTATATTTAAATTAAACACTTGAAAATGCAGCTTCATATTTTTCTAATTTTCAAAATCATTATGATGGAATGCTTTTGTGCAGTTTGTCTGTTTTTCATTTCTGTTCTGAGACGACATATTTTTAGAACACTAAGGATAAAGTCATAACAGTGAAATGTTTATAGTTAACTATAATAATAGTTAACTATAACAATCTACAGTTTCCCATGTAGAGTATTTTCCTAGTAAGGGCATGAGACATTTGATTGAATTTATTCAATCAGTTTGCAATAGTTAAGCATGATTTTGCCACTGGCTGAAAACTTTCATTGCTAACTAGTGATAGAAATTGATATTTCACTGAACTCAATGAGTTGTCAAGCATACAGTGCATTAGCAACAGTATAGGTGGTATATATTTGTGCCATCTATTTCCTTGAGAATATATACAGCTATTATTCTTTACTCTTTTCTCACTGATATAAATGTAAGACTTATATAATAAATCAATGGCATTTGGTGTCTGTACAACTCAATAATAGTAGTTTGATAGTACTATTTGTAATCCTCAGTTTGCTCCTTTTCTGTTATATCCAATTTATATTCTTTAAGAGGCAGTTAAGGCTTTCTTATATTCCAATATGATTACTATGTGTACAGGTTGATGAAGATGACTAGTTATGTTTAAGCAACTCTAATGTGTAAAATCTAAGTTGTATTTTATTGAGTATCGACGATGTGCCAGTGAATGCAAATACAATTTTTGGTGACTTAAATGATTTTGAGCATTCTGATTGCATCTTACAGCTGAATAAATTTATAGTAAACAGTTAAGAAATTTAAGAGTTTTAAAATTACACAAGCTGGTGTATCAGATTCCATGTACAAAACAACCATTAGAATGGAAGTGTTATCTCCCAATGAACAATGACTGCAATATAGAATACAGCTTACCTGTTAATATCATTTTATGTCCACAAAAAGTCACCTATTAAAGGGTAGATTGATGTAGAAAGGGAAAAAAGGAAAGCAAGGAGGGAAGGAGGAAGAGAGAGGAGAAGGAAGAGAGGAAAGAGAAGGAAGGAAAGGAAGAGAGGAAGGAGGAAAGAAATTATCTTCTATTTCTATTTATGTTTCATTGGATAAAGTGCTGACCGCAGATACAGAAGACTTGGATTCAAGTTCAACTCTTTATATATTAATTACACTGGACCAAGGACAATGTATAGCCTCTTAGCCTCAGGTTTGTCATCTGTTAAATGAATACAATGAAACAGTTATGTCACAGAGATTTGGCAAGAATCAGAGAATACATATGAAATACATTTATAATTATTTACCAAGTCTGATAGTTTCTTTTTTAAAGCCATCAACTTTCTTATAAGTTTGATAACTATGAGCTAAAATAATCTGAGAGAAACTATTTCATAAAATTCCTACAACTTATAACTGAGCCCTATAAAAATATATATGTATGGTCATGTGAATGTGTCCATTGCTAAGGTCTACTTGGATTACTTTTTTGTCATTTGCTTCACCTCCTTTAAGAATTATTTATATAATGTTTGCTGCATAATGAGACTACAAACATTGTCAGGTCTCCAGGAAATACAGACTTTTATTGACAAAAATAGATAATCTGGGATCGACTGCATGCTACTTCATCTCTTAAAGTAAAACAAAACAGCAACAGCAAAAAACAATCATGGATATCATAGGTGACCTATATTCATTAATCCAGTAAAGTAGTAAGCTATGAGGCTAAGCTTCTAGAATCATTATATAGTGAATTAAAATATAAATTCCAATGGAGACAGACAACAGAAGTTGTAAGTGCCTGCTGTATCATCCTGCTGGCTTTTCATTTTGGGGCATTCCCAAGTAAAGCCCATTATATCAGTCTTCGTAAGAAGAACAAAGCGCTCCTTCATGTAACTGATATGTGTTGAGAGAACAAGGTATAACTGAGAAGTAATATATCAGAAGCTTCTGACTATTCAGGAACAGGAATAAATATCATTAAAAATATTAAGTCATTGATTAAGTAATTAAATGGATATGGATTTGATTTTCAAGATTAATTTATTCCAGTGAGAGCCTTCATAGGTTTTTGGTATAAATTATACTATCACTTAAAGGGGTAATTCTAGTTTTAATGGTTTATTGGAAAAATAGAGTGTTTTGGGGTTTTTTTAACCTCCCTAATCTCACTAGAATGCCAACACATTCAGTAGTATCCAATTCCAGGTCACCATTTGGCCTTTTTATCATGGTTTCTGGCAATGGTGCATTTCATTTTTATTAATGAATGTTTAGATGTATTAAGCATCCTGACTAAACATCTCTGGCCCTGATATCTCAGAAGTGAAAAGAAGTGTCATGATGATTACAATTGTTGGAAATTGTAGAAACTAAACATTTGGCTTGGCTGACAAGCCTATTTAACCAATATGCTGTACTTTCTTTGTACTTGCACAGCATAGAATTTATACAAGCCTACCAGCATAATTGTGAAGGCTTCTAATCTGCTTATTAACTATTTTATAATTCTCAGTTTCTTTAGTTGAAAAATGAACATTCTTTTATTACCTAATTCCCAGTGTTGTTAAGAGCATTAAATTAGACAACTTATATATATATCAAATGCATCAGGCATTAATGGACCCTGTGAAACATACATTATATGGAATAGAATATATAGCCCAGGTAAACAGATAAGTGCAATACATATCCCTTGATTCTTTTAACATAGAAGGATTTCAGCACATATATATTGTTTTTTGTTTTTCTGCTCAGTGATTTATGCTACCAAACAATAAAACCTAAAACAGTTAACTGGGAATCGTAATTTCCTTAAATACTGAAAGTTGCATCCCAAGATTTCTTAAATTCTGCTAGGAAGTAGCTTTAAAGATGAAAAGGCTGAAGCTGCTCTATCTTCCAAGCACATGGTATTTTCCAAAACAATGTCAGCCTCACTGAGAACACTTCCCAATGTATTAGATAATCGGCTTGCAATCAGTTTGTTCATCCTGACCGATCTGTTGTTTACAAAGGATGTAGCTAATATTTTATATTATTTTAATAAAAGTTGCATTTGCTTTGGAATGTCAGAATGTTTTACTCATGATAACATTAATCAAATATATATTAATCTGTTCCCCACAAGAATAATTTCATTGAAGACTAAGTATAAACTAATCTGGAATGTGTGGTAACCTGGTGGCACCTACAGCCAGCTTGTCTCAGCAATCATTCTGATATATTTTGCAATTATTTTCAGTCATAGATATTCAACAGTTCTTGTAAATGCCAGGCTAAAAACCTGAGACATCACTCTGATTTAGTAATCATATTCTTGAGAAGTTCAATCTAGAAAGGAACACTGCTGAGCTGAAAGTGTCTGGGTGAGTGAATAAAGATCTCTTTTAAACACATGTGTGGCTCTCTGCACATGGTGTTTCCTTCTTCTTATTCTGATAGCTGTTTTGAAAATTAGTGTTACTGATCACAGTGAGAGGTGGGGACAGAGTATATCTTCTCATGCTATTAAAGAGAACTCCTCAGTTTTTTTACTTTACCAGTGTTCTCTCATAAACTCCATGCATAAATGGCAGTAAATAAACATTCATAATTCTCTGGATGTATGTATAGCTATATAAAAAATAGAACTCCAAATTCTTAAGGCAACTTTGATTCTCTTTGATTATTTTACATCATTTGGGGCAAAATATTTCCATTTTAAACCATGAGGCAGAATTTTCTTTAGCTCAGAGAATTGTGCTTGTTTAGCAAAACACCTTGATGTGCCATTTGGGTTGTTTGGCCATTGCTTGGTGGGCAAGGAAATGAATTATGTTATTAAAAAGAAACAAAGAAGGGGGATCTGATGTTTCTACCAACTATCTGGTGATAGAAGAAAGAGTGCCAATAGATGAGAGAAAGAAATGAGCTCAATAAAAGCTCAAGAGTATGGAGATTTAATTCAATAGCTCTCAACCTTGTCAGAATCAACCTGTACTTTTATTTGTTCTATAATAAATGTTTTAATACATTTTATTGAGATATAATTTACTTAAAATGGAAATAATTTAAGCATACTATTTAATGAGTTTTGATAAATGTGTACATATATCTATTCAATCTCCACAACAATCATGATATAGAACATTGGCAGCATCTGGAAAAGTAGGCTTATAATTCACTGCAGTCACTCCTGACATGACTTTCCCCAAACTATCTTTGATCTACTTTTTTCACCGTATTAATTTTATCTTTTCTTGAATTTTATATAAATGCAATCACATAGTGTTTCTTTTTTTAAATCTAGCTTCTTTCACTTAATGTGTTTTTAAGTTCATCCATGTTGTTGCACCAACACCAATATTTAATAGCAAATATTTTATAATGCTCCATTTCTACAATAAAATAAAATCCATAGATTAATCCTTAATTTAAATAGAAACAAAATTAAAATAATTTATATAAATAGATATCATATGTAACATGTAAATGTAGAGACATGTCTAGTGCTATGAAATAGCCAGATAATTTTTGCCTGTGATAGAAATGATGAATTGACTCCTTAATCATTATAATATCTCTCTTTATTCCTGATAATATTATTTGTTTTAAAATCTAGTTTTTAAAATTAATTGTAGCTATTTCAGTTTTATTTTGATTAAAGTTAACATTGTATATATTTTTTATCATTTTAAACTACCTTTGCCTTTATATTTAAAGTGTGTTTCTTGTATGCAGCATATAGTTGGGCATTTCATTTTTATCCAATCTGACTTTTAGTTGGGCTGTTTAGACCAGTTACATTTAGTGTGATTATTGATAGATTTCAGTCTATCATCTTTCTATTAGTTTTCTTTTTTGCCCCATCTGTTCTTTGTCCCCTTTTTCCTCTATTTCTGCCTTCTTTTGTACTGTTTTTTCAGTGATTCCAATTCTCTCCATTTTTGGCTTGTAAAAAATTCTTTTTTTTTAATTGGTTGCTTTCAAGTTTATTGTATACCTGCCAACATATCATTTCAAGGGCTATACTTACCTGCATTGAACTTCTTAGCTCTGAAATCATAGTTCTCATCTAATTTGGATAATCATAGGGCATTACTTCTTCAATGAATGTTTTATTGTCTGCTTCTTCTATTCTATCTTTTGGGGAATCCAATTACCCATGTGTCAAGCCAACTGAAATTGCCTTACAGCTCACTAATACTCTTCATTGTTAAATTTTTCCTCTGTGTGATAATTTGGATAGTTTCTATTCCTATATCATCAAGTTCACTACTTTTTTCTTCTGAAATTTCCTATCTGAGTTTAATTCATTCAGTGTATTTTTCTTCTCAGTCATTAAAGTTTTCATCTCCAGAAATTTTATTTCAGGTCTTTTAAAACATGATTTCAGTTTCTACTTTACTTTTTAACATGTAGAATATGGTTGTAATCACTATTTTAATATCCTTATCTATTAAATCTAACATCTGTGTTAGTTCTTGATCAAACGTTGATTGATTGACCTTTAGAGTTTTACTTTGCTGCTTCTTCCCATGCCTAATAATCTTTGATTAGGTTGTGAACTCTACCTAGGTGGATGCTAGAGTACTAGACACTCTTGTATCCTTCTAAATATTTGGGTTTTTTCTCTGGGATACAGTTATTTGATTTGGAATCTGTGTGATCCTTTCAGGTGTTGCTTTTAAGATTTATTTGGCAGGAGTCAATCAGTGTTTAATCTTGACCTAAATATTTCCCACTACTGAGGCAAGACTTCTCTGTGTACTCTACCCAATGCTCAATGAATTATGAGATTTTTCCACCTGGCTGGGGAAAATAGGCACCTACCATGTGTTAGCGCCAAATATGTTTCTTCTAATACTTCTGGATATTTTCCTTTTTTGATATCAAGTAGTTTTTTCACATGCATGAACTAGTAATTTTCTGTTGAATATTTGAGAAGGACCCTCTGTGGATCATTGGTATTCTTTTTGTGAGCTTTCACCTGTCTGGTACTCTGTCCAGTAACCTCTAATTACCTTCCCCCCCTCCAGAATCCTCAGCTCTGTCTTCTAAAATCCAGGAGTCTGCTTAGATCTACATGTGGGAGATCAGCATCTCCCTATGCTGCAGCCTGGAAATTGTCTCAAATAGTAAGGTGGGACAATCATAAAACTTATCTTGTTTCCTGTTTCTCTGGGGTGTCTCTCCTTTGTTGCCTGATGTTCAGTATCTCAAAAATTGTTTTTTGATAAATTTGGTTTAGTTTTTCTGGTTGTTTCAGATGGGAGAGAAATTTCAGTCCAATTTAATTCATTTTCGCTGTAAGCCTAAGTCAGCGTTTTTGGTTTTTGTATTTTTTAAGAATACTTTTTACTGGGCATAGAGTTCTGGGTTGACAGTCTCTTTCAGCTTTTAAAAATATTTAATTTTTATCTCCTGAAATCACATTATTTCTTGAAAAGTTAGATATTAGTCTTATTTTTTAACCCTGCAGATAAGATGCTTTTTTCCTTTGACTGCTTTTGAGATTTTCTATGTTTTTACATTTTAGTAGCTTTACTATAACATGTCTAAATATGTTTGAGTTTACAATAGTTCTTGACTTTATAATTTGCCAGCATTTGTGTTTTTGAAAACTCTGAGCCATTACCTTTTGAAACATTGTTTCTTTTTCATTTTCTCTCTCTTATTTTTGAGGAGTCAGATTATCAGTATGTTATACCATGAATTGTATTTCCTTCATCTCTGTCACTTTTCTAACTTTTGCCTTTCAGTGCTTGCTTTGCATATTTCTTTCTTATCTATTTTTCAGTTTTCAGGTTATCTTTTTATTGTGTCTAATCTGTGTTAAATCCATCTATTACGTGTATAAATTCACCTGTAAAATTTTCAAATCTAGAATTTTTATTAAATATTTAAATAGTTTCCATTTGACTGTGGGAATTCTCTAACTAGTCTTTTATTCTAACATACCTAACATACAATATTTTAGAATCCACATTTTCTAACTCTATCTTCTGCTTATTTGCCATCTTGGTATCAATTACATCTTGCCTCTCTGTATATTTGTTTATTTTGGGTTGTGTTCTGACTGTCTTATAGAGGTAAATTGAGGTCTAGCATATTGTTATCTTCTTCTGGAATGTATTTCTGTGATTGCAAAGAAGTTCGGTTACTTGCAAACCAAAATTACCTTTATCCACTCAGGACTTAAAATATTTTGAGGCTAGGCATCAACCCTTACGATGTATTACCTGTGAACTGACACAAATCTGTCTTTTTAACTCTCAAATCCTTTATTGCATGGCTGCACATAATTTTTAGTACTCCTGAATAATGTTTTGGCCACACAATTTCACATCTCTCTACTTTGGCATCTATCTTTCCACTTAACTGAAATGTCATTCTCCCACTCCTGGTTACATCATGCTCAATTTTTACATTCCAGACTAAATGTCACCTACTCTTTAATACGTTCCCTCCACACCACTGCCTGAGCAAATAGCTTAGTTCCCTAGATTCTCATAGGCTTTTTAGCAAAATTGCTTGGCTAGTACGTTCACATTCTATTATTAGGTATCTCTTATACCTTTATAAATGTGAGCTGTTTGAGGAAAGAACTAGGTCAAAGTTGTAATTGTAATAGGGGACCAAAACCTCAAAATCTTTATGTCCCCAATGTGTAATACATTACCTGAAATATAGTAGTTTGCCTAATAATCGTTGCTGAATTGTGGTCCTGGGGTTTCATTGCTGTATTCTTTAGTACATTTTATGCCTTGTAGCATTCTCTGGAAATGTGCTTCTGTGATCTCTGACCAAATCTAACTGGAACACTTTTGTATTAAAGGACTGTGAATCCCTAGGTAGTGATTTCAGCATGCTTCCACTCTTATGCCAAATCTAAACCATATGCTGTCAAAAGCATTGCCCTAGGGTTAAAATCAGATCCAGAAAAATTAAGTGTTTCCATGAATTTAGGCTAATTCCCAGTAGTTATTCTTGTTCCAATTCCTGCTTTCAAATGATTAAAAAAGATACAGCAAAGTAGGTTAAAATGTCTGTTTTCATATATACATTGGAAAAATCCTTTATAGCAGGAGAATATGTACTTAAAATTTGAGCACAGATTACACTGGTTCTTCAAGGTGCCAAAATGTATCTAAGAAGTTAAATGGGTGGTGGGAGAGCTGGATTAAAAGAAGAAATATGAATATCAAAATCAAACCAATCCACTTGGGCCAGGACCCAAACCAAGTGATGAGAGTAAATGTAAGAAATCAGATAGAGACTGGTGTCTAGAATGAATGATAACAAACACAAAGTGATGTGTTTTTGAAGATATCGTGGATGGCCAGTATGAGAAGGCATATCTTCCAGGTGGAAACTGGTAAAACACTTAGGAATAGTAAGCATTCTAGTCAGTCAGAGGAGTAAAGAATGCAAAGAGAAATATCAGTAGATTAAAGTTCTTTATTGCTCCTGGAAATACCTGACAAGAAAAATGGAGGGATTGAAATTTTGTACAAATTGTATACTGAGCTTTTGAAAACTCAAATTTAATTTTATCATCCATTCCACCCCAGATACACAGACACACACACACACACACACACACACACACACACACACACACACCATTTCAGTGATTTCCCAGGACTCTTAGAAATTTTTAAAAACAAACAAAAAATAATAATAAAATCTAAAGATCTCAACACGCCTGAATGACATGAAATTGGCCAACTTCTTCAACCCATCTCAAGATATGCTGCTCTGGGCTTCCCTGGTGGTCCAGTGGTTAAGACTCCGTGCTTCCACTGAAGGGGGCATGAGTTCAATCCCTGGTCAGGGAACTAAGATCCCGCATGCCACATAGCAAAGCCAAAAAAAAAAAAAAAAAGATATGCTGCTCCTAGTTTGCTCACTGCAGTCACAATGACTATCATTCAAATCCTTAACCTCTTCATACTCCCTCTCCCCTTTCCCTTATAAACTCTAAATTATATTTCAGTTCTCATCCTAAGCTTCCTGATAGAACGTCCCCTGAAATCACAGTCATATCTACCTATTGTAGACCGTGATAATATTATTGTAATTTCTTTGTAATATTACTAAAGTGTAAGTATATCATTAACTAGATGCTCAGTTCCATGAGTAGAAAGACACTATATCTTTTTGCTTACGATGGTGTTCTCAGAACCTAGTATAATGCACAGCATATCTGGGTTCAGTATGGCAAGGACTCAAGAAAAAAGAATAATTAGTAAAAGACTTATTAGAACAGAGTACAAGTTAAATTCTTAGATGTAAAATCAGTATAGTATTCCTGATACTAAAAAAAGGGATACATGCATGGATACAACAAAACTAACAGAAAGATGGTTGAACGGCCTATATAAGGCTTTCCAAAGTCTGGAAAAAGTATCTGAACTGAGATATTTGCAATCTTTAGCAAAACGGCAGCTTTTGCATTTAGTTACAACCTAATAATAATAATAATAATAATGAAGCAGTTAACATTTCATGTGCCAGGAACTTGTCTATACATGGTAACTCTTTATATGAGATAGGAATTATTATTATCCCTATTTTTGATACAATAATGTTGAAGAACACAGATTTTCTTGTCTGGTAACATAACTGAGTTATATCTAAGAGGTAGCTGTGCTTAAGTATGAACCCAGGTATTAGTATATAGCACATATTCTTTGTTTGGAATTGTACCCTATTTTCAGGAAGACCTACTCACACTATATAAATAACATAAACACAATTCTTGGTGAAGGATTGTCCAAGCTACAGTCAATCTCGTAAGAGGCTCCCAGCGTCATTATAACATAGCTACAGTATAACAGTATAGCATTAGAGCCTATTGTAATCACTTATCAACATATTTGTCTTCTCTATTAGACTTTCCTTAAGAGCAGGGATTACATATTATTCACATTTACATTCCAAGAGACATTACACTGCACACAAAGTATATGCTTAATAATGATGGTTTAGTAAATATTTGAGAGCACATTCAAATTCAGAACTATTTAAATCAACTTTGTTCACTTTCAAAGTCATATAAGATGATTTCACTTAAGAAAAAGAAAAGTGCATACACGCACCTGTGTTTGTACAGGAAAAAAGGTCATCAAATATCATTCCTAATCATGATCATTTATATTTTAAATGTGCATGCAGTAAGTATTTTTTAAACATCTTTATTGGGGTATAATTGCTTTACAATGGTGTGTTAGTTTCTGCTTTATAACAAAGTGAATCAGCTATATATATACATATATCCCCATATCTCCTCCCTCTTGCATCTCCCTCCCTCCCACCCTCCTTATCCCACCCCTTTAGGTGGTCACAAAGCACTGAGCTGATCTCCCTGTGCTATGTGGCTGCTTCCCACTAGCTATCTATTTTACATTTGGCAGTGTATATATGTCCATGCCACTCTCTCACTTCGTCCCAGCTTACCCGTAGTTGTTCACTTAAAATACTGTGAAAACCTCATTCAGAAGAGGTAGAGAACCTGGCCAATTTCCTTCTTCTGGGTCCTGCTTAGCAAATGAACAACCAAAACATGAATGCATAAATAGGAAGTCAGCAGATGTTGGGCAGCGAAAAGGAAATTAATAATGAATTGTGTATTAAATCATCTTAAAGGTAATAATTTAACAATAACATTAGAAACCTTATGTTCTTGTGCTTTGAAATGAGACAATTGCAATTTAATTTTTGAATACCAGAAGAATGTAAAAGGATCATCTCCAGCAACTGAGACAACTAATTAAAACTGTTTCACCTGTTTTTCACATGCGCATGATTTCTAGTTGGAGCATACTGAATAAAGAGAAAATTATCTAACACAATTCATCATTTTGCATTTTATGTATTAACTGAGTATATCAATGCATTTTAATTTTTAAATTTTATACATCTATAGATTATTCTTTCCTTATTTTTATACACCATATAACATCAAATATTTGATATTTATGAAATTCCAGACCCTTGATTGATATTTATTGTCAACATTTGTCTAGGCATTTTGTACTGTAAATAATATGTGTAACAGATTTGAAGGTCAGAACTGTGAAGAAAGCACACTTACATCCACCCACACATAAATAATACCATATTGTTCTGAGGTTACACTGAGATCAGTTAGTTGAAATGAGAAATATAAAGCCCAGAGCTTCAGAAACCTCAAATCTCAATCTGTAAAATGAAAAATAAGGGGGAAATATGCTCAGTTAGTTCTCCAACATTTTTCCCATGACAGTAGGAAAAAGTTCTGAGGAAATTACAGGAGTCAAGGACCTGGGTTATTTGGTAGAAGACTTTGAACAAAAATAAGTATTCAAAATGGAAATTCAGATCCATCCCATGTTGTGAATCAAGCAGATAAACCTGTTTTTGTTTTTTTTTTTCAGTACGCGGGCCTCTGACTGTTGTGGCCTCTCCCGTTGCGGAGCACAGGCTCCGGACGCGCAGGCTCAGGGGCCATGGCTCACGGGCCCAGCCGCTCTGTGGCATGTGGGATCTTCCCGGACCGGGGCACGAACCCGTGTCCCCTGCATCAGCAGGTGGACTCGCAACCACTGCGCCACCAGGGAAGCCCAAACTATTTTTTTATAGACATCATAATAAAGTAAGTCCCTTACTGTAGGTTATGGTCTAGTATATATATATTGAGTACATACTCTTATGGGTATCAAAACCTTCAGTTTTGGAATTTTATCCACTAGAGCCTTTTATTAGATCTGTCTTTTGGAAATATTTACTCCAGATCTGTGGCTTGCCTTTTCATTGTCTTAATGGTGTCTCTTGAAAAAGCAAAAGTATTTAATTTAAATGAAGTCCAACTTATCAATTTTCCTTTTAGACACTGCACTTTGGTGTTGTAGTAAAATGTCATTCCCAAAACTGAGATTACCTAGATTTCCTCCAACGTTGTCTTCTAGAAATATTATAGTTTGCATTTTACAGCTAGGTTTATGATCCATTTTGAGTTGATTTTTGTGAAAGGTACAAGGTCTGTGTCTAGATTTATTTAATTGCATGTGAAGTTCAGTTCCCATCACCAAATTAAAGCATGCACATTTTATCATCATTTATGGCATTATAGTTATATCATCATATCATTTAGCTTGGGAAAAGTTTAAAAAAGGCTCATGACTGACTCAACTGAAATCTGTAATAAGGCTTAGATCATCTAGCAGAAGTATTTGTTCAAATACCATCTTAATTGGCCTTGAATATTTCTTTCCCAAAGTGGGACATTATTATCTATCTCATGACAAAGAATATATACACACATATATGCCCATGCAACAGAAAAAAATAGCTGGCTCTCATGATTTTGAGGTTCTGTTTATCACAGAGAGCCCACATAGATATCTAATGGACATAGTGTAATGGACTCTAGTCTAATATCACATAATCTAATGGACTCTAGTGTAATAGCACATGATCAGAATAAGACCTAAAATTTGGACTGTTGTGTGTAACATGGAAATGCCTGCTGAAAGCGTACCCTTTCTCCAGGTAAAAAATGTTACTTTATGTCAGGGGACATTTTATTAATCACTTGAAAAAGGAAGGCGGGATCAAGGAAGAAATAGCTTACCTGGTAGTTTTTCTTTTGAAAGTACTTTTAAAATGGAAATTAATAGGGCCTTTTAAATGAAAGTTTTCCCTTTTACTAGTTGATATGTATCCCACAAATAAGTTGGCTTTTTAATCTTACTATGTTTCATCTGAAACATATTGAAAAATTATCTACATGGTCTTACTTACTGAGTAGAATAATCAGCTGCTTTAAGAAGCAAGGAGAATGGTTTATAGTTCTTTGCTCAGTTACCATCATTTTTCAAAATCCTTTTAATTGAAGTATAATACACAGATAAATGCACAAATCCTAAGTGTACAAGCTCAATGAATTATCAGAAAGTAAACACTCCTGGGTAACTGATACAAAGGTTAAGAAATAAAATGTTAGCCACACACCAGAAACCTCTCCTCAAGGCCTCAATTACCTCCTTCCCAAAGGTAACCACTACCCTGTTTCTGAACTTGATGTAAATAGAATTATACATTACATATTCTTCTGTGTATGGCTTACTTTGTTCAGCATCACATCTGTGAGATTCTTCCCTATAGCTTTTATGTAGTTTTATTGTGTTCACGTGTATAAAGTATTCCACTATAAAAATATATCATTATGAAATTTCTTTATCTCTCATTAAAAAAAAGAAAAATTATCTAGAGTTTTATGTATAATATAGAGGTGTTTTATATGTATATATATTTTGGAATATAACACGTATGTGCATTGGTGTTCAGTTATCATATATCTGTAAAATTATGAACATGATTTTTATTTAGTTTTTTTTTCCTAAAAAGAGGCTTGAATCTATCCTGATTTTGAAACCAAAAAATGGGAAAAAATAAAGTAAAATAATAATTAAAACCCCACATTCTTTATTAAACATGGGGACTGTTTTCAGGTAATGTGATTTTTCTCCTTCTATCACATTGCATTAACCATATATTCCATATAAGTGTTAAGCAAACAAAAGCCATTTTGTAAATGAGGTATTATTTAGTATAAGAAATGCAATTTAGAAAAAAATTCAGATCTGACAATAATTTTGATCTAGGGGTTCATAGTCATTACTTATTAGAGATTGTGGCTGTAAAATATTTGCACTGTTCTGTTTCTTGAGATTTACAATATGCTGGTGTTATTTACATTTAAACATAGTTACATTTAAAGGGTGAGCATCCTCTAAAATGCCAAAGAACAAAAAATGTCTTGGTTAGCTGTTAATCCCAGATTGAATTCGTTTCTCTTTTACATTGCTTTGAAAGCCACATTTCATGAGCCAACTTCCGTAACATAACTTTTACCCTTTATCTTTTCTTCACTGATTCTACAAATCACATTAAAGAGAGTAGGAAATGTAGCCAGCAAGAGTCCTCCTAAATTTTATAATAAATTTCTTATTCTGCACAATCTGTGATTTTGCTGCCTGAGTTGGTTATTTTGCCATACATATAAATTTTAGAGACAGATGGTCAAATTCCATGAAAAGTCTTCTTGATCAATTGTGGGGGAACCAAACTATCCATGAACATTATCTCTTCATTCAATTAGGCCTTCCAAAAAAGTTTCAAAATTTTAAAATAAGGATTTTTGCACATATTTTGTTGTTATTTTTCTTACATGAACATTATGTATAATTTGCTTAGAATATTATTATATAGCTATTTTGTAATATAATATCTGTGTGTGTGTATTCCTTAAAAATACTATACTTTTTGTCATATTTCCTGTTTGCAACTGAAGTAAAATAATTTTTTGATGTTATATCTACCTGCTTATCTGAATTTAACCATCAATTTTAATGATCTGTTTGGAGATTCTCTACATTTTCTGCAAAGATATTGATATCTGAAAATAATGACACCATTTGTATCCATGTTCAATTCTGCATCTATTACTTGTTTTTTCTCTCTTAGTGAAGAGCTTAAATATGATATTCAGTAAATATGTGATAAGATAGTGGACATCTTTGTCTTGTTGCTGGTTGTAAGGGGTGTTGCTCTAATACTTTATCATCATAAGATTTCTTTGTACATGCAATTGATCAGGTTTAATAAGTTTTCTTGTCTTAGTTTGTAAGATTTTGTTTCTAATAATGAACACGTGTTGATGTTCTTTAATGCAATGTTTTAGTTAGCACATTATTTTTATCTCTTAATCTATAGTAAATTATATTAATAGATTTTTACATATTAGAATAACTCTGAGTTCTTAGAATGAATATATAAAGTTTGATATATTGTAGCATTTGGTTTCTAACACTTTGTTTAGGATTAGTGCAATTATGTTATAGTGGGCTTACCTTAAAAAAGAGGGTACATCTTCCTTCTTTCTGTTTCCTAGAATTTTGTATAAATCTTGGAATAATAAGTTCTTGAAAGTTTAATAGAATTTGATTTTAAAAAGTTTTGACCTATTTTTTGTTTTTATTATTTTTCGCTTTGACTGAAGTTTTTAATTATTGGTATTTTATTTTTTTTAAAGGACTGAGAGTATTGACATTTATTTCTTCTCATATAAATCTTAGTCATATTTCTTTAGAACTTTTATATTTCTTTTAAATTTCCAAATGCATGTCCATAACAATCTTGGGATTCAATTCTAAATGTCTTTTAAATTATATTTCCTTTTTAATTTCTAATCATTTGTATTTACACCTGTTTTATTTTCTGTTTTTTAGCATTCTCAAAGAACCAACTGCTGTTTCTGCTGATAATCTGTATCAATTTTATCCTTTTTTCCCTAGCACATTAATTTATGTACTTTTTTGTTATTTTTCTCTTTCTAATTTTCTCTCATTTATTCAGTTGTTTCTTTTTCTTATTTTTAAATATATCTTTTGTCATTTATTTCTAAATTAATGGTTTTCAGTGCATGGGGTCTGTATGATGCAAATTTTGAAAATCACTTTCAAAGATTTGCTTAATGGCCAACTTTTGTAAATATTCTATTTTACTAGAAAAGACTATTTACTCTTTTATCATGGGATGCGAGCATCCCTATATTATGTGTTAAATCAAATTTATTTGATATACTCTATACTTTTATAGTATTTTTGTCTGTTGGGTCCATCAATAATTTATTTATTTAGCTGATATTATTGAGGTCCTTCTTGATATTAAATGATGCCATAGTCAGAATGTGTCCTCCCAAAATTCATACGCTGAAATCCTAAACTTCAAAGATGAGGGTACCAGTTGGTGGGGGGTTTGGGAGGTGATTAGATTATGAGTGTGGAGCCCTCATGAATGAGATTAATGCTGTTATAAATGAAATCCCCCAAACGGAATCACTTTGCTCTACCCCTGAAGCTATCATAACATTATTAATCAACTATACTCCAATATAAAATCAAAAGTTAAAAAAAAAAAGAAACCCCACAGAGATCCATCTTCCCTTCCACAACCTGAAGACACAGGGATGAGGAAGTAGACCTTCACCAGAATCCTCATGCTGGCCTCTTGTTCTTGGGCTTAGTCTCCAGAGCTGTGAGAAATAAATTTCTGCTGTTTATAAGCTACCTAGTCTGTGGTATTTGTTTAGAGCAGCCTGAACAGACTAAGACAAATGAGGATTTGTGAGCAGAGAGACAAAACCCCTGCCTTCATCAAGTGAGTTTACATTATTTACATTAAGTGAGAAAGGTAGGTTACAATCTGAAAATGTGGTTGGGCATTATCAATCCCCTCTTGCCTTTTCATAAAGTGTTACCTAATTTATTTTAAGGTTGTATTATTAGAAAATAACAGTTTAGAATGTTTAAAATTTCCTGGAAAACTGAGGCTTTTATCATTATATATTGGCTTCCCTCATCTTTAATGACAGTTAAAAATTATATATTTTGTCTGATGTTAATAGAGCTAATCAATATTATTATTATTATTATTATTAGCCTGGTGGTGGATATAATCATGATTTTAAAAATTTATTTTAATTTCTTGTTCTCTTAATTTTCCCATGTTTTTGTATTTGTAGTATATAATTTTTGAAAAGGATTTAGCTAGTTTTATTTATTTGTTTATGTGCAGTATAAAAATCTGTGCTTCTGAGATGGTGAATTTAGATCATTTACTTCTATTTTGATTAATGATATTCTTGGTCTTATTTCTGCCATCTTATTTTATGGTATTTACCTTCATTATCATAAACGACTGGGTTTATTGTTATTGTTAATAGAGTATAGTGTAAATATTCTTAACAATATATGAGTATATAAAGGAACAAGTGACAGTGCAGATATGGGAGTGGCATGAGAATCTAAATTCTGTTTAGGGAACTTACTTCTATCTTCTATATTTATTCAAACTCAATCACGCATGTATGAAATATGATAAATTATTCCTCAGTCAGGAAGTGCTCTTGTGTAGCTTGATGTCTCAGCTACCACTCAGTTCATGGAAGACAACTCATTCAGCATGGTCATTTTGGGTTCCATGGTCAGGTGTTAAGTTTCCACAAGAGCATATTAACAACTCTGGCCTGCTTTCCAAAAGAACAGCTGTCTCAAGGAGAATGTCATAAGGTTCTGTGCTGTGATTCTCTTATTGACACTAGCAAAGGTTGTATATTAAATTCACTGTCTGCTACAGACATTTGTATCTTCCAGGTCATGTGTCTGAATGTTAGAACTTCTTGCACTGTGTTTTGGATCCATTTCAGAACTGTCTCTTATTCTGAGCCCCACCCCAAACTGGTAGCCTATGGGCTACTTTGCAAGTGATTCAACACAGCATAGTGAAATGACATTGTATATGTTGCTTGCAAATTCCATAAAGACCCATTAAGTCTAGTGACTCTTTCTTAATGATAAGTGTCATCACAATGTTCATCTTTTGCTCTGAGGGGATAATTTTTTACAACTTTATTGTGGTCAAATTTATGTATCATAAAATGCATCCTTTTGGAGAGTACATTTAATGATTTTAAGTAAGTTTAGTTAGTTCGGCAACCACAACCATAATTGTCATTATGAGGGAATATCTTAATATGACTTAGACCATTGTATCCATAGAAACTCTACTGAGATGGAAGTCTCTAAATTTGGTGAAATGTATTTCACTTTCTGTCATGCATGTGGTATAGGAAGGCTTTTGGCTGCTTCCTCCTCTGTAGATTCATTTAGCATGAGGCCATCCATGAAGCCAAGATGTCCTGTGAGATAGTAAAACAATCAGACTCACTCCAGTCTGCATGGTGACAGAGGAAGAATTGGCATGGCCCTAAGTAAGACTGACATGTTTCTGCTGTCCACCCAAACTGCTTCTGGTGGTCTATGCTTAATGACATAGAGAAAAAACCATTGCCAGCTCATTAGTTACATACCATGTGCTAGGGCTATGTTGATTTGCTCCATAAAAGAGACAAAATCTGGAAGAGCAGCTGTAATTGGAGTCACCACCTGTTTTGATGATTGACTGCCATTCACCAAAGCTGTCCAATTTCTGCAGAGGCCAAATGAGTGAGCTCAATAAGTGTGAGGGAGAAATGAACACCCCTGCTTCTTTCACATCCTTGCTACTGCCCTTAGATATATGTGTTGCTTTAGTTTCCTAGTTTTATATGGAAGGCCAGTCCCAGGCCACTCTTCAGAGTATTAACTTTGAAGCTCTAGTTATGGGTTTCAGCATTTGTACCAGGGTACAGTCCCAAAATGGGTGTTTGTTTATTGCTCAATCCATTCAAATTTTGACTTAGTATTTCTCCTTCTCTTCATCTCCCTCCTGCACTCCTCCTTTGTATTTCAGTGCCTCCTTTCTTCTCACCTGCCTCTTTCTTTTTCTTGACATTTTCTTCTTTCCTATGTCACAACAATACATTTAAAAGTATCTCGTAGAATATCAGTATTCTAATTGCATTGTTGCAGAAAGTTCTTTTACGATATCCAGTCTAGCATCCTGCCAGAAGTGTAATTGAAAATATGCAGTCATTACTCATTAGAATAGAGTAGGATACATGATTTAAAAAAATATAGGATATAGCTCAATTTGTGGTGATATCCTCTGAAAGTTTAGAAGTTTTACTTTTGTATTGAAGCAACTTCATAGCAACAGTCTTTTAGGTTAAAAATTTCCCTGTCTCCATCATTTTATGAACATCATTTATTTAGACATCAAATTAAACAAATATTTTAAAAACCTCTCTTTATACTTAAAATAGTTTGTATTTGTCTGACTTTGTATGTAGAGACTTTATATATAAAAATAATTATGTCAGTCATTGATTCACAAAAGAGAAGCTTTTTGGGGGTTTTGTTCCTTGTCTCCAGGACTTGGACCTTCTAGAAAATTCAAATTTCTATAGGAAGTTGAACTTATCTTAACCAAACTCTCATAACAGTGGTTTTAATTAGCTATGAACAATAATCATCCTCACCCTATTTGTTTTGATCAGGAATATAAAGGCATAGTTTTACATACAGTAAAATTTACTACTTTCAGGTATATAATTCAATGTGTTTTGACAAATGAATACAGTTGTATAAACACCATGATGAAGATGTATAAACATTCATGATGAAGAACATTTTCTTTACCCCATGAAGTTTCCTCATGCTCATTTACAATCAGTTTTCTCTCTACATATTTAGCTCCTGAAAGCTACAGTTCTGCTTTCTTTCACTATAGTTTTATATTTTTTTAAATCATAAAATGGAATTGTAAAGTATGTAATTTCATACACTCAGCATCTGAGATTATTTCAAGACAATACATGTATTAGTAGTTCCTTTTTTATTAGGTTATATTGTATCAAATGCAATTATCTGGTCATGAGTCGATAGACATTTGGTTGATTCCAGTTTTTGGTTATTATGAATAATGTACTCTGCACAATAAAGTACACATTTTTTGTATGATCATGTTTTCCTTTCTATTAAAAAGACTTTCGAGATTGCTGGATGGAAATATTTTTAGCTCTATAACAAATTGCCACACTGTTCTCCAAAGTGGCTGTACCATTTTGAATTCCAGTTAGAAATATATAAGAAATGAGAAGTAAATAAGCAATAGAGGTCTAATGTACAGTATAATGAATATAAACAATAATAATTGTGATAAATATTGTTACATCAGCAATCTTTTTACAATATATTAATAACACACTGTACATCTTAAACTTACACGACATCACATGTCAAAGTTATTCAATTTTTTAAAAATAAGAAATATATAAGGGTTCCAATAGCTCCAAATCATGGCTGATACTTGGTGTTGTCGAGTTTTTGTTTTGTTTTGTTTTGTTTTGTTTTGTTTTATAGTCACTAATAGTAGGTATGAAGTAGGAACTCAGTGGTTTTAATTTGTGTGTTCCTTACAGCAAATGATGTTAGGCATCTTTGCATATGCTTATTGGTTTTGTGTTTATCTTGGGTAAAGTGTGCATAAAATTATTTTGTCCAATATATACATGTCACCTTATATGTGATATCACATATAAGGTGATTTGTCCACTATTAGTGTTTTATACTTCTTTATATACCTACAAAGAGTAATTTATCATCTATATGTTTTACAAACATTTTCTCCCAATTTATGGTTTTTCATTTTCATTTTTTAAGATTGTCTCTTAAGAAAGAATTTTTTTTTAAATTTTGATGAGGTTTGATTTACCATTTTTATGTTTCATAATTTCTACACATACAGTCTAAGAGATTTTCTCCTAAACCCAAGATACCAAAGAATTTCTCCTACATTTTCTTTCAGAAGTTTTATAATTTCAGGTCTTAAATCGGATCTCTGATCAACTTTAGTATAATTTTTATGGTGTTGGTTAAAGAATAATTTTATCACTTATGGATATCCAATTTTTTTCAGCATGATTTGCTGTAAAGACAATCCTTTCCTCTTGAGTTGACATTTCTTTTCATCAGTTGGTCATGTATGTGAACCTATTTCTGAACTCTCTTTTCTGGTGCATTGATCTAAATGCCTGTCTTAGGCCAATATACTGTTGTCTAACTTTATGCCAATACTTTAATATGAATGAGTTTTAGCATAGTGGAGGCTTAGTGTGGGAAGCTAGCATGCATATTGGGGAAAATTTGAAATTTGTAGTCAGAGAATGGCTTAACAAACACCTCAGATTTATCAGTTCCCAGATGCATGATGTTCAGATTGTAACTCTTTTCTTCTGAACATCAGTTTCTCATTGTAAGATTGTTATGCAGAATAAATAATATTTAATTATATGAAGTACATCCTGGTGCCTGATAAATATAAAACACTTCATAAATGCTAGGTCTCTTTATCCTTTGCTCAGGATGTTTTAATAGAAAAGAGATTAACTACTGTGTTTGTGGCAGATAGTAATAACCACTCATTAAAAAGCAAACAAACAAACAAAAACACCAGATAACTTCTTCCACTAAATATGTAATTATACCTTGCTACAATAATTTCTAACCTATTTTGAGCAAATCAGAGATTTTTTGCCATGCTTAATTGCAATATATATAAAAAAAAATAGAAACATAATTTACTGTCTTTCAGATGGCATCCCTAAGAGGTTATTTTTGAGTTATAACAAGTTGTATACAAAATATAGTAACAATGTCCTTTTCGTTACATTGAATAAAATGGATGTTTTTCAGCATTTTAATATGTTTACATTGGAGACTAGTGGCCTAATTTAGAAAATATTTGGCATTTTGTACTTCACATAAATCACAAATTAATTTATGCATTTGAGTTTATGTTGTACAAGCTCATTTCATGAATATTTGGAAGATATTTAACTTACAAAAAACGCACTGAGTATTTGAATGGATGTTTTTGAAGCCTGGTAAAGAAGGAAAATTGGAAGGAAGTCTGGTTTTAGAATTCAGTAAAAACATTGTTTATGTTTGCTCTTTAACTTTACCACACAGAATGCAATATAGTTAGAAAAGTCATCCTAAGTACTGTCTCCCCTTACTTCCCAAGACCTCACAGAGTAAATGGGTTCATAGATATTGTATGAAATATCTAATATTACTGTTTACCTACTTAATACTTGGGTATTTTGTAAGTGGAAATGGTAAAAAACAATTCCCTTGAATTATCAAATGTTATGTGTTGCTATCTAAAGATAATTCAATGTAGTTATAGTCTAATTTGAGGAATTTAAAATATTTGATTCTTCCAATATGCAGGAAATCTTTATCTTACCATTATTTGAAAGACTGTAGAACATTAGAGTATTTACAAAAGTCCTTCAATCATATCTAAATTTATGGTGCACCAATATCCAATGCTTATATGGGACAAGAATATTATAAACTAACTTTTATAAACTAATATTTTTATAATTATTAAACTTTGGGGGGAAGCTGATCTTGAATGTATTTATATACTGTCAAATCTCTTGCTTTTTTTTCTCTTTGGACTTTATCTGTTGCTTGATTAGCAATCTTTCTATATCTTAATATTGAATAGTCACATGAGTTTTCATCTAGATTTTATTCTTTCTGCTCTTCTTCCTCCTCCTTTCGTTATTATTATTTTACTCCCTAATAATCCTCCTGGGTTGGGACACATAGTTTTTGAGGGCCGGAGCCTGCTGTGTCCCCCTTTGTCTGGCGAAGCAATAAAGCTATTCTTTTTTTACTTCAACCAAAACTCTTTTTCTGAGATTCTATTCAGCACTGGTGCAGAGAGGCCGAGCTTTTGGCATGATTTCCATGGTTTGTAGAGGGGTTTATTCACCCTGTGTTTTTTCGGTGTCTTCCCTCTGCAAGTTTCTGTTCCAAATTTCCTCTTATATTAAGTCAAGTCATATTAGATTAAAGACCACCCCAATTACCTCATTTTAAATTAATTAGCCCTGTAAAAATCCTATCTCCAAATATGGAGAATGTAAATACCTTACGTTCTGGGGCTCTAAGGGTTAGGACTTCAATATGAGTTTGTTTTTGTAGTTGCTGTATTTTTAGGAAGGTGAAAAGTGCAGTCAAGGTATAGCCATTGAATATTTGAAAAATTGGTAGACTACACAAAATAAAGAATGCAGTATAAAAATTGGGACAGGAAATTGTATGTACAGCATGACCCCAATTTTTGGATAAAATTGTGTATTTTCTTGAAGAAAATATACCAAATATTAAGAGCTCTTTCCTTTATATAAAGTTTAAGAATTTTTTTTCATTCTACATTTCCATTTTTAACACACATTGTGCCTTATGACATTGCAAAAGTACACACTAAATCATGCCTTTCCTGAAAATGTGGCTCCTTTATTTTGCATATGCTTGAGATAACTTGGGGCTCAAGCTCCCACTCTCAGTGGAGTTAGGAAGAAAAGCCAACCTGTCAATTAAAGTTACTTCTTTCCATTCGAAAAGGTACATGCACCCCTATATTCATAGCAGCACTATTTACAATAGCCAAGACATGGAAGCAACCTAAATGTCCATCAACAGATGAATGGTTAAAGAAGATGTGGTATATATACACAATGGAATACTACTCAGCCATAAAAAAAATGAAATAATGCCATTTGCAGCCACATGGATGCAACTAGAGGTTATCATATTAAGTGAAGTAAGTCAGAAAGAGAAAGACAAATATCATATGATATCATTTATATGTAGAATCTAACTTATGACACAATTGAACTTATCTATGAAACAGAAACAGACTCACAGACACAGAGAATAGACTTGTGGTTGCCAAGAGGGAAATGGAGTGGGGGAGGGATGAATTCGGAGTTTGGGATTAGCATATGCAAACTATTATATATAGAATGCATAAACAACAAGGTCCTACTGTGTAGCACAGGGAACTATATTCAATATACTGTAATAAACCATAATGGAAAAGAATATGAAAAAGACTATATATAAAGCTGAATCACTTTGCTGTACACCAGAAACTAACACAACATTGTAAATCAACTGTATTTCAATTAAAAAAATGGTAACTCCTTTTCTTCCCCTTTAAGACACATACCTCCTGGTTGAAATAGTAACTTCCTGGTATTAGTGACCGCTTTGCGGTAATGGGTAATGACTGATAAAGATTTTTCTCCCCTCTCACTCTCTAGGATAGAGACTGTGAAGTTTAGCAGGTGGAACCCTCCCCCCCCACCTTGCTTCCAGCCTCACTGAAAGGACAAAGCTCTCTCCATGCCTTGCCTTGGTCCCTGACTTCAGGAACTCAACAAAGCCCCACCCCAATCGCTGATCGCTGAGATTCAATCTCCGCCTTCCCTGGGTGTTTTCTATTTGGTTTGGTCAGTCAGTTCCTTATATATTTTGGATATTAACCCCTTATTACATAAGTGATTTGCAAATATTTTCTCCTATTTCATAGGTTGTTTTCATTTTGTTGATAGTTTCTTTTGCTGTGCAGAAGCTTTTTAATTTGATATAGTCCTTTAAAATTTTTTACTTTGTTGCTTGTGCTTTAGGATTACATACAAAAATAATTACCAAGATCCCATGTCAAGGAGTTTTTCACCTATATTTTCTTCTAGAGAGTTTTATTGTTTCAGGTCTTATATTCAAATCTTAAATTCATTTCAAGTTAATTTTTGTAGGTGGTATAAGATAGAGGTATAGTTTCATTCTTTTGCATGTGAATATCCAGTATTCTCAGCACCATTTATTTTAGAGACTATCTTTTCACCATTGAGTATTCTTGGCTCACTTGTCAAATACTAGTTGACCATATAAGCATGGCTTTATTTCTGGGCTCTTGATTCTGTTCCATTGATCCCTGTGTCTGTTTTTATGCCAGTACCATACTGTTTTGATTATCAGCTTTATAGTGTAGCTTGAAATCAGAAAGTGTGTTACCTCCTGCTTTGTTCTTCCTTTTGAAGATTGTTTTGGCTATTTGGAGTCTTTTGTGGTTCTATATAAAATTTAGGATTTTTTTTTCCTCATCCAGTAAAAAAATAACATTGGGATCTTTCTAGGGATTGCACTGAATCTATAGATGGTTGTAGGTACTATGGACGTTTTAACAATATTTATTCTTCCAATCCATGAACCCATGTTCTTGCGTTTTCATCTGTGGCATCAGTTTCTTTCCTCAATGTCTTGTAGTTTTCAATGTAAAGATCTTTGCCTCCTTGGTTAATTTTATCCCTTAGTATTTTATCATTTTTGACGCTATTGTTAATGGGATCGTTTTCTTTATTTTTTTTTCAGATAATTTGTTTTTGGTGTATAGAAACACAACTGATTTTTGTTTATTTTGTATACAGCAAATTTACTGAATATGTTGGTTAAACCTAACAATTTTTTTGTGGAGTTTTTGGGGTCTTCTATATATAAAAACATGTCATCTACAAATAAAGATAATTTTACTTCTTCCTTTCCAATTCTTATACCTGTTATTCCTTTTTCTTGCCTGATAGCTATAGCTTTGACTAGGACTTGTACTATGTAGAAGTGGTGAGAGTGGGCACTCTTGTCTTGTTCTTGATATTAGTGAAAAAGCTTTCAACCTCTCACCATTGAGTATGTGGTTTAGCTGTGGGCTTGTAATATATGACCTCTAGTATGTTTAAGTATATTTCTTCTATAACTAATTTGTAAGAGTTTTTTAAATATGAATCGATGTTGAATTTTGTCACATGCTTTTTCTGCATCTATTTAGATGATCATATGATTTTTATCTTTCATTCTATTTATGTGATGTATCACATTTGTTGATTTGCATATGTGGAACCATTCTTACATCCAAGGGCAAATCCCACTTCATCATGGTATATGATCCTTTTAATGTGCTGCTGAATTTGGTTTGTAAGTATTTTATTGAGAATTTTTGCATGTATATTAATCAGGAATATTAGTCTGTGGTTTTCTTTTCTTGTAGTGTCCCAATCTTGCTCTGGTATCAGCATAATAGTGGTTTTGTAAAATGAGTTTGGGAGTGTTCCCTCCTCTTTGGTGTTTTTAGATGAGTTTGATAAAAATTGATGTTAATTTTTCTTTAAATGTTTAGTAAAATTCACCAGTGAATCCATCTGGTTCTGGCTTTTTCTTTGTTGGGAGTTTTTTCATTACTGATTCAATCTGCTTACTAGTAATTTGTTTGTTCAGATTTCTCTATTTCTTCCTGATTCAGTGTTTGTCTTCTTAAAACACGGACTCAATTCAGCCCATAGCAATGTCCTTTATTAATTTAAGGAAGTTGATGAGACTATTTTTACAAATGGGTGTTGAATTTTGTCAAATCTTTTTGTGTATCTTTTGAAATGATTGTATGATTTTTCTTTAATAGTTCATCAATATACTGAATTACATTAATTGATTTTCTGATGTTTATCCAAACCTAACTTTATCATGATTTATTATCTGTTTGTAATATTGCTGAATATGACTTAATAGGATTTTGCTGAAAAATTTTGCTTCTATGTTGTTTAGGGAAACTACCCTTTAGTGTTCTTTCCTTGTTTAGCTTTATTTGGTTCTTGTATCAGGGTATAACACTGGTACTATAAAATGAGTTGTAAAGCATTCCCTCCTATTTTGTGTAGAATTGATATTATTTATTTCCTATATGCTTGGTAGTTTATACCAGTGTCACTACCTTGCCTTGGAATTCTTAAGAAAATTATTTCAACTGTAAACTAATTTCCTTGATCCATAATGGAAACTTTAAGTTGTCTATATAATTTTAAAATGAGCAATACATTTTTATTCTGTATTGAAGATGGAAAAATAAATGAGGAGATGTTGTACGGGAAAAGAAGGGTCTTCCCCTTCAGCCCTGAAGACATTTTGAAAGAAGGAGATGAAAGTTGAGGAAGCAGATGTACAGACATTTTTGTCCTCTTCTCTCCAGGCCAAATCTCAGGTATCAAAGACTGTTAAAAGGAAGCCAGAGAACTGAGATAATTTTGCCTCACTTTTTGTTGAGGTTATGCAAGAGACCCACCTCAAAGTTACCTTTGAAATAATCTAGTCATGTCCAATATATGTAAGCAAAAATAGAGCCCACATTAGTTTTTATAGACATCCTCCTACTAAAGAGATTTTTTTTTTGACTTGAAGGCATATGAGAGACATCTAGTCACTTGCTCTCGTTTTTTAATCAGTACACTAATAGCCACAAGTTCACATTTTTCCCCAAGAAAATATTAGAAAAGCCAAAGCTTTTCTTTTAGTATGGACAGTGTTTAATTAATTTCTGATCTTACTATCTGTGATCCCATAAAAGAAAACAGATAATTTAGTCCACAAGTTTATTATTACTATTTTGATGTGATAATTATACTTTGTCTTTAGTGAGGGATATATATGTAACTGAGTAGAGTGAAATGAATTTCAATGTGATGGGCCAATGAGAAATATCAGTTAATTTTTCCCTGCAAAACCTAATATTGGGTCACTAAAGTCACAATTTTTGTTAACTTTTCCAAAAGAGTCATATGTTCTCATATTATTTTTATGTAAAGCCTACTATTTTAATTTTGGAAATCAGTATTTGAGTCTTACAGAAGGTTAAGTTATGGTAATCAATAACTATACTTTGAAAAGATAAATTTAAGGAGCTCTCTCTGTATGTGTTTACCAGAATATAAAAGAAAATATCACCTTTGCATCCATACGTCTTCCAATAGAATATGATAATGCTGTATAAATATATAAGCAGCTTAGTTCTAGAATCATATAAACAAGCCATTCTTTGAAGCTTAAAAAATCATTACTTTGTTAGCTTTTGGTCTTCCATTTTCAAATAGTAACTTTCAAAATAGTTTTAACACTAAACCCAAAGTCTCTGTGTAAACTAGTATAGAGTTGATCCTAGATACTGTAAGTAACAATCTTAGGGAACACTCCAGCAAATGCAGCAAGCAGACTATCTTTATTAATGATATTTATACTTATATGCATCCTTTGCCTGATTCTCGACACACATTTTTACTCTTTCCAAATTTTTGGACATATTCTGATAATCATTCATCAAGCAATTGCTTATAATTATTTCTTCAAATGTGTTTAATACCCAGTCTAGTGGGGTATTTTTTGTTATTCCTTTCAGGTGTCTTGTATTTATATTTTTGTACTTTCATATCAAAGTTCATTTTACTTACTTTAATTTCCTATCCAGAGTTTATCCAGAATTTTTATATTATCTTTTTTTTTTTTAAGATGTTGGGGGTAGGAGTTTATTAATTAATTAATTTATTTTTGCTGTGTTGGGTCTTTGTTTCTGTGCGAGGGCTTTCTCTAGTTGTGGCAAGCGGGGGCCACTCTTCATCGCGGTGTGCAGGCCTCTCACTGTCGCGGCCTCTCTTGTTGCGGAGCACGGGCTCCAGACGCGCAGGCTCAGTAGTTGTGGCTCACGGGCCTACTTGCTCCGCAGCATGTGGGATCCTCCCAGACCAGGGCTCGAACCCGTGTCCCCTGCATTAGCAGGCAGATTCTCAACCACTGTGCCACCAGGGAAGCCCCATATTATCTTTTTTATATGTCATTTATTTAATGATTGATAATATTAATTGCGTTTAAGATAATCTGGGAATTATATATGTTATTATTTTAAATATTCAATAATATTTAATGTACAGTATTTATTTTTTAGCTCCCAAATAATAAGCCTATTATGATATTAAATTCATTTCTTGAAATATTTTCCCATCACATTTTATTTAACCCAAACTTATTTTATGTAATAATACTGACATAAAGATGTAAAAATTATTGAAAAACACATGTCACTTTTGATAAACAAAAAAATTCCTATATACATATCACCTATAATTTTTATCTGTCCATTAAAATGTAACCAGGTATTTATATTTATCTTTATTTCAATGCTTCTAAGAATAGGACCCATCTTACAATCAATATGTATAATAATGTTTGTTATCTGAAGATATGTTATTAAACAAAGCCATGTTTTTGATTAATATTATTTTAGAATTAAGATACTATGGTCCTAAGAAATCAATATCTTCAGCAGAGTCTTTATCAAATCTTTAGCCTCCATCAGTGCACATTAAGCACTGCACTCTCATCTAGCTGTAGGGTGGCCATATGGTCATATTTCCCAGAATATGGACACAGGAGATGATATCACATTGATCTAGGGTGGTGGCTGTGGAGTCAAATGGAAATCAAAATCAAGCTCAAGCACTTGCTGTGAGATCTTAGACAAGTATTTCATTTCTCTGATTTGCTTCTTTACCTGTAAAATATTGATGGCAACTATACTGTAAGGTTCTTGTGAGGATGAAATGACTCAATTCATGTAGAGTTTTTGAAACAGTGCTTGAAACATAGGAAACCCACCATTATCATTGTAAATATGTGTCCTTTGTCAAACATAAGATGTGGTTATTTCTGATAACTTCCATTATTACTTTGAAGTCTCCAATGGCATTCTTTGGAGGCATAAAATTTCTTAGAAGCTCTGTAAATGTGCTCAGTTTAAACATCAATACTGATTCTCTAACCCTAAAAGAATTATCAAAGAAGTTCTGCTTTGATTGACTAAACCTTAAGAACAGCTTCATCTAAATTAAAGTGAACATAATAAGTTAAATAAACAAATTAACAACAGCAATAACAAAAAATCAAAGTTATTGAATAGGACAATCAGATATACAAACAATGTGGCAGAAAATCAAACTTTATCCCCTTCTGCTGCTTGCACTTGAGTCTGAGGGAAAGCAGCAAATGATCATCTCCACATTTGCATATATATATGTATATATATGTATAATATCTTTGTATATAAATATATACATAATTAAATAATTATATAACTATTTTTATAACTGTCTCTCTCTATATAAAACTAATCTATGTAATATATATGACTAAATAATTATGTAACTATATATGTGTACCTTTCTGTCTCTCTCTACACACACATACACACAAACACACATGAACACATAATTCTTGTCAGCAGATAAATACAATTTATTCTTCAGATTAAGAATATTTCCTGAAAAGTTTTAGTACTTCCTACTTCTTTTACAAATAGACACCATCTTCCAAGTTTGTCTCCTTTGCTGAAGGAACAGAACAAAATGAGCCACCCAGATGAATAAACATTCCTCAAATTCCCTAATTAATGTAAGTCAAATAATATTGACAATCCATATCATGAAAGATAAGTGACTTGCTATGACTTGTCCTTTCCTTATGCCAATCTAAAATAATCTCAGCAGGCAGACCATATATTTATGGAGAGTTTTGAAATAATAGGTTATCATTTTATTTTTACCCCAAAAGCAGACATCACTTGGTTACCTTAAAGGAAAATTAAGAGAATGAATATTTAATTCTGGAAGACCGAGAATCAGAATACAAACATTAATTGGATATTTTAAATCAACTGAAGCCCCATATTTTGAGCTAATATGTGTTAAGCTATATTAAATTTTCTAATTCATTGTAATGATGGGAATAGCAAAAGCATTAAGTCACCAAAAGAGAACTTATAAGCGAATATTGGGTACTTAATATTTAAACCATGCACTCAGATTGAGACTTGAACCCACGTACAGGGACTTGAAACCAGCCAAAACCCAGATTGGGACTTGAACCCATGGTCTTTTATTTATTTATTTATTTATTTTGCGGTATGCGGGCCTCTCACTGTTGTGGCCTCTCCCGTTGCGGAGCACAGGCTCCGGACGCGCAGGCTCAGTGGCCATGGCTTATGGGCCAGGCCGCTCCGCGGCATGTGGGATCTTCCCAGACCGGGGCACGAACCGGTGTCCCCTGCATCGGCAGGTGGACTCTCAACCACTACGCCACCAGGGAAGCCGAACCCATGGTCTTTTAACTGAGATCACACATCTGGTCTCAGGACTTAATGAAGCTCAGGTTCTTGATGTCTCATTGCAGAAAGAATTCAGTGAGAGAAAAAGTGATAGGTAAGAAGTAGATTTATTTAGAGAGAAACACACTTCACAGACAGAGTGTGGACCATCTCAGAAGGTGAGAGGAGCCCCACGGTATGGGGTTGTCAGTTTTTATAGGAGTGTTAATTTCACAGGCTATTGAGTGGGAGGAGTTTCCAGCTATTTTGGGTAAAGGGTGGGGATTTCCAGAAATTGGGCCACCACCCACTTTTTGGTCTTTATGGTCGGCCTTGGAACTGTCATGGAACCTGTGGGTGTTTCATTTAGCTTGCTGATGTGTTACAGTGAACATATACTGAGGCTCAAGTTCTACTGGAAGTCAAATCTTCCACCATTTTGGATCTAGTTAGTTCTAACCAGTTTTTGTCATGTCCTACAGCTATGCCATTCTTTTAAAGGTTGTGCCCTGCCCCCTTCCCTCCTGTTTCAATACTATATATATCAGATATCGTCTCTGTACTAAAATGCAATAGTCTTGAAGGAGACAAATAATGTACAAGTTATACCTTCATAGAAAAATATGTGTGACTATGTATAATGAAGTGATGAGTTGCAGTTCTGGTTATTGATTACATTTAAAAAATTAGTAACTATAAATGAAATATTTTCTCAGTTTCTTCATGACAATATTACCTATTAATGCATATAATATTTATGAGTATAAAGATGATACAGCTTAGTAAAACCAACCAAATTTCCCTGAATAACATGGAATAATGTTGCAAGTTTTTTTTTTTTTAATACAGTAATATCTAGATTGATGAGTAAGGTTTATTTCTAGAATTAGCAAGGAGTTTTGGCTATTTATGAGAGGTGTTATCTAACACCTCTCAAAAATAAAGTAAAATAATACTTTCATGTATACTTTCTAATTTACTTTCAAATGGAGAAATGCATTCTGTTTGCTTTTAGTGGAAAGCAAAATAAACTAGATGTCAGCAGATTATAGATTTCTTTCACTCTGCTTCTGTTTTCTTTAGAAAATCATTGTTTTCCGAGAATGCATTTGAATTATTTGTATAATAAGTTTTCAGATTAGATGATCTCAAAAAAAAAATGTTTTTAAACTGCAGATAAACTATCAAAAGTGTGAAGTGGATTTTCAAAATTACGTGTTGAAAAGCCTAGACATACATTCAAACTATAGAAAATCACAGAAAAGAAAAAAATTGGAAAGCATAAAAATGGAAAAAATATATTTTATGTAATATATAAAATATCATATATTCTAATGAGAAGCAAAGATAAGAATTATATCTGACTTTTCCTCAGAAATCATGCAAGCAGGAAGAGTTGAGTGAAATACTTAAAGGGTTGAGATATCACCAACCTAGAATTCTGTACCCTGTGAAATTATCCTTCAAAACTGATGAAGAAATTGACTTTCTCAGAAAAAATAAATTGAAGGAATTTGTTGCCAATACACCTGCCTTGAAGGAAATATGGATTTGGATTGGTTGTAAATGTATAGTTCAAACTCTAGGGCAAACACTAAAAAAGCTTTAAAAAAAAAAGTGTAGTTGATATGCTAAAGAAGTGAGAAAATGGAATCATAAAATGATCAATTAAAAATCACAAAAAGCAGAAAAATTGTGGAAGACACAACATGAACAAAGGACACAAATAGAAAACAGTAACAAATATGGTAGTTATTAATGTATCTATATCAATAATCACCTGAAAATATCAATGATGTAAATACACCAATTAAAAGACAGAGTCAATTAAAAAATAAGAACCAACAATATCTTTTCTACAATGAACACACTTTAAACATAAAGACACATACCAATAAGATAAAGGAGTGCAAAAAGATATACCATGCTAATAATAATCAAAAGTGGAAGTAGCTATATTCATTGAAGACAGAGCAGACTTCAGAATAAGGAGAGTGTGGATGCAACTAAAAACAGACTGTCAAAATACATGAAACAAAATTTGATAGAACCACAAGGAGAAATAGATGAGTCCACTGTTATAGTTGGAAACTTTAATACCCATCTATCAAAAATGGATAAATATATCAGACAGAAAATCAGTAAAGATATAATTAATCTCAACATCACCATCAGTCAGCAGGATATACTTGACATCTGTAGATTACATCATCCAACAACAGCAGAAAACACATTCCTCTGAAGCTCTTGTGGGACATGCACCAAGGTGAAAAACACTCTGAGTCATAAAACATATCTAAAAATTTAAAAGGATAGATATTACACAATCTCTGCTCTCAGACCACAGTAGAATTGAACTAGATATCAATAACAGAAAGATAGCTGGACAATCCTAAAATACTTGGAGACCAAAAAACAGAGTTCTAGAAAATGCATGGATCAATGAAGAAATGTCAAGAGAAATTTCAAAATATTTTGAAACATATGAAAATAAAAGTACAACTTATCAAAAATGGTGTGATGCAGTAAAAGAGTGTTTAGAGCAAAATTTATGGCATTGAATGCATATATTAAAGAAAAGTAAGATCAGCTATCAATCTAATTTAATACTTTAGGAAACTAGTAAAAGATGGGCATATTAAATCTAAAGTAAGCAGAAGAATATAATAAGAATTAAAGCAGAAAACAATGAAATTGAAAAATGGAAATCAGTAGAGAAAAATCAACAAAACCAAAAGCTGGTTATTTGAAAGATGAGTAAAATTGATAAGCCTCTAGTCAGTGTAACACAAAAAGAGAGAAAAAACAAATAAGAATAAGCCTGTATCTATTAACGAAACTGAATCAATAATTAGTAGCTTTCCAAAATAGAAAGTATCAGACCCAGATGGGTTTACTGGTGAATTCTGCCAACATTTAAGGAAGAAATTATACTGATTCTCTACAGTGTCTGTTAGAGGACATAAGAGGAGGAAATACTTCCCAACTCATTCTATGAGGTCAGCAGTACCCTAATAATAAATTCAGAGAAAGGCGTTATAGGAAAAGAAAACTGCAGACCAATATCTCTCATTAACATAGATGCAAAAATTCTCAGTAAAATATTAGCAAATTGAATCCAAAAAAATAAAAAAGAATTATACACCAAAACCAAGTAGATTTATCCTAGCACAGAAGTCTGCTCGAAATGTGAAAATCAGTTAATGTAATCCTTCACATCAGCAGGCTGAAGAAGAAAAATCATATGATCTTATCAATAGATGCAGAAAAAGTATTTGACACAATCCAACATTTATTCATAATAAAACTCTCCATAGACTAGAAATAGAGGGGAACTGTGTCATCTTGATAAAGACTATGTATTTACCCAAAGGAGCTGAAAACTTAAGTCCACTCAACTATCTTCACACAGATGTTTACAGCAGCTTTATTCATCATTGCCAAACATGGAAGCAGTCAAGATGTCCTTTAGTAGATGAATGGATAAATAAACTGTGGGACATACATACAATGAAATATTATTCAGCACTAAAAGGAAATGAGCTATTAAGCCATGAAAAGATATGAAGGAAACTTAAATGCATATTACTAATTGAAAAAAGCCAATTCAAAAAGGCTACATACTGTATGATTCAAACTATATGACATTTTTTAAAAGACAAAACTATAGAGACAGTAAAAAGATTAGTAGTTGCCAAGGTTGAGGGATGGGGGAGAATTGAATAGGCAGAGGATAGAGGATTGTTAGGGCAGTGAAAATACTCTATATGATAAATATTTTAATTTTTTTATTTTTATTGAAGTATAGTTGATTTACAATATTGTATTATTTTCAGGTATACAACATAGTGATTCAGAATTTTTAGATTATACTCCATTTAAAGTTATTATAAAATGTTGACTATATTCCTTATGCTGTACAATATATCCTTATAGCTTATTTATTTTATACATAGTGGTTTGTATCTCTTAATGCCCTACCCTGTCTTATCCTTTCCCCCTTCCCTCTCCTCACTGGTAACTACTAGTTTGTTTCTGTTTTGTTATATTCATTCATTTGTTTTATTTTTTAGATTCCACATATAAGTAATGAGATACAGTATTTGTCTTTCTCTGACTTAATTCACTAAGCATAAGACTCTCTAGTTCCATCCATGTTGTTGCAAGTGGCAAAATTTCATCCTTTATTATGGCTGATTAGTATTCCGTTGTGTGTGTGTGTGTGTGTATATATATATATATATATATATATATATATATATATATATATATATATATATCACATTTTCCTTATGCAGTCATCTGTTGGTTACTTCCGTATCTTGGCTATTGTAAATAATGCTGTTATGAACATTGGGTGCATGTATCTTTTTGAATTAGTGTTTTCATTTTCTTCAGATATATACCCAGGAATGGAATGGCTGGATCATATGGTAATTCTATTTTTAGTATTTTGAAGAATCTCCATAACTGTTTTCAATAGTGACTGAACCAGTTTACACTCCCAGAAACAATGCATGAAAACAATCCTTTTCTCCAGATCCTCATCAACACTTGCTATTTGTTGTCTTTTTGATGACAGTCATTCTGATTTGTGTGAGATGATACCTCATTGTGTTTTTGATTTGTGTTTCCCTGATGATTAATTATGTTGAGCATCTTTTCGTGTGCCTGATAGCCATCTGTATGCTTTTCTTGGAAAAATACCTATTCAGATCCTCTTCCAATATTTTAATCAGGTTATTTGTTTGATGTTGAGTTGTATGAGTTCTTTGTATATTTTGGGTATTGACTCATTATCAGATATATCATTTGCAAATATCTTCTACCATTTACTAAGGACATTTTTCATTTTATTGCTAGTTTCTCTCACTGTGCACAAGCTTTTTAGTTTGATGATATCCCATTTGCTTTATTTTTGCTTTTGTTTCCCTGCCTGAGGAGACATATACAAAAAAATATTGCATTTTTTTTTGCAACAGAAATTCGACTGATGTCAAAGACTGCACTGCTTCTGATTTCTTCTAGGAGTTTTATGATTTCACATCTTACATTTAAATGCAAATGTTTAATCCATTTAGATTTTATTTTGTATATGTTATGAGAAAGTAGCCCAGCTTGATTCCTTTGCATGTAGCTATTCAGTTTTCCCAGCACCATTTATTGAAGAGGCTGTTTTTTCCCAATTGTATATTCCTGCCTCCTTTGTCATAGATTAATTGACCACAAGTGTGTAGGTTTATTTCTGGGCTCTCTATTCTATTCCATTGATCGATGTGTTTTTGTGCCAGTACCATACTGTTTTGATTATTGTAGCTTTGTAGTGTTGTTTGAAATCAGAGACATTTATTCTTCTTTCTTGAGATTCTTTTGGCTATTTGAAGTGTTTTGTGTTTCCATACAAATTTCTGAATTATTAATTGTTCTAGTTCTGTGAAAAATGCCATTGGTATTTTGATAGGGATTGCACTGAATCTGTGCATTGCCTTGGAGAGTATGGTCTTTTAAACAATATTAATTCTTTCAGTCCAAGAGCATGGTATATTTTTCCATTTATTTGTGTCACTCAAGTAAAAACAAAATATGAGGTACTTAAATATAAGTTGGTATATATAAATATATACATATATCTGTGGAAAAATCAGAACCCAGAATTCTACATTTATAGTGATCAAAATCATATGTGTATGTATACAGAACAGAAGAATACTAATGCTTAGATGGTAGAATTAAAGATGATCTTCATTTTTCCTTTATTTTTACCTCCAAATATTCTTAATTATTATGTATTTATTTAACATTCTTAAATAATATTATTAAACTATCATAAGCTAATATAGTTTGACATATAGTAGCTTATAAAGATAAATGCTATAGCACATTACTGTACAGTGAAGATTCTGGACTTTAAAAAAAGAACACACAGATACAGAATTCATAAGGCTACTGCTTTCCCCAAGTTATCAGCATCCCTTGGCTGGAGTATTTATACAGTGGTACCCAAATGGTTTCCCTGTTTGCCCATTTACCCCAATAGTCTATCCTTCACACTGTAGCTAGAGGGTTTTTACAAACTATGCCATTTTTCTTTTGAAACTCTTGATGACTTCCTATATTACTCAGGACAAAAACCAAAGTACTTAACATTGTATACATGGTTCTCCTATCATATCTGAAACATCTTCCACCCAATTCTGTGATCAAATCAGATCATAACAAAAAGACTTATCTGACTCTTCTATGTAAAATAGCAAACCCCAACCCACTATCCCTTTACCCTGCTCTATTTTTCTTCACTAGAATTGCTACTACCTGATACACATCATGATATAGATATATATGCTATGTACGTATAAATTACATATGCCTGCATATATAGGCACATCACACATATATCACATATATATACACACATACCTAATACAACTATGTATTTCACACCCAGAGTGTACATTTGCATATCATATAATTCATATCTGTATTTCACCACATGATGTGTGTTTTCACACATGCCTGTGTGCCATTTGTATCTGTAAGCAACAGTCACAGGCAACGTTTGCTGAGTCCTTGGCAAGTATCATGCTTTCTTAGACAGCTAAGGGAAGAAATTTGATAACTTTAAGGGAATATTCTAGAGATTATTTTTCATTTATATGAGTTTTAAAAACCTGTTCAGAATAACTTTACATCAGGAGTTTTCTCTTAAAAAGTTAAGTAGAAATCTCATGATATCAGATTTAGCTTAAACTAATGGTCACTCATAATTTAAAACATCATCTATGTCTATGAAAATAACAAATATCTGAATGAGTACTACAAAATGAAGTAAAATATCTGAATTCTCCAAAGATTGGATCTTTTACGTCCAAGCAAATAACTGTGGTCCTGGGTGAAATGAAATTAAGAAATACATTATTTTTGTTTATCTTATTCTTTTTTTTTTTTTTTTAATTCTTTCAAGTGAATATTGGTTTTGGGGAGCTGGCAACTGGAACTAAGTTACTTAGTAGATTCAAGTAGATTCATCAGCAACCCTCACCTATAACTTTTTCTTTGATAAACAGCTTCACTCTTGGAGAATTTATTCCTTCCTGAGTTGAAAATTAGAGGGAATGTTGGTCAAGTGAAGGACAATGAGGCAGAGGGTAAATAAATATATTCCTCTTTTACAAATGGAAGCACTGTATTTATTAGGCATCAAGTAAAACCAGAGTATACCAAAAAAAGTTCAAGTATATTGTGTTTCAGAATATTTAAACAAGTTTTTCTTTATCTTAATTATTTGGCAAAACATATAAGTAACAGTATTGCATCAAGTATTAACACTTTCTAGAGTTATTTATTGTCATTCATAAGATTGAGAAATTGGATGCAGTAACTGATAGTGAGATAATGAGAGTTGCCAACCCAGAGAACTTATTGACATAGTTGCAGAGATTGAGGAGATATTTCAAGGGGAAAAAAAAGGTAAACTAATCCTGGTAAAGACAGAATTATAGGAACAGCTGTAGGGAACAGACAGGTGAATTAGATGATAGAATAACGCAAGAGAGGCAGTAAATATATGATTATTACATTTATGGATAATCCAGTAAACTGAGTACCCCAAAAGGTTTTCTGGAAAGTGCAGATCAGGAAAATATATTCTCAAGTTAATAGAAAGGTATATTACCCCAATACAGTCAAATTATATATTCCATTCTTGAATTTTGAATCACTACTAAATGGACAGAGAAATTTAGAAAAGAAAAAATCCATGTAATGGTATCTGAGCGGTATGCTTCTGACCATGAGGCCATTTTTTTCTTTTAATTTTTATTTTATATTGGAGTATACTTGATTAACAATGTTGTGTTAGTTTCAGTTGTACAGCAAAGTGGTTCAGTTATGCATATACATATATCTATTCCTTTTCAACTTTTTTTTCTATTTAAGTTATTTGTCCTGAATCTTACCTGTTTCCAAGTTTCAGTTCTTATCTTCTTGTCAATTGTGTGACACATCATTCTCCCCACCCATCATTTATCTTCCAGTATATTTCCTTCAGCTTAATTTCAATTTCACAATGTTAAGATATATACCCAGTTAAGAAGTCAGGATTTTTTTTAGTTACAACTATAGATAAGGTATTTTACACTAGCTAATGATCACACCATGTCTTTTGACAAGGAAATTTTAAAGCTAATAGTGAGGATATATATATTTAAAGCAATTATAACTTATTTTATTTTAAAAATTCCTGGAATAGCTGATATATCTATCTCAATGTAGATTTCACAGCTATGTTTTTAAAATGACAGAGTTAAAAATGAAAGTTTATATTCTGTTTCTTTTATTTTTTTGTTAACTTCTGTCTTTCTCTTTTGTTGATAATAGTTTTATATTAATTTTTTTTTATCAGAACTATTTTAGGGAAAAATTTCTCTGTTAGTGTAAAAATTTGGTAGATTACTTGGATTTTTGAGTGGTAGGTTTTCCTAGGTTTTAAGCCTCCAAACACTGAGTACCTGTATGTTTTAGTTACCAAAGTATTCTACATGACCCAGCGCATGTGAAGAACAAATGAATAAATGAATGGGTATATGAAGAAATGGTACTTCCACATGGTTACTTCCAATGGTTACTTGGTTGATATTTAAAATTTCTGGAAAAAGAGTAAAGGTCAGTAAACTATCAGAATGCTGTATATTCTCTGGTCTATGAAATTAGTTATACCAAATTAAAGCAGATCTTTGGCTTAGAGAATAAAAATTGTTTTGCAGATACTGTTCAGTTGGCAGTATGCATTACTCCATCTTATTTAGACATTTAAAATATAAATAATAATTGTCTTTATTATGCCAATTATGCCAATAAATAATAAGAAACTTTTATATATATAAAGAAAAAATTGTTTCCCCATATCTGTGGAGAGAAATATGCTGCCATTTATTGTTTTGGTAAATAAAAGTAATAAATGGTCTAAACTGAAGAATTTGAAAAGAAAATATGATTAATAGCTTTTGCTGATTCTGTTATTACTTCTCATAATCCTAGGGGCTTCCTTTAACTTAAAGTATCAGATATGTTCCTAACTGTTTGTATTTTCTGGGAACCTACAAATTCAGACTTCCTCTCTCTCTCTTCTTCCCTCCCTTCCTTCCTTTTTTCCCCTTCCTGTTTCTTTCTGTTTATCTACATTCCTTCTCTCATTCCTCCATATCTGAAAATTAAATGCATTTATTTCACTTTCTCAGTTTACATAACTCTAGATATGTTTTAGAATTTCTTTTTTGTCTTCAGATTTTTACATCAAATAACGGCAGATTAATTTTGCCAGTATTATTTATTTTGCTATTATTTACTAACTAAAATAAAAGCTGAACTTGTGGTAATATTAACATTTTTACTTTGGAAATATTATGAGGATATTTTGATCTTACGTATCCCAAATTAGAAATATCTCAATAATTGAAAACTAGAAATTTAAGATCAAGTAAAATGACTTCCAATATACATACATGAAGATAGAAAAATAAGATATGTTAAATATTGAACAACAAAGTGGATATATTGTATACAGTAAGACAATAATTTTTATTTTGGAAGGTCACTCTAAAAATATGGGAGGTCCTATAATATCTAACACAATTGATAATTAATCATGGTATATATGTCCACCCAGAAAAATATATTCAGTTCAGAAAATGAGTGATGCAGATTTATTTGTGCTAATATAGATGTATTTGGTAGACACAAATGAAAACACTACAGAGCAAGTGCATAGAGTACAGATGACCCTTGAACAATGAGGGAGTTAACCTCTGTATAATCTGGGCCTGCCTATTCGCGTTTCTTCTGCATCCGTGATTCCTCCGTCTCCGCGGTTGGTTCCTCACCTCTGGGGTTCCTTCACGTCGTGCAAGTGCAAATTCAACCAACTAGTACCATAGTATTGACTACTGAAAAGTATCCAGGTATAAGTGAACCCAAGCAGTTCAAACCTGCACTGTTCAAGGATTAATCCGTACTATAATTTGTGTGTGTAAAAGAAAGGCTAAAAATGTATATTTTGTCAACATATAGACTGTCTCTGTTAAGAGCTTTAATAAATTGGCCATAGTTATTGCTCTAGAAAGGCCGGGTCCTGTGTGGATATAGAAAGGGTCAGCAGCTAGACTTTCTTACTGTTAATTCCTTTGCACCTTTTGAATTTTAGACCATTTTGCTATGGCCTGTTACAAAAGAAGATCTTGAAAAATATTTAGGTATTTGCCTAAGTAGTTAATGAATTGAAGAGCTCATTATCAATTTTATTTACTGGTATAATCAAATAATTGGAAGATAATATAAAACTTAGAAAAAGTAAAAAATATAATGAAAGGATATGTTTACAAATTGATATTTACATAATTAGGTACAAATTAGAAATAATCCCTTTATGCAGCTGGTTTCTCAGGACAGAACTACACAAAGATGAGGTAGTTTACTGGTTGCTATCAGTTTCTGATGGTCAGAAAACAAAGAGCTGCTTTTAAAATAGCTAATAAAAGGAGAGTTCTTTTATAATGTATTGATAGTACTTAATTATACACACAGTCCTGATAGAAACATCACACAGCTTGGTATGAATATCATTTTTATGAATTTATAGGCAATTCACTTAAGAAGATGGACAGAGAGAGAAATAAGTTTGGCCATTTCATTTTTAGAATTTAATTTTCTTGGAAAACAGCATATGTTTCTATACCAAATATTAATATGTATTTTATAAATTTTATAAATGGAAGTGTATGTTAGAACAGAGCTGAGAGACTGTGAAGAATATTTGCTTTCTTTATATTTTTCTTAAATTTATACAGGTGGTAAAAATAAAATAAATACATATTTGATATATTTATTTGAGCATGTAAAACCAGTGAATATTGTTTACTGAAAGAGGTGGCTATCTCATAACAATGCCATTTATATTTTATTAGCTTTACTCATTAAATATTTTACTTCATAAAATAGTAATTTTACCCCAACACTTTTCAAACTAAATTAACAAAATAATTCATATATCACATGTATCTTGGAATATGACAGTGGTATTTCCCCTGTCATTGTTTTTTATTTTTTGAGATCATATGTAAGTGATACTTGTTATATCTGTTCTTTTTTATTAAACAATATAAAATAAACATAGTACAAAATTTAGAAAATGTTCAGTTGATGTTAAAAAAGTCAATTTAAAAAATCAACCATGTTTTGGTTGAGATTATTGAAAAGTATTGTATTTCTATTGACTACATTTTTGCAGATGTGTAAGTTAAGTCTTGCAGAACTATTGGAACTCTTTCTTCATGATCAACACTGACTGGGGCTTCATGATCAATACTGACATTCATAAATAATGCCAAGGAATGGTTAGTATTACTCCAAATCATTGGGTTCCTGCCTAACCAGTGGCTCACAAATGAGGCAGTATTTATCTCAATATTTAGCATTTTTCATTTTTCATAGTGACATATTAAAGCAGTTAGATTTGTAAGAAATTTCTAAATTGACAAAATCATATCTTTACTTCAAAGATAATTTTTCTTAATATTTTGTTTTTAGGAAATTGACCAGTGTAATAAATTTTACACAGTACACTCATACCTAGACTAAAATTCTAATTCAGATTTTTTTTGACTTTTTAAAAATAAACTTTTAATTTTAGAATAACTTTAGATTTACAAAAAATTTGTGAATATAGTACAGAAAGTTTCCATATACCCTACACCCAATTTTCCCTCTTATTAACATCTTACATTATTATGGTTTGTGTGCTACAATTAATTAACCAATATTGATACATTATTATTAACTAAAGTCCATACTTTATTTAAATTTCCTTAGCTTTTACCTCAAGTCCTTTTTATATTCCAGGATCCCACCCAGGATAGCACATTGCAATTAGTTGTCATGTCTCCTTAAACTCCTCTTGGCTGTGACAGTTTCTTATACTTCCTTGTTTTTGATGACCTTGACAGTTTTGTAGAGTACTGATCAGGTGTTTTGTAGAATGTCTTTCAGTTGGAATTTGTCTGATGTTTTTCTCATGATTAGACTGGGGTTATGGGTTTCAGGGAGGAAGATCCCAGAGATAAAGTGCCAGTTTCATCACTTAGTATCTATATATGAATATGTATGTATGGTATGTTTACATATACAATATTGGCATTATACTGTATTTTCCTATTACAATCTTTTTTTTTTAAACTAGAGGCTCCTAAACATTCTCTGAATCTTTATTCTTTTACAAGATTTTAAAAATTTCTTTTTGAAATATTTTAGGCATTCAGAAAGTTGTAAAGAATACTATAACAAACCCACATTCTTTTAACACAGCCTTATCAAATCTTAATATTTTACCACCACATTTGCTTCAAATTCTCTTTTAAGGAAATTAATATTTCAGATAAAGTTGAGCTTATATATACTTCCTTCCTAATCTCATTCCTGTGTCTCCCTTGTTCTTCATTTTAAAAATATTTTTAAAATAAATAGAACATTTATCAGAATAAAATAGAATCTAATTGCATTTTACCTTGATACTATTATGCTATTTCAAAAATTTTCTTTGGAAATTAATTTGCCTCCATTCAACAGCTCTCAGTTTAAGATATGCATCAAATTATGACTATTTGATTATTTTTATAACCACACATATCCCTTTCTAGTTTCTGCTTACTTTCAGACAAATAGCATAGACCATTATCCTCAATCTTAACTCTTGAGCTCCCTCACACATCTCCAAATAATATTTACATTTCGTTCTTTATGGTGAATTAGCTTTCTGTTTTGCTAAATATATACCCAATGTTTGCTACTTTTTTCCTCTTTATTTATTTATTACTAATATCAGTAATGTATACCATCATTCTCCAAGACATCGAAAGTCAGATACTCCTAGCTTCATTTCTTTCAGGTTTACCAGCTTCTCTGTAAGCCACGAAATTTTGTTGAGCCTTTCCTCACACTCTCTCTCTAATCCATCTGTCTTTATTTCTCAGTAGTAACAATTTAGTTCAGGCCCTTACCACCCTGTGATTGTGTGATGGCAATAGTCATATAATTTGGCTTCCATACCCCAAGGAGAAATATATTACTATTGTTCATTTCTGAATATTGTAGCTTAGAAAATATAAAACAAGACGATGAAGAAAAATGGACTCAGGAGAATATAACTTCTAGCAGGTTGTTTTTCTGTTCATTTTAATATATGGAAATTGCATTATACAATTTGATTCTCGTATTCCTAGTAACACATAAAAAAGACATAATTTTGATGGATGATATCAGCTGGAGTCTAGAACTCTGACCTGTTGCCCAAACAATCCTAATTACTCGTATGGGAGGTATTGACCTAACCTACAAACTCAATTTTAATTCAAAGGAAGATCTAATGAGGAATACAGTAGAGACTATGAAACATTTTCAATTACACATGTGGTTTAGCTTTTTAAATAGAAATTCCTATAGCCCATTTCTCAAAAATCAGTGGCAAAATCTATACTAAGTTTGAAGTGTAGCACACACACACAATGCACACCTATGCATATATAAAACTTAAGAATTTAAAGACTAGTTTACTCTACACCATCTCAGCTGCAATTAAAAACTCAACACAGCAAAAACACTTGAACTGATCAGCCAAAACCTTCTATATGTTTGTTGATAAGAACATAGAAAGAAAATAATACATTTGCATACAGTAAGTCTCTTACCTTAATTTATAGTCTCTTAACTCTTCAACAACTTTTATTTCAAATATTTATAAATTACTTATTGTATGAGTCACACTGTGGTAGTTGTTTGATGTAATGTTTATGAGAGTCCCTGAAAAGAGGGAGCTAAATATGTATTAATAATAATGTACTTGGGGCTTCCCTGGTGGTGCAGTGGTTGAGAGTCTGCCTGCCGATGCAGGGGACACGGGTTCGTGCCCCGGTCCGGGAAGATCCCACATGCCGCGGAGCGTGAGCCCATGAGCCATGGCCGCTGAGCCTGCATCTGGGCCCGTGAGCCATGGCCGCTGAGCCTGCGCGTCCGGAGCCTGTGCTCTGCAACGGTAGAGGCCACAACAGTGAGAAGCCCGCGTAACGCAAAAAAAAAAAAAAAATATATATATATATATATATATAGATAGATAGATAGATAATAATGTACAAATTTGGTTGCTTTCTTCTTATCATGTAAAACTTTATATTTCTTCTTCAAAAATGACATTTAAGGTATGGCAAGTAATATATATTTTCTCATTGGTCTATAAGCTCCATGGCAACCTGGGATGTGTCTGCTTTGCTTATTCTTTATCCCCATAGTCTACTTTTTTCTTGTCAGGTGTCAACGTTTTATAAATAGTTCTTGAATGAATGGATGATTCAAGTTTGCAATACAGAGCTGAGTAAGGTTAAGTATTTTAAAGAGATACAATTAATTCAAAGGGTTAGTGTTTAACATCAAGTTGACAGGATGAGGAATAGAGTATTTGAGAATGGATTTTAAAAATGGATAAAAGTGAGACCTACTGTTATGGATAGAGATATTTAAGGAGAAAGACATGTAGGAATAAAGAGCATGCAATTGAAGAATTGTAATTCTGGTACCCAGGTACTATTTAGTTTATGGATATATATGTCATTTTTATGTGGTTTTCAGTATGAGTCAGGAGAGAATGAATGACTTCTGAGCTTGTCTTCCCTAAGCTTTTTGTTGTCTACACACACTAATTTATTTTCTTGTGTGTATATGTGGAGGGCAGAGAGAGAGTATGCTGTGCGGGAGTACTCTTCTGGAAGTTGATATCAGGGAGCAGAAATGAGTGAGTTGAGAGAGTGAGTCAGGGAGGGGAAGAAAAGCTGTAAAAAGTGTGTTAATAAGCTGTTTACTCAATAGGCAACTAGGACACAATTCCACTGGGGACTCTGTGGAATACACTTCTGGAATGTTGAGCGATTATATCCACTTTCTTACCTCTCCTCACTTAAAAAAAAAAAAAAAATTCCATGAATGCCATTCTGACTTTTGATCACTTTCTTTTCAGTTTTCTTTCCTTTAAATTCTTTTTGTTTTCTTTCATTTCATATTATCTAAGTTATTATCAGGGCAGTTATTTAAGATTCTAGTAGCTATTCTGTGGGGGATGAGTTTATAAATCAAAGTGAGTCTTTTATTTTGCTAAGAAAATGAAAACAGTTCAGATTTCAATACATGTATAATGGTCAGTACTTTTGGGTACACGTACACTTAATCTGCTTTGTTATTATAACCTTCAAATCCATCACAAATATTTTTCTTTTGTTTACCAGATTGATTTTAAGTTTGTGTACTTTTACTGAAAAGGAACAAATGGCTTTGGATTTTTGTTTGTTTTTAATGTGCTTGGGCTTAGAGCATCATCATACAGCAGGCAAAGGTCTTGTCTTTCTTTGGATTTTAGTGTGTGGTTATCTAACACATTTGTGGTTAACTGATAAGAATTTAGGAAATACCTGGTGATTATTTGGTCATCCAAGTCAGATATTAATTTTTCTACCTTTTTAGAAAATCAGGGATGTGGAAAACGCTATTTCTGACTTTTCTTTAAAATATGGATGCTCCCTATTTGCTGTAGTACATTCAGTTTATTAATAAGGTACTTATCAGAAAAAAAGACATAGCTTTACTTTACAATCTAGTGTGAAATACTTATTTTTATATATGCAAAATATCCGGTTTTTTGGCACATATGGCATGCAGTATTGAAAAACAGACAGTGATCAGAGTTGTCCAAATATGTGAAAATACTTTCTGGCACTTATTTTTGCAATAAATACTGAATGGTAAATTTCTAGATTCAGAGGATAGAAATTATACACAAATTTGTTGAAAATGTCAGGATTACTATGCAATATATTACATGATTAGTATGAAAAAGGGTAATACAAAGTAGCAATTGGTTTGGTTATGGAGTGTGCTATATTACTAGAATCTGGGCAAGTTTACAATCTTCATTCCACAGATTTGAAAGAATTTCTACTGGTAATGCATAAGTAGCACAGGCTCAAAGGAAAAAATATACCAACTGAGAAAAAGCAGTAGTACTTGAGAGTAACTGGAAAAGTTTCTAGCAGAATATCACTCTCGATGTATACTGTAGAAAAGTGTGGTGTAGAACCAAGGGCCGGGCATGGAACAGCAAGGCACAAAGCATCTAAAGTAATATGGGGCACAGATCAGTAAATTTTTAGGCATACCCTGGAACCCCCTTTTTAAGAGATTCCTTATTCTCGCAGCGACTTAAAATGTTTTACATAAATTATCTTTAAGCCTCTAAACCATTCTATGTTGGTCAGTTATATATTATTTCCCCAATTTACAAATAAGAAAGTTCAGTAGTCAATTATCTTTCAAAAATGAAAAACAACGACTCTGAGGCCATTCTTGAAAACCATTATGGTGCTGCCTCATCATGCACTCCTCCTGGGGTGAGTTTCCACTGATACAAACTTCCTGGACAGCTATTTGATGAAATAAAACAAGATCTTTTAAAATTGTTTTCTCTTTTGATAGAATAATTCTCAATCTAAGAATTCATTGCAAGGGAATGATAAAAATATACACAAGGAGTTAATTATACACAAGGGGATCATCACAGTATTATTTATAATAGAAAACTGCTAAATAAAACTAAATTTCAGTACTAGACGATTAGCTAAATAAATTATATTCAAAGAATGAAACACTATGCTTCCATTTCAAAATCATGTTGGGACTCCCCTGGTGGTCCAGTGGTTAAGACTCTGTGCTTCCACTGCAGGGGGAATGGGTTTGATCTCTACCTGGGGAACTAAGATCCCGCATGTGACGTGCCACAGGCAAAAAAGTTTTAAAAACATTAAAAAAAAAAATCATGTTTTGTAGATTGCTAAGTTGTATGACAAAATGTTCATAGTTAAATTTAAAAGGAGAATACTAAAAGTTTATGTTCACTATTACCTTATTATTGAGTTTACAGTACAACATTTGTAAGAGAATATATCAAAATGATTATCTCTCTAGGATTAGATTATGGAAAACTAAAACATAATAATTTCAATGTGTTTAATTTTCAATTTTATATGATATCATGTTTAATTACTAAATACATACATATATAGGAAACTATTCCTGTGTACCCAGACTTCATAATTTACTGAGTTAGATATTTACAGAACAATTTTTATGTAATGTGAAAACTTAAGAGTTTTCACAAGCCAAACAATTTCCCACCCTCAATATCTAAAGAGATGAGTAAATAATAAAAATCAAGAAAAATAATGAAGACTAACATTAACATTTCCAGCATGCTCCTTGTATTAGTTTCCTAGGGCTGCTATAAAAAATTACCACAAACTTTGTGGCTTAGAACAAAAGCAATTCTCTCAGAGGCTAGAGGGCCAAACTGAAGGTGTCAGACTGCTTCATTCATTCCAAAGACTCTAGGGAAAAAATCCTTTCTTGCCTCTTCCAGCTTCTGGTGATTTCAGGCATACTTCGGTTTAGGGCTACATAACTCCAATATCTGCCTCTAGCTTCACATGGCCTTCTTCCTGTGTGTCTCTATGCCCCATATCTCCCTTTCCTTTCTCTTATAAAAACACCAGTCATTGGATTTAGGGCCCACTCTAAATCCAGGATAATCTCATTTTGAGAGTCTTAATTTAATTGCTACTGTAAAGAGTCTATTTCTAAATACTTTCACATTCATAGGTACTGGAGGTTAGGACTTGAACATATTGTTAGGAGGCCACTATTCTGTTCACTGTATTAGTGTCTTTACACTGGCTATAGACACCACATGGCTACCTCCCTCACTTCCTTCAGGTATTTGATCAAATATTACCCACTTGATAAGGCTTTCCCTGATTATCCCATTTCAAACTGCAACTCCCATCTTGTATTTACTCCCAATCATCCTATCTTGAATCTTGTAACAAACCATATAGTTTATATATACATTATATTAGGGTCACTCATGCACACACGTGTGTAAATACCATTAGAGAAGGTATTCTGATGGTTTTCTCTTTGGACTTTTAACAAGAAGCTAGAACACTATAGTCAATAAATAAGTATTGCTTAATTTAATTGAAAGTCATTACTTCTCTCCTCATAGCCATCTAAAGGCACCCTGTTTTATTCAGCACGAGAGGTTTACATTCAGTCTGTAATATTTTATTGTGGAATACAACATAAAATCCATTAAGCATAAATGTACACCTTAAATAATTTATAAAACTAGCAGTCATGTAACTATTTATTTATATAAGGAAATAGAATATTGCCAGCACCCCTAGAAAGCCTCCATATGTGTTTTCCTGGTCACTATTTCTTTCCTCTTTCCTAGAGCTTACCACAGCTCTGACATCTGTGACATCACCTCCATGTTTTTTGTTATACTTTTTACACGTATGTAATTATGCCCCAATAAACAATAAAGTTTCATGCTTTTTAAAAATATATATGTAAATAGATTCATACCACATGCAGCTTTGTTTTTTTTTTTCTGGATTTTGGTGGCAGAATTATATTTTTAAGTTCCATCAACATTATTGAGGGCAGATATGCATATTTTTTTCATTTTCCTCATTGTAATCATAACATTGTATACATATATCACAACCTATTGATCCAAACTTCTACCAAACACTTGGTTTGTTTCCAGTTGGAGTTATGAATAATGCTGTTATAAACATTCTGAACATTTAACCTGCCACATATAAAAATACAGTACCATAGATTACATAACATAGAGTTAAATTAGTAAAATACAGAGTATTCAACTTGAGGAAATGAGCCAAACTGTTTTACAAAGAAATATTATCAATTTCTACTCCAACAGCATTGTATTATTCCACATTTTCTCCCATACTTGGTTTTGTCAGACATTAAATGTTTGTTGAGTGTGGAGTAATGTTTAACATTCTGATTTTAATTTTCATTTCCCCAATTACTAGTGAAGTTAAGCACTTTCATATGCTATTTGGTATCTGGATTTTCTGTATTGTGGAATGCCCATTGAAGTAATTTTCCCATTTTTCTAATGGGTAATTGTTGTTTTCTAATTGATTTGTAATAATGTTTATATATTCTGAATATGCACCTTTGTTGTTTTATGAATTGCAGTTATCAGACTCAACATTTGCTTCTCTATTATTTGATGGTCTCTTTTAATAAATAGAGGCCTTAATTTTAATGTAGTCAAATTTATCAATTACCGACTATAATTAGTGCTTTTTGTAACTTGTTTAAGAAATTGTGTGCTATATTAACATCATGAAGACAATTGCCTATATTTTCTTTGAAGTATGGCCTCACAGATTTAGCTGTAAATATTTGAAATTGATTTGGAAATTTGGGGTATAATATGGGCTCACTTTCATTTTGTTTTTCCATATAGAACTCCAAAAGACCCTTTTCTAAGTATTGTAATGATTATAATTCCCCACTGTTCTTCATTACTATTATTATAATTAATCAAAAAGACATTTTACTAGTTGTACCTATAGTAAGAATTGTCATTTTTTCCTTAGAAACTGATATGAATACATCCTATCTTTGCTCAGTCATAATTTCCTTGTGCAGTTCATTTCTAACCACTTTATCTAATATGGCAATCCTCTATGAGTCTTAATTCCTTTACACATTTTATTTTTCCTCATATTAATTTGTACATAAAATTATAGTATATTTAAATTTATTAAACAGTTCATTGTTTATCATTTCACATGTAAGTTCGATGCGGAAAACAATTTTGCCTTGTACTTTACTATAACCTACTTACCTAGCACAGTGCAAGATACATTGTAATCATGCAATAAACATTTGTTGAATGAATGAATAAATTAATGATTAAATTAATTAATTTAATGAAGAAGATATTATCTTTTTACAATATCCAAATAATATTCTGTTACAAGACCAGTGCATGCTTATAAATAAAACTAAAAATACAAGCAAGGGAATAAAATATTGAGAAATGTGAGTGGGAAAAAATTCAGGCCACAGTTGAGAGAAAAGAATTGGAGCAGAAGGGGATGATAGGGAGGCAAGGTGAGAGAGAGAGAGTGAGAGAGAGCGAAAGAGAGGTTATAAGATTTCGGCTCACATATTAGAGAGGCTGAGAACACCCAATATATGCAGTTGCCAAGCTGAATTCCAGTCTAAGACTGAAGGCCAGAGAGCCAGGAGAGCCAACAGTATAAGTTTCCGTCCAAAGGCCAGCAGGCTTGAGACCCAAGAAAAGCTGATACTTCATTTGAGGATGACAGCAGGAAAAGAATTGATGTTCCAATTCAATCCAGCCATGCAGGAGGAGTTCCCTTTTACTTTAGAGAAAGTCAGTCTTTTTGTTCAATTCAGATGTTCAGCTGACTGGATGAGAGCCACTCAATTCGGGAAGGCAATCTGCTTTACTTAATCCACCTATTCAAATGGTAATCTCATGCTAAAACATCATCAGTTTTACCCAGAGTAATATTTAATCAAATATCTGAGCACCTCATGACTCAGTCAAGTTGACTATAAAATTAACCATTACACTAGCAATGACCAGTAAGGGACTCATGACAATAGAGGTACACTGAGAAAAATACATTCAATAATTTCCAGAGGGCATCAGTGGAATTTTCTGATCAGTTAAATGAAGATTCTTGGGGACAATAATTCCATTAGTTGAAAATTTAGGAAAAGAGTGAAAGCTCAGGATACCTCATCCACCAGAGGGCAGACAGCAGAAGCAAGAACTACAATTCTGCAGCCTGTGGCAGGAAAACCACATTCACAGAAAGATAGACAAAATTAAAAGGCAGAGGACTTTGTACCAGATAAAGGAGCAAGATAAAACCCAAGAAAAACAACTAAATGAAGTGGTGATAGGCAGCCTTCCAGTAAAAGAATTCAGAATAATGATAGTGAAGATGATCCAGGACCTTGGAAAAAGAAGGGAGGCAAAGATCGAGAAGATGCAACAATGTTTAACAAAGGCCTAGAAGAATTAAAGAACAAACAAACAGAGATGATCAATACAATAACTGATATGAAAAATACACAAGAAGGAATCAATAGCACAATAACTGAGGCAGAAGAACAGATAAGTGACCTGGAAGACAGAATGTTGGAATTGACTGCTGCAAAACAGAATAAAGAAAAAAGAATGAAAAGAAATGAAGACAGCCTAAGAGACCTCTGGGACAACATTAAATGCAGAAATGTTCACATTATAATGTGGGGTCCCAGAAGGAGAAGAGAGAGAGGAAGGACCCGAGAAAATATTTGAAGAGATTATAGTCGAAAGATTCCCTAACATGGGAAAGGAAATGGCCACCCAAGTCCAGGAAGTGCAGAGAGTCCCAGGAAGGATAAACCCAAGGAGAAACATGCTGAGACACATGGAAATCATATTGACAAAAATTACATACAAAGAAAAATCATTGAAAGCAATAAGGGAAAAATGACAAATAACATACAAGGGGACTCACATAAGATTAACAGCTGATTTCTCGGCAGAAACTCTACAAGCCAGAAGGGAGTGGCATGATATATTTAAAGTGATGAAAGGGAAGAACCTAAAAACAATATTAGTCTAGCCAGCAAGGATCTCATTCTGATTCAATCGAGAAATCAAAAGCTTTATAGACAAGCAAAAGCTAAGAGAATTCCGCACCACCAAAGCATCTCTACAACAAATACTAAAGGAACTTCTCTAAGTGGGAAACAAGAGAAGAAAAGGACCTACAAAAACAGACCTATAACAATTAAGAAAATGGTAATAGGAACATGCATATTGATAATTACCTTAAACACAAATGGATTAAATGTTTCAACCAAAAGACACAGGGTCGCTGAATAGATACAAAAACACACCCCATATATATGCTGTCTACAAGAGACCCACTTCAGACCCAGGGACACATACAGACTGAAAGTGAGGGAATGAAAAAAGATATTCCATGCAAATGGAGATCAAAAGAAAGCTGGAGTAGCAATACTCATATCAGATAAACTAGACTTTAAAATAAAGAATGTTACAAGAGACAAGGAAGGGCACTACATAATGATCAAGGGATCAATCCAAGAAGAAGATATAACAGTGGTAAATATTTATGCACCCAACATAGAGGCACCTCAATACATAAGGCAACTGCTAACAGCTATAAAAGAGGAAAACGACAGTAACACAATAAGAGTGGGAGACTTTAAGATCTCACTTAAACCAATGGACAGATCATCCAGACAGAAAATTAATAAGGAAACACAAGCTTTAAATGACACAATAGAACAGATAGATTTAACTGATATTTATAGGACATTCCATCCAAAAACCACAGATTACACTTTCCCTCAAGTGTGCACGGAAAATTCTTCAGGATAGATCACATCTAGGGTCACAAATCAAGCCTCAGTAAATTTAAGAAAATTGAAATCATATCAAGCATCTTTTCCAACCACAACACTATGAGAGGAGAAATCAATTGCAAGGAAAAAATTTTAAAAACACAAACACATGGAGGCTAAACAATACGTTACTAAATAACCAAGAGATCACTAAAGAAATCAATGAGAAAGTCAGGAAGTACCTAGAGACAAATGACAACGAAATCAAGATGATCCAAAACCTATGGGATGCAGCAAAAACAGTTCTTAGAGGGAAGTTTATAGCAATACAAGCCTACCTCAGACACAAGAAAAATCTCAAATAATCAATCTAAGCTTACACCTAAATGAATTAGAGAAAGAAGAACAAACAAAACCCAAAGTTAGTAGAAGGAAATAAATCATACAGATCAGAGCGGAAATAAATGAAATAGAAACAAAGAAAACAATAGCAAAGATCAGTAAAACTGAAGGCTGGTTCTTTGATAAGATAAACAAAATTGATAAACCTTTAGCCGGACTCATCAAGAAATAGTGGGAGAGGACTCAAGTCAATAAAATTAGAAATGAAAAAGGAGAAGTTACAATGGACAATGCAGAAATACAAAGCATATTAAGAGACTACTAGAGGAAACTCTATGCCAATAAAATGGAGCACCTGTAAGAAATGGACAAATTCTTAGAAAGGTATAACCTTCCATGCCTGAACCAGAAAGAAATAGAAAATATGAACAGACCAATCACAAGTAATGAAATTGAAACTGTGACTAAAAATCTTCCAACAAACAAAAGCCCAGGACCAGATGGCTTCACAGGTGAATTCTATCAAACATTTAGAGAAGAGCTAACACCTATGCTTCTCAAATTCTTCCAAAAACTTGCAGAGGAAGGAACACTCCCAAACTCATTCTATGAAACCACCATCACCCTGATACCAAAACCAGAGAAAGATACTACAAAAAAAGAAAATAACAGACCATTATCACTGATGAATATAGATGCAAATATACTCAAGAAAATACTAGCACACAGAATCCAACACATTAAAAGGATCATACACCATGATCAAGTGGGATTTATCCCAGGGATGCAAGGATTCTTCAATATACGCAAATCAATCAATGTGATACACCATATTAACAAATTGATGTATAAAAACTATATGATCATCTCATAGATGAAGAAAAAACGTTTGACAAAATTCAACACCCATTTATGATAAAAACTCTCCAGAAAGTAGGCATAGAGGGAACCTACCTCAACATAATAAAGGCCATATACGACAAACCCACAGCAAACATCATTCTCAATGTTGAAGAACTGAAAGCATTTCCTGTAAGATCAGGAACAGGACAAGGATATCCACTCTCACCACTGTTATTCAACATAGTTTTGGAAGTTCTTGCCAAAGCAATCAGAGAAGAAAAAAAATAAAAGGAATACAAATTGGAAAAGAAGAAGTAAAACTGTCACTGTTTGCAGATGACATGATGCAATACATAGATAATCCTAAAGATGCCACCAGGAAACTACTAGAGCTAATCAATGAATTTGGTAAATTTGCAGGATACAAAATTAATGCACAGAAATCTCTTGCATTCCTATACACTAACAACGAAAGATCAGAAAGAGAAATTAAGGAAACAATCTCATTCACCATTGCAACAAAAAGAATAAAATACCTAGGAATAAACCTACCTAAGGAGGTAAAAGACCTGTACTCAGAAAACTATAATACAATGATGAAAGAAATCAAAGATGACACAAACAGATGGAGAGATACACCATGTTCTTGGACTGGAAGAATCAATATTGTGAAAATGACTATACTACCCAAAGCAATCTACAGATTCAGTGCAATCCCTATCAAATTACCAGTGACATTTTTTACAGAATTAGAACAAAAATATCTTAAAATTTGTATAGAGACACAAAAGACCCTGAATAGGCAAATCAGTCTTGAGGGAAAAAAACGGATCTGGAAGAATCAGACTCCCTGACATCAGACTATACTACAAAGCTACAGTAATCAAGACAATATTATATTGGCACAAAAACAGAAATAGAGATCAGTGGAACAAGATAGAAAGCCCAGAGATAAACCCATGCACCTAAGGTCAACTATTCTATGACTAAGGGGGAAGGATATATGATGGAGAAAAGACAGTCTCTTCAATAAGTAGTGCTGGGAAAACTGAAGAGCTACATGTAAAAGAATGAAATTAGAACACTCCCTAACACCATACACAAAAATAAACTCAAAATGGATTAGAGACCTAAATGTAAGTCTGGACACTATAAAATTCTTAGAGGAAAACATAGGAAGAACACTCTTTGGCATAAATCACAGGAAGGTCTTTTTTGGCCCACCTCCTAGAGGAATGGAAATAAAAACAAAAATAAACACATTGGACCTAATGAAACTTAAAAGCTTTTGCAAAGCAAAGGAAACTACAATCAAGTTGAAAAGACAACCCTCAGAATGGGAGAAAATATTTGCAAATGTATCAATGGACAAAGAATTAATCTCCAAAATATATAAACAGCTCATGCAGTTCAATATTAAAAAAACAAAAACCCAATCAAAAAATGGGCAGAAGACCTAAATAGACATTTCTCCAAAGAAGACATACAGATGGCCAAGAAGCACATGAAAAGCTGCTCAAGATCACTAATTATTAGAGAAATGCAAATCAAAACTACAATGAGGTATCACCTCACACCAGTTACAATGGGCATCATCAGAAAATCTACAAACAACAAGTGTGGAGAAAAGTGAACCCTCTTGCACTGTTGGTAGGAATGTAATTTTTATAGCCACTATGGAGAACAGTGTGGAGGTTCCTTAAAAAACTAAAAATAGAATTACCATATGATCCACCAATCCCACTACTTGGCATATACCCAGAGAAAACCATAATTCAAAAAGACACATGCACCCCAATGTTCATTGGAGCACTGTTTACATTAGCCAAGTCATGGAAGCAACCTAAATGCCCATTGACAGATGAATGGATAAAGAAGATGTGGTACATATATACAGTGGAATATTACTCAGCCATAAAAAGGACCGAAATTGGCTCATTTGTAGAGACATGAAGGATCTAGAGACTGTATTCAGAGTGAAGTCAGAAATAGAGAAACAAATATCGTATATAAACATATATATGTGGAATCTAGAAAAATGTTGCAGATGAACTGGTTTGCAGGGCAGAAACAGAGACACAGATACAGAGAAGAAATGTATCGACACCAAGGTGGGAAAGTGGCAGGGGCTGGTGGTCATCTTGGGATGAATTGGGAAATTGGGATTGACATATATTCACTAATATGTATAAAATAGATAACTAATAAGACCCTGCTGTATAAAAAGTAAATAAAATAAAATTCGAAAATTCAAAAAAAAGAAAAAACAGTGAAGTCTCAGGCAGTGATTGTAGAATTTTTTTTTTTAACAAATGAAAAATTGTTTAAATGATTTGAAATACAATATTGTAGCAATTCAATAAAAGGATCTATATCAAAGGAGTAAGGCTTGGACTAGTGATAGAAGTGAACACATAACAATTGATAGGAGGGGTCAGGGAAATAAATCTGATTTAAAACTTTAGCATTAGATTGATAAGAGAGTAAACTTGAAGCCATTGACATTACTTTATGTCATGTATGACCTTGAGTAAGCAGTTTCTGGCCTTTGAAAAAGCTGTTGTGAAGTTGGGTTATTTGCATAGCAATTTTACAATAAAGTCTCCCTCATGTTGTTATTCATTATTTTTGTGTAATATATCCATAAAACAAATTAAAGATAAATGTATTATAAGGAGATATAAATATCTGTGGGTGTGGTTATGTTTAGAAATTTTAGTTTAGTTTTTTTTTTTTTTTAAGGCAGAAGGGAGTTATTCTCTCATAAATAAAATGGCATTAATGCTCAATCTACAAAAAAGTAATTCATTTTATGCAACAAATATTTTTCCTTGGTTAACTTGAAAAGCTTACTTAGTGGCTGGTCGAATACAAATACTGCTAGGTTATCTTTAGTATACATCTTAAAGCAAATCCAACAGACACATCCAGTTCCATATTTGTAAAGATATCATAGGAGATTAAAACCATCAAAATTAATAGAAATTTTTGAAGGAATTGAATACCTTCTTCTGTGTCCATTTCTCTTATAGAACTGAAGTTATGCTACCCTTGGAATAATAGCTCCATGTAGAATGGAAACACCCCAGCACACACATTCATGTGAGTGAGAGGCATCTAATATCAAATGGCAATGTAATTGTTTACCAAAATGCTGCTGGATGCCTTTGAAAGACCACTTAAATTCCCTTTTCCTAAGGAACATGAATATAGCTCTATATTTTCCATATTAATCTGATTTATAAATTGTAGACTACACCAACATAAATGTCAAAACATAAGTAGGAACGTGACTGTTTTGAATACGAAAGTGTGGTACTCCATGTGCAGTAAATATGGAGGCATAAACATTTAAAATTTTGATTAAATATTGAAGCAGTATGATGCCAGTTTAGTTAACACTGATGTTCAGACTATTGAAGATACTTTCATTTTAAAATCAGCCAATCTTACAAGTGACAAATATGAATTATAAAATATTTAGAACCTAGTTTACTGTTTTAGAGATTCACATGTATATTCACGTATATATTTTAGCAACTCTCATATATTTAAATCTGTAAAAAATATTGTCAATTGTTTTCATGGGTTTAAATTAATCAATATACACTTCACTTTTAAAATGCTTACAATTATGGAGACTTAGCTGGCAAAGGATGTTGGAAACGCTCCCCTATTTCTTTCTTTCTCAAATGTAGTAAATTGTTTCATGTGGATGATAATATCTCTTAAATTATTTATCCAGGTCTCACCAGCGATATATTTTTTGCAAAAATGGCCAAAGGTTTTCCTCTCTGGGTAGCAGAAATTTTAATTAATAGTTATTCCTCAGCACAAAGGGCTTTTAAAATTCAGGAGAGTAATGGAACTGCTGATAATTTATTTCTTCCAATAGGTTAGGTAGATGGGATTTAGAAGGAAAGTACACCCTTTGTCTTGCTTATCAGGGTAAACTAATTTACTAATTCTCACAATAGATTAAATTTTGTGCCATAAATCCTTTTTTCACATCAGTTTTTATCATCCATCTTATTTTTATCTCTGTTTGCATTCTGAGAAAAAAAGTGAAATATAAACTTTTTGATAAATCTTGATTAACTACAAATCCTATTTAAATATAGTTTTGGTATAGTTATAAATGAAAAAAATAATTTATACACGTGTACATGTTTATTCTAAATAGATATTTTTGCTAATTTCTGAAAACTAATGTCTGCATTTTTATATTTCAAAATGAGTATATTTTTAGATATACTTGATAAAGAAAATGATTTTCTGAGGGCTTTAAAAATAAGGATTCATCAAATGGAGTTTTGATTTTAAAAAGAGTACATATATATTTTATTCTAAAAGTCTTCTTACTGAGTCCCCTTGGAACATTACTGCCCATATCTCAGTATGTTTCTTGTCAATCCCAATGCACCAGAGGCAAAAATAAGTCCATTATATTTTGAAATGTATGTGTGTGTGTGTGCATGTATGTGAACAAGATAGCAGTCCTTTAAGAGAAAAACATAAAAGGTAAGTCGATAAAGCTATATTTTTCAGAATTCAGGTTGTTTTTATTGCTTTTCTGTGAAAGTTAACACAGTAATATAAGAAAACTTCTACTTTAAACAAATCACTTCTTTCAGGCTTTCAAATGTTACTAAATAGTCTTCTAAAATTGTGTTTTGCTTGGTTGCAGTTAAGCTTGAATCCAATACTTATTGAAAAAAAGATTTAGTTTTAAAATAACATGGACCAAGACTAATCATTCATATTTTATATGAGAGAAATATGACCCCTAAACAATTTGAGATGTTAAATAAATATTCTTCTACATTCTAGATTATATCCTAAAGAAGTTTTAACACAATATAGACATTTAGAAAAAACTTGCAGACTTTACTTGTATAAAAAATACTCATTGAAGCTCACTGGAATTTCTTCTTTTAACAGATTTGACAAAATACATGATTGATTATGATTAATTGTCATTCATATAAAAATTCTGAATTACCATTTTTGTTCTAGATCATTATGATCATTTTCAAGCATCATGATTTCTAGAACATAGACATAGAACTCTTCCTCAATCTCTCATTTCTAAATGAAAATACATAAATAATATAAACTGCAAAAACATGTACATCAACAATGGAAACCTAAGAGTTTTTCAAATGTGTGAAAACAAGAGACTTTTGCTTGAGAAAGAACGTTCGTTGCTGAAATGCAGAGTAGTAAGTTGGGAAATAAATCTATTTGCAAAATTAAAATCAAGACATCCACTCAGTTCCAAATTTTAAAAAGACTGAACAGGGAAATTAAATTCAATGCACAGTCCTGATTGGGTCCTGGATCAAAGGGAAAAAAAATGCTATAAAGGACATTATTGGAGCGATTGGCAAAAAATAAAAACAAAAAAAAAAGCATAGACTATATTAGATAATAGTATCGTATCAATGTTAAATTGCCCGTGTATTATTGTAGTGTGGTTACTTAAGAGAATGTCCTTGTAAGGAAGCATGATGTCTAAAATGTACTCTGAAGTGGCTCAGAAAAATAATAATATGGATTATGTCTCTATCTACATTCAAATCTATATCACTGCATTTCTTTAAATCTGTATATAATCAATACCTATACATATACCATATCTATACTCATATCTATATTTACCTATATTTATATGTGGAGAGGGAGAGAGAGAAAATAAGAGATACTAAGAATATCCTTCTCAGGGAGTTCTCTGGTAGCCTGGTGGTTAGGATTGCCGGCTTCCACTGCTGTGGCCTGGCTCAGTCCCTGGTTGGGGAACTGAGATCCTGCAGGCTGTGTGGCGCAGCCAAAAAAAAAGACTATCCTTCTCTTCACCTCTCTCCTAATAGACAAATATCCTTTGCTACCTACTTTCCAATTGCCTCTCCAGAAACACTCTTCTTCCTTCTCCACATTACTCCCTGCCCCAGGGGACTGACACAAAGGGACCCTATCATAAGGGCTCCCATAATCTTTGGATTCCATTTGAGTTCCACCATTGGGAAACTCTGGCAAGGAATCTGAAGGAAGAAAGAACTTGAGGTCAACATATTTATTCCCCTGCTGAAGATATTGACCCCTTTTAGGTTTTAGTAACCTCTGCCTTTCTTCATGACTTAATGGCTGAGGATGGTAACAGATTTGGACTACTAGACCCATTTTCCCCTGTGATTTCTCTTATACTTTACTAACACCTTTGCAATTATTCCTTTGAAAATAAAACCTTGAATTAAACTTGAATGTGTCCTGTTCCCTTTTGTAATATTGACTTATATAGATGCTAATACTCATTAAGCACTAAGCCACGATCCCAATGTGAAAAGCAGTACATAATTTTAAAAAATTCTTACATATACCATGCAGTTTGTATGATATAATCTGCCTCTGAGAGATGAGAAAATTCAGATCCCTGAGTTTGAGTAACTTGCTACTATGGACTGAACTGTTTTTCCCCCAAATTCATGTCTTAAAGTCTTAACCTCCTATATCACCAAATGGACTTCATTTGGAGATAAGACCTTTAAAGAATGATTAAGTTAGCATTGAGCTATATATACACTACCGAATTTGAAATAGATAGCTAGTGGGAAGGAGCTGCATAGCACAAGGAGACAAGCTTGGTGCTTTGTGAGCACTTAGAGGGGTGGGATAGGGAGGGTGAGAGGAAGGCTCAAGCGAGAGGGGCTATGAGGATGTATGTATACATTTGGCTGATTCACTTTGTTGTGCAGCAGGAACTAGCACAGCATTGTGAAGCAATTATACTCCAATAAAGATGTAAAAAAAAAAAAAGAATTATTAAGTTAAAATGAGCCATTAGGGTGGGCCCTAATTCAATCTGACCAATGTCCCTATAAAAAGAAGTAATTAGATCAGTTATGTTATTTATCATGATCCCTAGCCCAGAGCACAGAACAATGATTTAGCATGATGCAGGGCACATATAATAAATGCTTGAAAAAGAAATTAAAGTAATAATAATCAACTTTAATACAAAGTATTCAAAAACAAGATTCAATTTAATATTACATTTAAAAATTGAGACACTTTATAAAATTGTGAAATACAGTCACACTGTTTTTCTTCTCAAATTATAATCCTTAGGATCTTGTGAATCTTTTCAGTTCAAATAGTAAAATATACTAGGATAAGGAATAACTTTTGATGCATGTACATTTTGGAGCTGAAAAGGCATTCCATCATCATTAAGTGGTGGCATTTTCCATCAGGTTTTAAGAGTTATTGGAAGATAACTCTGCTTTCCATCATAGTCCTTATCCCTGTCTGACATACTGTGTAATTATCAAATTATATGTTAATTTCCTGTGTCTTATAACTAAACTGTAAGCTCCATGAGAGCAAAAGCTTCTCTTGTTTTACTTAATGCTGTTTATCCAGAGCCTACAATCGTTATTTTAGGTACCAATAAGTACCTACAGAATGTAGGTACCAGTAGAGGTTAGTGGAATAAATGTGTGAATCATGAATGAATAAATTAGATCCAAGGATAGCTGCTATCATTGAAGTAAGGGAGAAGACGGATAAAGAGCTCTGGAGGTACATTCAGTCCTCTCACAAAATACAACTGGTATGCAGCCTTCTGAGAACCAGAGAAAATAGAAAATAGCAAGAGGAGTTTTACAATACCTCTGTTGACATTTCCTCACATTAACATAAACACTATTCTTAGTTTAAAGTTAAACGCCTTCATCACTGTCCTTCAGAACAATAGTTTCCAGACATTAGAAATTCCATGTATAATTATTTAATTATTTTAAATAGAAGAGGTAGCAAGAGTTAGTGATTTAGAAGAATGAAAGAACTCTACATAATGAAAATGTAAAAATATTGGTTAGAAAGAAATATCATTAAATAGAGTCATATCTCCAATGTGAGAGTTATTAAAGCCACCTTGAATCTATACTCTAACTTTCATTATCAGAAGGTTTAAAAATCATTTGAAATAGAAGGGACTCAACTGTTCCATTCTAAAGATGATAAAAATCTCTCTCCCAGGACTGTGAATGGTCAGTAATCTCATCTGGAAAAATTACACTACAATAATGAAGTAACTTTATAAATTTCTGGAAAATTAAAGTGATTGTCATAAATTATGGATGAAATATCTCATCACAAGCCCACTTTGTGAAAGAAATGTTAGTGTATTCTTCTTAAAGATTAAAAGGGAGGGTTTGGGTTCTCTCAGATAATGATTATTGGACTACAGAGCTGATGATGAATTCTAATACATGTAAAAATTTTATTCAATCCATAAGACTCATTCATGTATGAGTCAAAATCATAATTTGTGAGTTCAGATAACATTTCTAAGTGACATGTTCCAGTTTTTCTTCCAAAATAATATTATTGGTATGACTAATAATGTTTTTTACGGTATGACTAGCACTGTTTTTCTAATGACTTAAGTTGATTTTGGCTGATGACTAACAGTAAGAAGTATCATTGGAATTGGATTATTCATTCAACATTTAGCACGTGAAATTTTGTCCTTCAACTTAATGGTATTTGAAAGGAACCTAGGCAATAGGAATAGAGACAGGAAGTGAGAAGTTGTGAGGAAATATAGTACAGCTTTAATTTATACACTTTAAAATCGAATGAAATTTGCATCCATCTTGTCCACACTATTCTTTATAATTATTTCTACCAAAAAGACATTTTCCAAAGGCTAAAATGATTGTATACACTTTTGTCCACCTACATGTTTCAATCCTCCTCACAATCATTTGTATGCTTAGAAAGTCACCAAATTTTGCTTAACCAAGGTACAAGTTGATAAATATATTTAAAAAAATAAATATTTTGTGTGAAAATTTGGAAAACATCTATGTGCTTACATGATCACAGAGACAGTTTGTGCTGTTACAACCTCAAAATTTCAGAGAAACTCAGAAAACCATTAAAATATGTTTCTATAAGTTTGTGTGTGTTTAATAGCCAGGTTATATTATAATCTAATACACATAGAAAAATAAATTGGTAATTCCATAAACTGTTTTCCTATTTGTACGTATTTGCATGTAATTTCGACTTTAAGACCACACTAGTATTTTCAGTTTAAAGATCCAAATGAAGTTCTGGACGTCTTGATGATTTTGCAAATCCAACCTCCCTGTTGTTCACATCCAAATGTTTATGGTTACCCTTCCCACAGTCTTTCAAACCATACTTGGCCAATCAACAGTTTCAGAAATATCCAGGAGGTGACTCTTTCTCACCACCTTCCAACTTGGTGCATGTAACCATCATCTCTCTTTGGGATTACTGTAATAGCTTCCACCCTTGTCCTTCTTCCTTACACTTCATCCTCTCAACAGAGTAGCCAGAGTGATAAAATTAAACAATTCCAATTGTGTAACTCCTCTGCTCAAAGGATAAAAGAAGTCCTTTTACTGCTCAGAATGATCTTCACTTTCCAGAAAGCCTGATGACCTCTCTGACCTTGACTATCGAGTTCACTGTCCTTTATTCCACTCCACTCTTGCCCAAAGACTTTCTTTTTGTTTTGTGAACACATCAAGCATTTTTTTTTTCTACAAATTTTTGTAGTTACTCTATTGAAACACTTTCATTCATGACCTGCTCTCTCCTTTCAGGTATTTGCTCAAATGTCCTATTTTGAATGAGGCCTTCCTTGACTATCCTACTTAAAATTACTTCCCTTTTCCTATCCCAACATCAGCTTTCCGTTCTTTTAGCTTCTTATTTTAATCACCTATCAACTGTATGTTTACCTGTTTAATATCAGCCTGTCGTTAGAATTTAAAGATCACAAAATTATGGATTATTATTGTCTGTTTTCTTGAGTGCTCTATTTCCAATATCTTGAAATAATTCTTGTCTTATAATCTTATGCTCATGAATTGATGAATTATTATAAATGAAATAGCACATTTTATGGCTGGTGTTTTCTTCCAAGAAAACTGGACACATTTTATGGATATTTTCTCATAGAAAAAGCATCTCAAGAGAAGGCATATATCAGTAGGTCTATTCTTGCTGTTATTATGATGTGTAAAGTGATTATTACCAGTAGAAATACCATCCCTAGAAAAAAATTGCCTCCATATTATGCATAACTTTGATCTAGATAAAGGACAAAGTGCTCATTTCTTTTAAGCATATAGTATTAAAGTTCACATTATTTTTTGAATAATGAATAGATCTTTTTGCAGGGTTCAGAAAAATTGAGACGTTGCATTCATTAAGCAAAACACCCTAAATAAAAATGATATATGACAGGTCTATCAGTTTCCTACTAAATTTTAGAAGTTGACATAAAAGCAAGAAATTAAATTATATAATCATTCTAAATTGTTTAAAACCACATGCATATCAAGTATTGTATATGCCTAATAATGGTGAATAGTTCCATTCACAGTCTCCATAAAAGTTTCTTCATTAGCCTCACTCCCTATGCATAGGATTTGTTAAAAAATACAGTTTTATATCATGATATTATAGAATATATATAGAAAAATCAACTATTTGGGGTGTAGAGATTTCCAAGGTAATTTTTTTTCTGTTGAACCCATCCTTTTATTAAATATTAATGAAATGTAGTGTACAAGGTCAAATCACCTATGTAATATGTTACCGAAATTCCCTCAGTGAAGAACCTCTATTCACTTTAAGATTGGTCATTCACATGCTCAGCATTAATTATATATCAAATATTGTCACAACTTTGTAAGCACACACACAAACTCACTTGCCAATTGATAAATGAGGCATTAATCATGGAGAATGGACTGTCTAAATCTTTTTTGTTTACTTGTTTTTCACTTCTTTTTAAAAATCTTTTAACTTTCAATATAATATCTTTATCTTCAGGAAAAAAAATTTTTTTATAAAATATATATTATTTTTTAATGAAATTTGTCTCTCAGTTTTTAAGTTTTTCTCCAAACTTATATGTATATATCCACATATATATTTTCCTGTCTAACTCTTTATACACCTGGTATTTAGTTTTTGAACGGTGTTAAGTTAAACAATGTATTTTTTCCAAATAGTCATTTTCTTACACTTTGGTTTAAATAATTTTTTCAAGGTCCTTTGTGTTTTAAATTAAATGCATACATTTTCTTAGGAATTGTTTTTTACAATCAGTTACTATTGTAGTAATATAGTATTTTCATAACTGTAGGTAACAATTTATTTTAATATACAACAAGATGAGTTATGAAGTTGGGGCGATATTTGGGTCAAAGATGCTTTGGTCATGTTTATAAACTGAAAAACAATGTGTAAGAGGAAAAGAGAAACTTTAAGATACATGAGAGAGGTTAAATTATAGGTAACAGTCTTAAGTGAGGTGTCAAAAATTATGTTAGACCTGAAAAGAAAACAATTTGACACTTCCATTTGAGATATGATGTAAGGAGATAGATATGGTTTTAAGAATACATCTATTTATGTATATATAAGAAACAAAAAATTGAACTTCAAATTGTATGATCTCACTTTCTCTGTAAAGGAAAGGTCATCTGTTAGTTGTAAACAATAAAAAAACCCACAAGATTTAAAGAAATATTAGATTGCTGTTTTAAGGTGATCTGGATTTTCAAGAAGTACTATGGTGTTTATAGGAAAACATAATCCAGTGTATCAATTCTTGTCCTCTCTTGGTCTGAACAAAGTTCAAATTTGATTACATATCAGGTGACAAATTCAAAATTGTTCTATGTTGTAGTTAAATCTCTTTGTAATTAGCAAAAGGACTAAAAATCAATATTACTTGAAACTAACACTTATGGCACAACAGTGGAATAGACTCTACAGAACAGTGTAATAAGCCATCAAGGAATATTTTGCTCTGGTTCTTTGTGTTCACTGGATAAGTAGGAACTTCAGTTTTATAATCAATGGAGTTGGAGAAGAAAACAACCCAAACATTATGCAGCTTAGTTGGAAAAGCATAGAAGGCTATTTGTGTCATATTCTGTGCAGAAGGAAGAATCGTTTGTTATCTATATTTCTTGAGAAAGAACTTACAGATTAAGAAGTTGGCTGTATACTCTTTGAGGCAGAGACAGAATCTGTATTTGTCATTGGGAATTGCTTTACATGATGATGAGGATGATTTTAGTCCTTCATATCAATGTGATTTTGGTTAGTTTAAGTTTATTCGGTACTTCGCCAGTTGACAAAACTAAGGTTAGAAACCTATATTTAAATACATGATAATTCAATTAATCCACCTGCAAATATTTGCTGACTTCTTTTGTCCTTGCAGTAACTTTAAGCAGTTAAAATGGCAGACTTGTATGTTATGCCCAAAGTTTAGTGAAAAAAATAGTGTAACTAGTTGAGAGTTGTTTATTGATAAATGGGGGGAAATAAAGAGGGTTCAGATCCTCAGGGTCATGTAGATTTACTGACATCTTGATTTATTGCAGATATATTTTTTAAATGTCTTTACTGGAGTATAATTGCTTTACAATGTTGTGTTAGTTTCTGCTGTACAACAAAGTGAATCAGCTGTACATATACATATATCCCCATATCCCCTCCCTCTTGCGCCTCCCTCCCACCTTCCCTATCCCACCCCTCTAGGTGGTCACAAAGATATTTAACAGGGAACAGGAGTGGGGTGTTTGAAGCATTATTCACTGAGTACAAGCGAGGATGTAATACAGGTGTTGTGCAGTGACTCTTCCACTAGTATGCTCTGACTTTCTTTGCCTCTGTTATTGGAAAATCCCAGACAGTAATTCTTCACCCACAGCCTGTATCTAATATCTTGCTGCTGCCCCAGTAGAGTTTAGCAATCTGTGTGTTCTTCACTGGCACTGCTCTCAGCAGGCTGGCTCTGCTATACTCTCTGGCTGGCTGTTTTTTCCTAGTTACATGATTCTCCATCTGCTTCCATTTGTGGTGGCAAAGTGGCCCTGCCTATCTCTTACTTTGCATTCTGCCATGTTTCTAGTTTTGCTATTGCTTTAACTATATTTTAAACATGTAGCATAGTTGATTGAAAACTGAAGAAATGCCTAGTACTTATTTAGATTCTTTGCAGAGAACAGTTAGTCTTTGCCACTGACTAAACTGCACTTTAAACCAAGGTTCAGAAACTTCTTGCAATATGTTTCAAGTAACCAAAATGGAAAATCCAAGCAAACTGTTGCCTGTGTTTAGCCTTGTGATTTAAAGACAGCTGGTAGAGATAAGCACTAACATAAATCTTGTCTGAATTTCTCAGACCCAGCATATGAATCGTGAATTTTTTATTGCTTTTGCTAGATGTTTAACTATAGGTGATGGTAGTATATCAGAACAGAAAGAACAATGAATTTGTTTAGAAAATCTAGGTTCAGTTTCTTACTCACTTGCTAGTTATTTGACCTTGGGGAAATAACCTCTATGTCCTCCCCTTCAGTTTGGAGATGAGGAAACTGAGCCTAAGAGAAAATATGAAATTATCAGAAGTTTTCAAAGCTGAAAAGTGCCAGAGATAGATATTAAAAGTCTTATTGACCTCAAAACCTATGCTCAATCACTGCACAGAGTGCCTGCTTTGTTGCTATTGTTTTACTAATAATGTGTTGACATTTTAAAAATTGACGCTCAGTGCTAAAGTCATCTATATTTGAAAATATGGCTTGTGATCAATTGCTACCTACAACGTGTGACCAAGTTTGTCTTTAGGCTGTAGATGAAGTCTTTGGGTCTTGAATATTCTGTCCCTTTCTAGGCATATTTTGTAACTGAATCCACAAGGACCATTTTTCTCCAGTCAAAACCGAATGTCTTCTCTTATCACATAGTATTTTCATACAGATAGTCCTCTTATTTTTTCTCCTCTTAGCCAGTCCTTATTCTTTACTTTTTTCAAAACAAACCTGATCCATAGTTAATAAAATGTCTTTCATTTCAGCCTTTTAACTAAATATTTCCTTTGCCTTCTTGGCTTCTCTGAAACCGGACCCTCAAATGAAGATCCTACTTGGATTGCACCTCCCTCCAGCTGAAAATGTAAATTCTCTCACAATCATGCATCATCTGATATTTATGTGTGTGTGAAATCCTCTTCCTGACCTACCCCCAAATTAAAACATTACAATTCTACTCTCTTGTAAAAACCCCTCTTCTTTGTGAGTTGTGAAACTTGCCTAAATCACCCTCACTTTCATCTTATCCATATAACTCCTTTATGTATTTTTTATTCTTCAATGAATTTGGAATACCATTTATAGTCTTTCTTTCCATAGAAACCCCAACCATAACAAGGGACTTCAAAATCTATATGAAGGTATTGTGAAAAGCCCAGCATCTCAGTTTTCTGAACATCTGAAATAGCATGACTTTTCTTATCTCTACACTTTAGCCCGACTATTGATGATTACATTGTGACTGAACCCTATTGTTACACTGTTCCACCTGAAAAAAAAAATCATGAATTTAGACGTTTTGCTTTAGGACGGAAGTTTTCTATTGTTTTCTCAATTTCTTGCTGATCCTATGCCCATTACAACTGTACCCCAAATTCATGTGGATCACTAGTTTTTGACTTCTATTGTGTTCACAGTTCTGATACAGACTCTGTCATATCACTCACTCTCTTGTCAAAATTCTAAACCCACTTTCCTTTTTGTCCTTTCACGTCATCACATAGCAAATCTCTAATCCTAGATAACTTAACTATCTGCACTGTTCTGCTGAGCTGAGAGCATTTCAATTGAGCATATTTACAACTACAAATTATCAATAATCTCATCTAGGTCTTCAATCCTGCTAAGACATTCTATTTCTCTGGATGTTTCATTTTCTACTTTCCACAAGTATTTCAATCTCTTTCAACTGTCGTCAAACCTCCAATAATTTATATTCTTATCCTTTCATTCTCAGCAAATGATTTCATGTACCACTTCACAGAAAACAAAACAAAACAAAACTGAGCAAATAGATGGTAACCACTTCAGTGTTCAAGAAGCATAAAACAAATCTGTCAATATTTGTAACTATTTTTTTCTTTCCTTCTCTTTCTGTTAAAAAGTAGGAGGATGAAAAGAAATTACGTAATTATATAACTTGCGAAAATTCACAAAATTGTGAATGAACAGGAATTTGAACCTGATCTTCCTGAATTCAAAGCCCATTTTCTTACCACTGAAACATTCTAAATTCCATAGAGAGAATTCTGTGAGTAGATACAGTATCTTTAATTGATTTTAAGATGGTCAATTTTGCTGTATCCCCCACTTCTTACTCTTATAGAAACCATGCCATTTATAGTGATTATGATACCTCTAATAATATAATTTATACAAATGAGATCATTTTATAAATGATATTACTATTTGTATAAATGTCATTTGTATAAAAGAATAAGGGAAAACCCATAATTCATAACAACATAGAGAATAATACTCAACATAACTTTGCTGTGGTCAGTAATCTACTTAAGAAGGCCAGTTTTGTTTCTTTGACACGCCAAAGGATCTAGTACAATGTGATTTATTCCTGAAATACTGTGAAATTAATGAAAATATTATTTGTGGGGAAAAATGAGTTTACTTGTGTTTGTAATTGGCTTCTCCTGCAGCAGCAGCTGTGCTTATATCAAGAATATGCCATTCTGAAAAATGGAAGGTTGATTTCTGTTGTTTTTTCATTTCTTTCCCCTTACATTTATTGTTTATCATTTTGAAGGAAATTAGAATCATGTTTAATTATTTTATTATACTACAGAGGGAAGAATAATAGTGTGCCTGGAAATGCAGCTATGCCCACCTCAATACTATTTCAGTGATTTTCCCAGTTGCTTGAGTTTGCTCAAATACTGTTAATTGCAAGAAATCAATCAATCCTAACTATCAAAATCACATGAAAATCAGTTTCAGCTCTTTCCAGAAGGAAGTGAGTCAGGATTTTATCATCCAAATCATTTATTTCAGCACTGGGATACATTCCTCCTCTGGTACACTTTAGACTTACAGGGTACATTCAAGGATGGATCCTTGAGGTACATTCTAAGAGTGCTTCCTGCAGACTGTCCTCACTCCGTTATATAATATTCCCTAAGAATGATTGTTTAATCAGCTTCATATTATCCACAAAGGTATATTGAGAGAAATGATTAAATGCCTTTTTCACATTCATTATACGTATGACATTTCCCCACCCCAAGCAGAAAAAACATGAATATAAATATTCAATAATAGAGAATAATACTGAGTGTTTATATTTTTAATAAACCAGTATTAGGTAATTTTATTCTAAAATTGTATTCTCATACCCTCAAAGCAACTGTTTACCAATGCTATTTTAATCCTACTGGGGTTTGGCATCAAAATTGCCAGCTTTAATTCTTCAGTTTTCATTATCTATCTCTTTGTCCTTTTTGAACATTAGTATATGGACCGACTCTAGAATATTTGTGTCTCTCTCATTTTTCATTATTTCTCAAACAGTTATTCTTTCTCAAATGTGTTTCTGAGCATACATTTTCAGGTTCTCCTGCCTCATAGAAAGGGTTCTGAATTTGGATTCAGAAGACCTGGCTTTGAGTCTTAGATCTTCTCCTTAGCTTATGCAGGACTTATGGCAAGTCAGCTATGGCAGCTGCTCTCATCTGTAGAATAGAAATAAGAATACATTCCTCAGACAACTATTTTAACAATTAGATGGAATACAGTCCAGGTAATGGCATAATATTTTGAAGACAAGAGTACAGCATATGGATAACAGTAAATCACTATATACATAAATGATTTTGTTAATGAGCATCTATTAGTATCCTTGAACACCAAATGCCTAGACTAAGTGTGCTGGCTTATTTATTAGTTACTGCCTTCATATTGTGTCTCCATTTATCTTGAGCTTAACTTGCCTTTAGTTAACACTTGGCTTAATTGTTCAGTTTAAAGGTGATTCTCTCCTCCATCTCCATTCTCTCTGTTGTTTTCAAAGACAGAAGACACACAGGAACAGGTCTTTCCCATTAACCTTGCATTAAGCTTTAGGATGAGCTATTATTTGTTCCACTTCTGGACTGAAAAGAATCCTAGAGCCTGTTTGTGACTCTTTTCTAGTTAGCTCTCCTTTTCTAACATTTATGCTTGTTAATTTGAATGTTACCTAAATAGATTCTTATGTAGCTATAGTAGTTTCATTGAAAATCCAAGTATGTCCTTTTAAATTAAAATTACTAAGAATGATTTTTCTTCCATTCAAAAAGTGGCCTATTATGTGCCTGGTATTTGTGAGGTAGAGATAAAGCATAGTTTTCAAGTGTGTTCAGTAGATAACCATCTAATGGGGAAGACAGAGAAATAAAAGGCTACTATGACTTATGGTATAGAAACAGAGAAAGATGACACAGTTCAGACTGGGCAAGTCTGGATTGGTTGAAGGAAGTATTCCTAGAGGAATTGACACTTAAGCTGGGTTTAGGAGGATGAACAGAAGGAAAATATTTTAAAAATGGAGTAGAGACAGCTACAAGAAAGCATGTAAAAGGAAAAATGTTTATGAGTATAGACAGGAGAGATGGGGGCATCAGAAAGCCCTATGCTTTTGACTCCCACCCCCAACCTCTAGCCTGTCTGTCCGTATTGGCAAGAATAAAGAGGAAGCTGTAGGCCTTCTTTCATGATTGCCTTTTATCCTTTTGTATCCATCATTCAAAGAAACTTTGATTCTCATATACATCACTTATTCTTATTTGTCTTCTAGACCTTTTCTTCTTTCTTTAGAATACATGGTCGATTTATCAAACTGCTCTGTACTTGGTACTTTCTCAGAGCACTACTTCTACCATCTTGCTCTTACTGAAATGTGCCTCTCCCTTGAGGATGCTGCTGTGCTACATCTTATATAAGTGATGACTGTTTTATCTTAATATGTGTAAGCAGTACCTATCACAGAAATTAACTATCATATCTCTCTCTGGAATGTTAGACATGTATTATCAATCATTCCTCACTGAAACACTTTCTTTGCTTTCCCTTAGTTCACTAACTCTATGTCTCAGCCTTCTAAACTAGTTTCTTTTCATCTACCCAACCTTTTATTTGAGTGTCTATGTGGCATGTTAAAATCAGTATGTCCAAATCCAAGATCGTTGTATTTTCTCCCCAACTGTCTCTCCCTATTTCAGTTAATGACAGCATTAACTGTTGATCAGGTACTTACATCTAGATTCATTCTTGACTACTGTTTTACTTTCACACCTCAAATACAGTGTGTCAGCAAATACTGTTTTTCAACTTTACCTTCAAAATACATTCAGAATTTGACCATTTTTACCTCCTCCACTGCAATCTTTTTCTTTTTGGTCTCATCCATCATTATCTTTTCTGGACTATTTTAATATCTTTGTAATGGTTCCCAAGTCCTCATGGTTTTGCACTTGCCTTTTCTATATTTGAGTCAAATCTCAGGGAAGCAGCCAAAGTGATATTTTTCAGTGAAAGACAGATTTCATTGGTCTTTTGTGAAAAAACCCTTAAATGGTTTTCCAAGTTATCTGTAGTAAAACCCAAGGCTTTAAATGTACTTGCAAGTACTGGCTGTCATCACTCCACTCAAGTCATCATCTGTTACTCTCTCCCTTGCTCTCTCTGCTTCAGCTACAGTGGCTTCCGTGACTTTCCTTAATCTTTCAGAGTCTGGAGGTTCTCAGCCTAGGGCTTTGCCCTTGATATTCCATTTGTCTAGACTGTCTTCACTCCAGACATCTGAGAGCTCACTCTCTTGCTTCCGTCAGACCTAGACGTCTTCTCCTCAGTCAGGCGTAGGACCATCCTATTAAAACTACAACACATCTGACACACATGTACTTTCTCTACATCCCTCCTGTGCTTTATTTCTATTGTATTTATCACTATAATACATAATTTATTAATTTTATTTAGTTTTTATTTTTTGACTAGTGTGTGAGCTCATGGGGTTTTGTTTTTGTCTGTTGTTTAATTACATCTGTAGTTTTGGAGTCTAGAAAGATGCATGACAATAAAAGAGATTAAACGAATAAGTATTTCTTAAGACAATAAAGAGCAAAACTATTAAAAATGACAAGGAATAATAAAAGTATATAAGTTACAGAAATCTAAGAAAAACACTTATTGGTGTTAAAATGCAATGAGAAGTAAAAAAAAATTGCCAGCATTCTTGAAGACCCTTCTTATCTCCTCTTCCAATCGCTCTCCCTTGTATCTTTCCCAAGGGTGACTCTTATCCTGACATTTAACACTAAAGGTTACTTTTGCCAATTTTTCTCAACTTCATAGAAATGGAATCATACAGTCTGTATTTTTACATTGCTAACATTTTTAGCTCAAGATTATGTTATGGGATGCATCCTATTTTTGTATGTAGCTATAGTTTATATCTTTTTATTGTCATAATAATTCATTCAATGAGTATACAACCTATTAGTTCTAATGCCGATGAACATCTGTATGGTTTCCAGCTATTTAAGTATCATTAATATTAATGTTATGGACATTTCTGTACATATCTTTGGTGCCCATGTAGTAGGTAGTATCTGTGAAGGAAACTGAGAAGGATTTCCAGTATACAGTCATCTACATGTTTATAATCTGTGTGGTAGTTAAATTAGTGTCCTCTCTAAATTCTTATTCTACTCAGCCTCAACCACACAGTTCTTTCAACAACTATATCCTGGTCTATCTATATGCATTATAAAGAGGCTAGTTCCTTTTTATCCTTCAAATCTGAATTAATTCAAGCCTAAGTCTTTTACGGTTGTCACTATATACAAAGTCCAAAGAGCTAACAGAACATACAATGTTATCACTAAACTAATCCCACATACTCAAAATTAAAAGTAGAAAACCAGCCAAACCCCAACACAAGAGCAGCCATCTATGCAAAATCATGTTCTCATAACCAAGAATATTGTATTGTCAAGGATCACTGCAGAAATGAAAACTGAGGATAAGAGTGACAGAAAACATCTTCCTGGAATACCCTTGCCAGTCTTCAGATAATCTATGGCAACTGCTCTGAGTTTATAACATGTGGCATTAAACTCACCTGAAAAAAATATCCCATCAAGGGGTTAATACTGGCAATATACGTTTTTATATATGTAAGAAAATTTCAACAATGCAAACTACTATCTCTCTCAGAATATCAGTAATTAAAATAGTTTATATTTGTATTGTGGCTTCCCATATATTTGACAATATATGTTAAACAAATAAACAATACTTTCACCCATATAGTACCCTATGTAACTCTTAATACCATTCTTGGAAGAAAGTGTTCTTATTTTCATTCAACAGAAGGGAGAAGCTCCCATCTGTAGCACACTCCCCATCCTTACCCCATCCTGTATGGTAAGAGAAGGAGGAATCTCAAAAAATTAACAAAGAGTCTATGCTGCTTGTGAAAAGCCACATAATTTTCTCTGGGAAATTATGTAATTAAGAACAAAAAATTTAGGAACAATAATACATATTAAGCACATGAATATAGATCTCCCTGTGCTAGATGAAAATCTTAAGATTACAAAATAATAATTAGTGCTTCTCAGCCTTTGGCTAAGATCAAGTGCAGAATATTAATTCATTCTTTCATTCACTATTCATTCACCCAATATATATATTTCAAATATATATATTTGAAAATCTATGGTGTGTTAGGCGCTGTTGTGGGTGCTGGAGATATTTTAAAAAATAAGATAGATAAAGTTCCTGCCTAATAAAATTTGTGATCAATTGGTGAAGACAAATAATGTTTCAGATAGTACAGGTTGCAATAAGAAACCACTCCAATATGTAGTGGTTGAAACATACACACACACACAGACTCACACACTATGTATTTAGCTTACATTTCTACAAGTCACAATTTGGGTCAGGCCCAGCTGGTTGGAACTTCTGATCTGGAACGTGTTCACTTAATTTCAGCTGGGTCTGCTCATCTATCTGTGATGAGCAGGTGGGTTGGGTGGGGGTATGGTTTATGATGGCCTTGATTTCCCAAATGGGAATCACTTTACCTGGTCTCTTATCCTATAGGAGGCTAGCCTGTGATTATGTACATGGCAGCAATGTTCCAAGAGCAGTGACAGAGCAAAGACCAGTGTTAAAGTACCCTCCAAGTGACGGTTTGTTTCATGTTTGGTACTCTACCATTGGCCAAGCAAGCCAAATTGTCAGTATATAAGAATCAGTGTATTAGGGGCTACCCAAGTGCTTTAATACAGGGAGGTGTGAACAAATGGAAGAATCATTATTGCAACAATTACCATAGATAATATATATATATATATATATATATATATATATATATATACACACACACACATACCTTTAGCTGAGAAATACCAAACTCTCTAAAATAATGATGATTTGGACCATTTAAAATGGCCAAATATGAACTTGAATTTATCAAGGATTTAACTCAATTTTGCAAGGCATTTTGTTTTGCAAACACCTATGTGTGTACCCAGAGTTTTGAGGGGGAAAAATCATATTACTAAAATATTTTATATGTATAAGAAATTGGTTATACAAAGAACATTAAGAATTATCTCTGTTTTCAAGTAGTTAAAATTATATTGGTAGAGATGTAAACAAATATATTACAAAACAATAGTATAAGATTATTATAGTAATAGTATAGTAAATAATAGTATATTATTATTATAAGTAAAGAATTACAGTTACCAATTTCACTGGAATGAGTCTTTCCTGCTCTGTAGCAGTCCCACCCTTGGTAAAATATAGAAGCTCCTACTTTCTTTCAAAATGAAATACTTACATAAAGATGCTATGGGAAATCTGTTTCTTAGCTTGTCATTAACATGAAGGAGATAGTGCAGTTTATAGAAGCACAGCCTATTACAAATGTCATAGACATTTTTCTTACAAATTTTCTTACCAATTCAAAAATCCCCCAAACATAAATTATATATGTAATAGGTGCCAACAGCAGAGCAACTGGGTTAACCTCCATCTAATTATACACATCAAAGTAAATAGTATGTTTTAAGTCAACTCATAATAACTTCCTAATATAGATTAATAGCTCCCTTCTTTTTGCCCTTTGATTTTGTTCCATTTTATGTTTCCACAGTTCTTCATGGTATAGTTTTAATCAACTTTACTGAAAGCTGATTTGCATACAATAAGTACACTCATTTTAAGTATAAAGCTCAATTGCTTTTGACAATTATAATTACCCACATAACCACAATCATAATCAAGGTATAGACTATTTGTATCACCACATATGTCTCTGACTGTTTTCTATCTATTCAACCTGACTCTGGCCCATAGCAACCACCGATTTGCTGTCACTATAAATTAGTTTAGCATGTCCTATAATTTGATATAGGTGAAATTATACAGTTTAATGTATCCAGCTTCTTTCACTTAATATAATGTTTTTGAGGTGCAGTCATGTTCATCTGCATTGGTAGTTTTGTTATTTTATGTTATCGAGCAGTATCCCATTCTTTAGCTGTATCAGAAATTGTTTAACCATTCATTTATTGATGGACATTTGAGCTGTTTCCAGTTCTGAACTAAAAATAAAGCTTCTAGAAAAACTCATGTTAAAGTCTTTGTGCAGACCTATATTTTCAGTTCTCTAGGATAAATAACTTGGAGTAGCCTGGCTGGGTTGTATGGCAAGTATATTTTTAAATAATAAGAAAATACCAAACTGTTTTCTAAAGTAGTTGTTTCACTTTATATTCCCACCAGCAATGAGAGTTCCAGTTGCTCCACATTCTTGTCAATATTGATACTGTAATTCTTTTTCATTTTTTCCATTTGAATATGTTTAGTTGTTTAAATTTGCATTCTACCAATGAATAATAATGTTGAACATTCTTCATATGTGTATGGGTATTTTAGTATTTTGTTTAGTAAAGTGGCTATACAGGGCTTTCCCCATTTGAGGTTGTTTGTGTTCTCATTACTTATTTGTATCTTTATATGTTATATATATTTTCATATATGTTGGATATAAACCCTTTGCCATATATAATTTATAAACAATAGCAATTATTATTACTTTCTTTTTAGTCTGTGGCTTGTATTTTTCTTGAATATGTCTTACAACAAACATAAGTTTTTAATGTTGATGAATTCCAACATTACTTATTATAATTATTGTTTAGAACTTCCAAATTATTAACTTTCTTCCCTCATTGTTAGTGATTACTGGATCTTTTTTTTTTAACATCTTTATTGGAGTATAATTGCTTTACAATAGTGTGTTAGTTTCTGCTTTATAACAAAGTGAATCAGTTATACATATACATATGTTCCCATATTTCTTCCCTCTTGTGTCTCCCTCCCTCCCTCCCACCCTCCCGATCCCACCCCTCTAGGTGGTCACAAGGCACCGAGCTGATCTCCCTGTGCTATGCGGCTGCTTCCCACTAGCTATCTATTTTACGTTTGGTAGTGTATATATGTCCATGCCACTCTCTCGCTTTGTCACAGCTTACCCTTCCCCCTCCCCATATCCTCAAGTCCATTCTCTAGTAGGTCTGTGTCTTTATTCCCATCTTACCCCTAGGTTCTTCATGACCTTTTTTTTTTTTTTTAGATTCCATATATATGTGTTAGCATATGGTATTTGTTTTTCTCTTTTTGACTTACTTCACTCTGTATGACAGACTCTAGGTCCATCCACCTCACTACAAATAACTCAATTTTGTTTCTTTTTATGGCTAAGTAATATTCCATTGTATATATGTGCCACATCTTCTTTATTCATTCATCTGTTGATGGACACTTAGGTTGCTTCCATGTCTTGGCTATTGTAAATAGAGCTGCAATGAACATATTGGTACATGACTCTTTTTGAATTATAGCTTGCTCAGGGTATATGCCCAGTAGTGGGATTGCTGGGTCGTATGGTAGTTCTATTTGTAGTTTTTTAAGGAACCTCCATACTGTTCTTCATAGTGGCTGTATCAATTTACATTTCCACCAACAGTGCAAGAGGGTTCCCTTTTCTCCACACCCTCTCCTTACTGGATCTTAATAGGAAATCTTTGCCTACTCTAAGGCCATGAAGATGTTTCATAAATTAAGCTTTTCATTTAGGTTCATGATCAATTTCAAGTTAATGTATTGTATGGTGTGAAGTAAGGGATAGGGTAATTTTTCTTCATACAGATGCCCATTTTCTTCAAACATCATTTGTTGAATAGACTATCTTTTCTATAGTATATTACTTTGCATATTTGTTGAAAATCCGTTGACAATGAATGTGCGCATTTATTTATGAGTTCTCTAGTTTATTTCATTGATCTACATGTCTATCCTGACAAATACCAGACAGTCTTGATTATAGTGGCATTATAGTAAACTTTGAAGTAAGGCATTATAGGTCCTTCAACTTTGGTTTTCTTTACAAAATTATCTCAGCTACTCTTTTTCTTTTGTAGATCCAGATGAATTTTTTTTTTTTTTTTTCAGTAAGCAGGCCTCTCACTGCTGTGGCCTCTCCCATTGTGGAGCACAGGCTCCGGACGCGCAGGTCCAGCGGCCACGGCCCATGGGCCTAGCCGCTCCGTGGCATGTGGGATCCTCCCAGACCGGGGCATGAACCCGCGACCCCTGCATCGGCAGGCGGACCCCCAACCACTGTGCCACCAGGGAGCCCGATCCAGAAGAATTTTGAAATCAACTTGCCAATTTCTTAAACAAAACCTGTTATGACTTTTATTGAGATAGAATTGAATCTATAGAGTAAAATCAGAAAGACAGTGCTAGGTCCTATTATAAAGTGCTTCTTCAGATCTCTAGAAACTTGTCCAGTTTGGAGCTTGCTAAATCCTAAATAAATGTATTTGCCATTTAGAGTGTGGTATCATGGTTTAGAGTACAGCCCTGAGAGAGATTTTCTGAGTTTGATCTCATTGCACTGCTTATTATTTAGATGAGCTTGAGAAAGTTATTCATCTTTTCTGTCCCTTAGGTTCCTGTTTGTCCAGTGGGAATAATAATAGTGACTATCTTGAAGGGATATTGTAAGAATTAAATTAGTCATTATTTGGAAAGCATTTCCAACAGAACCTGGCAAATATTATGCGCCATATAGATGTGTGGGGTGTTTTTGTTTTTGCTATTTAAAGAATTGCTGTACTCATTGCCATTCTTCCATGAAGGCCAAGAAAAAATAATATATTAATTAACAATAGGCTGCAGGCCAAGGTAAAGTTTTTATGTTTTTTCAGTGTTAAGTAAACACAGTGTGGGCTCTACAGCTTACTGGTAAATCTCCAGGTAATTATAAAGCATAGGAGAAGATGTTACACATAGGAATACAAAATGGAATTAATAATGCTCAAATGTGTAGAACAGTAGAAAAAGCAGAGTAAGATTAGAAATAATAAAAATAGGGACTTCCCTCGTGGTCCAGTGGTTAAGACTCCACACTTCCATTGCAGGGGACATGGGTTCGATACCTGATCAGGGAACTAAGATCCTACATGCTGCACAGCAGGCCAAAGAAAGAAAGAAAGAAAGAAAAAATAAAGTAATATCCCTTTGAGAAGTAGTGAGAAAATCAACTACATGTTCTTGAAATATATACACTTTCTTTCTTTAGATCCATATATTGTATGATAAGAGTGGCATCTTAGGTGGGGAAGGATTTAATGAAATTTAAAAATCTGGCAAAGTAGCTTTTATTCTTTAGTAAGAAGGATCTTTGGTGCTGTGGACCCATCAGATGGGGAGTATCTTTTGGTCTCATGGGCAGGCAGGCTAGGAGGCAGTTTAGGAAGTGTAAAACTTGTTCTAGGATTGAGAAATAAGATAAAAAGGACCTTCAGTTTTCTTTTCTCTTTATTTCCTATTCTAGTTGCTGGAGGAAAAAATCATGTAGGTAACCCAAGTTGTTCTGTGCTTCTCAAATTCAAGGACGACGTGTTCAGGAAAAACCTCTAACTATACATAATTCTGATTCATCAGAGGTAAAATAACCCTGCGATTTACCACTAATCTTTAGTATCAAAAAGCTAAATAGTTTATTAACAGCAACAACTTAAGGTAATAGATCAAAAAATTCAGAATTTGTTTTCAAGGCAAAGTAGCTGTTCTTTTGTGGCATTATGATTATTCTAATATCACAGGTCAACAAAGAAGAGAGTTATCTATTATAATCTGAAAGAGCAAAGACAGTACCAAATACAGTTGTCACACTCAGATACTAGAATATTTTTCATAGCTTCTTTGCATTAGAAGATGTTCTTATTACATATCTGCTTATCTGTGGTTGCCTCATAAAAAAGATCGATGACAGAAGAACTGCAAATATAATGGAGATTTCATATATAACAGTAGGAAATTTGTGACATAATTTCTGAGATCATCTAACAAAATTGTCTAGCATACTGGAGGGTAAAAGTAGCTCTTTGCCTGAGGACCAATCAAGTCCATCCAAAATAATGGACTCTGCTGATAATAGCAATAGTTAGTAATTAAGCATCTGACTATACATATTCTTATAGAAAGGAAAGATGACTGGTCATATTGTAATGTTCTTTGGCACCCTTATACCTCTGCCAATGGAGATCTGTGAACCCAGAATGAAAGTATGTAAGTTACTTGGAATTTCAAATGGGCCAAAAGCTGTGCATGTATCCATGATGTCAGTTTGCATTCAGTGAAACTAGTTAACAATATTGGTTCATCATTAATAATCTAGACATAGCTTAATTATCCATGGCCCTTGGTTCATTATTTTTCCATTTATGACACAGAAGATTATTAATGGTCTCATACTAAATATTTTGACTGTTACCAATGCTCAGTTGCTAGTTTGCAAGCAGGAAACATTTCCTTGGGACTATATAAAGCAGTACTGTGTATTTGTGCCTGTATATTTTTCTTCCAAATTAAATTTGTTAGATTACATATGCTTGCATTTCATTATGAGATCATAAAATGCAATATACTTCATAAATATCGGCATGATGCAGTACCTAAATTACATTTAGACTGTGCTGAAGACAACCACAAAGCAATGAAAAATTAAGTCTTTTATGATATCAGAGGCATTCAGAGCGAAAAACCCGACTTGTTTTGAATGTACCACAAGTAAGACATTTGCCTGTCAATAACAGTAAACTTAATAAGAATATTCAACTTAAAAGTATACTGAAATATATTTAAATTAAAATAGAATTAAGAAAACAATTATGCTAAAACTAAAATAACACTAAATTCTTTTCAATAAGTAGAATGTATTCAAATACTATAATTCCTAAATGAAACACTCTTACCACAGTCTACCATTTATTGAGGTTTCCGTATACTAGCCATTTCATATGTGAAATGGTTTGCACAGATTATTTTATTTAATGCCCACAACTAATTCATGATGCAAGTCTTAGCCTTCTTATTTCATACTGAAGCCACAAAAGATGAGTGAGAGTAAAATAACTTGACTTGAGGTCAAGAGCAGGAAGTGGAATCTAAACTCTACCCAGGTCAAAGGTAACCCTATGTTGATGCATAACAGTACTCTACGCTGTAACCATTGCCTTCCTGGTGAAGTTTCTCATCGACTTAGCTTATCAGAGAGGCTCCTTCCACATATCTCCCATCGGATGTGGCTCCTAATGCTGACTTTAGGTTGTGCAAAGACCTGGAAGTAAGCCTCCCCTTTCTGTTTTAGATAATTTCACTTTGTTCCTATCAGCAGCCCTATTACTGCTTTAGCTATAAGGAGTACAGAACTAGTCTACATATTTCTGAACCTCAATTAATTTCATTAGAATTCATGTTGTTCATAAAACATTTGTTTTACTCTTTTGTTCATGAGACTAGAATACAGTCTTTTCTAAATGTGGATTTTTCTTTGTAAACATGGAATTGGAATTGTGTTGCTTAGAATTTAGGAATTAAACTTTAAAAATTGAAATATTTTAAGTATCAAGAAAAATTTAATTCTTTTTATGGATTTTGTAATCTAGCTGGTTTTTCAATACTTGAGAAGTTCACAAATATTTGTAGGCAAGGAGGCCAGTTACTCTGTGGTAATCTGTAATCTGCCACAATATCTAAAATGATATAAAACTGAAAAAAATATGATATTCAGTAAAAATATAACTTCTTTTTTTGATGACAGTTTGACCTAAGTGTGCCTATGGTTCACACTTGCTATAGAAGATAGAAAAATAATTATCCTGAAAATTTTAGCAATAGTCTCCAAGTAAAAAACATTTAACAGTTCTTCCAAATTGTTTTACTTTTTGGGCTTCCCTGGTGGCACAGTGGTTAAGAATCTGCCCGCCAATGCAGGGGACACGGGTTCGAGCCCTGGCCCGGGAAGATCCCACATGCCACAGAGCAACTAAGCCCGTGAGCCACAACTACTGAGCCTGTGCTCTACAGCCTGAGCTCTAGAGCCTGCTTGCCACAACTACTGACCCACGTGCCACAATTACTGACGCCCGTGCAACTAGAGCCCATGCTCTGCAACAAGAGAAGCCACCACAATGAGAAGCCCGCTCACAGCAGCGACGACCCAACACAGCCAAAAATAAATAAATAATTTTTTTTTTAAAAAAGAAAAAGTCAGAGTAAGTCAAACTACTGCAAGAAGTACCTGTTTTTATTGTTATTTGAAGTCTGATATTTAGAAAGTAGTCTCGCTAAATGTATAGAAGTCTATAGAGTGCAGCTAACATAGAATTTTTAATGTTTAATTTTATTTTATGTAGAACTATGCAAGATCAGAATATATACTTTAATTCATTTATGCCAAATTTTTTTGAAAAAAAATTCTATGTCTCAAATAGAAAGTTTATTTGTCTGTCCACATATAACTATAAATATTCTTTATCTCCACTGATGCTGTAGACATTTGGTAATATGTGGATTTATTTGCTTTTCATGTTGACATGTGTTTTTTTTTTTTTTAACATCTTTTTTGGGGTATAATTGCTTTACAATGGTGTGTTAGTTGCTGCTTTATAACAAAGTGAATCAATTATACATATACATATGTTCCCATATCTCTTCCCTCTTGCGCCTCCCTCCCTCCCACCCTCCCTATCCCACCCCTCCAGGCGGTCACAAAGCACTGAGCTGATCTCCCTGTGCTAATGCAGCTGCTTCCCACTAGCTATTTACCTTACGTTTGGTAGTGTATATATGTCCATGCCTCTCTCTCGCTTTGTCACAGCTCACCCTTCCCCCTCCCCATATCCTCAAGTCCGTTCTCTAGTAGGTCTGTGTCTTTATTCCTGCCTTACCCCAGGGTTCTTCATGACATTTTTTTTTCTTAAATTCCATATACATGTGTTAGCATACGGTATTTGTCTTTCTCTTTCTGACTTACTTCACTCTGTATGACAGACTCTATGTCTATCCACCTCATTACAAATAGCTCAATTTCGTTTCTTTTTATGGCTGAGTAATATTCCATTGTATATATGTGCCACATCTTCTTTATCCATTCAACCGATGATGGGCACTTAGGTTGTTTCCATCTCCGGGCTATTGTAAATAGAGCTGCAATGAACATTTTGGTACATGACTCTTTTTGAATTATGGTTTTCTCAGGGTATATGCCCAGTAGTGGGATTGCTGGGTCATATGGTAGTTCTATTTGTAGTTTTTTAAGGAACCTCCATACTGTTCTCCATAGTGGCTGTACCAATTCACATTCCCACCAGCAGTGCAAGAGTGTTCCCTTTTCTCCACACCCTCTCCAGCATTTATTGTTTCTAGATTTTTTGATGATGGCCATTCTGACTGGTGTGAGATGATATCTCATTGTAGTTTCGAGTTGCATTTCTCTAATGATTAATGATGTTGAGCATTCTTTCATGTGTTTGTTGGCAATCTGTAAATCTTCTTTGGAGAAATGTCTATTTAGGTCTTCTGCCCATTTTTGGATTGGGTTGTTTGTTTTTTTGTTATTGAGCTGCATGAGCTGCTTGTAAATTTTGGAACTTAATCCTTTGTCAGTTGCTTCATTTGCAAATATTTTCTCCCATTCTGAGGGTTGTCTTTTGGTCTTGTTTATGGTTTCCTTTGCTGTGCAAAAGCTTTGAAGTTTCATTAGGTCCCATTTGTTTATTTTTGTTTTTATTTCCATTTCTCTAGGAGGTGGGTCAAATGACATGTGGTTTTGAAGAAGGTGTAAAGAGATTTGGATTTGAGTATCCATCATTGTTCTATGGAAGGTGAGGACATTTTTCTTTTAAATTTTGATTTCTGTACCCTATACTATTTCAGTATACAAGAACACAAAATATATTCCAATATTCTGTTACTCTTAGTATCTAAGTTGGTTCAATTTATAGGGAATCATTTTTGAAAAATATAAAGAATATTAGAGAGAATTATAAGCTTTTATGGCCACATAGAAAAAATACTCAAGCTTAACTCTCCAGCAAAATCAGGTCCATATCCATAAAGTAAATCAACATATAACAATTAGCACATGGTGTAATAAGGAAATCTTTTCAGAAAGTCGATTAGATTTCCAAAATATTTTAGCCATTTTCATATTCGTTGAAATAAGCAGAAGTAAGTCAATGTTTTGAAAGGGATATATTCTCCCTCAAAACAGATAGAGTGACTACAGAGATAATATTTTGAAAATAGAAAAATAAACTAATACACACCATAAAACATTTATGTGATTTAAACTATAGATGGCAAAGAGAAAAATCTACCATAGCAAAAATAAGCCGTCATCATTACTATGTTCTAGACAATGTGCTAAGAGAGTGCTTTTTTTGGATTATTACTCTAATTCTGTACAGCTACCATTTTTTGAGAATTGATGGTATGCAGTTAATTACGGCATAGCTTCAGTAGCAGCTCTTGGATTGTAGCTTATTTGTTGGATCACTTCTGTATTTCTAGAAGTAGTTTCGTATGACCCAGCCTAAAACCTACTCCCTAGAGCTCTTCTAACCATTTAAAGCATCTAATTTCTGTATTCAGTGTTTCTTGCTTTTACTACTACAGTTGTTTCTCTTTCCTGACTGAACTGGACTGGTAATTGCTAAGCTTTGCTTGGTCTTAGAAAGACCTAAGAGAAAGAAGGGACCAGTTATATGGTCTAACTGAGAGCCAGTAATGACATGGATGGTCCATCCTCTTAGTGATACTGAGAAATGGTTTGACTTAAGAGATGATATATTTTGTTGTTGTGCTGAACTAGTTTGTCATGAGTTAAATATGTTGAAGTTGGAATAGGAAAAAAAAATAGAGCAAAAGGAACTAAAGTTAGCTGAGAATAACAATGTGTCTAACTCCATTTTTCATTTTTGACTACTGACAGATTTCAAGCTCAACCACTCCCCTTCTTTTTCCTGTCTCCCCCAAATCTGGCAAGCTGATAAGAAAGCCCAGGTTCTCCCTCCTTTGGTGCCAACAGAAGTTTAATCTGTGTAAGCTCCAGCCAGAGCAGGAACTCTCACTCCTGCCACATTCCCTAACCACCATTAAAAACCAAGCCATTCTCCTTTCCTAGCTGTCTCAAGCCTTTTCAGACCAGCTTGAGAGACAGCGCTATCCTCCCCAGAAAACCTCATTGTGTGAATAACAAAGTTTCTCATATTTTCTTGGTACAAATGTGGCATCATCAGTCTTGACATCCAAATCAAATTTAAGGTAGAGCTCATCTACAATATTGTGGTCACAACAATCAGCATAGTGAACATAGTAGCATCTAGATGATGGCCGCCACCACTGGGAGTCTTGCTGCTGCCTATTAATAACTTGCACTTTCAACTATGTTTCTCTGTGCTACAGTAGCTAAGTCCTACTGAGCCTCTGTTATAAATTTAACCTACTCAAGTCAGAAGTTTTGATAGTTGGTGAAGAGGGACAGGAGTATAAGAATGGAGCCCTGTAAAAAGTGGCTTTGATTGTGAGTCTTAACCCAGACATATATGTGCATCTCAGATTGAATTATATGTCTCAATTCTAGTGTAAATTGTGAAAAGCACTAATCTCAGGAAAAATACTCTTACCCTGTGTTGATTGGTAGTCTCAGACAGAAATTCATCCCCATTTTATAGAGTGCTCAGAGGAAAAGACCTATGCCCTGCAATATATATCCCCACCCTCCTAGATGATGTTTTTTTACCCCAGGCAGGGCATAAACTTTCTCTCCCCCTCTGTTCTACTGGACTGTCTTTCCTCCAAAGGGATTATAGTGAACAAAGTATTCTCTCTTGATAATGACCCAAAACAAATACGTATGGAGCTTGGCAAACATTCCTAATTTCTCATTTTACTTAATTTTCTCTAGCCTTCCCTCCCATCAGTATTCACCATGGTTGACAGTACAATCATACCAGTCAAGTTCTGGGAAAGGCTTTGGCTCTCCTATAATCCTTCAAGGCTAATAAGCATTCCAATTCCAGCATTATAATCACAAAGATATTCCAATGAAAACCCTTTTTTCCATGGAGACTAAGAAGTTGGGTGGTTAATGGTAGTGTTCAGTGAGGGACTGTTCTTGACTACAACAGTGAGATAATTATAATCTGGTAGTTAGTAGTCACTGAGTATATAATTTATTCATTCAGCAAACATTTTTTTTTTTGAGAAGTTACTATATGCAAGATACCCTTATAATTGCTAAGGATGCAACAATGAGCAAAGCAGACAAAAATCCCTGACCACATAGACCTAGATAATGCTGCTCTATTAAATAACTCCCAGGTTGGCTGGGGGCTCTGCTCTATATGTCCTCACTCAGCAGCCAAGACTCATTATGTAGCTACTGTTATTTCTGCCAGTCACAGAGGGAAAAGGAAAGAGTACTATGAAGGGTCTCATACCAATGAGCAAATGCTCCAAAACAGAAATTATACATAGCAGTATTGCTAACACTTCATTAGACCTAGTCACAAGATCCCACTCAGAAACAAAAGGGCCAGAAAGTGTAATCCTCCCATGTACCCAGGAGTTGGAGAGCTGGATGTATTTTGTGAGCAGCACAAATTATTACTGCATGGACATTGGCATATGATAAGAAATCAAATAAATAAAATATAGATTATGTAGGTATTATAAAGTCAAATAAAACAGGAAAGTTAAATAGAAAGTTTAGGTTTGGGAGTACAATTTAAAATAGTAAATCAAGGAAGGTGTAACAGATGTCAACACTAAATGAAGACGTGAAGTAAGTAGAAGGTTGAGGCAGAGAGTCACCTGTGAGGAAGAGAATTCTAGAGAGGGAGTAGAGAAAACACAAAGGTCTGAAGGTAGAGATCTGTGTTGTGTGTTCCTGAAACAGCAAGGGAGCTAGTGTTACTGGAGGGAATTATGCTGGGGGAGTGTAGAAGGAATTAAATTGAAGATGTAACTATGCACCAGATCAGGTAAAGCCACTTCAGAGGTTTGAATAGAAAAGTAAAATGATCTTTCCTACAGAATAGCAGTATACTGCTTTTTCTGTGTTGACAGTAGACAATATAAGGGCAAGATACAAATGTGATGACCAGTGAGGATGCCTTCATCTGGGCAAGAGACACTACAGGCTTGATCCATGTTGGTAACAATGAAGCAAGTGAGACACCTGGACTCTGATTGTATTTTAAAGATTGAACAAACACAGTTTGCGGATGAATAGTTTGTGGGGAGAGTGAGAAAGGAAGAATTCAACGATTAGGGTGTTATCCCATGAAACTAAAGGGCTAGCATGTCCTATAAGCTCTTACCTTAAATATGTATATAATTACTTGCCCCTCTATTGCTGCCATGCCCACTGCTACCACCCTTATGCATGTAATCACCATCTTTCCAGAGCCATTGCAACAGTTTCAGACTGGTATAATTCTTTCCACTCTTTCACTGACAAGTCAAGTCTCCAGATACTAGCTCAAGTGATCTCTTTGAAAACAAAATATTGTCTATAACAGAGACCAAATTTCAAAGTCTTTGCTTTGAATTTCAAAGGTCCCACATGATGCAGCATTTGGCAACCCCCTGACCTCATAATCATTCTCCTTCTTTGCTCACTCAGCTCCAATCAGCCAGCATTTTTGAACTTTGAACACAGCAAATGCTTACCCTTTCAGGGTCTCTTCCTGCTATTTTCTGTGAGTGGAACAGTCTTTTCCCCAACTATTTGCTAAGATCCTCACTCACCTTATTCACGTTTCTCCTAGCAAGTCAGATCATCATAAAGGATGATTCTGGACACTCCCTCTATAATGCTTTCCCTCCCCCCACACATGCCTCTTTTCTGCTTTACTCCTCTTTATTTTCCTTGTAGCACTTGTGGCTGACATCATGAAATATATTTATTCAAGTATATATTCATTTTTGCATTGCTTCCTCCCACTAAATTTAAGAATTTATGAAGGCAGAGAATTATCTGACAGGTTAATACCTCTATCCCCAGTGCCTGAATTAGTGACTGGTACAGAGTGGACACTCAAGGTATATTGATGTTGAGCAAAAGAATAAGTAAGTAAATAAAATACAGGGGGGTGAAATTAGAGTCTTCTACAGGTACCTCACTTTTTGAAGTTTAAATAAGTTAAGCAGTAATATGGTGAACTGCCAGGAACTACAGATGTCATAATGTAGCCAGGACCATGAATGAAAGGGGAGATTCAATTATTGATACTGTTAATATCTTGACAAAAGCAATTGAGTTCCACTGACATTCTGAAACAATTTACCAAGTTCAAATATTGTCGTATCGAAAATAGAATAAGGGTAAAGATAAATCCACAGCATAAAGCTTGAAAATATTTATTTTCTGCATGGAAATATGTGCCTGGGCCATACTGTTAATTTCTAAAACAATGAATGTGGGAGTAAAATTTCTTCCAGAACATAATCCTAGGAGAAATTTTAATGAATAGTTCGGGAAGGAAAATTGAAACTTGTAGGCTCACTAATTGCAAACAGTATTTAAAACAGCATTTAAATTAAAAAATGGCACTTATAATTGAGTAGAATCCAAACCTGTACATGTAGTAGAATACTCAAAACTATGGCCTGGTATGCCAAAAATTCCCCCAAGGGCTCTGGTAGTTGCAGCCTTATCAGCTATGTACCTGTAGCCAGAAGGTTGAAAATATGGAACCTCGGTGACTTGATCCTTTGTCCTATGATAAGGAGAGAATTGAATTTTTAAGTGACTTTTTTTTGGTGTGGGGGCGGTACGCAGGCCTCTCAGTGTTGTGGCCTCTCCCGTTGCGGAGCACAGGCTCTGGACGCGCAGGCTCAGGGGCCATGGCTCACGGGCCCGGCCGCTCCGCGGCATGTGGGATCTTCCCAGACCGGGGCACGAACCCGTGTCCCCTGCATCGGCAGGCGGACTCTCAACCACTGCGCCACCAGGGAAGCCCCCACTAAGTGACTTTTTAAAAGTATATAAATTACTAAATAGTTTTTATCATATGCTGAAGAATGCTATAAGCTGTTAAATGTATTTATATTTTCATAAGTGCATTCCAAATTTTAATAAATTAGCTGAAATAAAAGTTGTAAACCTAGAGTAATCATTAGAACATTTTGGAAATGAGTATCTCGATAGTGATATGAGGAATAATTCCAGATGACAATTAAGAGTAAATAATATAGTTGACAAAAAGAGCAAATTTGACGTGATGTGCTTTAAAAAGTTCAGCATTGACCAGTGACTACCAAAATCAGAGCCATATGAGTAATCTTTAAGTTGGCTTCCTAATTTTATTACATCAAGTGTGATATTAAAATTCAACCTAGAAAATGGAACCTGATTTACCTTTGTTTTAGAGACAAGAGCACAAGAAGTCAAAGTAAGAACAAACAGTAGAACAAAGAATATATTTCTAGTTGGTGATTTAATACACTTTAAAGGGATACTTTCAAGGATGACAGGGCTCAAAATGAACCTACCCTGTAGGGCTTCCCTGGTGGCTCAGTGGTTGAGAGTCTGCCTGCCGAGGCGGAGGACGCGGGTTCATGCCCCGGTCCGGGAGGATCCCACGTGCCGCGGAGCAGCTGGGCCCGTGGGCCATGGCCGCTGAGCCTGTGCGTCCGGAGCCTGTGCGTCCGGAGCCTGTGCTCTGCAACGGGAGAGGCCACAACAGTGAGAGGCCCGCGTACCGAAAAAAAAAAAAAGAACCTACCCTGTATATAAATGATTGTGTTTGGCTCCTTCAGTACTCAGGGCCCTAGGATTTGTAACTTAACAGACTCAGCTCAAAATATACTATCATTAGAGAGGCTTAGGTATCAAGCAGTTATGAGAAAAGTGTTTTTCCTGTGTTCAAGTAATGCATGTCTGTAATCGCAATGGAACTAAATGCACGGGGATGTTGAATGTCTGAGGAAGTTATGTGTTCTGTGTTCAAAGATGTTATAATCTAAAGTTATCTATATTCTATATCTGTATCTATGCCTGAGATATTTTATACTCTCAGTTTTCAATTTCAGAGCGGGATTAAATGTTTTGCTTGGGAACACCAATTTGGTCATTGGTTAATCTTGTTTGAACCCAGGCTTGTCTGATTCAAATGTCCATACTCTTTTCACTGTAAACACAGACTCTCAAAGCAGAGATTCAAATAACAAGCATTTTGGAGATAAGCTGACTAGGGAAACCATTTTCTTTTTTAACTGGTTGTCATTCACAATCCACCCATCCCAAACACACACACACACACACACACACACACACACCACACCACAAAATACACATATGAAATATATAATTTCAAGGTTTTATTGAATGTTTCTATTTAGTGTTTTATTAAATGCTAAAAATTAAATGTTAAGAATGCTATAATACATGAGTTTTATAGGTATTTTGCAGATATACAATCATAAATTACTAGTATTATTAATTTAATTTGTATTCATAAATCCTAAGGACTTTCAAATATATATTTTATATGCAGTCTTTATATTTGTGCCCATGTTATTAATAAACAGTCCTATAGAAAATGTTAGTTCTAACATTTATACTAAGTTAAACCCATGATTGTTTGCATTTCATTCAATAAGAATAGACAAGAACTAAATACATTTGTGTTTCTTGTTTGTCCCTTGACATTGGAATTAGCTTGTATCATTTGGCATGTGTCTCCTTTCAAAATGAGGGCAGCATTTCAATTGCTATTTATATGTGCCAAATCCTGGCTAAACTGTTTAATTCACATGGACCTGAAGAGATTGTAGCTGTGGGCTTTGTTTGTTTTTTATTCCTGTAAATCACAGGACAAGACAGGTTTTAGGGCACTGTTTGAATCAGTCCCTCTGGTCTCCCTTAACAAATGGGTGTCACTCACAAATGCTGGTAATGATGACTTCCTGATTTCAGTTGCACTTTTAGAGGGCTGGTAAAGTGACCTATGGCCTTTTTACAGTCAGTCCCAGGAAGATGGGAAATAGTAATTATAGTGTAATAAAGCCCATGAGGACTCTGTTTAAATGGCAGAATTTGCATTTAAATGGAAAATTTTAAATGAAAACATGTAAAAGCTTGATAGGTGCAATATTTAGTATACAGCTCATGCCAGCAGTTAGAAGGACGCTTAATCACATGTCATGTGTGGATGTGCAGAGGTGGGCTTCTGTGCATGCCCGAAGGGCAGGGGTAGAGAATTTGAGTGAGATTGAAAAGGAAAAGGTAAAATTAGCCATAGATATGACACATTTCATCAAATTGAATTATAAGACTATTTTGATATTTTTAAAAGATTAAGGAATTAATTATTTGGGGACGCTCCAATGTTATGACCTATAGCTAATGAAAATGCCTAATTGATTAACACTTAGGGACTATAATGGAATTTAACTTTCTGACCTGCCCACAATAATTCTGCATTAATCCATTTACTGAAAGTGTTTATTTATATTCTGCACAGGAAATTAAGGTATACATAAGTTTGCATGCATTTGACAATTAGGAGGTATTTTGAAATTGACATGAAAATCTATCATGAAAGTGATTTCATTTTTTTAAATGACAGAGGTGCCCATGAAGATACCTTTCCAGGTTGTGAGAAGGCAAATAAAGTCACTTCAGTTAATGCAGCAAATAATGTGATGAGGAAAAACTAATGTTTGAAAACTGTATGTTAATTCAAATGTTTTCTCTTTTACTTAGGTAGTAATTTTATTGAATAATTCAACCAGTATAGCCTATCTGAAAGGAATGATAAAAAGATATGTTTTCAGAGATTCCCAATTTATAAAAAGTACTGTCAGAATGATGGTTACTGCCCAACTATTCAATGAATAGCTATAGATTAATTAATTTTCTAATCACAAGATAAGGTAAAAATGTATACTCTAGTGTTTCAAATCTTGCCATATTAAAATCATATCTTTTGGCAGCTGAATGAGTAAAATATACAGGTAGCTTGTTTCTTAGGTTTTACGTATTTAAAGGCAGATATCAACTAGCAAAACAAAGTTTGAGTTCATCTATGTGAAAACAATTTCTAAAATGTAGAGTATTTTCTACTGAAGGCAGTTAAATCGGTATAGTAATCAATGCACACGAGTATTTCTTACCCTTTCATGTTTGCTCTCTGTATTTAACAATGAAAGTGCAAGTGCCAATGTTATCACAGACTCACCTTATTATTTGTTTTTTTCTTTAGTATACCTATTTCCAGCATATAAAGCTGTTGGGAAGAAAAGAGATCAAACATACAGATACATTTCTGCTGTCTAAATGTGCTAGTGGACTCATACTTTTAATGCTTACATGTTATAAAACAGAAAAGGGCCATACCTGTGGTCCACTAGTCTCACCAGGTTTAGGATATACCTAATTATAGTGTAGGAGCTTTTGTAAATACAACAGTATCCATGTCAAAAAGTAACAAGGATTCTGATGAACTTTAGTTTGACACAAAATTTCAAGGATGAAGCTGTGTTTCTCTCAGAGTGATAAGCACATTTCTTCTTAGGGTTTGAATCCATTTATGAAAGAGCAGTAGGGGTTCTCAGATACCTGAAGATACTGCTCCCACGCCTCAGTGACCTTTGGCATATTCCCTTCCATCTGCAATTATGTCTTTTAGTTTTAATTTCATTTTTAGTAACTCCCAAATTGGGCTTAGTATGTTTTTCTTGCCCTAATAGTGATGGAGGTTAATGAAAAATAGAGGAGGGCTCTGAAAACTTTCATTCATTCAACAATTATTTAGTGAACATTTACTATATTCCAGGTGCTTTTTGGTTAATGGACATAGAGCAGTATATAAAATAGTAAAATTCTTGCACTCAAATTATATTATATGATGCATATAACGTAATAGTAGGTAACAAAAGCATGTTAAACACATGTTAAGACACAAAAAGATGATGCAGTGTGAGAGAAGTGCTATTTTATATAAGGTTGTAGGGGACCCAAATAATTTTTAAAGAGTTAATTATGCTGGGGGCTTCCTGGGCAACATTTGTGTGGTTGGTACTAAGTGTTCAGAGTCTAGACTACTTAACTTGGTATTTTACGGAATATCACACCCAGGTCAAGCTTCAGGTTTTTTCTTAATATGTTTCTCACTTTCTTTTGAGTTCTTTTTCATCTCTCATGCATACTGTCCCTGGTTATTTTAGGTTCCTTGAGTCATACTGAAGTATCCTCATCTAACATATGCTGTAACATCCACCTGGCTTTTTGTTCAGTTGCCTGAAACCTCTGGTGGTGATAATGGACAATAATGAATTAGTTTTTGCCCAGATAAACTGAGCTTGTTAATATTACATTAGCTGGTAAATGTGTTATCACTCTCATGGAATGTAATTACATTAACCAATTAAAATGTCAGTCCTTGAAGAGCTAGCCTAAAACATATCTTTGGAGGGAGATATCTCTGTAATGTGTGCCAACTTTAATGAGCTATCTGTATTTAATTCTCTTTCATATTTCTGCCTTCTTACCTATACCTGAAACACTTGCTTTGATATACTCCCTATGACCTATAAGTATTGTAATTATTTTCCTAATTTTTTTTTTTTTTTTTTTGCGGTACGCGGGCCTCTCACTGTTGTGGCCTCTCCCGTTGCGGAGCAGAGTCTCCGGACGCACAGGCTCAGCAGCCATGGCTCACGGGCCCAGCCGCTTCACGGCATGTGGGATCTTCCCAGACCGGGGCACGAACCCGTGTCCCCTGCATCGGCAGGTGGACTCTCAACCACTATGCCACCAGGGAAGCCCTATTTTCCTAATTTTTAAGCCCTGTCACTGATCAAACTGTTGCTTCATCATCCTTATTCACCATATGTCTACCTGGTTGTCTGAAAATTTCTTGAGACTTATTTATTCAATAAATGTTGATGAGGTACAAACTGCATGCCACATTCCATTTCTATAAGGTCCTATGCTTGGCTCAATGATCTCTTATTCCATTTGCCTTCTGCAGTAATAATAATCCCGCTGTTGCTCTTCACTAAAGCAATCTGTTAAAAATACTACAAAGAAAATTCCTCATTTGTTAAATATCCAACCATTAAATATATGTAAACCATTAAATATATGGGACAGTCACTATTCCAAAATTTTCAAATATAAAAATGAATATGTTAATTTATTTTTTCATCCATTTACTTGTGATCCAGTTTTTGATGAGTCTTTTAGATCATCTTAGGAAGTTTGGCTTTTATTTTACAGATGATGAGGCCTCAGTGAGGGTTCTTTGTCAGTGAGGGTTATTTGGTTATTTTTGCTTTGCATTTCAGAAAAATATTACTCTACAGTGAAGTGCAGAATAAATTGAATTAGTGAAGAAATGGAGCCAGGGAACATAGTTAGCAAGCCATCCAATGATACAGGAAGAGATGAGGATGCTATGAACTAAGATGATGGCAGCTGGGCAACAGAGACGCGAAAGTATTTGAAGTATATTAAAGAGATAAATAATAAATGTGGTCTTATTTCTTCCGCTTGATTTTCTAAATTAAAACACAATTCTTTCCATCTGTTTTTGTGCATATCTATATTAAGTGCAGAAATGAACTCCTCCAGTTGTTTGAGAATAATAATTGATTCTCTCATTGCTACAAGGAATCTAATAGAGTAAAGGGAAGTAGTTGTAGGAAAATATTGTCATCAAAATATTTATGGTGGTTGGGACTTCCCTGGTGGTGCAATGGTTAAGAATCCACCTGCCAATGCAGGAGACATGGGTTTGATCACTGCTCCGGAAAGATCCCACATGCTGCGGAGCAGCTAAACTCATATTCCACAACTACTGAGCCTGTGCTCTAGAGCCCATGCGCCACAACTACTGAAGCCTGCGCACCTAGAGCCCGTGCACCGCAATGAAGCGTAGTCCCCGCTCGCCGCAAGTAGAGAAAGCCCACGCACAGCAACGAAGATTCAACACAGCCAAAAAATTAATTAATTTTAAAAAAAGAAAAAAATAATAATTCCTTTAAAAATACTTGTGGTTATCTTAGGTACATAAAGTAATGTTTAAAATCTTATTAATAGCTTTTTCTATGGAATGAGGGAAAATGTTTTTTCTATTGTAGATAAAGACTATCACTTCCTCAACAAGGCCTTCACTAACTCCACCAGAGAAGGTTAGGCATCCTGATGTATATTCCAGTGGTATCTTGTATAATCCTAAATTAATGTTTTCATACTTCATTGAATAAGTTGTCTAATACCTTCTTTTTTTAAATTATTTTTTATTGGAGTGTAGTTGATTTACAATGTTGTGTTAGTTTCTGCTGTACAGCAAAGTGAATCATTATACATATATCCACTCTTTTTTAGATTCTTTTCCCACATAGGTCATTACAGAGAACAGATTAGAGTTCCCTGTGCTATTCAGCAAGTTCTTATTAGTTATCTACTTTATATACAGTAGTGTGTATATGTCAATCCTAATCTCCCAATTGATCCCTCCCCCCAGCCAATAACTTTCTTCTTCACTGGAAATAAGATCCGTGAATTCAAAAGCTGCTCAAAGACATTTTTGGGACTCTAGAACCTATGATATTCCTTGTAAAATAGATACTCAAAAGATATTTATGGAATAACTGAATGAATAAAAAGGAGGGAATATTATACATGTAATTTTCTCAAGACTGATAAAACATCTACCAAAATCAGAGGTACTTTTTGGATTAAATTTAATTATTTAAAGTCAAGTAATATGGTGCTATGAGTATGAGTGAGAGACATGTGGAGTGCTGATGGGATATCTGGTAAGTATTTAGTAATAAAAATCTATGGAGTTAGCAATTCTTAGGATCCTAATGTGGCTTAGCTTCATTCTTTTAGGACTCAGAACTGAAATCAGAGGTTGTGATGACAGCTTGGAGTAAATATTAGTAAAAATGAAATAAGATTGGATTTGACATAACAAATAAGTCTGAGCTCTTTTCCCAGTTTAATATTAAACCCTTTACTGTGGTCCTCATTTCACATTATTGGACATTATGCAAGTGGTATTGCTGGAAAGGTGTAGATTAGAAGAAAGACAAGTTAAGAAAGGAAATGCTGAAAATACTTTAATGGTTTAAACTCTATCACTTTTAGGGGAAAAAAAACTAAATAAATTCAAAGCATAAGTAACACTGGTAGTAAAGGTCTTCATACTTATAATTCTAAAATATCTTGATAAAAAGGCATATGCATATTAAATCTAATTAGGCTTCCTCTTTTGCCTTTATATCAATAATGTGTTAAGTATATATAATAACATCTATCTTTTATAAAACCAGTCTCAGTTGTTAGTTTTTTAAAATTGATTGCATAAATATTCCTGATCTTAAATCACTTTAAAACAAGATTTCAATGAATTTTTGACCATTTATGCAGAAATGGTAGTCCTATAGAGCTGTGCATCTTAATAAATAAACCATATTTTCACCTTTACCCTTTTGATTGTGTAAAGGCACAAAAAAGCCCAGAAATATCTCTTTCAGAATTACAAGAAAAGTATCTTCCATCCTAGCTCTGTTCTACTTTCCAGTGATTAATGGTTTTAGTTTCATAAACCATTGGTTTTGTTCAATCCGTAATTACACTTGTTTATTGACTAGTGTATTCTTTATTAAGGTACTATATTTGTTTTTATATGTATTATGCTTAAATTATATCTTAATTTCCTTGGCTTTTGATACCTTCTTCATATGTATGGGCTGATCAGTACTTACTTGAATGTTCTAGGAGTGTTAATATACTTTTAATGGAATGCATATGAATATCATATGTAAATTTGCAAATAAAGTAGTATTTTTCACGGCTATACTAATAACACACTGTAAGCGCAAAATGGAATACCAGGGAATTCCATGTCCAATCAAGATGGAATAATTGACTCTGGACTAATAGTCAGAAACAACTAAAAAACAGGGAAAAAAAAGCAAAAAAATAAAATAGTTCTCAAGACATTGGAATCAGGCAATGAAGGACAATGATACCTGGGATATGGGAAACATTAAATAAGGTGAACGTAATAATTGCTTCAGCCTACTTGCAGAGTGGAGATACCCAGTTGTAGCCCAAGAAGCTCTCTCACAGGAGGAGATGAATCTAGGAGTCTGGAGAGGTCGGTGAAGCTACAGTTAGCAGACCCAAGTATCAGAGAAGAGAGTTGCTCAGAGAAATAGCTCTGGAGATCTTCAGAGGATATTCTTTGAGTAATTGTCTGAGTACTAGTCATCCCATGGGTGTGAGGAAATGATCCAAGATTGAGTGAAAAATCATCCAAGAGGATAAACAGGAACAATATCTGAAGCTCCCATAGATTGAGCATATTTCCTTTTCCTACCAGACAGAGGCTAAACCCATATAATTTACAGAGCATCAGGTATCTTACTCAGAAGGGTCTTGCCTCAGTAGTAGAGGAGAATTAGACATAGAGTAAATCTTGCTCTTGTCTCAACTAACAAAGATATAAACAAAGTTAGAAAAGAATCAACTGTTTCTAAGTAACTTAAATGCATCCCAGAACAAAACTGAAGAATTTTTGTACAAATACAAAAATCCTGCAACCAACAAGGTAAATTTCACAATGCTTATCATCCAATCAAAAATGGCCAGGCATGGAAATAAGCAGAAAAATACAACCTATTATGAGGATAAAATGAATTAATCAAAACTGATGCAAATGACCAATATGGTAGAATTAGCATAAAAGAACATTAAAAAACAGTTACAGTTGTTTCCCATAGGTTCACAATGCTAGAGGGAAAATTAAGCACATAAATTAGACTTGGAAAATATAAAAAGGATCCAAGTCAACTTCTAAAGATGAAAACCACAATGACTGAGATGAAAACTACACTAGATAAGACTAATAATGGATGATTAGTTATTACAGCAGAAAATATTAGTGAACAGGAACACATGGTAATAAAAAGCATCCAAAAATGAAAGAGAGACAGAAAATAATGACTGGAAACAAACATACATGAAAAGTACAGAGTATAGCTGAGATGTAGGACATGTATATTAGCAACTATATATATATACATAAAGAAAAATGAAGTCCTTCAAGGAGAAGAAAAATAATACCAAATGGAAATCTGGATCTTTCCAAAGGAGTGAGGAGAAACAGAAAGAGTGATTACATGGGTGTATATATAAAAGACACACAAAAATTAAATCTCTTTAAAAGTTAATTTATTGTTTAAACATCACAACTATACACTGTGATGCTTCTGTAAAGGGGCAGAGAATAAATAGTTTAGTCTTTGAGGAATATATTTAGTCTTTATTGCATATTTTTTGTTTTGTTTTATTTGTAATTTTTTAAAAGGGCAAAAACAATTTTTTTATTGTTCTGAGGCTATACAAAAACAGTCTGTTGGTACATAGGATCTGGCAGAAAAAGAGGAAAATGTATGTGAAGAAGAGATGGGATGAATAGAAAACAAAGAGCAAGACTATTTATTTAAAATAAACTAATAATTTAACTGGTTTAAACATCCCAATTAAAAGATGGGAATTGTCAGGTGGGATAAAAATGCAAGACCCCTCTCACCATGTGTTGCCTGTAAGATACTCACTTTATATATACAGATACAAATAAATTAAAATAATGGAAATACATATACCATGCTTATACTACTCAAAAGAAAACTGAATAGTTAATTGATTCTAGAGAAAAGAATATTACAAGAGGTAAAGAGGATCATTTCATAACAATATGGAGTCAAACCACCAAGAAGTCCTAATAATTTTGAACATGTATGCATCTAATATTAGAGCTTAAACATACATGTACCAAAATTTTGCTAAAACTACAAAGAAAAATAGAGAACATTACAATTATAGTCAGTAATTTAGTGGAATGTACAGAATAAAATGTCAACTCAGAACTATTATGTGATTAATAAATGAGAAGGGCAACTATGTATTAGTTTCCTAGGGCTGCCGTAATAGAGTGCCACAAATGGATGGCTTAAAGTAAGAGAAATTTATTGCTTCAAGGTCTGGAGGCTAGAAGTGCAGATTTAAGGTACTGTCAGGGTCATGCTCTTTCTGAAGCCTCTAGGGGAGAATCCTTCTTTGTCTCTTCCTGGCTTCTGATGGTGGCCCTCAATCCCTGGTATTCCTGGGCTTGCAGCTTCATCATTTCAATCTCTGCCTCTGTCATCACATGACATTATCCCTGTGTGTTTATCTTTCTTCTTCTTATAAGGACATTAGTCATAATGGAATAGGGCTCATCCTACTCAAGTATGACCTCATCTTAATTAACTATATCTACAGTGACTCACTTTCCAAAGAAGGTCACATTCTAATGTACTAGAGGTTAGGACCTTAACATATTTATGGGGACACAATTCAACCCATAATAGCAATAATTAAAATTTGTCTAATGGAGGCTATAAATTTAGAGTAAAATGAATTTCAGTTGCATAGATAATTGTTGACTATGACAGAAAAAGAGAAGACCTAAAAGTGACTGCAAGCTTAAAGATACAGAACCAATAGCAGGAGAGAATAAGGTAGATAACGTATTCTAATTTGAATTTGAATACAAATACAATAATAGGTCTTTTTTTTTTTTTTTTTTTTTTTTGCTGTACGCGGGCCTCTCACTGTTGTGGCCTCTCCCATTGCGGAGCACAGTCTCCGGACGCGCAGGCTCAGCGGCCATTGCTCACGGGCCCAGCCGCTCCGCGGCACGTGGGATCTTTCCAGACCGGGGCACGATGTGTCCCCTGCATCGGCAGGCGGACTCTCAACCACTATGCCACCAGGGAAGCCCAATAGGTCATTATTTACCATTTTTGTTGATTGATTTTCCTCCTGCAGGAAAAGAAAGAAGGGGGGGGGGGGAGAAGATGATATAGACAAAGACTTTGAAAGTCATTCACATCTGCAACTTACTTTCTTAAGGGCAGCAAAGCACCAGTCTTTTCTACACTAAATCACTCTATGACACTGTTTACTGGACTCTAATCCTTTGCATAGATGTGACAGATGAAGTTATTGGATGCTATACAATACACAAGAGAAAGAACTTGTTAAACAAAATGTAGAGTACTATGTCTATACCTTGGTGGATGTTGCATAGACTTAGGGATGCAGAGGAGGAAAAAATAGTGATATAGTGAGAGATAAGGATAATCATAGCTACAGGGGGAGAGATAGACTTAAACAATCACATAGATACAATATTGGGAATACAGATTATCAAGATGAGCTGTTGCTTAGCACGATGACAAGAAAACACACACACAACTCAAAAATGTTTCATGTGATTTTGGGGACATAATTGATGATCTTGAAGAAAGTAGTTTTAATAAATTGTTAAGATTGAAACAAGGTTATTAGGAAGTAAAAAAGAAAATTAGATGTTGATCTTAATATTAAATCATTTTGTATTCAAAGCAAAGAGATGATGGTAACATGAAGACGTATAGGTAATGGGAGGTTTTGTTTTGCTCTTAACAAGGCAAAAGTTCTTACAAAACATATCATATGAGAAGATGGGGCTACATGAATAAAGAGGCTGACAGTACAAGAAAGAGAGAAGATCACATACTGGATTATAGGATATTTGCAAAAATCACATGCCCCTGGTCACTATATTGGCTTTTCCTTCTGTCATGAATCCATTCCACTCCCTCCATTGCAATTAATGCAGTCATTTATTAAATGAAAGATATGCAAATATCCTATAATACAGTATGTTTGGGTGTTCTATAATCTGTGTAGTAATACAATATTAACAGATTAAAATGTGTTAATATAATTTTAAGAAGTATATTTACTTTAGAATGGTCTCAAAAATCTTGTCTTTTGGTGTCTGTCCTTTTTACTTTTTAATCATTTTATATTTGATACTTATTATCCATTATTAACAAGTTACATTAATATTATCATTTACAAAAGTTTTGGTAATTCATGCTTAAATATAGTTACAGCAAATATCGACTCATTTAGTCATTATTATAATTATATTGGTCAGATTCATTCCCATTTATATTTGAGGAAACAGATGCATAGAAAAGCTAAGTTATATTCCCAAGGCCACATGTTTTATAAAAAGTGAAGTTGGAATGGGAGCTAAGCAATCTGGTGTCTAGAGTCCTTATTCATATTTGCTATAGTATGCAGCCTAATATTAGGGCTTGTTCAGTTTACACATCTTCTTGTGATTTCCAAGGAATAATTTTGTAGTAGTATTTCCTTCCTCTTTATTTTCTTTCTATGAACTTTAAGCATAGACAATATAACAAGAACATAACATAAGGGAACTAAATATTATCGTGTGTGTGAGAGAGAGGGTTTGCTTGTGCTCTTCTTTGCCCCTCCAATGAACCTCAATTTCAGGCATTAATTCCAGAAATAAAAATTGTCTTGCACTTTAACGTTCTCAGTTAACTGAACTGTGAACTCTCTGAAATAATCGAGATATTACAAGAGAGACATAAAAGGACATGCCAGCCAATTCTTGACATATATAATGTTAGAGACCTTAGTACAACCATGTCTCAGCAGTAGCTGAAAGGTTAATGGAATTGGAATTTGAGTAGACATGACTGATTTTCCTCCTGCAGAAAGGAAAGGAGGGGGAGGAAAGAAGCTGATTTGGACAAAGACCTTTAAGGTCATTCACATCTGCATCTTCCTTTCTTAAGGGTAGCAAAGCACCAGTCTCTTCTACACTACATCACTCTAATCTCTTAGAAGAACCGAAAGCTTGTCAGAGAAAACATTGTTCATCTAAGAATAAGCTGAGAGACTAGACAAAATAGTCAGTGTGCGAAGAGCAAAAACCAACACTGTGAATCAAGCAAGTCTGAGTAGCATTTCCATTGTTAAGTCAGTGTCTTCCTGGTGGAAAACTTAATATTTGAGGGTATGGCTTCTGACTTTTGAATATTACATTAGGATGATGTTTAGAGTATGCCTCTGCCATCATTTCCCTCTAAAATGCAGTTAAAACTTTGTTTTAAAATAGTATCAAGATGACACCCTAAGTCATCTTGAAGGACGTTACTTCAACGTCCACCCTGAAGGACGTTACTTCTTTTGCCCTTATACACTCAAGAAAGAATATAATTTTTTTTTAAATTTTGCTTTAAGAAAACTTTGTTTTGCCTTTTGGCTCTTTGTTGGGGTGTAGCTGTTACCTCATGGTATGACATCCTTACAGGGCAATGTGACCTCAGCTGTCAGATCTAATCAAGGATTTCAGACCATTCATTCAGCACAACACTTTTTTAAAAACAGTTTTAGGATCATATATATAATGTAAAGTTTGGGGAAATTATATTAATATGTTCCCCTACATAATTTAAGATGTTACCAGAGATTAGGTTCTCGTCTCGTCACAGAAAGAATTCAGAAGGAGACAGGGAGGTCAAGAAAGCAAAGCAAGGATTTATTAAGCGATAGTGCACTCTCAAGGGGAAAGTGGGCAGGCAGACTCAGGTGAATAGCTGCCCTGAGTTTCTTTGGCAGGCTGGTTATATTTGGCATGAAAATGAATGGGTGGAATATTCTTCGAGGTGCCTTTTCCCACCTTTATTTGTCTGCCTCCAGGACCTTTGTCACCCCAAAACTGTGTGGTTTTCTGTCAGTCTGGAGGTTCCTGCTTTTCTTTATCTGCCCAAGGACCCCTGTTGTTTACACCAGGTTTCCTGCCATTTAGCCTGTTCCCCCATTTCTCTGCTCATATCTAGCTATCTGCCTGCTCAAACAAGTTTATGAGTGATTTTATTGCCTTTTGAAGTTGAAAGCCAGATGTGCAAAGGAGGGAAAAGGTTGAAAAACAAGTTTGGTTCCATATTTTCATTCTCATGAACTTCAAGATTCCTTTATTTACCAATATTTTATGTAGAATTCTTCTAAGTGTTCCTTCGATTTTTCACTGGTCAACTTCATTAGTTGGTATTTAGTGTATACAACACCTCACCTCTTAGAAACAGGCTTGCCAAAAATAATTTATAAAATATTATAATTTCTTAAAAAGCTAAAATATATTACATATGATGAACAAGGATAATTTCTTTAAAGATTGAAATAAAATAAGCAGATATTGAGTTCCATCTTAATTGCAGTATGTTTTGCCAAAGATGTTTAAATAAATAAACAAACAAAAAAAACGAAAACCAAAACAAACAAAAAACCTGTAGTTCTGCTAATATGTCCCACATTTTGACTTCTTATCATCACCTGAGAGCTCTTCCTTACCTTTCTATGAAGAATGAAAAATAAAACTAGAGACAGAAAATATTGATTCTTCATTCTGTTGCAATTAATAATTGCCTCTTGAGGTTACCATATTTATTTAATGTGTTCAAACTAGAAGAGAGAAAAGCAGAAAAATAAATTTATACTATCGACATGAATGCTAATGCAGTCTGGATCTATAGAGTCAGACGCAGCTAAACTAATGAACATAAGATAAAGAAACATGAGACGGCAGAGACTTTAGAGTTCACATAGTCCAACCCGTTCAGGTACTCATAAGAGAGGGGCCTGGGCCAGTGTCTTAAATCAGGGATCAGCAAAGATTTTCTGCAAAGGGCCAGATAGTATTTTGATGATACAATTTCTGTTGCAACTACTCAGCTCTGCTGTTGTAGCTCAGAAACAGTCATAGAGAATATGAAAACAAATAAAGGTGGATTTTTTTTCTAATAAAACTTTATTTATGGGCAGTGAACCAAATTTGACCCATCGGCCATAGTTTTCTTCTGCCCCAAACTATTAAAGTATTAAGCTATTAAAGCAAGGGACAAGTACTCAGAAGTTGGCTCCAAGAGTTGTACATTGTCTATTCTGAGACATTACTCTTTTAAATTGAATTTGCAGTAGACATTGAATACATGGGAAAGCAATCCTTTCAGAGAATGATCCTAAAGATGATGAAATGTTTATTGATGTGTAGAAAAGAATGAAACTCCTTAGGTATGCAGAGACTGGATATCAGGATTATTAGAGAATCTTGGAAGATTATTAGATTTGCTGACCAATAAGCAATCTGTAGGTTGCATTCCAACTTGATGGGTGTGTTTCAAGCTGATGCCTCAAAACAAATGTAAATGTTCTTTACATTTTCAGAGTCATTAATGAATGATGACAATTGCGAGAGTTAAATCTATGAAATTCACTGGAGTTTTCTTGGAGAAAGGAAACAATGACGACTTGTTGCCTCTGGAGATACAATGCAATGACATAATACACTTGAGTATGCTAGGCTAATTTTTCTGAGATATTTGTTTGTTTGTTTTCCTTTCTAGACACAATATATACAATTAAAAATTTGTCCGTAAGTACTGTTGGTGTCCAGTTATGGCTACTTGAACGAATAAAAAGTTTAAAACAAGCACAGAATACTGAAAGCTCAATAATACATAACATGCAATATCATAAAAAAATTATGGCTTTCCTCTATTAAACACTATTTAGTAAGGAGTAGTATTATGAATAAATAATTATTACAATCACATGAATCTACTTTTTAATGACTAGAATACAAAATATGATATTATGAAATGTCACATCCATTTATGATAAAACAGTGTTATTATTCATTAAATTGACTAATATTTTATGAGAACATACTATGAGTTAGGCAGTAGGCTAATTGCTGAAAAATCAGTGAGATATTAGGCAGACAATGTTTCTTCACCCATAAACCTTTAACTGGAAAAAAACTCCTTTAATTGTCATATTTATAGAAGATTATAAATTGTGATAAATGCTATGAAGGTTAAAAACAAATAGTGTTTGAGAATAATTTTTCTGATTAAGAGAACTTAATATTGAAAGATATAATGATTATAGCCATTCCAAGAGTTGAGGCAAAAATAATTAGAGACAAAGAAAGTAGAATATACAGAATCCCTGAGAAAACATTTGTCACATTTAAGAGACAAAATGAAGAGAGCTCTGCCTGAAGAATTGTGGAAAGAAAATGAATTTGGAGAGCTAGCTAGTGATTAGATAAATCATTCTGAGTCTTATAAGTCATGTTAAGGGACACTTTAGGTTCATATGTGCTATGATAGAAGAAATGAACTGTGGGTATGGGGGCAAGAAGGAATCATAAGAAATATTTAATAGCAGCTTGCAAGAGATGCATAGACAGGAGTTATGTATTTGGAGACAGAATCAACAGGACTTGCTGATGAATTGAATGTGAGAGTTAATGTAGAGAGGAATCAGGATTGTCAGGTTTTAGATTTGAGAGGTGAACCCCATTGACTGGGTTAAAGGTAAATGGAAGATAAAAGAGTCTTGTCAAGCACTTCAAGAGATGTAATTTGGAGATATCAAGCAAGTTCAGAGCTCAGAAAAGAGGTATGATGCTGGAGATTTGAGAATCATCAGTGTTGTGCTTGATGTGAATTGATGTGAAAGAAGAGAATAGGGAGTAGAGTACTTCTTAAAGAACATTTAGACATTATTTAGAGTACAAGGAGTCAGCAAGGAAATTGAAAACTAGTCACGTAAGTCAAGTATATATTTTAAGAGAGAAAAAGTAGTCAGTTGTGCTAAATATTGCCAGAAGTTTGAGGAAACTGGGTTTAAAGAAGTGTCCAGTGGATTTGGCAACAAATAGTTTATTGGTGATCAAAAAAATCATTGTTAGTAGTGTTAACAAAAACCAGAATAAAGTAAACAGAAGAGAAATTGGACATTCTATGTTAAACATAACAAATTGAATACACACATTATTTTGACCCTTCCTGGAAACATCACTCTATGGGAGTAATGGATTTAAAAAGCCATCAACCTCAAATGACAAAATGAATAAGAGATTAAAAAGCAATAGAATAAAATGTTATAAATAAAAACAGATAAACAAGTGATAATTGTGTTAAAATACTGGATACTACTGAAACTTATTAGATGAAAACTTTAGATTCTTTTTTAAAAATATGTTTCTTTTACTCTTTAGTACTTGATTAAGCTTCATTTCCATAATTTAAATTCCCAGATTTCAAGATTAATACAGCACATATGAATTCCCATGAAAATGTCTAATTGTCAGATTATGAATGAGAACATTTTATTAGCTGATTTGTCTTCTGAGTTTAGGCCATGTAAACTATAGAATTTGGGGTAAGTATGTAGGATCCAAGCGGGTCATGGGATTTTGGTGAATTGGGTCACCCTCCTCTTCTATTTAGAGCTGCCAGGCACATTTGTATGCCCAATGTTGCCAAGTCTTCCTACTTTTAGGAGAAACATGTTTATTTAGCACATGTTATTGATGAATGAGTCAAGTTCCCAATATATGTCTTTGCTATTTTACTTTTACTTATTAAAGTAAATGAATATATCAAACAATATTCATATCAGAACAATGTTTTGTGAATCACAACCATAAGTTTGATACAGAAAAAAGAATTTTGCAAAAATCAATTGAATACTCCAAAAAAGATGTTAAAAAAATCAATTGAAAGCATCCTATGAGAATCAATTGCTATGTAGGATTCAAAATTAAGAATATTTTATATTTTATTATTTGTAAGTTTCATACTACACATCCTCTATATCAGTAAAAGTTATATCAAACATGCATACATGCTCATCTACATGCATACATTTTGCCACAGAGCTAGTTATTGAATATTTACCAGCATGAAACTATTTGTAATGAAAAGATTTCTTAAAAACTCTACAAAACAGAGAGTAAGGGGAAGGTGGAAGAAAAAGATATGAAAATGTCTCAGAAAATATAAGAAAAATCAGTGCTCAGTCCTGGAGTTCAAATATCTATTCGTGGGACTTCTGGAAAGAGAGAAAGGCAAGGAGCAGATTATTAAAAACTAACAGAAAACTATTTCTCAGAATTGAATGGACCTACTTAGAACCCAATAAAATGAAATTTAAAAGATACATACCAAAGTGCATAACTAAGAAACATCACAGCACCAGGATAAAAAGTAATTTCTGAGAACTTCCATAGAGAGTAAAGAATAACTAAAAGATCACAATATGAAGGAATAAAGATCAAAATCATATTAACTTCTTAAGAGAAATACTGGAAATGAGAATTAAAATATAATGCCTTTAAACTTCTGATGAAATTTATAATTGTACACTAGCTAAATTACCTATTAAATGTAAAGAAAAAGTAAAGATATACTAGATGTATATAGCATTTTAAAAGCTTCCTCCTATGTACCCTTTCCCCAGAAGTTCCCAGAAGTATGTTCCATGAAACTGAAGCACAATTGAGAAATAGGAAGGTGATACATACAGGAGACAGTGAATCCAATAGAAAAGAGGGCAAAGGGATTTGCTTGAATAACAGAAAAACAAAACCCCAGACAGACATCTGTGGCACAGACCTGCAGCCCACTAATATTGTTTAGAGCAGGAGGATGGATAACTTTAGAATGCCTATTACTGGGAAAAAACCAAACAACCAAAAAAAAAAAAAAAGAATCAGACGGATGTGTTTGACTGTGTTGAGAAAAATTTTATGACTGTTGGAGAGGAGGGTGGGAAAAAACCTACTTGGCACACATACAACACTAACTGAAAATAAATTATGCCTTTATGAATACTAGAAAAAAATACAAAGGAATACAAGAAAGGAAATGTAATCAAAATATACTGTGTGGTTGAGGTTAAAATTAAAATTTATAGTAATGATATGATTTAACCAAAGCAGGATATATCCATGCCCACACTGAAGAGTACAGTGTGGACATGTACTATTTTCCTCTGACATTTTCCCATTTTAATTTTAGAGCCTCACTTTTCATTGTGTCTCATCTATAATCACATTTCTTTTTATTAATTAATCCCTTCCTCTGTTTTTCAATTCAAACTCTTAATCACATTTCTTTTTATTAATCAATCTCTTCCTCTGTTTTTCAATTCAGGCAAGAATGTGTGCAAGCATGCACAAATGAAACACTTTAGCATGAATGTGTTTAAATTTTTCAGAGACAAATTATCCTTGCTGGCCCTTCTAGAAACTGCTTACAATGTAGTATAATTGTTCTTGATTACCTTAGCAAGTTTCCAAAATCACTGTAAGCTAGCCTTTGCTACAGGTCATATTTTTAAATTTAATGTGACCAGCCTATCATTTCTCTAAATAGTTTGAGCAGAACAATTTTAAATATCTAATGTACAGAGTTTATCTGCAAGAATCATCCTGCCTATTACTTAATGAAATGTATGTAGAAATGAAAAATAAACGTTGGCATTGTGGTTCACTGTGACCTAACATGAAGATAGTAGACACAGCTATTTTTGTTTCAGGATGATTTATTCAAAAGCTATATTGTCAAATATAAATCTGTATAACTACTTAAGAAAAAAGTGTCTATTATGCTCACAAAAACATGCCTGCATAACTTTTGGCTAATATATTTCTAAAATACTCAGTCTCAGGTTGCTAATTTACATGCATTTGTTACATTATTTCATTTGTCCTCCATTTATCTACATGAAATAATCAAATTGTTTCCCTCCTATACACAGAAAGAAAAAATGGAAACCAAAACACTTGTCATTTTGTTCCAGTTTGTTAGGTTTTCCTTCAAATGTAAATTCCTGAAAGTGTTTGTGAAGCATAAAGCCTTTACAGATTCCAAAAGGAAATCTTTTTTGTTTTTAAAATCAGAACAAGGAGTCCTTGGTGTATCTTTTGCTTATCAGTACATGGTAACTTATTTGTTTCTAAATTATCTAATAAAAAACCATTTTCCCAATCAGAATTAGTCATAATTAGTTCAGCTGCTTTGATGCTTGTTTCATTACGCCTTTTGATTACTAATGATGTTGCATTTGGAAAAAAATAATCTCTTCACATGCGTTCATGCTTTAAATTGTTCACTTTTGTTAAAAGCAGCTATCAATCTCTGGTAGTGTTTCCTATTGACTTTGATTATTTTTTATTGAAAGGTTCTTCTTTTCCTTCAATACTTAGAATGCTTTTTTATATCTCTCCCATTGTTTTCTTTTCCCCAGACCCATTATTTTCTCAGTCTTATTCCTCTGATCACTTAATTAATTTGAGGTTTTACATGGCAAATCTCTTTCCCAGAACCTTTTAAAATGTTGATCTTTGATATATAAGGATTTTACTTCCTTTTTTCATAATTTAACACAGAAACACTGTTAAAAAGAGTTGAAATTGTTTGGAAAACGTGTTTGGGATAGTGGTAATACTCAAATTTAGAATCTATACAAGAATGGAAGTGACTTTCTTACACTGCATACTAAAAAGAGAGCCCAGATGGTGGGTCTAGATCAAGGGTCTTATCAGTGAAGTGGACCTGATTGATTACCAAGAATCTGGCTAAGAGTTATACAGTTTCCATGAGGCCTAGTAATTTGCAAGAAAATGTCCTGGTATATCAGTCAGGATATATCAGTATGGCCAGAAACAGATGGTACATCCAAGATGGGTAATTTGAAGATATATTTTTTAAGGGGCTGTGTACAAAAGCTGTGGACAAATTGTGAGAAAACCTCAAAGGATAGTGCAGTGATATTGGGCCTGGAACAGCAGCTCAAGATTAAAACTCTTCAGCCTCAAGGTAAGAAGAGGAAGAGGGAGATGTGTGGAGAAGGCTGTTTGGAGAGGAGCTGTGGCTTTTCAACCAGGGATGCAGCCTGCAGAGGAAACACTGAAGGGTACCTTCAACTCCATTCTCCTCCTTTTACTGATCTCCACTGGGTTGTTCCCATTGGACAGACATGTCAGCATCTCAGAACGCAGGACAGGGTGGATCTAGATCTGAAGGGCAAGGAAGGTACTCACCACACCAGGCATAATTATTATTAATCTGTTCTACTCTGTCCTCCTTTGTTACAAGTTGCATTAAGCAAATTATTATACTTTAATAACGGACATACCGTTTAATAAATATTCCTTAAGAAATAGGGTTGGTGAAATTTACAAAGTAAACAATTTATGAAAAGTTTAAAAATAAAAAACCTTTGTACAAATGATAAAAGCACATATCAATATGTTAAAATAATTAAAAATTGATGGAAATCAAGGAGAAAGTGAAAAAGGAACAGTAGAGGTGAGATTCAGTATTCAAAATTTCAATAATAAAATGAGTGAAGGCAATTATAAAGCAGCAATAACAATAATAATACATCATTTAAAATTCATACTTTATGTAGTATGCAGCTTGCTCTAGAACTTTTATAAAAAGGTATCACATACTTGGTTATGAAACAGTTCAATATATTATAAAAAGTAGAAATCATACAACATAATTTCTAAATTGCAGTAAAACTTTAATCACAGAGTTAATAAAATATTCATTTGGAAAAATTTTGAAACAATAATAGTGAACCTGAAGGAAAAAGAAAAATCAAAATTATAATTATATTTCTTAGAGAATAATGATCATTGCATCAAAATAACATCTTTTTCTTCACTTACTAACAGGAGTGTATTAAGGTGAAAAATTATATGTTTCCCTCAAGAGATTAAAATGTGAACATTAAAGCAAACTTGAGCTATATGGAAAAAGGTAATAATGAAATGAAGGTAAAAATAATGAATTTGAAAAGAAAAAATTGGTAAATTATTGTTTTCCAAGAGATAATGCGAAAAAATGTAATAGCTAGAATCAATCGAACTAGAATATATGTATGATTATATAAATATCTGTATATAAATATGTATATCTGTATATGTATATACAGATATTTATGTATCATATAGCTTTGCTATAAGAAAAATATGTTATGCAGTTGTCCCTTGGTATCCACAGGAGATTGGTTCCAGGATCCCCCACAGATACCAAAATGAACAGATGCTCAAGTCCCTATATAAAATGGCATACTACAATACATACAGTAGGTTCTCTGTATCCCTAGGTGTGAAATCCATGGATACGGAGGGCCAACTGTAGGCACATACAATGATTAAAATCCTGAAAGAATGTATGTACTACTTTTTGTTAGTAGTTTTAAAATCTTGACAAAAATGTAATTATGATCAAAAAATGTAAAGCATAGAAAATAATTGCATAAGTAGAAAACCTCATAAAGGGCCCTTACCAAAAAAAAAAATAAATAAATAACAGAAAAAAAAAGTTGAGAAAGGGCATCTCAAAAAAATACATCAATTCCATCTAGATTAATGTATAATTTAAAGTAAATGTTACCAAAATGGATATCTCTCATGATAAGTAAATTTTGTATGTATGCAAGGATGGCAATTTAAATTTTGGATCAACTATGCTAAATATGATTTCAAACTTCCAAAATTTTTTAGGATATGATCAATACTTATCATTAATGTATATAGCATTAGTGTTTGAAAACATTGTTTAAACTTGAATAACCTTCTGTTTTTTCTATCAATTACTAAGAGAGGTGTGTAAATATTTGGCTCTATTGTTATGTATTTATCTGTTTCTTTTTGTATTATTAATTTTTGCCTTATGTATTGTATGTCCTCCCAAAATTCAAATCTACCTGCAACTTCAGAATATGATTTTATTTGGAAATAGTCTTTGCAGATGTAGTTAGTTAAATTAAGATGAGGTCATAATGGATTAGGGTAGGTCCTAATGCAATGACCAGTGTCTTTATAAACAGAGAAAACAGAGATAGAAACACATACAAAGGGATGATAGCAACCACAATAAGCTTGGAGAGAGGTATGGGATGGGTTGTCCTTCAGAACCGCCAGAAGAAACCAACCTTGCCAACACCTTAATTTTGGACTTCAGGCCTCCAGAAATTTTAGAACTTAAAACTTGTATTAAGCCACACAGTTTGTGGTACTTTGTTATAGCATCCCTAGGAAACTAATATGTGTATATTGAGGCTATGCCTGTAGACATATACAAATTTAAAATTATTATATCTGCTTGATGTATGGAATGCTTATCATTATGAATTGATATCTTTATTGCTAATAATGCAATCTGACTTAAATTTCTTTTTTTTCCTGCTATTAATATGGTAATATCAATTTTTTTCTTCTCTTAGTTTTTCAATGGCTTGTATTTTTTCTGCATTTTACTTTCAGCCTTTCATTATCCTTGTGTTTTACATATTTCTCATTTCTACAACATATTGATAGATTTTTCCCAAGTAGCTACTCTTTATATTTTCACTAACATTTAGTCGACTTCATTTTTATTATTATCGATATGCTTGTTTAAATGGAAAATTTCATTTTATGCTTTCTCTTTGTCCCACTTATCTATAGTTTGCTTCTTTTTCCCTACCTTCTTACCTTACCTTTCAATCTTATTATTTTTTTGTGATTCCATTGCTTTCTCTTTACTTGTTCTGAAGTTATGAAAGCTATTTCTATTATTTTAATAATTACTCTAGAAATCACAGCATGCTTTTTAAATGATCAAAGTTGTAGTTAAACGGCACTTTTATCTTCCACCTGAACAAGAAAAGATATTAAGGAATTTAATTCCTATTGCTTTCCTCTCAATTTGTACATAAGTTCTCTAATGCATTTTAACATACAACACTATTTTAAACTCCAAACATATATCTCCATTGATAAATTTACTTTCATGTTTACCAGATTTTTGTTCTTCATTCCTTTTCGCATCCCATGACTTCCATCTGAGACCACTTTAATTCTTTCCTAAGTTTCATCACTCTGTGATTATCTTCCTTCTATCTAAATATTCACTATAAGTTTTCATAGTAATTATTTGTTCATAATAAGCTCAGTTTCTGGTCTGAAAATGTCATCATTTATTTTTATTGTATCCTCAAACATTTCCTCTGTCCTATTCTCTCTCTCTCAACATTTACAATATTAAAAATAAAAACATATATAGATTTTATGTTCCATATTTGTTAACATTTTTTTCCATGTTTTACTTCTAATTATCTCTCTCTGATATCTGGATAATTGCTTCTGACGTGTCTTCCACTTTTCCAATTTTTTCCTTAGCTAAGTCTATACTGTTATTAAAACCTGGACATTTTGTTTTAACTTCCATTAGTCTTTTAAATGTCCTAAAAAATCAGTTTGATTCTTTTCCTCATTTATGAGCTAAACTTTAATAATATCCAATTTCTTGAAAGTCTACTTTTGTTTAAGTACAGTGTTCAATTTTTAAAAATTAATCTGTGACTAATAATCCACATCTCTGAATAATATATCACACTGCTTCTGTTACCTGTGGTTACTGCTGATCTTTGTTATGGTGTCATGTTTACATACATTCATGGATTTTTTTTTTTTATCATAGGCTGCTAAAAATATTTGTAGGGATTTCAGGGGGTCCAGAATAAAGGTGTTTGTTTTTCCAGAGAGAATGCACTCTCTGTGCCAAGTAAATAGGGGCACCATCCAGTCCCATATCAATTTAACTTCAGCATATGACTTGAAGGTTTAATTGGAGGCTCTAAGTATAATACAGTGGGACTGCAAAGGCCAGGTTTTGATTCCAGTTTCTCTGGAACATATTTTCCTTGGCTCTGTTCAACAATAAAAAATTGTCTTTCCAGTCTCTTGGGGTGTATATTTTGAAAGAATAGTGGATAGTCAAGAGTTCAAGGCTGTTTCTTCTGTACCGCACAAGATTTATCAAAACTGATATTGTTGTCTTATCTTTAATCTCACTTTATCTTAGTTTATATCATTATAATTATTTCCTACATTTGCACCTGTTCTATGCATTTAAGAATTTTTTTTTTTAATCCTGCATTTTAAGTTGCTATCAGCAGGAGGATTGGTTCCAATAGCCTGCTATATTTCCTGAACTATATATTACACCTTCCACAATATTTATCTGGATTGGAAATTTCCTAGAATTTCTTCTACCTCCAGTCTTGTTTTCATCTCTATTTATTGGGCTATAAGTTGCTGAGACTTTGTTTCTCAACTGCTGTATAATTTATAAATATAATTATTCATAGTACCTTTTAATACTATATTGTTGTCCTCTGCATGCTTTAGTACACATTTCCCTGATTCTGCTTTCCTCCAAACCAAACCAAATAAAGTCATACTTTCAATTTTATTCTTAACCTCATATATGTAAAGATTTCACTCAATATTCACAATCACTTTCACTTCACTCTGCATAGCCTTGAAAGAAAATCACATAAACTTTTATAAATAGGAGCATTCCCAGTAAAGAACACTGAGACCTACTTTCCAACTTCAGCCTTCTTATATCCAAAGATCTCATATTGTTTGATAATATTTTGTCACCCAATGTTGAAAATATTATGAATTTTTGCATTAATAATTTTTGAGTATTTTTAAATAGGATTATAGAGAAGCAACAGCTGAAGAGACATTGATTCTATGTGGTATCATCTAATACCTTGAATTATTATTTATGAATGTATAAATATATCAGAATTTTAAATTATCAAGGCACGCATTATTTAATAGATAATGATTCTCTTTCAAAAAAAGTTGTTTTACTAAATAAATTATATTTACTTGGTGCTCATTAGAAATAAGAGTGCATACTACAGGTTGTAGAATACTGACATTTTGTGAACACTTTTTTAATAACATGGTCAAGTATGGATACATATTCTTCTGTCCTGGAAATGTTAGATTGTATGGGTGAATTTTGGTGCTCTGTTACTTACTTATGGACACTGAACAGCTAAAATTGAATGCTTTATTTTGGTCATGATGATTATTATTAAAGGGTGTGACATGGTTTGAATATATCTAACAACTAAGTCATTTAGTTAGATGTTTTTGGAAATTAAAATTAATATATAATGATTCTCAGTTCTAAATGACAGTACAAATCATACACATTTACCTTGCTTCTCTCCTAGATTGTCAGTGAACTGAGAAAAATCCCCCATTAGCCAAATGTTGGACAACAGGAATATCAGAAAAGTTAAGCACAAAAATGAATCATAAACAACAGTAAAGAAAAAATAAATCAATGCAACTATACAAATACTAATATACATTAATTAATAATAAAAAAATTAAAGATGAGAGCAAAATAGGTAGACAGATGGTGGAGAAGGAAGGGCTCTAGCTGGGGAAATAGTTCAGCAAAGACTGTGTATTTGCTTGGTTTTATAGACTAAGTATAAGCAAATATCTAGTGAAGAAATCACATGAGACTGTGCCTATATGAACAGAATCAATACCACCAATTAGGGGTAAATGAATATCATGTGTGAAAGATGACATCCTGAGAACACAATATCACTTATGTAGAATTTTGCCCAGGAATATGTAACCTGAATCTAATAATAGAAAACATCAAACAAACCCCAAATAATGAAATTTCTATTTAAAAAAAAAAAAAGGTTTTCCTTAAAACTGCCATTGGAAAAATACAAAAAGCTCTTGCTATGTTCCAGTTTAAATGATGCTGAAGAGCGTGGCAACTGCTGGAAAATCAGATCCCCTGCACCAGAATAAAAGAAATGAGACTAAGCACATGATTGGTTCAATTGGGAAAAAATCAGAATATGGACACTAGATTAGATAAAAGTATAATATCAAAATCTTCTTGGATAACTGTATCTTGATTATGTAATAATCTATCCCTATTCTTAGGAAATGCATGGTGATCTATCATTTAGGGTTAAAGTACCATGATATATGAAACTCAATCTTAAATTATTAAAAAGAAAATTAAATGCATGTGTGCATACACACACACACACAAAGTAAAAAAGCAAATGTAGTAAAATAAGGTAAAATATTGACTATAGGTAAATCTGTGTAAATGATATATGGGAGTTCTTTAATATATCCTTTTTCATGCTATCTTTTCTATAAATTTGATTCTTTTTTTTCCCAAAAACATATGTATGCATAGATACATCATTTTAATAGATATAAAATTGTGTATCAGAAAAGAAAAGAAGTGTATTTTGGTCAGAAGTCCTTTGTATATTTGCAAAGCTTGGCCTTTCATTAACATATGTATACATATCTTTATGCACATTAAGTAACTAAACGATAAATATCATATATATATATGGAAGAATTGAAAAAAAACCCAGATACATATACACACATATACACATAAATTTTCCCCAAATCAAAACAAAATAATATTAGAGCAATGGAGGAATTAAATTATAAAAATAGCATGAATACAAATTATAAAACAATATAATATAGAAGTGTTTTAATCTGAATCTAAATAAAATGAATGATTTTCTATAAAAAAAATTTCAAGTATAATCTCAGAAAAATTAGGGGTTGAATATAGCAATGATGTAAAAGTAAATTTAAATATAGTCACAGGAAGGAGCTTGAAGATGGTGGAAGAGTAAGAAGTGGAGATCACATTTCTCCCCCAAAATACATCAGAAATACATCTACATGTGGAACAACTGCTACAGAATACCTACTGAATGCTGGCTGAAGACCTCAGACCTCCCAAAGGGCAAGAAACTCCCCAAGTACCTGGGTAGGGCTAAAGAAAAAAGAAAAAACAGACAAAAGAATAGGGATGGGACCTGCACCAGTGAGAGGGAGCTGTGAAGGAGGAAACGTTTCCACACACTAGGAAGCCCCTTAGTGTGTGGAGACTGCGGGTGGCAGAGGGAGGAAGCTTCAGAGCCATGGAGGAGAGCACAGCAACAGGGGTGCGGAGGGCAAAGTGGAGAAATTCCTGCACAGAGGATCGGTGCCGACCGGCACTCACCAGCCCGAGAGGCTTGTCTGCTTACGCGCCGGGACAGGCGAGGGCTGGGAGCTGAGGCTACAGCTTCAGAGGTCGGATCCCAGGGAGGGACTGGGGTTGGCTGCGTGAACACGGCCTGAAGGGGACTAGTGCACCACAGCTAGCAGGGAAGAAGTCTGGGAAAAGTCTGGAACTGCAGAAGAGGTAAGAGACTTTTCCTTGCCTCTTTGTTTCGCAGTGCAGGGGATTCAGAGAGCCACCTAAAAGAGCTCCAGAGACAGGCATGAGCCATGGCTATCAACACAGACTCCAGAGATGGGCATGAGACGCTAAGGCTGCTGCTGCAGCCACCAAGAAGCCTGAGTGCAAGCACTGGTCACTATCCACACCTCCCCTCCCAGGGACCTGTGCAGCCTGCCACTGCCAGTGTCCCGTGATCCAGGGACAACTTCCCTGGGAGAACACACGGCGCGCCTCAGGCTGGTGCACCATCACGCCGGCCTCTGCCACCTCAGGCTCACCCCGCATTCCGTACCCCTCCCTCCCCCTGACCTGAGTGAGCCAGATCCCCCAAATCAGCTGCTCCTTTAACCTTGTCCTGTCTGAGCGAAGAACAGATGCCCTTAGGTGACATACACATACAGTAGTTTCATAGCGTTGTGGTCGGAAAAGATACTTGATACAATTTCAATTTTCTTAAATTTACCAAGTCTTGATTTGTGACTCAAGATATGATCTATCCTGGAGAATGTTCCATGAGCACTTGAGAAAAATGTGTATTCTGTTGTTTTTGGATGGAATGTCCTATAAATATCAATTAAGTCCATCTTGTTTAATGTATCATTTAAAGCTTGTGTTTCCTTATTTATTTTCATTTTGGATGATCTGTCCATGGGTGAAAGTCTGGTGTTTAAGTCCCCTACTATGAATGTGTTACTGTCGCTTTCCCCTTTTATGGCTGTTAGTATTTGCCTTATGTATTGAGGTGCTCCTATGTTGGGTGCATAAATATTTACAATTGTTATATCTTCTTGGATCGATCCCTTGATCATTATGTAGTGTCCTTCTTTGTCTCTTCTAATAGTCTTTATTTTAAAGTCTATTTTGTCTGATGTGAGAATTGCTACTCCAGCTTTCTTTTGGTTTCCATTTGCGTGGAATATTTTTTGCATCCCCTTACTTTCAGTCTGTATGTGTCTCTAGGTCTGAAGTGGGTCTCCTGTAGACAGCATATATATGGGTCTTGTTTTTGTATCCATTCAGCCAATCTGTGTCTTTTGGTGGGAGCATTTAGTCTATTTACATTTAAGGTAATCATCGATATGTATGTTCCTATTCCCATTTTCTTAATTGTTTTGGGTTCGTTATTGTAGGTCTTTTCCTTCTTTTGTGTTTCTTGCCTAGAGAAGTTCCTTTAGCGTTTCTTGTAAAGCTGGTTTGGTCGTGGTGAACTCTCTCAGCTTTTGCTTGTCTGTAAAGGTTTAAATTTCTCCATCACAGCTGAATGAGATCCTTGCTGGGTAGAGCAATCTTGGTTGCAGGTTTTTCTCCTTCATCACTTTAAATATGTCCTGCCAGTCCCTTCTAGCTTGCAGAGGTTCTGCTGAAAGATTAGCTGTTAACCTTATGGGGATTCCCTTGTGTGTTATTTTTCCCTTGCTGCTTTTAATATGTTTTCTTTGTATTTAATTTTTGACAGTTTGATTAATATGTGTCTTGGTGTCTTTCTCCTTGGATTTATCCTGTATGGGACTCTCTGTTCTTCTTGGACTTGATTAACTATTTCCTTTCCCATATTATGGAAGTTTACAACTATAATCTCTTCAAATATTTTCTCAGTCCCTTTCTTGTTCTCTTCTTCTTCTGGAACCCCTATAATTCGAATGTTGGTGCATTTAATGTTGTCCCAGAGGTCTCTGAGACTGTCCTCAGTTCTTTCCATTCTTTTTTCTTTATTCTGCTCTGCAGTAGTTATTTCCACTATTTTATCTTCCAGGTCACTTATCCGTTCTTCTGCCTCAGTTATTCTGCTATTGATCCCATCTAGAGTATTTTTCATTTCATTTATTGTGTTGTTCATCGTTGTTTGTTTCATCTTTAGCTCTTCTGGTCCTTGTTAAATGTTTCTTGCATTTTGTCTATTCTATTTCCACGATTTTGGATCATCTTCACTATCATTCTGAATTCTTTTTCAGGTAGACTGCCTATTTCCTCTTCATTTGTTAGGTCTGGCGGGTTTTTATCTTGCTCCTTCATCTGCTGTGTTTTTCTGTCTTCTCATTTTGCTTATCTTACTGTGTTTGGGGTCTCCTTTTTGCAGGTTGCAGGTTCGTAGTTCCCTTTGTTTTTGGTGTCTGTCCGCAGTGGCTAAGGTCGGTTCAGTGGGTTGTGTAGGCTTCCTGGTGGAGGGGCCTAGTGCCTGTGTTCTGGTGGATGAGGCTGGATCTTGTCTTTCTGGTGGGCAGGTCCACGTCTGGTGGTGTGTTTTGGGGTGTCTGTGGACTTATTATGATCTTAGGCAGCCTCTCTGCTAATGGGTGGGGTTGTGTTCATGTCTTGCTAGTTGTTTGGCATAGGTTGTCCAGCACTGTAGCTTGCTGGTCGTTGAGTGAAGCTGGGTGCTGGTGTTGAGATGGAGATCTCTGGGAGATTTTTGCCATTTGATATTACATGGAGCTGGGAGTTCTCTTGTGGACCAGTGTCCTGAAGTTGGCTCTCCCACCTCAGAGGCACAGCAGTGACTCCTGGCTGCCGCACCAAGAGCCTTTCATCCACACAGCTCAGAATAAACAGGAGAAAAAGTAGAAAGCAAGAATTAGTACAAGTAGAAAGAAAGAAAGAAAGGAGGGAGGGAGGAAGGAAGGAAGGAGGGAAGGAAGGAAAAAAGAAAGAAGATAAAGTAAAATAAAATAAAGTATGATAAAATATAGTAAAGTTATTAAAATAATTAAGAAAAATTTTTTTTTAAAAAAACGAACAGATAGAACCCTAGGACAAATGGTGGAAGCAAAGCTATACAGACAAAATCTCACACAGAAGCATACACATACACACTCACAAAAAGAGGAAAAGGGGAAAAAATAAGAAATCTTGGTCTCAAAGTCCACCTCCTCAATTTGGGATGATTCGTTTTCTGGTCATACATTCCACAGATGCAGGGTACATCAAGTTGATTGTGGAACTTTAATCCGCTGCTTCTGAGGCACCTGGGAGAGATTTCCCTTTCTCTTCTTTGTTCTCACAGCTCCCAGGGGCTCAGCTTTGGATTTGGCCCCGCCTCTGCGTGTAGGTCGCTGGAGGGCGTCTGTTCTTCGCTCAGACAGGACGGGGTTAAAGGAGCCCCTGATACGGAGGCTCTGGCTCACTCAGGCCGGGGGGGGGGGGGGGGGGGGAGGGAGGGGCACGGAGTGCGGGGCGGGCCTGCGCCGCCATGACGTTCCACCAGCCTGAGGCGCAGCGTGTGTTCTCCCGGGGGAGTTGTCCCTGGGTCACGGGACCCTGTCAGTGGCGGGCTGCACAGGCTCCCCGGAATGGGGGTGTGGATAGTGACCTGTGCTCACACACAGGCTTTTTGGTGGCGGCAGCAGCAGCCTTAGCATCTCCTGCCCGTCTCGCGTGCGCGCTTTTAGCCGCGGCTCGCACCCGTCTCTGGAGCTCCTTTAAGCAGTGCTCTGAATCCCCTCCAGGTACGTGGGGGTTTTCTTGCCTTTGGGGAGGTCTGAGGTCTTCTGCCAGCGTTCAGTAGGTGTTCTGTAGGAGTTGTTCCACGTGTAGATGTATTTCTGGTGTATCTGTGGGGAGGAAGGGTATCTCCGCGTCTTACTCTTCCGCCATCTTACCCTCGTCCCCCTCAGGTGAGCCTTTTTACCAACCTTCAAGAAATACATTGTTTGTTTGCTGTTATAAGTGTTGTAAAGAATAAAACAGGTAGAACTTCCAGTAAAAATGCTACGATGAGTTCGTACTTCTATAATCCTCTCTAAACACATAACCATGGCAGGCAAAATATAAAATGGAGAAAAACAAAACAGACAAGGTAAAATAGTTAATATTTCTTCGTGTAAAAACTGGAACAGGAAGTCAATATGGTAAGCTCTGTGTGTGGAATTATGCTTGGGAGGCAAGCAACTCTATTTTTTAGAAAATGGAAAAGGTTAAAAATTGCCAAACAAGAAACAAAGAGCTGGATCCGTCTTTCCTATTTAAAGACAGAGCTTGTGTACCCCTGTCCCCCACCTTTCTGACCTCTGTGTACCCCCATGCTACCTGATAATGTGGTGTCAAGTCACAGTACTTAATACAGACAGTAACATTATTGTGATAACCCCAAATCACCTCAAAGCAGTAATTCTAAAAAGCTTTTTTTTTTTTTTTCTCTAGTACGCGGGCCTCTCACTGTTGCAGCGCACAGGCTCCGGACGCGCAGGCTCAGCGGCCATGGCTCACGGGCCCAGCCGCTCCGCGGCATGTGGGATCTTCCTGGACTGGGGCACAAACCCGTGTTCCCTGCATCGGCAGGCGGACTCTCAACCACTGCACCACCAGGTATGCCCCTCTAGTGTTGTTTTGAAACCTTTACAAGAATGGTACATATTGTTTTCTTGTCATGGTTGTAGAGCCTCTCTAAGCGGTTGTGTAATTTTGTTAGAAGATTTGTTTCTTTCTACTTATTAAGGATACTTCTATAATATCAAATTTTGATTTTATCTATTATGCTAAAAATGGTTGGGGATAGAAAACCCAGTCCAGCAACATATAAAACAATAATATGTGGGGTGGTTCAAATAATTGAGAGGTAGACAACCTACAATGCCTCATCTACCCAAAAGTCAAATATTGGGTTTCCACAACAAAGTTAGCTCAATGATTACATAAAACCACTTTTAAAACACTAAGTTACATACTTTAAATATATTCCAATAGTTGTTTTTCTTTTCTTTTTTGATAGTAGATGTTACTGTACACACCTTTTCATTAGCTTGATATTCTTCATTAAATAAATCCATCTAACTTGCATTGCATAATTCCCTTTAGACTAGCTATAACTAATATTCAATGATATTATTTTAGAGAGTATTAGTTCATTGTTCTATGACAGTGATTGTCTTATAGTATGTTGAGACTCTTCTAGTCACAATTGGCTTTGGAACCTTGAAGAATTGTGTTTTTCAGTTGAGGTTTTCATGCTCTCTTGACTAAATTCTTTGTCCTGTGATTAGCATGCCTAACACAACTCTTTTCTCCATTCAGAACTGAGCTAGGCTCATAATCCACATGACAGAGTTTTAGGATTCTAAATAAAATAAACTATAAAAAATGAAGGCGAATGCAATGTAAAAGAGGTTTAGAATTCTGTGCAAAATAGACTTAAAGGGAAAAGTATTTGAAACAGCAAGAGCAAGATATCAAAAGCAAAAAAGAGGTAAAAGACAGAGGGGAGGGAGAGGGAGAGGGGGAGAGAGAGAGAGATTAGGACCAGATACCTCTGGTAGGGGGGTGAAGATTTGGTTTCTGTGTTAGTAACACCCTAGTGCTACTTTAAGAGAGTTAGTTGTTTGTACCGGTAAATATGACTTACAACCGAATAGTTTTTTTTTTTTTTCCTTTACCTGTTCTTGCCTCATTTCTGCAGAAAGCCTGATCTTTTTCTTGTCATTTTTACCTCCAGTTCTTCAGGCAGTCTCAAGTAATGCTTATATGTTCTACCATTATCTATCTTGCACTACTCTATTTACTCTGGATACTATAAATATTGTTTATTCAAGAATTTTATAGATTCGTCTTTACGATCTCATATCTTCAAGTTGATTACTAGCTTAGTATCATTTTTCTTTAAGCACAAATGCAGTTGATCCTTAACTGTCCAAAATTCCTCAGAAACTAAGCTAGTGCTTCATAAAGTTAAGATACTTTAGAAATATAGCATGGAAAGGAAATTAGAGAATCATTTCCAGTGATTATGTTTGTATTCATAAATTTTAAAATCTATCTCCAGGGTGCCTTACTTTCCTAATGAAGAACTTCCAGAGCCTTCATATTGCACTAGAGCGCCTTTCAGTACCAGAAAGCAGGTCCTTCCTATCATTCACCTAAATCCAAGACCCAACGATATGGAGAAAGGTAATTTTTTTTAAGATAAATACTCCAGCAACAAGGGGAAAACTCCACCTTCCTTGTCACACAGGGAGATTTTTTTATGTTTGGGTTATTTATTCTTAAATAACACTTTGGATAACAGTGTTTTTAACATTCTTCATTAGCACAAACTGATATGTGTCTCACTGTCTATCTTGCTATAATTTATACTTATAAGTAATAAGCCAATATCCAACATTTAGATTCAGAGCTGCATTTACTTAACCAGGAACAAAAGAAAGCATTTGCTTTATTTTTGTAGAACTGAAGTGCCCTTTCTGGCAAATTTCTTAAATAAAGTCTTTTTTTTTTTTTTTTTTGTAATGGTTATGGACTCTCTAATTCCAGAAACTAAACTTCCAAGACTCTCAAAAAAATAGTTACCTAGCTATTGTCTCTTGTATTAGTTAGAATACAGGTTTCATTGTTGCAACAAAGACCCAACAGAAACAATGGTAGACAAGATAGAAGATTATTTCTCTCTTCTATAACGAAGTGTGAACAGTTCAGGGTAGACATGGCATCTCCAGGGTGTTAGGGAAAGGTGCTGTCTTGTTTTTTTTTTTGCTTGCGGAATCTTAACACCTGGCATGCCTCTTTCTTTTTGAAAGTATAACCTGAAAATTGCACGCATCATTTTATATCATTGATCAGAACTATATCACATGGCTAAATCTTGCTGCAAAAAAGGCGAGCAGTGTAGATTTTACTAAAAATAAAAAATGTACAGTGTATGTTGGGAGTAATCAGAATCTCTGCTATCCTAGACAGAGCTTATATTGTATTAATGTCTGGACATCAGGTTACTGAGAAAGGACAAATACTAGTTTCAGAGGTGCTTTGAAATAAGTGATTTGGTAAAATAACAAATTTAAAATTATTTCTGTCTGTATTGAAAATTTTTATAATCCTCAAGTTGTCATGCAAAAATATGTTCCTATATTTTTGTTGTTCATACATTTTGAGTTAATTTTTGCATATGGAGTGAGGTAAGGGTCCAGCTTCATTCTTTTGTATGTGGTTATCCAGTTGTCTCAGTACCATTTGTTGAAGATTTGTAATTTTTGACTGAATAGACTTTTTTCCAATTTATGGTTATTATTTAGATTTATAATGAAGTAGGGATTTAAAATGAATAAGAATACTTTGATTTAGGAGGTTTCACAGCTTCTAGCATAATACAAAACCTGTTTATAAAGATAGCTATGACAAGAATATAAGTAAAATTATTTCATCAGTGAATTGATAATCAATTAATAAAAAGACTAAAAATAGCCACTGGGACCAAAATCAAGACTGCAATTACTGGCAAGTCAATTTAATCAAATGAGATGCTAGCCACTTACTATGAATGTTCTTATTCTCATTAACTACTATTTCTAACATATACTAGTAGGCAGGTGTCTGAAAAGATGATTGAATAAATATGTAAAACTTTGAAACAGCCAGAACTCAGATGACAAGCCCTTCTAATCCAAATTTATGCTTATTGTTTCGCTTCCCAGTCTTATTATTTTAAACATTTTATATTTAATATTTTTACATTACAATATTTAAAAATATGTATGTGTGTGTGTTTAGAAAGTAAAGGACATGATTTCAGACAAGATTTCTTTAAAAAAAATTTGAGAGTGACCCAAAGGATTTTACTATTATTTTAAAATTCAAGTGTCAAAATATTTTAATAAGACAGTTCAATCTCAACTCCCAAATAAAAATATAATACCTAAAAAAGTGATTTGATGTATATATTCTATTAAAGACTGAACTGAATAAAACGGAAAGCAATGGTGTGAAAAAAATGATCACTTTCTTTAAGTTCATAACTTTATGAGGAGTCACCATTTTCATTATGCCACTTTATTAATAATGAACAGTTCAAATGCATAAAACTCCAGAAACTCTCTCCTCCAGGCCTTAGCTCTTGCTGTTCTATGTGCCTGGATGGCAGATAGCTGAATATAGGTGGATTGTTCTTTCTCTTCTTTTGTCATCGTCATCATTGTCAACTTCTTGCAGAGGGCTTTTGTGGCTAAGCATTCCATTCCCTGGCACTCTCTTTAGTTTTACTTAACTCTACAACAATTGCTGTATATATATGGCATATATATGTATATGTATATATATATATATATATATATATATATATACATACACACACACATATATATGAATCATACATAATCCACTTAAACTTATTTTGGAATAATATGTACAGAAAAGTTGCAAAAATAGTAGAAATTTTACCCAGCTTCCTCTAATGCTAGCATCATTCATAACAAAGTTTCATTTGTCAAAATTACAAGTCTAACTTTGGTACAATACTATTAACTAAACAACAGATTTATTCATATTTCTCTAGTTTTTCCACTAATATCTTTCTTTCTGTTCCAGGATCCAATCCAGGATCCCATGACCCTTTTAAATACCATGTCTCCTTAGTCCTTCTCATCTCTAATTGTTATCTTAGTCTTCCCTTGTTTTTCATGACCTTCACTCTTTGGAAGAGATTTGGTCAGGTATTTTTTAGAATGCCCTTCAGTTTGAGTTTGTATGATGCTTTCTCATAATCAGACTAGGGTTATGGATTTGGGGGAAGAATACGACAGAGTGACAGGCATCATATCAGAGATACATGGTATCAGTGTGACTCACCACTGATGATGTTAACCTTGAACACTTGGTTTCTCACATATGTCTTCATTGTAATGGCACTACTTTTCCCTTTTTATACTCTATCCAAGTTTCTACATTCTGCTCAAACTCAAGGGGAGGGAAATTAAACTCCAGCTCCTGAAAGGGAGATTATCTATATGTAGATTTTCAAATTATTTTGAAAGGAAAATGTGTCTTTTCTCCTCCATTTATTTATTTATTCAGTCATTTATTTACATTGTTAAGGCCTATTTATTTTATTCTTTGGGTAAGATACTATCATTATTTATCTTATTGCTCAAATTTTTCCACCTTTGGAGCTGACCCCTGTGTCCTTTTGACATACACACTCCTATCAATCTGTGGGTTTATTTTTGTTTGTTTCTTTGCCTGTTGGTTTGTTTAGCACTTGCTTACATTCTGATAATATAAGACACTACAAGCTCATCTTGAAATTTCCCTGCCCCAGGTCTGGAATCAACTGTTTATCTAAAGACCCTAGCTCCTTATGTATCTGTTTTACTTGTTCTTTACATTGAAGTGTAGATTCAGTATGAGTAAAATTTTTGTTTGTTTTGTTACCTGCTATATCCTCAGTGCTGAATATAATACCTGGTGCGCAGTTAGCATTCAGTCATAATGTAAAATAAGTGAATAAACAAAAAGAAAATTAAGTTCACCTATACTTACTTATCATAATCACAATTTTAAAATGCTTTTTATCATTTACCCACAGAAAATTCCCTCACAAAATTCTGAACATAATGAAAATTACCTTCCTTACAGGATTTTTATTAAAACTATTTTTAAAAAATGTGGCTAATGCTGCTAGGGTGACCCCTGGCATTTGCGGAATGTGGGATCTTCGCGGACCGGGGCACGAACCCATGTCCCACTGCGCCACCAGGGAAGCCCAACCTCTGGCATTTTTAAAAATAGGTGTTCTTCCTCTTCCTCCTCCTCCTCCTTCTCCCCATCATCATCATCTAATTGAGCTTTGAGCATGGCCACAGCAACAGAGGAATTCTACTCTACTATTTTTTATGAAATAAACAGACTTTTTTTTTTTTTTTAAAGGGCTTCAAATGCTTGGCTTTTTAAATTATTTATTTATTTATTTATTTATTTATTTATTTATTTTTGGCTGTGTTGGGTCTTCGTTTCTGTATGAGGGCTTTCTCTAGTTGTGGCAAGTGGGGGCCACTCTTCATCGCGGTGCGTGGGCCTCTCACCATCGTGGCCTCTCTTGTGGCGGAGCACAGGTTCCAGACACACAGGCTCAGTAGTTGTGGCTCACGGGCCTAGTTGTTCCACGGCATGTGGGATCCTCCCAGACCAGGGCTCGAACCTGTGTCCCCTGAATTACCAGGCAGATCTCAACCACTGGGCCACCAGGGAAGCCCTAAACAGACTTTTTTAATATTTCTCTATGACTGATATGATATTTTCTTGATCTATCATAATTTTTATTGCTTTGATGAAACAAAAGAGAGCATAATGGAATGCATTACTGCATAGCTGTTTAAGTCAAATGTCTGAACTCATTTTTCAACATCAAAAGAAATCAGGAAGAAAACAAAAGGAGAGAAAGAAAGAGGAAAAGGGAGGCAGGCAAAACCACTTGACCTTAAATCCAGTGAAAGTTTACTTTGTAACTTGCCAGTGTTGACAATGGTTCTAGGCTATTAACCTTGAACATTCTGACTGTTTTTCTTCAAATGTTTGGGAACCACACACATTGAAAAATATGTCACAGTATCACAGTTCTTTTCTTTCCTCGGAAACGCTAAAGTTCTAATTCAATGTCTTTCAAAGTCATATCAGCCAATGCAGTTTAATCTTTCTAGATTATGCAACAGTAAGTTTACCGTCAGAAACAGAGATAAAAAATAACTGTAAAAATGGAGAAGTCACTAAAATGGAAAACTTATTTATCAATGCAATTTTGTTATTCCAGCACAAATTTCTTGATTGTATCAGGTACTGTCATGCCTCAGAGGGGTTTGTTTTCAATGGTGGAGATGATATATATGGCAGAAATTGATACAAAGAGATGTACTACCATACCAGAGTATGCTGATTCCGAAACTGCTTTTCAATCACAATTTTCACCCTCTATACATAATCTCAGTATGTAATAGTGCCTTAGTCATTTGTGGTTTGATTTCTGCTGGTAAATGCTTGCATTGCTCATAAAGAATTGCACAAGAATTTTTTCAATATTTTAGACTCAGGTTATGATGTATGGGGATACATAATTGACTAACATTAAGAGAATTGTAATCAACTCTAAAGGGTAATCTGAATTTTTAAAATTTCAAAATTTACCCTAAAAAAGGATTTATTTTTCATATCCTGACTTACAAATGGCATAACCTCTGGTTAGAAAATGCACTAGAAGAATCAGAACTGAAAAGAGACTCATTAAATGTATAAAGCTTCTCTCTTCTAAGTAAAGTATTGATGTTGTTTGCTAAGAAAACTGCTTTTTCTCCTTCTTCCTGTATTAACTTTAACAAGATATGGGATTAATTGATTCCAAATCACAAATGCAAAGTCAGTCACTGATAGAGTTTGTGAGAAGAATTCACCAGTGTTGTGTATCAAATGAATCACTCATTGTGTGTAGTGGACAGTTTATCTATATAAGACTTAAATTATTACATATGTAAATAGACATTCTTTCTTTTTTTCTTTCTGAAAATGTGGATATTCTTGTTTGTGCCCCTGCCACACTCTACACAGAGTATAGCTGTATTTCTTGTCTACTTTCGTGAAGGGTGCTACACTGAAAATATCTGTATAACCCAAATTAAAATTCTTGAAGTAAAGGTAAATATTCATTTGTATTTGAAATAATAAGCTGGTTTTACTTTGATTTCTGATTCATTCCTGAACAGTAGAGTGACATTTATATTTGCTATGAGATTTGTTGCCATTATTTCTTCAGTATAGTCTTTGCTCAGTATAATTTTGGTTGTTTTTGTTGATGTATCTATGTGTGGGAGTGTTTATAAGAGTGTTTAATGAGATTCATTTTCTTACCCCATATGATTTTTTGGTAACATCATTGCTGACTTTGGAAAAAAAAGATAAGGATTTCTTAGCTGTAAATATTTAGAACTCATTAAATACTTGTCATGTAATGTTATTAAAGCTAAATTAGATTACGAGAAGTTTTAAGTTTTATCTAAAAAGAAAGATTATAACATATGAAGCCTCTTAAACATAACTATGCAATAAAATGGAAGAAAAAGTCACAGAGAATCTTATATATAATATTCTTATTGTATTAAGAAAATCTTAAAATGTTAATTTTATAGCCAAGATTTTAAAATTTTAAAGTTAAAAGGAAATTTACTGTACAATGTAAAACAAGATGATATGAAAGGGAAGTGTCAGTATTATTATTGATACATATCTGAAAGTTTAACACAAATATGGAAAACAAATTTTTGCATTTAAATACAGTAATAACATAGCCTAGAGAGTCTAAATATTATGAAGTAGTTAGAAGAAACTAAAAATATTTAAAAGAAGAAAAGTCTTTCTATATATTTTTCCATACAGAGTAAAGATACTTTTGAGGGATACATTTAAAGATTAATAACTTTCTCTACCACACGTACTGCCCTTCTTCTCTATAAAGCGAAAAGGCCAAGGTAGTGACTATATACCAATAATATAGTGAGTGAATACTTGCCTAAACACAAATGTTAATAGATTGGCTTCTTCGTACATTATTTTCTCACCAATTGATTCATGTCAGTCTTTTATAATTCTTTCAGAATTCAATGTAATGTTATTGATTCATATCTTGGTATAGTTTGCTCTATATGTCTCTCTACTATATTCTAAACTTGTGAAAGAAGGAAAAAAGATTATATTTACATTAAATAGAGGCTACCTACTGTCTTACTTGGTATAGAGAAGTTCTCAAATATTTGTTCAGTATTTCCATTCATGGTGATACTTTTGATAAAGGCACAGGACTTTAAAAATAAGTTAAAATTAATCAAAGGAAAATAACATAAAGAGATAGAAGTAGGGAAGTAGGAAAAGGAGGAGGAAGAAATGTAGGAAGAGGATTATTGCAGAGAGGAGTCAATATAATTTTTCAACACCTTCTTAGTGTGATTTTATTTTTTTTCAGATTTTAAATTTAACTAGTAGATACTGTATGACTAATTTTTTACCAAGGTGAAGTAGGTAGGTATTTTTGTTGATATATCTGGAAAAGTCCTTTAAAAGAAAGAAAGTCACCAAGTAAGGGTCCTTTTGCACTTTCCCATTCTTCTTGCTTGTCTGACTTGATCTCTCATCCTATAATTATTTTCTAAGTGTGAGATATGAGCTGTTAAATGTTCTAAGTCTAAATTCCTTTGACTATTCAAAATTTGTTTTTGTTTCTGCCAATCACATAAATTTTTTAAGACTCAGTTTCCACATATAAAAAATGAGAGGGTTCAAACATAATTTTTAGGATGTATTTTTGTATTTTAGTTGTAACTAAGGGATGTTATCAATGCAAGGAAACTTTCTTTTTAGCAGAGTCCTTCAGATGAAGTCTAGCTTGCGTGTACTATTATATTCAAACAACGTTGCAATGATATCAGATCATTTCAATCAATAAGTAGTAATTCTTATGGATGACCATATCAGTTAGTGTTCAGTTACAGATAACGGAAACCATTCTATGTATTTAAATCAGAGTGGATTTTACCATTTCAAATGAGATGCTTTACAAAATTGTTTAAAAGGTTGGAAGAACAAATTCTGTGTGGGCTTTCTGTCATATCATGACAGAACTGGCCAAATGAGAGAACTGTAATGAGGAAGCTCTTCCAACCACAGCTGTCCAAGCACAACTGTTGGCTCTACAAATACATCTTAGGTAAAATGTGAAGATCAGGAATTAGTCCTCAGAACTGTGAGTCCTAGAGTCATTCCTTGTCTGCTAGAGTCACAAAAGTAAAATGGATGCCCCTTTGGTGCTATCCTCCCCAGTGAATTCTGGTCTGAATTCAAGTCTTAGGTAAATATCTTCTAAATGAATTCCAGAGATTTAGCTGAAAAAAAGATAAGGAAGTGCAATTTTTGGTTCTCTTAGGAATGCAGTCCAACAAGGTACTAGAAGAAGTTTCAACAAATATTAAGCAAGCTAATTTACCATATCTACCACAGCCAATTAAGTCTTTGATTTAATAGAGCATTTAATAAAATAATGTTAATGATATTAATTTTAAAATAAAGAGATCTGATTTTATCTTCTGTCCGCACCAAAACTAAAAATCCCATCTATCAAAAATAATTATCTCTCTGTTTGCCCCAATTTTCTATGCTAAAATATTGTACTTTTGCATGATATAAATATATATGAATATTATTTATCTCCCAGCCATGACTAGAAGTCTCTCTGGGCGATCTTTTGTAAAAATAAAAAAAAGTTTCTAAAAAACTACACACCAGTTAGAAGAGGTTTTCATGTCAGTCTACTCTTTTTAAGGCATTTAGGGTACGCTCGAACCCTGTTAGGTAAAAGAAAAACAGAAGAATCAATAAAATAAAGACATTAAAATCATAATAAAATAAAATACAAGAAATTATAATTCATAAATAGAATTTTTTAAAAAAATAAGAGGAAATTATTAACCCAAGATGAAAGAAAAAACTAGCTGAATGATGAAGTCAAAAAGAATTTTAAAAAGATTAGATGGCCATATTCAAGTATAAGAAAGTAATAAATTAGGAGAGAATCTGTAGTGATGTAAGAAAGTCATTTTCCTGATCACTGGTATGAAAAATGAAGGACAAAGCTATCCACAATATCCAATGTATTCTGGACAAACATGCATTTTTTTTTTTTTTTTTTTTTTTGCGGTACGCGGGCCTTTCACTCTTGTGGCCTCTCCCATTGCGGAGCACAGGCTCCGGACGCGCAGGCTCAGCGGCCATGGCTCACAGGCCCAGCCGCTCCGCGGCATGTGGGATCTTCCGGGACCGGGGCACGAAACAGTGTCCCCTGCATCGGCAGGCGGACTCTCAACCACTGCACCACCAGGGAAACCCAAACATGCATTTTTAACAGTATGACAGTCTACAGAAGGAAGGTCTCTGCTGTGATTTATGCATTTGAAAAAAATGTGCTTTTAAGTTCTTATTGAAATACTTAAGCTAAACAGGTGACAGAGTACCCTGTTGACAGCATTCCTACAATATTGCTTTTATTCTCATGCACCTCAGCATGAAATGTTTAAATCAAAGAATGTGATTCACTTACTTGAAATAGAGATGTGTAGTAAGCTTTTGTGAGGGATGAGGTAGGCAAGAATTGTATTCAGTTTGGCTTTGCTTAGTGAGGAAACTGTTGCCTTCTATATTAACATGAAATAATGAATGGAAAACTGTAAGGAACCAGGACTTCTATTAGAAAGGAGTCTTAAAATAATAGTCCCAGGCCTCAAAGCTTAGTATCTTTTGCCCCTTGATGTACAGAGACAACCGAACCCACAAAACGTTTTTCAGTAGAATTTTTTCTCCACTTGTGTAACAAAACCCTTTCTCACATATTAGGGAGAACATATTTAAAACACGTGAAAGAAAGGAGAAGCTTGTGGACCATTTATTTATGTATTTAACCACAAAACATGTTTATAAGTTAGAATTAGAAGACAGACTTATGTGGGAGAGTGAAAAGCCTCCTGACAAACCTAGGGTTGATTAACCTGTTTGTTTGTTCCCTTCTATGGGGGGTATATACTCTTTGAAATCAGGAAAGAGGATAAACGTGCTAAAGGGAATAGGAAGAGCCTTCAGATACTCAAAAATTCTTCTTTTATATGAAATAATTTAAAATATACAAACTAAGTTATTTGAAGTCTTTTTTTGGCCTATCAGACAGTAATACTTTATATATTAAAATAGGCAGCATAACTTATGCTTACATTATGCCAGGCACATCACACTTAACAAATTCATTTAATGCTTCTGAGAACCCTATGAGAAAATTGGATGAGTTTTCTCCAGTCTACGGATGCAAAGTTGAGGGAAATGGAGGTCAAATGCTCAGGGAAGCATCCATAGTAAGTGACAGAGCCAGGATTTGGGATCCTTGCCTTCTGATCACTTGGGCAGTGCTCTTAGCCTTTGTACCATATTGCTTCTGGAATATTGATCTCTAGTGATCTTTCGTGTTACTACCCACAGCGGGTAGAAAAGACTGAAATTGAAATTTATTTTTGACTTCTTGGGAACCTATGTATCACTGGCTTTAAATTATGCCTAAACCATTCTTTTGAACTTCTGTTCTAACTTAATTCTCTTAATTTGCAATATGATTCTTTACAGAGATGTGGAGGTCTTTTCTTTCCCTTCATACATTTTGCCATCTTCAAACAGGCAAAATGTTAAAAGGTATTAGGAATTAAAATAAATGATTTGGAGAGGTCTCAAAACTGTTATTTGAGAGTGATAAACATGAGATAAAATTTGCAAGGACATTACTAATGAACCATAAACAAACAACAATAATATATATATATTTGTGTATATAGTAATATTTAAGATTCTCTTCATTGAAATCATAAAGAGTTTTTTTTCTTTAATTATAGAATTAGAATCTCTGAAAGGGAAGTAGATAATCTTCATTTTTAAAAATGAGTACCTGGGCTTCCCTGGTGAGTGGTTGAGAGTCCACCTGCCGATGCAGGGGACACGGGTTCGTGCCCCAGTCTGGGAAGATCCCACATGCCGCGGAGCGGCTGGGCCCGTGAGCCATGGCCGCTGAGCCTGTGCATCCAGAGCCTGTGCTCCACAACAGGAGAGGCCACAACAGTGAGAGGCCCTAGTACTACAAAAAAAAAAAAAAAAAAAAAAATATATATATATATATATATATATATATCCTCCTTATTGAAACATACTGTGCTGATATTTAAGAGTGTAGCTATGAATAAAGTAGACAGGTCCCTACTCTCTTGGAGTTTACAAAGTAGCAGATAAGACATGCTTAAAAATAGCAAATAATTAATGTAAAAGTTATGAGTAACAATTGGCATAAAGGAGAAATTGATGGTGCTATGAGATTATATTATGAGGCCATCCAACCTAATCTGGTAGGGAGGGTCAGGAGTAATGTCCTTTATAACTGAAATTTCAGCTGATGTTTAAATGGTGAAGAGGTAAAGAGCAGAATCCCCAGTGTGGGATTCTACCAGTTGCTGAGTATGTCTATTCCAGTTATGCATTCTATAACTGGGAAAATAATTGTGTGACGGGTTCAGGGAACCACTGTACCCACTGTGAGATGGATCTGAGCGAAAACTCCATTGATCACCTGACTTTCATATGACTTTGACTGGTGGACCACAGTGATGTTTTGGGTCTCCTGGAATTAGTGCTAGTTCAGAGCCGATGTTCAGCAATAATAAAAAGGTCTGATTATTTTCTTTTCCCCATTGTACAGTCACTCCAGTTAAAGGTCTTAAGTCCCTCTGGGGAAGGCTGGGAGAAAGTTTAACAATGTACATCTTTGGCAGTATAGTGGGGTCCTTCCTCAAGGGAGCTCCATTCCCTCTTCTTTCAAGTGATTCTGAGTCTGTTACCTGGTTCAAGTTTGGGAACTGTTTGAGGGGTTGTGAAAGTCAGTTTTTTTTTTGTTTTTTTTTTTTGTTTTTTTTGCGGTACGCGGGCCTCTCACTGCTGTGGCCTCTCCTCGCTGCGGAGCACAGGCTCCGGAAGCGCAGGCTCAGCGGCCATGACTCACGGGCCCAGCCGCAACGCGGCATGTAGGATCCTCCCGGACCGGGGCATGAACCCACGTCCCCTGCATTGGCAGGCGGACTCTCAACCACTGCGCCACCAGGGAAGCCCCTAAGAGTCAGTTTTTATGGTTCAAGTTAGACTTTTGTTCCGTTTTTCTTTGCCTCTTGTTTCCTTCTTATCTGACTTGACGTTATTTCCTATTTCCACAACTCTTTTCAAAGTTCCAAACTCTTTTCAAATGACCTCTGTTAGATTTAATTTTAGTCATCTTACCTGATCCCTTAGCAGCGCCCTACACAGTGGACCTCACTTTGCTTCTTAAAACATCCCACTGTATTTCACTGAAAACAAAGTGGATTTTAATAAAGTGTACATTTGATTGTGAAATTCCATTATTGAAGACCCTTTGATAGCTTCCTATACCCTTAGGATAATATTCTAAATTCTTAGAGGTATCTTTACATGGTCATCTTTTATCATTCTAATTATATTTTCTTTAGCTGTTGAAAAAAGTATGTGCATAAAATATGACCTATTTCAATATAACAAGCTATAAAAATAGCAAAGTTTTAATCTCCAAAATAAAGTTGAAATATATGAAATTTTATTTTACATTAAAGTGAAAATGTAGAAACATTAATCAAAATCTGACATGGCTCATTGACAGTACTTAATGAATAAGAAAAACAGTTTAGAATAAAACAAGGGCAGCAAAACCAGAAGATAATTGATGAATGGAGGAGATCATAAAGCCATAGATTCTTAAAGAGAAGGCTTTAGATTTCTGAATTAGAGTCAGAAACCCCCAGATCTATGGGAAAGGGGAAAATAATGACTGGAGGGAAAAAATATTGGGAATCAATTCTGTCACAAGATTATGCTGAATCAGTCCCACTTGAGGCTTCACTAAGAAATAAAGTCTTCTCCCCATTAAAACCATCACTACCCCTCAATTAAGAATTCCTATGAAAAATTTTAAATATCCAGCAACAGTATTCAGATACCACAACCACAGTCAAGAAATAGTTCATTAGTGGCTCCTTATTGTGAAAAAGAAAATATCAAAGGAAGGAAGGAAATTAACAGTGTTGGGGGAGAAGGATTATTTTTTATGTTATGGAAATTAATGCATAATTGAATGAAGAAGATATGGATCCAGTAGACAATAGATATTGATGATGATAGAAATAGAAAAAAATAAAGGTGAAAACAAGAGACAGGAAAGCTTTACTAACATCACCTGGCCAAGTCATTTTGTCCATGTGGTTTTTTTCAGTGCCTCATTATGGTGTATGCTTTCTAATAGGCTTTAACATGTACTCAAAAATCTTCCTACTATGCACCCACTCTTAAATATATATCTACATACTTGTAGCTATACATCTTGCCTCTAGTTGTATTGATTTTCTATTGCTGCTATAACAAATTACTATGAACTCAGTGGTGTAAAACAACACAAATTTATTTTCCTATAGTTTTGTAGGTTGGAAGCCCAACACTGGTCTCACTGGGCTAAAATCAAGGTCTTGGAAAGGCTGCATTCCTCTCTGGAAGCTCTAGGGAAGTGTCTGTTTCCTTGTCTTTTCCAGTTTCTAGAGGTCTCCACATTCCCTGACCTGTAACCCTCTTCTTCCATCTTCAAAGCCAGCAAAGTTACATCCCTCTAACTAGTAATCCCTTGTAACTAGTCTTCCTTCATTACAACTCCCGCTCAACACACCCAGGGAAGGTTCTTTCCTTTTAAGAATTTATGTGCTTAGATAGGGCCCACCCAAATAATACAGGGTAATCTTCCCATCTCAAGGTCCTTAACCTTAATCACATCTGCAATGTCCTTTTTGACATGTATGGTAACATATTTTCAGGTTCCAGGAATTAGGACAAGGACATCTTTGAGGGAAAGGAGGTATTATTCTTCAGATCACAGTCAGAAAGGAATAGATATCAGGGTTCAGGAAAAAGGACAAAATATCACTCACTTAACACAAAGTAGTATTTTACCTTTATGAAAATAAATTGCGAGGGATGAATTTTAGTTTTTTCTATTGTCAGTCAGTGGGGAAAAGGCATTCCTGTGATTTCTTTGTAAGTATGATGTCTTTGTAATACTGAAATTATGTAGTCTTACTATTGTAGTAGTAGCTGTTATATAAAATAGCTGGTGTGTTTATATGTGTATAAGCAGAATGGTGCCCTGCTCAGGAGGAAGTTTTCTCCTCTTGACATCTTCAGTCCATTTCATCTAACACCTGCCAGCACCACTATTGGCAGTCACATTGTCACTTGCTTTCTCTAGGCATTTAGGGATGTCATTAGGCCTTAGGCTTTTTGTAGCAAGAAAGGATATATGCTTTGTACTTTTTCTCTTGTCATATTTGGCAGCCTTTCTTTGAAATTACTGCAGTGTTCCATCTGCCAGATGTCAATAAAATTTGAAGGAAAGGGACAAGCACTATAGATACTTCAGTGGAATATGGTTTTAAGGCTGATGAAGGAGATACAAACCTACAGATGTAACAATTGCTTTTAAAGTGCTTTCCTTGCCATTAAAATATAGAAATATGGAAAGGGAAAAGCTAGTATCAAAGATAAGTTCATATATATATATATATATATATATATATATATATATATATACACACATATATATATGCATATGGACAGAAGTAAAATGAAGTAAAAGAAGAATGCACAATACAAATAAAACTTTGCAGAAGGAGAAAACAAACAAATCTGTAAAAAGGAAGGAGAAAAAGTAGTGAATCATGAGTAAACAGGAAAGGTATATCACGCAGTCTTGAGGGCCTCTTGATTTTCTACCTGAGAAAAATTAATCCACCTATTTAATCATTTTATTTTGATTTTATTTTAATATATATGTATCTATATAAAATTAGTTCAGGCAATATCAGAATTTTTAGAAATGAATTATTAACTAGTTAATATATTAGAACTAATTTTTGATGGTACAACAAAACAGAGCCCTGAAGTAATAAAATTAATTCCCTTGATTTATAAAGTTATTTATAAATTGTATTAGCATACATCATTTTATCTAATTATACTGTCAATCCTGGAAAATACAGAGGGCAAGTGCCGTATATTACAGATGAGAGAACTGAGACCTAAGACAAAGCACATATAAGCAATGGAAATGGGACTAGAAAACTGGTTTTCTTCCTCCCATCTAGCTCTTTTACTGTTTTCTCAATACAACTCCAACTACATTAGGAAAGGCAGGTTTGGGTGTGAGGAAGAATGGAATAAACAAACAAAGAAGCAAACAAAACTAAAGTATGAGATTAAAAACATATGGATATAATCCAGAACCGTCACAGTGACACTTCTGAATATTTAAAACAAAGAAGATGTAAACAATAGAAAGGGTATGTAAAACATGAAAAAGGGAGAGTGGGCAATAGGTGTGATACTACAGCTCAATTATACATCACAATTCGGCTTGGTAAGGTAAGCTATAGAATATTCCTTTACAAAGTCTATTTTAAGGGTGTGTAACTCAGAGTTCTCCAGAGAAACAGAAATATATATATATATATATATATTTAGTTAGTTATTTATATTTGAGAGGTTGATTTATTATATTATCATAAAGAATTGGCTCACATGATTATGGAGACTGGCTAGTCTAAAATCTGCAGTGTGAGCTGTCAGGCCAGAGACTCAGGAGAGCCAATGGCCAAAGTCCTAACCCAAAGTCTGCCATATTAGAGACCCAGGATAGAAGATGGAGTATGATAGTATAGAAGATGAAGTCTGAAGGCAGTTTGCTGGAGAATTCTCTCTTGCTTAGGGGAGGCCTGTCTTTCCATTCTAATCAGGCTTTCAACTGATTGGGTAAGGCCCGCCCACATTATGGTGGGCATTCTGCTTTATCCCAAGTTCATCATTTAAATGTTAATCTCATCCAAAATTACCCTCCAAGTTGACACATAAAATCAACCATCACAAAAAATATATCCTCAATAGGAAGCTAAACATCCAGAGTTAAAAATTATAACTTACTCTATAATTTTCACCTTGCTTTTAAAAAAATAATAATTTAATAAATATTTACTAAGTATCTACTGAGTGTTATGCTATATTCTAGTCTAATGATGAAGTGGTGATACTTATAGACAAGCCCCTGACCCTCATGCTTTTTATATGACCATTATCACCAATAATTTAATTCTGTGGAAGTGACATTGGAATCACTTAGGTAGTTAAAGCAAAAGGCCTCTTTCTCCAATGTACACATAAGACCTTCTTCCTCATGGGCAGATTCTTCCTCTGACATCCTAAGTAATATAAATTCATTGGCTATTAGGGGCAGATAGAAGCATTTAACAATGGTTAGTGAAACATATATCTCTAACCACCTACTCTGGGAGAAAACAGAATTAAATATTTTAAAGAGCTTTCTATACTTTCTGTTAAGTTGTATTAAGATCATGTTTACCAAAGGACCTTACAGGGAGCTATAATTTCTTTAAAGTGTTACCTATAGTATATTAAGCCTGCCAGTATTGGAAACAGCTTAAAGAGAGAATATTACATGTATATGTACGTTGTACTTTGTAACATATGTTTGCTCCAAAAGTAAACAAAACGCTTACTATAAACCAAAAATTTCAGTTTGATTGTTTTGTGGGGTTTTGTACCTATTAAATTATTTAGTATTAATAATTTTTTTTTTTTTTTCGTTATGCGGGCCTCTCACTGTTGTGGCATCTCCCGTCGCGGAGCACAGGCTCTGGACGCGCAGGCTCAGCGGCCATGGCTCATGGGCCCAGCCGCTCCGCGGCACGTAGGATCCTCCCGGACTGGGGCACAATCCCGTGTCCCCTGCACCAGCAGGCGGACTCTCAACCACTGTGCCACCACGGAAGCCCTAGTATTAATAAATTTTAAATGAGGTTGATGATACTCCTGAAGAATTATATATATATATATATATATACACACACACACACACACACACACACATACATATATATTTATATACAGGAATGCTTACTTATTGAAATATATACCCTCTGCATTAATTTCCTTAAGCTGCTGTAACAAATTATCACAAACTTGATGGCTTTAAACAACAGAAATAATTCTTCCACATTTCTGGAGGCCAGAAATCTTAACTCAGTAGCACTGGGCTAAAATCAAAGTGTCAGCAGAGTCATATTCACAGAAGTTCTAGGGGAGAATCCATTCTTTGCCTTTTTCTGGTTTCTGTTGGTTGCTGGGATTCCTTGGATTGTGGTCACATTATTCCAATTGTTCAGGCCTTCAAATCTTTCTTTGTTCCACTTTCATATTGATTTCTTCTCTGTGTGTCTGTGTAAAATCACCTTCTGCCTTTATCTTATAAAACTTCTTCTGATTGTATTTAGAGCCCACCTGGATAATCAAGGATAGTCTTATCTCTCAATAACCTTAATTTAATCACATTAGAAAAGATGTTTTTCACTCATGAGATAACACTTTTAGGTTCTGGGTCTTAGGACCTGAAATATTTGGGAGTCCATTAGCCAGGGTACAACACCCTCCTTGCATCACATGATTCATTTTCATTTTCACTGGATCTGCCGAGATACATTCAGTTACGGTACTGTAAAAAACAACCCCAATTGGGCTTCCCTGGTGGCAGTGGTTGAGAGTATGCCTGCCACTGCAGGGGACACGGGTTCGTGCCCCTGGTCCGGGAAGATCCCACATGCCGTGGAGCTGCTAGGCCCGTGAGCCATGGCCGCTGAGCCTACGCATCTGGAGCCTGTGCTCCGCAACGGGAGAGGCCACAACAGTGAGAGGCCCACGTACCGCAAAAAGAAAAAAAAAAACCAAATATTGGTGTCTTAAAACAACAGATGTTTATCTGTCTCTCATGTTACATATCCATCACAGTGTCCTTAAACAGGGACTACGCTGAATGAGCCTTTACTCTTGAGAATATGGCCTATCACAAAAGGAAGGGACTGTGTGAATTGTGCATCACCAACTTTTTTAAAAATTCCAATATGACATAGAGAAAATTGATTTTGGGTAAAAGTTAAGTATAAACTGAACTTATTTAGAATGACATGGTTTACCACCAGCATCAAGATTTTAACTGGAGATTCTGCTTTAAGATTTTAAATAGAAATTTAGAAAATGCCATATTATTTTAATATATTATCTATTAAATAATAGGCTACCTTAAAATATATTGGTTACTACTCAGAACACTGGGACTATTTTCTCTCAGTGGTATTGATTCAGATTTTGAAGAATAACTGAACTAGATACTGCTATGTGGATGGGCCTAAACATATTTCCTTGGGGTGACAGGGGAAGAGGTGATATTGTCTCATACAACAGTATGAATAACAGGAGCTTTGGAAAGACTTTGATGTTTGTCTTTTGAGTTGCTTTTTCAGCAGAAAGTGGATAGAGAATATAGTTTATTTTTTTATGTAGGGTCAAACAAAGGGCAGTGGCCAATGAAAGTGAAGATGAATTATTGAAGTGTTCTGAAGCTAAGAAGAACTTGAAATCAGTTTTAGATATTTGCAGCAAGGCCAAGTTCCTAAGGGAAAGCTTGCAAAGCTGCTTTTGGTTGGATAGCATTTGCTGAAAATGTATCCTCAGCATTAGGCGAAGACACACTTATTTGATCATCTTGACAGAGTGGCTGTAGGAAATGAATCTTTGTGATATAAAGGAAAATGGTGACATGATTTACATGAAAGCATGTTATAAACTGGAAAAGATGACACAAACATAGATTTCTTTATCCCTGAATTTTCATGTGTTAATTCATTGGAATGTCTCAGAATTTACAGCTCAAATACATACAAAGGATATACGTTTTACGGGTGATTTGATATTACCTTAAAATTTCCCAACATTAGAACCCTGAATTACAATGTAGGACAGCAAATTGCAGAGAAATGAAATTAAGAGGCTCTCTCTAAATCATCAGCCAGGACAAACATGTTTAGAGCAGGTAGAATGAAATAAGCAAAAGAAGTGGTGACCTCTGGAGAGCTTGGAAGTGAAGAGGAAACCAGGAAGTGAAGAGGAAGCCAATAAGTGAATAGATGCAGGTAATGGAGAAGGATAAACATCGTCATAAAATTTTAGGGAATTTGTTTTGTGATCTACCATGTGACGTATTCTAAACAGCATTCCATGTGCACTTGAAAAAATGTGTATTCTGTATTTTTTAATCGATGTCTGTGGATATCTATTAAGTCCAACTGATCTACTGTGTCTTTTAATACCACTGTTTCCTTATTAATTTTTTGTCTGGATAATCTGTCCATTGATGTAAGTGGGGTGTTAAAATCCCCTACTATTATTGTATTATTGTCATTTTCTCCATTTATGTCTGTTTCTATTTGCTTTATATATTTATGTGCACCCATATTGGGTGTGTATATGTTAATAAGTGTAATATCCACTTCTTTTATTGATCAATTTTCATTATATAATGCCCTGAATTGTCTTTTGTTACTGACTTTGCTTTAAAGTCTACTTTATCTGATATGAGTAATGCTATCCCAGCTTTCTTGTAGTTTCTATTTGCATACAATATCTTTTTCTATCCCCTCACTTTTACTCTGTTTGACTCAGCTCTAAGGTGAATCTATGGAAGTAGCATATATATGGATCTTGTTTTCTTATCCAATCAATCACCCTATGTCTTTCAATTGGAACATTTAATCCATTGACATTTAAAGTACGTATTGATAAGTATGTACTTATTACCATCTTGTTACTTCTTTTCTGGTTGTTTTTGTAGTTCTCTGTTCTTTTCTTCTTTTAGTTTCTTTTTTCATTTTCTTCCCTGTAATTTGATGATTTTCTTTAGTAGTAAGCTTGTGTTCCTTCCTTTCTAGTTTTTGTGTATGCTGATAGCTTTATAGGGGTTCCCTTTTATGTGACTTTCTGTTGACTATATCTTTAATTTTGCCATTTTAATTGTGATATGTCTACGTGTGGGTTTCTTTGGGTTCATCTTTTTTGGGCCTTTCTGTGATTCCTGTAACTAGATATCTGTTTCCTTCTTCAGGTTCAGAAAGTTTTTCCTTTTTTTTTTTTTTCTTTTGCGGTACGCGGCCCTCTCACTGTTGTGGCCTCTCCCGTTGCAGAGCACAGGCTGCGGACGCACAGGCTCAGCGGCCATGGCTCATGGGCCCAGCCACTCCGCAGCATGTGGGATCTTCCCAGACTGGGACATGAACCCGTGTCCCCTGCATCGGCGGGCAGACCGTCAACCACTGCGTCACTAGGGAAGCTCAGAAAGTTTTCAGCCATAATTTCATCAAATGCTTTTCAACCGCCCTTTCTCCTTCTTCTCTCTCTGGGATCCCTATAACACAAATGTTAGTACACTTGATATTATTCCAGAGGTCCCTTAAACTGTCCTGTTTTTTTAAAATTTGTTTTTCTTTTTTGCTGTTCTGATTTCTATTATTCTGTCTTCCAGATCACTTATTCATCCTTCTGTATCACCTAGTTTGCTGTTAATTCCTTAATTGTGTTTTTCATTTTAGTTATTTTATTCTTCAACTCTAAGTGATTCTTTTCTATATTTTCTAGTTCCTTGTTATAATTCTCACTGTGTTTGTGTATTCTTTGCTCAAGTTCAGTTAGTATTCTTATTACTAATGCTCTGAAGTCTTTATCTGTTAAATCTATTTCTATTTCATTAGTTATTTTTCAGGGTTTTTTTCTTGTTCTTGGGTTTGAAACAAATTCCTCTGTTTTCTCATTTAATTTCTCTGGCTCTACAAAATTAGGTGAAGCAGTTACCTATCCCAGTCTTGAATTGGTGTCCTTGTATAGGAGCATCCCTTTGTAGTCTGAGTGTGCCGATTGACATTCGTGGGGGAGCTGGATCTGAAATGAGCATGGTTTACATCTTTCCCCATGTGTGTTGGCAGCTATCACCTTGGTAGGAAGCGTGGCTGGATATAGAGGGGTTAGAGTCAGAGCTGGTTGTGATCCAGGGCTGCTTCTATGTTCAGTGGCTGTCACTACCCTAGTAGGGGCAGGGTCTGGTCCCAACATGTTTGAGCAGAAGCCCTGAATGTCAGAGCTGAGCTGGTTCTGAGCCCTCTAAGTGTGTACTCACCCTCTCCCAGCAACAGCAACTTTGCCCCAGAGGGGAGCAGTGCTGGAACAAGAGGGGCCCTAGCAGGCACTCAGTACAAGCCAGGACACATTCTGGGATAGTTTTGGCACAGGAGTCCAAGCTCCAAGCACCTCCTTATTTGAAGGAAGCAGTGACTTCCCTCACACCCTTCAGATGCGCTGCTGGGTGTGAGGTGATTGTGTCCCCCTAAAGTGTGAAGTCCCCTCAGCAATGGCAACTTTCACTGTATTGTGGAGCTACACTGGAGCTAGAGGAAATGGAGCCAGGTGCTCATTGTGAGTCGTAACACATGCTAGGGCAGTCACATGAAAGTAGTCAGTACCCTGGGCAGTTTCAGTCTACTTCCTCTGCCTTGTTCCTGGGAGTAAGCAAGCATACATGCACATTCTTCACGAGCAGAGTGTCAGTTTCTTACAGCCCTCCTGTGAGTCCCACTGGTTTGCAAACCAGCTAAAGGAAGTCATCTTCCTAATGTCAGACCCCTGGGCTGGCCTGTAGTTTGAACTGTGTAGTTCAAACTGTATGTAGTTTGAACTGTTCACTCCTCAGGGAAGATCTCCAAGCCTGTGACCCAGCCCTCTCCCCTTCTGTGTCTCCTTACAGGGGTACGAGTTCTGAACTGATCACTTCTCTTCCCTTCATATCCAACTCTGTGTGGATCTTCCTTTATAGCCTCGGTTGTAGAGGAGTCTTTCTGCCAATCTCCAGTTTGTTTTCAGTGAGAATTTCTCCACATGTAGATGTATTTTTGATGTATTCGTGGAGGGAGGTGAGCTCAGCATTCTCCTACTCTGCTATCTTGATCTCCTCCCCAAAAGATCTATTTTATATGCAAGTTTGGGAATAGCTCCTCCATAGCTCTTGGGTCTTTCTTTGTGAAGGAAAACATAGAAGACCGGTGTTAGTGGTCATTCTATAGCTCTGGTCATTGCATTTGGTTTTATGGTTGCAACTGTACTCATCCTTTCTCTACTATTTCATCCATGCTAAATTTCACTTATCATCAACTGTCACCTCAGAATGTCCTGACGGCTTATCAAGTAATGTGACCCAAATTTTCATTCTCAAGGGGTCATTGTGTTTTCAGGATGCATTTGCTGCTGCAACAACTAACATTGTCAATTCATCATTATGATAGGGCAAGAGAATATCAGAAGGCATCCATGTTTATCAGCTTGGCTTCACACATCCTCATTCTCCATTGCAAAAAAGCAGCCCTACATCCTTCTGTTGATCAGGGTCAGTTACCCCTGCCAGTATAGTGATTCCTCCTTCTCTCCTGTTGGCCCCTGAACATAAATATTCCTAAAAACCCTGGTGTAACCTCTAGTTTGTAGTCCAATGGAACACTTCCTGTGTCTCCTTACCCGAGGGTGACCCCTTTGTGAACTAAGATCTCCAATCTTGAAGAGTCCAGGGATGTAGGGAGAGGAAGCAGGCATTTGCTAATGGGTCATTAGAAATAATAATTAGTGTAGCCCTACCTACTTCTCCACATTGGTTCTGGGACCTATGTAATCTTTCTACTGGGGACACAACACCATATATATCCTCAGAATTAATATATTTACTTTATTCTGAAGTATGGCGTCCCATTATTTCATATTGTTGTCTTTGAGATAGTAATTCAGCTCTGCATTTAAAAAGCTATTACAGATTGTTATGGGACCAACTGTTTCTAGATGGTGCACTGTGTGACATAATCCTTCAGTGTGAAGTGAGTACCATGGTCATTTCCCATGGTCATTTCCTATGTCAGATTCCATGCCTGTATATCAGGTATTCTATAAGATACTGTATAGTGGTTTTGGCTTACTCTTTGAAAGGAGAAAAGGTAAATGCATAGTCAGAAATGTATCTCTTTCTGAGAAGATGGATTTCTGAGTCCAAACTAGATTGAGCCCAATATTTTCTAGTTGCCATCAAGTCGCTGGTTGATTCCACTGAGAAATATTGCCATATTGTGTATTCAGCTTTGGTGTTTTACTGAACTTTTGGACTTTCAGACATAGCAATAGCTAGTAAGGATCTATGCTGCTGGGTTCCTAGATAGCCTCTGTCTCTGCCATGTTCACACTTTTCATGCCTAGATAGTAAATTCTAGAATGGTCAGTGAAAAATGTTGTCTAACATCAACTGGCCAAGTCATTTTGTCTATGTGATTGGTCAGTACCTTATTGTGGTATGTGTTTTTTAATAGGCTTTAACATGTACTGTGAGAATCTTCCTACTATGCACCCACTCATCTACCTATCTATCTATCTATCTGTCTATCTACCTACCTACCTACCTGTGTCTCCATATGCTTGTATCACACATATTCTGGTCTCTAGTTACATTAATTTTCTATTGATTCTATAACAAATTACCACAAATTCAATAGTGTAAAGCAATTTTATTTTTATTTAGTTCTGTAGGTTAGAAGTTCAACACCAATCTCACTAGGTTAAAATCAAGGTCTTGGCAAGCTGCATTCTTCTCTGGAAGCACTAGGGGAGTGTCTGTTTTCTTGCCTTTTCCAATTTCTAGAGGTTTCCACATTCCTTGACTTGTGGCCTTCTTCCTTCATCTTCAAAGCCAGCAAGTTTACATCTCTTTTACTATTCTTCCATAGTCAGAACTCCTCAATATAGCCAGGCCCCGCCCAAATAATACAAAGTAATCTTTCCATCTTAAGGACCTTAACCCTAATCACATCTGCAAAGCTCCTTTGGACATGTAAGGTAACATATTCTCATTTTCTAGGAATTAGGACATAGACACCTTTGGGGGACAGGGGGATTATTCTTCTTACCATACCAGTTTTCTAGTTCTTTTCATTCCAGACCACTGACTGCATAAACAGACCATTCTTGGTCACTGTCTAGGACTGTATTCTTTATCTCTTTAGGACACCTTTTCTGCACCCAATATGGATGACTAGGTACACTACTGTAGTTAAGTTCACTGGGAAGATTTTTCATCTCCACTCTCTTCTAAGACCACCCTTGGATGTGGCTGTAAGGCAGCTGCCATTCATTTTTTGTTTCCACCCTAAGAATCTATCTGTAAACCAGCCTCAGATTATTTTTTTCCCTCCTTCAGCTGGTAATAAGGGCTCATCCTTACAATATGACCACAAGCTCACTGTAGGTACCTGATCATGTAGTTTATTCATACATTCTCATCCTGTTTAGGGTCAAAGCAGGACAAAATATTTTTATCTTAAAATGACCTGCAGCTACACTCATCTGAATTTTTACATATAGTGCTTACAACATAACACAGCTCTAATAGTCCAGACTTCTTTGAACTATATTGTGACGGAGAGTGGGAGAGTTAATATAAATCTGAAGCAAAACTGTACGTGAATATTATCGTTCATCTCACGTGAATGCAAACTATTTATCATCATCTTATCTAATGGGATTTGAAAAAAATAGTATTTGCCAAGTCAATGATCACATTAAATCCACACGAGACTTTAATAATGTGCTCTATCAGAAATACAATGACCAGCAAAGCAGCTGTGATTGGGACTACTTGGCTAAGCCTGCCGTATTCCACAGATATCTCTAGTAATCATCTGATTTCTGCAGGAATCAGACTGGCAAATGAGGTAGAGATATGATAGAGACAACCAGTCATGCATCTTTTAGTTCTTTATTGATGGCACTAATCTATTTTTATCTTATCTTGTAGTCTGAGGACTCAGTGTGGGAGTTACTCTAATGCTAAATATATCCATTCCAATTACATGCTTGAAGTTTGGGAAAATGATTACTTGGTGGGGTCATGGGCCTTGTGGGGCCCACCAGGAGCCAGCATCTTAGCTAGAACTTCATTTATTACTTGGTCCCTGTAAGTTCCCACTTATTACAGGGGAGCCATCATAGCTTTTTTGGTCTCTTAATTCCAGTGTCAATTCAGATATTGAGTGCAATAGTCCTGAAACTCAGTATTCCCCTTTCTCCAAGACTGGGACAATCACCACAGTATATACTTTTTTTGGTGTTGAAAAGTCTCTCCTCATCATGGCATAGCCACTTCTTAAGCTGACTCTGGATCTACATTCTGGCTGACATTTGGGACTGAACAGGGCATTTTGCCTTTGGGCTGCTGTGAATGCCTTCAACCTCCTGCAGGTTTGTATACAAATGGCTACACCCTAAAGTTAATAAAGTTATTTTCCATGGACCAACACTGAGAATCTGTGGCAGAGTCACAGACTGTATTACTTAACTACAGGTTGGGTAGAGAAATATATAAAATGTATACAGTGATTTACTTCTCACTGGGGTAGGAGCCAACCATTTTCTTTTAATGGAATCCAACCAGCTCAATTTGTCTATGTAATTGTTTCTATGGTAACCATTAGACTGTAAAGTGCAGACTTTTTTGTGCAAATATAGTATGGGGGGTGAACAGTGTGGTGTGAAAGGAAGGTTACAGATAGGTCAATGTTTCTGTAGCGTACATTAACAGGAAGGAAATAGAAATTGTAGATGTCAGAGCATGTCTTTAGGAAAGTGACCAGAGCCTAAAGACCTGAAATCTAGGGCACATTAAGCACTGATGGAAGGGCATTAAGCACTTTGCATGAAAAAGAGAAGATTTAGAAAGTACATGACAGTTGTCTTCCATTGTCTACAAGTTTGCTGTGTGTGATGTTTGCACAGGGATTTTCAGCTTACTTCAATGTGATCCACAAGAATTTGCAGGTTACTAAATACCTTTATTGTAGTAGAATTATATCAAAAAAAAGCCTTTCAGGTGCTTCTATAACTCTTCAGTTGTGAAAAGTAACATCTATGAAATTAAATTCAAATTTATGAAAAGCCTTGGGATTTTTAGAGAAAAGCCATGGCATAAATGCCAGGAAATTAATATGTACATATATGTATATATTTTGGTAAAATCTGAAACTATTATAAAACTTGTTTTCATATTCAGTTTCATCCAAGAATCACAAAATACTTTATGAATTAATTAGCTCAATTGCTTTCAGTATATGAATAAATGTAAGTCCCAGAGAGTCAAATAATTCACTTTCAGTACTATAGGGAAAAGATTGCCATGTTGATTCAAAGTGTATCTGAACTTCCAAATTTGTCTCATGTTACATTAAGTCCATTTGTAGAATTATGTTAATAACTAAATAATTTTTATTAGTAGTAAAATCATTTACATTTACCTTTTATCCTGCAAAATATATTACAATGTAAAAGAATATCTGTAAAAATAAAAGGGCATGTGTTATTATACATAGTTTATACTGAGGAAACAGAGGCAGAGAAATGGTAGGTGAATTCCTTAAAGTTTCCTGGCTAGTAAGTAATGGGGCCAAGCATAGAAAGATCATCTACCTTGTAGTGGAGATCTCTTTATACAATTTTAGCATTTGCATAACTCAATTCATGTGGTATTTCGAAGATTAAAGATAGCTTTTGGTCATTATATCTCCCATAGCAGTCTATAAGTAGTTAGAAATCAATTAATGTTTGTTGAATTGAAATAATGTGATAATAAGATATAAAATTAGAAACATGTCTTTTTTTAATGAAGTTATATAAAATGGCTCTGAAGTCAGATTGTTCCTCCCTTTATTAATTGTGTGAACTCAGGCATGTTTCCTAAACTCTCTAGATATCAATTTTCTCATCTGTAAACTGGAAGTAATAATAACACCTACTTCATAGAGTTGCCATGTGAATTAATCAAATTAATATATGTAGAGTACCTAAAACATTGCCTGGCACAAATAAGATCTCAGTAAATATTATTATTATTCTGGGATATTTCCACTACAGAAATACAGCTTTTGTCTTCTTTCAAGAAAATGAAACTTCCCAAAACTTCTCTGGAGGTCATTTAAATCACATATAATTTTAGAGACACAAAAATTACTTATGGAAGCCATTGTAATTTACATATGAAGAAAATAAGACCCAGGAAAATTACAGGCCTTTCCAAAGATAGCTCTTGGTGATGGCATGTGGTCCAATAATCTTGTATTCTTATAAAGTGTTATTTGGAATTAATTGTACTTGGATTAAGACAATATAGAAGTTTTTGCATTTATACATTTTTTATGAAAGTATTTAACTTAAAAAATTTTGCTGCTTAAAATTGTAAGATTTTACTTCTTTAAAATTTTTTCCAGGTGATTTTGTATAAATGAGGTGCAATTGTACTTTTCAGTTTCAAACATAATCATAGGTAATTATCTTAATTCAGTAAGCACCAATAGTATAATTCATGGGAAAGTGTGTATAATGTTGAATACAGATCTTCTGATCCTTTTAGTGACTCCCTATTAATATATTAAGCACTCTTGAAAAGATGTATACTCTCTAAAGTATAAGAAAACTTAGAATTAGGCATGATTTAAGGAACCATAGGAGACAAAGAACCATTATTATATTTATTATCGATTTAATAATAATTGAAGATAGTTTCAGAGATTTAAGTGTGTCTTTTTTTAACTGACTCCTTGATTTACAATGAAATTTGATTTGGTTAATAAGGGTTTAAAAATGATTTTATTACCCAATACTGGTAATGTGAATAATGGTGAATTGAATATGTGAATTTAGTTTTAAATCTATATTATCTGCACATTATGTGAATATAGAAAACTATTAGATTTATCTTTTAAATGAAATGGGTGTAGAATTATGGAATTACACAAATGAATGTACATATTATCCATTTAAAAATTTAATTACTCTTTATAATATGCTTAAATGGCTAAATATATATCTTTTCTTCAGGCTTCCATACATTTATACAGTTTAAAATATTTTTTTCGATTCTTTAAAAATGAACCATGAAAATTAATTATGTCAATTTACAGTATATACAAAAGTTTACTTCTATCACATATAGAATCATTTGATTTGTGCATTCTTAAAAATACACAATATGCAAGAATTCATCCTAACAGATAGGGCTAAAAGAGTGAACGCTTAAATCACAACTTCATGTTATTCAACAATGGGAAATTTCAATTCAAATATAAGAACAATCACCTTGACTTATATTTCAGATATCAATGCCTGCTTGCCAATGAAAATAATTGCATGTACTTAGATTTGCTTATCTTTTAAGTTCTTCTCTTTAGATGGTCACAGCCGTTTGGTTGAATGCAAATTAGGCTTTCAGGATCAGAAAACTTATAAGTAAACAGCATATTTCATGATAAATTTAAACAGTTTCCACATTCTTTCACAGTACTGGACAAAGGAAATTGCCATAAATAAGCAAGCTTTTATATGAAAGGGCACACCTACTGCAGCTCCGCTATATCAGAAACAGTTCTTTCAACTTCCTTGAATTACAGATATTAGAATATCTTATATGTAAAGCTTGATGTTGTGATTGCCAGTAAAGATTTTAAAATGTGCAGTTCCTGTGGGTCAAGAGATATAACCTCTGAAAGTTAGAGGAAAAGACTTGCTCTTGATTTTCCTGTTTTTTGTCCATCGTAAGTGAGCTGGATGCTGGTTTGATATAATTCTGACAGGTGCTCTAGCCTGTGAACTGTTCTCAGTTGTAACTAGATTGTTATTTGGACTAGTGGGAAAATGTTTTGTTAGCAGGACATTGCAAGTAAAAAGAAAGTGTGGAGGTTGTCAAATATTTTTGCTTAAATTGAAAATGGAAACAAAGCTCCAAAATACATTATAGAAAGCTAGAACTTACCAGCTTCTCATACAACAGATGTAATAGTGTTGTTCTGTATCTACAGTACCTGGCACTATTAAATGGAATTGGTTTTCTTTTAAACAATAAACCTAATGAGTTTTTAAGCAATCCCTGTTTACAGATTCTACCCTTAACTCTCAAAAGAAATTTTTTAACAGATTACAATGTATATGAATTTTGCAGACTATCTTTCCCCAACCAGTTCACTTCCCCCAAAAGAAATACATGAAAACTAGACTCTGGTACTGGGACTATAATTGTTTATATTTATCTGGTACAGGTGCTACGGAAACCCACAGCATTTTTGGGGGGCTTCCCTTAGCATATATTTCATTCTGACTTTCACCATTACATATTCCTAATAATAGATATTTCCTCAACTAGATTTTAAGTCTTTCACCTACTCCTACCTTCACTTCCATTGAAACAAAAGAAAATGTTTTTTCCCCCAAAGTACACACTTAGTAATTACCAAAGTTTGTTTATTTTCCTAATTTTTGTATTGTAATTTCATGCTAATTTAAATACACACATGAACACATATACATCACATATTGGGATATGTGTGTGTGTGTGTGTGTGTGTGTGTGTGTTAGATTCTCTGCATCAGCATTTTATAGTCAATTAAAATCATGCTATTGTAGTATCTTCTTTGCCTTTTATTTATAGTTACCTTGGCTATGATGATAGTTTAACTCCAAAAGTTATTGTCAAAATAAGAGACAGACTCAATATTTTATGACTCAATATTTTGTGTCAACTAAAGGTCATATGATGCCATGACTACAGTGACAAGTGCACTCCAGTAGTCTGGGTTAGGAAATGAAAGATGTGAGTTATTTTGAGGCACGTAGTTCTAGAGATGTGCTGAATTTTTAAAAATGCTATGGCATACCATATAATATTTATTTCATAAGTGATTCCATTTATGAGCATCATATCTTAATTTAAATATTATTGTTTAAGTGCTTTTTCATGTTTCATTATAAAAATTAGTACTTATTTTTTATCTCTACATGAGCTATGGATTGATACCTAATTTTGTTATTTTACACATTTAATTAGAATTATATTAAAAGTAATCTAAGCAGTCAGGAATTCATGAAAATCATTTTCCCCATTCAAATGAGGTTTTTCTATTATTCAAGTTTGAACAATATTGTTCTGTGGATTAGTATGTTTACTGGGAAAGTAAAGATATTGTAACTTCCCCTGAACAATAAGATTTCTCATTGTCATTTGAGATAATCTCTCTGTTCAACTCACTTTTAAAATATTTCTTTGCTTCTGAGCAGCTAAATTGTACTTTTCGTACAACAACTTCAGTTTTGTGGAAGTAACAGGAAGAAAACATATTTCAGTGTGAGTTGCCCAGGTTTCCTTTGCCTAATACTGAATATTCATACTATTCACATAAGCCTCTGGCATTGGTGACAGAATGGTTAATGTTATCAGAAGACTTTGTGTTTCTTTAAGTCAGTCGGATAACCTCTTTGGGAGGTTTATATTTCTCATATGAAGTAAGTTGTTTTGGTGTGCTCGTTACTGGCATAATAAATTCAGTAGTAAAGGCAGTATCCCCAGATAGTCTTCTTTATTGTCTGTCCCAGTTTTCATTTTAGCACATGGAGAACATCGTCATCCTGTACATTCTGAATCCTCAATGCTACTTAAAGCATAGGAGCTTCCTATTACTTTATATGCTTTGGTATTGCTTGTTCAAATGTTTCTGTGCCTTGCTTGATGCCAAGGCAACAAACCAAGTGGTTTGTGATTTCTCTTTAGCCAGTTTGTTAAGGGGAAACATCTATATATTGCTCTGTGCCACAAACTATATAATGCAAATTTCTCCTAGTATTTACTTTGGTATACATGTAGTAACCAGCCTCTGAGTAAGCCAACCATGTTCCTTTCTTCTTGGTATTCATATGCTTATGTAGTTCCCTCTCACAATGAATTGGGCTGATTTAGATGACTGTCTTAGTCAGTTTAGGATGTTATAATAAAATAGCATAGACTGAGTAGCTTAGACAACAAACATTTATTTTCTCACAATTTTGGAGGCTTGAACAGTCCAAGATCAAAGTGCTGACAGAGTTCTGGTGAGAGTTTCTTCTCCTGCTTTGCAGATTGCCAGCTTCTTGCTGTATATTCACATGTCAGAGAGAAAAGGGTCTTGTCTTTTCTTTTCTCATAAGAGCACTAATCTTATCATGAGGACTCCATCCTCATGATTTCAGCTGAACCTAATTACCTCCCAAAGGTCCCACCTTCAAATACCATCACATTGGGATCAGAACTTCAGCGTATGAAGTTTCGAGAGACATAAACATTTAGTCCATAGCAATAACCAATAAGACATTTCAGAAATTACGTGCATGACTTCTGAAGGTAGGTCATAAAAGATATGGCAACTTCCATCTTGTACTTTGAGACCATTTTCTCTGGGAAAAGCAAACTGCCATGTTATGGGATACCCGAGCAGTCTTCTGGCAGGCCCATATGGTGAGAAACTGAGACAGTCTGTCAACAGCAGGTATGTGAGTCATTTTGGAAGCAGATCTTCTAACCCTAGTCAAGCCTTCCCATTACTGTGGCCTCAACCCACATCTTGACTGCAATGTCATAAAGACCCCGAGCCTTAATCACCTACCTATCACATTTCTAAATTCCCAACCCACAGAAACCGAGATAAAGAATGTTTGTTGTTTTAAGATGCTAAATTCCAGGGTTTCTTGTTACACAGCAATAGGTAACTAACATACGTGGACCACTGAGATATATTCTGTTATTTTTTTGTTTGGGTTTGAGAAAGAAACGAGGCTTCCTCTGATACCAGGAAAATGGTGTGACATAAATATCTAGGCCTTGGTTTTGTTAGAAGTTTACCTGGCACCCACAGCTAGGCTGTAGTGTTCTCCGTTTGAACATGAGCAAGTTCATAGAGCAAGAAAATAAAAAAAAGGCACTGTGTCTTTTTTGAAAAGTGATGAAATCAATGAGAAAACAAGGCCACTCTGTAGTCTTGTCTTAGCACAAACAAAAACAAGTTCACCATATAAAGTGCAAAATTAGCAAACTTTCCCTCTTCTTGGTTAGTAGGAGTGACTGCTGCTTCTTTACTAATTGTAGACTTAGCTTTATAAAATTTCTCCTGTCTTATAGAAGATATATATTAAGATATCAAATCATGGAATTTCCTCTACTTCCTGACAGCATCTCGTTCAGAGTAAGGCCACATACCCAAATGGCCTATCAGAATCACCTGTCATAGTGCTAAAACCTGTAACAGTCTTCCTAATGCCCTCAAATTGAGATGATCCATGGTCCACATAATTTATGGTCTCCCTCACTGAAGCAAGTAATAAACCCAACTTTGTTTGATTACAGGTGTATACCTAGTGATTTTTTTCCTGGAGACCATTGACAAGATCTTAAAAACAGCCATATATTCAATAATAATTAGCATTTGTCTTTACTAATTACATTGATGGATAATATGGACTCTTAAGTCCAGAAGTGAATATTCTATTAATAAATCATTAGTGATACTTTTTTGAACAATGTGTATAGGGTTTTCCTTTTCCTTTTTTAAAATACGTTTTTTTGAGAACCAGGGAAAAAACATCTTGGTATAAAAAGTACAACAAAATTTATATAAAGAACTATTAAATATCCAAGTTAGAAAGGAGATTGAGAGACCTACTTTCCTGCTCTCAATTAAATACTTTATTACTTCTAACTCTCTTCAAAAATATTTTCTTATAAAGAAATCTTCAACAAAATATAGTCATTTTAGCCTTTTAAAAATCCTTAGCCATTGACTAATCCATCCTTTTCACTACTATTTAGTATTCAACATTAATCTTCTCTCCTTTTTTGTTAATAAAACTACTTTGCTAATAATTATTTTTAATAATATTCATTGATCATGACTGTGTGCTATGCACCATTTTAAATGCTAACTTAATCATCTCAGAGATCTTATGAAGTATTATTATTTCTGTTTCACAGTTGATTAAACTGAGGCATAGAATATTTGAGCACATTGTCCAAGTACATGCAGGTATAAGAGTCAGAGTTTAAACCCATGCAAGCTGATGTTAGGGTGCACACTTTAATCATTGTACCCTACACAGCTTCTTTCTGGCTCTTAGGTTTCCTAAGAATTAAGCATTGCACCTCTGCCTTGTAATTCATTTTGATTTGTTGACTATTCTTTCTTTAGATAGCTCTAAACTACTTTTATTTTAAACTTTTTATTTTAAATTGGAATATAGCTGATTAACAATTAAGCTACTTTTTAAAGATTTACATATAATGTGTTTTTATCTATCTACAATTATTCAAACATTCAATGTCTGGCTAAAGGATTAGTAAATTTTACAACCTTCTATCAACGGAAAAGTAATTCATCACTTATTTTTGATGTTTTAAATGTATCAAGTAGACCAAAATAGAGGTTATGAAAGTTAAAAGATTGTCTTATATAGGTAATACTTTAAAATTTTAAAAATTATAACCTGTTCAAAAGTCACCCATTTAAATTCCCAACCCACAGAAACCGAGATAAAGAATGTTTGTTGTTTATAAATTAGAAAGGATATCTCTACCTCTAAAAAATGTGTTTTTGGCATATTTTTGTTTTATTATTTTTACTATGTTTTGTTTTATTATTTTTACTATGGAAAGTCTGCCTGAAACATGTTTACCTTGGGTAGATTAGTAATTTAGTACTCTTTCAAACTATTAAACTTGTAAATATTTTTAGAGGATGTGTAAGTGTGTGTGTTTGAGATACTGATATTGAAAACAGGAAGTGACCTCAGAAAACTGTTGGTGTCATCATCCAGAAACATTTCAATACTTTGAATATTTCAGGAATGGCCTCAAAATTTTGTAGTCCATTCAACACAGATGTTTTGCATTTAACTACAATTTAATTTAGATACTAGTGAGGGGAGAGTCCACCCCTTGTTACCAAAATTTACTAGAGAGCTCCACAGAATACAGTATCAAATCACTATTTGGGAGAAAAAAACAAACAAAATTAGAAACTTTCTTTCACTCATTCTTACCTTTCTTATCCAAGAACCTATAGTAGCTGAAGGTTTAGCATTTGTAAGAATGGACATGGATTTCTTTTTTATAGATTTTTTCTTCCCTAACCTTCCTGTTCATTTTTTTGCTTGTTTGTTTTTCTCACTGTCTTTCAACCACTTGACTGCAGAAGTTAAAAGGATCGGTTTGGGGGCTTCCCTGGTGGCGCGGTGGTTGGGAGTCCGCCTGCCGATGCAGGGGGCGCGGGTTCATGCCCCGGTCCGGGAGGATCCCGCGTGCCGCGGAGCGGCTAGGCCCGTGGGCCTTGGCTGCTGGGCCTGCACGTCCGGAGCCTGTGCTCCGCGGCAGGAGAGGCCACGGCAGTGAGAGGCCAGTGTACCGCCAAAAAAAAAAAAAAAGAAAAGATGGGTTTGGGAGTTAGACACACCTTCCTTGACTCCTGCTTATACTCCACCAACTAGTTTGTGGCCTTGGGCCAATTATTTTACCTCTCCACGTCTCTGATTCCTCATTTTTAAAATTGTGACAGAGTAAGTCTTTACTTAAATAATTACTATGTGCATTAAACATAATAATTCATATGAAACCCTTATCATAAGAATTTGGTAAATACTTAATGAAAACTCTTACATAATTTGTCGTCTTTCCCATTTTATTGTGATGGCCTAAAGAATGAACCTCACAGCCCTCCAACTATAGGAAAGATTATGGACCAAGGGCCCCAGCTGCTGTGTTCTGAAATCCACAGCCATGCTAGCAATGAAGGCATGTGTCCCCCTAGGCTGCACCCAGCCAAGGACTGAGTGTAGGCAGTTTACTAAGGTAAGGCATTCCTGGGAGACATAGGACTCTCTGAAAGCTGACCTTGGTTTGAAGGCTTCTGAAGGCCTTACCAGACCTTCCTTAGGCTGCATGGCAGTCTAGCATATACTTCTACCAGCTTTACCTCCCTCTCTTCTTCCCTCAGAGTCAGACTTGCAGTGTGGTCTGGTTTCTCTCTCAGATTCCCCATATTTTTCACACAGTTACCCAATTAAAATCTTTGCAGCTCTAGTCTCAACTTGGTGTCTGATTCTCAGAGAACCCAGACTTTACCCAACAATTATATTTATTTATATTTATTTATTTATTTAGAGTTAGTGTTGGCTGTGTTGCGTCTTCATTGCTGTGCGCAGGCTTTCTCTTGTTGTGACGAGTGGGGGTTGCTCTTCATTGCAGTGTGCGGGCTTCTCATTGTGGTGGCTTCTCTTGCTGTGGAGCATGGGCTCTAGGAGCACGGGCTCTAGGCGCATGAGTTTCAGTAGTTGTGGCGCACATGCTTAGTTGCTCCGCAGCATGTGGGATCTTCCTGGACCAGGGATCGAACCTGTGTCCCCTGCATTGGTAGGGGGATTCCTAACCACTGCACCACCAGGGAAGTCCTGCCAACAGTTATCTTTAGAAGACTGAGCTCTTTGCATCAACTTTCCTTGGACTGCCAGCATATATGCAACCTATACTTAACCCTACTTAGATTTTGCTGCCTCATTTCCATCACCTGCTGTATCTTGCGAGTAAAGCCTTGGAATCAATAAATAGGATGGACCAAGGGCAAATCTATGCAATTTAAGGTATGCATTTCAAGAACTAAATCAGACTGCCCAACTTTGCCCTTAGGGGTACATCCTGAAAATATCAAACTCATAATAAATGGATAACTTAGCCTACTTTAATCTTTATTAGAGAATGAATAAAATTCCTCTTGATCATTTTTGCAGAGAAATGGAATGAAATATGTGCCAAATCCACTGGTTGTCAATCAGTTAAGAAGCTGTAAGTGCATTTCACCAAAATGTAATTCAGATTATAGCAATTATCACAAATTTCCTTGTACTGTCTTTACACGTCTATGGGTGTAAGAATATTTGCCTCAGTTTTTGTAACAAGACTTAGCATTTTGTGCCTTAAACATAGAGGATGAATCTCTAGGTGGGAAGGAACATATCATTAATTAATCTAGTACTTCTCAGAGTGAATCATCTCTTTGGAGTTCTCGTACTTCGATACCGTGTACTCCAACATTAAGGTACCCCACTTTCACTCAATAGTTTTTACTTTATAAATTTGTACCCTAATTCTACTCTTAGTTCAACTTTAGCTCAGCAAGAGTAACCTATAAATGTAAATAAACAAACAAACAAATACATACTTCAATAAATATTAAGAAAGCGGGAAAGGAATCAAAGGGGGTGCAAGAATATAAATATAGACTGACTTTAAAAACACAAAGTGTACTGTATCACCACAGAAAGATTCTTCTCAAGGCTGAAAGGCTCTGCTCCATTTCTTATTGAGACACAGTAAGTTTGTTGGTGCTTCAAAGAGCTGACACAAACTTGTAGGTGTCTTTTAAGATTTCTTTTGCCTCGGTTCTGTCCCATCTCTTTGCCGTCTTCTTCCTTGATGCTTTTGTGATAGAAATCCAAAGAGTGAGATTACCTGAATGCAGCCCAACTAGACACTCCCACTAAAAGACACTCAGTTTCTTTTCCAGGTAACTGATACACAGTGAATGTTCTCACCACTTCAGGTGCGACCCTGTTGTTACACCAAGTGGTATAACTTGAACTCCATTTTAAGTCAGAACTTTAATCTCTAATATAATACATCAATGCATTCATTTAATGGATATCAAGAAATAAAGAAACACTAGATTGTGAATCCCTGAAGAAAGCAGAGCATTACACCCCTCACAGTGCCTTCAATTTATTTGAAGCTCAATGTAATATTGAGAATGAAATGTTTAAACTGTTTCTAACTTTCCGGACACTGGATGCCCGAAAGTTTCAATAGTGCCCTGTGTCTTCTCTGAACTGCTGGCCCTGGTGTTAATTGGCAAAGTTACTCAGTACCAGCCTCAGTTCTGTATCTAAACATGCAGTGCAGGGACCTTTTCAAGTCTTCATCTCTGCATGCCCTAATATGAAAGAACCATGCAGTAAGAGAAACCAGTAAATCAAATTAGAAATACAAAAGACATACAGTGGTCTCAGCTCTCAGTCTGAAACCAGCTTCTCAATGTGACTCCAGCTCAAATGTAAAAGTAGTAAGAACTAAGACAAACATTGCAAGAAATAAATCATCTAAGAAAAACACACAAAAAGGAAATTCACAAATGAGTAAACTTACAAGATGTATTCCATTAAAGTAGTAAGCAAAACATAAAAATAAAATGAAATGCCCATTTCCTCCTAAACAAATGACACTTTTTGAAGACTGAAACTATCTACTGTAGTCCAAGGATTAGGAAACGAGGAATTCTCATCTGTAGCCAATGGGGTTATAAATAGGTGTATATTTTTCTGGAGGCAACTTACTAATATAAAAGCCCTATCCCTGAGCCCTTTCTTCTGTCTTCCCATATCCCTTAGATGATGCCAGTGGAGGTGGCAGCTAGCTGTTATCTAGCCTCATCTTGTCCTCAGACACCTCATAAAGTCTCAAATCATAAATAGAACTAAAAAGTCTGTTCACCATAAATCACAATGATATGAGAAAACAAACAAAACTAACCAGAAAAAAATTTTGTGCAGGTAATATGTAGAGGAGATTTAAGAGATTACACAACCCAATCAAATAATTTGACGAGTCAAATCTTATTGTAGAGAAATTGCACAGGTATTTCTCCTAAAAACCAAAAAGTAGTCATAAAAAGACCAACCCATCTCTCTCTTAAGATTTGATTATGGCCTCCTGCCATCTCACTGGGATTCTTCTTTATGTCTTTGGATGTAGAATATCTTTTTTGGTAAGTTCCAGTCTTTTTTATCGATGGTTGTTCAGCAGTTAGTTGTGATTTTGGTGTTCTTGTGAGAGGAGGTGAACTCCAAGGCCCTTCTACTCTACCATCTTGTCTCCTTTCTCCCCACCCCTCTCTCAGGATCACCAATTCAAATACCAGTCTGCAGAGACAAGAAAATAAATAGATAACTCCCTTGTGCTTCTAAATTGTTAAAAAAAGAAAAACTAGAAAAATTCAAAAGCCATTCATTCTGTTCAATGAATAAGTCATAGTCATCACATATGAGTTTTTAATATTATGAAATTGAAAACAGCCAAAATCTCCAAATATAAAAACTTGGTTGAATTTATTCATTCATACCACAGTTATTAATTAAGTGCCTCTAATGTTGCAGGGACTTTTGATATTCACATCAGGGAACATGACAAACAAAAATTCCTTAATTTGTGTTAAATTTTATTGGGGATAGTCCATAGGGAATACTGGACATGGAGATATTAAATTGTATTTTAAAAGAAAATGTTAATGAAATAGAATTCACAATTTAAAAAATAATATGTTTATACATGTATAAAATAAAAATTACGCCATTACATTTATGATTGATTCACAGGTGATATTTTAAAATTGACTATTTTCTGTCTTGCTCAGGGTAAGTTCTATTACTTTAAATGAGATTTTGCTTTCTCCCTATACATTGAATTTCTCACAATAAATAAATTATCTTTTTTTTTTTTTTTTTTTTTTTTGCGGTACGCGAGCCTCTCACTGTTGTGGCCTCTCCCGTTGCAGAGCACAGGTTCCGGACGCGCAGGCTCAGTGGCCATGGCTCACGGGCCCAGCCGCTCTGCGGCATGTGGGATCTTCCCAGACCGGGGCACGAACCCATGTCCCCTGCATTGGCAGGTGGACTCTCAACCACTGCGCCACCAGGGAAGCCCTAAATTATCTATTTTTAATATTTTCAACAGTGTAGGATAGAAAGGAAACACTGTGTTTGAATAAAAGAAACATGCAAACACACACACAAACAATTATACCATCACATTTAACTATAGATTTAAATGTGATTTTTTTTTTCTTTTTGCTTTCGCTTTACACCAAAAAATGTGGAGCAATCCAAAAAGGAACAATAAAATATCCACGGTACTCCTGTGTTTAAAGTTTATAAAATGTTCAAGTGTGAGAAATTGGCATAGCTGAAATAGGAATCAGAATGCATGGTTAATTGATTGATTGCAAGGAATTTGTCAGTCGCATGTCTTTGTATCCTGATTCTACCATTTCTTGGTTGTGAAACATTGCAGTCTTAATCATTCTATGCTCACCTGTGTCCCATAGATGCAGGGATCATAAGACAGGCCACTGAAATATTTTTAGGTACTAAATAAGATATTTTAATGTTTATCAATGTATTTGGCACATATTGTGTTCAATAAGTGATAGCTATTATTATTACTAAATTAGAGGTATATAACATTACAAAAAGAGTGAATTGAATTTTTATTAGAACAAGAATAAAAGGTAATCTAAAGCATTGCATAATAAGTTGAGCAGAAATTGCAATAATGTATATGAATTAGAACTTCAGTAACTTAATGCACCAGTCAATTACTTATATCAGACTCTGTGTAGAGTGTTGAAGAATGTTATTTATGGGGAAATACTGGTATATATTTGCTTTCCATCTATTCAGCATCACAATTAAGTTGGACAGGGAAAAAGTGATATGTTTTTTTTCCTACTCTTTTCAAGTCTTTCTTGTTCTAATGACATAAGAAAAATTAAAACTTAGTTCAGTAAACACACATATGTATGAATAATTTGTAATTCTTAAATTAAACATTAGTGTTAAATCAGTACAAAAATTGTACTCTTGTGGCCCTTATGATTTTTCATGTTACCTCCTCTTATTAGAATTCTCACATTTTATTTAAATAGTTTTATTCTAGTGGATTTTACACTTATATGTAATGTTCATGAAAGTCCGATAAATTGTTTGTGAGGGCCAACAATTTATTTGAATACATGCCTAAAGACCAAACCTCCAACTACCTTTGTATCTCTGCCTTGCACATTACCTTTCTCTTGCTGTTATGATAAAAACAAATAGGGAGGATAATATTATATGCTAATCATTTTGTGGTTTCTCAGGAGACAAAGCAGCAGCAATAGAATTCAAATTTTTAGAGAAATATTTTGTTGATCATGCCAGCCCCCCTCCCAATAAATCTCATATCTAGAAGGATCAATTGGATCTGCAGTAATAAGGTTAATACAAGAAGGGTATTTAATTCACATTCTCAAATTGTTCTTAGTGCTACAATGTATTCCTGCCACGTCTTAAACTCTCTGTTGTGAGTCTTTCACAGTGAATGACTATCAGTGTGTGAGAATAGAGAACATCTCAGTTTTCCAGACAAGGCTGACTTGGGTTCAAGTGACTTGAATTCTGGAGGCTAGTTAGTGTTCCAAGCCTAGCTGCAGGTGTGAGTGGCTTCATGGATAGTAGAGAAAAAGGAAACCAGAGTCACAGTAGAATGTGTTTCCCCTAACAGTGTTCCAGCCTACGTTATGTAGAGCTCAAACAGTTCAAATGCTCAGATTCGTGGATTCAAAACGAATTTTTGAGCTTGGGAATGGAGGAAGGCAAGAACCATTCAATATCATATATTTCCTTCTCCAAATTCAGTTTATTTATTTATTTTTTATAAGGATTGGGGAATGTTGAAAATTTGAATGCTGGGTATGTTTTGATTGGAATATTTGAAGTAAAAAAATTACATTTTAAGGATTTTGCTAATTAATGACAGGACAATGGGAATTGATAAAAGTTTAGTGATTTAGCTCATGTTTTTTGCTGTTAATAATGTTACAGAAGGTAATTGAGCAATGGGTCCTAAATCTAACTAATTATATGAATTACCTGGAGATCTTTTTTTTACAAGATTTACCAAACCCACTCCTGGCCTGTATCAGGATCCCCGATGTCTCTTTTAACAATAGTCCATGGGGGATTCTAATTAACAGTCAGGAAATCACTGCTCTAGAAGAAGACTTTATTGTGCTGTCCATTGATTTCTAAGGATATGTAGTATAATGTTGAAGCTATGAATTCTGATTGCTTTTGATAATTCTGTTTTTAACTAATCAATTTTATCCTTCATTAACTTAGTTTTTAAAAAAATTACCTCTATACATTTATTTATTTTTATTTATTTATCTATTTATTTATTTATTTAATTTTTGGCTGCATTGGGTCTTTGCTGCTGTGCGCAGGCTTTTCTCTAGCTGCAGCGAGCGGAGGCTACTCTTTGTTATGGTGCACAAGCTTCTCATTGCAGTGGCTTCTCTTGTTGCAGAGCATGGGCTCTAGGCATGTGGGCTTCAGTAGCTGTGGCACGCAGGCTCAGTAGTTGTGGCTCGCAGGCTCTAGAACACAGGCTCAGTAGTTGTAGTACACGGGCTTAGTTGCTCTGTGGCATGTGGAATCTTCCTGGACCAGGGCTCGAACCCATGTCCCCTGCATTGGCAGGTGGATTCTTAACCACTGCACCAGGGATGTCCAACCTCAATACATTTAAATGTGTTAAATCATGGCCTTAAGAGTTTAGAATCTATATGGTATACCTCACCAGAAATAGGGGTCTCTTTTAAAGAAAACTTGTCTAATGATTTATGTATTACAGACACCTTACTCATTTATTTTTATTGGAATCAATTTCTAAGGAAATTTAAAGTTGTATATTACTTAGATCCATTTGGACTAACACTGGCTCCTTTCTGTAAACTCCTTGTTCCTCAAGGAATGTTAGGAAATCCTAAACATAAACAAGCCCTCTATAAATTTATTGAGTGAACAAATGCAAAAGTCTATTAACTTCCCACAGTTAATGATGGAAAATGTACTGAATCCTAACTGATGTGCCTAGCACTGCTAATAACTCTTATAATGTAGGCCAAAAGAAAGATACATCACATTTGTTTTAGGAGGTTAACAGATGGAATGGACAGGTTTTTTGTTTGCTTTATTTTTGTTTATTTTTTTAGATTTCTTTCTTTTCTTACTTCTTTCTCACCTTCATTCCTTTCTTCCTTCCTTCCTCTTCTTTTGCTTTGTTCATTTTGTTTGTTCCCTTGTAATTTCTTATTTGGCCCTCATAAATTTATAACCCCTATTCCAGACTTGGAAGTATTGAGGTATGATAACCTAGTAGGGGATTACAATTTAATCATATTCCAGAACTTCTATTTATTACTCATGTTTTTGCATGCCTGGGCATATTTGGTCTATAACTGACTAAATGTTATCTTTTGGAGGACTCAGGAGACCTAAGAGGAAAAAAAAACCTCAAGCACACAAACACACACAAATAAGTGAATGAAGACATTCAATTTTTTTACATTGCTAGAGTTCAGACATATCTTGAAATCTAGATAACTGTTGGGGTAAAAGGACAAATGTCTGTTTTCCAAGGGGATTGGTCTCCTGAGAAATAACTCATTATAAGAGACATAATGAGCCTGACTTAGTAACAAAGCCTTGTTTATTGATGAGGAATCAAGATTTTGAATACAAGGATTGACTGCTATTCAAATCTTAATCTTACCTCTTGGCCTTAGCTCTGGGATGAAATGAGAGAGGGGACTAAAATTTAAAAAAAAAAGGGCAATAACTAATAAGAATGAATGAAAAATGTTAGCATATTCGGACTGACATGAAAATAGCTCAATGACAATGATTGTCATGATGATGCTGATAAACATTGTTTTTATATAGTTACTTAATTTTATAGAATGCCCAAAGTTAGGTGATATGCCCTGCTATTTCACTGTAATGAACTGTGATTGAAATATTCTCTCCAGATTTGGTCATTCACGTATTCAACAGATATTTTCAGAGTTATGCAATGCACCAGGCTCTGAGATGTTACGGTACTAAAGTTACAACAATATAAAGGATGTAATGAAGAGTTAAACAATCAACAGAATTTCCATTCAACACAGCAAACACTGAGATACCCAAGATACAATTATGGGGCCAGAAGAGGCCCTTCTCACAACAATGAAATTACTTCTATGTCAGACCCTGAGGTCAAATTAATATCCAGTTGTGAAAAAGAATGTGGAGGAACAGAGTGGGTACTGAAGAGGTATATTTCTGGCAAAAATTATATAAGTATCTACTAAGACCCTAAAGAAGAGAAAGAATGTGACCAAGAACAAAATTTGAAGATGTAATTGTGATTGCAAAGGGTTGAGGGTCACACACACACACACAACCGTGTTACACGTTTATGAATGTATGAGCTAAACATTGATGTAACTGCACATGAAGCAGAACTTGATGTAACTAAGTGAGCAATAGATTTTCAGGAGTTCAGTTTTCTATTTACTGCTGTTAAATTTAGTGATAGATCTTTGTGCTCAATATTATGGATATACTTTACCTAAGAAGAGACTTCTTAGATTTATAAAACTAGTGGAAAGAAGGAAGTGAGGGAGGGAAGGAGGGAGGAAGAAAAGAAGGGAGGGAGAGAGGAAGGAAGGAAGGAAGGGAGGAAGGGAGGGAGGGAGGGAGGGAGGGAGGGAGGGACCTACTGCATTTTTCCTTTTTCTTCCCATTGAATATTTTCTACTTTAGCATGGCTCGTGGGTACTGATGGAGTATATAGACAGAAGGTCTCAAACATTCCACAGTAAACATCTCTTTAAGTTTCAGCTCAGAGCAGATCCATTTCTCATTGCTTTGTATGCCTATGTATATACTTCTTGATTCTGCCCCCTAAGCACAGTATATTTAACCAGGTGTGGACACGGGACTCATTCTAGGCCAGTCAGATTCTTTATCCTGAGAATTTGGATTCAGAGATATCAATCAGGTTACTATCTTTTCATCTCTCAAAATGAAACTTGCGGGCTTCCCTGGTGACGCAGTGGTTGAGAGTCCGCCTGCCAATGCAGGGGACACGGGTTCGTGCCCTGGTCTGGGAGGATCCCGCAAAAAAAAAAAAAAAAAAGAAAAGAAACTTGTATTTTGTGAATCCTTATGCACTAAAGAAAAAGAGTTATATTTAAGAAATATTTATTTTTATTTTAGCAAACACTTATATTGTGCTTATTATATGCCAGTCAGTATTCTAAATAAGCATGTGGAGAATGAAGAGATAGGAAACCATACCAGTTCAGAGAAAAAGAGATAAATGACATGGATTGCTGTTCGGGTTCATAAAATGTTTCAATTTCAGCGTCTAATTTCTCCTGGGCCCTGAATTCACCAAATACATTTTCTGCCATTGTTTTCAGTGAGATATCCTTTATGATTATAATAAACCTCCCTGATACACATCTTATTTAATTATTTATTTACTTTACTTTAGCAGGTTTACTTTACAATGTCTAAAATTGACCCTGAATGTCTAAAATTGACCCTAAAATGGGGTGGGCAGATGGTACAGCTCTCTCCTTAGAAGCTGTTCATTATTTTTTGGAATTAAAAAATATGTGAACAGTTACTATATAAGTAGTGAGATGTACTTCTTTAATAACTCAATTGTTTCACAAAATTATTAAAGCAGAATTTGCACATAATTCAATATTTACTTAGCAAGCTGAATTTCCTCAACCTAATTAAAAAAAATAATTTTAAGAAAGTGCTACTTTAAGAAAGCGCTAGTGAACTAGCATTTAGGAATTGTAAGTATTATTGTTAATAACATTTCAGGTGACCTTCCTTATGCCTCGACATCCGTAAAAGTGCCACTTTTCTGTCTAGGAAAAGTAATTTATAATTACTACTTTACCACATGGTCATTTTATAATAACAAAAAGTTGAATTTAAATGAATTTATATTTTGGAAATTGCTCTTCTTTAGGAAAGTTGGTGAAAGATGTAATGACTAAATGACTAAATGTCATACTTCGGTATGGGGACTTTTTAAATTTAGTTTCCACTTGACAATTTTTCTCTTATATACTGGAAGTTTTTCACATATTGTTTGAAATCTTCAAAATTTTCTTCACTGTACAGGAGAGGAAACTAAAGTTAACAAAGACTCAGTAATTTACTCAAATCAATATAGAACCAAATTCAAGTCATTCTGATTTCATAGTACAAAATTTCCTCATGATGTCTTCCTGGCTTATATGGAATCATAGCTGTATTCCAGAGAAAAAAATATTTAATAAGAAAAAGCCCTTTCATTTATATAACTACTTATAGTTTAAATAAATACCATTACAACATTTTCTTGTTTAAAATAATTTCAATAAACTTGTTGCTTGAATATGAGTTTTTCTGCTCTGCTGGAACGTGTAATTTCTAAAGATCAGTAGGATTTAAGCACATATATTACTTCCTAACCACAGCCCCAGATCCCGAAAACCTAGCAAGCAAACCTACTATAGGCAAGCAAAATCTTCTGAAAGGCAGACCTTGAAGAAAGGGCCATGAAAACTAAGTTGACCATTTGACAGATACTGGTTTGCTATTAAGAAAGGAGGTAGAAGGAAGCTCTTGTGAATATGTTGTTTGTTTTTTTACAGATTGGAAATATTTGGGAGGTAGTGGAAGAAAAACACTCAATGTAAGATTACAGAGACTTAATATAGCATTATTAATTTTTAGTAGCCAAACACCAAGAAAACCATGACAACAACACAGATAAGTATTTTAAGTTGTACTGACTTTAGCTGGAAATATGCCTTCAACAATTAAAAATCGTAGACTGAAAAGTTACATTTCATACTTCCATATGAAGTCCTCTTTGGCATTCTCTTTGGCAGTCTACATACACTCTGATACTCTCATTACATAGGCACAGCTTCTATGTCACAAACCACAGAGAAAGTTGGAAGTCCTGAATATTGTGATCAACACACATGATTGAACTCATCCTAAACTGTTTGATCAGATTCATTATTCCCATATGCTGTTTGATGGATTTATCTTTATCCCATCTGGTTAGAATCTACCAGTACCTCCCTTTAAAACACTCTTAAGTGTTTTAAGGTTTTACTTTATTACAGGCTTTTCTATTTTTAATCATTACATGTTTTCAACATTTCACTTTTCTGCTCCATTGTATTCCATTTATATTTCATTATGATTCCCATCTGTCTACCATATCTAAGTCATGTATACTGTTTTCTATAATAGTTTCCTTCTGCCCTTTATTGAAGTGTCAATAAATGGCTTTGGTATATAAAAATTTTGTCATTTATTACAACAAACTCTGATTGCGCATAACTATTTTTCTAGATGTCAGCCCTCTATCAATGTTCCAGAATGCATCTTATTTTACATCTGTTCAGACAATTGTAAATGTAATAATATGTCTGTCTTCCTACAAAATACCAACAATCAGCATATTTTAAATGTTTTTTCCCCAAAATTAAAAAGTTTGAATAAATTTCTGAAGTATCTCTAGAGTAGAAAATGCATGTTACAAAATAATCTGGTTTAAGAAAGTATTTTCAAGGAAATACATTTCTTTATGAAAAAAATACTACATTGAGTCAAATAATGCAATCATTTATAGCACTTGGGGGAATTACTGTATTAGTAATGAGTTAAAATATTAGCTATACATTAATTATATAGAGTCTATTTTATTCCTTGTCTGAAACATTTTAAAGTGTTTGGATGAATTCAATATTTTCTAATGCTATAATTGATTATGTTTTTATGGAGTTCAGTACAAAAGTGGCAATCAAAAATTTTAAACTATGTGTCATTCTCTTCTTTCATTTTCTTTCTTATTACTATCCCTTTCAATGTTAAACTGTATCTACCATTAGTTATTCATAAAATATAATACCTAAATAAACTACATAAGCTAAAATGGATCCCTTGAGGTCTACCATGTCACTCTTTGAGAATTCATGATATTGACATTGATAACCTTCACAACGCTGACAAAAATCTATAATCCTTCCAAATAAAGGTTTTTCTCCCCTCAATTTCTGATAAAACTAATACTCATACATGGAATCTGGGAATAATAGAGAGTATGGTCACTTAGTACCAGAGGGACCTGAATATGAAGTATGGAACATTCTCAACTAGCCATGTGACCTGGGTTATGTTACATGATTTTTATGAACATCCGTTTTTTCATCTACAAACTAGTTTTATCTATAAACTAATATCCTGCCTCACAGGGTATTTGTGAATTAATTTCACACATAATTCACAAATAATGGAGATAACATTTGCACATGCTTAACATAGAACTTAGCACATGATAAGCTCTCATTAAATCATTCTTGCTTTTGTTGTTCTTACAATTAACAAAATGGAAGGAGATCCAGGGTGGTAGTGGGGAGAACAGAGCAATGAAATGCTTTCCTTCCAAAGCCCAGCTTCGTCACCAGCTGGAAAAGTCACAGAAAGAATAGAAAAGAATCTTGAATGCTGCTCCAGTTACTAGCGGGCGTTAAAAGGAAAGAAGATGAATTTTAGTCATTCTCTCCTCTATTCAAGTGCACATAGAGTGACTTTAATAATAGAAACATGAGGTGATGATGTAGGATATTTTTGATGTTTCCATGAGGTGATAATGTAGGATAGTTTTGATGCTCCCATGTTCAACTGATTATGAAATTTTAAATTATCTCTAAAAATTCTGTAGACAACTAAAAATGAAATAATGTTAAAAATGACATTGTATTTTGTTGAAATGTAGGCTCTCTCTCATAATCAAATCAAACTTGAATCAAAATGTAATTTTTTGAGAATAAATTTGAGACAATAGCCTAGTTAGGTACAGATAGGTGGTATTGAATGTGAGGTTATTTCTTATCCTCTCAGGAGGTTAAGTGTTGAATCTACATTACTCAAATGTTGATCAATGCTCCATACTACTCAAATAAAACTAAGTCAAGGGTACACAACTCTCTGTTTTTATAGTTCAGTTGTCTGGATTGCTCTACATGGATTCAGCACATTTGGGAAAACTGAAGGCTTTATGATTTAAGGTATTTTGGAGTATTTATACAATCCACTTTTATTCATGCAAAAAAATTAGATTTAAAAAGTTTAGATTTAAGGGAAAGGAGGAAAGAAAATATTTTCATCTGAATTTTGTTGCTCTTTTTCAATGTGGATAGCAATTTGGATAAAGATTAAACTTTAGTTTAAAAACAAATTATTGTTACAATGGCATTAAATTTTTGAAAATTTGGAAAACACTTATTGAAACAAAATTATGAATTAGATGTCAAGTATATCTCAGTAAAGCTAAACTTTTAAAATTATGAATTAGATAATACTTAAAAGATAATCACAATATTGTGGAGAAATATTAAAACTTTTTACCACCTAATTTTTCAAGTCAGAAACTTTGGAAGGCCCTTAACTGTCCTCTTCCTGTATCTGATAAATCACCAAGTCCTAGATTCTACTTCAAAATATCTTCTCAATCCAGTTTTCCACTAAGCTGACTCTCGTGTTTGCAGCTTCCAGGTAAATATTTATTGTGGGGTCCCTATTTATACAAGCAATTTGATTTAAAAATTATTCATCAGGTGATGACCAGTATATTGATTTATCAGTGAAGATATAGAATAATTGGTAGAGAAGATGTATTTACATATTTACTAATTTTCTTATCAGCTCATGGAAACATTTTTCATAGTAAGGGACTATATCTTCCTGTTCTGGTTCAGGAACCATCTCTTCATTTCTTTCTCTATTGGCAAATGTGTCATTCCTGGCTAATGTCTTATCTCTCCCTGTGAAGAATAACTAGCAAGCCCATGGCTACAATGGCTCTTTAGAGTATGTTTGTACTAAAACAAGATGGATCTTCTTGTCTTTCCAGTTTCCTCATACCAATTACAGTTGACCCTTTAACAACAGAGGCTTGAACTGCATGGATCCACTTGTAGGTGTTTTTTTTTTTCAATCAATATACAGTTGGTCCTCTGTATTCAGGAATTTCACATCTGTGGATATGGAGGGCTGACTCTATTCATTGTACTATCCCTTTTTGCATAAGGGACTTGACTACTGTATTTAATGCTAGTTACATTATTACTCATGATGCTGCATGATCCATTGAACCCTGCCCCCCTCCCAATCCTGGCTTTCAGTGATTTTCTTAAAGGTTAGTACTCTTTTGGTGATGACCATGAACGCAAACCTTACCCAGAGTATACAGGAGAATGTGAGCTCTTATTCATTTTCTGGATATGTTAATTTACCACTTAACATTTTAAGATAAATATAAAACAACGTATCTTTCAACTATGTCTTTTCTTCAGTGCGTTAGGCTGTAATCGTTGCATTCCTAGAAGGTGATGTCTTTCAATATTAATTGTACCACTCTTCACACACAGTAGGCAAGAGGTCTGTAGGAAGAAGGAGAATAGTAGTCCCATTTGCACAGGAACATCTGCCCTTTATCTGACATGGCTTAAGACTGACAATGTCACCACGTTGACTGGAAGAATCCATTAGCATTGCAGAGCAATGGTACTGAAAGCTCTCAGATGAGATAAATGTAGCTATAACCAAGTACCGACTGGCATGGTGCATGGAACCTGTAGAGCACGTAGGGTAACTGGGTGCCATGGGCGAGTGCCAGGGTAAAGGATTCTTGTCACTATCTCAGCTGAGATGCTGTAGTATAGTGGTTCCCAACTAGGGTTGATTTTCTTGGCCAAGTGATACTTGTAATGTCTGAACGCATCATTTAAGGTTATCACAACTGGGGTAAAGGAGCCAGATTAATGCTGGTGCCTAGTGGGAAGAGGCCATGATGCTACTTAACATCCCACAATGCACAGACTGTCCTGCTGCCTCCCCCAAACAAGGAATTATTCAGCTTGAAACGTCAATCGTGCCAAGGTTAAGAGACTGCTGTAGACCCATGGCTGCATTGAGGTAGAAACTTAGATGGGCGAAGACTGAGGAAATTGTTCACATACACTTATTAAACATAAAATCAGTGGTCTGTTAGTGTCTGAGACTCCTGAACTTTCTCTGTGTCCCATGTGAGTGTCATCCCAAATCAGTATGTCTGTATCATACTTGGGCCCAATCTAATATGATCCTGAAGGAAAAATTGGTCAGTGTTAGCAATCCACTCACCAGACTGTTCCCCTTAAACAGGAGACTAGCCTCTAGACCCTTGGACACCATCGTAGTACAAGTTCTAGAGCTTCTTGAAAAATCTGGTCCACCCTATTCATGTAGAGAATCAAGAATTGAAGGAAGGGACTTCCCTGGTGGCGCAGTGGTTAAGAATCCACCTGCCAATGGAGAGGACATAGGTTCAATCCCTGGTCCAAAAGATCCCACATGCTGCGAAGCAGCTAAGCCCATGCACAACAACTCCTGAGCCTGTGCTCTATAGTGCACAAGCCACAACTACCGAGCCTGCGTGCCACAACTACTGAAGCCACACGCCCTAGAGTCCGTGCTCCACAACAAGAGAAGCAACCGCAAAGAGAAGCCCATGCACCACAATGAAGAGTAGTCCCTGCTCACCGCAACTAGAGAAAGCCTGCACGCGGCAACGAAGACCCAGCACAGCCAAAAATAAATAAAAAATTAAAGGGCTTCCCTGGTGGCGTAGTGGTTGAGAGTCCACCTGCCGATGCAGGGGACACAGGTTCGTGCCCCAGTCCGGGAAGATCCCACATGCCGCGGAGCGGCTGGGCCAGTGAGCCATGGCCGCTGAGCCTGCGCTCTGCAATGGGAGAGACCACAACAGTGAGAGGCCCGCATACCGGAAAAAATAAGCAAAAAAACCAAAATAAAACAACGTAATTAAAAATAGGAAATGAAAATCAAACCACTATGAAATATTACCTTGACACCCACTTAGAAAGCTGTGATCAAAAAGACAGACAATAGCAAGTGTTGGTGAGGATGTGGGAAATTGAAACCCTCATTCATTGTTGGTTGGAATGTAAAATGGTGCAGCCACTTGGAAAAAAGTTTGACAGTTCCTAAAAATGTTAAACATACAGTTAGCAAGTAACCCAGGAATTCTACACCTTGGTGTATACCCAAGAAAAATGAAAACATATATCTGTACAAAAGCTTGTAGATGAGTTTTCCTGGCAGCATTTTTCATAATAGCCCAAATGTAGAACTACCCAAGGGTCCATCACTGGATGAATGGCTAAACAAAAGTGCTATAACCATGCAATGAAATATTATTCAGCCATGAAAAGTAATGAAGTGCTGATACATTCTACAATATGGATGGACCTTGAAAACATTATTCTATGTGAAAGAAACCAATCACAAAAGATCACATATTATATGATTTCATTTATGTGAAGCATCCAGAAAAGGCAGATCTACAGAGACAAAAGGAAGTTAGTATTGTTTGGGAGAGGGGTAATAGGGAGTAACCAGTAATGATTATCAGGGTTACTTGTGGGGGTGAAAAAATTGTTCTAAAATTAAATAGCAGTGATGATTGCCAGGTTTTGTGAATATACTAAAAATATTATTTAATTGTACATTTTAAATAGGTGAATTTTCTGACATCTGAATTATATCTTAATAAAGCTGTTTAAAAAAGGAAAAATGTAAGGATGGGAGGAGGAAGAAAAGAAAGTAAGAAAAGAAAATTGTTTCTTGAGCACATGCTGTGGACCAGATACTATGCTGGACTTTTCACACTCATTGATTTTTGTAATGCTCATGACGAACAAGATAGGTTTTGCTATCTTTCAGTTTGTACAAAAGTAAATTGAATCTTAGAGAACTTAAATAACTTTCTAAAGGCTATCAGATAGAATATGATAAAACTGTGATTCACACCAAAGTCCAATTGACAACAAAACCCATGATCTTTCAACACACGGCTGCATGAATTATGCTACCAAGATAAACAGAATATAAAGAAACTCATTTTTCTTCCCAATCATTAGAATTATTATTTTTTTATCTCTTACATGTTAGAACGTGTTTGATTCACTGAAGTTTTAATAAGATAAAAATTTGGGGAGATGAGAGAACTATTGGATCAGCCCATTAAGGTAGACATATATTTTTAAGCAGTACTTTGATTTTCAGAATGCACAATGATCATTTTGTCTGGGTTATCATGAATGAAAAACAGCCAAATGGTTTTCTGGGATTGCTTGAACTCTTGTTGATTCTAAGAACTATAGTTATCAAGAAACATCCATTTCAAGTTCAGAAACATGCTGATGGTGAACAGACAACCTTGCTTGAACCAGGCAAGCTTTTGAAAATATTATTCTAATTTTATTTTTGTAAGAAGATTAAAAAAAATACAGAATATTGGTCATTTAAAATTTTCTGTCTCAAAATTAATTCCTAATTTATTCTGTGAAAATTAATATACTGTTTTTTAAAAAGCTTAGTAAGGCTTACAAAACATATGAATGAAAATTGATACTATCATTAACATACCAGGTGTTAAATAATTATACACTGAATTCAATTTATGTTATCTTAAGATAAATTTTGAGTATATCTTTCATTGACTCTGTCTTCAAAATTACTTTTCTTAATTCACTTTTTATGCTACTATATCCTCTATTACTTATTGAAGGTATAGTTAAAAAGAAATATTTAAATCACTTTGTCAGCATAATTTATAACTTAACTGTAGTATTTTTCCTTTATTAAAACATAGAAATCTTTGAAATACAGGTGCTGTGACTTGACTAGATTAACAAGGAGTTAATTTAAGGGAACATCTGGTCGTAACTGCCTAGGGTGGGAAAAAAGGGATCCAGATGCTTATATAATTGATCCCTCCATTTCTCCCTAGTTTAAAATAAAAAATATCTTTGCAGTTGATATAGTAAGCAAAAATTCAGTGCTGTTTGGGTTCACATATGCCTAACAGAAATGTATGTATACATGTTTTTCTAAATTTCTCAAATTGGGGGTGTGCACAAACTTACTCTATATGTGTATATATATATGAATTCTTATTACAACTCTGAAAAATATTTATTACAGCTGCTTTCACCACTACAGGAGAGATACATGTGGTAGGCAGAATTCCAAGATGGGACCCAAGGTCTCCACACTCTGGTGTGGCTTCTCCAGTTGATCCTCTGACAACACTGGATTTGAAATGTGTGGGTCCACCTATATACAGATGTTTTTCAATAAATATGTAGCTGGCTCTCCATATCTGCAAGTTCTGCATCTGAGGATTTAAGCAACCACAGATGGCAAACTTAATACATGATCCAGGGTTGGTTGAATTGGACAATGTGGAATTTGAGGATAGGGAAGGCCAACTATGGGACTTGAACATCTATGGAGTTTGACATCCTTGGTGAGTCCTGGAACCAATTCCCCACGGGTACCAAGGGATGATTGTAATCCCCTCCCCTTGAGTGTGGATGTGAACTGTGAATATGATAGATGCCACTCCTATGATAAGTTACGTTATATGGCAGATGTGAAGGAATTTGGTAGATATATGGTTAATCGGCTAACTTTAATTTAATCAAAGGAAATTATCCCTAGTGGGCCTGACCTAATCAGCTGAGCCCTTTATAAAAACTCAAAGCAGGAGAGGAAGCTATCCTACTAGCCTTAAAGAAGAAAGGTGTCAGAAGGTATACAGCTCCAAGAAAATTGATTCTGCTTATAATGATGAAAGCTGGGTAAAGGACCCTGGGCAGCAGATGAGACCTGGTGACACCTTGGTTGCAGCCAGTTAGATCCTAAGCAGAAGACACAACTAAGCTGTGCTCTGACTCCTGTTCCATGGTAACTGCAGAATAATACATTTGTGCTGTTTCAAGCTGCTAAGTCTGTGGAAGTTTGTTGCTTAGCAGTGGAAAAATAATCCAGTACATATATCACAAGGCCTTGAATTTGGTAGTGCATTCATTAATGCTCCTATCATGAATTTTAGCATTAAAAAAATAGAGTTAATTTCAAAAAAAACCTTCCATAATATCAAGGATTATCTTCTGTCCTGACATTAGCAAGAAGTTCATTAGTAGAAAATTTTATTTTTTTTTTTCCCGGTACGCAGGCCTCTCACTGTTGTGGCCTCTCCAGTTGCGGAGCACAGGCTCAGTGGCCATGGCTCACGGGCCCAGCTGCTCTGCGGCATGTGGGATCTTCCCGGACCGGGTCACGAATCCGTGTCCCCTGCATCGGCAGGAGGACTCTCAACCACTGCGCCACCAGGGAAGGCCCGTAGAAAATTTTTTTAAGTGTGGCAGCACAGGTAAATCTCAAGCATACATGTTCCCAGCTAAAATTGATTAAAGGTATATCCTTGAATATAAAAGATGCTCTTCTATAAACAGACTAAGAAAGAGGATTGTAATACATTGAAAAATAAAAGAGATTTACGGCATAACCAATTGAAGTTTAGCTGTTAATTCTAGGAATATTTTCCAAGTTGACTGGGTTTGTGAGGCTGGGGTGAGAAGTGACTTACAAAATAAAAAGGATTTCTTTTTCAGGACACACAATTGCAGAGGGAAATCTAGCAGGAGGCACTGTGAAAGGATGTATTCTTTCATAAGCATTATCTAGTTTTGCAATAATACTTGAGAAATTCAGAAACTGTTTTCTAAAGGAAGAATAGAAGAAGCAAAAGAAGCTTTATTTCAATTTTTTTCCTTGCTTTTTCTTCTTAGAAATAGAATAGTGAGCAAGAATTCTTTTTGATCATTAATAGAAAACTTGCCATAGTGCATTTAATCAAGTTAGAAACATAGGAATGTATCTAACAACATTTAGCATCTTTGCACAAAAAGAATCATGGTCACAGAAATGTCAAGTACTCAGAAGACCAATTACAGAAGAAATGAGGTACAGAATATGTTATCTGAGAGCAGCTTAGAAGCATCCATGCCCCGTGGTGAAATAAAGGGCAAGATATAGGCAAGGCAGTCATCACTTTTATATAATTTGGAAACAAATAGAGGAGTCATGTTATTGTGAATACCCATTAGCTATTACAAATTGTATCAGAACATTTAAGAAGTGCAGTGAATAACCAATGAGTTTATTATATTCATCATTGCCAGAGTGAGTTCTTTAATCATACAAATTTTATGAAATAGAGTTTGCATTTTATTTACCAAAGTCTCAATATTTGTGATTTTGTCTGAACCTTGAAGAAGAGTTGGACTTTATCTATGCCCTTGCTTGTAATTACCAACATTTCATTTTTTCTATCCCTCTTCCTCATTAATATATTTTCTAGTATACAAAGTGATGAACCTCAAATTTTATATTATTAATTTACTTAATCAAAATCACTGATTAGACAAAAGATAAGATAAACTCACACAGGAAACTATAAAATTTAACATCACAGTCTGTTAATTTGTTTGTTAGATTTTCTTACTAGGAGTTAACAATGTAAAATCCTGTGCTTTGTAACATTTTTTTGTTAGGAATTTCAAGTCAGCCTTAAGACTCTAAGTGCAGAAATTATACATTTTCAGAAAAGCCCTTCTTGGTTCGCTGCTAATGTTTCTTTATTCTTATGCCCTCCCTTAGTCTTAGTTCTACAAATTTTGTGTGCGATTCCCTGAGGATAAAGGCAATACTTACATACTACCCTTCAATAATATTCCTCCTTGAACCTCACCCAGTTACTCTTTGACTATTTTACATCAATCTTTCTGAATTGTTCTTCTCAAATATGTCCAACTTTTGGGACTATTTGTTCTATCTGTCTTGATTCCTAAGGGTTAGTTCGCACCTGTTACAACCTGGACACCTGATCTGCCGTTTGAAGAAAACACTGCTTCCTCCCACCAAGATACTGGTTCCCTTTGACGTTAGTTTATAAGCCAGCTCTCTGACATCTTAGTCATATTTTATTAGGTGTTTTGCATTCTGTTTTCCCTTTCTGTTCCAGTAACAACAAAAATATCTCTCCTTTCCTAATAGGTTAATATCAGTTAGAAACCAGAGACTTTACTGATTTATTGCATTTTAGTTCCATTTTATCTAAAAGAAATAGTTCTTTCCCTCATGTTTTATCAGCGTACATTTCTTCAGTTTCTTTTAATTCTTCTAGTGTTTCTGTGCTTGAAATAATTTTGAAGTGTTTATGTTTTTAAAGTATTTTTAAAATAAGGCATACAGACCAAACGTTCTGCCCAAGGCCCTGAAAATTTTCTTCAACTTTAGTTGTGCTCATTTTATTTGCTAGTTTTTCTACATCCACCTATGTTTATGATTTATTCCCTTTAAAACAATGGCCCCATTTCTCTTTATTTGTTTGTTTGTTTCTGATAAAATATATCACACTCTTTGTGTAAAGCCACAACTTGAGTTTCTGATATCAGAAATAGTAATCAGAACTCATGTGATTAATGAAGCCAGGTCCTGACATCGTTCAGTGAAAGGAATGAGAGTTGGGAATTTGAATATGGTGTAGCCCATCTAGTCTGCCTACTTTACCATTGGAAGACTATCTCTGTAGTCTCAAGTCCTGGTCCATAATCTAAGTAGATAAACATACCAAAGATGACCAAAAAAGGAAAAAAATGTTTTTCTTCACCTAGTGCAAACAATGGTTTTTCTCTGTTCAAGTTTTTACCTTAGTTGGCCTAACAACCCATATAGCATGGTGGCCTGCATGTCTTTGTTAAAGCCGAGCATGGTTCGCCCATTATTTGTACAGCATGGCCTGCCTCTTGTTTGCGAAGACCCAGTCCTATAGTCTGCCTATGTAAGTTGCAAAAGCCTCCACACACAGAAGTTTCCGGTGCTTAGTATAATTCTCTTCTGTCACTATCTAGAAAGTTTTAATACTTTTTAACAAAGGGCTCATATTTTAATTTTGTACTGGGTACCACAATTCATGTAGTTGGTTTGGGTGGCCAAGGATGCTTTTTGCTACAGTTAACTTCCAAGGTCACAATTCCATGTGACTGATTTTAAAGTCATCCAGAACACATCACTTAAAAATAAATGTTTAACTATAAAAATAAACAAATGAAAACAGCAAAAAGAAGTTATTATAATCTGATAAGCTGACATGTTCAAGAAATCCTAATACTCATGTTTACTATAGTACCATGAAATCTTACAGCCACTACTTCTGGATGCTCTAGGTGTATCTGTCACTCCTTGTATATTGCCTCATTTAATATTAACCCCTGTCTGTTCTCCATGTTCTAAGCCAAATGGACTTGGAGATTAGAGGGACACAATAAGCTGGACTCTTCTATTTTATTGAGATTCAGAAACCCTTAAAAGATAGACAAGAATCAAATTTTCAGAGATCAAAGTATCAGTTGTTTTTTTTTTAACATTTTACTTATTTATTTATTTAGTTTTTGGCTGCGCTGTGTGTTAGTTGTGGCACGTGGGATCTTCGCTGAGGCATGCAGGATCTTTCACTGCAGCTTGCAGTCTCTTTGTTGCAGTGTGTGGGCTTCTCTCTAGTTGTGGAGTGTGAGTCTTCTCCCTCTAGTTGTGGCGTGGGGGCTCCAGAGCACGTGGCTCTGTAGTTTGCAGCATGTGTGCTCTCTAGTTGAAGCACGCAAGCTCAGTAGTTGTGGCCCAAGGGCTTAGTTGCCCCGAGGCATGTGGGATCTTAGTTCCCCGACCAGGGATTGAACCCATATCCCCTGCATTGGAAGGCAGATTCTTTATCATTGGACCACCAGGGAAGTCCCAAATTATCAGTTTTATTTCTGATAAAGTGACATGGGAAAGTTTGGCCAATTTTGTTCAAATGTCCTGTTAACGCTCTCCTAGCTGAAATATTCCCGCAAGCTACAGGCTTCCCACATAGATCTTGCCCCACTAAGCCTAGTACAAAACTGAAAAAAGGTAGGATTGCCAAACTAAGAGTTGATAGGATTGCCAGCTGCTTCCCCTTTTCCCCACTAAAAAGAGGAGAGCAGAGCTACACATGCCCCATTACTTCTCCCAAATTTATCAATCAAATAACTCAACTCTCCTCCCTTAAGGAAGAGTGAATGAGGAGATGTGTCTATAAATCTTGAACTGAATTCACACAGATTACTGAAAGCAGGGAAAAAGGAGGTTCTTTTAATGGGGGGGGGTGTTTTAAGGCAAGGTAATATAACTTACTAAGATATACCTCTGGTCCATCTAAGGGAGGGATTTAGGGTTGAAAATTGTTGAAGAAATCCAAAGGCCCTTCTCTACAAGAACTTATCCAAAGGATAAATAAGCAACACAAATTTTAGAGTAAAACCTAAATATTTTAACGTACATGCAAGAAAATTGAGAATAAAAGTAAACCAGTGATTCTATGTGTGAAGTAATAGGAATTTAAGGCTAAACACCCTTTTTTCAGATTCACCATTTTTAAAGATGATGACTTTTAATTCGCTACTATAGTTTAATTTATACTATGGACTATAAATTCAAGTTTCTTCCTGATATTTCATTTGATTTTGAACAGTGACATCCAGATGCACAGTGTAATGTCCACTATGGCACACTGTACACAGTTATATTCTCATATTCCCCATTTCCTCTATTAAGAAAATAGAAATATATTCTAGTGGGTACCTAGGAGTATTCCTCTTTCCTCCATAATATCCCAAGACTACACTGGGATGACTGAAGAGGAGTCATTAAGCTCACCTGGTGTCTGATGCCACAAAAACAATCCAAGGACCAGTTATGTACGGATTTAATTTAAGGATGTTACAGTGTTCCATTTTGCCTGCGTTTGTTACCATATGTTCCAGATATTTTCCATATCCACTCTCCACTCTGCTCTCTGCCCTGGGACAATGACCCACAAGGATTACATAAACAAGTACCATGCCTTCTGGCTTCAGGTTAGGGTAAGCCAATGGTGAGCCCAGGCAGAACTGCAAGGAGAGAGAATGGTAAGATCAGGTAATTAATTGTTGCCCGAGTTCCCACACTGAGGCGATGTCTGGGTATCTCTCCTCTGAAAGTCACTGCTCCTCTCAAGTCTCTTTTCTCCACAGGACCCTCTCCTTCCAGTTTCTAGGAACCACCCGTCTGGTGTTCCCTGCCTCAGATTGCTGTACTATTTCTTGTGGTTCCCTCATACCCAACCATACTTTCCTAAATAGTTCCTTTTTAAACATGCCAAGGATTATCCTAATTTTAATGTGCCGTCTATTTTATACAGACACCCAGAAATACCCTACAGTGGGAAGGTCTATCTAAAAACATGTAAATCACTTGGTGTATACTAAAACAAGAGTATTTTCTGGTTTTAGGAAATGAAACAAATTTAGTGGCATGTTGGTAGGGAAAAGTCCTTAGCTATTTTGTTTAGATCAATTGCATTTATATAAAAGTGGCTTTTAGCATGTGCATACAATCTTACTGGTCCCTGAGTTACTGAAGCTCTCCTCATGGATAAATATTTAACAAACTCCAAGAGGGGATGTTTCCTTATCCATCTCCATACCTCCCAAGGAAAGGCCTGTTCCTGAGAGCATTATGATTACCTACGAGATGTTGTCTGATCAATATATTTCTACTTAAGGATGCCAGATACTTAAAGTGATGATCTTCCAGACTATACAATATTAGAATCCATTCCAGAGTCCTTGTGCCATTTAAATAAAGAAAATCATTTACAAAACAACTTAAAGTGTAGGTTTAAAAAAAAGAAGAAATAAAAAGATGCTGAATTAGTCAACCAGTATATGGCAGTCACACTGCTCTCCTGAAAAGTAAAATCTAATTGTACTTCTCAACCCTGATACTCACCCAGTACTCATAGACTATGCCATTTTAAAATTTTGTAGCTTCCCACAGATGAATACCAAATCACACACCAGGAAGACATTGAAAAAAATAATGTCTTAAAAGTGAAATAACTAAATTCAACATAATTTTTTTTAATATCTACTGGCAGTTCCCCCCCCCCTTTTTTTTTCTTCCTTTTTTTTAAAACCAAATAAATTCTCTTCAGGGAGCATTTGTAGAAGCCATGCATTTTGAAATACAAGTGAAATAATATGCCCTTTATACAAAGATCTCCCCATAATGTGCACATGCATGCAACCTGTTTGTCTTCTTGCTCTCCTTAATTTGTTCTGTCCTCCTTAAGAAACTTCTGATAATAACCATTGGAGGCAGTCATACTACTCTCTTAAATCTCACTATCTCTAGATTACTAAAAATAGATTAAGCTGTGAACAATCATAGTATTTCCTGAGCTTCTCTTCAGAGCAAAATATTGCTCTAGATTACTAAGAAAATAAAAAGGAATGCTGGTATGTTTTTGTCCCTCTAGGAATCTGGTTTCAACCCATAGCCCTTGATTAATAAGCCACTAGGAAAAACCATCCTAAGAAAAGAAACTTACAAGCTTAGGTTTAAAGACACAATCTTTGGCCTCATGTTTTTTCCTTGTTGGGCAACAAAACTTATCAAAGGACATAAAGAAGCCTTTTTGTGAAAGTCGGTTTGAAAATAACTGATAGATTCTTTATCCTCCTGAAAATTCATTAAATAAATACGTGTCTAATTATAAAAATAACTAGAATAAAAATGGGAAATGTCACGTACATGAGTCAACAGTTTGAAATGGATTATTAATTAAATAAATTTCAAACCATCTGGTTTTCCAGTCTTGATTAAATTGGAGTGTAATCCATATGAATGGATCAGCTGTGGAACACACAGCACTGTTCCATATAAATGAGTCATGTATAATAATTTTCTGTATATTTAAAATGAGAACTTTATGTACTGAACCACTAGAAAATATACAGATAATCAGATCTCTTTTTTCTCAGTTCTTCAATGCAAGTTATCATTAGGAATATCTCATCACTTTACATTTGTAGGAATCTGTTTGCTTTTATTTTTTCGTGATCAAATACTTGTTAATGCATTTTTAATTTCTACTCTTTACTCAGTGAGAGACAAAGACAAAAGAATGAGTTAGAGATCTAGCTGTCAAATAACTTGTAAACCTACTGGGGAAGAATATAGCTGGACATGGAACACCAATGAACACTGCAAAGCAATTCCAAACACATACTAGGAATTTGGTAATGATTAATGCCCTATCTAATTTACAGAGTTAAATGACCATTCATGCACAACATTTGTAAAAGGTGTGTGCAGAATTGCCATTTTCTGTGAATCCTTGAAGCTACACAGGTATGGCTCTAGACAAAAGTCAGGTTTACTTATTTTTAATCTTAATGTCAGCATCTAGAAAGTGTGTGGCAAGTTATATGTGTTCAATCAATATTTATTAAATGAAAAAATAAGGGAGTGTGAATCCCTCCTAACTAAGAAGACATTCTCCCATCCATCAAAGCTCTCCGAGTTCTGTAGGCATCTGGAGTTACGTTTCCTAGTTGCCATGGTTGCTTATCGCTTAAACTGCAGTATTGTTAACACTTTAAGCATTAATAGCAATAGTGGTTTTTTTACAGTTGCTATCGATCTCCCTTGTCAGAAGCCACGAACATCTCACTGGTAGAGTGGCAATGAGAGGGCTACCCAGAGAAACAGTCCGGGAAATGGTGTTCTACCCAACATTCTGCTTCTGTCTGTGCTCCAGGAAATGTGTTTCTGCCTTATCTTTCCTGGAGCACCTCTCCATCTACTCTGCCTCTTGTTTAGCTTGTTTTCCTTACTGGACCAGTGCCTAGGGTTGCTCTGGCTATCTGAACCCTGTTCAGGTCCTGGAATCCTACCTTTGGAATACTCTCTCTTGTCCTCTGCTTGGTGCCGTGCATTGAACCATTTTTTGACTCTTTCTTCTTTTTCTTTACTTAACCTTAATAATTGGCTGTGTTTTTTTTTGTTTTTTTGGGTTTTTTTTGCGGTACGCGGGCCTCTCACTGCTGTGGCCTCTCCCGCTGCCGAGCACAGGCTCCGGACGCGCAGGCCCAGCGGCCATGGCTCACGGGCCCAGCCGCTCCGCGGCATGTGGGATCTTCCCGGACCGGGGCACGAACCCGTGTCCCCTGCATCGGCAGGCGGACTCTCAACCACTGCGCCATCAGGGAAGCCCTTGGCTGTGTTTTTAACTGACTTTACATGAACTGTTTTTAATCTGGGCCGCCTCCTCAATATATATTTGTGGACTCCAAACATGCCTCAAGCAAGTCCTTAGCTGGACTAAAACTCCCTATAATCATAACAAACAGATGGGTATGAAGGCAAAGAAACAGACAGAAGATCTCTAACTTAATTTAAATGTAGGAACCTAGGTGTTCTTCATGGAGCGGAGCATTCCTTAAGGAATGACAAGTCACAAGGATTAAGATTAAAGGAGTTCTGTGCAATTAATACAAGAAGTTAGCAGATAATAACCCAGTTTCCTAGGATCATACTGGGACCAGGAAAATGCAAACCTCATTTTTTTCTCTTGCCATCACTATCATCTATTCAATAGCAAAGTGATTCCCTATACTCATGCCATAAAAATATAGGTATAAATATGTACCTGCTAATGACCTACAATATAAATGTTTTACTTTCTTTTTAAAATTTTAGGACTTTCATATGCCACCTACTTTCACTAAACATCTCTTTCCTCAGATGTGAAATGGGCTGTAGATGGAAAAACACCAGCATCAAAACCTGCATCATGAGTGTCAGTGGCTTATAAAGGAATCCCAGAGAGAGCAGCGGGACACTCTTTGAGAAATGCTAGGCTGGTGATAGAATGGAATTAAATACTATGCAAGAAAACATGAGCAATGATGACTGTACCAAACATTGAATCAGAAGTCAGATGAAAATAGATTTTAGGTATGGCTTAATCAATTACACATTTATTTCCTTTTAAATGTATATTCAATAATGATATCTGATTAAAATATAGATCTAAATAAGTCTAAAAGAGTTCATAAAAATAAAGTGAAAATTAGGTAATTACCATTGATTGATTTATAATATATATGTGTATATATGTAACAAATAATATATATTTATATGGGATATAATACATATACTACTATACATATTATAATTAATTTATAAATACATATATAACTTATAAATACAAAGATTTATAAAAATGTATGAATGTCTCTTCCCCCCTTGGAGGATAGCTTATCAGCTTTGCAGAATATCATCTAAACTGGAGCTTTGGTTGCACCTTAACGAGGCCATCCCACATCCCATCACTCTATAAGGCCTGAAGCTTCTGAAGGATAAGTTATACAGTAGGATCGTTGGATCTCATGCCATACCTCTGTGTCTTTTAGGTGGGTTCCTTAGTTCAATCAGATGTTATGCAAGATCCCATGTTGGTGCATCATACACCAACATGGATAGTGGTTCTGACTGAGGCTCAAAGATAGATATAAACCTACTTTCAAAATACATGTCAATCCTATTTATGATAAATTGCTTTCCTTTCAAGGATGGAAGGTGTCCAATTTAATCTACTTGCCACCCAGTGGCTTACTGATCTACTTGAGGTTTAGTGTCATATGAAGTTCTCAGCTTTTGTATCTGTTGGTGGCAAGTTAGACAGTATACACTTGCTGTAAAGATACAGGGTCCCTCCTCCTGAGAATCTAGGCTCTTCTTGCTTTAGTGGGTCTCAAGTCGAAAAACTGGCTTAAATCCAGAATTTGGGTTAGGGATTGTGACTTTTTACTGGGGTCATTTTATCAGTTTTCTGATTATACAGTCCTTGTTATTTTGATTTTATGGATTGAATAATATCCTTATTTTCTGCTCATTTCTCTTGCCCCTATTGATGATTATTCTCTTTATCATTCTCACCATTATCTCCAGATCAAGCTCTCCTAGCTGCCAGGCCATCTTTCTTGCCCTTTATAACCATTCCTGCCTTTTTCTGACACTTAGGCTCTGCTATTTGACTTCTATTATATCAGGATTCTGTTATCGCCCCTTTAGCCTGACCTACAAGAGTGCAACCATCATTGAGCTTCACAAAGATACCCACAATGTAACTTTCACCAACATGTGCTTTATAAACACTTTATGAAATGGGATGTCTTCTGGCCTCCTCTGTGGAGCATAATCAGTTGATGCGTTTTCTAGTCTCACATAGTATAGCTACTCTAACATGCCTGCCTCTCTAAGCCTTCTGGCCCCCTTTTCTCCACTGTCTGTCAAAGTAATCAGTGGCATATCTGCTGCACTTACTATGGTACATTGCTTTCTTCAAGATTCCAACAGGTCTTTTGGCAGTGTTAGCATCAGTAGGTCTTTTCCAGTGTGTTAAATCCTGTATACTGGAAGAACACTCCCAAATCAATCAGCTTTCCCTTTTCCATCCTTATTTTCCACCTCCCTTACTATAGCTTTTTGGAATCTGGTATTATATATACTTTTAGAGCTTCTTCCAAAATATGTGGACTAGTTCCTGCAGCTTCTTTGGAATATAGATCCTTTCCTCCCTCAGGAGGCCCAGCACTTCCCCTATCTTAACTGCATTGTAATGTGACCATAGTGATGAATCTGGTGATCAGAAAAGAAAATGGGGTTAGATCCTGAAGTCTTTGCATCATCTCCAAGCAAAGGAGGAATGCTAGTCTCTAAAAGAAAAGAGGGAACTACCTCTGCATGTTTAGTAGGTTAAGGGAGATATGGAGTTTCAAGGTTTCCAAGAAGACTAAGTCAGATGTCCATATCTCAGTCCAAGTATCAGTGTCCCACTTCTCAACCTGACCTTGGCAGAGCAGACTGGCCGGGGTGGAGAACTCATCTTTCTCTGGAGCTCTGCTACCCCTATGATCTTCCTCTGACTGTGGGAGATAAGTCTCTCTTTGCATGCTGCCAAGGAGTCACTTTGATTCTAGCCAGTATAGCTAAAGCAGTTATAATTGATGATTAATCACCCACAGCCTTTCATTTTCTTCCTCCAAGGCATGAGTGGCACTCAACATAGCTGTCTGATTCCATTATTCTTATAATTAGAATATCCTAAACCTCTTAAAGTCTTGAGATATTGCAACAACCAGTACAATATATTTCGCTTGTGTCCTATATCCATTTTCCATGTTTATTAATGTTGTAATAATCTTACTGCTACGGCATGCCAGGGGTTACTAGGGCTCCACCTACTACCAGTGATGAAGCCCTGATTGCCAGCCGGTCTTGAAAATATTCTGAGACTGATTCATCAGATAATTCTTGGCACCAAATATATTAGTTCAAGTTCCTTGGAAAACAGATGGAGATATGCATGCAGGACTATTATAGGGAGAAGTAGTATTGGGGGTTGCCCTTAGCCTCAATCCTTAGTAGATGAGTAAAGAAATAGATTTGGGCGGAGGGAGGAGTTGAACTGTGATACAGTCACAAAGGCCTTAGCCAACCCCATGGGGAGTTGAGATGTCCTTTTAGATTGACCTACCTTGAGGCAAGGTTGTCACTGTCTTCTCACTGGCATTTTGCTTCCAAGAACCATCCTACTTTCCTAGCAGTCTTAAGATGTGGGTTCCCCTTGAGGAGGGGGCATGATCTGAATGACTGGATCCTCTTAGCCTGAGAGTTATGCCTCTAGAGGCGCTCAGCTGAGGGCCATCAGCCACTAAACATGGGGCAGGTAGGTGATGCAGGGCTCAATCCACTAAACTCCCTAAGACTTTTTATTTCCATTTTCCTTTTCCTTGGTGTTTGCCTGGTTTGGTATCGCAATGCTGTCCTTAGTGCTACTCTCTTTCTCCCAAGTGACTTTCCATTTTGCCCGCAGCAATAATCACCACTCACATACCCACCCCCTCTCGTCTTGCTCGTGGATGGCAGAGTACTGTTGCAGCAGATGTAAAACTATGCAGACCTGTCCCAGTACAAATTCATGCTGTGCAGCTGCAGTTACATTTTCACAATTATAAGCACAAACATATGAAATCACCTCAGGCAATGCTTTGACAGCTCCCTAGGGTATTGCTCAATTCTGAAGAACACTATGAAATAGCTTAAGAAAATATGCTTGACTACCCAGTAGCAGAATACACAGACAGAAATAAGCCAGGCCTCAAGCAAAGTAAATTCCTTCTCCAACCACTTGACAATGTTATGAAATGATAATGAAAGTTATGCATAACGAACAAGTTAAAATTCATACCTATTGAAATGTCCCAGTGTAAAAACTAGTGTTAAATTCATCGTGTAAAACTATAATACATGAACAAAGAAAAGCCATCCTTTATATTTCTGTCTCGCTTTAGCTTTGCAAATACTTCAGAAGAGAAGAATATGAGAAGATATTTTAGTCACGAAATACTATTAAACAACTACTCTGTGCCAGGCACTATTATAGGAATTGGAAGCATAGGAGTGAAAAGTAGTAACAGTAAGAAAACTCCTGAATCTTGTTGAAGTTGCAGCATTTTCCAATTACTGCTCCTCTGTTGTTCCCTTTTCTCTTCCATCTCTTCGCCCCTGCACATGCCACTCTGTCATTGCCGCATTGTCCTCCTTCTATAGAAATTACACCTTTTTCATATTTCTTCTTTTTCTTCTCCTCTGGCTTTTTCTCCACCTCTACTTTAGACTGGTTTTTGAGTTCCTCAATGACGGGAACAACCATATTATTCTTTGTATCTCAACAGTGTGACACAGTACATTTTGACATATATATCTTGAATATGTGAAAGAATTCATACATGTTGATAGCCTATAAGGAGGAGAATATAATATGCTAATAATTATAGTTGTGTATCAGTTTTTGTTTGATAATTTCTCAAGAGGAAAGAAAATTGATCCATCTACAATAAGAATATAAAATACATTTTATCGCACTTGCCTTTCAATAAATTCGTAATGATTTTCTGGAGTACTGACTTGAGAAAATATCAGAGCTGTGCTCAGGCCCAGAGGCAAGTGTTATCATGACCCATTATCTAAGCCTGCTATGAGCTCTTGAGAAGGGAGGTTGCCATTTCTACTCTCTCTCTCTCTCTGTCTCTCTCTTTCTCTTCCTTTATCTCTTTCATGCTCATTTACTTTCCAGCATTTTTCTGTGGATTACAGTAGTAAAAGAGAAAAAAGAACACAACGTTTTTATGATGTAGTTTTCCTTCATTCAACTGAGACAAAAGGAAAAAGAACATTGTGGTACAAAGTTTTAAAAGAAATTTATCTTGCACAACTTTATATAATGGACATAAAGTCATGCAGTCACAATTAACCATGATTTTGTAGAAGGCATAGGCATTTTCGTCAGTTGACTCTCCTTGGTCTTCTTTTCTATGACATATTTCCCCTTCACTTTATTTCAGAATCCCCTACACACAGCCATGCTCTATCACTAAGAAGAGCTTTATCCACCAATTCATAACTTGGATGACCTCAGGCCACAGCCTCCTATCCATCCAATGTGCTCACTCTTAGATTCTTTCTAAAACTGCTGGTTTTAGTTCTGTTCTACTTCAAAAGTCTGCTACCCTTTTCTGACTTTATTTTCCTTCTTATTCCACATGGAAACCATAACTTCATAGACACACTGGTCCCTGTCCTACATTTAATAAAGTCACATAACTTTGCAAATCCTCTACGTTAGAAATGTATGGACACCCAAGAAATATGGTCCAGTTGGTTGAAAGCAATTTAATTCATAGCCTTTCTTTCTCATTTCACATGTAACGTGATAGTAAATAAACAATCTATGGCAGGAGAAAAGTATATAGAAAATTTTTGTGGAATAAAGAAAGAAAAATCTTGTAGAGTTTTCATCAAGTATCACATGGCATTAATTAACATGACTCACAGTATATTTTTATTTTAATATTTCAGGTCTTCTTAAATATGGAGTGTTTTTCATACTCAACAATATGCCATATTTAGCTTTTTTATCTTAATATTTAACCACCAATACCCCTCACTCTGTTTTCAACAAGGTGAAAGATGTAGCATAGATGAGTGACTCAGTGCAGCTGATAACTTCCATTTTAACTGTAAAAATGATAGTTTAGGAGCAGACATGATATTCATTCTACAAATTCAGGTAATAAAAATTTAACCTGGTTTTTCTAAAATTTAACTTAATCTCACTATCAAACCCTCATTTTGTCATAAAAACTTGAGTTTGGGCAAGAATTTCTCCCAACCCTCACCTTTTATTTTAGGCCACATCTAAAAATGAGGGCCTAACATCATGCAGCAGTCAGTGGTAGAGGGGGTCTGAGAATCCTATTGTTGGACCTTCTGTGCTGTCAGTTGTTGAGCAGCATTTCACCTGATTCTCAAGTGCTGTTTTTTACAACAGGGTGTCACATTCTCCCTTGTTCAAAAACACGTCTTTCCAGGCTTGTATCTTACTCAGTGTTTTCTTACCTTCTTAGATACAAAAGAGAACCTATATTACTCCTAATCTACTTGGGAACTGAAGGAAAGAGTGAAGTTATATAAAGCTCTTCATTAACTTTATGTTCATCTTACCAGCAATGCTATATATTTCACTGGTATTTATTAATGCATCACACAGGGATATGAATGAGCTCTATGACAAGATTTTTTAACCCTGGCACTATTGACACTCTGGGCTAGCTAATTCTTTGTGGTCCCATGCACTATAGGGAGATTAGCAGTATCCCTGGCCTGTACCCACTAGAGTCCATCCTCTCCCCTACACAGGTCTTTACAATTAAAAAGTCTCCAGATATTGGTAGTCATACCCAGTTGAGAACCACTGCACTCTGAGGATGCATTTGACTCTCCTGCCTCCATTAATTCTCTATGGCTCCCCACCGGTTCAGTGACAGAATTCTCTGCAACCTTGTCAACAACCTGAATTCTTCTCTGGGAATTGAGAGTATAAATCTTCTCTCATCATTGACCCTCAGATCTCTCCTTTACCCGACTCTGTATTTGGCTTGGTGTAGGGCCTGAGGTTCACAGAAATTAGTCCCTAAGGCCCAGTAGATATGCCAGGATCTAACTTTTCAATTCAACTCCCTCTTTTTCCTCCCTTTCCCTTTCCCTTTTCTTTCTTTCTTTCTTTCTTTCTTTCTTTCTTTCTTTCTTTCTTTCTTTCTTTCTTTCTTTCTTTTCTTTCCTTCTTTCCTCTCTTCTATTCTTATATATCATATATTCTCAATTATTTACCTTATGTGTATAACTTGGGGTTTGAATACTAGAGATCAAGAATTTGACTCTTCTGTTTCCCAAGAAAAATGAATACTGTGGCTCAAACTGCCCAATGATGGAAAGAGTTAAAGAAACACAGAATACCAGTGAAGGAAGTATCCATTATTATCTCATAATGTAATACCACTGCTGCCTCTGCAGCTTAATCACCAGCAGGTCTGACATATATTTTCAGTTCTGATTTTATTTAAAAACTAAAAAACATGTGAGTGCACAGAGATCAATTTCAGCACATGCATATAGTGTGGTATTAACTGCCAATTGAAAGGGGAGATATTGGCCTGAAAATCACTTTTTATCATGCTGAGAGTAATCATACTGCCTTCACATGGGCTCTTGTCAGTATTCCTTAGTTATGTTGCCAGCAAGAGACCCAAAATGAACATTAAAAAAACGTTAATCCAAAATTGGTATATGTGTGTACATACATATAATGGTATTAATCCTTTATTTCTCTATTTTGAGAAACACAAATACATATATTAATTTGGTTATCTATTGCTGAATAACAAACTACCTCAAAACTTTATAGCTTAGACTCACAGATATAGAGAATAAACTAGTGGTTGCCAGTAGTGTGAGGAAGGCAATGTGGGGTGGGGAAGTAAGAGGTACAAATATTGGGGTGTAAGATAGGCTCAAGGCTGTATTGTACAACACGGGGAATATAGCCAATATTTTGTGGAATAACGATAAATGGAAAGTAACCTTTAAATTGTATATATGTATGTGTGTGTGTGTGTGTGTGTGTGTATGTATATATATAAAAATATATAAAACTACAGTTAAAAAAAAAGTAATAGCTTAAAGCAAGAATCAATTCTTATCCTCCATGATTCTGTAGGCCTGCTGGCTTTGGCTCAGTGATTTTTATGACGTAAGTGAAGTCAGCCGAGCTTCACTTACCTGGGTGCTCAACTGGACTAGGCAGTCCAAAGTGGCTCATTCATATGGCTCATATGGCTGTTGGCTGGGAGCTCACGTAGAGCTGTTGAATATAGTGCTTTGGTTATACTCCATGTGGCCTCTTCATTTGGCTTGGCTTCTCAGAGCATGCAGGCTGGATCTGAAGAGACAAGAGGCAGAAGTTGCTAGTCCTCTTAAGGCCTGGGCTTGGGAGTTCCAAAATGTTACTTTCACTGCATCCTATTAATCGAATCCATTTGCAGATTCTAAAAGAGTTACGAATTTCCGGGGCCATCTTTGGAGAATTAACAACCACATATTTTAATAACACATGCATTGAAGAGTGGTTGTATTCATAAAAATTAAGCTCTATAACATTTTATTTTTAAAATAATTTTTTATTTTCCCAAAAGTCATATAATATTGCTTGAATGCATCATTTTAATGCATTTATGCCTATTCTATAATGGTGTAAATGTTTGAAGTTAGATATGAAGACATGATTTCTGATTACAAGTTAAGATTTGTAATGTTTCGTACACTCTGGGAGATGTTGATTCATTTATAATGGAAATATGGCCTCCCTCTGCTTCCCTCCAATTCAAAAGATATTTCAATTGTTTCCAGTTTTAAGGTATCATACATAAATTCTCATACATTGCTATTGGGTGTGTGATTTTATAAAACCATCCAGGAAAAATGGTTGGCAATATCTATCATAGCTAAACATAAGTCTGTCCTATGACCCAGAATTCCACTCCTGGATATACTCAACAGAAGTAGGATGATTTTTTTTCTTTTTCTTCAAATTTTAAACAGTGAAAAACAAGTCAAAGTATCATCTTTGGCCTATGAGCTATCAATTTAAGGAAATCTTAGTAAAATACTAAAAAGGCTTTTATAAAGGGCACATTAAATGCTTCCATCATTTTACATTCTGTTCTTCTCTTTGGGAGATTAATACCTTTTTTGTCACAAACATAGTATATCTCTGCTTTATATTAAAGGAAAGAATAGAGATTTAGTCATGACAATGTCAATAACTATGACGTTAATTGTACCTGTACACTACTTGCAAGGTCACAATTTAGCCTTCTACAGTTTCATGGATGCTGGCAGAGGTCAAAGACTCCTGGGTCAAAGACAAAAAGAGTTGATTACTAGTGGCGTATTGAGCATTCTGAACTTTATGATTGCATTTGTCCCCCTTGACCTCCAAGTCTAGTGGACTGAGATGAAGAGGCCCAGGTGGGTGCATACAGTAGATTTGTATCATAGCTGAAGAGCCCTGAACTGAGGAAACCCAAATCTTTTATAATGGACTTGAAGAAAAACTGCCCAATCTTTGTTCCAGGGGAGACATCATCTTTAGTATACAGGATAATCAATAAACTTGCCATCTGCTCCAGTCTGAGACTATGCAAATAACCCTAAAAGAAAAGCCCCAAGACCATCAGTGCTTTTGCTTGCAAAGTATTCAGAAAGAAAGGGATTCATGGAAAATTATGTACCAACAGATAGATCATTATTTTTCTTCTCCCATTGTTCTATAGTTATTGAATTTTTGATTAATAACTGTCTTTATTTAGTTATAGGTCCAAATAGTTTATAAGAGCCTTTGGAAGAATTTGTTGTCAATTCTTTTTTTACTAAGTTTAATGGGATTATTTTATTTACTGAATAAGCTCATTGATTAATACCCTCTAGAGTCATATGCAGAATTGACAAGGTATTCTTGCAGTGTATGGCAAGTAGTACCCTGACAAAAGAACTGTGTTAGTCACAGCAAAAATATTGAATATACTTTCAGGCTTATAAACAAGAGCATAAATATTTTTATTAGTTTGACTTAGAGTGTTCTAGAAAGTATTTAAAACAAAGGTAGATAGCTGCTAAATAAGAAGTCAGACAATATGTTTTTGGAAAAATGTTTCTACCACTAAAAAAGTGATTTTGCCTTAGGTATATGACTATTCTTATCCTTATACTTATTTTGCAAAATAGAGGGGGCGTAACAGTAAGAACCCCATGTGTAGGCTCTGGAGTAGAATTTGATTCAGTCACAACTGTTAATGATTTGGCTTAGATAAGATTCTTAGTCTCATTTTTGTATTATTTTTCACCTTGTTAAAATGGCACAATGTCTGTTAAAAAATACACCCTTAATAAGTGTCAGTTTACTGATATTTGAAATGATAATTACAGACCTACAAGACTTATTTTAAATGAATTAAATTAGGGGAAAGGTGGAGAATATTTTGTTTTGCTTTTAAATTTATTGAAGTATAGTTGATTTTCAATGTGTTAATTTCTTCTGTACGGCTAAGTGATTCAGTTATAAATATATTTTTCATATTTTTTTCATTATGGTTTATCACAGGATATTGAATAAGTTCCATGTGCTATACAATAGGACCTTGTTGTTTATCCATCCTTTATATAATATATATATAATTGCATCCGCTAATCCCAAACTCCCAATCCTTCCTTCCCCTATCCCTCCTCCCCCTTGGCAGCCGCAAGTCTGTTCTCTATGCCTGTGAATCTGTTTCTGTTTCATACATATGTTCTCCTGTGTCGTATTTTAGATTCCACATATAAGTGATATCATATGATATTTGTCTTTCTCTCTCTGACTTACTTTGCTCAGTATGAAAACCTCTAGGTCCACCCATGTTGCTGCAAATGGCATTATATCATTCTTTTTTTTTTTTTTAACATCATTAGTGGAGTATAATTGCTTTACAATGTTGTGTAGTTTCTGCTGTATAACAAAGTGAATCGGCTATATGTATACATATATCCCCATATCCCCTCCCTCTTTTGTCTCCCTCACACCCTCCCAGTCCCACACCTCTAGGTGGTCACAGAGCACTGGGCTGATCTCCCCATGTGATGCAGCTGCTTCCCGCTAGCTAGCTGTTTTACATTTAGTAGTGTATATATGTCAATGCTACTCTCTCACTTCGTCCAGACTTACAATTCCCCCCTCCCCTTGTCCTCAACTCCATTCTCTATGTCTGTGCCTTATTCCTGTCCTGCCCCTAGGATCACCAGAACCATTTTTTCTTTTCTCTTTTTTTTATATTTCATATATATGTGTTAGCATATGGTATCTCTTTTTTCTCCTTCTGACTTACTTCACTCTATATGGCAGACTCTAGGTCCATCCACCTCATTACAAGTAACTCAATTTCGTTTCTTTTTGTGGCTAAATAATATTCCATTGTATATATGTGCCACATCTTCTTTATCCATTCATCTGTTGATGGACGCTTAGGTTGCTTCCATGGCCTGGTGACTGTAAATAGTGCTGCAAAGAACATTGTGGTATATGACTCCTTTTGAATTATGGTTTTCTCATGGTACATGCCCAGTAGTGGGATTGCTGGGTCTGATGGTAGTTCCATTTTTAGTTTTTTAAGGAACTCCATACTGTTCTCCATAGTGGCTATATCGATTTAAATTCCCACCAACAGTGCAAGAGGGTTCCCTTTTCTCCACACCCTCTCCAGCATTTATTGTTTGTAGATTTTCTGATGATGCCCATTCTGACCAGTGTGAGGTGATACCACATTGTGGTTTTGATTTGCATTTCTCTAATGATGAGTGATGTTGGGCATCCTTTCATGTGTTTGTTGGCAGTCTGTATATCATATTTGGAGAAATGTCTATTTAGGTCTTACGCCCATTTTTGGATTGGGTTGTTTGTTTTTTTTGATATTGAGCTGCATGAGCTGCTTGTATATTTTGGAGATTAATCCTTTATCAGTTCCTTCGTTTGCAAATATTTTCTCCCATTCTGAGGGTTGACTTTCGTCTTGTTTATGGTGTCCTTTGCTGTGCAAAAGCTTTGAAATTTCATTAGGTCCCATTTGTTTATTTTTGTGTTTATTTCCATTTCTCTAAGAGGTGGGTCAAAAAGGATCTTGCTGTGATTTATGTCAAAGAGTGTTCTTCCTGTTTTCCTCTAAGAGTTTGATAGGTCCTGGCCTTACATTTAGGTCTTTAATCCATTTTGAGCTTATTTTTGTGTAGGGTGTTAGGGAGTGTCCTAATTTCATTCTTTTACATGTAGCTGTCCAGTTTTCCCAGCACCACTTATTGAAGAGGCTGTCTTTTCTCCATTGTGTATTCTTGCCTCCTTTATCAAAAATAAGGTGGCCATATGTGCATGGGTTTATCCCTGGTCTTTCTATCCTGTTCCATTGATCTATCTTTCTGTTTTTGTGCCAGTACCATATTGTCTTGATTACTGTAGCTTTGTAGTATACTCTGAAGTCAGGGAGCCTGATTCCTCCAGCTCCATTTTTCTTTTCTTTTCTTTTCTTTTTTTTTTTTGCTGTACACGGGCCTCTCACTGTTGTGACCTCTCCCGTTGCGGAGCACAGGCTCCGGATGTGCAGGTTCAGCAGCCATGGCTCACAGGCGCAGCTGTTCCGCGGCATGTGGGATCCTCCCGGACCGTGGCACAAACCTGTGTCCCCTGTCATTGGCAGGTGGACTCTCAACCACTGCGCCACCAGGGAAGCCCCAGCTTCATTTTTCTTACTCAAGATTGCTTTGGCTATTCGGGATCTCTTGTGTTTCTATACAAATTGTGAAATTCTTTTGTTCTAGTTCTGTGAAAAATGCCATTGGTAGTTTGATATGGATTGCATTGCATCTATAGATAGCTTTGGGTACTATAGCCATTTTCATAATATTGATTCTTCCAATCCAAGAATATGGTATATCGCTCCATCTGTTTTGTATCCTCTTTAATTTCTTTCATCCTTGTCTTACAGTTTTGTGCATACAGGTCTTTTGTCTAGTTAAGTAGGTTTATTCCTAGGCATTTTATTCTTTTTGTTGCAATGATAAATGGCAGTGTTTTTTTAATTTCTCTTCCAGATTTTTCATCATTAGAGTATAGGAATGCAAGAGATTTCTGTGCATTAATTTTGTATCCTGCTACTTTACCAACATTCATTGATTAACTCTAGTAGCTTTCTGGTAGCATCTTTAGGATTCTCTATGTATAGTATCATGTCATCTGAAAACAGTGACAGCTTTACTTCTTCTTTTCTGATTGGATTCACTTTATTTCTTTTTCTTTTCTGACTGCTGTGGCTAAAGCTTCCAAAACTATGTTGAATAACAGTGGTGAGAGTGGGCAACCTTGTCTTGTTCCTGATCTTAATGGAAATGATTTCAGTTTTTCACTATTGAGAATGATGTTGGCTCTGGGTTTGTCATATATGGCCTTTATTATGTTAAGTTCCCTCTACGCCTACTTTCTGGAGAGTTTTTATCATAAATGGGTGTTGAATTTTGTCAAAAGCTTTTTCTGCATCTGTTGAGATTATTATATGTTTTGTATCCTTCAGTTTGTTAATATGGTGTATCACGTTGATTGATTTGCATATACGGAAGAATCATCGCATTCCTGCGATAAACCCCACTTGATCATAGTTTATGATCCTTTTAATGTGCTGTGGATTCTGTTTGCTATTATTTTGTTGAGGAATTTTGCATTTATGTTCATCAGTGATATTGGTCTATAGTTTCCTTTTTTTGTGACATCTTTTTCTGGTTTTGGTACCAGGGTGATGGTGGCTTCGTAGAATGAGTTTGGGAGTGTTCCTCCCTCTGCTATATTTTGGAAGAACTTGTCAAGGATGGGTGTTATCTCTTCTCTAAATGTTGAATAGAATTCATCTGTGAAGCCATCTGGTCCTGGGCTTTTGTGTGTTGGAAGATTTTTTATCACAGCCTGAATTTCAGTGCTTGTGATTGGTCTGTTTATATTTTCTATTTCTTCCTGGTTCAGTCGTGGAAGGGTGTGCTTTTCTTAAGAAATTGTCCATTTCTTCCAGGGTGTCCATTTTATTGGCATATAGTTGCTTGGAGTAATCCCTCATGAGTCTTTGTATTTCTGCAATGTCAGTTGCTACTTTTCCTTTTTCATTTCTAATTCTGTCGATTTGAGTATTCTCACTTTTTTTCTTGATGAGTCTGGCTAGTAGTTTATCAATTTTGTTTATCTTCTCAAAGAACCCGCTTTTAGTTTTATTGATCTTTGCTATTGTTTCCTTCATTTCTTTCTCGTTTATTTCTGTTCTGATCTTTATGATTTCTTTCCTTCTGCTAAATTTGGGGGTTTTTTGTCCTTCTTTCTCTAATTGATTTTGGTTTAAAGTTTGGTTGTTTATTTGAGATGTTTCTTGTTTCTTGAGGTAGGCTTCTATTGCTATAAGCTTCTCTCTTAGAACTGCTTTCTGCATCCCATAGGTTTTGGGTCGTTGTGTTTTCATTGCCATTTGTGTCTAGGTAATTTCTGACTTCCTCTTTGATTTCCTCTGTGATCTCTTGTTTATTTAGTAGTGTATTGTTTAGCCTGCATGTGTTTGTATTTTTTACAGTTTTTTTCCTGTAATCGATATTTAGTCTCCTAGAGTTGTGGTCAGAAAAGATACTTGATACGATTTCAATTTTCTTAAATTTACCAAGGCTTGATTTGTGACCCAAGATATGATCTCTCCTGCAGAATGTGCCATAAGCCCTTGAGATTAAGTGTATTCTGTTGTTTTTGGATGGAATGTCCTATAAATATCAATTAAGTCCATCTTGTTTAATGTGTTATTTAAAGCTTGTGTTTCCTTATTTATTTTCATTTTGAATGATCTGTCCATTGGTGAAAATGAGGTGTTAATGTCCCCTAGTATTATTGTGTTACCATCGATTTCCACTTTTATGGTTGTTAGCATTATTGAGGTGCTCCTATATTGGGTGCATAAATATTTACAATTGTTATACCTTCTTCTTGGATTGATCCCTTGATCATTATGTAGTGTCCTTCTTTGTCTCTTGTAATAGTCTTTATTTTAAAGTCCATTTTGTCTGATATGAGAATTGCTACTCCAGCTTTCCTTTGATTTTCATTTGCGTGCATATCTTTTTCCATCCCCTCACTTTCAGTCTGTATGTGTCCCTAGTTCTGAAGTGGGTCTCTTGTAGACAGCATATATATGGGTCCTATTTTTGTGTCCATTTAGCCAGTCTTTGTCTTTAGGTTGGAGCATTTAATCCATTTACATTTAAGTTTATTATCAATATGTATGTCGCTATTACCATTTTCTTAATTGTTTGTGTTTGTTATTGTAGGTCTTTTCCTTCTCTTGTGTGCCTGCCTAGAGAAGTTCCTTTAGCATTTGTTGTAAAGCTGGTTTGATGTGATAAATGCTCTTAACTTTTGCTTGTCTGTAATTGTTTTAATATCTCTGTCAAGTCCTTATGAGATCCTTGCTGGGTAGAGCAATTTGGCTGTAGGTTTTTCCCTTCCATCACTTTAAATATGTCCTGCCACTCCCTTCTGTCTTGCAGAGTTTCTCCTGAAAGATCAGCTGTTAACCTTTTGGGGATTCCCTTGTATGTTATTTGCTGTTTTTCCCTTACTGCTTTTAATATTTTTTCTTTGTATTGAATTTTTGATAGTTTGATTAATATGTGTCTTGGTATGTTTCTCCTTGGATTTATCCTGTGTGGGACTCTCTGCACTTCCTGGATTTCATTGACTACATCCTCTCCCATATTAGGGAAGTTTTCAAGTATAATCTCTTCAAATATTTTCTCAGTCCCTTTCTTTCTCTCTTCTTTTTCTGGGACCCCCTATAATTCGAATATTGGTGCATTTAATGTTGTCCCAGAGGTCTCTGTGACTGTCCTCGATTCTTTTCATTCTTTTCTCTTTATTTTGCTCTGCAGTAGTTATTTTCACTATTTTGTCTTCCAGGTTACTTATCCATTCTTCTGCATCAGTTATTCTGCTATTGATTCCTTGTAGAGAAATTTTAATTTCATTTATTGTGTTCTTCACCATTGTTTGTTTGCTCTTTAGTTCTTCTAGGTCCTTGTTAAATGTTTCTTGTATTTTCTCCATTCTATTTCCAAGATTTTGGATCATCTTTACTGTCATTGTTCTGAATTCTTTTTCAGGTAGACTGCCTATTTCCTCTTCATTTTTTTGGTCAGGTTGGTTTTTACCTTGCTCCTTCATCTGCTGCATATATCTCTGTCTTCTCATTTTACCTAATTTACTGTGTTTGGCGTACTCTTTTCACGGGCTGCAGGTTTGTATTTCCCGTTGTTTTTGGTTTCTGTTCCCAGTGGGTAAGGTTGGTTCAGTAGCTTGTGTAGGCTTCCTGGTGGCGGGGACCGGTGCCTGTGTTCTGGTGGGTGGGGCTGGATCTTGTCCTTCTGGTGTGCAGGGCTGCATCTGGTGGTGTGTTTTGGGCTGTCTGTGAACTTACTATGATTTTAGGCAGCCTCTCTGCTAATGGATGGGGTTGTGTTCCTGTCTTGCTAGTTGTTTGGCATGTGGCGTCCAGCAGTGGAGCTTGCTGGCTGTTGGGTGGAGCTGGATCTTAGCATTGAGATGGAGATCTTGGGAGAGCTCTTGCCAATTGATATTACATGGGGCTGGGAGGTCTCTGTTGGTCCAGTGTCCTGAACTCGGCTCTCCCACCTCAGAGGCTCAGGCCTGACACCAGGCCAGAGCACCAAGACCCTGTTAACCATACGGCTGCCTTGAATCACATGTACTGTGTTCGGATGGTCTCAACACCACAGTGCTCTTTAAGTACTGCCTCCTTGAAGTAGCTCCCACTGTGTAAACTCTATTTCATTTTTTTTGTGGCTGAGTAATATTCCATTGTATATCTGTATCACATCTGTTTCTATCCATCTGTTGATGGACAATTAGGTTTTTTCCATGTCTTGGCTATTGTAAATAGTGCTTCTATGAACATAGGGTTTCATGTATCTTTTTGGATTATAATTTTGTCTGGGTATATGCCCAGGAATGGCATAGCTCGATCATATGGCAACTTTATTTTCAGTTGTTTAAGGAACTTGTATACTGTTCTCCATAGTGGCTGCACAAATTTTCATTCCCACCAACAGTGTAGAGGGTTTCCTCTTCTCCACATCCACTCCAGCATTTATTATTTGTAGAATTTTTAGTGATGGCCATTCTGACAGGTGTGAGGTGGTAACTCATTGTAGTTTTGATTCACATTTTTCTAATAATAGCAATGATGAGCATCTTTTCATGTGCCTGTTGGCCATCTGTATGTCTTCTTTGGAGAAATGTCTATTTAGGTCTTCTGTCCATTTTTCAATTGGGTTTTTTTTTGTTGTTGTTTTGTTATTGACTTGTATGAGCTGTTTGTATATTTTTTAAATTAATCCCTTGTTGGCCGCATCATTTGCAAACATTTTTTCACCATCCTTAGGTTATCTTTTCATTTTGTTTATGGTTTCATTTGCTGTGCCAAAATTTATAAGTTTGGTTAGATCCCGTTTGTTTATTTTTGCTTTTATTTCTATTGCCTTGGGAGACTGACCTAAGAAAATATTGGTACAATTTATGTCTGATCATGTGTTGCCTGTGTTCTTCTAGGAACTTTATGTTGTCATGTCTTATATTTAAGTGTTTAAGCCATTTTGAGTTTATTTTTGGGTATGGTGTTAAGGAGTGTTCTAACTTCATTGATTTACATGCAGCTGTCCAGTTTTCCCAACACCACTTGCTGAAGAGACTGTGTTTTCTCCATTGTATATTCTTGCCTCCTTTCTTGAAGGTTAGTCAACCATAGGTATGTGGATTTGTTTCTGGGCTCTCTATTCTGTTCCATTGATCCATATGTCTGTTTTTGAGAATATTTTAGATTACACAGCAAGTACATAATAAAATTTGATCAATTCATCTTTCTGGATTAACAGCCTCTCAGAATTATATATATAATGAAATAAAAGTATATAATCAAGTATAATCTGTTTTGGTAATCTTCTTATGCTGTCTTTTATATTTGTGCAATCTTAAAACTAGAAGAGCAAGTTTTATGAATTTACACTATCACTCTCCATTCTAAAATATCTGAACCCATTCATAAAGCTATTTGAGATGTTTTCAAGAAACTGTCATACATCATTAATGTATTATATTATGCATTTAAAACTGAAAGTGACATGTGTAATGACAGTGCTATGTTGCCTTAATTTACTTTGAAATGTTTCAGTATACAGAATTCAACATAAATTTGTACGTGCTGACTTTAATCTACACTTCTCAGAGAGCTTTTTTAATACATGCAGAAATGCATACTCCAAAAATGGTTACTTGTTATTTGAGCAGTTCTTATTTGGACTCCATGCTTTTACTTAGTCTCATTTATTCAATGCTGGAAGGTTGGTGAGAAGTAAGAGGGAGTGAAGGAAGAGTAGTGGAGGCTGGGGCTGCAGAGAGGACCACCTTTACCTTTTCTCTTTTGCTTTGTTTTAACACTCTTAGAGGCTAGGAATTGTGGTAATAGCAATAGCCCAGAACAAAGAAGCAGAATGGAATGGGGAGTAAAATTAGAGAGGAAGAATCACAATGACAGCCAAAAAGATTTTAAGAGAGGGAAACTGAAGTTTCTGCTGCACAGTGTCCAAGGTCCAAGTGCCTAAGTTTGAAGATCCTAGTTTATCAATAACAGTTGAAGCACTTCCCACAAGTTTGGGAGAGTGATTTGCAGAGAAGGAAATTTGCCTTTTTCCCACCCATCCTTACTTTTATAAACTACATTTTTCTGCTGATGAAGTAAAAAACAAAACGGAAAGAATGAAAAACTGTAAAGATGTCGTCACAGTATCTGTCAGTGAAATTGAAGATGATGATGGCACGGACCTTTGGTGAGACCCTCCTTCTTCACCAGTCTGGGACAAGAGCAAGAGAAGGGGAAACCTTAGCAAGAAACCCCTTTAGTCACCTAGGATTGGTTGCAGGAGCACTAATAAAGAGTTTATCCCTAAAAGCAAGAAAAAAATTTACTGTATCAGCACATCTACCTATGTTAGAGGGTGGTAATTGGTTTATCAATGGTTCATTGTGTTCTACTCTGACATGCTAAATAAGGAGAGCAAAGATCCAAATCAGTTCACAGTCTTCTGCCTAGGAGCTGACAATGATGAAACTAGCCCTGTGGACTTAGCAATGGTATCAACAACTTCATGCTTGCTCTAGATCATTGCATTCTTACCCAGCTTGACACAGCTGCCACTATCTCCTAAACTGTTTGCCTTTGGGCTCATCCATCAGTGATCTGCCACCTCTTTGTGACTGGTGAAAGTGACTGCCTTGTGAGATGTGCCTTTCCCACTTTGTCAGTCCACTGATGTGAAACAAAACACAGAAATGCAATGGATACAGGCTATCAACATTGCAGTCACTTCCCTCTCATGTCCCCAGAGGTCACATGTGAATTTGGACAGAGTATTAATACACTGAGTGGGCTTTTAAGACTGTACCCTCCCACATTGAATCTCAACCATGATTTTATTGGATTTCAGCGTCTTAATGGACGTTGTATACAAAAAGGCTACAAATGATTTAGGCAAAACTTAACCTTTTCTCAAGCAAAATGATTATCAATAATATTGTCATGATTGCTGGGTTAATGGCAAGAGACTAATTGTAGCAGCATAAAAAATGTTGGAAATATTTTGCTTTTTCTTTTCTAGATATGTGATTTGGCTCTAAATATTGTTCAAAAACATTTGCCCTTGTATGAACAAAAATGTAGCAATCTTGCGTTGGTGCTCTATGCATAGGACATTCATCTGATTCTTTTTTTTTTGCCACATAATGGTGACTTCTGTAATAAGATTCTAACTGAAGGTTAGCTGGCTTCTGCTGCTAAAATATCATTGCATGAGCCTTGAATCAATCATACAAAGTGCTTAGGAGTGTCTGCAACTTTGCTGAGCCCACAAGAATAAGTTGTGTGCCTTAATTTTTGCCTGCTTGTTGGTACAGAATTCATTCACAGACTTGCTCTCATCTGGTAACAAGATTGTAAGAGTTGACTTAGAGCCCTCATGTCTGATTTCTGAAGCCTATGAATAGGTACCAAAATAGCCTAATATAGTAAATGGCCAAATTGACTTAGTGTAGTTCACAAAAGCTTAGTGTCATGAAGGAATATGACTGACTGAGAGACTTAATAGATTGTCAGTCTCGCAGTGCACCTATCAACATGGATAATTTCTTATGAAATTAACCATGTTCCAGGAATTTGACTTGAACCTTCTAAGCACAAAAACATTATTTTTTCCTCTCTTTCTTTCCAAAAATTAAAATTGTAAAATATTCTCAGGGGGAGAAATCATATTACCCAGTTTCACATAGAATGATATTATAATCCAGACTGAATTATAATCCAATAAGTTGCAATGAGAATTGGGCATCAACTGCCCAGGACACTAAAAATATTTGAATAATGAGATCAGTACATTGTCTACCCAAAGGAAATCTTCATGATAAGACACAATATAATCAGAAGTTGAAAATAGAAATAGAGCAACAGAAGTTAATAGGCTAAGCCTATGTAGACACTACTAATACCATAACCCACATAAGGACCAATGCATTCATATTTTCAGTCTAGGTCACTTGTCTTTTGAAAATACATGAATGAGCACAAGGAAATCTCTGGGTGGTTGGATTATCCTTTTCTATGAGACCATGTAACCAACTCCTGGCATAGTATTTCCCTAAACAGGGTCAATATTAATGATTAAATTTTTGATAATTATAATCACTCTGAAGTACAATAATTACTTTAAATTATAATTCCAGGTAATAGTTCCATATAGCCTGGCTCTTGTGCCTGGTATTTATTTATAAATGTCTCAGGGAGACACTTAGGCTAAATTGTTTTATTCCCACTGGTTGCTTGTAACTGAATGAATAAATAAATTCGACCAGATTCAGTCTTAAAAACTACTTTAGTTCCTGCATTTTTCACATTCTTAGGGTACTCCACACTATCCTATACAGCTAATGACACTGGTTTATTGTGCACAAGTAGATGATCAATTTTATATTCTGATTCAGTTCTTCTCTAGGGCTCAGTTTCTTCATTCTCATGTTTGAATCTTCTTCTATCCATTTTCTTTTCTTCTTCTTATGGTTTCTCCAGAAAGCTTTTGAAGGTAAGACAGGAATGTACTAACTGGCATAAAAAATCATATAATTTATAGAATACAAAAAGAAGAAGAAAAACAGATTGTCATTATTTCCCTTTCTGTGATTTTTCTGGAAAGAATAACAGTAGACTCAGTTTTTATCTATGACTAATTTTAAATACATTACCCATTTTGGTCATTATATATTTTCACAAATCATTTATACAATGATATGACCATATCTGGAGCTACAAAATCAGTGGACGGTTCTCATCTTGATCCTCTCGGAATGCCACAGACAGCTCAGAGTTTACCACAGTATTGCTTTCAGTCCTCATGCTGCCAAGAATGTTTTTAATGTTTTATTAAAATGTAGGAGCCTTCTGATTAATCAATCTGCATTAGGGTAGAGTCTGATAGCACTATGGAGTATGTCACAAATGATGGCAGACCCAGTAATATTCACAGCAATATGGCAGCTGCCAGAGGGAAGCAAATAATAAGCTCTAAAAATGCCAATTTCATCTTAGTAATTCTCACAAGGTAAGAACCCTGTCTCACCACAGAATTTTCCTAACAAAATGCTGAGGAGTATGGATTCCTATGCCCGTGAAACTGACTCTGAATAAGTCTGCTTTAGAAACAAAGATTATTTAAAACCCTCTTTTGTTTTGGCCTCTAAGCTCTAATCAGACAGAAAGCGACACATTTTGAAGAAGTGGTTTGCTTTTGAACCAATTACCAATATCAAGCCTTTAGGGAACTGACCTTTGCAAAGAAATTTTCAAACAACACATAAAGGTGTCTCGTGGTAATCCCTTGCCAGACAGAACCTTAGTACAGTACAGGATGTTTAGAATTTTCATGTCTCACATAAAAGAATATCATAATGCTATGGATGACTCTGCAAACTGGAGCTTATTAATTCTGATCATATATATATTTCAAAATCCTTAAAGCTCAAAGTGACTACAAAAAATGTAACCAGTTTCATAGACAAATCTCCCATGTTGCACAGAGTATTAACTATTTTGCCAAATGTTTCAAATCGTATATGTTTTCTATGCGCCTATCATTTTAATAAATGTTTCATTTTTATTCAGTTTTTCAAAGAGACTATACAAATCCATTTTTAAAGTATATGTATGGGCATTTCCTTTAGACAGTGTTCCTAGTTGTAATTAGATTTGCTAATGAATCTGTAACAGTCAATGTTAACAAACACTGCAGCAAAATATTCCTTTTATACTTAGATACTGTTGTTATTTCTGCTGTTCCTCTTCAGTAAGATCTCTTCTTCTTCCCGGTTTCATTTTTATATAATAGTACAATGCAACTGTGCTTAAGAATATAGTCCCTGGAGTCCAGTTGTCTGGCTTTGAACCCTGTTTCATCACTTACATTTTAGGCAACTTTGAGAAAGTTACATATTCAGATCCACAGTTTTCTCAGCTGTAAGCTGAAGGTAATAACGATTTTCATCTTCATGTGCTAATTATGAAAATTAAATGAGGTTGTATGTAAAGCATCCAGGTGAATGTCTGGCATATAGTAGAAGTTCATTATTTTCAGGGTCTGGAAATTAAATTTTTGGCAATACTGAAATATATTTTGTAACTTTAATGTGAAAAAAATTTAGATTTATCGTATCTCTATTTAGTCATTTTTTTCCTTAGCATTAATCTCTGTAAGTTTAGAGTGAGCTTTACTACTAATGTATATTGACCACCCATGCTCACAACACCATAGACATTGCCAACACCAAGAATTGCACTGTTTCATAATAATAAATTCAGCCACTCCACTGTCTGACTTCAACTTAAGTTCTTTCCAGCCACTTCCTCCTTAATTCCACTGAAATTGCTCCTCAGACTCATAGGAGAAACAGTCCCTTGACTTCTTCTGTCAGGTCTTGAGTCTTGGTTTCCTCTTTTTTTGGCATTCTGGCTGCCAGCTTTATTGCTCTTCTGTTATACATGTGTGCATAAACCATAAGCAGCTTTCATTGGACTTTGTACATACTACTATAGGAAAAAAAAAGAATACAAATACAAAAAAAAAGGATATAAGATTAACATACAGAAATCTGTTGCATTTCTTTACACTAATAATGAAATATCTGAAAGAGAAAGTAAAAAAAAAATCCCTTTTAAAATTGCGTCAAAAAGAATAAATAATAAAATACCTAGGAATAAATCTGACAAAGGAGGTGAAAGACTTATATCCTGAGAACTGTAAAACATTGATAAAGGAAACTGAAGTTGATTCAAAGAAATGGAAAGATATCCCATGCTCTTGGAGGAAGAATTAATATTGTTAAAATGGACATACTACCCAAAGCAATCTACAGGTTTAATCTACATATCAAATTACCCATGACATTTTTCACAGAACTAGAAAATATCCTAAAATTTATATGGAAACACACAAAAGACCCAGAATTTCCAAGACAATTCTGAGGAAAAAGAACAAAGCTGGAGGCATAACCCTCCCAAACTTCAGACAATACTACAAAGCTACAGTAATCAAAACAATGTGGTATTGGCACAAAAACAGACATATGGCTCAATGGAACAGAATAGAGAGCTCAGAAATAAACTGACACACCTATGGTCAATTAATCTTTGACAAAGGAGGGAAGCTTATACAATGAAGAAAAGACTTCAGCAAGTGGTATTGGGAAAGCTGGGCAGCCACATGTAAACCAAAGAAGTTAGAACACTCCCTCACTCACCACACATAAAAATAAACTCAAAATGACTTAAAGACTTAAATATAAGATATGACACCCTAAAACTCCTAGAAGAGAACATAGGCAAAACATTCGCTGAATAAATTATAGCAAAGTTTTCTTAGATCAGTCTCTCAAGTCAAAAGAAATAAAAGCAAAAATAAATGGGACGGAATCAAACTTATAAACTGTTGCACAGCAAAGGAAACTATAAACAAAATGAAAAGACAACCTACAGAATGGGAGAAAATCTTTGCAAGTGATGTGACCGACAAGGGATTAATTTCAAAAATACACAAACAGCTCATACAACTCAATAACAAAAAAAACCAAACAACCCAATCGAAAAATGGGCATAAGGCCTAAATAGACATTTTTCCAAAGAAGACGTACAGATGGCCAACAGGCACATGAAAAGATGCTCAACACCCCTAATTATTAGAGAAATGCAAATCAAAACTACAATGAGGTATCACCTCACACCAGTCAGAATGGCCATCATTAAACAGTCTACAAATAATAAATGCTGGACAGGGTGTGGAGAAAAAGGAACCCTCCTACATTGTTGGTGTGAATATAAATTGGTGCAGCCACTATGGAGAACAGTATGGAGGTTCCTTAAAAAACTGAAAATAGGGCTTACCTGGTGGCGCAGTGGTTGAGAGTCTGCCTGCCGATGCAGGGGACACGGGTTCGTGCCCCGGTCTGGGAAGATCCCACATGCCGCGGAGCGGCTGGGCCCGTGAGCCATGGCCGCTGAGCCTGCACGTCCAGAGCCTGTGCTCTGCAACGGGAGAGGCCACAACAGTGAGAGGCCCGCATACCGCAAAAAAAAAAAAAAAAAACCTGAAAATAGAGTTACCATGTGATCCTGCAATCCTTGCAATCCCACTCCTGGGCATATATCTGGAAAAGATGAAAACTCTAATTCGAAAAGATACATGCACCCCAATATTTATAGCCACACTATTTACAATAGCCAAGACATGGAAGCACCCTAAATGTCCATCAATAGATAAATGGATAAAGATGATGTGGTATATATATATACAATGGAATATTACTGAGCCATAAAAAGAATGAAATAATGCCATTTGCAGCAACATGGATGGACCTAGAGATTATTACACTAAGGGAAGTAAGACAGAGAAAGACAAATATCATGATATCACTTATATTGGAATCTAAAAAAAATGATACAAATGAATTTATTTACAAAACAGAAACAGACTCACAGACATAGGAAACAAACTTATGGTTACCAAAGGGGAAGGCGGAGGCGGGATAAATTAGGAATTTGGGATTAATAGATACAAACTACTGTATATAAAATAGATAAACAACAAGGACCTACTGTATAGCACAGCATACTACATTCAGTATCTTCTAATAATATATAATGGAAAAGAATCAGTTATATATAAGTATAACTGAATCACTTTGCTGTATACCTGAAACTAACACAACATTGCAAATGAACTATACTTTAATAAAAAATAATAAAAATATATATACCATTGAAAATAAATATATATATATATATTTTTATATATACCAGTTTGTAAATGGGCCAACAAAGTTAATAAAAGCTGCCAAAAAGAACATCTTACTTAAACACTGTTTAAAATCTTTTTAATATTAGAAAGCTCTCACAACTTCATTTATTTATTTTTTTGTTGTTATTTAAATAAGACATTGTATTTTAACTTATTCTTTTTTTCTTTGGTCCAGTTTCATTTTAAAATGATTATTGGCTGAATGGAATAATTAATGCAGGCATGAATGCATTTTGGGTCAAGTCATAGTCATCTGGGCCACTTGAAAGATGATCTAGTTCCATAGAAACCAGGTAATTTTCATTTTATGTCACGTTCAAGAAAATATTCTAGTATATCGGAGCTTTAATATTTAAAACAAAGATAACTTGGATGAAGATAGATATAGATAGATTTTCTGTTTTGGAGTATATTTAACAGTGTTCTCATAAAGTAGTCTAGGATCGACTCAGTATATGATTTTGATGTAGGTAAAATTAAATTCTTTTAAACAACTTCTTTATTATAGGAAAAGATCTAAATTCAGTAATTCTGTGAATTTGAGTCTGTATGTTATCTCTATTTAATAATTATTTGCACTGATTATCTCATAACAATTTGTCTGCTTCATCTTAAAAAAAAAATTCAAGCATTAACAGGGAGAATAATTCTCCAAAACCCTTACACTCTTCTAGTATAGTGTGTTAAGGGAAAATGGACTGTGGAATCAATACAACTGAACAGTAAGCATGTTAGATAACCATTTTGATAATTTGTACATCTGATACATACCTAACATGTAAGTTGTTGAGAGGTATACTTAGTGGCACTGTATTCTGATTTTTTTGGCATTGGTAAGATGAAGGGTGCTTATTTACATTAGATTCCAAATACCTTTTGTTTCGTCTTTCCATTCCTGGAAACATTTCTTCTCTGTGTCTAAACTGCTTTATTTCTATAAGTATTTCTCACTTCTTAATTATTAATTACTAATTGCTACTTATTAACTACTGACTGCAAACTTATTTCTTCAATGTTGGAGATTTTCAGAATTATTAAATTTTTTATATTAACTGTGGAAAACTATGAAGACATGTGCCTTAGTGAGAATTAATGATTTTTTGAACAATTCATGTAGAAGCAAGAGCTTCAGTATTCTGTTTTTAAAATAATTCTACTTGACATTCATTGTTCAAGACAAAATAGATAAATAATAACAGTTTTCCATCAGTCAGATAACTATGGAATAAAACTGAGAGGATGGATATTGGCATGTTGGTACTGTGCTCAATTTGAGTTTGAATTCAACTCAAAATTTTACTATATTACTCATTTAAGATGTCTCATGACTCCTTTGTGTACTGGTTTAAAACAAAAAGCAACACAAAAAATGTGTTGGATTTTTGCTCTTATAAGATTGATCCTTAATTTTTTAAGTTCTACAAGTTACAGTTTTAAAAATTAATATTAGCACTTCATATAGACTCATGTAAATAAAATGTGTTTCTTCATTCCAACCCACCACACCCACCTGTAGACTGATCTCTAAATAATTGGTTTCTCTTCTTGCCAGTATTTTCTTTTCAATCAATGTCTTAAAATTGTCATCTAGAGTGTGCTTTTGCTTTTCTTGTTGGAATTCAACATTTTTCCTTTTCTTTCTCCAGAAATCAATTGAATGTTAAGCCTTTTCCTTTGGAATTGGTAATTTTTGGAAAATGTGTCTGAGATGAGTAAAAAGAAAAGCAGAAAAGAGTTTTGATACAGCAAAATTTTGAAGGAATAACAAAGCATATAGTCAAAGCTAGACAGCAACCATAATTTAGTGCTGCTATTTATAAAATTTTCCTATCATGATCATTAAAACGTAGACACATGACATCTCTTTTTTTTTTTTTTTTTTTTTTTTTGCCATATGCGGGCCTCTCACTGGTGTGGCCTCTCCCGTTGTGGAGCACAGGCTCCGGACGCGCAGGCTCAGCGGCCATGGCTCACGGGCCCAGCCGCTCCGCAGCATGTGGGATCTTCCTGGACTGGGGCGCGAACCCGTGTCCCCTGCATCGGCAGGTGGACTCTCAACCACTGAGCCACCAGGGAAGCCTGACATCTCTTATTTTTAATCCTCCATTACTTTCCTTGTTCTGACTAATCTTAGAATCTCTAGTATAAGCATATTGATATTATACTTCCTGAACAAATAAAACATGCGAGGGTCTTTGCTCATTTTACCTTCTCTACCTGGAATCCTCTTTCATCTTTTTATTAATCTTGAAGTGCTTTGGTTTTAAGCAACAAAATTCTAATTAGAACCAGCCAAGAAAAATGTAAATTCAAAAAATTAGAACCAGCCAAGAAAAATGTAAATTCAAAAACTTAAACCAGTGAAAGTTCAGGAATTAAACTAGATTTTAGGGATGAACAGAATCTTGTAAAAATATCATTTTGTCTCTCTCTGCTGAATATCTGTTTCTCTCTTCATGTCCCTTTTATTTTTTCAGAATGGCTTCCTGCCTGCATTTGTAAATAAATCTCTCAACTTTTGATGAATTCCTGTCAGCCTTGTAATTAAAGGAAGCTCAGTATTGTTATCATTAATTCCAAATTTAGGGTTCCTATGAAAGAGGTTCAAATTTGGTTAGGTGTCCAGCCTAAAACTAATCCATTGTGACAAAAGGGTATGGGATATAAGCCAATCTGCAGGCCTTACAGTGAGGCTAGGAAAGCATAGTTTAAGAAAAAAATTGGAAAAAGCTTTGAGGTTGTCATAAGCATTAAGTTGTTGGAATGAGAGCATGCCCATTAACTGGAAAGGAGAGAAGAGTGTTGAGCATTAAATTCTTTAAGGTCTAGCATGTAAACCATTTTGTTCATCAGACTTTTCAAAACTCCACTAATTACTACTTGCTTCATGTTCCAAATAGAACTTCATTCATACTCATTTTATGCCATTATCGAAATTGCCATATAGCATTATACGATCTTGCATACCTGTCTTCTCACAACATGAACTATGAGAGTTTTTGCCATGTTTTATTCATCCAGTGTATCTACTCAGTACACATTTTTGAATAAGTAAATTAGCTATTATACCCATTGTTTGATATAAGTACAATTTATGCATCCTTCCTTTCTTCTTTTTTTCTCCCCTTCTTCTTTCCTTCTATCATATTATCGTGTTAAGCCAACTTTTTCCATAACAAATCCCTACACATACTCTCTATTAATCTGCATTATTTTCTTCAGAATACTGCTCACTCTCCTAAATTATCTTATTTTTATTCACATCATTTTCACAATATTTTTATTCACATTCTTGTTTAATATCTCCTCCTATTAAAGGATGAAGGCTTTATGATATCAGGGGTCTTGTCGTATTTATCTCTTTATTTATTTATTTATTTTGTGCGGTACGCAGGCCTCTCACTGTTGTGGCCTCTCCCGTTGCGGAGCACAGGCTCCGGACGCGCAGGCTCAGCGGCCATGGCTCACAGGCCCAGCCGCTCCAGGGCATGTGGGATCCTCCCAGACAGGGGCACGAACCCGTGTCCCCTGCATCGGCAGGCGGACTCTCAACCACTGCACCACCAGGGAAGCCCATCTCTTTATTCTTAATACCAAGAAGAGTATCAGATATTTAGCAGGGTTTTTGTATATAAATAAATAATACATGGAAAATCCAGTATAAATCCTGGTCTTCAGAGATTATTTTTTTACACTGGGTAATAGGATAGGCACGCAAAATTACTGTGAGAACTAAAATGTGCATAAAAATATTTCTTGGTGGTGAACTTGAAAAATTTTGTTGCGGTTAACATCAGAATGCATCTGGGAAGATATAATGAATTTGTCTAGGCGGAGCTAAGGGTGAAAGAGAATACCAAACAGAAATATCAACATGAATATGTGGTCGAAGTGTGTCAGGCAGGCATAAGTATTTAAAGCATTTACAGCAAAACAGGATGCTGGCAGGTGAACAATGAATGAGACTGGGTATAAGTTGAGGCAAGGCCTTGGAGAATTTGAATTGCAACCAAGGAAACAGTACTTATTCTTTAAATGCTGAAGAAGTGTTGGTAATTTTTGATCAGATGATAATGAAGTCATTGGAGACTTGGTAGAAGGCAACTGTTAAAATCAAAATGAAAAGTAATGTAGTGTGAACTATGAGAGAGGGAATGGGAATAATATGAGGGAGTGTGTGAAGATATTGTTGAGGAAAGATAAAATATAATTGGCAACACACTGTAGTGTCAAACAAGGAAGACACTGAGGTTTTGAGTCTTTGTGACTGGGCAAATGCTGAAATAGGAAAATATGAAACTAAGGAAGTTTGAGATGAAAAAAGCTTCATATTTTATAAAATCATAGGATATCTGAAGCTATCTAGAAGCAGGGACTGAAAATTTAGGACTGGAAAATGGATAAAGGAAGGCTAAGAACAAAGATTTGGCAGTCATGCACACAGAGGTAAAAATTAAATTCAGATCTGTTGTGATGGTTCAGATTAAACCTATAGAGAGAGAAAAGAAAGAGGGTCTAGAAAAGAACAATGAGGAATTTCTATTTACTACTGTTCTTTGTAGAATAATATCTAGTAAGTTAAGGCAAATATATTTGAAGAAAATAAATGTTTTTTAATTGAGATATAATTGACATAAAATATTATGTTAGTTTTAGGTTTACTGCATAATGATTAGATATTTGCATACATTATGAAATGATCACAATAAGTTTATTAAAATGTATCCCATACAAGATTATTATAATATTATTGATAATTTTCCTCATACTGTATATTATATCCATGTGACTTATTATTTATGTAAATGGAGGTTTGTACCTATTAATCCTCTTTACCTATTTGCCCATCTCTCCAACACCCCCTTTTAGTAATCATCTGCTTGTTCTCTGTATCTATGAATCTGTTTATGTTTTATTTGTTTTGTTTTTTAGATTGCACATATAAGCGAAATCATGTGGTATTTGTCTTTCTCTGTCTGACTTAGTTAGCATAATACCATCTAGATCTACCCGTGTTGTCACAAAATGGCAAGATGTGTGTGTGTGTGTGTGTGTGGCTGAGTAATATTCCATTGTATATAACTATGCCACATCTTTATATATTTTTCTATCGATGGATACTTAGGTTGTTTCCATATCTCTGCTATTGTAAATAATACTGCAATTAACATTAGAGTACTATATCTTTTAGAATTAATATTTTTATTTCCTTCAAGTAAATACCCAGAAGTAAAATTGCTGGATCATACAGCAATTCTATTTTTAATTTTTTGAGGGACTTCCATACTGTTTTCCAGAGTAGCTGTCCCAATTAGAATCCTACCAGCAGTGTACAAGGGTTCCTTTTGCAATACATCTTATCTAACACTTGCTATTTATTGTCTTTTTGATGATAGCCATTCTGACAAGTATGAGGTGGTATCTGATTGTGGTTTTGATTTGCATTTGGTTTTGATTTGCATTTCCCTGATGATTAGCGATGTTGCGCTTTTCTTTCACATTCTGTTGGCCATAGGTATGTCTTCTTTGGGAAAATGTCTGTTCAGGTCATCTGCCCATTTTTTCAATCAGATTGTTCATTATTTTGATGTTGAGTTGTATGAGTTCTTTATATATTTTGGATATTAACCCCTTATAGGATGTATCATTTGCAAATATCTTCTCCCACTTAGTAAGCTGCCTTTTCATTTCACTGATAGTAATCTGCCTTTTCATTTCGTTGATAGTGTCCTTTGCTGTGCAGAAGCTTTTTAGTTGGATATAGTCCCATTTGTTTATTTTTGTTTTTGTTTTCCTTGCCTGAGGAGAGAGCCCAAAATAATATTGCTAAGAATGATGTCAAAGAGCATACTGTTTATGTATTCTAGAGTTTTTATGGGTTCAAGTCTTGCATTTAAGTCTTTAATCTATTTTGGATTAATTTTTGTTTTTTTGTTAATTTTTGGTTTTTTGTTAATTTTGTTTAATTTTTTGTTTAAATTTTGGTTTTTTGTTACAATATTGCTTCCGTTTTCTGTTTTGGTTTTTTGGCTGCAAGTCATGTGGGATCTTAGCTCCCCAACCAGGGATCAAACCCACACCCCCTACATTGGAAGGTGAAGTCTTAACCACTGGACCCCCAGGGAAGTCCTTGGGTTAATTTTTGTATGTAGTGTGAGAAACTAGTCTGGTTTGATTCTTTTGAATGCAACTGTCATGGTTTCCTGACACCATTTTTGGAAAAGGCTGCCTCTTCTCCATTGTATATTCTTATATCCGTTATCATAATTAATTGACCATATAAGTGTGTGTTTATTCTGGGCTGCCTATTCTATTCCACTGATCTAAATGTCTGTTTTCATGCCAGTACCATACTGTTTTTTTTTGTTTTTTTTTTTTAATTTTTTTTTATTTTATTTTTTTTTGGTATGCGGGCCTCTCACTGTTGTGGCCTCTCCCGTTGCGGAGCTCTGGACGCGCAGGCCCAGTGGCCATGGCTCATGGGCCCAGCCACTCCGCGGCATGTGGGATCTTCCCGGACCGGGGCACGAACCCACGTCCCCTGCATCGGCAGGCAGACTCTCAACCACTGCGCCACCAGGGAAGCCCTACCATACTGTTTTGATTACTACTGCTTTGTAGTATAGTTCAAAATCAGGAAACATGAAAACTCCAGCTTTATTCTTTCTCAAGATTATTTGGCTATTCAGGGTTTTGCATTTCTATGCAAATTTTAGAATTATTTGCTCTATTCTGTGAAAATGCCTTTGGTATTTTGATAAGGATTGCATTGAATCTGTAGATTGCCTTGGATTGTATGGTCATTTTGATAATATTAATTCTTCCAATCTGTGAGCATTGTGTATCCTCCCATCTGTTTGTGTCATGTTCAGTTTCTTTCAATGGTGTCATAGTTTTCCAAGTGCAGGTCTTTTATTTCCTCAATTAGATTTATTCCTAGGTATTTTATTCTTTTTGATGCAATCATTAATAGGATTGTTTTCTAAATTTCTCTTTCTGATAATTTGTTGTTATTATATAGAAATGCAATAGATTTTTCTATATTAATGTTGTATCTTGAAACTTTTCTGAACTCAGTGATGAGTTCTAATAGATTTTTGGATCATCTTTAGGATTTCCTGTATAAAATATCACGTCATCTTCAAAGAATGATGTGGGCATTCTTGTCTAATTGTTAACCTTAGGGGGAATGCTTTCAGCTTTTCACTGTTGAGTATGATATTGGCTATGGGCTTGGCATGTATGGCCTTTATTATGTTGAGTTATGTTCCCTCTAGACTCACTTTGTTGAGCGTATTTATCATATCGTAAATGGATTTTGACTTTTGTCAAACGATTTTTTTTCTGCATCTTTTGAGATGATAATATGATTTCTATTTTTCAATTTCTTAATGTGGTGTATCACATTGATTGCTTTGCAGATATTGAAACTTCCTTGCATCCCTGAGATAAATCCCACTTGATCATGGTGTATGATCTTGTTAATATATTGCTGAATTTTGTTTGCTAATACTCTGTTGAGGATTTTCACATCTATGCTTACCAGGGATATTGGCTTGTTATTTTAATTTTTAGTGGTATCTTTGTGTAGTTTTGGTATCAGGATGATGCTAGCCTTGTAGAATGTATTTAGAAGGGATTACTTTCTCAAATTTTTGGAATAGTTTGAAAAGTTTAAATGTTTGGTAGAATTCCCATTTGAATCTATCTTGTCTTGGACTTCTGTTTGTTGAGGGTTTTTTTAAATTACTGATCCAGTTTTATTACTGGTAATTGGTCTGTTCATATTCTCTATTTCTTCCTGACTCAATCTTAGGAGATTTTACATTGCTAGGAATTTATCCATGTCTTCTAGGTTACCCATTTTATTGGCATATAACTGTCTGTAGTAATCTCTTATGATCCTTTGTATCTCTGTAGTATCAGTTGCTCATCTGTAAAAATTTTTATCTCTCTTTCAAATCTGAATGATAGCGTTGCCAATGAGTATTCCTTTTTTTCTTAATGTTTATTTATTTTCTTATTAGTCATCCATTTTATACACATCAGTGTATACATGTCAATCCCAATGTCCCAATTCATCACACCCCCACCCCCTGCTGCTTTCCCCCCTTGGTGTCCATACATTTGTTCTGTACCTCTGTGTCTCAATCTCTGCTCTGCAAACCAGTTCATCTCTACCATTTTCTAGGTTCCACATATATATGTTATAATATGATATTTGTTTTTCCCGTTCTGACTTCACTCTGTATGACAGTCACTAGATGCATCCACCTCTCTACAAATAACCCAATTTCATTCTTTTTTATGTCTGAGTAATATTCGATTGTATATATGTACCACATCTTCTTTATCCATTCATCTGTCAATGGACATTTAGGTTGCTTCCATGACCTGGCTATTGTAAATAGTGCTGCAGTGAACATTGGGGTGCATGTGTCCTTTTGAATTATGGTTTTCTCTGCATATATACCCAGTAGTGGGATTGCTGGGTCATATGGTAATTCTGTTTTTAGTTCTTAAAGGAACTTCCGTACTGTTCTCCTTAGTAGCTGTATCAATTTACATTCCCACCAACAGAGCAAGAGGGTTCCCTTTTCTCCACACCCTCTCCAGCATTTGTTGTTTGTAGATTTTCTGATGATGCCCATTCTAACTGGTGAGAGGTGATACCTCATTGTAGTTTTGATTTGCATTTCTCTAATAATTAGTGATGTTGAGCAGCTTTTCATTTGCTTCTTGGCCATCTGTATGTCTCCTTTGAAGAAATGTCTATTTAGGTCTTCTGCCCATTTTTGGATTGGGTTGTTTGTTTTTTAATATTGAGCTGCATGAGCTGTTTATATATTTTGGAGATTAATCCTTTGTCTGAAGATTCCTTTACAAATATGTTCTCCCATTCTGATGGTTATCTTTCCATCTTCTTTATGGTTTCCTTTGCTGTGCAAAAGCTTTTAAGTTTCATTAGGCCCCATTTGTTTATTTTTGTTTTTATTTCCATTACTCTAGGAGATGGCTCAAAAAAGATATTGCTGTGATTTATGTCAAAGAGTTTTATAGTGCCAGGTCTTACATTGAGGTGTCTAATCCATTTTGAGTTTATTTTTGTGTATGGTGTTAGGGAGTGTTCTAATTTCATTCTTTTACATGTAGCTGTCCAGTTTTCCCAAAACCACTTATTGAAGAGACTGTCTTTTCTCCATTGTATATCCTTACCTCCTTTGTCATAGATTACTTGACCATAGGTGCGTCGGTTTATCTCTGGGCTTTCTATCCTGTTTCATCGATCTATATTTCTGTTTCTGTGCCAGTACCATATTGTCTTGATTACTGTAGCTCTGTAGTGTAGTCTGAAGTCAGGGAGTATGATTCCTCCAACTCTGTTTGTTTTCCCTCAAGACTGCTTTGGCTATTCGGGGTCTTTTTTGTATCCAAACAAATTTTAAGATTTTTTGTTCTAGTTCTGTAAAAAATGCCATTGGTAATTTGATAGGGATGGCATTGTATCTGTAGATTGCTTTGGGTAGTATAGTCATTTTCACAATATTGATTCTTCCAATCCAAGAACATGGTATATCTCTCCATCTGTTGGTATCATCTCTAATTTCTTTCATCAGTGTCTTATAGTTTTCTGCATACAAGTCTTTTGTCTCCCTAGGTCGGTTTATTCCTAGGTACTTTATTCTTTTTGTTGCAGTGGTAAATGGGAGCGTTTCCTTAATTTCTCTTTCAGATTTTTCATCATTAGTGTATAGGAATGCAAGAGATTTCTGTGCATTTATGAAATTCATTGATTAGCTCTAGTAGTTTCTGGTGGCATCTTTAGGATTCTCTATGTATAGTATTATGTCATCTGCAAACAGTGACAGCTTTACTTCCTCTTTTCCGATTTGTATTCTTTTACTTCTTTTTCTTCTCTGATTGCTGTGGCTAGGACTTCCAAAACTATGTTGAATAATAGTGGTGAGAGTGAACATCCATGTCTTGTTCCTGATCTTACAGGAAATGCTTTCAGTTTTTCATCATTGAAAATGATGTTGGCTCTGGGTTTGTCATATATGGCCTTTATTATGTTGAGGTAGGTTCCCTCTATGCCCACTTTCTGGAGAGTTTTTATCATAAATGGGTGTTGAATTTTGTCACGCTTTTTCTGTATCTGTTGAGATGATCATATGATTTTTATTCTTCAGTTTGTTAATACGGTGTATCACATTGATTGATTTGCGTATATTGGAAAATCCTTGCATCTCTGGGATGAAACCCACTTGATCATGGTGTATGATCCTTTTAATGTGTTGTTGGATTCTGCTTGCTAGTATTTTGTTGAAGATTTTTGCATCTATATTCATCAGTGATATTGGTCTGTAATTTTCTTTTTTTGTAGTATCTTTGTATGGTTTTGGTATCAGGTTGATGGTGGCCTCATAGAATGAGTTTGGAAGTTTTCCTTCCTCTGCAATTTTTTGGAACAGTTTGAGAAGGATGGGTGTTAGCTCTTCTCTAAATGTTTGATATAATTCACTTGTGAAGCCTTCTGGTCCTGGACTTTTGTTTGTTGGAAGATTTTTAATTTCAATTTCATTTTCATTCACAGTTTCAATTTCATTACTTGTGATTGGTCTGTTCATATTTTCTATTTCTTCCTGGTTCAGTCTTGGAAGATTATACCTTTCTAATAATTTGTCCATTTCTTCCAGGTTGTCCCTATTATTGGCATAGTGTTTCTTGTAGTAGTCTCTTAGGATGCTTTGTATTTCTGTGGTGTCTGCTGTAACTTCTCCCTTTTCATTTCTAATATTATTGATTTGAGTCCTCTCCCACTTTTTCTTGATGAGTCTGGCTAATGGTTTATCAATTTTTTTTTTATCTTTTCAAAGAACCAGCTTTTAGTTTTATTGATCTTTGCTATTGTTTTCTTTTGTTTCTATTTCATTTTTTTCTGCTTTGTTCTTTATGATTTCTTTCTTCTAACTTTGGGTTTTGTTTGTTCTTCTTTTTCTAGTTCTTTCAGGTGTAACGTTACATTCTTTATTTGAGAATTTTCTTGTTTCTTGAGGTAGGCTTGTATAGCTATAAACTTCCCTCTTAGAACTGCTTTTGCTGCATCCCATTGATTTTGGACCGTTGTGTTTTCATTGTCATTTGTCTGTAGGTATTTTTTTGATTTTCTTTTTGATTTCTTTAGTGATCTCTTGGTTTTTTAGTAACATATTGTTTAGCTTCCATGTGTTTGTGTTTTTTACATTTTTTTCCCTGTAACTGATTTCTAATCTCATAGCGTTGTGGTCAGGAAAGATGCTTGATGTGATTTCAATTTTCTTATATTTACTGAGGCTTGATTTGTGACCCAAGTTGTGATCTATCCTGAAGAATGTTCTGTGCACACTTGAGAAGTAAGTGTAATCTGCTGGTTTTGGATGGAATCTCTTACAAATATCAATTAAATCTATCTTGTCTATTTTGTCATTTAAATCTTCTGTTTCCGTATTTATTTTCATTTTGGATGATCTGTCCATTGGTGTAAGTGAGGTGTTACAGTCTCCCACTATTATTCTGTTACTGTCAGTTTCCTCTTTTATAGCTGTTAGCAGTTGCTTTATATATTGAGGTGCTCCTACGTTGGGTGCATATATATTTATAATTGTTATATCTCCTTCTTGGATTGATCCCTTGATCATTACGTAGTGTCTTCCTTGTCTCTTGTAACATTCTTTATTTTAAAATTTATTTTGTCTGAAGTGAGAATTGCTACTCCAGGTTTCTTATGATTTCCATTTGCACGGAATATTGCATGGAATCTTTTTCCATCCCCTCACTTTCAGTCTGTATGTGTCCCTAGGTCTCAAGTGGGTCTCTTGTAGGCAGCATATATATGGGTCTTGTTTTTGTATCCATTCAGCAAGCCTGTGTCTTTTGGTTGGAGCATTTAATCCATTCACATTTAAGGTATTTATCAATATGTATGTTCCTATTACCATTTTCTTAATTTTGGGGGGTTTGTTTTTGTAGGTCCTTTTCTTCTCTTGTGTTTCCCACTTAGAGAATTTTCTTTAGCATTTGTTGTAGAGCTGGTTTGGTGGTGCTGAATTCTCTTGGCTTTTGCTTGTCTGTAAAGCTTTTGATTTCTCCATCGAATCGGAATGAGATCCTTGCTGGGTAGAGTTATCTTGGTTGTAGGTTCTTCCCTTTCATCACTTTAAGTATATCATGCCACTCCGTTCTGGCTTGTAGAGTTTCTGTTGAGAAATCAGCTGTTAACCTTATGGGAGTTCCCTTGTATGTTATTTGTCGTTTTTCCCTTGCTGCTTTCAATAATTTTTCTTTCAATTAATTTCTTTCAATTAATTTGTCTTTAATTTTTGCCAATTTGATTACTATGTGTCTTGGCTTGTTTCTCCTTGTGTTTATCCTGTATGGGACACTCTGTGCTTCCTGGACTTGAGTGGCTATTTCCTTTCCCATGTTAGGGAAGGTTTCGACTATAATCTCTTGAAATATTTTCTCAGGTCCTTTCTCTCTCTCTTCTCCTTCTGGGACCCCTATAATGCGAATGTTGTTGCGTTTAATGTTGTCCCAGAAGTCTCTTAGGCTGTCTTCATTTCTTTTCATTCTTTTTTCTTTATTCTGATCCACAGCAGTGAATTCTACCATTCTGTCTTCCAGGTAACTTATCCTTTCTTGTGCCTCAGTTATTCTGCTATTGATTCCTTCTAGTGTATTTTTCATTTCATTTATTGTATTGTTCATCTCTGTTTGTTTGTTCTTTAATTCTTCTAGATCTTTGTTAAACATTTCTTGCATGGTATTGATCTTTGCCTCCATTCTTTTTGCAAGGTCCTGGACCATCTTCACTATCATTATTCTGAATTCTTTTTCTGGAAGATTCCCTATCTCCATTTCATTTAGTTGTTTTTCTGAGGTTTTATCTTGTTCCTTCATCTCGTACATAGCCCTCTGCCTTTTCATCTTGCCTATCTTTCTGTGAAATCAATTAGAGTAGTCTTTTTTTTTTTTTTTTTTTTTTTTTTTTTTTTTTTTTTTTTTGCAGTACATGGGCCTCTCACTTTTGTGGCCTCTCCCGTTGTGGAGCACAGGCTCTGTACGCGCAGGCTCAGCAGCCATGGCTCACAGGCCCCAGCCACTCTGCAGCATGTGGGATCTTCCCGGACCGGGGCACGAACCCGTGTCCCCTGCATCAGCAGGCAGACTCTCAACCACTGAGCCATCAGGGAAGCCCTCAATTAGAGTATTCTTGTTTGTAGTTTTACTTTTATCCTTTCATCACTTTGACTATATCTTGGCACTGCTTTCTAGCCTACAAAGTTTCTGCTGAAAGGTCAGCTCAGAATCTTATAGATATTCCCTTGTATGTAACTGTTTGCTTTTCTCTTGTTGCTTTTAAGATTTTTTATCTTTTTTTTTTTTGCCATTTTAATTATAGTGTGTCTTGGTGTGAACCCCTTTGTGTTCATCTTGTTTGGAATTCTCTGTAGTCATGAATCTGAATTTCTGTTTTCTTTCCTGGGTTAGGGAAGTTTGTAGTTATTATATTTCCAAATAAATTATCTGCCCCATTTTTCTCTCTCTTCCCCTTCTGGGACCTCTATAATGCAAATGTTAGTACACTTGATGTTGTCCCAGAGGTGTCTTATACTCTCATTTCTTTAAATCTTTTTTTGTTTTGTTTTGTTTAGCTTGGGTGATTTCCGGTACTATGTCTTCCAGTTTGCTGTTCGATTCCTCCATATCATCTAATCTACGGTTTATTACTTGTAGTTTTTTTTTCATTTTCTTTGTTTTGTTTTGTTTTTTAATTTCAGTTAATGTGTTCCTCTGCTCTGTTTGGTTCTTCTTTATGTTTTTTCTTTATTAAATTTCTCACAGTGTTGATCCATCCTTCTCCTGAGTCCATTAAGTATCTTTGTAAACATTACCTTGAACTCTTTATTAGGTAGATTGCTTCTCTCCATTTTGCTTAGTTCTTCTTTTGGAGTTTTGTCTTGTTTCTTCATTTAGAACGTATTCAACTGTATCCTTGTTTTGCCTAGTTCTCTGACTTTTGTTTTGCTTTGGTTTAATTTTATTTTGGTTTTCCTCTATGCATTAGGTAGGTCAGATACATTTCTTGGAGAAGTGGCTTTATGGAGGGATCCAGCACACTCCCCTCTGGCCACCAGAGCTATATGCTGTATAGTAGCCCCCTAAATGGGCTGCATGGGCCCTCTGTTATGGCAGGGCCGACTACTGTGGGCACGCTTGTAGGCGAGGCTGGCTCCAACGTAGTTGGTTGCCAGCCCCTGCCTTGTGTAGTGGCTGCAGCCTGCTCTTGGTTTGATTTTCAACCTGCGGTGACTGGCTGTGTGGTTCTGGGGATCCTGGGGCTTGTGCCTGTCCCTGGTGAGCACATCAGCCCCTGATGCTGATATGCTAAAGGAGGACTCCAAAATTGTATTTGTTACCATCATTTTCCTCATGGTGAAATGAACTCCCTAAAACAGCTGCTACCAGTGTCTATAACCCTAGGGGGAGTCCCAGTTGTCCTATCTCCCCAAGATGCTCTCCAAGATGAGCAAGTCCATCTGACCCAGGTTCCTTTCAAATTATTGCCACTCTGCTGGGATTTGGAACATGTAGATTTTGTGTCCTGCCCTGTAAGAGCAGCATCTCTGTTTCCTACAGCTCTCCAGCTCTCCCATGTGCAAGTCCTGCTGCCCTTCAAAGCTAGATGTTCTGGGGCTCATCTTTCTGGCACAGGATCCCTATATTGGAGAGTCTCATGTGAGGCTCAGACCTCTCACTTGTGGAGAACTTCTGAATTACGATTATCCTCTTATTTTCAGATCACTGACCTGGGAGTATGTCTTGACTGCATAGCACCCCCCCACCCCCCCACATCCATCTCATTGTGGTTTCCTCCTTATATCTTTAGTTGTGGGAAGTCTTTTCTGCTAGTCTTCAGGTCATTCTCATCAATAATTGCTCTGTAATAGTTGTAATTTTGGTGTACCCCTGGGTGGAGATGAGCTCAGGGTCATTCTACTCTGCCATCTTTGTCACACGATAAAAAAGGTAATATAATCAGAAAATGATTGTATTATTTAATAACCCAATATAACATAGTGGTAGATAAAAGATTTGATTTTATATTCTTTCTTCCAAAGTAACTTGCCTTCTGAAAAGTTGGCAAAAATTTCTTTGTTATCATAAATTCTTTATTCAGCCAGAGAAAGCCAGATGGCCCCCTTCTGGGTGCACTGTACTAGGTTTGGCAATTATCTCCCCCCACAACCACGCTCCATGATTAAGATAACTTGCTGAACTGATTACCAGGCTTCCAAAGGAAGATGCTGGAATTGGATCTTAGAATGCAATGCAATTCACACTTTGAGCTTTCCTTAATTTGCTATGGAAAATGCATTTATTTGTTCATTTAGCAAACAAGTAATGATTACTTATTGTGTGCTTTACTCATTGATTGTAGTTTATTTGCTTACTAGACTAGACTCTTGCCAATTAGATGACACATACACAGTTTATTCTAAGGCACTAAGATTTTTTCAAGGTTAATAAAGTAATTCTTAAAGAAAACTAGCCACTGTAATTTGTGGGAAATTGTAAAAGTTGTTTAGAAGGTACTAATGCTGAGTAATTTAGCATAAGATTGTGACAGTAATATGAAAAATTTGTAAAGAAGCTTTAGAGGAAGAAATTTCTATTTTCTACTTACTCAAAATATTGCTACCAAAAAATGTGAAGGCTTACAGAAATATAAATTGAAATGTTTGGCAGGGTGTAAAGATAATACTCAGCTTCGTTCATATGCAATCATTTTTATATTTAAAAACATTTTATGCCTGTCTTTCCCCACTTTCCTCCCTTCTGTCTTCTGACAATCAAAAGCCTTTGACTTCTGGTTTCAAAGTTTTCATTTAAAATATTCATTTTATTTCAGTGAGCTGCTTTCAGGATAATACAGTTCATTGTTTTATTATACATAGCCCTTTAAGTCGTATTGTGTTAAAGAAATGCAAGCATTGGTAAAAAAAATTAAATTAAAAACTATTTATGAGGTACAACAAAGTCTACAGTGAAACTAGCAGTACTTTGCATTACCCTTCTCCAACCCCTACTCCCACAAACCAGAGCTAACCATTTTCAAATATTAACATTATTCATGGTATTTACTTTCATATTTATCAACAGTACCCTATATTAGTAATTTGATGTAACAACATTTTATACTAGTTATCAACTTCCTGTTAAGGAAGGTGCATTTTTATTATACCACTACTCCCTCAACTTCTAGTCCCTATATATTACAATGTACAGTTATATAAGTATTTTTGTTTAAATATACAGCTATGTTTTCTATTATATTGACCATATATTTAACTTTTTATCTCTGCACCAATATTAAAGCATATTTGGGTTTCTTTGATATAAAACTTACTGTTTTTTCTGGAATTAGTGACTAGCTTGTGTTTGACTTGTTCTTTTCTTTGTACTTTAATCTCATTGCTTCTACATGCTCCGTCAGATATGATAGATACTTACCAATGTCATTTTAAAGATGTCTAAACATGTGAGATAATGAATCAGACGTTTTTTGTTTTTTCCTTCTGGAAACTCCCTTATTCCTGCTACAATAAGTTCTGGCTGTTCTTATAGCTGATAGCACAGCTATTATGTTAATATTTTCCTTACCTAATTCTAGATCATCCTTTGCTTCTTTTTGGCATTGAATTTCCTATTTTCTGGACTTTACATTTTAGAGTAGCTCCATATCAAAGAAAGTATGGAAAGTAAATATATATCAGGAATATTACTTTAGAGAAAATGTCTTCTTTTCTACCCTTACTCTTGACTGATAATTGGTTTGGCATATAGTTTTGAGCTAAAAATTATTTTTCCTCAGAAATTTTAGCCATGTTGCTAATGAGAAACCTGATGTAATTTGAATTTCTCTTTATTTGCAATATGACTTTTCTCTCTGGTGGTTTCTTTATTCCTTGTATTGCTACACTTCATGGTCAGGTTCCTTAGGTAGAGTATGTCCCATGTATCATTTTATGCATTGTGTTGGGCAGTTAGGTACACAGTAGAATATATCTTTGTATATGGGGATTTCTTTGACTGGCAAATTGAAAATATTATCTCTTATAACAATTTATCTGTTTGTTATTTGTTCTTACTTTGTTAAACTTCTCTGTCATGAATTAAAACTTCTAAGTTGATTCTTTAAATTTCTTAGTTTGTCTTTTTTTTTCATTTTGTTTGATTTTAGTTTATATTCTCTCAGATTCTTTATACATTATTTTCTGATTCTATTGTTGAATAGTTTTTATGCTATTAAAATTTTAATCCCCAAGTTCTCATTATTCTTTAGTGATTGGTCATTTTCATGTATTCCTAATATTGCTTTATAAATATGATATTTTGTTTCACTTTTCCCTAGATATAATTTGTAGATTTTTCCTTTATACATTACCTTTATTTCATTTGGGGTAGAGCCCATCCCCTATGTTTGATCACTGTGTTTTGAGTTGGAGACTTTACTTTTATGACTGGCATTTATTGATGGTCCATTCATCACTAAGAGTGAGATACTAAGTGAGATGGATTGACAGCTCTTCATGTCTAAGTAGAGAAAATTGACATTATAGTGGACTACACTATAATATGAGAAAATGGTAATCCACCTTTTTATTATGGACTCTAAATGTCAGTGTTCTAAAGATTTTACTCTGAGACTTAATTTCTTTCAACAAAGAGTTCTCCAGTCCTGCCTAGGAGAGATAGCCCTGGCTGCAGGCATTTCTGAGACAAGACAAGGAAATAGGGTTAAAGTTGGTCTAGTCTTAAAACTGTGGGCTTCTACCTATTCCTCTGGTTGTCAGTGTGCTCATCACTTCCTCTCTTATGGGCAGTATTAGTTATTTGGAGTCCCTCATAATCCTGTTTGATTATGAAGTAGGGAGCTGAGGGCAGTCATCTGACTGAGAATAGGAAATAGAATTTGGGGACTCCCACTGATTTATATATAAAGCTTATTCTCACCTCAGTACCTTTACAAGTTCTAGTCCCACTATATGGGAAGCTCCTCCTTCAAATATGTATACTGTTTTCTCCTTTCCCTTTTTCATCTCCCTGTTCAAATATCACCCTCTCGATGAGAACTTCACTTCACCACCACATTTAGAATTGCCTCTGCCCTCCAATTATCTGCCTATGCATATTCTCCAACTTATTTTCCTTAAAAAATACTTACATTCTTGATATTTGTTTTTGTCCTTTCCTTTTGGATACAATTTCCATGGGCATGGGGATTAATTGCTAAAACTCCGGGTGAACAGGGTGTTAAACATAGAAGCTAGTCCACAAATAATTGTTGAATAAAAATGTTTTTATTTTAATAATCTTTGAGGTTTCTATATGGACAATCACATTGTTTGTGATTAAAGACACTTTTATTTCCTCCTTTCCAAACTGTATGCCTTTTATTTATTTATTTCCTTGCCTTATTGCACTGCCTAGAACTTCCAGTACTATGCTGATGAAGAGTGGTTAGAGTGGATACTGTTATTCTTGCAATTAGGGGGAAACCATTCAATCTTTAGCATAAAAGTGTCATGTTAGCTGTAGACTGTTTTTTTCAGAAGTTCTGTTTTTTTGTTTGTTTATTTGTTTTGTTTTGTCTTTTTCTAGAAGCTCAACCTGAGGAAACTCTTACTCATTTCTGATTTACTTAGGCTTTTGGTTATACATGGATAAATATTAACAAAATATATGGCTTTATGTAGTGAAATTATTCTAAGATTATTTTCTTTATCTGTTGATATTTTGATTGATTTTTTTGTATTGATCAAGACTTTATTCTTTAGATAAACACCACTTTCCAATGTTGAATTATCTTTTTATATATTGCTGGATTGTATTTGCTCATATTTTCTTGAGAATTTTGTTCATTATAGATAACTGTTTATACATCTCTTTAAAAAAGTGTCTTTTTTAAAATAAATTTATTTGTTTATTTATTTTTGGATGCATTGGGTCTTCATTGCTGCGTACAGGTTTTCTCTAGTTGCGGTGAGCGGGGGCTACTCTTTGTTGCAGTGCACGGGCATCTCATTGTGGTGGCTTCTCTTGTTGCAGAGCACGGGTTCTAGGCATGTGGGCTTCGGTAGTTGTAGCACGTGGGATCAGTAGTTGTGGCTCATGGGCTCTAGAGTGCAGACTCAGTAGCTGTGGTACACGGGCTTAGTTGCTCCGCTGCATATGGGATCTTCCTGGGCCAGAGATTGAACCCGTGTCCCCTGCATTGGCAGGCAGTTTCTTAACCACTGCACTACCAGGGAAGTCCCTAAAAAATAGTCTTTGTTTGGTTTTAGAATCAAGATAATGAGGCCTTATAAAATGAATCAATGATTACTTCCTTCTCCGATATTTCCTGGAAGAGTGTGTAATGAATTGGTATTACTTCTTTCCTAAAGTGATTGAATTTACCAGTGAAGCCATCTTGGCTCAAATAAATGCACTAAACTTACATCTTTAAAGCAAACAAACAAACAACAACAAAAAACTAGAGAAAAGAGCAAGTTAAAACCAAAACAAATAGAAAAAAAAAATGCTTAAGAACAAAAATCAATGGCATTATAAACAGAAAATAAAAGATGAATAAAATGAATAAACTCCTAGCAATACTTATCAAGAAAAGAAGACATACATTACCAATATAAGAAATGTAAGGGAGGACATTACAATAGACCCTACAGACATTAAAATGATAATTATATATTAAAAACTTATATCCACAAATTCAATAAAATAAATTAAATGGGACAATTACTTGAAAAACTCAAACCAAGTTTACCCAGTAAGACATAGATAACCAGAATAGTCTTACATTTCTTAAATAAATTGAATTTGTAATTAAAACCATTCCAAAAGAATTTCACTCTGAATACATAATATCTACACTGTATCTTTAAAGACACTAAAAAAAAGAAAGAAAAGAAATGATATGCCAGGTAGAGGGAACAGAAAGTTGGTATGATCCTTAAGACAGACAAGAGCATTGTGCTTTTGAGGATACAGGAAAAGGTCACTGTAGCTGAAAACGAGGGAGCAATGAAGGTAGAGTCAGATGTTGAGGTTGCAAAGACAGGCAGGCCAGGCCATATCCTTGGGGTTTTGGAGGCCATGGTGAAAATGTAGCCTTTATTCCACCTGCAATGTGAAGCTGTCTTCTCACTTCAGTAAATGGATGTTCTGTTTTCCAGTTGTAGGGATCTTTTTTGTGTTTTGTTCACTTGTGTATCCTGAGTGCCAAAAATAGTACACAGGGTGTTTAATAAAAATTTGTAGCTAAATAAATGAATTTGAAATTTTGCTTTGTGCAGGAACTACTGTCCAAATCCATTCATATTTATCTTTCTTTTGAATTAGCATTGTATTCCTTTATCTGTACTTTACTTAATGCAATCTGACAGTTGTCCAGTTGTTGCTTTGTTTTACCATTTTATTCAGATTTTATTTTAAAGACTGCATAGAGCTCTTTGGTTGAGGGGATTAAATTTTGAGATGTACGTAGGTTTGAGTTGCAAACTTATCATGTAACTTTGGTCAATTTGCTTAACATTTCTGAGTCTTAGTTTTTATTTTAGCTATAAAATAGGAAATTATTTTTATCAGATAATTTTGTGATGAATTAATAAGAAAATATGTGCCAAGTTACTAATATCAAGTATATTCAATAAATTGAATGTATTATTATAATTAACAGTAGAATTATTATACTTTTTATTGAAATATAGTTGATGTACAATACTATATGTTACAGGTATACAGTATAGTGGTTCACAATTTTTAAAGTTTATACTTCATTTATAGCTATTATAAAATATTGGCCATATTCCCTATATTATACAATATATCCTTGTAGCTTATTTTATATATAATAGTTTGTACCTCTGAATCCTATATCCCTATATTGTCCCTCCTCCCTTTTCTCTCCCCATTAGTTTGTTATCTATATCTGTGTGTTTCTTTTTTGTTATATTCACTAGTTTGTTGTATTTTTTAAGGTCCATGTATAAGTGATATCACACGGTATTTGTCTTTCTCTGTCTGACTTATTTCACTTAGCATAATACTCTCCAAGTTTATCCATGTCATCAAATTCACCTCTTTAATAAAAAACATAATATTGATACTTTAGAAATCTCATCAAAATCTTAAGAGTGTTGCATAAATTATGTAGAATACATCTGGAATTATTTAGGAGTGCTCTTAAAGACCAGGGGTTGTGACTGCAAAATTAAGAAAAAAACATCTAATATAACATGTTAACAGCATTTTGATATTATTCATTCTGCTGAAAAATTTCAGGGAATTTACTATTAAAATTTTTCATTGTTGATATTTGATTCTTTTGTTTTACACTACAGGGGTATTTTCTTAATTAAAATAATGTAATCCAAATTACTGTAGAAATTACATCATAGCTCATTTATATCCTTTTGCCAAATCCGTCCCTGTCACTTAGTTGTCTTTCACATCACATGACTTTATAACTATTATCTAACCACAATTCAAATGGGGAAATTTTAAAAGTTGCTCTGTTGGATCTCAGTTTTAATTGTCAATTGTGAATTATTGTCTCAGAGCATTTTTTTTTTTTTTTTTTACTTTCAGCTGATTGAGCTCACTTACTGTTGACAAAAGACTGGCAGTCTTGATACTTGATTGTTTGTGAAATCTCAGAAACTCCTCTAGCCTGAAAGTACTTTTTTCGTTGATAAGCTGTTTTCATTCAAAGAGGCCATTCTGATTAAATATAACCTGTCTGCAGGGAAGAATTCATTCACTATCTATCCCACTGGCAGAAGAGTTTTGCTGTCAGTATGAAAAAATGAGTTGCAGAAATGTGGATAGAAGGTTAAAAACTTTTGAAGGAGACAGAGGTGAATTAATAAATTGAGGGAATTACACCTTAAAGAAAAACACTTAAATCAAGGTACCATCATTGCATCCCTAACTAGATAGACCAACCATCAAATTCTTCTCTATTAGGAATAAGAAATCTGAGCTTCTTGACCTTTACTAGCTAAGGGAACTTAAGTTGCAGTTTTCCAAGTTTAATTTTCTTATTTATGCTATACTCTCTTCAACTCATAGAGCTAATTGTAAGTTATGATTATTAATCACTTAGTTAAGGACTTTTTGTTATTCCAGTATTCCATTACTCTGTTCTACTTTAAAGGGCTAAAATATCACTGTTTGTTGTTGTTGTAACATCAGTTTAGGTACCGCAGAGATTTCTTCAATCTCCCTTGCTCTCTCACCAGTCCTTCCCCTCTTCCAATTCTGTCCTTCCTCTGCCCATCATTGAGACTCTCATGACTAACCTCTCATTTGCATATTACTACTAAACTTTACCAATTTTCCTGCCCCATTTTAAGGTCCTTCCTTCACTGAAGAGGAGGATTTTTGCTGTTCTTTTTTTAGAAGGGGAATCTTTGAGTAGATCTGCTGGTCAGAGCAGAGAAACACCGCAGAAAAGATCATCCTAAAATCACCATACAGCAGAGCTAAATTTGGCAGAATAAGTGCTTAAGCCAAATGGGTCCAGTTGTTCAGAGGACCAAAGGGCAAAGTGGCTTGAAGCCAAAAGAAGTAGCAGAGTCATCAGTGGTTAATCATTTACATTAAAATTTTACAGTATACTAAATATATATCATAAATCAATTTTAAGTTCTGCATAATGTAATTAATGAGTTTATATTTTTGTTTCAAATATATTAAACATTAACTTCATTGTTTTCCTATTAATTGTGAACTCTTTTAAAATGAAATATTGGCATTTATAATAATGTTTAATATTACATGTGATATTGATATATACCAAAGCATCCACATTGTCATTTGATCACACAGTAGTTTTTTGATTAGATATGTGTAAATTTGTCTTATTACTTTTTAAATTATAACATCTTATATAGATGCAATATTTACTTTCTACTCAGTTGTCTGATTTCAGATATGTTTTATGAATACAAATATTTAGATTAATTCAGACTGAAGTGCAAAAGTTTGCTTCTTTTATGAATATTTGAACTTTAAATAAGGTTATTTCCAAACGTCAAGGTTAATTGTCTATACTAATGACATCTTACAAATTGTATTATATGTGATTGGTCAAGCATTTTTAATGAATGAAAAACTCCTCATTTTTCATTAAGTTAAATTTTGTAGGAAATAGCTGCTGATGTGTTTGTACTTAAAGATGATCTTACATTTTGTTCAATAAATGAAATAATATTTTATCAAAGATCATTTTTGATACTCAGTAAATTAGGATTAATTTTACTTCATTAGACACATCCTGATTACTTCCGAGGAGCCCCCTTCACATTATACCCCTAAAGTGAGAAGCACAAGGTCTTAGGATTCTTTTCATGATAATCAAATAGTATGCATTCTATAAGTATAATTTTCAAATAAGGAGAATTTATTCTTTGTTTTAGTTTTCAAGTAGCTATAATGCTACCTCCTCCACCCTTTCTAATCCCTCTTATCATCCAGATAGACAATTGCCTCAAATTCATGAAAAGCTATTTCCCATTAAAGAGACTAATGGAAAGATCTACATGTACTTTACAAACATACAACTTCTGTTGGCTGATACTATAGAAAGAAAGTGTACACCTGCGTTTAAAAAATGAACTTGAAACCTGCAGAAGTTTATAAACAGATAGCTGGTGAATTGGCCTCAGGATAAAGGACTCTGAAATTGTTTTTAGGGAATTCTTTCCCAGAATAGTTAGACTTTTACTTTCATCTGAGATGCAGTTGGTCATAACAAAGGTAATTGCAGCCAAGCCTCTGGGGTTCCCTTTTTCTGTCGTCACAATTGGCACCCTGCTGAATGAAATATCAAGGCACTGAACCATGTCAGGGCAATGAGCATAATGATAGTGACTCAGTGGTATAAATGAGGTTAATAACTTGTGAGAAAGCAGAACTTTGTTCCCAGATCCTTTGCATTTTTTTCTCTGTGCACTGTAGCTTTTTAGAAATATTGCCTATCAGTGGAGAGCTAATGGCTATCGTCATAAAGCTAATCCACTGTGCTTCAGTAGTCTTGGAACTCATTTCTGAAGTCACACTAATCTGCCTTTCTTCTGCTATGGTTTGCTTTTGCTCCTGAAAGGTTTTCTTATTCCCCAAGACTTCAAGCTGAGCATAAAGCTTTTCTGTTGCTTCTTATGTCATTGCTAATCAGGGGTGACACTTTTGTTTTCAGACTTTTTTTTTGTAATTTCAATTTTTTAATACACAAGGAAGCATTTTGTGAAGGAAATAAAGAGAATTTTGAAAATGTCACGGCCCCCCTTTAACACCGCCTCTGTGTCATCCACATGCACCCTTCCTTCTCTTCTTTTCTCTCCCCATTTCCCTGTATTCCACATCTCAGAGGGAAGCTTGCCACTGCTCTTGCTTACTCCCTGCATTCTGTCTATCTCACAAGCTATTTTGGGGATACTGAGTATCATAATAGACTAAGAAAACCATATAAATTCACACATTTCTTTTTAGTCGCCAGGGACTACCTAAGGGAATTGGATCCATTTGATTGTTTTCTGTACCAGTATGTCCCCTGTAATAGGATTTGATTATTATTTTTTGTTTGTGCCCATTCTTTGGCTTTCCTCCCCTACTCTTACATGCTGCCGCAAGCATTTACATAATGAAACTAAGGAATTGTGAAGGGAAATCAAATCACAGAAGATGAGAAAAAAATGTACTTCTAACATTCATTACGTTGACTGAAACAGGATCAGCCATGTGTTTGTACTCTTCCCTTTTGGTAGCCTTTTCCTTTTCAGTACTTTTGCTTCTTAAAATACTTGTAGTAATACTAAAGTAATAGTTTAAAAGGTTATATAGTGCTACCTATGTGTCAGGCACTGCTGTTACATATAATATTAACTCCTGAAAAGTATATAGTACTGTTAGCCTCTGTCTACAAAAGAGAGCAGTCAGATAATCTGCTCTGTGTAAATTGTTGAAGTGGTTCAACAATTTACACAGAGAGATCAAGTAATTTGCTCAAGGTTGCACAGCTAACAAGTGGCAGACCTGGGGTTGTTCACCAAGAGAATCTAGCTCTAGAGATCACCTTCCCAGGCACCACACCATCTACAGTGAAACGTTCTTATGTAGAATTTGGGAACAGAAGTAAGAGCGTCAATTATGGTCAGTTAAATCTGATTGGAAGCACAGTTCTCCTACTTAATAGAATTTAAGATGGTGGGCATAGTAATTCCCTTTTTGAATCTCAGCTTAATTCTTGGTAAAATGAAACTACTAACCTTATTCTTTTTTTTTTTTTTTTTTTTTTTTTTTTGCGGTACGCGGTCCTCTCACTGTTGTGGCCTCTCCGGACGCACAGGTTCAGCGGCCGTGGCTCACGGGCTCAGCTGCTCCGCGGCATGCGGGATCTTCCCGGACCAGGGCACGAACCCGTGTCCCCTGCATCGGCAGGCGGACTCTCAACCACTGCGCCACCAGGGAAGCCCCCTAATCTTATTCTTATTGTGATTTGTTGACGATTAAATATAAAAATATATAGATACCATCCCTAATTTTCTGATGAGAAAAACAGTACACGCAGAGATAAAACGGCACGTATGGATATAGAGTATGGAAAGAGTGAAGCTAGTGCTTGAATGGTATTTTTCCTATGTCCATGCCTTCCATGCCTTTGACCAATAAAGTTATCCTCTCTAGGTATCCTCATTCCTTGCCCCTCCACCTAGTGTCTGCTCTGCTCTTGGGATCCATTGATTTGAGATCCAATGATTCTATCATTCCCATCAGTATTGAAACTTGCTACTGTATTCCATAGGGACTGCACCATTTTATATTCCCATCGATGGTTTATACGTGTTCCCAAACTACACTGGTATTACTCTGTATCCTTGCCAACCCCATGTTATCTTTATTTTTTCTTGATAAGAGCCACCCTAAGAAGTATGAAGTGATATGTCATTGTGGTTTTGAATTTCCCAATTAGTGATATTGAGCATCTTTTCATATACCTGTTGATCATTTATGTATCTTTGTTGGAGAAATGTCTATGTCCTTAGACCATTTATAGTCAAGTTATTTAGTTGTTTCTTTGCCATTGAGTTGTAGGAGTTACTTTTATATATTAAATATTAATCCCCTATCAGATATATGGTTTGCAAATATTTCCTCCCATTCCATAGATTGCATTTTTACTCTGTTGATTGTTTGCTGTGCAGAAGCTTTTTAGTTTGATGTAGTCCCACCTGTCTGTTTTTGCTTTTGTTGCATGTGACTTTTGAGTCACTATCCAAGAAAATATTGCCAAGACCAACGTCATGCAGTTTTTCCTCTGTTTTATTCTGAGTTTTATAGTTTCAGTTCTTATTTTTAACTTTTAGACCATTTTGAGGTTTTTCTTGGTGTGCTGTAAGAGTCCAGTCTCATTCTTTTGCATGTGTATATCCAGTTTTCCCAACGCCATTTATTGAAGAGACTATCCTTTCCCCATAGTGTATTCTTGGCATCCTTGTCAAAAATCAGCTGGCCATATATGTGTTGATTTGTTTCTGGCCTCTCTAATCTGTTCATTGATTTATATGACTGTTTTTATGCCAGTACCATACTGTTTTGATCACTATAGCTTTGTAATATAGCTTGAAATCAGGAAGTGTGATGCCTCCCACTTTGTTCTTTCTCAAGATTGCTTTGGCTATGTGAGGTCTATTGTAGTTCCATATGAGTTTTAGGATTTTTGTTTCTTTTCAGTAAAAATGCTATTGGGATTTTGATAGGGGGTTTAATTGAACTTGTAATTGCTTTAGATAGTGGAGACATTTTAACAATATCAATTATTCCAGCCTGTTAATATTGGAGGCTTTATTTTTTGTGTGTCTTTAATTTATTTCATTGGTGTTTTGCAGATTTCGGTTTACAAGTTTTTCTTCTTCTTGGTTAAGATTTTTTGAGTATTTTATTATTTTTGATGCTATTATAAATGAGACTTTTATTAATTTTATTTTCAGATAGTTCATTATTAATATATGGAAACTCAGCTGAATTGAATGCTGATTTGGTTCTATTAAAAATAGAACTACCATATTATCCAGAAATCCTACTTCTGGGTATATAGGTAAAAGAATTGAAGTTAGGATCTCAAATATCTGTACTTCCATGTTCATTGAAGCACTATTTATTAACCCAATATGTGGAAACAACAAACATGTCCATCAATGAATGATGGATAAAGAAAATGTGGTATATACATACAATGGAATTATTATTATTCGGTCTTAAAAAGGAAGGAAATCCTGTCATATGAGATAACATTTATCAACCTGGATGACATTATGCTTAGTGAAATAAGCCAGCCACAAAAGGACAAATACTGCATGATTCAACCTATGTGAGGTATCTAAAATAGTCAAATTCATAGATATAGAGAGTAGAATGATGGTTACCAGGGGCTGGAGGAAGGTGACAATCGGGAGGTGCTGTTCAATGGGTACATACTTTGAGTTATGCAAGAAGAATAATTTCTATGGATCTGCTGTACAACAGTAAGTTTATAGTTAACAGTAAGTTTATAGTTAACAATATTATATTGTGTTCTTAAAAATTTGTTGAGGATAGATCTCATGTAAAGTTTTTTCATCACAATAAAAAAGAATAAAGAAACTTGCTACTGTATATCTAGCACCCTAAGGATCAGCTTGCTTGTTTTCATACCCAAGTTAATCTAAGCATTAAAGATTTGCTGAAAGTGAGGAATGTAAAGGACTACAGGACTTCCTAGATAATTATGAATTTTAATAGCATTTAATGACAATGTCATTGATATCTGGTCCCATGATGTAGAAGTAATAAGAACCTTGACCTGGCAAGGACAACACGGTGTGCCAGAAAAAACTTACTACACTTGTCACTGCACAGTGTATTAATTGCCTCTTGCCTTGCCTACGTGAAGTGCCCAGTACTGACCTCCAACAATAGTTTGAAAATGAGCATTAAAGAAATAAATTGGTCAGCCTGTTATGTTCCTTTCTCAAAGAACTTTTAGAGATTTGGCTCAATTTATAAACCTGATGACCAGACATTCAGGAAATAACTACTTTCTTAAGTTCTCCTGATACAGGGCCACTTTCATGTTCTCTTTAAGTTTTATAATTCAGAATCATCAACATGTTTGTCATTCCTCTTTATTGTTTCCCATTCATGTCCCACATAGAGCTTTAAAAATGCAAAAAAAAAAAAAAAAAAGAAAAAGAAAGGAAAAAACCAACAACAAAGAATGTTCTGGATCTACTTGCTAGTTACCAGACCAACTGCACATTTTCCTGGTTCTTTCTAATCTGTAGAGTATCACTGTGTAAATTCAGTATATCCCTGGTTATACTTTGAGATTCACTTTCAAGCAAGAAGTCCCGTAAATAGATTTATTTCATCCTTGTCTTTGTTCCACTTGCACTTTTTAAGTCCCTGAATTACACAGTTTTTTATGTCATATTGTGACTTTGTTTTTAATTAATCTATTTGAGATTATATGACAATACAATATTTAATAAGAACTTACTTGGCCCCCACACACAATATTCAGTTTGGTGGGCAATATGCAGTCTGAAATAGCCCAAATCCCAAACGTGGGGCAAGAGGTTATCATAAGATAGTATACTAAACTAAATATAACTGACTAGTACAAGCTACCAAACCCAACATGCTGTCAGTAATTTCTTTGGGAACTTCTCTATCATTTCAGAAATTATGAAGATCAGGAAAATATATGAGTTTCTAAAATATTGGGAGATTTTTTTAAATTTTCTTCATAAGATGCCACGCCAGGCATGGATTATCTGGAGAGAAGTCAAGATTCCTGGTTTGATGGAGTTTACTGTGAAGCAAGGATGGCAGACTGACAAACAGAAAGCACTTTCTCATGGTAAGTGCAATAGTAAATATATACAAAGTAGTCTGGGAGCAGAAAGGAAGGAAATCTGGTCTTCCTGGGGTTAGTAGTTCAGAAAGAACATCCTCACAAAGATAATTGCATGGTAGACACAGACAGCAGCTTGAGCAAAGGCACATAGGTGAAATATCATGAAGTTTCCTTTGAGCTGCGAGAAAATTCCCATAACTGGAGTATAAAGGGCATATATAAAGTATATATAAAGTATAAAGACTAGCATGACAAGAGATAAAGCTGGGAATGTATAATGGGAGAAATTTCTGCACAGAATAAATATGTTAGTCCTGCATTCTGTCAAACTGGACCTTGCATATAAGGGCAGGTCAAGTAGGAGACTCTCTAAATCACTGACACTCACAGAAAGAAATATTGTTGGTAATTTTGTGATCACTTATAAGGTATGGAAATAACCCATATATTTACCCAATATGATCTATCATAAAGCCCTGTGTCTTTTCCTCCTAAGTACATTAAAATCTTCACTTTCCTACCTACTTCCCCTGATTAATGTGGGAAGAAGAATGGCAGAAGAAGGAAATGGAAGCACCCTTAAAATCTGGACATTTTCCTTTGTACTTTCATCAGCATGATTTTTCCTTGAGTGTTGAGACTAACTTTTGGTGAATAATGAACTTTTAGGAGAAATCTCTTACATTAGAGCTGCAAATTAGGAGAATGCTATGGCTTCAGCTGATGGTCAAATATTTATTAATTGCTAAATAACTGTGGATAGAATATCAGAAAATTTATTTTTCATATTCTGGGTTACTACATAATTGCCTTTTTGCTATAAACCAAAATATTTCATTTTGCAGTTTTTCATAATTCTTATTTCTCAGTTTTGGTTATATTTGTAAATTAATATCTTTATATCCATGACTTGTTACTAAATACAAGTTTCATAATACACATTACAAAGTTTACAGTGTTATTGGTTACACATTTAAAGAAACAATAGCAAAACTCATATCAACTTTATTTAGTCAGCAGATGGCAGTGTTTCTGAGTTGGTGAGTACAGCTTCCTGTTATCTATCAAATTTGAAGTTTTGGCTTTGAAATATAGGTTTCTTATATTCAGAATTTGAATACTGTAGAGTTGTATTGAGAAATGTATTAATATTTTTGGAAAGATTAGAAGCAATGAATCTGGGAAACATTTTCCTCTTGATTCTGATCTATACTTGTTCCTTCCAGTTTTCTTTCCCTTCCTCTTCCTTCCCTTCCTTTATTCTTCTTTCCCTACCTCCCTCCTTCCTTCCTTTCTTCCTGTTTTCCTTTATCCCTTCTTCACTTTCTCATTCCCTGACTCTTCCTATATTTTTCCCACCATCTTTCATTATTTCTCCTTTCCTGTTTTAAACCATTTTTATTTTTAAAAAAAATCTTATTTGCCAAGTTAAAAATGGATATAAGTAAAAAGCATTTAATTTAAAAATCAGTCTTGCAAAAGAGAGAAGTTTTAGTAGAAGCCACAGGCTGGGAGTGTGTATGGAAAAATATTTTTACACTGAGAAAAATGCTTTTAAATGTCAGACTGATAAGTTGTTTGCTGACTTATTTAAACAGACCAAATTATCTCATTTTTAGTGTGTGAAAAATAGACTATTTTTGAAATTCACATGACAATTTTAACTATTTTAATGCATAAAGTGTTAAAGCTTTGAAGATGCTTGGAATTATCTGTATTTTTGGGAGTTGGTGAGTGGACTTAAAGAGGATGAGAAGTAATTTTGAGTTGTTTGGAAGGTATTTGTTTTTTCTGATGTCAGACTATTTTATTTGCATGTCTAAAAGAAAATCGATTTAAAAGATTTTTTTTTTTACTTTAGATTCTGCAGGACTTGCTTTTAAAGCAAAATCCTCTTGTACTATTGAGCAGTTGAAGTTTGTCATGGGTATTTTAGAGCTAATGATTGAATGATGGATCATGTTTGAAGCAAGAAAAAATGTGAATTATATGATGAATAAATGCTCTATTTTCATTCTGAAAGCTTACTGCTTTATGTGAGGAAAGGGGCATCTCTTAATTAAGGCCATCAATAGCTATCGAACAATGAACTTTTAGCATGTGTGTGCATCTTTTTAGGAACCTAAACTCAATGAACATGTTTCCTTATACAGATGTAGCAGGTTATAAATCCTCAGTCTATTGTTCATACAAAAGTTGATGCTAGGAGTGGGGATTTTCTATCACCTGCAAACAAGGCATCCATCCATGAAAGCTTCGGTTATGTTTGAGGGAAAGTAACATCCTGTCTGGGTCAAGTCTTTGCCTACTGTATATTCAACATTTTTCTGAGTAATACCTCTTCTCTGAAGTGCCCAAGGAGGCCCCTGAAAATATGTCTGGATGTGTTCCAAGGTTGTAGGGAATTCTAATTCTAGTACTTTAGAGAGAGCCTGAGCAAACCACAAATACCTGGGCAGAAAAATATAGAGGAGCCCAACAAAATTTACAATTTAAGACAAAGCTCATTATCATTGTTCTTGTCCAAATTTAAACTCTAACATAAAATATATGTTGCTATTTTAAATGTACATAATTACCATACCTCACCCTTGTTGAATACTTACTATAGCTCAGGAACTCTAAGCACTAAATGTTCTGATGCTCTCATTATTATTATGACATAGCTGAGGAAATTGAGACTTAGAAAGCGCACTCAGCCAGATATTTGTTTACTCTCTAGGGAACAGGGACACATTGAAAGTCTTTAAAAAGCAACCAACCAACAAAAACACGGACACACAAGGGATAGTATGATTAAAGATGGATTGTAGATAAGTACCTCTGAGGGCATTGTAGATGAATCTTGGTGGAAAGAAAGCACAGTCTCTTGGGTTTGCCAAACAGGAGGAGGTAATTAAGATCAGAACAGTGGTAGTAGTATGGAAAATTGAGAAAAAAGTGCAAATACTAAATCTAAGCTTGACATAATTCATTTTTGTTTTGAGAGCAAAAGAAAATGGAGTCCACTTACCTCTATAATAAACTCTCTGAAGTTCTTTTCTGTTTACTCTGACTTCTACTCAAAGGGTCAGGGAACTCAATACATAAATATATTGACATGCAGGTGCTTTTTACATTTTGAAATTTTAATGGATTTTTTTCCCCTAAGATAGAGCTAAAATTAACAAATGTGGGTTGATTTAATTTGAAATGGATAACATTATTTGCCTCCTTCATACCTCCCTAGAGGAACAAAATCAAAATTCATGAAAGCAGGCATTGGAGGAATGAAGTAAGCGCTATTTTTCTTCTTTGGCTCTGAGGCAAAAAATTGAGAAGGGTAATGTTAGTGGTTTGGTAATAAAAGGTAACTCACATTGGAGTAATCAAAAATTAATATGATTTTTAAAAATAAGAATGCTCTGACTAAAATAAGGAAAAAAAGTGAAAAAGTATACCATGGACACAAACCATTTATCAACCTCAAAGTAAACCAAAAAAAATTGTATGATTTTCTTTTTTTTAATAATGAAAAGACTTGAATTGAAAACTTTCTTAGTATGGTCTACTACCTATAAAAGCTCTTTCTTCTCTTCAGCTTGGTGTGCACTTTTGGACAGCTTCAGTCATGTCAGAGAGTTCACTCAAATGGCAAATTTTGGACAAGAGACCCGGGGAGAGAAAAAATATTTCTTTCTGTGTCAAATAAGAAATCTTTTCTAAGAAAATTAGGCCTTATTAGAAGATGGAAAGTTAGTCCTATTGGAATATATATTTTCCATAGTTTACTAGAATTTTGTACATTAAAAAAAGAGAAACACAGGCAGGTGAAACAAAAGATGATACACTAAATTCTTACTGTGTACCACATACTTTATATTTTCTCCTCTCTGTGGCCTTATTATTATCCTCATGTTACAGATGAGAAAATTGAGAATGAAAGAAGTTAAATAACATGCACAAGAACAAACTCCAAACACTCTGCCTTCATACCCTACATTTATAATTACTTTACTGTCACCTTGGATATTTCCTAATAAATGCTAAATTAAAATACTAATATTTCATTTTTAATGTTTAGCGTATATTCTCTGAGGGCAATATTTTTCTTGATTAAAAAACTGTTATGACATTATTAAAATATCTAAAAGTATGTTCGTACACTTCAGAGTGATTACAAAGGGGAAAAATTGAAACATTAGCATTATAGAAGACAGATTATTCTCTACCTGCATCTGTGTTTTGCTGTGTATAGTGTTTTAAATAGTGTTGCTTGTTAATGAAAAAATTAAAATGCAAATAAATTCCCAGAACATCATTGATATTTGCAAGTCTCTAGACATTCATTATACTTTAAATGGTAGTAAGATAATTAGTTTTGAAAATATAAATGGCAGGCTGAAAATTAGTGTAATATATATATTATAGGCCAAGTGAGAATACCTGCCCTACTGCTTTATGACTGATCTGGCTCTATTTTGGTGGATAGATAAAGCCTCATATATGCAGGTTAAATAATAATTTAAGATTTAAATAAAATTTCAGACTTTTCTGTTGTTAAAAAATACATACATTTTATTTTACTTTAAAAATTCATATAAATTTTTATATAATTTATATTTTGGAATAATTTTAAAATGGCATCAAGATTGCAGAAAATTTGTACTTATAAAAATGTTGCAATGGAACTTTCACATAGCCTTTACCCAGATTCCCCAGTTGGTGATATCTTACTACGTTTGCTCAATCACCACTTTTTTACTAACTGCATATAAATGTCAAGAATTATGAAGGGCCTGAGATTTTATCCTGCTTGTAAGCTAACAAGTTACCTTGACAAAGTACCATAGATGCTGGCAGAAGTCAAGAGACTTTTGGGTCAGAGACTTTATTATTCCTCATTAAGACTTTATTACTCTAGACACAGCAGGGAGCATTAGCTCCATTTTCCCATTGGTTCATTTTGCCCAATACTATGGGGATGAAGGTACGGATAATGAGAAGGCAGATGGATGATGCACACACAGTGGGTCTTTATTACAACTGAGTAATTGTAAACTTAAAAAAGCCTTCATCTTATATGGGGGCTGCTCTATACCTGTCCAACCTTTACCTCAGAGGGAAACATTAAGTTTATTATCCTGATCATAAAATAAACCTTCTCTCTGCCTAGTGAAAAGAGATATTACCTCTGTCTTTCACAGCTATATAAGCATCCTGACAAAGATGGTAGAGGATAAAACCTTTCTCAAGATATGTAGAAAGGCAAAGAGCCATGGAGAATTAGCCCCTACAAGGAATACCTATTATATCATTTTTCCCATTTGAAATGTTAAAAATAGTATCAAACATGATGCCCCACCAGTCTTTATACTACAGTGCATATTCTACAAAAACAAGACATTCTCCTAAAAAACATAGCACAACCATGCAAATCTGAAAATCAATATTAATACAATATTACCATGCAATCCACAAATTCTATTCAAACTTTGCTAACAGTCTAACAATGTCTCTTTTCTTTTTCCTTTTTTGTCAAATATCTAAACTAGGGTCATGTAATTCATTTTCATGTCTCTATTTTTCTTCAATCTGGAACATTTCCCCAGTCTTACACTATGTTTCATGACCTAGACGTTTTTAAGGAATGTAAGGTTTTCTATCCAGAGGATTTCCCTCAATTTATTTCTGTTGAATGTTTCCTTATATATAGAATCAGCTTGTGACTTTCCAAGAACCATACCACAAAATGATGCTATGGCTTTTGGTGCATCACATCGTGAGAACAGGACATTTTCCCACCCCTAATAGAAGCTTTAACTTTGATCAGCTGGCTAAGTTGCAAAATTGTCTGCATATTTTCTTTACTGAAAAGTCTTGATTTTTCCTTGTGTAACTTTTAAACATTTGGGAGAAATTACTGTAAATCTACCTTAATATTCTGTCATCACACTTCCACATGCCAATTTTACAATTGATGTTCCCTGCCTAAATCAACATCAACTATAGTGGTTTATTTTCTATTCCTCTTATTCTTCCTATATGTATTGTACTTCTAACATAAGAATGAGATTTCCCTTTAGCACCATACAATTATCCATTGGCTTATTTATTTATATCTGTGTGGAGTCATTAATTATGATATTATCTAATGTAATATAAGCCATTACTATTGGTAGTTTTGATGCATAAATTTTCCTAAATTTAATAAGTAGGAGCCCCTTCAAACTTTTGTCTGCTTTTGACATGTCTCTATACTTCTATGAGAACTTTAATTTCTGTCACAAAAGATGTGCACCTGTTTTATCTGGTACTTTCCTTGTTTGAAATCAGGCATTAAGTCATTTCTTGAAGGACACTTTATTTCTTTTAGTAGAGGATGGTATTTACATATCAAGATCTATGCACTTGCTGCTCTCATTACTACAGAGGTATCATAGAATCCAGGCCCTCTAAATGAAAAAGCTAAAAATATGACTAATGTTATATATACCTACATACATTTATTTCTATATGTGAATTGTGGAGATCTATTCACAATAATGATACCACATCCAATTTAACACCTTCTCCCTTTTCATATTTGTAAATCCCTTCTCTGATAGTGAGAATCCTAGTTCCTAATATCTCAATATATTTACTTAGTTTCTCAGTCTCCCTAGATACACATCCACTCTCCTGACTGCCAGTCACTTCCTCAACTGATGGCCTCACTGCAATCTCCCTGGCTTTGCTGCCAGTCCCAACGTCAACCTCTTGGCACTCCACTTTTTCAGCCTCTCTATTTCCTTGGCTTTATTGCAATCTACTCTTGCATACTGACTGCTTGGCCCCTTCAAGGGAATAGAAGTAGAAGAAAAGGAGTAAATTACTTTCAATTGTTATTTTTAAAATAATGTTTAATTTTTACATTTCACTGGGTACATTTTTTGTAGTTAGAAAATTTGGCACTTATAACATAGGCTAGAATCAATAAAATTTGGGGGATATACCATGCCACCCTACCTTGCCTAAAATTGTCTTAATGTGATTGTATGAAGATTTTACTATTAAGATATCATTTTTTGAACTGTGGCTAATGCCCAACTATTTTAGTCTTCTAGTTTTGTTACATTATAATGACATTCTACTAAATCAATGAAGTGTTTTTCAATATACTCCCAGTGGTATGGAGTTTCTGAGAAAAGGCAGAAACCAGTGACTTATCAGAAATAGTGTCTTTGAAACATGACAGGCCATCATATACCTTCAGCAGAACTGGGACAGTTGGGTCCCAAGAGTTGTAGATAAAACTCTGAGTAACTTAGATGCTATAAAAAGGAAGTGTTGGAAGTGTCTTGCTATCTCATCAGGATTCCAATATAATTTTCTAAAGATCTGTGCACTAAAAAGGAAGGCTGTGTCACTTCTGAAATAAATGTGAAACTTTTATCAAACCTAATGCAATGTGAATTGAAGCCTTAAAAAAAGAGGGTATTCATAGAACACTGTGTTATTTAAAAGTATTAATAGAGTACTAGTGAAATGCTTTGTGATTCAAATAGCCTTTCAAGGAATGAGCCATGTTCATGCTATATTTTGAGTAAAAGTATGTCAAAGTAAAATTTAAACTCAATGAAAAAAATCAGAGGAAATTTGTAAATTGTTTGAACTATCACCCTAAGGCTTCTGGGATGAGTGTGGCTAGTTAGTACAGCTGGAGTGAAGTTCTAAACCTCTGTAGGTGGAGAATGTTTCTGAACCAACAAATGTTTAGGGACATATACCAATCTTATACTAAAATGACACTGATAAATATCAGGCGCTCCAAAAATGTTAGCTATTATCAGTTCATGATATGGACATTGAAAAATGTGTTTTTGAGAGAAGAGGTGTTCATTTTCTCTACTACAGTACATACTAGATCTAGATTATGCACTAATCTGACAAGGTGACCAACATGAAACTTCCTTTAATCAGTCAAAGCCATATTAGAAACCAAGATTCTGGCATATACGTCAAGGTTAACGTTCAAATAAGAAGTTCGTGTAGGAGGAGGATTTAGGATGGCAGTGTAGGAAGACCCTGAACTCACTTCCTCCTTGGGACAAAACAAATATAAAACTATATATGGAATAATTCCCTCTGAAAGGGACCTGAACACTAGATGAACAGAGTTTCCACAACAAAGGATAAAAGAACAGCACTGAGATGGGTAGGAGGAACAGAGATACGGTCACACTAAAGTAAAAAACCACACCCCAGCTGTGGCAATCTGCAGTATAATTACTTTCCCTGAGGAGCAAGGGACTTGAGCTCCATGTCAGGCACTCCAACCCTTAAACCCTGCAAGGGAGAGATGAGCCTACAAAACACGTGTCTTTGAAAACCAATGGGGAATATTTCCAGGAAAGCTATAGAGTTACAGGGAATGGAAAAGCCTCTCTTAAAATGCTCACATGCAGACTCGCTCAACTAGCTCAAAAACATCAGGTTGAAAAGCACAGGGACCATAGGTGAAGTGGACTGATTTATCAAACTTGGAGCATCTGCCAGAGAGTCAAAAACCATTTGGGACCCTCTTCAGGGACTGAGACACTTGTGTGAGTCATTTTTGCAATCTCAGTCTATCTTACTAATATCAACACTGGTGGGAACCATTTGGGAAATCTCCATTTATCCTGATAGTCCCAGTGGATGTGCCCTGCCTAGAGCCTCACCAATCCCTGAGCATCAGCCAGGTCTCACAATAGGCCAAGTGATAATCCCTCCCATCAGTGCCCGGCAGTTGATATGGCCAGGCTCTGCAGCCATATCAGGGGGAGCCCAACATGCAAGAGACCAGGACCCACTGCAGGTGGGCTCAACAACCATTCCAGAGGCCAGCCCCACCCTCCAGCATGCCACAACTGCTGCGCCTAGCCCTGAAGCCATTCCAGGAGCCATCCCTGCCCACCAGTGTGCTGCAGCAAAGGCTGCAGCCCTGCTACAACAGGAGAGCGTATTCAGCCCACATAGAAGACACCCCTTGAGCACCTGGTTCTGGTGGCCAAGTGGAATTGCACTTATGAGCCCCAGGAAATCTTCCACACAAGGCCACTCCCTCAAGAATGGGAGAAGTATCTGATTTACATAACACATAGAGACAAACACAGAGAATTAGGCAAAATGAGGAAACAAGAGTATGTTCCAATTGAGAGAATAAGACAAAACCTCAGAGAGAAGCAATCTACCTGATAAAGGGTTCAAAATAACGGTTATGAAGATGCTCACTGAACTCTGGAGAAGAATGGACAAACACAATGATAACTTAAACAAAGACATAAAATATAAGAAATTACCAAACAGAAATTATAACTGAACTGAAAAATACATTGAAGGGGTCCAACAGCAGATAGGATGAGGCAGAAGAACAAATCAGCAAGTTAAAAGACAAAGCAATGGAACTCGCCCAGACAGAGCAATAAAATGAAAAACGAATTTTAAAAAGTGAAGATAACTTAAGGGACCTTTGGGACCACATCAGGTGGAATAACATTCACATTATGTGGGTCCCAGAAGAAGATTGAGAGAGACACGGCCAGAAAACTTACTTGAAGAAATAGTGGCTGAAATCTTACTTATTCTGAGGAAGAAAACAGACATCCAAGTCCAGGAAGCCTAGAGATTTCCAAATAAGATGAACCCAAAGAAAGACACACCAAGACACATCATACTGATATACCTGACAGATATCGTTGGTTCCATTCCAGACCACCACAATAAAGCAAATATTGCAGTGAAGTGAGTCACGGAATTTTTTTTTTGGTTTCCCAGTGCATATAAAAGTTATGTTTACACCATACTGTAGTCTATTAAGTGTAAAATAGCATTATGTCTAAAAAAGCAATGTATATAACTTAATTAAAACTGAGTTTTCACAAATCATAATCTGAGTTTTCACAAATCATAATCTTTTTGTTGGTGAAGTGTCTTGCCTCAGTGTTAATGGTTGCTGACTGATTAAGATGGTGGTTCCTGAATGTTTGGGTGGCTTCCCTAAAGTAAGACAATAATAAGGTTTGCCATATTGATTGACTCTTCCTTTCAATTGAAATCTTAGAGGCCATTGTAGGTTTCTTAAATGGACTAATTTCACTATTGTTGTGTCTTTACATAGGCTTGAGGAGAGAGAAATATGGGGAAACAGCCAGTCCATGGAGCATCCAAAACACATACAACATTTATTCATTAAGTTTGCTGTCATATATGGGTGCAATTCATGGTGCCCCCCCAAATTACAATAGTAACATCAAAGATCACTGATCATAGATCACTAAAACAAATATAACAATGAAAAAGTTTCAAATATTTCAGCAATTACCAATATGTGAGAGACATGAAAAGAGTAAATGCTGTTAAAAAATGGCCCTGGATAGCCTTGCCCAAGGCAGGGTTGCCACAAACCTTCAATTTTTAAAAACACAATGTCTGCAAAGCACAATATAGTGAAGCACAATAAACCAAGGTATGCCTGTAATTTAAATGGTAGAAGTAAAGGTTAAAGAGAGAATCCTAAAAGCAGCAAGAGAAAAACAGCTTGTTATGTACAAGGAAAATCCCATAAAGCTATGAGCAGATTTTTCAGCAGAAACGTTATAAGTCAGAATGGAGTGGCATGACATATTCAAAGTGCTGGAAGAAAAATAAGTTCCAACCAAGAGTTTTCTAACTGACCATTTTCTTCAAATTTGAAGGGGAGATTAAAAGTTTCCCAGATAAGAAAAAGCTGACAAAGTTCATCACCATTAAACCAACCCTACTAGAAATAATAAAAGGGGCCTCTTTAAGCTGAAAAGAAAGGCAGTAATGAATAATAAGAAAACATACAAAAGTAAAAAATCTCCCTGGAAAAGGTAAATATATAATAAAGGTAGTAGATCAATCACTTATAAAGCAAGCATGAAATTAAAAGACAAAAGTAATAAAATAACTAAAATTATAATAATTAGTTAAGGGAATAAAATAAAAGATGTAAAATATGTCATCAAAATAAAAGTATACAATGGTGGGGGAGGGGAAGATAAAGCTTTGGAATGTGTTCAAATTTTAAGTTGCTACCAACTTAAAATAAGCTACTACTTACATAAGATGTCATATGTGAATCTCATAGTAACCACAAAGGAAAAACTTATAGTAAATACAGAAAAGAAAGTGAGAAAAGAATCTAACATAATGCTAAAGAAAACCACCAAAACACAAGGGGAGAGAGAAACAGAAGAAGAAAGGCACACAGAGGAACTACAAAAACAGGCAGAAAACAATTAACAAAATGGAATAAATACATAATAATAATTAATTTAAATATAAACACTCTGAATTCACCTATTGAAAGACATAGAGTAGCTCAATGGATTACAAAAAAGAGACAACCATATGCTGCCTAGAAGAGACTTTAAAAGAAAGGACACACAGAGACTGAAAGTGAGGGGATAGAAAAAGATATTCCATGGAAATGGAAATGAGGAGAAAGATGGAATAGCTATAATCATATCAGACAAAATAGACTTTGAAACAAAGACTGTAATAAAAGACAAAGGAGGGCATTATATAATGATAAAGGGGTCAGTCCAGCAAGAAGATATATTTATAAATGTATATGCACCCAACATAGGAGCATCAACATATATAAAGCAAATATTATTGGGCATAAAGGGAGAAACTGAAAGCAATACAAAAATAGTAGGGGAAACTAATACCCCACTTACATCAATGAATAGAGCATCCAGACAAAAAATTAATAAGAGGAAATACTGGCCTTAAATGACACATTAGGCAGATTGACTTAATAGATATGTACAGAACACTGCACCCAAAAGTAGCAGAATACACATTCTTCTCGAGCACTTGGAATATTCTCCAGGATATATCACATGTTAGGTTATAAAGCAAGATTCAATAAATTCAAGGAGATTGAAATCATATCAAGCATCTTCTCCACCACAATGGTATGAAACTAGAAATCAGTCACAGGAATAAAATGGAAAAAAACCCATAGAGTAAACAACACAGTACTGAATAACCAATGGGTCATCGAAAACATCAAAGGATAAATTAAAAACTACCTAGAGACATATGAGAACAGAATTACAACATACCAAAATCAATGGGATGCAGCAAAAATGGTTCTGAGAGGAAAGTTTATAGGACTGCAGCCTTAACTCAAGAAATAAGAAAAATCCCAAATAAACAATTTAACTTTACATCTAAAAGAACTACAAAAAGAACAAATGAGGCCCAAAATTAATAAAAGGAAGGAAACAATAAAGATCAGAACAGAAATAAATGAGAATAAAAAAATAATAGGAAAGAACAATGATCTTTTGATTTCTAAGATCTGGTTCTTTGAAAAGATAAACAAAATTGACAAGCCAATAGCTAGAATAACCAAGAACAAAAGAGAGAGGGTCCAAATCAATAAAATCAGAAATGGAAGAAGAGAAGTTACAACTGGTACCACAGAAATACAAAAGATAATAAAAGACTACTCTAAACAACAAATTAGACAACCTAGAAGAAATAAATTTCTAGAAAAATACAATCTTCCAAGACTAAATAGTGAAAACAAGGAAAATCTGAATAAACCAATTACTAATAAGGAGATTTAAACAGTAATCATAAAGCTCCCAAACACCAAAAGCCCAGGATTAGACAGCTTCAAAAGTGAATTCTACAAAACAAAGAAGATTTAAAACCTATATTTCTCAAACTCTTCCAAAAAATTAAAGAGGAGGGAAACCTTCCAAACACATTTTACAAAACCAGTATTACCCTATACCAAAACCATACAAGGATACCACATAGAAAGAAAACTCTAAAGACTCCATCAAAAAAATTGTTAGAGCTACTAAATTAATTTAGTAAAGTGTCAGGATACAAAATTGATATACAGAAATCTGTGACATTTCTATACACTAATAACAAACTAGCAGAAAGAGAAATAAAGCAAACAGTCCGTTTTATAATTGCATCAAAAATAACAAAATACTTAGGAATAAATTCTACCAAGGAGGTGAAAGATTTGTACACTGAGGAAAGAAACTGAAGAGGATACCAAAAAATGGAAAAATATTCCATGTTCATGGATTGGAAGAATTAATATTGTTAAAATGTCCATACTACCCAAAGCAGTCTACATGTTCAATGCAACCACTATCAAAATTCCAATAGCATTTTTTTACAGAAATAGAACAAGTAATTCTAAAATTTGTACTGAGCCACAAAAGACCCCAAATAGCCAAAACAATCTTGAGAGAGAAGAACAAAGCTGGAGGTATCATGCTCCCTGATTTCAAACTATCCTACAAAGCTACACTAATTAAAGCAGCATAATACTGGCAAAAAGCAGCACACAGATCAGGATTGAGATCCCAGAAACAAACCCACACATATATGGACAATTAATAACAAGGGAGCAAATAACAAACAATAGAGAAAGGACAGTCTCTTAATAAATGGTGTTGGGAAAACTGGACAGTCACATGAAAAAGAATAAAACTAGACCACTGTCTTACACTAAATACAAATTAACTCAAAATGGATTAAGGACTTGAATTTAAGACCTGAAACCATAAAATTTTTAGAGCAAAATTTAAGTGGTTACATTATTGATATTGGTCATAGTGATGTATTTGTGGATCTGACTCCAAAGGCAAGGGAAGCAAAAGCAAAAATAAACAAATGGGACTGCATCAATCTAAAAAGCTCCACACAGTAAAGGAAGCCATCATCAAAGCAAAAAGACAAACTACTGAATGGGATAAGATATTTGTAAATCATACATTGGACAAGGGGTTAATATCCAAGACATATAAAGAACTCATAAAACTCAACAACAACAAAAACAAGAACCAACCCAACTAAAAATGGGCAGAGGACCTAAATAGATATTTTTCCAAAGAAAACATACAGATGGCCAACAGGTACATAAAAAGATGTTCAACATCACTATTTACAGGGAAATGCAAATCAAAACCACAATGAGGGCTTCCCTGGTGGCGCAGTGGTTGAGAGTCCACCTGCTGATGCAGGGGACACGGCTTCGTGCCCCGGTCCAGGAGGATCCCACATGCCACGGAGCAGCTGGGCCTGTGAGCCATGGCCGCTGAGTCTGCGTGTCCGGAGCCTGTGCTCCGCAACAGGAGAGGCCACAACAGTGAGAGGCCCGCGTACAACAACAACAACAAAAAAAAACCACGATGAGATATTATCTCACACCTGTTAGAATGGCTATTATCAAAAAGACAACAAATAAGTGTTGGAGAAGATGTACAGAAAATGGAACTCTTGAATAGTGTTGGTGGGAATGTAATTTGCTGTAGCGACTACAGAAAACAGTACAGAGATTCCTAAAAAAATGAAGAATAGAACTATTGTATGACCCACCTACTCCACTTCTGGGTATTTATCTGAAGAAAATGAAAACTCTAATTTATAAAGATATATGCATCCATATATTTATTGCAGCATTATGTAAAATAGCCAAGATAGAGAAGCAACCTGAGTGTCCATCCATGGATGAATGTATGAAGACTATTTGAGATATATATCCATACATATACACACAGAATAGGATTCTACTCAACCACAAAACAAAATTTGTGACAACATGAATGGACCTGGAAGGTATTATGCTAAGTGGGATAAGTCAGACAGAGAAAGACAAATACTGTGATTTCAATCATATGTAGAATCTAAACCAAACAAACCCCAAACCAACACACAAACAAAATAAAACAAAAACAAATTCATGGCTACAAGGACCAGATTAATGGTTACCAGAAGGGAAGCAGTTTAGGGGGTTAAAATATGTGAAGTGGGTCAACTATGTTGATGGATGATAACTAGACTTGCAGTGGTGATCACTCTGTAGTTTATACAGATGTCGAACTATAATGCTGTAGGCCTGAAACATATAATAAAAAAAAATCATCAAAAATGTATAGCAGTTCCTTTTTATATAATTAGGTAAATATTTTAACTTCTTTATTCCTTTAGGGAGCTGTCATTTAAATTAAAATGATAATATAAATAAGTCAACATTTTAGATTTTAATCCTGGGACTTCTGCTAGCTCATGTCATAACTCTCTTCTAAACTCGCTGGTTGTCATTTTCCTTTATCTCTTTTTCACTGAATATTTTGGCCATGTGACTCATTCCACCTTCATCTTCACTTTTTTTCCCCCAACATAACCTGCTTTGCCATTGTCTCTTGTTCATTTATTTTTTTCTCATATACCTAAGGAACTTGTCATTTTTTCAAATGATTTACATGAGGAAATGTTTCATTGATTTATACACATCTGATTTAGTTCTCTTGTATCCATGTTCTTGTCCTGTATGTGTGGTTTTTGATCAGAGGGACTCAATCCTCACAGGAAGGAATCCCTGGTTGATATATTGGAATAAAGTAAGACCAAGAAATGAATGGTAAACAACAATAGTTAGTTGACATAATTTTATTACACAGAATGAATCAAGACTTGGTAGATGAAGAAAATTCTCTTAAAATATTGTCATTTATGCAGAATAATAGTTAGCTTGTATCTTTGACTCTTGATTTTGTGTTAATATATAGACAAGTACTAGAGAACATAAAGTAGACTATGCAAGAATGGCATTAAATATAGGAAATGTATTCTGAGAAATTATGAAATTAAGTACAAGGCAAACATTCTTCTGAATGGAAAATTGAGAACTGGCTAAGGAATAAACGGGAAAGTTAGGGGTCTGGTCCATCTCTAGATTATGCAGTAGTATAAAATAGTTGCTGGTAAAGTTGGCCTAGCATGCCAAAACTTTCCTTCAAACATACAGCCACCATCAGTATAGAATTGAAGTGGGTTATTGCAGTCAAATTGACCTTGTAGCAGTATGTCCTGGGTGGAAACAAACTGTACTGAACACGATTTCTTGGTACATACTATAATTTAGATTTTCTTCATCATTATCTCTGGCACTTTTTATTGCTCTCCCTGAGAAAAACAGTTTTTACTTTGTGTGTGGTTTAGAAAGATTGGTCTACTATCAACACAGAATGAGAGATAAAACAAGACAATAGTGGCTTACTAATAATAAAAAACTTCATATCATATTAATTAATCATATGTGATTATTATTAGAACTCAGGCTTAAGTGACAGATTATAATGGACTTAAGAAATTGTTCTTTGTTTACTGAGGAATTTAGACATATAAAAATAAAAAATTAGAAATTATCTGAGATGAAGAAATGCCTAAATAATAAGCTCCTCTTCTTTTTGCTTTTATCTAGTTGTTCAAAAAACTATCCAGGTTAAAGCAGTATTCAAGAACTCTTTGGATGTTATTTCTAGTAAATTAATATTTTCAAATGTACTTAAGTTTAGTTATACAGTGATTCTTATTCCTCTGATCTATTAGTATTCCCATACACTAGTTTGTCTCTAAATTCTGAAAGGTATTAAGTTGGTTTTGTTCATAGCACTCCAAATGTTTAAAAATGGCATCTCTGAAGTCATACAGAGTAGGTTTGTATTCTCTCTCTCACTTACTAGACATTGAAAGTAAGTAAACTTTTGTCCAAATAACTGCATGTTTTTGAGCCCCAATTTTGCTCTCTGTTAAAATTTATAAGATTAAATGAGCTAAGTTCTGCAATATATTAAGCTAATATAAAATGATCAATAATTGGGAGTTCTTTTAAATGTCATCATCATATATAAATATCCTTCATAAGTATTCATTGAGAGGCACATGACATCTTGCTTAAAAAAATCTTTACAAACCTGTTTCTACCAGAATTAGATTCTAATGTTAGGATTTTGTTTTTGTTTCTGTTTTTGGCGGTAATGTTAGGATTTTATATTAATCTAAATTCATTCTGTATTGTCAAATATGTGTGCAATTGACCTTCATTTCCTGACCTAAGATGCTCTGAGTAACCACGTTCATCAATAAAAAGTCATTATACAGGACAAGAATGGTGGGTGGAAAGTCTCAAAATAGTTTGTATATTATGTTTTCATCCATCAAGATGAAAATGGAAAACTGAAAAACACATTTTATTACCTGACAAGCACCATGAAGTGTTTACCTTTACTGTATATAAAAATCACATTTTATTAACACAGGTTAACAGAAGGGAGTAATATTTGCAGTATGGTTTGAATTTGTAAGTGTGTAGTCTCTCTTTGTGCATATATCCATAATCTCAATTTAAAACTCTTAGAGAGACTATGGAAAAATCTATTGTATTTACTTATAAATGGTTTATACATATCCATTAGTGCAGAAAATGCTTATTGAGAATCAATTATATATCAAGCAAGTAATTAGATCCTGGGTATCCACAAGAAAGTATACATTTGATTGATCTCCAAAAGCCCACAAGCTAAGGAGAAAGATCATTATAAAAATAACTATATCAGCTCTAGCTAGATCACATTCATAGCCTGTTTAATGCAATTATACTCATGGGCCAAAAACCCCCTGTGCCTTTGTTTATGTGTCTGTGTGTCTGTTGGGGGATGGTGTGGTGGTGGTAGCAGGGTTTAGGAGAAGGAAATACAGAAAACTTCAATGAAGTATATGTCATAGTGAAAAATATATTCACAAATACATTAATAGGTGTGTTTTATAAAGGACTTTTATATTTCATTATTCTGCAGAGATTTAATATGAAGAAATAACCAGCAAGGAATGTGGAAAATTCTTTAATTTCAACCTCAGCTGTTTGAACTTTATTTTTCAGTTGTGTAAAGTGATAGAAGGATTTCTGAATATTCATTCATTCATTCACTCATTTATCCATAGTTATTCATTAAAAAGGTACTTCCTGTATACCTAATAAGTTCCAAGCACTCTCTAAATGCTGGGAATACAGTGTTAAACAAACATACACACATTTGTTGTACTTGCAGAGTTTATAATCTAACAGAGGAATTAGATATGAATTAAATATTCATGTTGATGTATACATGTATATATATATATACATATATATATATATACATAAATATATAATTTAAAAAGAAGTTAGTACTCTGAAGGAAAGGAATAAAGTTCTGTGACAACATATATCAGAACAAATAAATGGTAGAAGAAATCAGGGAAGGTTTCTTGAAGAAGTGAGTATTAAACTTAGATTTTAAGATAATTAAAATTTACCTAGAGAAAGGGGGTGAGGGTGAGTAGAAACATTGTTTCAGGCAGAATAATGTGTTTATGTAGTCAGATTGTGCATAACAGGTTTGAGAAATTATAGAAGGCCCAGTACGGCTGGAGCGAAGGCCAAGAGGAACAGAGGCAGTTTGGCGCACAAATGTTAAGGCTGCATAACTAATATCAAGTGTATGTTTTTCTCTTAAGACAAATTAATATCAAATAACCTGATAAAGATTTACATAGGTAGTGAGGGAAAGAACAATGCCCAGGTTTACTTTGTAGTTTCTGGCTAATGGCAAAGACTTCATGGTGTCATCATTCCCTGAGAAACACACTAGAAAATGACCAAATTTGGAAGGAAATGGAATGATATTTTAGAATAATAATTCTGATAATAGTGTAGACAATGATCAGATATGGGAAAACAGGGGTTTGGGAAAGGATATATCCAATAATAAGATTGTTTAAATTTTCTTTACTATGTAACAAATTCTATCCTCATTTAGTGACTTAAAATTGAAGTTCTTCAGGAAGAAGTAATATGTTATAGGTCAAAACTTGTATCTAAAAAAGAAATGAAGAGTGTTGAAAATGGGATAAATGAAGGTACAGTATAATTTGTTGTATTTAATTGCTTTAAAAATTGCTGATGGCTTAAAGCAATAAAAGTAAAATCATATTGTGTGTTTATAGTGTATGTCAAAGTGAAATATTTAACAATACTGGTAAAATGGATGGAGGGTGGGATTAGAAATATACTGTTCTAAGATTCTACAACTATTTGAGAAACAATGTAGTTTTTAAAGACAGACTCAAGCTATTTTTTTTATTTTTATTTTTATTTTTCTAACATCTTTATTGGGGTATAATTGCTTTACAATGGTATGTTAGTTTCTGCTTTATAACAAAGTGAATCAGTCATACATAAACATATGTTCCCATATGTCTTCCCTCTTGCGTCTCCCTCCCTCCCACCCTCCCTATCCCACCCCTCCAGGCTGTCACAAAGCACCGAGCCAATATCCCTGTGCCATGCGGCTGCTTCCCACTAACTATCTACCTTACTACGTTTGTTAGTGTGTATATGCCCATGACTCTCTCTCGCCCTGTCACAGCTCACCCTTCCCCCTCCCCATAACCTCAAGTCCGTTCTCTAGGAGGTCTGCGTCTTTATTCCTGCCTTACCCCTAGGTTCTTCATGACATTTTTTTTTCTTAAATTCCATATATATGTGTTAGCATACGGTATTTGTCTTTCTCTTTCTGACTTACTTCACTCTGTATGACAGACTCTAGGTCTATCCACCTCATTACAAATAGCTCAATTTCGTTTCTTTTTATGGCTGAGTAATATTCCATTGTATATATGTGCCACATCTTCTTTATCCATTCATCTGATGATGGGCACTTAGGTTGTTTCCATCTCCGGGCTATTATAAATAGAGCTGCAATGAATATTTTGGTACATGACTCTTTTTGAATTATGGTTTTCTCAGGGTATATGCCCAGTAGTGGGATTGCTGGGTCAAATGGTAGTTCTATTTGTAGTTTTTTAAGGAACCTCCATACTGTTCTCCTTAGTGGCTGTACCAATTCACATTCCCACCAGCAGTGCAAGAGGGTTCCCTTTTCTCCACACCCTGTCCAGCATTTATTGTTTCTAGATTTTTTGATGATGGCCATTCTGACTGGTGTGAGATGTATCTCATTGTAGTTTTGATTTGCATTTCTCTAATGATTAATGATGTTGAGCATTTCTTTGTTGGCAGTCTGTATATCTTCTTTGGAGAAATGTCTATTTAGGTCTTCTGCCCATTTTTGGATTGGGTTGTTTATTTTTTTGTTATTGAGCTGCATGAGCTGCTTGTAAATTTTGGAGATTAATCCTTTGTCGGTTGCTTCATTTGAAAATATTTTCTCCCGTTCTGAGGGTTGTCTTTTGGTCTTGTTTATGGTTTCCTTTGCTGTGCAAAAGCTTTGAAGTTTCATTAGGTCCCATTTGTTTATTTTTGTTTTTATTTCCATTACTCTAGGAGGTGGGTCAGAAAGGATCTTGCTGTGATTTATGTCATAGAGTGTTCTGCCTATGTTTTCCTCTAAAAGTTTGATAGTTTCTGGCCTTACATTTAGGTCTTTAATCCATTTTGAGCTTATTTTTGTGTATGGTGTTAGGGAGTGATCTAATCTCATACTTTTACATGTACCTGTCCAGTTTTCCCAGCACCACTTATTGAAGAGGCTGTCCTTTCTCCACTGTACATTACTGCCACCTTTATCAAAGATAAGGTGTCCATATGTGCATGGGTTTATCTCTGGGCTTTCTATCCTGTTCCATTGATCTATCTTTCTGTTTTTGTGCCAGTACCATACCGTCTTGATAACTGTAGCTTTGTAGTAGAGTCTGAAGTCAGGGAGCCTGATTCCTCCAGTTCCTTCTTTCGTTCTCAAGATTGCTTTGGCTATTCGGGGTCTTTTGTGTTTCCATACAAATTGCAAAATTTTTTGTTCTAGTTCTGTGAAAAATGCCAGTGGTAGTTTGATAGGGATTGCATTGAATCTATAGATTGCTTTGGATAGTAGAGTCATTTTCACAGTGTTGATTCTTCCAATCCAAGAACATGGTATATCTCTCCATCTATTTGTATCATCTTTCATTTCTTTCATCAGTGTCTTATAATTTTCTGCATACAGGTCTTTTGTCTCCTTAGGTAGGTTTATTCCTAGATATTTTATTCTTTTGTTGCAATGGTAAATGGGGGTGTTTTCTTGATTTCACTTTCAGATTTTTCATCATTAATATATAGGAATGTCAGATTTCTGTGCATTAATTTTGTATCCTGCCACTTTACCAAATTCATTGATTAGCTTTAGTAGTTTTCTGGTAGCATCTTTAGGATTCTCTATGTATAGGATCATGTCATCTGCAAACAGTGACAGCTTTACTTCTTTTCCGATTTGGATTCCTTTTATTTCCTTTTCTTCTCTGATGGCTGTGGCTAAAACTTCCAAAACTATGTTGAATAAGAGTGGTGAGAGTGGGCAACCTTGTCTTGTTCCTGATCTTAGTGGAAGTGCTTTCAGTTTTTCACCATTGAGGATGATGTTGGCTGTGGGCTTGTCATATATGGCCTTTATTATGTTGAGGAAAGTTTCCTCTATGCCTACTTTCTGCAGGGTTTTTATCATAAATGGGTGTTGAATTTTGTCAGAAGCTTTTTGTGCATCTATTGAGATGATCATATGGTTTTTCTCCTTCAATTTGTTAATATGGTTTATCACATTGATAGATTTGCGTCTTTTGAAGAATCCTTGCATTCCTGGAATAAACCCCACTTGATCATGGTGTATGATCCTTTTAATGTGCTGTTAGATTCTGTTTGCTAGTATTTTGTTGAGGATTTTTGCATCTATGTTCATCAGAGATATTGGCCTGTAGTTTTCTTTCTTTGTGACATCCTTGTCTGGTTTTGGTATCAAGGTGATGGTGGCCTCGTAGAAGGAGTTTGGGAGTGTTCCTCCCTCTGCTATATTTTGGAAGAATTTGAGAAGGATAGGTGTTAGCTCTTCTCTAAATGATTGATAGAATTCGCCTGTGAAGCCATCTGGTCCTGGGCTTTTCTTTGTTGGAAGATTTTTAATCACAGTTTCAATTTCAGTGCTTGTGATTGGTCTGTTCATATTTTCTATTTCTTCCTGATTCAGTCTTGGCAGGTTGTGCATTTCTAAGAATTTGTCCATTTCTTCCAGATTGTCCATTTTATTGGCATAGAGTTGCTTGTAGTAATCTCTCATGATCTCTTTTATCTCTGCAGTGTCAGTTGTTACCTCTCCTTTTTCATTTCTAATTCTATTGATTTGAGTCTTCTCCCTTTTTTTCTTGATGACTCTGGCTAGTGGTTTATCTATTTTGTTTATCTTCTCAAAGAACCAGCTTTTAGTTTTATTGATCTTTGCTATTGTTTCCTTCATTTCTTTTTCATTTATTTCTGATCTGATTTTTATGATTTCTTTCCTTCTGCTAGCTTTGGGGTTTTTTTGTTCTTCTTTCTCTAATTGCTTGAGGTGCAAGATGAGGTTGTTTATGCAAGATGTTTCCTGTTTCTTAAGGTGGGCTTGTATTGCTATAAACTTCCTTCTTAGAACTGCTTTTGCTGCATCCCATAGTTTTTGGGTCGTTGTGTCTCCATTGTCATTTGTTTCTAGGTATTTTTTTATTTCCTCTTTGATTTCTTCAGTGATCACTTCATTATTAAGTAGTGTATTGTTTAGCCTCCATGTGTTTGTATTTTTTACAGATCTTTTCCTGTCATTGATATCTAGTCTCATGGCATTGTGGTCAGAAAAGATACTTGATACAATTTCAATTTTCTTAAATTTACCAAGGCTTGATTTGTGACCTAAGATATGATCTATCCTGGAGAATGTTCCATGAGCGCTTGAGAAAAATGTGTATTCTGTTGTTTTTGGATGGAATGTCCTATAAATATCAATTAAGTCCATCTTGTTTAATGTATCATTTAAAGCTTGTGTTTCCTTATTTATTTTCATTTTGGATGATCTGTCCATGGGTGAAAGTCTGGTGTTTAAGTCCCCTACTATGAATGTGTTACTGTCGCTTTCCCCTTTTATGGCTGTTAGTATTTGCCTTATGTATTGAGGTGCTCCTATGTTGGGTGCATAAATATTTACAATTGTTATATCTTCTTCTTGGATCGATCCCTTGATCATTATGTAGTGTCCTTCTTTGTCTCTTTTAATAGTCCTTATTTTAAAGTCTATTTTGTCTGATATGAGAATTGCTACTCCAGCTTTCTTTTGATTTCCATTTGCGTGGAATATCTTTTTCCATCCCCTTACTTTCAGTCTGTATGTGTCTCTAGGTCTGAAGTGGGTATCTTGTAGAGAGCGTATATAAGGGTCTTGTTTTTGTATCCATTCAGCTAATCTGTGTCTTTTGGTGGGAGCATTTAGTCCATTTACATTTAAGGTAATTATCAATATGTATGTTCCTATTCCCATTTTCTAAATTGTTTTGGGTTTGTTATTATAGGTCTTTTCCTTCTCTTGTGTTTCTTGCCTAGAGAAGATCCTTTAGCATTTGTTGTAAAGCTGTTTTGGTGGTGCTGAACTCTCTCAGCTTTTGCTTGACTGTAAAGGTTTTAATTTCTCCATCAAATCTGAATGAGATCCTTGCTGGGTAGAGAAGTCTTGGCTGCAGGTTTTTCTCCTTCATCACTTTCAGTATGTCCTGCCACTCCCTTCTGGCTTGTAGTGTTTCTGCTGAGAGATCAGCTGTTAACCTTATGGGGATTCCCTTGTGTGTTATTTGTTGTTTTTCCCTTGCTGCTTTTAATATGTTTTCTTTGTATTTAATTTTTGACAGTTTGATTAATATGTGTCTTGGTGTCTTTCTCCTTGGATTTATCCTGTATGGGACTCTCTGTGCTTCCTGGACTTGATTAACTATTTCCTTTCCCATATTAGGGAAGTTTTCAACTATAATCTCTTCAAATATTTTCTCAGTCCCTTTCTTGTTCTCTTCTTCTTCTGGAACCCCTATAATTCGAATGTTGGTGCGTTTAATGTTGTCCCAGAGGTCTCTGAGACTGTCCTCAGTTCTTTTCGTTCTTTTTTCTTTATTCTGCTCTGCAGTAGTTATTTCCACTATTTTATCTTCCAGGTCACTTATCCGTTCTTCTGCCTCAGTTATTCTGCTATTGATCCCATCTAGAGTACTTTTAATTTCATTTATTGTGTTGTTCATCATTGCTTGTTTCATCTTTATTTCTTCTAGGTCCTTGTTAACTGTTTCTTGCATTTTGGCCATTCTATTTCCAAGATTTTGGATCATCCTTACTATCATTATTCTGAATTCTTTTTAAGGTAGACTGGCTATTTCCTCTTCATTTGTTAGGTCTGGTGCATTTTTATCTTGCTCCTTTATCTGCTGTGTGTTTTTCTGTCTTCTCATTTTGCTTATCTTACTGTGTTTGGGGTCTCCTTTTTGCAGACTGCAGGTTCGTAGTTCCTGCTGTTTTTGATGTCTGACTCCAGTGGCTAAGGTTGGTTCAGTGGGTTGTGTAGGCTTCCTGGTGGAGGGGACTAGTGCCTGTGTTGTGGTGGATGAGGCTGGATCTTGTCTCTCTAGTGGGCAGGTTCATGTCTGGTGGTGTGTTTTGGGGTGTCTGTGGCCTTATTATGATTTTAGGCAGCCTCTCTGCTAATGGGTGGGGTTGTGTTCCTCTTTTGCTAGTTGTTTGGCATAGGTTGTCCAGCACTGTGGCTTGCTGGTCGTTGAGTGAAGCTGGGTGCTGGTGTTAAGATGGAGGTCTCTGGGAGATTTTCGTCGTTTGATATTATGTGGAGCTGGGAGGTCTCTTGTGGACCAGTGTCCTGAAGTTGGCTCTCCTACGTCAGAGGCAGAGCCCTGACTCCTGGCTGGAGCACCAAGAGCCTTTCATCCACACGGCTCAGAATAAAAGGGAGAAAAAGTAGAGGGAATTAGTAGAAGTATGAGGAAAGAAAGAAGGAAAGGAGGGAAGGAAGGAAGAAAGAAAGAAAGAAGCAAAGAAGGCAAGAAGGAAAGAAAGGGAGGGAGGGAGGAAGGAAGGAAGGAGGGAAAGAAGGAAAAAGACAGAAAGAAAGAAGATACAGTAAAAATAAAATAAAGTATAATAAAGTTATTGAATTAAAAAATTCTTATTTAGAAAAAAAAAAAGGGACGGATAGAACCTTAGGACAAATGTTGGAAGCAAAGCTATACAGACAAAATCTTACACAGAAGCATACACATACACCCTCACTAAAAGAGGTAAAGGGGGAAAAATCATAAATCTTGCTATCAGAGACCACCTCCTCAATTTGGTATGATTCTTTGTCTAAAGGAGGGAAGGAAGGAAGGAAGGAAAGAAAGAAAGAAAGAACGAAGGTAAAGTATAATAACGTTATTAAAATTAAAATTGATTATTAAGAAATTTTAAGAAAAAACCATGGACGGATAGAACCCTAGGACAAATGGTGGAAGCAAGACTATACAGACAAGATTTCACACAGAAGCATACACATACACACTCACAAAAAGAGGAATAGGGAAAAAAATCATAGATCTTGCTCCTAAAGTCCACTTCTTTAATTTGGGATGATTGGTTGTCTATTCAGGTATTCCACAGATGCAGGATACATCAAGTTGATTGTGGAGCTTTAATCCGCTGCTTCTGAGGCTGCTGGGAGAGATCTCCCTTTCTCTTCTTTGTTCACACAGCTAGCTCACAGGGGCTCAGCTTTGGATTTGGCCCTGCCTCTGCGTGTAGGTCACTGGAGGGCGTCTGTTTTTTGCTCAGACAGGACGGGGTTAAAGGAGCCGCTGATTCGGGGGCTCTGGCGCACTCAGGCCGGCGGGGAGGGAGGGGCACGGAGTGCGGGGCGGGCCTGCGGCGGCAAAGTCCGGCGTGACTTTGCACCAGCCTGAGGCCCGCCGTGCGTTCTCTCGGGGAAGTTGTCCCTGGATCCCGGGAACCTGGCAGTGGTGGGCTGCACAGGCTCCGCGGAAGAGGGCTGTGGAGAGTGACCTGTGCTCGCACACAGGCCCCTTGGTGGCGGCAGCAGCAGCCTTAACGTCTCCCGCCCGCCTCTGGGATCCGCGCTTTCAGCCGCGGCTCGCGCCCGTGTCTGGGGTCCGCGCTTTCAGCCGCGGCTCGCGCCCGTCTCTGGGGTCCGCGCTTTCAGCCGCGGCTCGCGCCCGTCTCTGGAGTTCCTTTAAGCAGCGTTCTTAAACCCCTCCCCTCACGCACCAGGAAACAAAAAGGGAAGAAAAAGTCTCTTGCCTCTTCGGCAGGTGCAGACTTTACCCCGGACTCCCTCCCGGCTAGCCGTGGTTCACTAACCCCTTCAGGCTATGTTCAAACCGCCAACCCCAGTCCTCTCCCTGCGCTCCGTCCGAAACCGAAACCTCAAGCTATTTTAAACGTGTATTATAATCAGCTCCAGGGTACCACCAAGAAAGAACACCTATATAATAAAGCTAAAATTGCTGTTCTCACTGTAATAAGAGTTCTGTACATTTTGGATTAATAATCTAATTTAGTAAATGATTGTATCTTTCTCTTCCTTTTCTCTTTTCAACTTAAACATGAGGGAGCTTTTTTTTTTAAAGTCTTTCGAGTAGGAACTGATCAGAGAATCTGTTGTTTCCCTGGTAACCTTCTATGTAGAGTCCTGGGCTTGGAGAGCCTTTATTTTCTGTTAAGACCACAGATTTTTGGAGAAACAATCTGAGGGACACATGCGAAAGCAGATTGTTTAGGTATTTCTTTTATTTAATCAAAAATAAAATGCTTAGGGCTTCCCTGGTGGCGCAGTGGTTGAGAGTCCGCCTGCCGATGCAGGGGACGCGGGTTTGTGCCCCAGTCCGGGGGGATCCCGCATGCCCGGCTGGGCCCGTGAGCCATGGCCGCTGAGCCTGCGCGTTCGGAGCCTGTGCTCCGCAGCGGGAGAGGCCACAACAGTAAGAGGCCCGTGTACCGCAAAAAAAAAAAAAAACAAAAAAGTGCTCAAATCACCTGCTATTAAAGACAATAGAATACAAAATGCAATAAGCACAATAAACTCTAATTAATATATATATAAAATAAAGGTATATTGTAAACTCCATGGAAGTAATTTTAAATGTTAATAACATAGAAGAGTAAGTAATAAGTCAAAAGAAAACATAAAATGGAAACATAAAAATGCTCAATTAACCCTCAGAAGGCAGAAAAATGTTTAAAAAGAAACAACTAATTGTTGATATCAACCTAGTTATGTTAACAATACATTAAAAGTAAAGCAGCCATATGGAAAAAATTTTGGTGGAACTTCAAAAAATTGAACATAAAATTACCATATGACCCAGCAATTCCACTTGAAGGCATATATTCCCAATTTTTGAAAATAGGAATTGAAACAGATATTTGTCGCCAATGTAAGCATTATTTCCCTTAATCCAACGGTGGAAACAACCCAAGGGTTCATCGACAGATTAATGAATAAAGAAAATGTGATATATTCATACAATGGAATATTATTAAGTTATAAAAAGAATGAAGTTTTGATAGATGCTACAACATGGATAAGCATTGAAAATGTTAAACTAAATAAGCCATACACAAGAAGATGAATATTGTGTGATTCCACTTGTGCAAAATATCTAGAATTGGCAAATTTATAGGGACAGAAAGTAGATTAGAGGTTACAAAGGACAGGGAAGGCAAGCAATGGGAAGCTATTACTTAATGAACAGGTACAGAGTTTCTATTTGTGTGATGAAAAAGCTTTGGAAATAGTGGTAATGGTTGTACAATGTAATTATGGTTTTGACACCAATTACAATGTGTGGGTTTTTTCACCACAGCAAGCAATTCTCTTATACCAGCTGGGTGTCTTTTGATTCAACTCAGTTCTGACACTATCTACCTAGATAGTGTCAGATCTCTTAGTTTAAAGGCTTAGTCCTACAAGGTTACACCTTCCCCCACTTCCACCAATTGCAGGTTCAGGCGGTTGCTTGTGTTTTTAGCCAACTAGTTGTAGATCAGGGGTTCCAATGACCCCCTTCTTGGGTTCAATTTATTTGCTAGAGAGGCTCACAAAACTCAGAGAAACGTTTTATTTACTAGATTACCATTTTATTATAAAAGGTTTATATAAATCAGGAACAACCAGATGGAAGAGAAGCATAGAGTAAGGTAGAGAGAAAGGGCAAGGAGCTTTCGTGCCCTCTCCACATGTGCCACTCTCCCAGCACCTCCACATATTCACCAACTTGGAAGCCTCTCTGAACGCCGTCTTCCTGGGGTTTCATGGAGGCTTCATTACATAGGCATGATTGATTAAAATCATTGGCCATTGGTGATTGAACTCAATCTCTAGTCCCTCTTCTGGCCCTGGAGGTTAGGGGGTAGGAATGAAAATTCCAAACCTCTAACAAAAATTGGTCCCCCTGGCAACAGCCAGGTAACCTAGGAGCTTTCCTAAAGTCACCTTATTAACATGATAAAAGACACTCTTATTGCTCTTACCAGGAAAGAAATCCAAGGGTTTTAGGAGCTCTGTGCCAGAGAAAGGACAAAGACCAAATATATGTTTCTTATTATAAATCACAACATTGTAGTTGTTAATGCAACTGAATTATATACTTAAAATGGTTAAAATGTTATATTTTATATTACATATATTTTCTGACAAAATGAGTCTGGAGCATCTTACAGTGCCTGAAACTAAAGATGCTAAAGAACAAGGGCGTGTCAAAGGGACACAGGAGCCAAGTTAAAAGAATTCCCAATAGTCAAATCTAGAATAATCTGAGGAAATAATAATGATGATGATGATAAAAATATTAGTAATAGTTTATAACCCAAGTATTAAAATAACTATCCATGCATCCATACTGACACATAAATTATTTAAAAAATTGAAAATGAGGAAAAAGGGATAAATCGTTCCTATCAAGTATTTCAAATAATAGGTAGGTAAATAGATAAATAACCCCTCTTCTAGGTAGAGCTTAATTCTCCTCCCCTTGAGTGTAGGCTGAACTTAGTGACTCTCTTCCCAGAAATAGAATGTGGACTGATAGAAAATGGTAACTTTAAAGTGGAGAAAATTGTCAGACACCACCTTAGCCAAGTAATTGACATTAATATCACCAGTAATAAACAATGTTGATATATATCCTTTATAATAGTCTTTCCCCAAATTCATAACCCCAGTATGATCATGAATGACTTTCTAAAAAAATACCTGACCAAATCTCTTCTAAAATGTCAAGACCATGAAAAACAAGGAAAGACTAAGAAACTGTCACAGACAGGAGTAGACTAATTGGAGATAATTATTGAATACCATGTTGTATCCTGGATTGTATCTCTAAAAAGAAAAAAAAAATGACCATAATAGAAAAACTGCTGAAATAAGAAAAATCCGTAGCTTTATTACCAGTATAATACTAATATTAATTTATACTTTTGATTAAATATACCATGATTATACAAGATGTTAATATTAGTGTAATCAAGTTGAAGCTTATGTGATAGCTCTCTGTTATGTCTTTGCAACTTTTCTACAAATCTAAATTTCTCCAAAATAAAAGTGCGGTAAAAAAAACTTAGCATGCTTATGGTATAATAAGTTTACCTTATATTCCTCCTGTTGACTTAAAAAAATTGCACGATGTGAGAGTTGTGAGTTAAGTTTTATTTGGAGCAAAATGAGGACTGTAGCCCGGGAGACAGCATTTCAGATTGCTCTGAAAAACTGCTCCAAAGAGGTAGTGGGGAAGGTCAGTATATATGTGATTTTGGTGGAGGGGGAGTACATGCAATCGAGCACATATTTGCAGAAGATTTCTGCTGGTCTTGTGAAGGTTACTGCTAGTCACAAGGAGCAGACGTCACCATGATGGATTTTAGTGCTTTTCTAGATATGAGGAGATACAAGAATTGGGTTCATAAAATAGGCCCCTGAAAATATCTTATCTGAAGACCCTTTCTGCCAGTTTTTTCCCAGAGCACAGAGTGCTTCATCTCTGCTCTCCACCCTGAACTCCTTTCAGGGGGTGTTGAAAATCAACAGCTGCAGCAGCACATGATTTAATCCTTGCAGAGATAGATGGTAAGTGCCAACGGCAAGTGCCAATTTGTAGTTGACACTCTTGTTGTGATGAAATAAAACACAGCATAATCTGTACAATATTCTTACCAAATAGTCTCATCTCAATTATAAGAGAATAACAGTAATCACCTCAAATCATGAGAAAACAATAGAGTAAAAGTAGACTTGACACATTCTACTAGACAACAGTTATGGGTTTGAAAAAAAAGTCAATACCATGCAGTATGTCATAAAAATTTTAAAAGATTGGGGAGTATGTTAGTGTCCCAGGGCTGCCCCAACAAATTACCATAAATTTGGTGGTTTAAAACGTCATAATTTTTTCTTTCACAGTTCTGTAAGCCAGAAGTCAAAAATGAAAGTGTTATCGGAGCCATGCTGCCTTTGTAAGCCCTGGGGAGAATCCTTCCTTGCTGCCTCCAGCATCTGGTGTCTCCAACTATTCTTTTGCTTGTGGCTGCATCACTCACATCTTTTGACTCTTCCTTCACAGAGCCTTTCCCTTCACATGTCTTCTCCTCTACTTGTGTCTTCTAGGGACACTTCTTACTGGATTTATGACACACTGGAATAATTCAAAATAATCTCTAAATCCTCAATTTAATTACATCTGAAAACACCTTTTTTTTTTTTTCCAAGTAAGGTCACATTCACATTTACATGATTTATGTGTTCTGGGACACCAACATATCTTTTAGGAGTCAACATTTATCCCACTATAGGTGGAAACTAAGGACAATGGGTATTCAGTAGATATGAGAATTACATGCAGTGAGTTACACTTGTTTTGATTATGGAACATTATGGACATTAATGGAACAGTTGGGAAATTTTTATATGGACTGTACCTTTTTGATATTATTTATTATATTATTATGTTTATTAACTATGATGATGACACTTTTGTTATACAGATGAATCTATGGGTTCTTAGTGGTTACATGCACATATATATGAAATTGAATTGTTTGCAACTTACGTTCAAATAGCAAAGAAATATTGTAGGAGTGTCTGTGTATAAAATAGAGGTGTAAGTAATGAGAGAGAATAATGAGAGAATATGTTAAAATGTTAACGATTTAGGAAATCTAATTAAAGAACACACTGGTTTTCATTATATTCCTCTTACAATATTTTGTAGGTTGAAATTATTTTTAAAGAAACACTAAAAAAAACAAAACTATGATGCATTGGTGATTTTCTGTTGCTTTAGGTCTTAGGGAATAGAACTGTGTGACTCAAGATTTAGAGGTCAAATACTTCATCCTCTACTACTAAAACTTATGGCTCTAACAAGCTTAGGAATTAAGACTACCTGTAAAAGCTGACTTTTACCCACTAAACTAGATATTGTTAAAATTTATGTAAAACATAACATATTCCTTTATCAAGCAAATCACATTTTGATGGTGACTGAATAATTATGTGGGAAGATTTACATATCTAAGCAAATAACAATTTTAAATGCAAAATACTTAGGTTTAGGTATTAACAGATAATCATACACAAGATATTGAATTTATCAATAAATGTTCATCTCCTTTTGCCTTTGCTAATAATGTATCAGACTTATTTATAATAATAATTGAGAATCTAGAAAATTATAAAATAAGGCTCATTTTTCAAAATAGAAAAATAAAAGGCTGCAGGGAACCCCTGGATAGGTAGATCAATGTTTTTCACACCCTGGATGTTTATAACTGTCTCCTCTCTTGGATACTAGGCTGCCTATCCAGTGAACAGTTAGAGGATTGTTATTATATCACTTGACTGTGTCATTTTTTCATATTCAAGGAATTTGCTGAATATTATTTCAGTGCATGTTTGCAGGTAATAACCTGACATGGGACTGTAAGGCAATGATAGATGAAGTGTTGTATGTAGGCAATGATAGATGAAGTGTTGTATGTAGGGTTTGCAGGTGTGTGTGTGTGTGTGTGTATGTGTATGTGTGTAAAGTATAGTTAGAATTTCTGGAACAGTTTGTTTTTCATTTATGAAGGTCACTAGTGAGTATATAGATCAAAATTTGACTTGTTTTCGATAAGGGTCTCGATTAGTCAGTCAATAGCATAGTGCTTTTCAGAGTGCAATTCTAAAGGTCCTTCTAGACACTCTCTTTGGTGGTATGAGTCAGAAACATACTACCCTAACCACAGAACAATTTTTGTAAAGAACGCCAAGGTCTGCTTTCTAAAAGAGTACAGAGAATAATGAATCTTTTTTTCAAAAAGTGCCTGAATTATTAAATGAAAGTAATATTTACTTCTGTCAAAAGAGCTTACTATTATTGTCTTTGGTATTCTATACCTTTTTATTCGGTCTAATAAAAAAATTGGAATTATTTGATTTTATTCTACTTAACAAATATACTAGAGCATATATACCCAAATTAATGTTATCTAAGATACTAGGAAATTTATACATGTCACTCATTCATTTATTCCTCTATTGTTTAAATCACTGTGATGGAACACGGTGATCCAGAGCACAGATCCCCTTTCAGGGAAGGACTTTTTGCCCCTACTTCTGGGAGGGTCATCTGTAGACTTTCTTCAGCTATTTCCCAAATAGAAATTGCCTCTGTCATTTCACCACAAAGCAGAACAACTGTAATGGACTGCTTAGCTCTTTTTTTTTTTTTTTTTAACATCTTTATTGGGGTATAATTGCTTTACAATGGTGTGTTAGTTTCTGCTTTATAACAAAGTGAATCAGTTATACATATACATACGTTCCCATATCTCTTCCCTCTTGCGTCTCCCTCCCTCCCACCCTCCCTATCCCACCCCTCCAGGCAGTCACAAAGCACCGAGCTGATATCCCTCTGCCATGCGGCCACTTCCCACCAGCTATCTACTGAACGTTTGTTAGTGTATATATGCCCATGCCTCTCTCTCGCCCTGTCACAGCTCACCCCTCCCTCTCCCCATATCCTCAAGTCCATTCTCCAGTAGGTCTGTGTCTTTATTCCTGTCTTACCCCTTGGTTCTTCATGACATTTTTTCCCCTTAAATTCCATATATATGTGTTAGCATACGGTATTTATCTCTCTCTTTCTGACTTACTTCACTCTGTATGACAGACTCTAGGTCTATCCACCTCATTACAAATAGCTCAATTTCGTTTCTTTTTATGGCTGAATAGTATTCCATTGTATATATGAGCCACATCTTCTTTATCCATTCATCCGATGATGGGCACTTAGGTTGTTTCCATCTCCAGGCTATTGTAAATAGAGCTGCAATGAACATTTTGGTACATGACTCTTTTTGAATTATGGTTTTCTCAGGGTATATGCCCAGTAGTGGGATTCCTGGTCATATGGTAGTTCTATTTGTAGTTTTTTATGGAACCTCCATACTGTTCTCCATAGTGGCTGTACCAATTCACATTCCCACCAGCAGTGCAAGAGTGTTCCCTTTTCTCCACACCCTCTCCAGCATTTATTGTTTCTAGATTTTTTGATGATGGCCATTCTGACTGGTGTGAGATGATATCTTATTGTAGTTTTGATTTGCATTTCTCTAATGATTAATGATGTTGAGCATTCTTTCATGTGTTTGTTGGCAGTCTGTATATCTTCTTTGGAGAAATGTCTATTTAGGTCTTTGCCCATTTTTGGATTGGGTTGTTTATTTTTTTGTTATTGAGCTGCATGAGCTGTTTGTAAATTTTGGAGATTAATCTTTTGTCAGTTGCTTCATGTGTAAGTATTTTCTCCCATTCTGAGGGTTGCCTGTTGGTCTTGTTTATGGTTTCCTTTGCTGTGCAAAAGCTTTGAAGTTTCATTAGGTCCCATTTGTTTATTTTTGTTTTTATTTCCATTTCTCTAGGAGGTGGGTCAAAAAGGATCTTGCTGTGATTTATGTCCTAGTGTGTTCTGCCTATGTTTTCCTCTAAGAGTTTGATAGTTTCTGGCCTTACATTTAGGTCTTTAATCCATTTTGAGCTTATTTTTGTGTATGGTGTTAGGGAGTGATCTAATCTCATACTTTACATGTACCTGTCCAGTTTTCCCAGCACCACTTATTGAAAAGACTGTCCTTTCTCCACTGTACATTCCTGCCTCCTTTATCAAAGATAAGGTGACCATATGTGCATGGGTTTATCTCTGGGCTTTCTATCCTGTTCCATTCTATCTTTCTGTTTTTGTGCCAGTACCATACTATCTTGATTACTGTAGCTTTGTAGTAGAGTCTGAAGTCAGGGAGCCTGATTACTCCAGCTCCATTTTTTATTCTCAAGATTGCTTTGGCTATTCGGGGTCTTTTGTGTTTCCATACAAATTGCAAAATTTTTTGTTCTAGTTCTGTGAAAAATGCCAGTGGTAGTTTGATAGGGATTGCATTGAATCTATAGATTGCTTTGGATAGTAGAGTCATTTTCACAATGTTGATTCTTCCAATCCAAGAACATGGTATATCTCTCCATCTATTTGTATCATCTGTAATTTCTTTCATCAGTGTCTTATAATTTTCTGCATACAGGTCTTTTGTCTCCTTAGGTAGGTTTATTCCTAGATATTTTATTCTTTTTGTTACAATGGTAAATGGGAGTGTTTTCTTGATTTCACTTTCAGATTTTTCATCATTAGTGTATAGGAATGCCAGAGATTTCTGTGCATTAATTTTGTATCCTGCTACTTTACCAAATTCATTGATTAGCTCTAGTAGTTTTCTGGCAGCATCTTTAGGATTCTCTATGTATAGTATCAGGTCATCTGCAAACAGTGACAGCTTTACTTCTTTTCCGATTTGGATTCGTTATATTTCCTTTTCTTCTCTGATTGCTGTGGCTAAAACGTCCAAAACTATGTTGAATAAGAGTGGTGAGAGTAGGCAACCTTGTCTTGTTCCTGATCTTAGTGGAAATGCTTTCAGTTTTTCACCATTGAGGATGATGTTAGCTGTGGGCTTGTCATATATGGCCTTTATTATGTTGAGGAAAGTTCCCTCTATACCTACTTTCTGCAGGGTTTTTATCATAAATGGGTGTTGAATTTTGTCAAAAGCTTTCTCTGGATTTATTGAGATGATCATATGGTTTTTCTCCTTCAATTTGTTAATATGATTTTTCACATTGATAGATTTGCATATATTGAAGAATTCTTGCATTCCTGGAATAAACCCCACTTGATCATGGTGTATGATCCTTTTAATGTGCTGTTGGATTCTGTTTGCTAGTATTTTGTTGAGGATTTTTACATCTATGTTCATCAGTGATATTGGCCTGTAGTCTTCTTTCTTTGTGACATCCTTGTCTGGTTTTGGTAAAAGGTGGTGGTGCCCTCGTAGAAGGAATTTGGGAGTGTTCCTCCCTCTGCTATATTTTGGAAAAGTTTGAGAAGGATAGGTGTTAGCTCTTCTCTAAATGTTTTATAGAATTCGCCTGTGAAGCCCTCTGGTCCTGGGCTTTTGTTTGTTGGAAGATTTTTAATCACAGTTTCAATTTCATTGCTTGTGATTGGTCTGCTCATATTTTCTCTTTATCCCTGATTCAGTCTTGGCAGGTTGTGCATTTCTAAGAATTTGTCCATTTCTTCCAGATTGTCCATTTTATTGGCATAGAGTTGCTTGTAGTAATCTCTCATGATCTTTTGTATTTCTGCAGTGTCAGTTGTTACTTCTCCTTTTTCATTTCTAATTCTATTGATTTGAGTCTTCTCCCTTTTATTCATGATGAGTCTGGCTAATGGTTTATCTATTTTGTTTATCTTCTCAAAGAACCAGCTTTTAGTTTTATTAATCTTTGCTATTGTTTCCTTCATTTCTTTTTCATTTATTTCTCATCTGATCTTTATGATTTCTTTCCTTCTGCTAACTTTGGGGTTTTTTTGTTCTTCTTTCTCTAATTGCTTGAGGTGCAAGATGAGGTTGTTTATGCAAGATGTTTCCTGTTTCTTAAGGTGGGCTTGTATTGCTATAAACTTCCCTCTTAGAACTGCTTTTGCTGCATCCCATAGGTTTTGGGTCGTCGTGTCTCCATTGTCATTTGTTTCTAGGTATTTTTTGATTTCCTCTTTGATTTCTTCAGTGATCACTTCATTATTAAGTAGTGTATTGTTTAGCCTCCATGTGTTTGTATTTTTTACAGATCTTTTCCTGTCATTGATATCTAGTCTCATGGCATTGTGGTCAGAAAAGATACTTGATACAATTTCAATTTTCTTAAATTTACCAAGGCTTGATTTGTGACCCAAGATATGATCTATCCTGGAGTATGTTCCATGAGCACTTGAGAAAAATGTGTATTCTGTTGTTTTTGGATGGAATGTCCTATAAATATCAATTAAGTCCATCTTGTTTAATGTATCATTTAAAGCTTGTGTTTCCTTATTGATTTTCATTTTGGATGATCTGTCCATGGGTGAAAGTGGGGTGTTAAAGTCCCCTACTATGAATGTGTTACTGTCGATTTCCCCTTTTATGGCTGTTATTATTTGCCTTATGTATTGAGGTGCTCCTATGTTGGGTGCATAAATATTTACAATTGTTATATCTTCTTCTTGGATCGATCCCTTGACCATTATGTAGTGTCCTTCTTTGTCTCTTCTAATAGTCTTTATTTTTAAGTCTATTTTGTCTGATATGAGAATTGCTACTCCAGCTTTCTTTTGGTTTCCATTTGCATGGAATATCTTTTTCCATCCTTTTACTTTCAGTCTGTATGTGTCTCTAGGTCTGAAGTGGGTCTCTTGTAGAGAGCATATTTATGGGTCTTGGTTTTGTATCCATTCAGCCAATCTGTGTGTTTTGGTGGGAGCATTTAGTCCATTTACATTTAAGGTAATTATCGATATGTATGTTCCTATTCCCATTTTCTAAATTGTTTTGGGTTCGTTATTATAGGTCTTTTCCTCCTCTTGTGTTTCTTGCCTAGAGAAGTTCCTTTAGCATTTGTTGTAAAGCTGTTTTGGTGGTGCTGAACTCTCTCAGCTTTTGCTTGACTGTAAAGTTTTTAATTTCTCCATCAAATCTGAATGAGATCCTTGCTGGGTAGAGTAGTCTTGGTTGCAGGTTTTTCTCCTTCATCACTTTCAGTATGTCCTGCCACTCCCTTCTGGCTTGTAGGGTTTCTGCTGAGAGATCAGCTGTTTACCTTATGGGGATTCCTTTGTGTGTTATTAGTTGTTTTTCCCTTGCTGCTTTTAATATGTTTTCTTTGTATTTAATTTTTGACAGTTTGATTAATATGTGTCTTGGCGTGTTTCTCCTTGGATTTTTCCTGTATGGGACTCTCTGTGCTTCCTGGACTTGATTAACTATTTCCTTTCCCATATTAGGGAAGTTTTCAACTATAATCTCTTCACATTTTTCTCAGTCCCTTTCTTTTTCTCTTCTTCTTCTGGAACCCCTATAATTCGAATGTTGGTGCGTTTAATGTTGTCCCAGAGGTCTCTGAGACTGTCCTCAGTTCTTTTCATTCTTTTTTCTTTATTCTGCTCTGCAGTAGTTATTTCCACTATTTTATCTTCCAGGTCACTTATCCGTTCTTCTGCCTCAGTTATTCTGCTATTGATCCCATCTAGAGTACTTTTAATTTCATTTATTGTGTTGTTCATCATTGTTTGTTTCATCTTTAGTTCTTCTAGGTCCTTGTTAAATGTTACTTGCATTTTGTCCATTCTATTTCCAAGATTTTGGATCATCTTTGCTATCATTATTCTGAATTCTTTTTCAGGTAGACTGCCTATTTCCTCTTCATTTGTTAGGTCTGGTGGGTTTTTATCTTGCTCCTTCATCTGCTGTGTGTTTTTCTGTCTTCTCATTTTGCTTATCTTACTGTGTTTGGGGTCTCCTTTTTGCAGGCTGCAGGTTCGTAGTTCCCGTTGTTTTTGATGTCTGTCCCCAGTGGCTAAGGTTCGTTCAGTGGGTTGTGTAGGCTTCCTGGTGGAGGAGACTAGTGCCTGTGTTCTGGTGGATGGGGCTGGATCTTGTCTCTCTAGTAAGCAGGTCCACTTCTGGTGGTGTGTTTTGCAGTGTCTGTGGACTTATTATGATTTTAGGCAGCCTCTCTGCTAATGGGTGGTGTTGTGTTCCTGTTTTTCTAGTTGTTTGGCATAGGTTGTCCAGCACTGTAGCTTGCTGGTCGTTGAGTGAAGCTGGGTGCTGGTGTTGAGATGGAGATCTCTGGTAGATTTTCGCCATTTGATATTATGTGGAGCTGGGAGGTCTCTTGTTGACCAGTGTCCTGAAGTTGGCTCTCCCACCTCAGAGGCACAGCAGTGACTCCTGGCTGCAGCACCACGAGCCTTTCATCCACACGGCTCAGAGTAAAAGGGAGAAAAAGTAGAGAGAAATAATTAGTAGAAGTAGGAAGAAAGAAAGAACAAGGGAAGGAAGGAAGGAAGAAAGAAAGCAAGAAGAAAAGAAGGAAAGAAGGAAGGAAGGAGGGAGGGAGGGAGGAAGGAAGGAAGGAGTGAAGGAAGGAAAAAAGAAAGAAGATACAGTAGAATAAAAGTATAATAAAGTTATTAAATTAAAAAATAATTATTTAGAAAAAAAAAAGGGACGGATAGAACCTTAGGACAAATGGTGGAAGCAAAGCTATACAGACAAAATCTTACACAGAAGCATACACATACACCCTCACAAAAAGAAGTAAAGGGGAAAAAAATCATAAATCTTGCTCTCAAAGTCCACCTCCTCAATTTGGGATGATTCGTGTCTAAAGGAGGGAGGGAGGGAAGGAAGGGAGGGAGGGAGGGAGGGAGGAAGGAAGGAAGGAAGGAAGGTAAGAAAGAAAGAAGGAAGGAAGGGAAGAAAGAAAGAAGGTAAAGTAATAAAATTATTAAAATTAAAATTAATTATTAAGAAAAAAATTAAAAAACAAAAAAACGGACAGATAGAACCCTAGGACAAATGGTGGAAGCAAAGCTATACAGACAAAATTTCACACAGAAGCATACACATACACTCTCACAAAAAGAGGAAAAGGGGAAAAAATCATAGATCTTGCTCTCGAAGCCCCACCTCCTCAATTTGGGATGATTCGTTGTCTATTCATGTATTCCAGGGATGCAGCATACATCAAGTTGATTGTGGAGCTTTAATCCGCTGCTTCTGAGGCTGCTGGGAGAGATCTCCCTTTCTCTTCTTTGTTCTCACAGCTCACAGGGTCTCAGCTTTGGATTTGGCCCCGCCTCTGCGTGTAGGTCGCTGGAGGGCATCTGTTTTTTGCTCAGACAGGACGGGGTTAAGGGAGCCGCTGATTGGGGGCTCTGGCGCACTCAGGCCGGGGGCGGGGGGAGGGAGGGGCACGGCGTGCGGGGCGGGCCTGCAGCGGCAGAGGCCGGTGTGACATTGCACCAGCCTGAGGCCTGCCGTGCGTTCTGCCGCGGAAGTTGTCCCTGGATCCCGGGAACCTGTCAGTGGCGGGCTGCACAGGCTTCCCGGAAGAGGGGTGTGGAGAGTGACCTGTGGTAGCACACAGGCCTCTTGGTGGCCGCAGCAGCAGCCTTAGCGTCTCCCGCCCGTCTCTGGGGTCCGTGCTTTTAGCCGCGGCTCGCGCCTGTCTCTGGGGTCCGCGCTTTTAGCCGCGGCTCGCGCCCGTGTCTGGGGTCCGTGTTTTTAGCTGCGGCTCACGCCCGTCTCTGGAGTTCCTTTAAGCAGCGCTCTTAAACCCCTCTCCTCGCGTGGACTGGTTAGCTCTTGAGTTCTCCGTAGAGCTAGCCAAGGATTTAATGGGGCTTCTTTTGCCTCTCAACTTTTCCCTCTGCTCAACCCTGCTCCCCAACATCTCCAAACATACAGGTATTGATTGCATGGGCACTCTTAATAAACATCTTATGTGCTGAACTGTGTTCCTGAGTCTACTTGTTGGAGAACTCAATGTGCGACAGTCAGACATGTTTAAAACATGTTTAAAAATTTTGAAATGACTGAGTCTCAATACTCAAGAAAAGTTATTCTGGTGTTTTATAATACACTTGAGTTTTAATTTTAAAATTGCCTTTAACCCTAAATCATATTATTTTAAACTATTTCACGTGTGGTAATTTTTAATCCTCTCAGGATATGAGCTCTTATTGCTGAATCAGGCTTTGCAATGCCAGATCTGGTATAACTTCATAGTGTTATCTCAACACATCTATGGACTTCTACATACCACCAAAATGGGATAACAAGACCTGGACTTAACTTCCTGACTAAAACAACCATAAAACAAAAGAAAACAAAACAAACATATAAAATTGAAGTCAGTGGTTCTTGAGACATTGGACATCAGGCATTGAAGGAAAATGATTCCTGAAAAATGGGAAACAACAGAGCTATCCTTACCATTGCTTAAATTTACTGCCTTGAGGGAGTTCCCAGGCTATAGTGCAAGAAGGAAGAATCCAGGTTAACCAAACAGACACTTAAAAGAAAGAAAACAGACAAAAAGAAACTCCATATGCACATCTCAGTAGACTTAAAGTCATTGTTTTACAAAATCCAACATCATTTTCTGTAAAAATTTTCAGCCAACTAGGGATAGAGGGGAAATTCCTCAGCCTGGTAAGTGCATGGAGGAAAAATGTATGGCTCACATTACACCTAATGATGTAATTCTGAACCATACCCCCCAAGATCAGGAATAATACAAGAATGTCTATTTACCACTTCTGTTTGACATTGTACTGGAGGTTCTATTCAGTGAAATAAAAAAAGAAATAAAATTCATCCATATTGGAAAGGAAGAAGTAAAACTATCATTATTTGCAGACCACATGGTCACTACATAGAAAATCAAATGGGGTCTACAAAAGCTACTAGAAATAATTAATGAGTAAATTTAGGAAGCTTCCTGGGTGCAAAACTAATCTTTTAAAAATTGTGTTTCTATATACCAGCAGTGAACAATCAGAAACTGAAAGGTTAAAAAATTCCTTTTACAATATCATCAAGAAACATGGAGCACTTAGGAATAAATTGGATAAAACATATGAAAGACCTTTACACTGACAAATTACTAAATTATTCTGTAAAAAAGTATCAAACTGATTCTAAAATTTATATGGCCATTCAAAGGAGCTAGAATATCCAAAACAGCTTTGAAAAAGGAGTAAGTTTAGAGGATTTATACTCTCTGATTTCTAAACTTACTCTAAACCTACTCTAATCAAGACAATATGGAAGTGGTATAAAAATAGGCAAATAGATCAATGGAATTGAATTGCAAGCCAAAATATACCCATATAGATCTGCATAGCTTATTTTTATCCAAAGTACAAAGGTAATTTCAACAAATGGTGCTAAAACAATTGGATACTCATATGAAAAAAACAAAGAAACCCCAAACCATACCTCACATTTAATACTGAAATTAACTAAAAATGGGTTGTCACCTAAAGGTAAGAGCTATACTATAAAATTTCTAGAAGAAAATATTGGAGAAAACCTTTATTACCTTTGTGTAGGCAAATATTTCTCAGACACAACACTAGAAGTATCATCCATAAAAGAACACATTGATAAATTGAACTTTATCAAAACTAAAACTTTCTGCTTTTCCAAAAACTCTGGTAAGAGTTTGAAAACACAAGTCATAGACTGGGAGGAAATATGGAAACTAAATATTTGATAAAGAACATTCAGAACATTCAAAGAACAATAGACACTCAATAATAAGAAAATAAAACAACCCAATAAGAAATAGTCAATAAATTTGAAAAGATTCATTTATTGTGAAGTGAGAGTTACTTGATTCCACATAATGCTGTATGGAATACCATGACAGTGGATAAGGCATTTTGAAAGTCCACAGATGGTAGTTTTGGCAGAGGCACTGTGTGCAGAGGTGGGAAATGCATATCCAGAGTGAATGTTTTAGTAAGGACAAAATGCTGACCTTTTCATGATGGAAGCTATCCAATGTTATCAACTCACCACCAGATTTGTGGCTGATAACTTTAGAGTATAGGGCCATATCAGGGTGTCAGGGGTGGTTAGGCACTTGTCAGCAACCATGGTAAGGTCAGTCTTGCTGAGTAGAGGTCCATGTTGCGGAGACCGTGTAAAACCTCCGTTTGTACCACCATGGCCACTTTGTTCATGAGCCTTTTGGGCAATGACAGACATGGCTGGGGAGAGAGGCTGACTGGTATTTAGAGAATGCATCATGCTACCCACTTGATTATAAAAATCTTCTTCAGCTGAGGACACCCTTTGGTGAGCATTCACATGGGACACAAATATCTTTATGTTTTCTGCCCATTCAGAGAGGTCTATCCACATACTTTTCCACATTTCTGAGTCACCAGATTTCCAGTTATGTTCCATCCATGCACCTGATCATCCAACCAAACCATGGGCCATAGCCCTTGAAGCAGTATGTAATTGAACATCTAGCCAATTATGTTTGAAGGAAAGTGCACAATCAGGTGAACTGTTCAAAATATTCCCACTGGGAATATTTTCCTTCACCACTATCCTTCAAGAATGTCCCAGAAAAGGAGTTGTAGTATTACAGGCATTCACTTTTGGGTGGTGCATGCATATTGTGCAGGAGCTACTGTAAAGCAGGCCCAAGTCTCATATTCCTCTGACAAATGATCACAGGGAATTCTTCATGAGACCATAGGTGCAGGCTTGGAGAGAGAAGGTAATGGAGCAGGCACGGGGACTTTGTTCATTTGGGCAACTTCTTCACATAACTTACTTGTGCCTTCAGTCTGCTTGGGCCTGATCATGTATTTACCACTTCCATTTGATGATGGAGTGCTACTGTGCATGACCAAGTTTATGGATTGATGAGACAGATAACACAGAGCTTATGATGGACAGGTTCAGGTCCTGTAATAACTTCGTGGCCCATGGTTATGTACTCAGTCTCTACTAAAGTCCAGTAGAAGGTCAAGGGCTGTTTCTCAAAAGGAGGTTAGTAATCTGCAGAGGATGGAAGGACTCTGGCCAAAATCCTAAGGGTCTGTGCTGCAAGTAACCTATACAGGCCTGTCGTAGGCTCTTTAGGCTGCTCTAAAGCTTGAGAATTAAAAACAGTAGAAGAAAGAAAGAAAGGGAAAAAAACTAAACACAAGTCAATGTTTCTATGTCTCTTCTAGCTTTTTAGTCTTTCATACTTTGATCTGTTTTCATTGTTACTCCTATTTTCAGCTTTATTGAGATATAATTAACTAAATTGTACATATATGTGTGTGTATACATATATATATACGCACACACAACATGATGATAATTTGATCTACGTATACTGTGTGAAAGTATTACCAGTCAGGTTAATTTATGTATTTATCACTGTGACTTCAGATAGTCACATTGTGTGTGTGTGTGTATGGTGAAAATCCTTAGGGTTTACTCTTAAAAAAGTTCAAGTACACAGCAAGTTATTATTAACTACAGTCACCATGCTGTTCGTTATTAGATCCCAAGAACTTATTCATCTTATAACTAGAGGCTTTTAACTAGCATCTCCCAATCTCCCCCAGCCCCTCATAACCACTATTTGTCTGTTTCTATGAGTTCAAGATATTTTTAGAGTCTACATGTAAGTAATATTATACAGCATCTGTCTCTGTCTGGCTAATTTAAATTAGCATAATTTCTTTTAGATTTATCCATGTTATTGTAAATAACAGGATTTCCTTTTTTCTAATGGCTGAATAATATTCCATTGGGGGGATATATCAATATAAATAAATCACATCTTTATCCTGTCATCCATTAACAAACACTTAAGTTGTTCTATATCTTGGCTATTGTGAATATTACTGCAATGAATATTGGAGTGCAGATATCTCTTAGATACTGATTGTGTTTCCTTCAGGTATATAGCCAGAAGTGGGATTACAGGTTCATATGGTAGTTCAATTTTTAATTCCTTGAAGAACCTTCATATTGTCTTCCTAATGGCTGTTTCAACTTAGATTCCCACCAGCCTTGAGCAAGGGTTTCTTTTCTCCACATCCTTGGCACTACTTGTTATTAGTTGTTTTTTTGGTAAGAATAATACTAACAGGTGTGAGGTGATATCTCACTGTGGTTTTGATTTGCATTTCTCTGATGATTAGCGATCTTGAGTACATTTTCATGTACCTGTTGACCATTTGAACGTCTTCTTTGGAAAAATGCCTGTTCAGGTCCTCTGCTCCCTTTTTAATTTGATTATTTAGATTTTTGCTATTGAGTTGTATAATTATTTCTTTTGGATATTAACACCTTATCTGATAAATGCTTTGCAAATATTTTCTGTTCCACAGGTTGCCTTTCATCATATTGATTACTCTCTTTGCTGTGCATATGTTTTTACTTTGATGTAGTTCTATTTGTTAATTTTTAAAATTTTCTTGCCTTTGCTTTGGGTGTCATACCCAAAAAATCATTGTCAAGATCAATGTCAAGGAGCTTTATCTCTATGTTTTCTTCTAGGAGTTTTATGGTTACAGGGTTTACATTTAAGACTTTAGTCCATTTTGAATTAAATTTTAGAATGATGTAAGATAGAGGTCCACTTTCAGTCTTTTACATGTGAATATCCAGTTTTCCCAACTCCATTTATTGAAGAGACTATCCTTTCCCCCCGTGTGTTCTTTGCTCCCCTGTCAAATATTAGTTGCATGAGTTTATATCTGGGCTCTCTGTTCTGTTCCATTGAACTATATGTCTTTTTTTATGCCAGTACTACATTGTTATGATTACTGTATCTTTGTAATATAGTTTGAAATCAGGAAGTGTAAGGCCTACAGCTTTGTTTTTCTTTCTTGAGATTGCTTCACCTATTCGAGGTTGTTTGTGGTGCCATGAATTTTAGGATTGTATTTTCTATTTTATATGTCTGTGAAAATACCAATGAAATTTTGATAGGAATTGCATTGAATCTGTAGACCTCTTTAGGTAGTATTCACATTTAAAAATATTAATTTTCCAATCCATTAACACAAGATCTTTTTCATTTATTTGTTTCTTCCTTAATTTCTTTTATTAATGTCTTATAGTTTCCAATGAACAGGTCACTCACTTCCCTGGTTAAATTTGCTATTGTAAATAAATGGGATTGTTATCTTTATTTCTCTTTCAGATTGTTCATTGTTGGTGTATAGAGATTCAATTGATTTTTGTTTATTGATTTTGTATCCTGTGACTTTACTGAATTTATTTGTTAATTCTAACAGATTTTTGATGGCATCTTTAAGGGTTTTTTTTTTGTGGTACGCGGGCCTCTCACTGCTGTGGCCTCTCCCGTTGCGGAGCACAGGCTCTGGACGCACAGCCTCAGCAGCCATGGCTCATGGGCCCAGCCGCTCCGCGGCATGTGGGATCTTCCCGGACCGAGGCACGAACCCATGTCCCCTGCATTGGCAGGCAGACTCTCAACCACTGCGCCACCAGGGAAGCCCTAAGGTTTTTTTTATGTATAGTATCATGTCATCTGCAAACAGTAACAGGTTTACTCTTTCCTTTCTCATTTGTGTGACTTTTATTTCTTTTTCTTGCCTAATTGCTCTGAGACTTCCAGTACTATGCTGAACAGAAATAGCAAGAGTGGGCAACCTTGTCTTGTTCCTGATCTTCCTGAGAGACCTTTCAAATTTTCATCATTGATTATGATGCTAGCTGTGGGCTTGTTATATATGGCCTTATATTATTTTGAAGTACGTTCCCTCTATATCCACTTTGTTGAGAGTTTGTATCATAAATTAATGTTGAATTTGTGAAATGCTTTTTCTGCATCTATTGAGCTGATTATATGATTTTTATCCTTTGTTTTGTTAATGTGTATCACATTGCTTGATTTGCAAATGTTGAACCATCCTTGCATCCCCGGAATAAAACCCACTTGATCATGATGTATGATCCTTTATTTTTGTTGAATTTGGTTTGCTAATATTTTGTTGAGGGTTTTTTGCATCTGTGCTCATCAGGGATATTGGCCTGTTATTTTATTTTTTGTAGTGTCTCTTGTTTTGGTATCAAGGTAATGCTGGCCTCATAAGACTAGTTTGGAATTTTCCCTTCCCCTCTATTTTCTGTAAGAATTTGAGAAGGGCTGGTATAGATTCTTCTTTCTCGTTTATTTCTGAGGGACTCTTTTGCCAGGTAAAGTATTTTGGGGGGAAATTCTCTCAATTCTGCCAGAGCCCCACCAGTTACTGACAGCCTCCTCTTTGCTTTCCATAGGGTAGTGCCGAATGCTCAAGTTTGTGTGCTTTTTCCCAGTTCCACACAGTCAGGCCAGCTTTCTGTTCATGCTCGTTAGCCATCTGCAAAGGCTCACACCTACTGCCCTTAGGAGTGCACACAGGGAGACAGGCATATTGTGGGAGTGTGTGTGGGTAAGATGCAAAAAGCATTAGGGGTGCCCATGCTACAGTTGAGGGGCCACCAGCAGGTGTCCCAGTGTGCTTTCTAATGGAGTCCATCAAACAATTAGTATGAACTGAGTCCATTTGATGCCCTTAGAGAGTCATGGCTGCTGTTCTGTCAGCTCCTCCACACCACCAGTTACACAGCACACTTTAGTATTCTGGATGGGGTGTAAAAGAATTGGATCTCTTAGACAGCATGCCACATGTGTAGCTTGGGAATCTCGGGCTCTTACTCTCAACTGTGGGAGAAATTGCCAGCTGAAAAGGTTTTTCTTGGCACTGAGCCGTGCTGCCTTGAGGGAGGGGTGACAGAGGTACAGTGAAACAATTTCTTTTACCCAGTGTGTCCATCTCAGATTTTTCTTTGCTCAAGGGTGTGTTAGAACTTCTCCACCAGACTCCTGGCCTTCCCCAAAGGGATTCTTATCCATTGGTGGTTGTCAAAATCGATGTTCTTTGTGGGGAAGATAATGGAAAACTCCTATTTCACTACTTTTCTGATGTCACTCTTGTTTACATATTTAAATCTTGGTATTTATGAGTTATTGCAAATTCCTTTTCATTTAGTTTTAAATTATTTCAATTTTTAATAAATATTTTAATAGTAGCATATTTTTCTTCTGTAAATTAATCTATATATCCTTAGATATTCACTCATTTTTGCCATCTAGATTGTCGCTATTTATTGTTCTCTAAATTGCATCCCTATAAAAGATGCTTTAAAGGACAATATTAGCATATTAGCAACAGTTGATCAGAAAATATACTCTGTCTTGTCATATGAGTGCTATGAAATTAAAAACAAACAAAAGTCATGAATTTGAAATGATTAGGAGCAGATTATGTCCTCCTCAGAAGAGAAACACTTAGATGAAGAAATAATAACTAATAGGTCCACTAGTACAATCTGAAAGAAAAACTGGTAACTCACCTTAAATTATTTATATAGATATATTTTTTTCTCATGTCTAAGTCAATATGCACTAAATCTTAGCAGTGTTTTCCAGTATGTGTTTCCCCCCATTACATTATTAAGTTGAGAGAAAAATTGCAATTAATCAATGATTACATGAATGATTCAAAGTATAAGAAATGATAGGTGAATCAAACAATAAGATTTCTAATAGATTTGACATTTCACTTATCCATAACAGTTCTTTCAGGGATATACAACCATCATTCTAATGGAATAGAATGGAATGGAACACTTCTCACTTAGAATCCACTGTATAGTAAGCCAGGAGCCAATTCCACTTCCCTAGAAGCATCACAGGACCTTCTCTGAGTCAACAATGTACTTCTTTAGAAAATCCTCCTCTACAGTCATAACCAACAAATTTTCTTTCAAATTATTATGCTTCCCTTCTCAGTGAACAAGTAGTTGCTGATAAAGTTTAAGCATGTTCTCTTGTAAACTTTTCTGAGAGTATTGGTTATTTGGCAACATACTCAGAATAATCACAAGAAAGGTCGTCCTAGGTTAATAAATATGACTTGTGTTTCCATTGGTATTCATTTAAATGATTTTTGAAGCTTTAGCCTATCACCTTAATTCTAGCCTCACTGTGATATTGTGCTTGGGACCTGAGACAGCATACATAGTGATATGATAACTACTGTCAAAATCATACAGGCATTAAAAAATGCTGAGTAGGAGATCTTATAATTCAAACATTTAGGGCCGTATAAACATATATTTTAAACTAATCACCCACTGAATAAAAGACTTAATTTTGCATTTCTAATGAAAGTGATATAAATTGATATACTATTTGATGTGACATTATTTAGCTTTACTGCCTTTTTCTAAAAAAACTTGCATTTCAGTCAGTTGCTTAAAAGGTCATGTTTAATGTCACATTAGCACTTTCCCAGAAAGATTTATTTTTGTTTAGATTTAGTATGATAAGATAAAAATTTTCTGAGTGTTTATTCCAAATGGAACTTTCCAAAAGTTCCATTCAGGATTTTAGCATAGCTTCATTAAGGTGTCCATATTTAGTCCATGATATCCAACTGCTATTAAACTTTGTAACATAAATAGTGCACAGTGATATTTATTCAATGAGTCTTTCTCTTTTTGCTCTTTACATTTAATACCTAAATAGAAAAATAGATAATAGTATAGATATCTATATCATAATTATGCAGTGATTCTAAGTGCAAATCATTATTCATACTTTTTTCCTAAATGAGATTAAAATTAAGAAAACCACATGAATCAATGAATCTTTAAAAAATTTTTGACCATCTATGTAACTCATCCCTTGACCCACTTTCTCCTTACACTGGCCAATAACATCTTCAAGCATAACAGAAAGCATTATTACCCAACAGCTTGAGTCTTATTGAGCATACCTGTATATAATAACCACTTCTCTTGTGTGCTGTGCCATCCAGGACTTTGGTGAATCAGACAAACATGTATCATTGCAATGTTCCCTGCTGTTTTTGACAGTCTGGTGTCATTTCTTCTTTATTATTGTTCAGAAAATTTCAATTTGGCACTGGTGAATGGCTTATCATTTACTAAGCAATTCATGTAATTCAAGCCCAGTAGAAATTAAAACTTGGTGTGTGAAAATCTGTACTTCCTATCTCCTTGACCATGCTAATTAGTTCAGGGTGCAAGAGACCTAAGGAGCATTTTCTGATGGTTTCAGCGGGAAAAATATTCCCTGATCTTTTAAGATGGGAGAAATATTTCCTCTTACTGGTTGACATAAAAAATGGAAACACATGGATTCCAAAGCTACCGGAGTACTTTTGGAGGTGTTAGCTTTAAGTTGAAGTAAATACAATGGAAGACATAGAGGAGGGAAGGAATAAAACTTCTCTTTTTATTGAGTTTCTGTATGCTACTAGATGCATTTTCAGTTATAGGTGCAAAAAACATCTCTCTCTTTTTTTTTTTTTTTTTTTTTTTTGCGGTACGCAGGCCTCTCACTGTTGTGGCCTCTCCCGTTGCGGAGCACAGGCTCCGGACGCGCAGGCTCAGCGGCCATGGCTCACGGGCCTAGCCGCTCCGCGGCATGTGGGATCTTCCCGGACCGGGGCACGAACCCGTGTCCCCTGCATCGGCAGGCGGACTCTCAACCACTGCATCACCAGGGAAGCCCCATCTCTTTATTTTTTAGGCCAAATATTCCTTGCCTATAAATCACCGACCTCATAACCAATAAAGCCTCCGTTCTCAAAATCAAAATACAAGTACAATTATGAAATTCTGCATTTGTCCCTACATTTTTACAGATCTTTTAGCTCTGCATCCATGATGTATAATTTGGTGATGGAATATAAATAACTGTTTTCTGAACTGATAATACTTTGTAAATGATTTCATATCTAATAGTAAACTACATAATATTGGTACTTAATATTTTTACATAAATCTATAAGATATGAAGAATGGATGTTTCTTATCTTTTATATCCTCCACAGTACATGGAAAAGCACTATACATCTTGATAGGAAAAGAGGAAGAATTATTGAATGCTTTAGTTGATGACTGTCACTATATTTTTTCATGTATAAAGTTAAGAGCATATTAATTAGATTATATTATACATGCTGCTTTATAATAAAAATGATGGAACTGTTAAAATAGTGTGCTTTAATTTGTTATTTAATATAGGAGAAGAAAACTGGTGAGATGAAAGGAATTGCTATACTTTATATGCATATTTCACCACCCAAGAGATATTAATTCCTATAATTTCAAAGGTTAAAAAATCCATTTTTAAAACATTAAGAATTTAGAGACTGCATTTTAAAAATATTTTAGACAGTTACAATTTTTTTCTACGCTATGAATACAAGTTATTAGCATCCACAAATCACAAACTGCCATCTATCTCTTTTTTTTCCGTAATGTTAAGCAAAATATTATTACTACCTAGCACTAGTAACCTTTTCTGAAACCATGGTCTTGTATCAGTCTTTTTACTGCAAGCTCTCTACCATATGTTTATATTTTTATCTATCTTTTACCAATCAAATTGTTCTGTTTGTTTTCCAAAGGAAGGGTCATAGATCAAAATGTGTGTTAGCTTTTCATTAAAATGACATAATGGCTGGATATAACTAACAGTCAAAGGTAACACTCCATTATTTTCTGATTGACTATTACCATGTTGAATTCTGAGGCTGTATGATTTTTTTCCTCATGTTTGTAATTTTTTTTCTATTTATATCCCTGGGAAACTGGGAGACTCAGTGACTAAGCAAGATATGTCTTTATCACTATCATTATGTTTCAAAGTTCCTTATCATAACATATGTCTCTTCCACTTGTAGATCTTGTCCATTCATCTTCATCTGAGCCACTGTCCTCCAACTTCTCTTTTCATATGCTTATCTAGCTCAGTTTTTCACTTCTTATCCTCTCCACATCTTTTTAATATGGCCTCTAAAAACTGTTAGTTCCAATATCCACAAATTTATCTCTTAAAATTTCCTTTTCTCTCTCCCCCTTACTCTTTTTTTTAAACTAAACTTAAACCTGCCTATCCACTTAGGATAGTATCTGTCTCAAAGTTTTCTGAAGTGGTGAATCTTTCCCCCTCAAATCCTGGGCTCTTCTTGGCTTGGAAGAGAGCTAAGTGTTCTACTTGTTTGTAATTGTAATTTTCAGTTTTTTCCTCCTTTTTCCTTCAAAACATCCACATCCTTGAAGTTTGTGTCATTAGACACAAAATCCTCAAAACTGAAAAGTGAAGAGAACAAAGACTAAAAAACAAAATATCCAAGTGCTGTGGCACAACTACAAAAGGTATAACGTGTGTAATGGAATACCAAAGGAGAAGAAAGAAAGGAACAGAAGAAATATTTAAAACAGTAATGACTGAGGATCTCTACAAGTAAAAAAAAAAAAAAAATGGAGAAATGTTCCATGCTCATGAATGTGGATATAAAGACTCAGTATTGTCAAGATGTCAGTTATTCCCAACTTGATCTTTAGATTCAATGAAAACCCAATAAAAATCACAAGAAGTTATTTTATGGAAATTGACAAACTGATTCTAAAGTGTTAGAGAGAGGCAAAAGATCCAGAATAGCCAAAACAATGTTGAAGGAGAAGAAAACTCAACAATAAGAAAACAAACAACCCAATTAAAAAATGAGCAAAGACCTTAACAGATCTCACCAAAGAAGATACACAGATGGCAAATGAGCATATGAAAAGGTGGTCCATATCATATGTCATCAGGGAAATGCAAACTAAATAAAAATGCGATACTTCTACATGCCTATCAGAATAGCCAAAATCCAAAACACCGACAACACAAAATGCTGCTGAGATGTGGAGCATAAGGAATTCTCATTCATGGCTGGTGGGAATTCAAAACGCTACAGCCATTTTGGTGGCTACAGTCAATTTTGTGGTCTCTTATAAAACTAAACACATCATCACCATATGATCCAGCATTTGCATTCCTTGATGTTTACCCAAAGGAGCTGAAAACGTATGTCCACACAGAAAACAGCACATGGATGTTTACAGCAGCTTTATTTATAATTGCCAAAACTTGGAAGCAACCAAAATGTCTTTCAGTAGGTGAATAGATAAATAAACTGTGGTACTTCCAAACAATGGAATATTATTCAGTGCTGAAAAGAAATGAGCTATCAAAATATAAAAGACACAGAGGAATCTTAAATGCATATTACTAAGCGAAAGAAACCAATCTGAAAAGGCTACATATCGTATGATTCTAACTATATGGCATTCTGGGAAGGACAAGACTATGGAAACTAATATAAAAAATCAGTGAATTCCCAGGGTGTGGGAGATGGGAGAGATGAATAGACAGAGCACAGAGGATTTTTAGTAATGAAAATACTCTGTATGATACTGTGATGATATATGCATGTCATTATACCTTTTTCCAAACCCATAGAATGTACAACACCAAGAGTGAATCATGATGTAAACTATTAACTTTGGGTGATTATGATGGGTCACTGTAGGTTCATCAGTTGTTACAAATGCACCATTCTGGCGGAAGATGTTGATAAGAGGAGATGTTAGGCATGTGTGGGGGTGGGGGTATATGGGAAATCTCTGTACCTTCTTCTCAATTTTACTATTAACCTTAGACTGCTCTAAAAATGTCTTAATAAAAAAAAATACCATAGCTTATTAATTTCTGAGCTTGCTTGCAAACCCAGGTCTATACCTCTTAAAAGCCATTCTCTTTTTATCACCACATGATATTTTCAGTTTAAAAAGTGTCATTTGTTCATGTTTTTAAGAAAATGAAGTGAAAGAAAAAATTTTTTTTCCTCATTCATTTTTTACTATTTCATCTATTTTTATTATTTCTTAGGTTTAACCTCCCAGTTTATTTTTATTTACTTCCACCTTTTGAAAATTATTAATATATTATTCTCCTAGTTATTTCCCCTAACATTTGTATTTCTTTTGTAACTTAGCTAATATTTCCTTTCTCTGTGCATTAGACTACATACAGTCTACTATCTTAACCCTTAAAATGCAAGTTACAGTTTGCTACATAGATTTCACTCACATTTTAGTATTCCTGTTCTAAATACACATTCAGTTTATGTATTTTATTCTTAGAGTGCCTATTTATAAGTTAAAGTGCCATCTCTTTGAAGATAGCATGCCAACAGTTCAGCTCATTCATGAGAAAATAATTAGCTAATTTCAGGGTAATTATTTTTAATATAATTTCTCTTTAATATTCAAATGCAATTATTCTAGATGTCATAGATTGAGTTATCCAAACTCATAAAATATTAGAAAAAATAGAACATATTACAGAAAAGATATATTGCTATAAGTATCAGAGCCTGCCTCAAATTGATGCTGCATTTCTGTATTTATAACATTGTCTAATACTAAAAAGAATTTTTAAAGTATAATCAATAAGCATTTATTGAGGAGTAAAATACCAAAAAAAGTAAGACTGTGTTGGAAATGATATCATGCAGACAGTGTTAATTTTTGAGATTTATTTTTCAGGAAATTCTTGAATATCTTGTAACAATAACTATTTCTTATACAGATCTATGACATTTCAAATTAAAGATAGAAGTTAAACTTATTCATTCTTTCAGATATATCCAGAACTTATATGAAATCCCCAGATGACTGACTAATTTTTTGGTTTTTCAACCAGATGGTTTATGTCATGAGGATACAAGCATAGAGATGAAATGCCTTATAAAGCCCATCAAATTTATTGAAATATTACGCAATGGTTATTAGATTTTGGCACCATTTTCTGTCTGAATATTTTGAGATGACACTTTTAAAACAATGTTTAAATTCTATATTGTGCTTAAATTGGGGAACCAAGGAATTGAATTTTCATGTGAAACTACAACATTTGTATAAACGTACACAAAACATGATTGTTAAAACATGAGCTCAGTAAGGCATCAAGAAGACGTCTGATTATACTTCAATATAGACAATTTAAAAATAACTAAATAGTAAAATGTCTCTGAAAACACAGCTCACTTCCTGACATATATGCTGTGTAAAAATATAAATTTATAGTTAATTTATAAAAATAGAATTTCTAAATTTTCTCTCCATTTTTAGACTGGGAATACTCTTAAGAGAAAAACTGTCACAGAGTACTGAGGAAAATAGTTTTCAAAAGCTATTGGTTAAGATTATGGCCTGATTTTGGCACATACATATTAAGTGTACAATTTATCTTATTTATAAGATATTATTTGAAAATGCACCATTGATTTAATATCTGGAGATAGGATTAACCATAATATTCTTCATGACAGTATCATTTTGTTCTAGGAATCCTACCCACGTAATATGTTAATATTTTATTTTTTAAATTGTGCCTTGCCTTTAAAATATTATTACATTTATAATGTATATAATGCATTTATGTAATTACTTAATCTTGCTGTTGGAATTAATGAGGGAAGTAACCCATATTGTAGGGATATCTCACCGGATGCTTCTATTTTTCCTTGCTTATTTAAAACAAAATTTCCCTGTATGTTCACAAATAATCAGGGTTTTCAACTTACATATTTTGACTGAAAAACCTATTATAAATAGAAGATAACTGTGGTAGTTGAAATGTTTCAGAGAGAAACAAGGAACAAGGCAGAGAAAGTTTAGTATTAGGTACATGTCTCAAAGAAAAATAAACTAATTGAACTAATAATAGTTGGACAATCTGCCCTTCCCTGCTCCATCCTCCAGTCTTAGAATGAAATGCAACAATGAGAAATAAGATGTGATTGGGAAGGAGTGGAGACACAAAAATCTGGGTTTCTATTATAAGGTTTTCTTGCTCTGGTTGCCCTATAATCATTCTGTTTTGAAAACACCCTGATACCATAATCTATTCTTTCATTTCCTTTTGGGGCAATAACTTTCAGAGGAGATCCCTTGTCTAGGAACAGTCATTAACATGGAAAGCCAGATATACTCAAAGAGAAGTAATGGTTGAGCCCATGATAACCTTCTGTCTTGGGACAAGAGACATAAAATCATCAAGAGGTGATGGGAAAATTTACGGTTTTTTCTAGCTTTTTTCTTAATACACTGAATACATACAGGGTTCTTTTCATTTTGTTTTTAAAAATATATTGCTGATACAGTGCTTAATTTAAAATATTGAGGAGTAACATCAGCAAAAAGGCAGACTACAAATCTCCAAGCTCTCATTTTCCCACAGAAACATAAAAAAGTCAGCCATAACCTATAGGAGCTCTAGAAAGCAATCAAAGGTGGTAGCAATGAAGCAAGGATCAATCAAGAGAAAGGTATCTTCAAAATGGTAGGATGTTTTTGGTGTTTTTACTCACCTTTGCACCCTGCCTGCTGCAGTGATGGTCTTTATTCTTAAATGGTGGCAACCTGGTTCCACTTCCCCTCTTCAAACTAGAGGAAGCAGAGCAGACCTTATTTGCAAGTTATCATGTATATCTCTTCCAACCTGTTTGGAGGGTATCTGAAAGACTCACTTGCTCATCTATTTCTCACATAACTAGAAGCACACTTGTAAAAAGCAGCAGGCACTGTCACAAATTACCCAAAAGTCATCAACAGATGAATGGATAAACAATGTGTGTGTGTGTGTGTGTGTGTGTGTGTGTGTGTGTGTGTGTGTGTGTGTATGAAATTCTGACACATGCTGCAACATGGATAAACCATGGAAACATTATGCTAAGTTAAATAAGCCAGACCCAAAAGGACAAATATTATATGATTCCTCTTATATGCGGTACCATGAATAAGCAAATTCATAGATACAGAAAGTCTAGAGGAAGATAACAGGAACTAGGAGAGTTAATTTTTAACTAAGAATTAAAAGCATCAGGTGCTTTTTTGAAGATTACATTTTTGTTTTAAAGAAATAACTCTCAGTTGAAGGATTCACTGTCCACACGTCTACATGAAGAACTCCACAGATCTCTTCCCTAGTGAAATGATAAAAATTACTTTTTAAAAAACTTTATAAAATCTCTGAAAATGTTTCTAAGGACATACAATAAAAGAAGAAATATTTACTAAACAAAATCTACTAAAACTTGGTTAGAATAGTAAAAGTCTGTGGCATCTGAACCACAACCCAGTTCTTCCTACATCAACATGACAGAAACTCTATTCCAGATGTGTGCAGCCAAGAACCCCAAATTGTGCTCCAATTATCAATCAACTGTTTTAAAATTTTCTTTTTGAGCTCTTTCTAAGCCAAACCAACTGAAGTCCAGAGAGGTACTCAATTTAATCAGCCTATATACCTATATGTAATGTTTTATTTATTGGCTCTGTCTATTCAACCAGCTCCAGGTTATAATTTGGGCCACTTAACTTCCAAATCTGGTATGCAAGTAAAACATGATTTACCTCCCTATGGTCTCATACTTAAGTTTCCTAAATGCCTAAATAATAACTTATCAAGGTATGAGGCTCTTCTTAACTTATCAGCTTATCATCTTATCATTATCATCTCATTTTTCACTTCGATTTTCTCAAATCATTGTATTTATGGTTCTCTATTCGATGCTTTCATTTTTGTAAATATTTTTCCTAAATGCAAATTATTTGAGAAGTTCATATAGTTGGCACTCTTCTTAGAGGCTCATGTTATACTATTATGTTGCCTGTTCTGTGTATGACTTTCCTTCAAATTATTAATGTACATTTAAAATATAAGAAAATATTACTGGAGAGCTTCATGAATAGACACATTGCTTTTTTTAGACACATACATTCCATTGTAGCTGAGGATAATTCGTAATAATTTCATTTGATAATTTATATTGTAATAACAAACCCAGAGTTTTATATCATTTCTACAAAGTCTTTAAAAATCTTCCTTACTGAATTTATGGTGCCCAACATATGATACTCATCTTCCTCCTCCATAGCCAGTGTTAGATACAGAAGTAATGGTTATTTGTTTCTCATGATTCCATCACTACCTCCTTTTCTGTGCAGTACAGCTTAGGACATTTAAGGAGCTCTGCTTAGGCCCATAGGATGTATTTGATAATCAAGCTGCGTAACAAGTACACTCTTCCAAATTAACTGTGAATTTTCTTAATCCATTCCGACTTTACTTCCTCAGTCTTTTTTGTTTTGAGTCTACTGGTTTCACATCCTCTCAGTTTTTCTTCTATGTCCATTCTTCCATCATTTAGTCCATTCCTAAGCAATATCCAGTTTTCTTAACTGATCATTATTCAATTAGTAATAATAATAATAACAAAAGTTACTGGCTTATATTGTGTCAGATCTTGTGAGAAAAAATTTATATACATTATCACTGTTTTTACAACATGATTATTAAATACATTGGTTAATATACTCCTGGGTTTCTCAGATTCTGAGGGCCTTCCACCATTAAAATGCCTGTGCAATTCTGTCTCACTCGAAAATAAACATTTATGTAATCAGGGCCATGACATCATCAATTAAGACATTCTTGGTATTAAGAATCAGATCCAGAAAAGGGAACAGCTGTCTTCATCATTTTTTATTCCCTAAGATACAAGATTAGTCTTTTAGAATTCATTTTTCACATGCCCACATCAAATTTCTACCAAATATTCTGAAACAGTCTTTTATTCATGGGAAAAAATGAGTTTGTTTAAAATGTAATGATAGTTGTTATATTTTAGTTACTTTAGTCCCTCAAATGAACCCAGTGAAGAAAGTTTAGGTGTAATATTATAAAAATAGATTTTCAGTTGGCTTTTCAGGATTAAAAACAGATGCAGTGAACCAATTGGTTCTTCTGCTGGAGGTTTCTGAATTAGATGCTAGTGCAGAAATTAACATTTTACCTGCTTCTGTCTCCTGTTCACAAAGTTTTTATACCCTTCCAGATAGTGATGCACATACTCTACTATGTTGCTGAAATTTCTTTTGTCCCAAAGGTGAATGAACAGAAGTGATTTTGCATGTGGTATCATTAAACCTTGCTCAAAATTGTTTTGTTTCTCACATCTTCTAAAAGAATCAAAAAAAAACTTTAAAAGTATTTTTATGAACCCAGGCAATGTTAAATCATTTCACTGTTCTTCTATTTATCCTTATCAGAATTGGGTAATACTCATGTTCCCTAGTTGTTTTGGTTGTGAAAAATTTATTTAACCACCCTAAGACTTAGTTTCCTTGTCTTTAAAATGGGAATAATGATAATAGTCTTATTGGGCAGCTATGAGGATAAAATTAGGTAAATGCAAACTATTTGACAAGTCTCATGTTCTAGTATAAGGTAATTACTCAACCTAGGCCCTGATAATTATTAATTTATGTCATTATTGTTCAAAACTATATATCAATTAGCTATTTCCAATAACATATCCTTTATAGTTATAAGTAAAAACATTAGAGAAGAAGCTCAAATCTATTTAAATCTTCATGTCACACTAGGAGCATAGCAAAATAGCATATTGCAAGGAAGCCCTAATATTTTTCTTTTTTTTTAGTTCCCCATTGAACCGATAATAAATGTTTGAATTGCTCACCTAGAAAGATTTTCTTTGAGGAGAAAGTGCTGGGGTCATTTGAAAAGTTACTTGGTACTATGCTAGAAAGAGAATAGCTTTACTCTTGGGTTGGCTCTCAATAGATGAAATAGCGTTTTCTCTCTCCTTAGCTCATCCCCACCCCCATCAGTCATGCCCTTTATAATATTTGACAAAAGCATTGCTCAACTGCATCTTGTCTGACAGTGAAGGTACATAAAATGCCCATTTTGTTTAAATGGCAGTAACCTTTTTGCTACACTAGCACTGCACCAGAGGAAACAGCATGGGCTCTGCTTGCATCACTTTTCTTCAGCTCATGGTGTCTTACAGGTGATATAAATCACAATCCCCTTTCATCTGCTAATCATTTAACATGAGACCCCTGTGCTGTATTCAAGTAGGTTCTTTACTTGTTTGATATACCTGTTTCAAAAGTTGTACACTCACTAACATTGATAAAAACACATTTTCTTAAACAAAAATGGCCAATAGCATAGTCTCAAATCCTGCAATGCTCTCCCTGTCTTTAGAAACAGTCTCAATGACTATTTACTCTTTGACCTTATGGCATTCATTTATAAAATATTTATTAATTTTTATTAAGTACTAGTCTCATGTTAAGAGCTGGGGATTGAACAGTGAGCAAAAAATTATCACCTGCATTAACTGACCTATCACTTTTGTTCTTCATTTCCTCTAGGTTATAAATCATATCTATGTAGGTATTTTATATAATATACAGTAAAATATATTTTACTATTTTTGAACTAGTAGAAAAATTAATCAACAAATCATATAAATACTTCTTCCTAGAAAATTCACTATTTCATTGCTAAATGACATACACACTCAATACGTACAAAGTGGCCAGGGGCAATATTTAAATATCAAAACTAACAGTACAAGAAAATGTGAGATGATTTAGACAAATTAACCAATTCATGACATGAAGGATCATACCGAAAATGATCAAATCTCATGAAATCATACAATCACCGGTTTAAAGCCTATTTTATTTTGGATTTACCCAGAAGCATATCCTGAGACAAGTATTACAGTGCAAAGAGTTTATTTGGGAGGGTCCCAGGAAATACATGTAGGGGGATGTGGAGATGAGACAGGAAGGAGCAGACAGACAATAAAGTGTTAATTAACAGTTAAGCAAATGGCTACTTGGATTAAAAAAAAAAAAAGCTCAGTCTGATGGGGAACTCAACTCTCCATCTACATCTAATGTAGAACATCTGACTCAGAATTATCTCACCTGAGGGGCGAGGGAGCCGAGGGTATAAAAACTTCTACTTGTTAGTTGTTGAGAGCTGCTTCACAGGGATGTTAACTCCTTGGTACTTCCAGCTTACTGTCATGGTGGGAAAGATGCCTCCAAAATCCAGAGGAACTCTTCACCCAGAGAAATGTAGCTACTGGCAACTGGAGGTCTGCCCAGCATGTACCGAGAAGGTAAGGTGGAAGAGACATAGGTAAGGTACCTAAAATCTCTGATACCAAATCATTATTCAGTAATCAGTTAAATAGATAAAATAGTGTGGAACAGCAGCAACAAATATTAAAGAAAGCAATTTACGTGAGTGACACATTACTGGATTACTGTCCCACAAATACTGAGAGGTTATCGTTATTCCTACCCTCCTTTAATCCCCAGATTAATTTGGTGCTCATTCTGTGAACTCCCATAGCACTTTATACTTTCTCAATCATAATTTATTAACCTTTATTTTTATTATCTTTACGTACCTAATTTTCTACATCCTTTTGCAAAAAATAAGCTCTATGGACATAGGGATGATATGCATCTTTCTTAAGGTCATATCCTAGTAATTAACAGAATACCTACCTCATAGGAGGTTCTTTGTAAATACCTGATGAATAATGGGTCAGTAATACTAAATATATTTTGCAATGCCATTCTAAAAAAGAAGAAACTATATTTTTTAATAATGAAATATAAATGAAGGAACTGCATTTAAAATGATTTAAATAATATTCATATCTTGTAATGAACCAACAGAATGGTATGTTGTACTTTTTTCCCATATGTAGCCCATTAGTCACTTGGTGGAAATAATTGTAGGGCTTTATAATTTGTTAAATTATTTTCAGTTTAATCAATTCACTGGTAGTTTCAGAAAGTTACTAATAGTTTATCAGGGTGAGTTTGGTATTTAATTGGTATTATGATGTGATAACATTTTCTTTTGATCTAAATTTCTTTTCAAACTCGGATAACAATGTTTCTGAACTGGCAATAACAAAAGTATTGTACTAAATAGCAAAGGTATTATGATGTTCAGGTGATGCTACTTTGAAGAAAGAAACCCTCAGGAAAAATAAAGGGAATCAGCAGAGCACTTAATTAACACTTAGCCAAACCTTTCTAAAAGAACATTCAATAGCTCATATAATATGTAACCGATTCTTTTCTAACATTTTTGAAAATGATTTGATTTGGTAAAATATCTAAATAAATTCTTTCAGGTTTAGGAAGAAAAGAATTGTCCTCTCTGGGTGATTCTGTATACAGAAATTTTTTACATGCTAGCATTTTGGAGTTGTGAAAAGCAGTGAATTCATTTTCTTAGTTGTAAGAGGGAATATATATATGGAAGGGAGAAGAAAATTCAGGGATAGATTGATAGATAGATACAGAACATTTCTATTGAAAAGCTTTACAATTTACCTTCTTGGAGAAAGTGAAGTTTCATAGAGGTTTCTTAACTAAATTTGACCAACAGATAGCTATTGAAAGTGATAGGAAGGAAGTTTCTTATCGTATACTCTAAAAAGCTGACATTTTAGAAAGCATTTTTGTTTTTCCATAGTTCTAGAGATTTTTATCTGTTTATTAAATGGAGAATTATGATGTAAGGTAATGTTTAATGTCATAAGACAATATAGTTAATGGCAGGGCAGTTTCAAAACGTGTTTACCACTCTTTCCCATGGCCTTGTAATATGAATAATTTGTGCCTTTATATGAGCTAAAATCTATAGTAAACTTTGCTGAAATTTAAACTTGGAAGATCTATTACATGAATTTGAAAAATTTACCCTATACTTGTTTGTTCAACGTTTTCATTTTAATGTCTCAGTGGCAGCTGAACATATCCAATAATGAACTCACGATTCCTGTTAAAACCTAATTTTCTTGTTATGTTCACTGTCTTACTTAAAGGTACCACCATCTAGACAGCTGTGCCAAAACTAAGCTGAGGGGATACAATGACATTTCTCTCCTCATCCCATGTTCAATCCGGTACTCATTTCTATTGCTTGTCTGTCTTATATTTCTCCTGAATATGACCACTTTCTCCATCCTAATGGCTATCCACCAAAATAAGCCAAATAACTTAGAGAACTGTGCCTCAGGAAGAGCCGCATATGAAGGAAAACTGGATATTTTGTGAATTTTGGTGATTTTCCCATATTGTCCCACAATCATTTTTATTATCACCAAATCATCTTAAAAATCTAACATTATAGTTTTATAAAAGCTATATATAGTATATTTAGATACATTTCTATTTTTATATATATATAGTTTTACATACATATATATTTACAAATAAGTATAGTGTTATTCAACTCTTTACTTTTTTAATGAAAATACACTACTCCAATAATAATTCAGAATTGAGAAATTATACAATTTATGGAATTCCCATAGCACCCCAAATAAAACTTGTCAGTATTATGAGATCATTGTGTAAAATGTACCTTTGGATGGACAGCAAATAAACGACAGGTTAAACCCCTTTGGCTCCCTCATTGGCCATTTAATTGCTCACCTCTGTAGCTGCCGTACAGCATTGATTAGGAAGGAATAAACTCATTGCTAACTCTGGAATATCAAACTCTACAAACACACAAAGATTGTCAGAAGACCAATGCCTTTTCCTGGACTATTAGGGATGGACTTACTTCGAATGAATTAAATTGGTGACTTTAGGGAAAAGAAGTAGGATGTGATTAAATACATTCAGCATGGTGTTACTAAAATCTCAATAAGAATCAACAGCTCTGTCAAAGCTGAAACATATTAGCTTTCAAATGTCTAAGTCAGCTGACTCATGACCATCCTTACTTATCATAGATCGGTTATTTCAATAGCCACTCAATTAGCACTGACGATTATGGCAGAGTAAATCCTGTAATTATAGATTGGTGTCATACACTACTGCAGCAAAGGGAAATTACAATTTACACTTTGCTTTAAAAATAAGATAATAAAAATTAAATGGTTTTTATGTTACATTTCAAAAGTTTTACTTTCACTTTTTCATAAAAATACTGACAAATTTAATGGTTAAGTTTAGTAGTTGGATCAGCATCAGTGTTATTCAGATGCACACATCTGTTTGTAGCTTTTACATGAGCACGTGCTTTTTATTTCTGTAAATGTACTAATAGCTTATAATGTTATTTTTAACAAAAATATAAATATTGATAAATATGCATTCTCACATGTATTACATAAACACCTGTATTTAGGAGAAAAGTATGTCTGTATATACATATGGTGGATAATATTTTTTGTTTCAAATGTATGAATATAACTTAGTCATTAGTATTTTTAATAACTCAATAAAAATTCTTAGCTTATTTTCCTATAGCACAAAAGAAAGCTTTTTATATTTTTCTTGAATTAAAAATTCATTCCTGGGCTTCCCTGGTGGCGCAGTGGTTGAGAGTCCGCCTGCCGATGCAGGGGACACGGGTTCGTGCCCCGGTCAGGGAAGATCGCACATGCAGAGCGGCTGGGCCCGTGAGCCATGGCCGCTGAGCCTGCGCGTCCGAAGCCTGTGCTCTGCAATGGGAGAGGCCACAACAGTGAGAGGCCTGCGTACCGCAAAAAAAAAAAAAAAAAAAATTCATTCCTTTACTTTAGAAGCTAAGGTTCTTTTCTTTACCTGTTTATATTAGAATTTGTTTATTCTTTTCTAAAGTTATTAGAAATTCTTATCTCAGATACCACTTTTTACACCCTGATTTAAAAAAAAATCAAATATGGAGCATAATTTCAACTGGCAAGGGACACATCCTTATTATATACTTGCATTTTCTTCCATATGTTACTTTCCTCTAAGATTCTTGTAAAGAAATCCTAATGGAAAATGGAAGAGAAATGTCAAACGGAATATCTTTTTTTTTTTTACTTTTAAATTGACTTTATTTGATTTTTGAACAGGAAACAATTCACATGACATAAAATTCAATAGGTATATAAGAATATATTAGTGAAAGTCTTCCTCCATACCTTGTCCTCAGTCTCAGTTCTCTCTCTCCCTGAGATGTATGCATGCACAAGCCAATATGCATATGTTCTCCCCCTCTCTTTTATAATGGGAACATGATATGCACACAGTTCTGACCTTCCTTTCTTCACCTACAATACATCCTGGAACTGTGCTGTCCAATTTGGTAACCACTAGCCACATGTAGGTATTTAAATTTCAATTAAATTAAAATTTCAGTTCCAAACTATAGCTAACAATACTGTACAGTAAGTCCCCCACATACACGAATGAATTCCGTTCCGAGAGCACATTTGTAAGTCCAATTTGACAAACAGCATATCTTGATCTCATCTGGCTTTGGCAAACTTTAAAAAAAATCATAGGTCAAAGTATGTTTTGCTCCCACTTTAGCTTTATGCTTGAGTCATTTTGCTCCATGTGTATATAACCTTTTGCTTAACAAATGCTCCATCACACCCACAGGCAGTTCTTTATGATAACAACATGTAGGCTTAGTTCTGAGAAGAATTTAAGTGGTTAATGAGGTTACAGATGTAACACTTCTATAATCCAGGCATTTAAAAAAATAGTCAAATCATTTGAGGGAGGACCTAAATATAAGAAGTAAAATACAACTAGTCAATTTTAAGATCGTAGACTCTCATGCAGTAATAGAAAATTATCATCAGAAATATAAATTTATCATACCTGCAGAAAGTTTTGAAATTCTTAACCCATTCATTGCCTATATAGTTACTATTTATTAGACCCTGTTCTAAGCTTGGGAGGTGTAATGGTGACTTTACAAGACTGTTCTTTTCCTGGTAAAGTTTATAGTGTATTCAATGTAGAAAAATAGGTGAGAATAATACAGTTTTAGAAAGGCCATAGTCTTAATTTATAATAATAATAATAATAGTCACTGAACAACTATATGGATAGTTATATGACAAGTTGAAGCAATCAGGTTTCTTCCCTGAGATATTTCTAATTGAAGTTTTTTTGGGGAAAATTCTTTTTTGCCTTGCTGGTCATGCAGCTTAAATATTTGTCCCAGATCTGTCACTGGTCATGTTCTTCACATGAAAGAATAAAGAAGGCATCCAGAGAGATCCACAAGGTTGCTAGAGCATCTGATTCTTTTTAACTCTTTTTGATTTGAAACTTTAAATAAATAATTCCTCACCATCAAGCTTATTTACATTTTTCCAGGGTCAATATGACTAATGACTATGACTATGATTATTAGTCAATAATGACTAATTTGCCTACATAGTTACTCCTACAGGAGTGTCAATATTATAAAATGAGGTGACTTTTCTCCAGAAGTGCTTACATAGATGTTTAGACGGCAGTCATTTGGATTAATCTCATATTGGAATTTTGGCAGGTGGGGATGGGAGTGAAAGAAAATAATGAAATCAAGTTAAAGGTATTAGCAAAAGAATGAGAGACTATAGTAGACCACATATTTATGTGTGATTCTTTGGTACTAAAATATATACCTAATGCTCCCATATCTCCAATTGAACCATTAGGCTATCCAGCACTTCTACAATAGGGTTAACAATTTTCCAATCTCCTTAATTTTCCAATATTTCCTTGTCCCAACAAAACCTAGGTCTGTCTGCTGAATACAACTTCCCCTAAAGCGTTTTCATGTAGGTATTGATCATTGTCTAAAAAGAAAGGAGGAGATGTCATCTATTACTTTCATCACCATGTATAAAATTACCACAACCAGAACCAAAAATACATAATTTTGATGGAGTGCTTTATTAATGCTAGGCACTGTTCTAAATTCATTTCATGTATTATCTCATTTAAAACTAAAAGCAATCCTTGAGATAGGGTCTGTTTTATTTTTATTTTATAAATGATAAAAAGTGGCCCCTATATGGTTATTTAACTTAATCAAAGTGACACAAATAGAACAGCTTTTCACAAATCATTGATTTTTTGCATACAGAATTCCTGTGAATATAGTTTAAAATGTTGATTTGTGAGAGATCCCATCCCTGATCTGCTTTCTAAGACTCTCTGGGGTTGTGGGACTTGTCGACCTAAATAAAAAAGTTAAACTCAGGCAAGATCAAATTACCAGACGTTGAGGTTATTCCAGAACAGCAGAGGAATTGCAATTTGGGAAACATGCTGTAGCAAGCTACTGGTGAGTTCATTGAGGGTATTTCTGTGAAAAATGACATTGATATTTTGATAGGGATTGCATTCAATCTGTTGATTTCTTTGGGTAGTATGATCATTTTAAAAATATTGATTCTTCCAATCTATGAGCAGGTATACTTTTCTGTTTAAGTCCTTTTCAATTCTTTCATGAGCATCATAGAGTTTTCAGAGTACAGGTCTTTTATCTCTTTAATTTTATTCCTAGGTACTTTATTCTTTTTGATGTGATTATAAATGGAGTTCCTTCCTTGATTTCTCTTACAGTTTGTGTATAGAAATGCAACAGATTTCTGCATATTAATTTTTTAATTAATTAATTTATTTTTGGCTGTGTTGGGTTTTTGTTGCTGTTTGCAGGCTTTCTCTAGTTGCGGTGAGTAGAGGCTACTCTTCCTTGCAGTGCATGGGCTTCTCATTGTGATGGCTTCTCTTTGTTGCAGAGCGTGGGCTCTAGGCATGTGGGCTTCAGTAGTTGTGGCACATGGGCTTAGTTGCTCTGCAACATGTGGGATCTTCCTGGACCAGGGATCAAACCCGTGTCCCCTGCATTGGCAGATGGATTCTTAACCACTGCATCACCAGGGAAGTCCCTCTGCATATTAATTTTGTATCCTGCAACTTTACTGAATTCATTCATGAGTTTTAGTAGTCTTTTGGTGGCATCTTTAGATTTTTCCATGTATAGTAGCATGTCATTTGGAAACAGTGACAGTTTTACTTTTTCCTTGCCAATTTCAATTCCTTTTATTTCTCTTGTCTGATTGTTGTGGCTAGAACTTTCACTATTATGTTGAGTAAAAGTGGTGAGTGTGGGCACCCTTGTCATGTTCCAGACCTTGTAGGAAATACTTTCAGCTTTTCATCATTGAGTATGATGTTAGCTGTGGGCATGTCATATATAGTCTTTATTATGTTGAGGTACGTTCCCTCCATACCCACTTCGTTGATAGTTTTTATCATAAATGGATGTTGAATTTTGTTATGTTTTCTCTGCATCTATTGAGATGACCCTCTGATTTATATTCAGTTTGTTAATGGATTGTATCACATCAGTTTTTGTGGATATTAACTCATCCTTGCATCCCTAGACTATATCCCACTTGATTATGGTATATGGTCTTTATAATACATTGTTGAATTCAGTTTGCTAAAATTTTTGTCACCCACCCAATGTTCAGTGATATTGACCTGTAATTTTCTTCTTCTGTGGTATATATTTCTGGTTTTGGTATTAGGGTGATTCTAGCCTCATAGAATGCAGTCAGAAGTATTCCTTCCTCTGAAATATTTTGGACTAGTTTGAGAAGGATGGATGTTAACTCTTTAAATGTTTAGTAGCATTTACCTATGACACCATCTGCTCCTGGACTTTTGTTTGTTGAGAGGTTTCTTTTTTTTTTTTTCAATTTCATTATTGGCAATTGGTCTATTCATATTTTCTATTTCTTCCTGGTTTAGTCTTGGGAGATTATACATTTCTAGGCACTTGTCCATTCCTCCTAGGTTGACAATTTTATTGGCATACATTTGTTTATAGTGATCTCTTAGTATCTCCCTTGTATTTCTGTCATCTCAGTTGTAACTTCTGTTTATTGCTGATTTTATTGATTTGGGCCTTCTCTGTGTTTTTCGTCATGAATCTGGCTAAAGTTTTATCAATCTTGTTTATCTTTTCAGAGAACCAGCCCTTAGTTTCACTACTCTTTCCTATTTTTTAGTCTCTATTTCATTTATTTCTGCTCTGATCTATATTTGTTTCCTTCTATTAACTTTGGGTTTTGTTTGTTCTTCTCTTCTAGTTACTTTACATGTAAGGTTAGGTTGTTTATTTAAGACTTCTGTGGTAGGCTTGTAAGAGCTATAAACTTCCCACTTAGAATTGCTCTTGCTCTGTCATGTAAGTTTTGCATTATTGTGTTTTCATTTTCATTTGTCTCCAGGTATATTTTTATTTCTTCTTTGATGTATTCAGTGATTCATTCATTGTTTAGTAGCATATTGTTTATCCTGCACATGTTTGTGGGGGTTTTTTGTAGTACTTTTTCTTATAGTTGATTTCTAGTTTCATAGTTTTATCATTAGAAAAGATGTTTGATATGATTTCATTGTTCTTCAATGCACTGAGGTTGTTTTGTGGCCTAGTATGTGATCTATCCTGGTAAATGTTCCATGTGTACATGAAAAGAATGTGTATTATGCTGTTTTTGTTGGAATGTTCTACATATATCTATTAAGGTCATTTTGTCTAATGTGTTGTTAAGGCCTGTGTTTCTGTATTGATTTTTCTGTCTGGATGATCTGTCCATTGATGCAAGTGGGTATTAATGTCCCTTACTATTATTGTGTTACTGTCAATTTCTCCCTTATTTTCTCTTAATATTTTCTTTATGTATTTAGGTGCTACAATATTGGGTGCATGTATTCTTAAATCATATTATCTTCTTGTTGAATGGATCCCTTGACCATTATGTAATGTCCTCCTTTGTCTCTTATTACAATCTTTGTTTTAAAGTCTAATTTTTCTGATATAAGTATTGCTACACCTTTTTAAAAATTTGTTTGTATGGAATAACTTTTCATCCCCTCACTTTCAGTCTGTGTATGTCTTTAAACCTGTGTCTTTAAACCTGAAGGGAGGCTCTTATAGGCAACATATATATGTGCTGTTTTTGTATACATTTAGCCACTCTCTTTTCATATTAAGCATTTAGTCCATTTAAAGTAATTATTGGTAGGTATGTACTTCTTGCCATTTTAATTGTTTTTTGATTGTTTTGCACTTCTTTTTTTTTTTTTTATCCATCTTTCTTCTTTTGCTTCCTCGTGATTTGATGACTATCCTGTGTTATGTTTTGATTCTTTGTGTGTATTTCTGTTATAGATTATATAAATATAATTTTTAAGTTGCTGACCTCTTAATTTCAAATATATTATAACAGCATGCTTTTTACTCTCCCCCCAAATGTTTACTATTTCTGACATCAAACTTTACATTTTCTTGTTTTTTGTATCCCTTAACTACTTATTGTGGATATAGATGATTTTACTACTCTTGCCTTCTCACGTTTCTACTAGTTTTATACATGTTTGACTTATTACCTTTACTCTATATTTGCCTTTACTAATGAGATTTTTCTTTTCATAATCTTCATATTTCTAGTTGAGACTTTCTGCTTAGTAGGTCCATTTAACATTTCTTGTAAACCTTGTTTGGTAGTGCTGAACTCTTTTAGCTTTTTCTTGTCTGTAAAACTTTTGATGTCTCCATCAAATCTGGATGAAAGCCTTGATGGGTAGAGAATTGTCACTTGTAGTTTTTCCCTTTCATCACTTTAAATATATCATGGCACTCCCTTCTGGCCTGCAGAGTTTCTGCTGAGAGGTCAGTTTATAGCCTATGGGAGTTCCCTTGCTGCTTTTAATATCCTCTTTATCTTTTATTTTTTGCCATCTTAATTACAGTGTGTCTTGGAGTGGTCTTCTTGGGGTTTCTCCTGTTTGGGAATCCTTGTGCTTCCTGGACCTGGATATCTGTTTCCTTTCCCTAATTAGGGAAGTTTTCAGCTATTGCATCTTCAAATATGTTCTCTGCCCCTTCCTCTCTTCTATTCTGGGACTTCTATCATGCAAATGTTAGTATGCATGATATTGTCCCAGAGGTCTCTTAAACTATCTTCATTTCTCTTCCTTCTTTTTTGTTTTTGCTTTTCAGCTTCAGCAATTTCCACTATTCTGTCTTCCAGCTTGCTGATCCATTCCTTTTTATCATCTAATCTACTGTTGATTCCTTGTAATGTATTTTTCATTTCATTTGTGTATTCTTCATCTCTGGCTGTTTTTATATTTTCTAACTCTTGGTAAAAACTTCTAACTTATCACTCTGTTCATTCAACCTTTTCCTGAGTTATTTGAGCATCTTTTTTTTATGATCATTACCTTGAACTCCTTATTGGGTAAATTGCTCATCTCCACTTCACTTAATTCTTCTTCTGGGGTTTTATCTTGTTTCTTTATCTGTAACATATTCCTCTGTCACCTCATTTTGCCTAATTTGCTGTTTTTATTTCCATGTATTTGGTAGGTATGTTATGTTTCCTGACCTTGGAGAAATGGCCTTTTGTAGGAGACCTTCTATGAGTCCCAGCAGTGTACTCCCCTCTGGTCACCAGAGCTGTATGCTCTAGGGGCACCCCCTATGTGGGCTGTATGAGTCCTTCTGTTGTGGCAGGCTGACTACTGTGCGTGGTCTGGTATACATGACTAGCCCCTGGTCTCATTGGTTGCTGGACCCTGCCTTTTTGGGAGGCTGTGGGCTGCTGGTGGTTGGGGCAAAGCATGAGGAGGCTGGCTGCAGGGTCCCAGGGCTAGCACTGGCCTACTGGTGGGTGGAGCCAATGTTTATGTTGGGTATTTCCTGGGTCTGTGGTCCCAGATCTAGTGTCTGTTTGCTAGTGTGTGGGGCTGTTTTCTCACACAGTTGGTTGTGGTGTCTGAGGTGTACCAAAGCTTGAGTTAGTCTGCAGGTAGGAAGATCTGTGGTCTGTGTTCCAGGGTCTCCGGCTGCAGGGCTCCAGGGTGAGCTCTAGTTGCCTCCTGCCTCTCCAGAAGGCTCTCCAATATCAGCAAGGAGGTCTGACCCAGGCTTCTTTCAAATGATGTGAGATTTTATGTGTGTCCTTTAAGAGTAGAGTCTCTATTTCCCAAAGCCCTCTGGCTCTCCTGAAAGTAAGCCCCACTGGCCTTCAAAGCCTAACATTCTGGGGGCTTGTCTTCTTGGTGCAGGACCCCCAAGCTGTGGAGCCCAATGTGGGTCTCATATCCCTTGCTCCTTTCTGAAAACCTCTATAATTGTAATTTTCTTCCCATTTGTAGCTCACCCACCCAGGAGTATGGATCTTGACTATACCATGTCTCTATAACTCCTACATGTCTCATTGTAGCTCCTTCCTTGTATCTTTAGTTGTAGAAAATACTTTCTTCTAGTCTTATAGACTTTCTCATCACTAGTTACTCTGTAAATAATTTTAATTTTGGTGTGCTTGTGGGAGGAGATGAGCTCAGGCTCTTCCTACTCTGCCATCTTAGCCACTCCCTGAGGAGATAAGTCTTAATGTTTTGTAAGTCAGACATTTACAGGAAATCAGTCTCTCAGTTCCTAAGTTGAAGTCTTGAGGGAGCATGCATGAGAGTCTCAATTTCCTATCCTTGGGTTCCATTTTAGATTGAAATCTCTTCACAGAGTTAAGAGTATGAATTTCCAAAAAAATTCTCCAAGTGATACTAATGCACCCTGAAGTTTGAGACCCAGTGAGCTTAGTATGTACAAAAGATAGGATTTTAACCCAAGTACTCAAATCTGAAATCAGGCATCCTTACCACTACTGTAGTACAAAATAATATAATTTAATATTTGAGAGTCATGGGGTTGGAGTGACTGGGTCTCAAGGGACTTAACTCAGGTATTTTTTAATATATCTTTTTAATGTTAAAGATATTTGAACTAACCAAAAACATACATTATGGCATGTGTAATGTTTTTTTAATTTGTTTTACTTCCAAAGTTACCTTTAGGTTCCTGGCTATTTGATATATATTCTTTCTTAACAATATTTAATGTCAAACTTTCTTAAACATTATTAAAATTAAGTAAAAATCTGAAAATGTTACAAATTGAACATAATATTGATTTTATGCATAGAGATGACTTATTATTGAAGTATTTAAATTGTATATTTTCAATAGTGTCCTGAAATGTCTCATTTGCTCCCACAATAGATGAATTTTGAATGTTCACATTATTTAAGTGTTAATGCTTAATAGCTAGATATTGAATATTTTTGCAATTGTATATGGTTCAATTTAGGTTGCAGAAATTATATTTGACTATACTCAATTTTGTCCCAAAATTCATTTTGTGAATTTTTCATATAACATGAGCTTGTATTTAAGCATAATTTCTGTTTTCACACCATGCTGATAAAAATGTATTTTAAAATGAAGGACTGTTTTTTTGTTTTTCTGATTCACAGTCATTTTGATGAGCATAAATAATTACTTTGAGCTATGTGACTTCATAATTTCCTAGAGCTATTGCAGTGACCAGGACAAGAGCAATGCCCCATCTAATTTGTTCCTTTTAAACTCATAGAAAGAGTAACCAGAAAACCAATTTTCTTACAACTGTGTCTAAAATAACAAAAAAGATCAAAGCAAGGACCTCTCCTGTAAATTTTGTTAATGAATCCAGGACAAACAGTTGGTTAGAGACCTCTAATTTTCTTTTTGATATATTAGTTTGCTTCTTTGTTATTTGTCAATTCTTGTCTATATTTAGTAGATGAGATAGTAAATCAGTTAAGTGTTAGAATAATAACAAAATATTAACAAGCTTAAAAAAGGAAGCCCTTGCTTTTAAAGATGAGAGCTTTCTTACGGAGCATAATTTGTTATAAATTTATGATTCACTCTATTTCATCTTAGCCTCCAACCAGCACAGGCATCTGTTTCACCCTTTCTCTTATGCCAAAACAAGAGCATTGAAACATCCATACCAACCATTCCTCACAGGCTTAAAGTCTTTTCTTATTCTCTAGTGAGTGCTGATGCCAAACTATCAGGAGCTCTAGAGAAATTATCCCAGGTGGTAGCTCTGACAAGAACAAGGAACATTGCTCCTAAATAGTGGATTGATTCTGAATGAATTCCTTGTATTAGATGATCCCCAGTCTCAGCAGGATTTTCAAAACAGATTATTGACTTGCTGCCCCAATGTCTCAGGCCCAAAACCTGTAAATCATATGACAGAGACCACGACGAAAAGTTTATTTCTTTGCACAGAAAGAAGAAGAATTCAGATTCCCTTAAAGAAGATTGAAACTCCAATTATTGATTTTTGAGAGAGACAAAATTAATAGAGGTTTCTTGCCTTCTACCCAGGCAAATCTCAACTTCAGCTAGCTAAAAATTTTCCTACCTTTAACTCTTTTTACGCGGGCCTCTCACTGTTGTGGCCTCTCCCGTTGCGGAGCACAGGCTCTGGATGCGCAGGCTCAGCGGCCATGGCTCACGGGCCCAGCCGCTCCGTGGCATGTGGGGTCTTCCCGGACCGGGGCACGAACCCGTGTCCCCTGCATCAGCAGGCGGACTCTCAACCACTGCACCACCAGGGAAGCCCCTTTCCTACCTTTAAAATACAAAATGTAGCACAAAATCTGCTGTTAGTTTTCACTTCCCCAAAATTAAACCTGGATATGTTTTTATCAATTTGATTTTGATCATTATTACTTGTTATTTTAAGATACTGCAATTTTTACTTGTGGATACATTCAGAGACATTTTACTAGTATTTTCCTGAAATCCAAATCTGTTTTATTTAAACTTATTTTTACTGGGCTCAGTACTCCAGTTGACTTCTGAGATGCCATTCATAACTGAAAGAGATTTGTACATATTATGCTATGTTATTGGGTGATTTGAGAGTCTACTGGCTAATTTTGAATTGTTTGTGGTAGGTAAATACAATTATAAATATGACAAGTACTCATTTATATCATGGCTGCCTGCCTCTCCCAATTTGAGACTATACCCCTCAAAATCCTCTTATTATTCTATGTACCTTGACTCCCATTTTCTAGCATTAATGCCTAAGTATCAATAAACTAGGAGTTACTAACAAATAAGTCTCCTGATATCACAGATTGTAAAGAGATCAGTTATGAACCTAGAAAAGTCTCACTGTAAATCCTTTTGCCATTTGCACCTGTGAAAATGAAAAGGAAATCCAGAAGTAGAATTTGTAGTTAGGTTGCATGTACTCAACAAAGCATGTGACTCCTCTGTGCTTCCACAATATGCATGCCCTGTCTTTTCAATATCCAGTGACTTCATCAAAATTTTTTTCTATTTCCTCTTCTTCTTCCTCCTCTCCCATTTCTTAAATCTTTAATCCTTTACCTTAGCTATCAAAATATGGTTTATATATGCTATTTAAATCAATACTACTTAATATCATCTGATATATATAAAATTGAATTTTATAAATGCCACATTAAACATGTATTATTTGAGTGGTCTTCTACTTGCTTATTTTGACAAAATATAAACAAAATAACAAGCAACCTTTTCCCTAAACTTTATTATTTTGTATATTATTACTCCTATTTTTCACCTTCCTAAAGAAAAAAGTAGTAATGAAACATTGCTAATAAAAGCAGTTAAATTCATGATCTACTAGACTGATAATGCCTGATGCATTCTATTTTAGAACGTTTACCAAAGAACCCTATTCATTTTTTCTATTGCTTTATAGAATCCAAAGTATTGTATAATCACAAATCAGACTATATTTTTTCTATACACACATACATACACACTTAATATTCAAATATGTAGTTCAGTTGTACAAAATCCTTTTATCAGAACTCCCAGTACAATGTTAAACTGAATTAATTGCTAACGTTTAAAACTTAGCTGACTTTTATGTAAAACTTATATTTCACTTTGTCTCAAAATGTGAGAAAATCTAAGTAATCTAGGTTCGCATTTTGGCATGGTATTAGTTTCCTTGTGCTGAATGTTGAGTGCTCTCTTTGGTTCACTGTTATCACTTTCTGATGAAACACCTTCATTTCTATTGCCTTCCTGATCTGTAAGCATTTCCATTTTAGACCCAGGTTTATTCATCTTATCTCTTTCCGAATTCCTTCCTAGAGTATACAAAAATTTTAGTGAAAATATTTCATTTCCTTATAATGTCATTTCTTTCATTGTTTGACAATTTTAATTAGAGGTATGACTTTCATTAAACCCGTGCCCTCTCTGAATAAAAATTTAGTTGTACAATGGTAATGTCAAACATGTGAAAGAGTATCATATGAAATAAAGACTAATTATATCTTTTGGAGTTCCAGAACTGAGAACACAGAAGAATGGGTACAGAGGCTTTCTAAATGTAAGAAGGCTTTTATTTGTATGTTTTAGTTACTTTTAGCAATGTAACAAATTACCCCAAACTTTAGTGGCTTAAAACAATAACCTTTCAGTGGGTTGGCTGTGTAATTCTGATCCAAGCCTACTCAGCATACTTCTATTGGGATCATTCATGCAGCCTTGATCACTTATCAGGTGGTTAGTAGGCTCTTGGCCAGAATGCCAGGGGTGACTTTGTTACCTGTCTTTCTTCATCCAGCAGTCCCCTCCACATGCTGGTTGAAAAATTCCAAAATAAGATGGGAAGCTGCAACATCTCTTGAAACTTGATACAATGTCACAAAGCAATTTCTAAGACCAGATTCAAGAGAGAAAAATGGATTTGTCCCTTGATGGGAAGCAAGTTAAAAATTATTGTGGTTATTTTGGAATCTACCAAATAGCCATGAATAGTTCTTTATTTACCAAAAGAAGTGGTTCTCAACAGCAGAACTGGGAATTTTTTTCCTCAGATAAATTCACCTGCATGTATGGTTAGCAACTTCTACTTTGCTTAGTAGCATAAACTTCTTTCCATTTTCATAACTGTCTCCCAGAATTTTAACCAACTCTCCAAATCATTGATTTTACTTTGAAAAATCCTATCAAGTCTACTATTCCTAGTAATACAATATAATTATGGAAATAATATAAATACATAGGTTCTATCCACCATTATTGAGTACCACCAGCCTTTCTATCTTCTCTTCTGAGTCTCTTTCCTGTTTAACTCAAGTTTTTATAACAAAAGATTTATTTTAAGTTTTGCCACTGATGCTTTTTCCCTTTCCACGCACCATTTCAAGTTGCATACAAGTTGGCAGGAAAACACCACACACAGGCCACACATCCCTCATTTATTTTGCCCAGAACACATAAACTTAACAGAAGCTAAGTGTGTACATAGAATAGGAGCAGATGAAGAAAGTTGTGACATGTGTTTTTCATGGCCCCTTAATATTAAAAATATGTACAGCTACTGGTTATAGTCGCTGCATAGGAATAATTCTGGCAAATTTGAGAAAATATACTATTGCAAGCTATTGTCTTTATACTCAGTTTTATATCAAATTCCCGGAAACTTTTAAATCTATGCCCTTTGTTTAAAGGAAACGATTCTGAAGATTCTGTGCCCCCGATTCTGATCCAATATATTTTTTCTTAATTATAACAAATATTGGTTTAATTTAAGAATATGACCTCAAATCTATTCCCCTATATTCCCCTTTGACAAATTTAAGACTTGCAAATTAATAGCTTAGTTTTGAGCACCTTTATTAGTAGTAGCAGGTGCCCAAGTCATTGCACAGCATTTCCACTTTGGCATAACTACCTTATACAACCAGTATTAACTAATTTATCTTCCCTACAACTTCTTTTTTTGTATTATTTTCCATAAGTTTCTTTTATCACCATCTTCCTAACCACATAGGTCCAAAACTTAATTTTACTTCTTTCTTGTTATAGTTTCACATCCAAGTAATTTCTGAATCCTGTTATTCCAATACTTAAATCTACCTCTCCATCCTGTTTTCTATTTCCTCTGCCCAACAGGTGACCCATCTGGTCTCCAAACTCATCTTCGGTCAAATTCCACCAAGTCCAAATAAAATATGTATACCTGTAATTCTGATTTTATTAAAGCAAAATTCTGATATGTCTATTCTTATGCTTTAAAGAAGGGAAAATAATGCCCAGATTCATTAGACAAATAGAAAAGATTCTTGCAGCCAAAATTCAATTTTACTTGCCTAATATTTCCCATTGTGCTCTTCAACACATGCACAGTGCATCCCATAATTTCTTTTGTTTACTTTTTGTTTCCTTTCCTAGAATTTATTTCCCTCCCTTTCATCATAGCAAAGTCATAGGCATTCTTCATGGTCTACTTGCAAATGCTGTCTTCTACATGAACTTCTTTATTTCTCCAACGCACTCATCTACTTCATCTATGATTCACCATTACTGATCACTTTTAATGTGGTTATAACCCTTTTGTGCTAAATGACTCATTTCCCGCGTTAGCTGTCTGGTTCAACTTAACTTCTTCACAATAGAAAGTGTATCTAGTAGGCAGTCAGGTATAGATTTATTCAGTGAGTAAGCGATAGAATTAATTGAATCAAGATCCTACAGTAGCCAACTTACTTTTCCCTGTATCCAGTCTATGGTATACTCTCTTTAAAGACAAAAACTATGTTTTTAAATTTTGTGTGTATGACATCCACTGCATAGCATGTTGTCTGCTTTCTAGTAGATGCTCAATGCATGTCTGTGTAATTACTAAAATACTCCAATCTCTCAACTGTCTTATAATGAAATATAACAAGCTGAACCCTCCATTATTGATATGTTTTTACTAGGATTAGATCATGTGAGATGAGTACTTCTCTCTACTGAGAAATTAGGAAATTATTCCTGTCAACTAGGATAAGATTTCATTAGAATTTTGGTTGTCACATACTTTAATTTATATTTAAATTATAAACAACTAAAATGTGTGTGTGTGTGTGTGTGTGTGTGTGTGTGTAAATAGCTATTAAAGAAGATGGGCCCATCCTTTTTCAAAGCATTACTGCTTTCAAACTAAGAGTGGGATTCCACAGGTAACCCAATTTATTTTAATTTTTATTCCATCCTATTGAAAACTTTGTGATTCTGATGTTTTTCACAACTGTTTGTTTCAGTTTATCATAATTAGATTTGAAAAGCATACATTTTTAACTCTTAATGCAAGAGAAATAGAACGGACATGTTCTATGACAGTTACTAGACAGAATAAGCCAGGCTGACATAGAAGTATGATTACTATTTGAGAGTCATAACTCACTATACCCAGTTTGCTTAACTATAGTAACAACTAAAAATGATCACTTGCTTGACTTACCCAATGTTACAATGATCACCAGAAAAATCAGGCAAACCAAACATCAGGCAGTTGTTTTTGAAAATTCCTAACATGTGCAGTTTTATGCTAATACGTCTGCAAATTGATCAATTAATTACTATAGAAACTAGATTAGACATTTTAGATATATGGTACATATAACCAAATATTTTCAGTGGTATTATTTTTATATGAGAATATTTTCTCCTTTGTTAAATTAACACACACACACACACACACACACACACAGTGTATTACAAGATGACCAAGAGGAGAATAGAAAAAAATTAACAGAAAATATCTCTCAAACAACTATGCACGCCTTATAAAATTTATTTAGGTGAGTATCTGAAAGGGAAAAATTGAGTTTAGCTTTCATATCTTGACATAATAACCATATCTAGATGCTATATTCTACTTAGCATCACTGACATGCAAAGCAATATGGATTTTTTTGGAATTAAATCATCAAATGTTATTTCAAAAGGGAGCACAAAAATATAGATGAAATTACTTTTTAAATGAAATGTATTTTCCATTTAAAGTGATTGCAAAATTCACTTGCCATCTCAGCCCTAAGGGAAGATTATGCTTTTTAGATATTCATTTGTTATTGCATGGAAATGAAACAGTAAAAGTAGTTAAAAAGATATATCTGTCTTAAACAATCTTACACTTTATTTTTCTTTGCATGACAGATGAAACACTTTTATCATCTTTAATAGCATTATCTAAACTGCTGAATTAGGGCAAATTCCAAGTCTTGCTTTCTCAATTTGTATGCCCCATTAATGTGCTCAGATGTTTTTGTTCTTCATATGAAACTCTGCAAAAGGAAGACTGAGCAAAAAGGAAGTTCACCATATACATACAACTAAATTAATGGAAAAAATTCTAGAGTCTTTTAACAAAACATTATCTGTATCATCAATAATTGAGTTTCTTTTAGGAAGTGATTTGTTCACAAGAAATGAGGATAGACTGTACTTTGAAAATAGAGTTTTCTGAAGTTTCTAAAAAGCTATCCAATGTTCCACATATAATCTGAATTTGAGAGAGTGGGAAGAAGAGGGGAAAACAAACACATTCTAGGACCATGATTTGCATTTTTTAATATAAATGCCAAGAAACTTTTGCATACTTGAACACTCACTCCAGTTTTTGGAATTAACTGTCTTAACTCTGAAACTTCATATAAAACTGCTCTTGTAGGGTCAGCAAAAGTGATCTTTAAACAAAATCACTTTTTCTTAGAGAAAATAATATTCCAAAGAAACCATGTGATTTCTTCCAGTGTCCAGTACATTTGATTTTTGAAGCACTGACATAATTTAGGTTTCATTTGTCTCTATTTCTGCTTTATTATTCTTCAAGGACTTTCTGTTTACCTCTTAATTCACTATCTATAATTATGTTTTGATTTTTGTATTTGCAGCATTTTGGCTGCCATTTTAATTTTATTTTATGTTTTCTTATTCAGATACAGGCACATGATCTTTCTTTTTCTGATATGTTTGGAAATACTGGATGACACGTAGAACTTAATGGTATTCACATAATATTGAAAACATCAGATTTCCAAATAACAAAATTATTATTGCCTATGTTTACTAAGCAAACATATGCTTATGTTTTCCCTTTCATGTTTTGAAAGGGAAAATAGCATGGTAAATCTACTAAAAAATGAAATATACATGCACACTAAAGACAAATAATTCAAATATGAGATTTGAACATAAGTTCGGAGAAAAGGAATAAAGAAAAAACTCAGAATGTTTTGAATAGAACTTGTTCTAGGTAGAGTGAAAAACATTTAGAGTAAAATTTTAAAAACCACATTAGGTTCCATTGTTCTTTCACAATTCTCACTTTTCAATTATGATTTCCTCTCTGAAATCTGTATTTTGAAGTTTGTATTTTAATATTCAAATGTGTGGATCTTTCCTAAGTATCTTTTATAATTGTATATAAACTTTATTGAATTGATCAGGTAATGTGTTCTGAATATTATCAATTTTAAAAATTTTAATCTAGTTTTATGTCCTACAATGTACTTAATTTTCCTAACTGTTCAATAAATGCTTTGGAAAAATTGTTTCCACATTTATTTGATATTCTGTGCCCAGTAATCAAGCTTATTTATACCCTTTTACTTTCTTCTACTTGTATGAGTTTTGTGTTTATCTCCTTGATCTATCAATTACCAAAATAGTAGTTTTAAAAACTCACTCAATTGTAGTCAGTTTAAAAAAATGTTAACGTATTAATGTTACTTTATGTATTTTGAGACTATGTGTTGCAATAAATGTGATTATTCTATTTTCCCAGGGAAGTAAACATTTTATCTTTAAGCAATGATGAATATATTTTTTACAATTAGGAGATGAGAGATATTTTCTCTTGGAATATTAAGAATATCATTCCATTCATTTTTTATGGCGGAGTAGTATTCCATTGTATATATGTGCCACATCTTCTTTATGCATTCATCCATTGATGGACACTTAGGTTGCTTCCATGTCCTGGCTATTGTAAATAGAGCTGCAATGAACATTTTGGTACATGACTCTTTTTGAATTATGGTTTTTTCAGGGTATATGCCCAGTAGTGGGATTGCTGGGTCGTATGGTAGTTCTATTTTTAGTTTTTTAAGGAACCTCCATACTGTTCTCCACAGTGGCTGTATCAATTTACATTCCTACCAACAGTGAAAGAGGGTTCCCTTTTCTCCACACCCTCTCCAGCATTTATTGTTTGTAGATTTTTTGATGATGGCCATTCTGACTAGTGTGAGATGATATCTCATTGTAGTTTTGATTTGCATTTCTCTAATGAATGTTGAGCATTCTTTCATGTATTTGTTGGCAATCTGTATATCTTCTTTAGAGAAATGTCTATTTAGGTCTTCTGCCCATTTTTGGATTGGGTTGTTTTTTTGATATTGAGCTTTGTGCTATATTGTTGCCATTCTCTTGTAGGTGATCTGTTGGGGTTGTTTTGGTTTTGTTTCATTTTGTTTTTCTCTTGGTTTGGCTCTATTATGTTTTTCTATGTTTGGTCCTATATATTTCCTCTAGATACACTTAAAATCACTCTTGGGACTTGTTAGAATTCTTGGATCTTATGACTGAGGTCCTGAAGAATTGTCAGTCGTAATTTCTTTGATTATTGACACTCTTCTCACTCATCTTCTTCTTGGTCCCTTACTTGAGTAGTTGATAGTCTCACTCCATCTTTCACATCTCTTATCTTGTTTTTGCCTTCATTTTGCCTCTCTAGGCTGCATTCTGGTTGTTGAAGACAGCAACACCCACTGAATATCTGCAACCAGATAACTAAATTTATTATTTAAGTTAGAGCAAGCTACAATGGAAAAGCGAAGTCTCATTGAGGAAAGCAAAGTGTTGAGGTTTTGGAAAGCATTTGGGGGAAAGCTATGTTGGTTATAGGATGGTAGTAGGTTGGTTGTCATCAGCTTAGAAACATGCTCACTGGACTAAATCCCTTGTAGACTTTCTGACCCTTATGTGGCTGTCATTGATTTGTTAACTTTCAGAAGCATGATCACTGAAACAAATTGACATTGATTGATTTTTGACTGGTTTAAAATCAATTCTGGAATTTACCTGATACTATGACTATAAACAGTCTTTTCCTGGGAGTATGAGGACAGGAAAACAATCACAGATAATTACTTCTGACATATCTCCTATGGTTCACTAATCCTCTCTTTAACTCTATCTAATTGATTGATTTGTACATTGACTTTGTAATTATTACAACTATATTTTTTATATCCATAAGTTATATTTGCTCCTTTTTCACATTTGCTTTTTACCTGCTCATCTTTAAGATTTAATTTTATTCTTTGCATATATTATATGCAGATATTTTTATTTTATGTGAAATAATTCCATTAGCTGAATCTTTCACAAGTCTGTTTACTTTCTGATTTTTGACAAGCTTCTTGTTTTCCTTGAAATTTTGTCTGAGATAATACTTTGAAGCATGTTTTAAAGTAAAGTTTCTGCCAGGGGGTTTTATTTAACTTCTGAAAAGTAGCCTGAAGATGACCCTGACTCAAATCATTTTAAATCCAATTTCTTATCTGAGATATTTTAATTACAGGAGAAACATCAATTAAGAATGCAAATGTGACAGTGAAAAGTTGGGGTTATAAATTCTCAGGAGACATGTTTCCTTTTTCTTAACACAGTTACAGATTTCAGATAAATTTACTTGTTTTCCTTCTGGGAACAGTGGGGTTTATTTCTTATACTCCCATGAGTAGCCGTGTAAACTTCTCAATTCCCGTCATTACTTGGGGGTCCTATAACATTTCCCAGCTTTAACAAACGTTGGCTTTATTTAGTACTTTCCTAGCCTAATGCAGCTGCCCAGAGTTCAGTAGAAACTCAGTGTTTATGTTGGTTTTGATACTTTCTACCATCCAGGAATCACAGTTTTACTTATTTTAGATTCTTGGCAGATTCTTTTCATTTACCACAGCTTGACAATGGGTATAATTGTATCTATACCTTTTTCTATATAACCTATGTATAGACATATCAATATAGATATAGATAGATATGTATATTTACATAAAAGAAAATATATAGCAATATCTATTTTAAAATATATTTATATTTAAAATTGTCTTCATTTTCAGCTGTTGTATCTCTTTCTTGTCTTTTAATATTTACTAATACTACAGCACCTGAAATTAGTGACTGCCTAATATATTCTTGCTTGATGCTAAGCCTTTAAATGCAGTATCTCATTCAATACTCAAAGCAATTCTTTGCAGAGGATGCTATTATGATTTCTATTTTTATATGAGGGAACTAAAGTTTTAGTACATTGAAAAACCTGCAAGATCCCATATCATATAATTTTCAGAGCTGAAATTTAAACTCAGTGTATCATCCACTAAAGCTCTATTAACCAAGCATGGTATGTATAAATTTTTAATAATTGCTATTTTAATAATTAGATCAATAAATGATTTTCAAATAGCTGGATAAGAAACAAGGACCTTGTGTCCTGTTGACAGAATTCCTTATGTTTTAGGATATGATTTGGAATGAATCTCCCTACCACAGTGGTTTTAACTGTAAACGAGGAAGCAAATATGTGTACATTCTTCATAGGAAAATTGGGGATTTATTTGTTAATTGGCTTTGAGATCCTAGGATTAAAGGTTTAAGTTCTGTCTTTATTAAAGATAAAAACTAATTAAAGTTTTAATCTCAAATAATCTTAGGCTTAAAGGATACATCTTAAATTTATATAATGGTTAATTGAGATAAACTGCTCCTTTACAGTCATATGCCTCTCTTCTTCCACCTTTCCCCTTCTATGGTTTTCATTCTAATTTCTGTCATTGGTCAGTGGCAGTAATCTTTTTCTTATTCTTTTGATGAAAAATTAATGTTTCCAATATTTGGATCAAGAATGACTGCAGTTTACTTTCAATGGGGACAATTTCCCTATGTCATAAGTATTCCCCAAGTAAGACTCAAATCATAGTCTAATGAATAGTCAAATTTTGAAGGAAAAAGCATTTGAACACTCTCATTAAAATGATTTCTAAACACACCTAGGACGTTATCACTGATATAGGGAAATCAAAACAATTTGCAACATGGTTCCAGATATTATCTGGTCTCTCATTATACTGCTGTTTATTCCATGTGAGTTTGGATGATGACACAGATTTAGGACTAGTCTTGGTTTACATGCAGAAATTAAAAATTTCTACATACTAGGCTTTTCCCTTTTCCGAAAGTAATTCAACTGACAATGGAAAAACACCTGTTTTCTACACAGGGAATATTTTAGTTTGGGTATTACACAGTTGCAGAAGTCTAAATTAAGTCATGTCTTCTTGGTGTACTTTTATTAAATAAGATAATTAGTAAAGCATGCATTATAGATATTACTAAAAGGGAATACCCACTCTATATACATATATGCACATTTATCCCAGTTTCATTGTAGCAAAAAAAAGCTATTAAGTAATCAATTTTGTTTCCATGCTTCTGAATAAAAATGGAATTCTAAAATCAAAACATGTAACAAACATTTTTGAAAGACTAACTATGACCAGGTACCTATATTTTATAATATTATAGAAACAAAATAATGACCCCCACTTCCAGTGTTTTATCATTTAATTTGGGAAAGTGTGAAATAAATAAACTCTTAAACAAAAGAGTTTTTTTTTTGAAGACTGTGATAATGTAACCGGAGCTTTGGAACTTGGAGAACAGAAACATTTCAGTCTGCAGATACACTATCTGTAGAAAAAGGGAATTTGAGCTTGAGATTTTAAGAATGGTTAGGATGTTGGATACTACTCCATTCTAGTCCTGAATGAAAGCCTCCTCTTAGAAATTAGTTTTTCCAATGGATTCCTAATATTTCATCAGTGTGTCCTGTATTGTAGGCCGCTTCAGTTCTAGTAGGTGTTCTACCTCCTATTTTGTGCCTTTAATATGTATGTTTTTTGAATGTTTGGTTTTTACCAGTCTTTTCATATTTATTTGCACACTTTCTCTGAATTAGACTTTGTGGTGTTTATGTCCTATCTCTGGAAGCCAATGCCTTCAAATTCTCATTTATACTCAGAATACAGATGTATGGGTCTAACTGGCTATTGGATCTTTTTACTGGATTATTTCACACACATCAAATTCAGCATATTAAAAGAAAACCTGAAATTTTTTTGGAAGAACTAAAATCCTTCAGTGTTTTTCCTTATTTTTCATTGGCATTACTGTCATCCACCTTCTTTCCCATGTGAGAAACTGAGTCTACTCTGTCCTCAGCACTCCACCTCCATTCTCCATGTCCAGTTGATCTCCAAGTTTTATTAAATACCTTTTATAGTTCTAAATACATGCCACATTCATTCCTGCATCTACTGTCATACCTCAGAACCTTGATATTTTTGCCTGTACTGTTGCAGCTTATTGCCTTTGTTTTTTGTTGGAGTCTCTTTCCCAGCCCAACATATAACTCTCCTCAGTGCTTTTGCTCATGTGATGCTTCTAATACAAAGGTTGGTTTATATTATCCCCCTGTGTAAAATTCTTCAATAACACTCCAACACCTATGGGCTTTGCATGATTTATTTCCAACTGTTATAGTTTACCCTATGATTTTTAATTTATGGTAACACTTTAGTTTCTTGATTGCATCCATTTGCACTATAGCACTATCTGTGCCTTTCCTTATAGTTTTTACTTCTGCCTTACATATATTCCCCATAACCCCAACCCTTGAAAAATCATAATTTATTCTTTATTTCTCAGGTTAAGCATACATCCCACTATGAGTTCCTCTCAACCTTTTTGGTTAGACTTCAGTTTCCAACTGAACCTTAGATATGATGGGATTATAGAATTTATCTATATGCATGTCCTTCAGTACTGTACTTGGGGCACTAAGAATATGCCCCTTTTTTAATGCCAAATGTGTAGCAAAAGTGTCTGGAGCAATGTCGGTATTATCTACTTACTGAATTAATTCATTAATTGATGATACAGCAAGTTGACTGCATTAAATAGTGCATAGATTAGAGACCAATACAGGTAAATGTTACAGGTAAAAGAGAAAGTTTGGTTGGGGGTGAGACAAACCCCAGATGTTAGAGAAGCTGAACCAGTTGCTAAAGGTGCTCTGAAAATGCTTTAGACATTATGCAAAGTTATTAGGAATAATAAGATAAAACAATTTTGTGGAAGTTATATCTTGTTTAATAATCCATGTTTATCATGCCCAACCTCTAGCTGGGTGTTGAATAATGTAGCTAGGGCTGATCGCAGTAAGCTATTACCACATAGCCACACAAGTAGATGAAATTTAGGAAGGCTGTCTTGGCGCTGGACTGGGAAAACTTATGGTGTGTATGTGGGTGCTGGTTGTGGGGGCAGAGGGAGCAGTGTATATTTTAGGAGATTAGAGTTTTGAAATGAGCTAAAAAAGAATAAAGGTGACCTCAACTTACAGATTTCAAACACACACACACACACACACACAGGTCTCACTCCTGGGTGTTCCAATTACGAAGAGACTCTATTAGGCACCGGATAGTAAATAGGAAAAGACTAGGTATATTCTTTTAGCCATATACCTTCTGTCAAGTTGGAAAAGATAGTCAATAATACATTAACATACGTTGGTATAGTTTTGATTCCAAATGATTATAATTAAAGATTGGAAAAATACCATTCTATTATGAGAAATAATAACAAAGTTGTCTAATTAATATGGAAGATCAAGAAGGTCTCTAAGAAAGGAACATTTATGCTGAAATCTAATGATAAATTACCCAGATGAAAGATGTTTGGGAGAGAGGGGTGGCAGTGAATAGAACAGATGGTGTCCTGAGGTGTGTTTTTTAAAAAAAACCTTGGAATGTCTAAGGAATTGCCAGAAATTTGGTGCAAATGGAGTGTTGAAAGACATGGAGTGGGTGGCATTAGGTGTGGCTAGAAGGGTAGGCAGGTGTCAGTGATGCATGGCCCCATATTATAAGCCATGCCACAAGCTACGCAACTTTCTTCCTTACATACTTTTTTTCTCAAAACCTCAAATCAATGAAAGATTTTCTATTTACAAATTCTTTGACTAAATATGTTACACAGAAGGTATGAACTGCTGGGACTTCTGGCCAACATGCTAGTAGATGGAGAAAGGACCAGGGGTAAGGGAATAAAGCAAAAAAATGTGAACTAAGTTCCGTAATGGATGAGGTCATTGTAACACACAAAAACACAGGGAGAAGTAGGGGAAGGTATCTTGTGCCTCTCAGTTTTCTTATGCCTTATCCCTAATCAGATATTTAGAAATATGAATATGTAAACACCTGCATGTATGTTTTTAATCTTTTATTTGAAATGAATTTAATGGAACTGTAGTCTTCCCTTTAAGCCTAAGCATTAAAACTAAGGATTCCTTAAACTTATCTTTTTCTAAATCTTGGACAAATCCTCCTCAATTGGAATAGTGCCTAGACCTTGTCCACACCCCTTAAACAATAAAATTAATGAAAAATTCTTACAGGGTTTCTAGTCTAATTCACAGGAAAAGAAACTGAAACCTCAAACTAATATATGCAAGTGCCTTGGAAAGCAAATATCAGGCTAAACACAGATTTCCAATTTTTAAAATGAATAAAATTTTCTGGGAGTACAAGAAATAAAAGTAAAAGCAAAGATACACTATGATAAAAACTCTAAAGTCACAAAATTTTTTCTTCCCATTGTACCATACATTGTGGGATAAAGTCTTGTTTTCTGTTGGGCCAGGTTGAAGTTTATCTTGAGTTTGGAGAATTATCTTAGATTTTATTATATATACCTTGATTGAGCTCCTAAATCATAATCTTTTTTCTTACTACCAATGAACTTGAGTTTTTCTTTTCATCTGGATTACAGGGGCCTTGATTAATAGCTGCATTTATAATGTAGCTGGAATTTACCTAGTGAGTTAAATAGGATGATAACTTGACCACTAATTTATAGAAACTTTGTTAATAAACAATGAAATTTTTACTGCTAATTGCTAGAAACAATTGCTAGAAACTATCAAAATTTTCTTACACCTCTGTGATGAATTTTTCTGCATGCAGTTATGACAATTTACAGTCAAATGCTGAACATCTCAAACTAATGGTGCCATTTATTACAGAAAGTTATTTAATGAGTATATGTTAGCTATATGCCTGACACAAAGCACAAGAAACTGAAGCAATTTTTGCCCAAGTAAATAACATGGCCCTATCCAAATTAAGGTGCCTGCTTGAATTATTATTTTGCTGATGAGTAAAATTTCTACATTATCTAATATGTAAAACACTATACATGCATTGTCTTATAGCGAAGTCTAGAAATATTCTATTTCTCTCACGTATCACAATGTGTTTATTAAAGTGGCTTTTGAGTGAATATGCAGAAGCATTTTGCACATGGTGTACCAAAGCAGGAGTAGTCATTATTTAAAGCACTATGACAATGAACATTATAATTCTAGAAGTTCTGGATTTGTTTTAAAGTGTACTATGACAGATACACATGCACATTAAAATATGGTTTTCTTAAGTAAGCTGCAATGAAGTGTCATTAAGAAATTAAACATCATCATACAGCAAAAGACTGTATATAAACCCAGCTTCAACGTATGCACTCTTGACTCTGTTTAGCCCATAAGGATACCTGTTCTTAGAAGTTGCTGTAATAATATTGGTGTTACAGAAATATAATAAATAGAGCATATTATATGAATTAAATACTGTTTTCCGAAAACAAAACAACAACACTAATGTTTTGGGGTACATGGTAAAATGAAAAGATAGGTAGATAGACAGATAGTCTTCTAATACAACCCACAAAAGATTGCTTTGTTCAGCTATCCAAAAGTTAATATCATCTTCTGCATTCCATATGTGAATAGTTATTATGGTATTTCTCTGTTATCTGCTGACTCTTGCAAGGGAACCCCATTGTCCCATATTCCTTGCCCACCTGAATTGTAAGGGACCACTTTATTAACCCAGTTTTTATAATTAGAGAATATATTGTGCTCTAACTTCTTAAAGTCCAGGCTTTAAGTACAAACAATTGCTACATAAGAATCTATAGCTACATTTTTTCTCTGAGGTACCAGAAACTATTGTCAGGTTGTGATTATAGGAAGTTCACCACTCTTCGAGCAAGTTCTTTCATAGTCCGTTACACCAAGGCTTGCTTCCTTTCTTCTTCTTTGGGCTGAAATCCGTATTGTGATGTTAATGGAATATTTACATCAAGGAACAACTATAATATTCAATATGTATAATGTGGAATAGATTTCCTGATAGGCAGAAGTGACTTGTGGTTCATATTATCCAACATTCTTCTTTAAGGTTACAGACTGAGATTTTTTTTTGTTTAATATTGTAGTTGGAGATGAACTAAAAATATAACATCTGCATCTTTAGTAGATTAAACCAGACCCCTCAAAGCACTATTTTGTATGCTGCCACTGTTTTTGTTTTTGTTTTTTGGCTTCTATGCCAGTTAAGCATAGAATGGAATATTCGGTCCTCTCTTGCCTTCTCTCCAACAGATTTATTGTTCCTATAAATATAGCTCAGTGAATATTTATTCTCTAAGATTTAGGGTCCTGACATTCCAGAATCTTGAACTACTAGGATAGCTAATGACATCTTCTCTAGAAGATATAAGCAGAAAAATATTGCTTTCTATACCTAGACTATAATAAAAGAGGTGATAATAATTTCTGAGCTATTACAGCAGATGCCAAATTGATTTCCTTGAGTATTATAACACCTCTACTATCAGTTTCAAACATTAATGTACATATGAAAAAGTTATTGCTTCTATCACAGCTTAATCCTTCTCAGAAGCATTACTGATTCTCATTGCTTGCCAAGGACATTTAGAAGTCCTTAGTTTATCAGTCAAGGCACCTCCAGCAGTGCAATCTTAGTGAATATCATATAGCATGATATTTATACAATCTTCACAGAAGCATGTTTATGTCCAGTGATATGAACCAAGTGGGTACTACCTGATGGAACACTGAAAAAGTGTGTTTAATGAGCTCTGTGAAGGTCAAGATTTCTAGAGAGGAAATAATTAAAAAGTAGACTAGAATGGCAAAAGAAGTCAGGAGGAAGAGATTGACTAAAGAGTTAGAATAAAGTCCACGGACTGAAGATTAAAATGAGAAATACTCAATATTTCAATAGAAGAGAGATGCATAAAGATAAAAACAAGATTCTGTGGTTAGAGAAGGCAAATCAGAAGCTAATGATTTCAACATGTCATTTCCTAATGGAGACTTAATACATGGTACAACTTTCTTCGTGGCTAAATGGAAATGGAGATAAATTTGAGTTCGAATTGTCAAGTAACTGTGAAGTAAGGATGTTGTAATGATCCTCAAAGAAAATATAGACATTACTAATTTGAAGAGATGTGGTTCAGATTTAATGTGTTAAATATGAATAACGCGAATGAAACCCTAGGTGCTAAGTTCATAGAAGCAGTGAGGTAGAGATGAGAAATAAGAGCTCTGTGCAATCTAATTTTGACTTCCCATCTGAAAGTTCAGTTTTGTTGACCTGAGGTCACATCTCAGTCAACACTTAAGTTCTACTTAATCAACTATGTAAACATTAGAAATCATACACCTTAATTCATCCTTTTACAAAAAGCAAATTGCAGCTTGACTTTAATTTCTCCATGGAACCTTTTTGAAAGAAATTACTATAGTTGTGACTATTCTCTGGGAAATTATTGAATATATACTAATCTTCAGTTTCCTATCTGAAGAGTGACAAGCATTACTATAATCTCTGAAATTGAAGAGATAACAAAGGATGTGGTATGTGCATATATGTCTTAGAAGAGTAAACAACCGAAATGAATTGAAGTAGACAATTAGAGTGAGAAAATGACAATTTAATAACCTATGCTATGCATTTGCACACAACTTATAAAGTATTTTTGAAGAAAATTATATTTATAAATCCCAAAACAAGAACAATAGTATTCATACTAAAAATTATGGATGGTTGTAGGTGAATATTCCTGTATTTTGCCACAAAAAACTAAAAAGAAAATAAATTGGCATAAAGAAGTAAAATAAGAAAAAGTCAAGCATAGGTTTTTGCAACATTTCTATAGGCAGTAGTTTTTGGCTAACAATTCAGGTAAAAGAAGCTTGATGTACGACTGACCATTACTTCTTACCAATATTCTAAGACCCTTGCTTAATGGAGAGTTTCTTTTTCTAGAGTCCTTGAACATACCTGGATGATACTCAGCATACCGATAAAGTCAGATGAGAAAAATAGATCTACATTTTTACTGTCCTTGTACTAAAATTCAGCATTTCCATCAATTATGCATGTGTACGATAATATAATATACCTGGAATGTAACATAGCACTACCTGAAATTTTGCCAACAATAAAATTTACAGACCTTTTTCTGAGCATATTATAGTTGATGAAACTTGGAAATAAATTTAGGCTCATAATTATTTAAAAAACTTTAGTAGTTACTAAATACTTTCCTAGATTATTTTGTTAAATGCATTAATAGCATAACAGGTTAGTTATTAATAATGAGTTAATCTATGTGTCAGATTGGATTCTGCTGGAGGCAGATATCAAAAGAGAATTAAAAGTACAGAAAATTATTGAGAGAAATGCCTGTAAAGGGTAAGAAGCAGAGGGAGAAAGAATAGTCAGTGTTAGACTGTGATGCTGATCCAAACCCTGTGAAAGGAGACAGGGAAGGAAGAAGGGATGGTAGAAAGATCCTCAGACTGCCAGGCACCTCTGAAAAAGTCTTGACCATGAGAAGATCCATGAGAAGCCACAGTGTAAGGATTGTTTTTGGAGGAATCCAGTGCTGGGTGGGATTGTCCCAAACTGTCAACTCTGCTGTGCTCAGTCATTGCATGGGAGGAGCCTGTGGATCCTGAAGGTGAGACAAATGGAGACTGTAAGCCCATTGTGCTTCTCACAGCAGGTTTTCTCCTGAATGATGAGATCTAAGTGGTGTACTATGATGGCTTCCACAATAAATATATCGCTGATTTCCCCCATATTTTGATAACTATTTAAATACATTTGTTTCCCTTATAGTCCCTTTGTAACACTATTAGTACCTTTAAAAACAGTATTCTGAGATTTCAATAGGTTTTCTCTGATAGCTGCCAAAGGGTCCATGATCGGAAAAACGTTATGAACCTTTGACCTAGAAAAGACATAAATGGATAGGATATTGAGCCAACCTTCATATTGGAATGTCAAGTTTTCCTAAACATTTACTCATGTACCAATCTGCTGGACAATTCATTAGGCTGAATTGAATAATCTGCTTGAATTGTTTGACTTGAAGAATTTCCACAAACTTCTGTCTGCTTGTAACTGTGGCCAGGATACGTTACAAAATGCTTTCTATGAAATTTCAAGAAAACCTGTATTAAGGCTCCAGAGAAAATTATTTCAAATAAGACTATTTCTACACTTTCAACTCTTTTCTTAGTCGGTTAGCAGAAAGAAAAGAGGAAAAAAAAGTTTCAAAACCTTAGGAGGATGAAATCTTTTTGATTTATAACTAAATCAGATTATTGACTGTATGAGGGAAATATATATGAAATATATATATATTTTTGCTTGCTCTCTGAAGTTTCAGTTCAGCATTTAATTCAATGCATGCTTCACTGAGAAGATTAAGATTTTAGTCTCTAAACAGGAAAACTAGAAAATCTGTTAAATCTGAGACAAAAACCTTCCTTTCTGTGGCTAGTGGAAAATAAAAACTCCTTCCAGAGTCAGCCATAGTTTTTATTATCTAAAAGTCTTTATACTTTCCCTCCTATATTTGTATGTTCTAATTCCAATATCATTATGTTTATATTCCAAATAATTTACACCAGAATATGCTTTTCTAGAGAACCACATCTTTGTTGCTTATCTCTATAAATTGTCTATTAACATAGGTTATGGCTTATCATATTCAGTAGGTCACTCGGTACAAACCCATTTTTCGAATCCTTTTTGTGATGTTTAGTTCTATGTGTTAACTTGGCTGGGCCACAGTTACCCAGGTATTTGATTAAACATTATTTTGTGTATGTCTGTGAGGTTTTTTTCTGGATGAGATTAACATTTGAATTAGTAGACTGCATATATCAAATTGCTCTCCCCAATGTGGTGTGCCTCAACCAATTTGTTGAAGGCCCAAATAGCGTAAAAAGGTAGACGAAATGAGAATTTTCTCTCTGGCTGTCTTTGAGCTGGGACATTTGTCTTCTCGTACTTTATAGACGTGGAACTTACACCATCAGCTCTCCTGCTTCTCAGCCTTTCACACTCAGACTAGAACTATACCATTGGGTCTCCTGGGTCTCCTGCTTGCTGATTGCAGATCTAGGGACTACTCAGCCTCCCTAATCATGTGAACCAATTTCCTGTAATAAATTTCTCCCTCTATCCATATATAAATGGTTGTAAGTGAATATATATAGCCTTTCTCTCTCTCTCATCTATATCATAAATATATATATATATATATATATATATATACACACACACACACACTATACACTATATATAGAGAGAGATCTATATCTGTCTATATCTATATCTATCTATCTGGAGATGTTAGCGCAAGTTTGTGTGCCTGACACACAGTGGGGTCAAACAAACTGAAATGTCAGAGTTTGGAGCAGAGAAATGTTTATTGCAGGGCCATGCAAGGAGGTTCAGGCCCCCCAAAATCCCTGAACTCCCCAAAGACTTTCAACAAAGCAGTTTTAAAAAGCCAGGTGAGGGAGGAGAGGTCACAGGGTCTGTGATCAGCGATCAGCTCATGCACAATTCTCTGACTGGCTGATAACCTTATCAGTCCTTAGGCTCATGGTCATCAAGTAGTTAACATCTTCCATTTGGTGGGGTGGTTTTTCACATTTGTAAAACAACTCAGGAAATGTTCATCAGATACTGTTATCTAGGTACTTCAGAGAGGAGCTAAAGCAGAGGATATGGGGGAAGGGTCTATCCTGGGAAGGCCCCATAGGGTCCTGCTCAGTTACAGAGAGACAGATTGAGACAGGGAGAGTGTGAGAGTCTCCTGGTTCTGTTTCTCTGCAGAGCCCTGACTAATACACTTTCTTTCAGTCACTGAGTAATAACGTTTGGTGGAAAGTTCTCTTTTTAGACTTAGTAAAGAGTTCATTAAATGATAGACTTGATAAAAAGCTAGGAGGGCATAATGCTATCAAAAATGAGGAAAGAAGTCAGATTTCTCATCAACCATGATTCATGCATTTTGGCCTGAGGAGTTAAAAGGACTAAAAGGACTCAAAACTTGATCTTTGTTTAAAACAGATCAGTGTTTTCTGATTTACTGACCCAATTTTCAGTGTATTCCAGCAACATTTATTTTGTCACTGTGGAAGAAAAAAGGCTTCATTGCTGAGAAGTTTTCCACTAAGGAAGTGATGAATGGAATACTCAAAGTCTAGTTCTGTCACCAACAAAACAGATTTCTTTACAAACTGTGATATTTGGGATTTGGGTTTTCATAGGGTAAAATTTGTTGATGAATAGAAATTCTCATTTTCAACATCGATTTTTCAGCTGTTTTTTTTCCGGGAGAATGTACAAAACATTTCACAGAAGTTGGAGAGTAATCATTTAACATACTATGAGGTTAAAGACTGAACTAAAGAAAACATAAAGATAAAAACATAACCTGAAAATTCTGCTTGTATGAGTATCTTTGAGATCTTTTCTTATGATGTTTAAAGGCATGTAAGAAGGAAGGATATTGAATAAGTAAGATTTTGTAAGTGATGCTTGGAAACGCCTAGGCAGTTGATAGCCATTAGAATAAGACCTAGACCCTTAACTTGAGCCACTGGACTATGGAAGCCAGCATGCTTGTTATCACATGCTTGTTATCACAACCTTGAAATGGAATGGATAAGTACTCTGTCTTAGTTTGGCAAAGTCTCTATGAAAGTACTTCTGGGGAGATTTGGAAAGAAGAATATTGAACATGGGTATAATCTATCATTTTATTATCTACTTATTAATTTATTCATCACTTTTCTAGTATCTGGAGATATCAAGAAACAAGTACTCCTCCATTGTAGAACTTACTTCAGGGACACAAGCTAAAAGTAAATAGTTGTATAAAGAAGGAAAACAATTAGAGGTATAGATAAGTGCTATGAATAGCTTAAATGATACAGTCTTGGAAGAAATATGAGGGATAAAAAAGTGACAGCTACAAAAAAAGTGGAACAAATTATTTCAGGTAAATAAATATTGGCCTGTTTTGAGAAACAGAAAATAAGTCAGTATTGCTAGAGTATATTGAGTGACGAGAAGAATATTAAGAATAGTAACATGTTGGAGAGATTTGCAGACTTCAGAACATTCAGGATTATACAAGATTGTAAATATTTTGGATGTTTTTCTAAAAGCAATGCGAAGTCACTGAGGGATTTTAGGTAGTGAAGTAACTAGAGCAAGTTAATTTTAAAAGATTATTCTGATTCTGCATGAAATCAAGGAGATTAGCAAAATTTTATGGTATTTAACACTAACAAGTTCAATATATATTTATTGAATGAATAAATTTGTTTATGAATAAATTAAATGACATAATATTAAAGGGTTGGGATAGAACATTGAGCTTTCTTAGGAATAATGTCATAGTTACATTTTGATCATATTATTTTGTCAATATGCCTCAAGCACTTTCTACATACCCTACATTGAGAATTCCATGGCACCTTAAAGATAGACACAGGGGAAGAAGTGAAAGTCAGCTGGCCAGGAAATACTTCCAATAAGTTTTATTATTCTGCTTCATTGCCTTGAAAACCATTCCAAAACTGGACAAATAGGAACACCTCTAACTTCTGAAGCAGTAAGAGGAACAGTCTCTGTGTTTGTGCCCAACCTGATGTTTATTTTCATCTCCCATCACAATCTGGTAGTGTGTGGATACAAGAAGCACATGTGCATACAGAGGCATCAAGAATAAGTTGGAACAAACACAAGTGAAGCAGAGGATTTGGAAAATGAAAGCAGAACAAAAATGTGAGCTGAGAAGAATAAAATCAATTCTCTTTGCAGAAACTAAGAGTTTTTATCATTTTCCCTGTAAGAAAGAACAAAAAAAATCATATCAGAATTCCACTCCTTAATCTTACATCAATGTCAACTGTATAATAAAATTGAGTAGTATTTTTTCTTTTTTTGTGTGTCCTTATCAAATATATATATATATATATATATATATATATTAACAGATCTTTAATGGAGTATAATTGCTTCACAATACTGTGTTGGTTTCTGTTGTACTGTACAACAAAGTGAATCAACCATATGCATACATATCTCCCCATATCCCCTCCCTATTGAGGGGATATCATCCTCCCTATCCCACCCCTCTAGATCATCGCAAAGCACTGAGCTGATCTCCCTGTGCTATGCTGCTGCTTCCCACTAACTATTTTACATTCAGTAGTGTATATATGTCGATGCTACTCTCACTTCGTTCCAGCTTCCCCCTCCCACCCCGTGTCCTCCAGTCCATTCTCTATATCTACATCTTTATTCCTGCCCTGCAACTAGGTTAATCAGAACCTTTTTTTTTTTTTTTAGATTCTATATATGTACATTAGCATATGGTATTTGTTTTTCTCTTTCTGACTTACTTCACTCTGTGTGACAGACTCTAGGTCCCTCCGCCTCAGTACAAATAACTCAATTTCATTTCTTTTTATGACTGAGTAATATTCCATTGTATATATGTGGAACATCTTTATCCATTCATCTGTCGATGGTCATTTAGGTTGGTTCCATGTCCTGGCTATTGTAAATAGTGCTGCAGTGAACACTATGGTAAATGTCCCTTTTTGAATTATGGTTTTCTCAGGGTATATTCCCAGTAGAGGGATTGCTGGGTCATATGGTAGTTCTATTTTTAGTTTATTAAGGAACCTCCATACTGTTTTCCATAGTGGTTGTATCAATTTACATTCCCACCAACAGTGCAGGAGGGTTCCCTTTTCACCACACCCTTTCCAGCATTTATTGTTTCTAGATATTTTGATAATGGCCATTCTGACTGGCATGAGGTTATACCTCATTGTAGTTTTGATTTGCATTTCTCTAATAATTAGGGATGTGGAGTACCTTTTCATGTGCCTCTTGGCCATCTATATGTCTTCTTTGGTGAAATGTCTGTTTAGGTCTTCTGCCCATTTTTTAACTGGATTGTTTATTTTTTTGATACTGAGCTCCATGAACTGTTTGTGTATGTTGGAGATTAATGCTTTGTCTGTTGTTTCATTTGCAAATATTTTCTCCCATTCTGAGGGTTGTTTTTTGGTCTTGTTTGTGGTTTCCTTTGCTGTGCAAAAGCTTTTAAGTTTAATTAAGTCCCATTTGTTTATTTTTGGTTTTATTTCCTTTACTCTAGGAGGTGGGTCAAAAAAGATCTTGCTGTGGTTTATGTCAAAGAGTGTTTTTCCCATGTCTTCCTCTAAGAGTTTCATAGTGTCTGGTCTTACACTTAGGTCTTTAATCCATTTGTACTACATGTAGCTGTCCAGTTTTCCCAGCACCACTTATTGAAGAGGTTGTCTTTTCTCCATTGTATGTTCTTGCCTCCTTTGTCAAAAATTAGGTGTCCGTATGTGCATGGGTTTATATCTGAGCATTGTATCCTGTACCATTGATCTGTATTTCTGTTTTTGTGCCAGTACCATACTGTCTTGATTACTGTGTCTTTGTGGTATAATTTGAAGTCAGGGAGCCTGATTCCTGCAACTCCATTTTTCTTTCTTAAGACTGCTTTGGCTATTCAGTGTCTTCTGTGTTTCCACACGAATTGTAAAATTTTTTGTTCTAATTCTGTGAAGAATACCACTGGTAGTTTGATAGGGATTGCCTTGCATCTGTTGATTGCTTTGGGTAGTATAGTCATTTTTACAATATTGATTCTTCCAATCTAAGAACATTGTATATCTCTCCAACTGTTTATGTCATCTTTGATTTCTTTCATCAGTGTTTTATAGTTTTCTGAGTAGAATTCTTTTGCCTCCTCAGGCAGGTTTATTCCTAGGTATTTTATTCTTTTTGTTGCAATGGTAAATGGGATTGTTTCCTTAATTTCACTTTCTGATTTTTCAGTGTTGGTGTATAAGAATGCCAGAGATTTCTGTGCATTAACTTTGTATCCTGCAGCCTTACCAAAATCATTCATTAGTTCTAGTAGTTTTCTGGTGGTATGTTTAGAATTTTCTATGTATAGTATCCTGTCATCTGCAAACAGTGACAGTTTTACTACTTCTTTTCCAATTTGGTTTCCTTTTATTCCTTTTTATTCTCTGATTGCTATGGCTAGGACTTCCAAAACTATGCTGAATAACAGTGGTGAGAGTGGACATCCTTGTCTTTTTCCTGATCTTAGTGGAAATGCTTTCAGTTTTTCACCATTGAGAATGATGATTGCTGTGGGTTTGTTATTTATAGCCTTTATTATGTTGAGGTAAGTTCCCTCTATGCCCATTTTCTGGAGAGTTTTTATCATAAATTGGTGTTGAAATTTGTCAAAAGCTTTTTCTGCATCTATTGAGATGATCATATGGTTTTTATTCCTTAATTTGTTAATGTGGTGTATCACATTGATTTGCATATACTGAAGAATCCTTGCATCCCTGGAATAAATCCCACTTGATCATGGTGTATGATCGTTTTAATGTCAGTATTTTTTCTCATGTCATAATTTGAATTTGCCAATCTCAACAATTTATTCTTTTAAATTTCAGAGTTAAAAACCCCAAATGTTCATGTTCTCATTGCTTCATTTGTCCATTACATAAACACTTGTAGAGTGTAGCATATGCCAAACAGTGTTAGTAGATGAGGTAAACTAGTGAATAATTGTAGATGTTACCTCTGCCATAAACAGACTTCACAATCTAAGGGTTTATACACTATGCAATTTCAATATAGTGTGATCGACATATGATGGAATAAATATAGACTTATGCCTTTGTAGGGAAGTGTTTTATGTCAAACATGTAGAACCAAATTCTTCTTCCCAGTGGAAATGACATCTAAGCTAAACCCCAAAAGTTGAGGATTTAGCCAATTGAAGATAAAGGGGTGAGCACTATTGACATAAATAACTTGCAGAAAAGTACATTATGAACAAAATACTTAGGAAAACATGGAAATCAGTGTCTCATAAGAATGGATAATTATGTCTGGATGGAAAACAGTATGCAATATGTGGTATGTCATTGTGGTAGGTGGGGTTGTGTGGGTAGGCCTAAAGGATAATTGAAGTAAAGAGAAAAGAAGCTTGGATAATAGGAAAAGTCCTGGTTTTCTCAGGACTGTAAACCATACTAGCATCCTTGTCCTTTTCTTAAGTGTGTTTTAAAGCCACAGAAAGGTTTTAATCAGAAGCACTGCATAATCAAATACAGTTTTAAAAATATTACTCTGGTTGCAATGTGGAGAATTTATTGAAGAATGATAAAGTGAGGAAAAAGGGTATAGATGTTTGGATTCAGTGATCTCTTTTGACTATTCCAGGTGAAAGTATCCAATTGAGAGGACACATTCAAATAAATGGTACAGCACCCGATAAAAACATCACTTGAACAAACATAGGACTCCATTTTATGTATACAAAATACAAAAAGTTTGCATCAGTTTTAAATCACTAAATGCTATTCAAGACTGGATAATACACCTACTTAAATGGAGGGCAATTTGAATATTCATAAAGCACATTTCATGGGGTATTTGTAAGTTTACCATATATAATTGTCATACACAGATATTCTCTTTCTAAAATGTAGCTTCCTATTGAATTATTTTCAACAAGTGAAATTATTCTTCTATACCATTCAGAGAGGAATTCACATTACAATAGCAATTTACCGAGAAGCAAAAGAAAACTTCAAAATAATTCACTGAGAAAAAAAAAGAAGAAATCACAGGCACTCTAATCACTGTAAGGAGCCAAGAAATGACTCAGTGCATATTTGTAATGATGTGTGTAAATGTCAAGGAAAGTTTTATGAAGAAGGCTCAAGACCTCAAAATTGTGTAAAATGGAAAGAAATATTCTCCTGTCTTTGCTATCCACATGGTAGGTTCTGTGATTTTCTTGCACTTATGCACATGTGAGATGAACTGAAAAGAACCTCTGACTTTCCCTTTATGACATTACCTTTATCTGGTCCCTGCATCATCTATTTTAAAAAACATTGTACTATACATTTTCTTTGGAGCTCATGTTAATTTGGTTTCAGAGTACCATAAATAATTCATTTAGAAAGCGACTTTTCATTATATTTTGTGGGTCTTTATAGTAGCTGTACACTTGACCCAGTATTTCCATTTCTAGGAGATTTTCCTAAATGGAAAAAAAAAAAGTTTTGTCAGTATATGCAATGATGTTTGTTGCAAATTTATCAATAAAAGACAAGGGAAAGTGAAATAAATATTCTACAGCAAGGAATCATTAAATATATTACCATGGATCTATATGACTGACTACAGGGAAGTTTTCAAAAGTGAAGATTTAAAGCAATTTTAATGAAATCAAATATTATGGTATTAACTAAAAAAGCAAAACAAAAGCTGTGTATGCATTTAATCTCAATTTATAAATGTATATTCTGTTTTAAAAGTCCAATGAATATTTAAACACATTTGTATATAAAAATATCACACACACATACACACCCACATTCACTGAATTTGGATCCTAATCTGCTAAATATCCTAATGATTTCTGAGCTCTACAGATTAATCCAAACACTGTTTTCAGCCTGCTTTGTTAGTGTTCCCACATATAGTTTAAGATATAATACCTAGAAAGTTATTGTGGATATATGATGCTTTACTCGTGTATTGATTTATTTTGAAAAAGTATAAGAACATCTTCATTCTACTTTCCATGCCTACATAGGTCAATGATTATTAAAACTTTCCATTACCCAATTTTAAATTTTTTCTTTTCTGCTCTATGCATTCCTCTTGTCTCCCTTATGAATACCTATTGCTTTTTCAATTGTCTCAAATAAGCCATTTTTTCTATGTCTACTATTACTTATACTCCCCCAGTATATTCATTTTTTTAAAATATTTTAGCATTTTTATTTATGACATATGGAAGAGGTAATAGTTTTTTTTAGTTTTTATTTTATATTAGACTATAGTTGATTAACAATATTGTTAGTTTTACGTGTACAGCAAAGTGATTCAGTTATACATATACATGTATGTAATCTTTTTCGAATTCTTTTCCCATGTAGGTAATTACAGAATATTGAGTAGAGCTGCCTGTGCTATACAGAGGTCCTTGTTAGTTATCTATTTTAAATATAGCAGTGTGTACATGTCAATCCCAAACTCCCAATCTGTCCTGCACCTCCATCCTTCCCCATGGTAACCATAAGTTCATTCTCTAAATCTATGAGTCAGTTTCTATTTTGTAAATAAGTTCATTTGTATAATTTTTTTTTAGATTCTGCATATAAGTGATGTCATATAACATGTGTCTTTCTCTGTCTGACTTATGTCACTTACTATGATAATCTCCAGGTCCAACCGTGGTGCTGAAAATGGCATTATTTCATTCTTTTTAATGGCTGAGTATATTCCATTGTATATATGTACCACATTTTCTTTATCTATTCATCTGTTGATGGACATTTAGGTTGCTTCCACATCTTAGCTATTGTAAACAGTGCTGCAATGAACATTGGGGTGCATGTATCCTTTTGAACTAAGCTATTCTCTGGATATATGCCCAGGAGTGGGATTGCTGGATCATATGGTATCTATTTTTAGTTTTTTAAGAAACCTCCATACTGCTCTCCATAGTGACTGTACCAATTTACATTCCCACCAAGAGTGTAGAAGAGTTCCCTTTTCTTCACACCATCTCCAGCATTTATAGTTTGCAGATTTTTTGATGATAGCCATTCTGACTGGTGTATGTAGTATCGCATTGTAGTTTTGATTTGCATTTCTCTAATAATTAGCGATATTGAACATTTTTTCATGTGCCTCTTGGCCATCTATATGTCTTCTTTGGAGAAATGTGTATTTAGGTCTTCTGCCTATTTTTTGATTGCACTGTTTGTTTTTATGGTATTCAGCCATTTGTAAACTTTGGAGACTAATCCCTTGTCAGTTGTATCATTTGCAAATATTTTCTCCCATTCTCTGGGTTGTCTTTTCGTTTTGTTTATGGTTTCCTTTGCTGTGCAAAATGCTTTTGAGTTTAATTAGGTACCATTTGTTTACATTTGTTTTTATTTCCATTACTCTGGGAGATGGATTGAAAAAGATATTGCTGCGATTTATGTCAGAGAGTGTTCTGCCTATGTTTTCCTCTAAGAGTTTTATAGTATCCAGTCTTACATTTAGGCCTTTAATCCACTTTGAGTTTATATTTGTGAGTGGTGTTAAAGAGTGTTCTGATTTCATTTTTTACATGTAGCTGTAACTGTCCAGTTTTCCCAGCAAGAATTATTGAAGAGACTGTCTTTTCTCCACTGCATAGTCTTGTCTCCTTTGTCATAAATTAATTGACCATAGGTGTGTGGGTTCATTTCTGGGCTTTCTGTCCTGTTCCATTGATCTATATTTCTCTTTTTGTGCCAGCACCATACTGGTTTTTTTTGTTGATAACTCTTTGATGTTTATTAAATCTGGTCTAAACAACATTAAGGTAGTTGTTATTCAAGTCATTTAACATTGAAGATATACAAAAAAAGGATTCCAGTATAAGGTGAAATCTGATTCCACTAAATAGAAATCTATAAAAATTTATGTAAGACTTATTCTCAAAGTTACCTTAATACTACATGAGATGAAAGGGTTTACTAAGTAAATTAAAAACATAAATAAGATAATAAGAGAAATATTTTAACGTTTGAGGAAAACATTGGTTCAGTCGTGAACAGTGTATCATGTATGGGGAACTAAATGATGCTCTCAAAAAATTCTTATGTCTTATTAAAACCAGCTGGTTACAAACCTCTAATCAAAAATGCTTTTTTAATAGTACCATACTGTTTTGATGACTGTAGATTTATAGTATAGTTTGAAGCCAGGGAGCCTGATTCCTACAGCTCCGTTTTTCTTTCTCAAGATTGCTTTGGCTTTTCAGGGTCTCTTTGTGTCTCCAAACAAATTTTAAGATTTTTCTAGTTCTGTGGGAAATGCCACTGGTAATTTGATAGGGATTGGATTGAATCTGTACATTGTCCTGGATAGTATAATCATTTTGACAATATTGATTCTGCCACTCCAAGAACCTGATATCTTTCCGTCTGTTTGTGTCATCTTTATTTCTTTCATCAGTGTCTTACAGTTTTTGGAGTATAGGTCTTTTGTCTCCTTAGATAGGATTATACCTATTTTACTCTTTTTGATGTGATGGTAAATGGGATTGTTTCTGTAAATTCTCTTTCTGATCTTCTGCTGTTAGAGTACAGAAATACAAAAGATTTTTGTGTATTAATTTTGTATCCTGCCACTTTACCAAATTCATTGATGAGCTTTAGTAGTTTTCCAGTAGCATCTTTGGGATTTTCTGTGTATAGTATTATGGTGTCTACAAATAGTGACAGTTTTACTTCTTGTTTTCCAATTTGTATTCCTTTTATTTAATTTTCTTCTCTGATACCATGGCTAGGACTTCCAAAACAATGTTGAATAAAAGTGGCAAGAGCAGACATCCTTGTCTTGTTGCTGATCTTAGAGGAAATGCTTTCAGTTTTTCCCTATTGAGTATGATGTTAGCTGTATGTTTGTCATGTATGGCCTTTATTATGTTGAGGTATATTCTTTTTATGCCCATTTTCTGGACAGTTTTTATCATAAATGGTTGTTGAATTTTGTCAAAACTTTTTCTGCATCTTTGGAAATGACTATCGTTTTTATTCAATTTGTTGATGTGGTGTATCACACTGATTTGTGGATATTGAAAGATCCTTGCATCCCTGGGATAAATTCCACTTGATCATGGTGTATGATCCTTTTAATGTACTGTTAGATTTGCTAGTATTTTGTTGAGGATTTTTGCATCTATGTTCATCAGTGATATTGGCCTGTAATTTTCTTTTTTTGTGGTATCTTTCTCTGGTTTTGGTATCAGAGTGATGATAGAATGAGTTTGGGAGTATTCCTTCCTCTGCAATTTTCTGAAATAGTTTAAGAAATTTAGGTGTTAACTCTTCTCTAAATGTTTGATAGAATTCTCATGTGAAGCCATCTGGTCCTGGACTTTTGTTTGTTGGGGACTTTTAAATCATACTTTCAATACAGGACTTGTGATTGGTATGTTCATATTTTCTGTTTCTTCCTTGTTCAACTTGGGTGATTGTACCTTTAAAAATTTGTCCATTTCTTCCAGATTGTTCATTTTATTGGCGTATAGTTGCTTGTGGTAGTCTCTTATGAATCTTTGTACTATTTGTGGAGTCTGTTGTAACTTCCCCTTTTCATTTCTAATTTTATTGATTTGAGCCTGCTCCCTTTTTTTCTTGATGAGTCTAGCTAAAGGTTTATCAATTTTGTTCATCTTTTCAAAGAACCAGGTTTTAGTTTCATTGATCTTTGCTATTTTTTCTATTTCTATTTCATTTATTTCCACTCTGATCTTTATGATTTCTTCAGTTCTGCTAACTTTGACTTTTGTTAGTTCTTCTTTCCCTAGTTGCTTTAGATGTAAGTTTAGGTTGTTTATTTGAGCTTTTTTTTTTCTTTCATTTCTTGACGTAAGATTGTAGTGCTATAAACTTCCCTCTTAGAACTGCTTTTGCTGCATCCCATAGGTTTTGGATCATAGTGTTTTTGTTTTCATTTTTCTCTAGGTATTTTTTGATTTCCTCTTTGATTTCTTCAGAGATCCATTGGTTGTTTAGTAGCATATTTTCAAGCCTCCATGTGTTTGTGTTTTTTAGAGTTTTTCTCTTGTAGTTGATTGCTAATCTCATAGTGTTGTGGTCAGAAATAATGCTTAATATGATTTCAATTTTCTTAAATTTACCAGGCTCACTTTGTGGCCCAGCATGTGGCCAATCCTGGAGAATGCTCCATGTGCACTTGAGAAGAATGTGTATTCTGCTGCTTTTGGATGGAATGGTCTATAACTATCAGTTATATCCATCTGGTATAATGTGTTATTTAAGGCCTGTGTTTCCTTATTGATTTTCTGTCTGGTTCCTTATTGATTTTCATCTACTGATGAAAGTGGGGTGTTAAAGTCTTGCACTATTATTTTGTTACTGTTGATTTTCCCTTTATGGCTGTTAGCAGCACCTCAATATATAAGGCAAATACTATGTTGGGTGCATATATATTTACAATTGTTATATCTTCTTCTTGGATTGATCCCTTGATCATTATGTAGTGTCCTTCTTTGTCTCTTGTAACATTCTTTATTTTAAAGTCTATTTTTTCTGATATGAGTATTGCTACTCCAGCTTTCTATTGATTTCCATTTGCATGGTATACCTTTTTCCACCTCCTCACTTTCATTCGTTATGCATCCCTAGATCTGAAGTGGGTCTTTTGTGGACAGCATATATATGGGTCTAGTTTTTGTATCCATTCATCCAGTCTGTGTCTTGTGGTCAGAGCATTTAATCCATTTACATTTAAGGTAATTATCGATATGTATATTCTTATTGCCATTTTTTTAATTATTTGGGGTTTGTTTTTGCAGGTTTTTCTTTCCTTACTCTTTTGTTCTCTTGTGCTTTGCTCACTAACTTTAGTCTTGTGTTTTGATTCCTTTTTCTTTTGTGTTTGTGTATCTATTGTAGATTTTCAGTTTGTGGTTACCATGAGGTTTTGATACAGCATTCTATATATAAACAAGATTGTTTTAAGTTGCTGGTCTTTTAATTTTGAATGCATTTCCAATATCCTGCATTTGTGTTCTCCCCTTCTCATGATTGCTGATTTTTATATCGTATTTGTATGTGGATGGTTTCTTACCTTTACTGTGTGTTTGCCTTTACCTCAGGGGTCCCCAACCCCTGGGCCATGGGCTGGTACCACTCTGTGGCCTGTTAGGAATCGGACCGCACCGCAGGAGGTGAGCGGTGGGTGAACAAGCGAAGCTTCATCTGCATTTACAGATGCTCCCTATCACTCATGTTACCACCTGAGCTCTGTCTCCTGTCAGATCAGAGGTGGCATTAGATTCTCATAGGAGCATGAACCCTATTGTGAACTGCACATGTGAGGGATCTATGTTGCACACTCCTTAAGAGAGTTTAATGCCTGATGATCTGAGGTGGAGCTGAGGCAGTGATGCTAGCACTGGGAAGCAGCTGCAAATACAGATTATCATTAGCAGAGAGGTCTGACTGAACAGAGATCATAATAAATCAATTGCTTACAGACTCATATCAAAACCCTATCAATGAGTGGCAATTGACAATTAAGCTGCATCTGGTGGCAGGGTTTATAGTGGCAAGTGAGTTGATGTACTTCAGTTGTAAAGCTGCATCTGGAGAAACTGACACTTATTTTAGTATGCGCATGGCCCTTCCATTATTTTATTTACCACTTCTCTCCAACCCTCTTTCCCATACTGCACAATTTTCTCAGTCACAGTTTTGGTAAGCCCACAAGCTAACCCTAGCCAAAATGAGTAAAAAACAAACATTGCTGAAGAGCTTCTTTGAAAAGGGAGAAAGACCCAATGATGAGACAGCAGAAGACTCTAAGACTGCCAACAAAAAGAAAGATACATTGAAAAGAAAATAAAAAGAGTCCTACTTATGTTATGGGTTCATTGCAACAGGTGATTCACATTCTCCAAGCCTGCTTTGTATAATATGTGGCGACCGGCTATCCAATGAAGCCATAAAACCTTCAAAACTGCTTCTCCATGTGGAGACCAAGCACTCTGCATAAAAAGACAAGCCTCTGGAGTTTTTCAAAAGAAAAAAAAAAGAAAAGTGAACACAAAGAACAGAAGCAATTATTGAAGGCCACCACTTCATCAAATGTGTCTGCACTGAGAACCTCATTCTTAGTGGCTAACCACATTGCTAAAGCTAAGAAGCCCTTTACTATTGGTGAAGAGTTGATCCTGCCTGCTGCTAAGGACATTTGTCATGGACTTTTAGGAGAAGCTGCAGTTCAAAAGGCGGCAAGTGTTCGTCTTTTGGCTAGCACCATAACTAGATGAATTGATGAAGTAGCAGAGGATATTGAGGCACAATTGTTAGAGAGGATTAATGAGTCACAGTGGTATGCAATCCAGGTTGATGAGTCTACTGATGTTGACAACAAGGCAACAGTGCTTGTTTTTGTGCGATATATTTTTCAGGAGGTTGTGCATGAGGATATGCTATGTGCACTTTTGTTGCCAACCAACACCACAGCTGCAGAGCTATTCAAGTCTTTGAATGATTACATATCAGGAAAACTGAATTGGTCATTTTGTGTCTGTATATGCATGGATGGAGCGGCTGCTACTACTGGACAGCTTTCTGGTTTCACTATTCGGGTCAAAGAGGTCGCTTCTGGATGTGAGTCTACACACTGTGTTATCCATAGTGAAATGCTGGCTAGTCAAAAATGTCACCTGAACTTAACAATGTTTTTCAGGTTGCGATTAAAATTATCAACCACATTAAAGTACATGCCCTTAACTCACATCTGTTCGTGCAGCTCTGTAAGGAAATGGACACAGAACACACACATCTTCTCTTATACATAGAAGTGAGATGGCTTTCTAAAGGTAGATCACTGGCCAGAGTTTTTGAATTTCATGAGCCACTCCAGATATTTCTTTAGAAAAACAGTCACCACTGGCAGCACACTTCAGTGACACAGAATGGGTTGCAAAACTTGCTTACTTGTGTGACATATTCAACCTGCTCAATGAACTCAATCTGTCACTTCAGGAGAGAATGCCAACTGTGTTCAAGTTGGCAGATAAAGTGGCTGCATTTAAAGCCAAACTGGAATCATGGGAGCAATGAGTGACCATTGGGATTTTTGACGTTTCAAACGTTAGCAGAGATTTTGAAAGAGACTGAGCCAGGACCTTCTTTCTCCCAGCTGGTGCATGATCACCTATCTCAGCTTTCATAAGAGTTTGAGCATTACTTCCCAACCACAAAAGATCCCCAAACTGGGAAGGAATGGATCTGCAACCCATCTGTAAATAAGCCAGGTGAATCGACTTTGTGCTAGAAGAGGATCAATTGCTTGAGACTGCAAATGACGGTGGCCTTAAAAGTATGTTTGAGACAAATTCAAATCTCCATACATTCTGAATTAAAATCAAGGTGGAATATCCTGAGATTGCCACAAAAGTATTGAAAGGCCTGCTTCCATTTCCAACATCCTATCTTTGTGAATCAGGGTTTTCTACAGTGACAGCAACCAAAATGAGATTATGGAGTAGACTGGACATAAGCAACACACTTCGGGTGTCACTGTCTCCCATCACCTCCAGATGGGACCATCTAGTTGCAGGAGAACAAGCTCAGGGCTCCCACTGATTCTGCATTATGCTGAGTTGTATAATTATTTCATTACATATTACAATGTAATAATAATAGAAATAAAGTGCACAGTAAATGTAATGCTCTTGAGTCATCCTGAAACCATCCCCCACCCCAGTCTGTGGAAAATTTTCTTCCACGAAACTGGTCCCTGGTGCCAAAAAGGTTGGGGACTGCTGTGTTACCTGTGAGCTTTTCCATTTGTAATTTTCTTTTTTCTAGTTGTGACCTTTTCTTTTCCACTTAGAGAAGTTCCTTTAGCATTTGTTTTGGTGGTGCTGAATTCTCTTAGCTATTGCTTGTCTGTAAAGCTTTTGATTTCTCCCTCGAATCTGAATGAGATCCTTGCTGGGTAGAGTAATCTTGCTTGTAGGTTCTTCCCTTAATCATTTTAAATATATCATGCCACTCCCTTCTTGCCTGCAGAGCTTCTGCTGAGAAATCAGCTGATAACCTTAGGGAGTTCCCTTGTATGTTGTCATTTTTCCCTTGCTGCTTTTAATATTTTATCTTTGTCTCTAATTTTTGTTAATTTGATTACTATGTGTCTCAGTGTGTTCCTCTGTGCTTATCCTGCCTGAGACTCTGCACTTCCTGGGCTTCAGTGACTGTTTCCTTTCCCATGTTAGGGAAGTTTTCAGCTATTATCTCTTCAAATATTTTCTCAGGTCCTTTCTCTCTTCTCCTTCTGGAATCTCTATAATGTGAATGTTGTTGCATTTAATGTTGTCCCAGAGGTCTTTGAGGCTGTCTTCATTTCTTTTCATTCTCTTTATTCTCTTCCATGGCAGTGATTTCCACCATTCTGTCTTCCAGGTCACTTATCCATTCTTCTGCCTCAGTTATTCTGCTATTGATTCTTCTAGTGTATTTTTCACTTCAGATATTGTATTGTTCATCTGTTTGTTCTTTAGTTCTTCTAGGTCTTTGTTAAACATTTCTCCTTCTTCTTGATCCTTACCTCCATTCTTTTTCTGATATCCTGGATCATCTTCACTATCATTACTCTGAGTTCTTTTTCCAGATGGTTGCCTATCTCCACTTCACTTAGTTCTTCTGGGGTTTTATCTTGTTCCTTCATCTGGGACATTTTCCTCTGCTGTTTCATTTTGTTTAACTTTCTCTGATTGAGGTTTCCATTCTGTAGGCTGGAGGATTGTAGTTCTTCTTGCTTCTGCAGTCTGCATTCTGGTTGATGAGGTTATCTGAGAAGTTTGTGCAGGTTTCCTGATGGGAACAACTGGTGGTGGGTGGAGCTGGGTCTTGTCCCTCTGGTGGGCAGGGCTGTGCTCTGTAAGACTTTAAGCTGCTTGTCTGTTGATGGGTGAGGTTTTGTTGGTTATTTGGCCTAAAGCTTCCCAACCTTGGAGTCTACAGACTGTATGTTGGGGCTCATGGCGGCTTCCTGGAGGTCTCATGCCAGTGTGTACTCCCCAGCACCACTGCTGCCAGTGTCTTTGTCCCTGCAGTGAGCCACTGCCACCCACCCACCTCCATGCAAGACCCTCCAATACCAGCAGGTAGGTCTGGCCCAGTCTCTTATGGGAGTCACTGCTTTGTTCCCTTGGGTCCTGGTGTGCACGGGTCCTTGTATGCGTCCTCCAAGGGTGAAGTTTCTGTTTCTCCCAGTCCTGTGTAATTCCTTCAATCAACCCCTGCTGACCTTCAAAGTCAGATTCTCTGTGTGCTCTTCTTCCCATTGTTAGACTCCCAGGCTGGGAGTGGGGCTCAGAGCTATCACTCCAGTGGGAAAACTTCTGTGGTATAATTGTTTTCCAGTTTTTGGGTTGCCAACCCAGCAGGTATAGGATTTGATTTTATCATGATTGCACCCCCTCCTACCATCTTGTTGCGGCTTCTTCTTTGTCTTTGGCTGTAGGATATATTTTTTGATAGGTTCCTGTGTTTTTTGTTGATGGTTGTTCAGCAGTTAGTTTTGATTTTGGTGTTCTTATAAGAAGTGGTGAACGCACATCCTTATGCTCTGCTGTCTTGAGTCCCTGCCTCAAAATCCAGGTCAGTTACACACAGTACACTGGGCAGTTGTCCATTGTTGGGCATGTACAGCCTTCCAAGTGTTCAAGTTAAGTCATTAAAAATTCGGGGGCAACAACAGCTGGACAGTCACAGACCTCCCCCACAGGGCCCTGTTCTTATACAACTAGCTGCTCAGAGGGGCAAGCAGAATGCCTTCACTCTGCCCGCAGGTGGATTCCAAAAAGAGATGCCCAGCTTCACCTCTCAAAGCCTCTAGATAGTCATTCCCTCATCTTGGATAGGAATGATTGAAGGAGAAGTATAATCATTCTTAAAATAAATTTTACTATGGTTTAGAATTACAGTCAGATCCAGAAATCACATTTATCCAAGCAATATGAAACCAAAGTTTAAGAAGAATCATTATATTACATTATTGTGACATATAAATTGATAACATTTAGATCTAAATGATTCTACTGACACTGTAGGAATGTTATCTAACCCCACGGCTGTGTTGCTCTTCTTGACTTCTGAGTTCTACTGAGCTAATATACAGAGAAACATTACTTGAGAAGATAATTTTTTTTTTGAAGCAGACTACCAACATCTAATCAAATTTTGGCTGTCACTAAATTCTCATCATGTGAAGCAATTCAGTCACAACATTCAGGCATACTGACACCTAAAGTTTATCTTCACATTTATTGGTACAATAAGTACTTGAAAATTAGATGAACTGGAAGCATGCTCCTGAAACTTAAAACTTGTATTTCCTCTGAACTCTTTGACTTAAAAAGACATTTCACTATCTATCTTCCCAAATACGTTTGAAATTCTAAATCACTCTGTGAACTTTGTACCAAGCACTTAAAATATAAAAATGTAAGTTACACATCTTAAGAAACGAATGTCTAGTTGGGACAGCTTAGTCTCTGTTTTTGTTGTGTACTCCCAGATATAGTCCATGTCCTAATTTTAATATGAGCTAAATTTGTTAGGTTTTCAAATTGTAGTATAATTTGCAAAAACAGGTATGCATGAGTACATGTGAGAGAAAGCCTCCATGCATTTTTAAAAAGAACATTGTGCATATTGAAGTTAATTTCATATATGCAAACACACTTATAAAGTAGCCATACCCAATCATTTGCATGTCCCTCACACATCTCTAGAAGTGAAGGCATTAATACTGTATTATTGCCTTTTTAAAAAAAAATTCTAAACTGTAAGAAACTTGGAGACATTTCATGTCTGTTCCATCTTTGAAAACTTAATTGTACCCTGTGTATTTATTTCTTCAAACATTTCTCTTTTTTTCTCCTGGTATTCTGATAATGCAAAATTACAACTTTTATATTGTCCCAAATTTCTTGGATACGTTATTCCATATTTAATTTTTGGTTTTTTGTGTGTTTTAATTTGGAACATTGGTATTGTGCTGTCTTAAAATTCACTGATTTTTTTCCTCATGTCTACTGATGAAACTGTCAAAGATATTCTTCATTTCTGTTACTTTAGTTTTTACTTCTAGTCATTCTTTTTGATTCTTTCTTGTAAGTTTTCATCTCTAGGCTGACATTACCCATCTGATTTTGCATGTTGTCTACTTTTTTCCATTAAAGCCTGTGGCCAGATCCCTAAGATCTTCTCATATTTGATGATTTACTAGAAGGGCTCACAGAACCTAGAAAAAGTCATGTACGTGTGGTTACTATTTATTACAGTGAAAGAATACAGATTAATATTAGCAAAGGAAAAGGGAACATGGGGAAAAGTCCAGGAAAAAGAAACCAGGCACAAGATTCCTGGTGGAGTTGCACAGACATGCTTAATTCTTCTGTAATGTTATGTAATACATACATAGTATTGTTAATCACAGAGCTCGCCCAATCATTGGTGCCCAGGGTTATTTATTGGGGATCAGTCACATAGACATGTAGCACCTGTGTGACTGACCTCAGTTATTCAGACTCTAGCCTTTGTGAACAAAAACAGGCATTAACCCTATTACCTATTTGATCAAACTGATACCACTTGGTTCAAGGCCTCAGGCATCCAAAAATGCTCTAATCAGGCAGAATAGTCCACAGACACAAGGCTCATCAGGGAGCCAGTCAAGGGCCATTTCTAAACAGGCCTTTCTTGGGAATATGCAATGTGAGCAACCAGGCCTGATGAGTTAATACTTTCCTACACAGAGTGTTTAACATATTATTTATAGTTGTTTTAAATGAATGTCTAATACTTCCAACATCTGGGTCATATCTAAATCTGGTTCTATGGATTGCTTTGTCTTTTTAGTCTGTGTTTTCTCTTACCTTTTGCTATGCTTTGTAATTTTTATATCTCTTTGGATATGCCTGTCTCACCACATTTTGGGGATATCAGTTTGCCCCAAATCTTCAGTTCTCTGATGGGTTCAAAAATGTCATTGATATTCAGTTACTACATATTTTTCTTGCTTTAAGGACAGGAATATCAACTTCCAAGATCTTACATTTCATAAATAAAACCAGAAGTCTCTTCATTTATTTCTCATAGACTAAATAACAGTGTCAGTCCCCAAAACACACAAGGTAGTTTACTTAGAATTGTAAGTAGAAAGTAGTGATGAAAGGAGAATTATAAATGCCAATAATGTTAGCATTTATAGAAGTAGACATGAAATATTGAAAATGGAATAATTCTTTTTTTGGGGGGTTTAATAATTTTTATTGGAGTATAGTTGTTTTACAATGTTGTGTTAGTTTCTACTGTACAGCAAAATGACTCAGCTATACATATACATATATCCCCTCTTTTATGGATTTCCTTCCCATTTAGGTCACCACAGAGCACTAATTCTTCTATTATAGTAATATTTAAAGATTGGATGATTTGGTTGAAACAGAAAATTCAAGTTAGAAAATAGCAGGTTTCATAATTTCAATGTTTAGAGCAGATTTAGGATTGTTACTATTCGGCTGTTGAGTCCTTCAGGAACCAACTAACTGCAGTGATATTTGTATAAAGTGTAAATATATGAAAATCTGTTTTTATAAGTTAAGTTTTGACCCATTGTGTTTTTATTCTTATTGTTTTTTATTGAGGTGTTTTTATAAGTTAAGTTTTGACCCATTGTATTTTTATTCTTATTGTTTTTTATTGAGGTGTAGTTGAGTTACAATATTGTGTTAATTACTGCTGTACAGCAAACTGATTAAGTTATACATATATTCTTTTTTTTAATATTCTTTTCCATTATGGTTATCATGGGATATTGAATATAGTTCTCTGTGCTGTACAGTAGGACCTTGTTGTTTGTCTGTTCTATATATAAAAGCTTACATCTGCTAACCCCAACCTCCCACTCCATCCCTCCCCCAACCCCCTTCCCCTTGGCAACCATAAGTCTGTGCTCTATGTCCATGATTCTGTTTCATAGATAGGTTCATTTGTGTCATATTTTAGATGACACATATAAGTGATATCATATGGTATTTGTCTTTCTCTTTCTGACTTACTAAGATAATCTTTAGTTGCTTCCATGTTGCTGCAAATGGCATTATTTCATTCTTTTTTTATGGCTGGGTAGTAGTCCATTGTATATATGTGCCACATCTACTTTATCCATTCATCTGTCGATGGACATTTAGGTTTTTTCCATGTCTTGGCTATTGTGAATAGTGCTGCTATGAACATAGGGGTGCATGTATCTTTTCTTTTTTAATTTTTATTGGAGTATAGTTGATTTACAATGTTCTGTTGGTTTCAGGTGTATGGCAAAGTTATTCAATTATACATATGTATGTATCCACTCTTCTTTTTCGATTCTTTTCCCATATAGGCTATTATAGACTACTGAGTAGAGTTTCCCATGCTATACAGTAGTTTCTTACTAGTTATCTGTTTTATATATGGTAGTGTGTATATGTCAATACCAATGACCCATTTTTCACTTCTACGCACTCTAAATTTTAACATCGTGTTAAATCTACTTAAAAGTATGACTTAAGGAGAAAGGGAAGAATCAGTTATTCATCTGTACCCACCAGTGTTGAGTAGCAAAGGTGACAGTATTGTGGTGAGGGTTGGAAAAGGGCTCTGCCATTTTTTAAAACTCTTCACTGGAGTAGACAGATGTCTATTTACATTTTATTTTGTGGTTCTAGAAACATCTATGTTTGCACTGGGAAGTACACTGAGGTTTCTTGCATCTGTGGCTTCCTAGACAAGATTAAGAATTGTTACAATGCTTTCTCCTCAAGCAACTTTGTTTTGAGCACTCCTGAGAATGGTTAAGGACTGGATTTTTCATAAAAGAATCAGTATTTATTCACATGAAATAAAATGTCAGAGTTGAAATTATCAATAGTTGAGAGATAAGAAATATGTCTTTTAAATTTATCCAGATCACTTATGTTATTGATTGAAGTGTTTACCATATTGACTAGTTTGGGATGAGTATAATCATGAATATACTCAGTCTCCTAAATATTTACAATATAGTAATGTTTATTACATATGAATAATAATTTTATCTATATAAAAAGATTATTAGGAACTTAAATGCAGCTAATAAGCATCTAATATGCATATGTGAGCAAGAAAGACAAAACAAGAAAAGATATCTTTATTACTTTGCTGATTGATGAAGGTCTGGTAAAGACAGTTATCATATATTTGATCTTTCCTTGGGTGAGAGTGAGCATATTCCAGAAAATGTAGAATGTACTGTAACAATGTAGCTGAAGAGACTCAAGGAAACTTTTTGACGTGTGTGTACGAGTGTGTATGCATGTGCATGCAGATACAGAAATGGCCTATGGGGAATTATAATTCCTTCTGTTAATAAATAATGTTTAAAATAAAATAAAATTTAATTAATGTGTGCATTTTAAGGAATGTTGACAATGTGTGAGCCCTTATTTAGTGGTGTGCTAAAACTGATTTTTACTGGCTCACAATATCTGATTATAAATTTTCAAGAATTTTCAAGCAGTTCTTAAACTGTTGATAGCTTGAAATTGGCCATGGTGGGAGGACTTACACCACAGAAATCAGCAAATATTGTAAATTAGAACTCTTCTTCTTCCCCTCTCGAAAGAGATGGCTTAGCAGTACACCACTACCCATTCTCTTCCTTTGCTTCTTTGGTTGATGACTCAGGTAGTTACTGAGAAAGCCTCTGTACCCCTTATTAAAGGTGAAGACAAGAGCTCAGTTCAATGGTCATAATGCAACTTCCACATAGACCCAAATGCACCCTTCAAGTTTCATGGGTAGCACTGGAATAAAACTCAAGCAAGTGAATTATGCAAAGAATCCAGACTTTTCATGCTCTTTTAAGCATAATTTGTATTCTCCTACCCATGTACAGAATTGACATTTTAAATATGTCAGATAACTGGAAAGGTTTATATTCATAAGTCACAATAGTCACTATTATAATGTATAAAAGGTAATATGAAGGTTATTAGCTTAAAAAATAAAATATATGTGTAGTTAAGCAGATGAATCTCAAAGAACCAATTTATAAAACATCATTAGAAATGAGACAGGAGTAAAACAAACCAATCAATAGCATGCCCTTCCTATGTGTATACAAGGCATCAGGAATAAGTTGTCGTTTTACACATAGTATAATCAAGTCAAAACTAAAGGTAAAGCTTAGGCTCCTCGACAATAGCTAGAATTTTAAAATTCTGACATTTTCATGTCAGAATCTATAAGCTTCAGCTTATAAAAAATTTTTTCTTTAGTTGTAATTTTGAATATGTGGGGTGTCCAAATACATTTTTATAATGTTCCATGTTGTTAAATGCACAGGAAATTATTTAAATGTCTCCAGAAGGCATTTGTTCTGGAATTGTCAAATTGTTTCAATTCATGGAATCAAAGATTTTAAACTCTGTTAATTACACCCATTTGGAAACCGTAGTGGTGAAGCCTTTTTTCTTCTTTTCTCCCTTTTTTTTTTTTTTTTTGTTAAGTTGGACTACAGAATGATCCATTTTTCAGAAATGAGTGCTATATGTCAAAACTTGATTGGGTCCTGCAGTTGAGGAAAAGGAAAAAATTAGTGATAAGCTTCTAAAGTTATTACCTTAGAAAATCAATTATCTACTGTGAGGTAACAACAGTGAACAGCTTTCTGGAAAGATGAGAGAGAAAAGCAGTGAGAGGATTAATGGAGCAGTTAGCACAGTATTGATTAGACCTCAAACTAGCAAATTTAAGTCTGGATCTTGCTAAGAAGGAGTAAAAGTCAATTTGCCCAAATAATAGTTTAATAACTATAGGTGAGAAAAACTTTGAGACATTGCATCATATTATGTGGTACAGAACCACATAAGCTGGATAAAACAGACACACAAGGACATACACATATACACTGACAAAGAATATAAATGAAAGACCTCCCAATGGCTTCATAACTTATTTTTTAGTTTTTTAATCTTTTTTATAATATGCAAAATATCAGGTGAAATATTAACAAGTCATAATATTCAGTTTTAGGAGCTTAATCAGGGAAACCAGGGACAAATTGATTGTTGTACAAACTTTAAAATAGTGAGATTTTGAGACCTATGCTAGAAAGTTTACTTAAGCTTAAAAAACAGAGAAAATTTGATTTAACTGAACATTTTACTCTACTTTAAAAATTTGACAGTCCTCCTACATTTGGGGAGTTATATGTACTTAGGGTTTAAATTGATTCTCATTAGTCAAAACATTAAGAATGATACTATTAACTAAACAAAACCCTGTTATTCTGATACTTCTGTAAGTCCCTAAAATGCTAAAATTAAAAGCAAATGATTCAGGGGCTTCCCTGGTGGCGCAGTGGTTGGGAGTCCGCCTGCCGATGCAGGGGACACGGGTTCGTGCCCCGGTCCAGGAAGATCCCACATGCCGCGGAGCGGCTGGGCCCGTGAGCCATGGCCACTGAGCCTGCACGTCCAGAGCCTGTGCTCCGCAACGGGAGAGGCCACAACAGTGAGAGGCCCGCGGACGGCAAAAAAAAAAAAAAAAAGATTCAAAGAAATTGTTGTGCATGTGTCTGTCAGTGTGTGTTTGTGGGGATGCTATCTGCAATATATGTGATAGATGAGAATCATATAGTGAACATCATAAAATCATTTGAAAAAATAAAATATATACACACACAGAAGTCTCGAGAAACCGTCACAGTAAAATTTATGGAGAGGGCCTAGGGTTTATGTTTTGCTATTTTAATTTTAGGTACAACTTGAAACTTTTCAATCTTACATGTTTTCCATTTTAGTTTTTTTTTTTTTTTTTTCATTTTAGTTTTTAAATGTTAATAAGGATAAAATGTGAATTAGGATTTTAGTCCATCTTGGTTTTCATATGTGCATACATAATGGTTTTCAAGGTTTTAAAAAATTTCTTTGAATCCATGGAATAAAACAATCTACCTATTCCTTTTCTTTTTAACCTTAAGGTTCTTTTCCTCAAGCTTCACTTACAAAATAGTAATCCCATGATTTGAAGGTAGAAACAAACAAAAATAATTGTCAAGTTTGACTGGAAGCAAATAGTTACATTTCACATTACACTAATGTAGTGGCTGGCTACATAGAGTATTTATTTTAAAATAATATACCTATAGTTTTGTTTCAGTGTGATCAATGAGTTGTATAGGGTATCTCATGCCTTCCAGCATTCTACTTTGACTTGTTTTAGTTTGGGATTTCTTTCCCAATCAGTTTTCACTCTAGCATTTTAGTTTACACATTATTAAATAAAAAACTAAAGGCTTATGGATAGATATACTGCAAGGAATTAGTATTACAGTCACATTTATGTTTGTCCAACTTAGAGGCAAATTCCTGTCTAACAAGTGAACTGTGACCTCTTCACTGATAAAATGGTAAAGCTAGGACTATGATAAATAGTCACACCACAAATATTAGCTGTTTAGCAGTTGTTTTTCAAATAAACCATCTGGCTACATGCTCTACAAGTGTCCTGAGAGAAGAATAGTCACACAATAACATCAAGAAATGAATAAAGAGTTATAAGGAGTATATTTGGTGTGCTTATAAATACATATCTGCAAAATTTCAGTTTCACCTTGAAACTTTCCATTTTGTCTAAGCATTAAATTGATATGACCAAAGGCATGCTATTTAAAAATTCTTAAGTCATTACTGAGTAGGATAAAAATCAAAATTTATTGGCAGTATTTATACTAAGTAGCTACAAGTGTTCAAATGAATAAATGAATCAGCTTGTCCACACTTAATTCAACTGCTTAATAAAAATAGATTTGTACTTCTCCTTGGTCATGTGACCACTAATTACAGTAGAATTTCCTGTGCTTGGATTATTTAACTTAAAAGTTTACCTAGTGTCAAGATGGATTGAATAGATAAGTGAAATACAGAATGTAAGAAAAAATAATAATAAAATAATTTTCAGTATAAGGTATTGGCCACTCTAGTTTTCTGAAAGGAATAAAATCAAGAATGCCTAATGAAATTACAAAGTAACTCAAGGGTTGTATCATACTATCGGAATAAGACAATTCAGGCTACTTTTATGTGTCCCTGATTATATCTTTTCAATGTGATTGCTGAGAAATCTCAAGATTTATTTTCAGTAATGCTCAGGTCTCAATGACAAGCCAAATTCTCTTTTGTTTTATCTTGTTTTCCTCTTTTATGTTTGTTCATTTATCAACAACTATGTATTGGGCAGAACCTGTATTGAGATATTGTCTTAAGGTTTTATTATATGTATATTTTTTTTCAAGAAAAAGAAATGCCACCTGATCACCAAAGTTTATAATCTCAATATGAATTTTATTCACCAGAAATGAAACAATGTTCCTTTACTAGTGTTCATTTAGGAGGTAACCAAAAAAGGATACAATGATTTTAAATCATATCTCCCAGTCTTCAAACTTTGATGTTTTAAATAGAAGAATGAATAGGAAGATAGTACATTTGGATGGAGAGGACCTGATATAAAATAAAAACGTAATGACCTCAAGGTGATGGTAAAACAATCAAATAGAAATAGTACAAAAGAAATGAAATGAAACTTTTTTTTAAAAAAAGTATTTCCTTTTTGAAGATTGAATGCTATATGTTATATAAGCAAATATTTGTTTTTTAGTATTGGGATGGACTGGAAATTTATAAGTTTAGAACTGGAAAGATCCTTTTCAGTTTAATATATCTGTGTTATTATGTCTCTATCAAACAGATAATAAACAAAACTATTCTTGTTAATGGACGTTTGGGCCTGTATTCCCATGTACTTAATTTCATCACTCCTTCATGCAGTTGCATCTGGGTATTTGTAAAATAGGGCTAAATGTATCCTATTAAGACAGACGGCTGACCAAGATAATCTAATGAGTTTCCTATATTTGCAGCAATTTCTTCTTGTCAGCAACAAAATGAATGTATAGAAAAGATTTATTTCCTATTAGGACTTCACTAGTTTTTGTTTTGTTTTTTTTTTTTTTTTTTTGCTGTACACGGGCTTCTCACTGCTGTGGCCTCTCCTGCTGCGGAGCACAGGCTCCAGACATGCAGGCTCAGGGGCCATGGCTCACGGGCCCAGCCACTCCGCGGCATGTGGGATCTTCCCAGACCAGGGCAAGAACCCATGTCCCCTGCATTGGCAGGCGGAGGACTTCAGTAGTTTTTACTAAGTACAACATTTAAGGAAAGAATAAGAGTTAAACCTGACATACTTAAGTGGAAAATTACATCCTCTTCTCAATGCAAATAATCTAGAGTAACAATCGAATTTGACATATAATTCATGTGTTAAATTATAATTGGACCCATCACAGAAGCTATATCAGTGGACCATCTACTAACAACAGGCTTTTCAAATTTTGAGAGCATGAAATAAAATATACACATAATATGCAATTCAGTGTCTCAAAGTGTCAAAACAAAGTTTCATATTTAAGTCATCTGAGAGTACCACAAACTGCTAACTTTCAGGATTTTAATTAGAGATGCAAAGTAGACATATCTTTTATTATTTCATACCAACCATTAGTATATTTAGAATTGGGAAATAGGCTATAAATTAAGTTGAATGACAGACAAGTATATGTTTACGAAGGTAAGAATAGATGTCAAATAATGCATTTCTATAGCATATTTACAGCTCAAACCTCATCACACAAATGAGTCCCAAGAATAATAGTCCCACAGATTAAAAACTAACAATTTTAGCAACCAAGTGTTGATTAGTGCTTTTTAAAATGTTGAGCAATTTTGATAAATATTAGTTAAATAAAATTGAATTCTTCTCTTTCTGAAATGTTAACACCTTGTATTCAAAAGCATAAAAAGTAATATTTTAAAATTATTTTTTATTAAGTATCTTTGATTTGATTTGTTCAGCCAAAATAAAGGGGTTATTAATTTTTCATATTAAAACTTTCTAATACTAATGCTTATGATTCACTTTCATATGGAAGCTCAACGTGTCCTCTTAGAAGATTCCAGGAATTATGTTTGAACACATTCAAAGTTTTATTATTACTTGAGTTTAGACATTTTGTAAACAGTTGCTTAATCACAACATGCATGTGATTTTAGTGGTACTCTGCTGTATTGAGAAGGTAAATGTGTGTTATTCAATATTTAACAGCTAAGAAATTAACTATTCTTTCTATGATAATTTTTAACTTTGTAAAAATAAAACAAAACAATGTCTGGCATTGTTGAAAGGAAGTGAGCATTTACCAGTAGGGCTTTGACTCAAATGAATTGATACTTGTAATATTTAAGTAGGACAAAAGGTCTACTTGGGAATATTCATAAGAGCTGTGTGAAATATTTTGCCGTGCAAAGTATTCAGAGGAGAATGCTTATATTCATAGGAAGGGAAATGCCAAGAAAGGCAAACAGAATTATAGTCATGAGGGAATTGGAATTGCAAAGGGCAAAATGTGAACCAAGGGAAAAAACAAGCTGCTATCAGGGATGAGGTGAAGCAGGCATCAAGAAGGTATAAAGCCAATAATTTCAGGAGACAATAGAGCAAAACTACATTTTAAGGACAGTGAATCAATACTGTGAACCACCTCTCTTTTGTTAAAGTGATTGTATATCTCCAGTTTTGCCTCAGCAGTCATTTGGCACAATGTCCTTTCATTGTTTGGCTGAATGATTCAATGGAAACTTCTCAGCCTCTTGCTTATGTACACATTAATTATATGTCACACATGTATCTTATGGTAGGACTGTGGCCATCAAAGTCTGAGATTTTAGGCAGGCCTGTAATGTGACCAGAGAGTCTCAACATTAGGAAATAGAAACATATTACTTGGTAATAGATTTTTAAGTGCTGAATATTCATAAATGAATAGAGGGGTAGTTTTATTATCTCAGTGGAAGGAATCAGTGGCTTATATAATAACGACCATGTAGACTGTTGGAGTCGATTGGAAATTGCTGAGTAAGGGGGTTGGATCCAATTTATAGTGGGGTTTATTTTAGGGTTATTGTTTAAGTGCTTTGGAAGGAGGGATTTTGGTGAGTTGGGAAACTTGTGCTTCTAAGACAGAACTTCACCCTGCTTGTTTTGAAGTCCAGGGTGCATAAATAACAATAGAAAGAAAAAACAAAGACCGTCATACCTACATTTTCCTAAATGTGTATGCCATTATATATACTCCAGATAGATCTCTCATAAAGTGGAGTTCAGTACCTAGAATATATTTTGTTCCTGGTAATAAAGTTGAAATCAATTGTAATCAATTTCTATAAGAAGAAATACAAAAGCGTAGATGAATAGATTTAGGCTAAGGGGAAACAAGATTCCCTATGTTATAATGAAGTGTGTTGGTTGTATGTACAAGACACTGGGGTAGGCTACACACAGTTTGGGTTGATGAAATATTTCTTCCCCTGAGGGTTGCATGTGAAGAATGGATTTTATTTAATAATGTAAGAAGAGAATAAGCAAGACCTATCAGAAATATAAACCCCTACTGAAAAAACAAGTATCTGGAAACTTTGAGGTTTACCGGTTACATTTCTCTTTAAATTTGAGATAACTTGAAATATCACAATACATATAGAGAAGGAGACAATCAAAGAATTTCTGGCTATATTTACATTTTGGTGGGATTTAAACATAAAGTTGTCAGGAGTATGGTAAGAATAAGTGCATTTGACTTTATACACTGATGATGTTCTTGTTATAGATGAAGTTATCTGCTGTGGTCTTAGATTTTCAATCCTAAATTTAGGTAATAAAAAAATCAGATCCCTACACCTTTGAAACATGATGGGCTACTGTGAGTCTAAAGGAATATGAAAAAATACATTTAGTTACTATAAGCTCCAGTAATATGCAATTTTTCCCTTACCTTCTTAACAGCTCAAAAATCAACACAGTGACCATTATTCTCTTATAAGCTCTAATTTATTAATAGAGAATTCCCTGGAAGAGGTAGTACAGTTATCAAATATTAGAGTAATGGAATAGTTGAGAGACCTGTTGGTCACTAAAGACCTGGCATATTCCATTTACCTATTTATTTATTTTGTGTGTATATGAATATGAGTACACATTTATTTGTGGTATATAACTATTCACTTAAAACCAAACTTTATTTTTCAGTTTCACAAGGGCTTCTTTCTTCTTTCTTCCTTTTTTTTTTTTTTGACATTTAATTGGCATTCAATATTACATTAGTTTCAGTTATACAACATAATGATTTGGTATTTGTATATAATATGAAATGATCACTAGAATAAGTCTAATGTTCATCACAATGTACAGTTACAGAGTTTTTTCTTGTGATAATTTTAAAGATCTACTTTCTTAGCAACTTTCAAATACGGAATACAGTAGTATTAACTATAGTTGCCATGTTATATATTATATCCACATGACTTATTTTATAACTGGAAGTTTGTATCTGTTGACTCCACTTATCCATTTCACCACAGCCCTCTCCCCTGCTCTGGCAACCACCAATGTGTTCTCTGTAACTATGAGCTTGGTTTATTTTTTTAGATTCTGTGTATAAATGAGATCATACAGTATTTCTCTTTCTCTGTCTGACTTATTGCACTTAGCATAATGCCCTCAAGGTTCATCTGTGTTGTTACAAATGGCAAGATTTCATTCTTTTTCACAGCTGAGTAATATTCCTGTGTGTGTGTGTGTGTGTGTGTGTACACACTACATTTCTTTTTTCATACCTTGGCTATTGTAAATAATGCTGCAATGAACATGAGAGCGTATATATATTCTTTCAAGTTACCAGTGTTGTTTTTTTTAGATATATACCCAGAAGTGGAATTGCTGGATCATATGGTAGTTCTATTTTTTTTTAACATCTTTACTGGAGTATAATTGCTTTACAATGGTGTGTTAGTTTCTGCTTTTTCATTTACAAAGTGAATCAGCTATATATATATATATATATATATATATATATATATACACATACCCATATCTCCTCAATCTTGCGTCTCCCTCCCACCCTCCCTATGCCACCCCTCTAGGTGGTCACAAAGCACCGAGCTGATCTCTCTGTGCTATGCGGCTGCTTCCCACTAGCTATCTGTTTTACATTTGGTAGTGTATATACGTGCATGCCACTCTCTCACTTCATCCCAGGTTACCCTTCCCACCCTGTGTCCTCAAGAACATTCTCTACGTCTGCATCTTTATTCCTGTCCTGCCCCTAGGTTCTTCAGAACCTAGTTTTGGTTTTTTTTTTAGATTCCATATATGTGTGTTAGCATGCGGTATTTGTTTTTCTCTTTCTGACTTACTTCACTCTGTATGACAGACTTTCGGTCCATCCACCTCACTACAAATAACTCAATTTCGTTTCTTTTTATGGCTGAGTAATATTCCATTGTATATATATGCTACATCTTCTTTATCCATTCATCTGTCAATGGACACCTAGGTTGCTTCCATATCCTGGCTATTGTAAATAGTTCTGCAATGAACATTGTGGTGCATGTATCCTTTTGAAATATGGTTTTCTCAGGCTATATGCCCAATAGTGGGATTGCTGGGTCATACAGTAGTTCTATTTTTAGTTTTTTAAGGAACCTCCATACTGTTCTCCATAGTGGCTGTATCAATTTACATTCCCACCAACAGTGCAAGAGGGTTCCTTTTTCTCCTCAACCTCTCCAGAATTTATTGTTTGTAGATTTTTTGATGATGGCTATTCTTACTGGTGTGAGGTGATACCTCATTGTAGTTTTGATTTGCATTTCTCTAATGATTAGTGATGTTGAGAATCCTTTCATATGTTTGTTGGCAATCTGTATATCTTCTTTGGAGAAATGTCTATTTAGGTCTTCTGCCCATTTTTGGATTGGGTTGTTTTTGTGATATTGAGCTGCATGAGCTGCTTGTAAATTTTGGAGATTAATCTTTTGTCAGTTTGCAAATATTTTCTCCCGTTCTGAGGGTTGTCTTTTCATCTTGTTTATCATTTCCTTTGCTGTGCAAACTTCTAAGTTTCATTAGGCCCCATTTGTTTATTTTTTTTTAATTTCCATTTCTCTAGGAGGTGGGTCAAAAAGAATCTTGCTGTGATTTATGTCATAGCGTGTTCTGCCTATGTTTTTCTCTAAGATTTTCTCTAAGAGTTTTATAGTGTCTGGCCTTACATTTAGGTCTTTAATCCATTTTGAGTTTATTTTTGTGCATGGTGTTAGGGAGTGTTCTAATTTCATTCTTTTACATGTAGCTGTCCAGTTTTCCCAGCACCACTTATTGAAAAGGCTGTCTTTTCTCCATTGTATATTCTTGCCTCCTATATCAAAGATAAGGTGACCATATGTACGTGGGTTTATCTCTGGGCTTTCTATCCTGTTCCACTGATCTATATATCTGGTTTTGTGCCAGTACCATACTGTCTTGATGACTATAGGTTTGTAGTATAGTCTAAAGTAAGGAAGCCTGAGTCCTCCAGCTCTGTATTTCTTTCTCAAGATTGCTTTGGCTATTTGGGGTCTTTTGTGTTTCCATAAAATTGTGAAATTTTTTGTTCTAGTTCTGTGGAAAGTGCTTTTGGTAGTTTGATAGGGATTGCATTGAATCTGTAGATTGCTTTGGGTAGTATAGTCATTTTCACAATGTTGATTCTTCCAATCCCAGAACATGGTATATCTCTCCATCTGTTGGTATCATCTTTAATTTCTTTCATCAGTGTCTTATAGTTTTCTGCATACAGGTATTTTGTCTCCTTAGGTAGGTTTATTCCTAGGTATTTTATTCTTTTTGTTGCAATGGTAAATGGGAGTGTTTCCTTAATTTCTCTTTCACATTTTTCATCATTAGAGTATAGGAATGCAAGAGATTTCTGTCATTAATTTTGTATCCTGCTACTTAACCAAATTCACTGATTAGCTTTAGTAGCTTTCTGGTAGCATCTTTAGACTTCTCTACATATAGTATCATGTCATCTGCAAACAGTAACAATTTTAGTTCTTCTTTTCCAATTTTGATTCCTTTTATTTCCTTTTCTTCTGTGATTGTTGTGCTAAAACTTCCAAAACTGTGTTGAATAATAGTGGTGAGAATGGGCAACCTTGTTTTGTTCCTGATCTTAGTGTAAATGGTTTCAGTTTTTCACTGTATAGATTATGTTGGCTGTGAGTTTGTCATATATGGCCTTTATTATGTTGTGGTAAGCTCCCTCTATGCCTACTTTCTGGGGCAGTTTTATCATAAATCAGTGTTGAATTTTGTTGAAAGCTTTTTCTGCATCTATTGGGATGATCATATGTTTTTTCTCCTTCACTTTGCTAATACAGTTCATCACATTGATTGATTTGTGTATATTGAAAAATCCTTGCATTCCTGGAATAAACCCCACTTGAACATGGTGTGTGATCCTTTTAATGTGCTGTTGGATTCTGTTTGCTAGTATTTTGTTGAAGAGTTTTGTATCTCTGTTCATTAGTGGTATTGGCCTGTAGTTTTCTTTTTTTGTCAGGGTGATGGTGACCTCGTAGAATGAGTTTGGGAGTGTTCCTCCCTCTGCTATATTTTGGAAGAGTTTGAGAAGACTAGTTGTTAGCTCTTCTCTAAATGTTTGATAGAATTCGCCTGTGAATCTATCTGCTCCTGGGCATTTGTTTGTTGGAAGATTTTTAATAACAGTTTCAATTTTAGGACTTGTGATTGGTGTGTTTTAATTTTCTATTTCTTCCTGGTGCAGTCTCAGATGGTTGTTCTTTTCTAAGATTTTTTCCATTTTTCCAGGTTTTCTATTTTATTGGCATATAATTGCTTGTAGTAATCTCTCATGATCCTTTGTATTTCTGCTGTGTCAGTTGTTACTTCTCCTTTTTCTTTAACACTGACTTTCACCCATGGACATATCATCCAAAATGAAAATAAATAAGGAAATACAAGCTTCAAATGACATTAAACAAGATGGACTTAATTGATATTTATAGGACATTCCATCACAAAACAACAGAATACACTTTCTTCTCAAGTGCTTTGGCACATTCTCCAGGATAGATCATATCTTGGTTCACAAATCAAGCCTTGGTTAATTTAAGAAAATTGAAATTGTATCAGGTATCTTTTCCAACCACAACACTAGATATCAATTACAGGAAAATATCTGCACAAAATACAAACACATGGAGGCTAAACAATACATTATTAAATAACCAAGGGATCACTGAAGAAATCAAAGAGGAAATAAAAAAATACCTAGAAACAAATGACAATGAAAACACGATGAACCAAAATCTATGGGATTCAGCAAAAGTAGTTCCAAGAGGGAAGTTTATAGCAATAAAATCCTACCTCAAGAAACAAGAAAATTCTCAAATAAACAACCTAACCTTACACCTAAAGCAATTAGAGAAAGAAGAATCAAAAAAACCCAAAGTTAGCAGAAGGAAAGAAATCATGAAGATCAGATCAGAAGTAAATGAAGAAGAAATGAAGGAAACAATAGCAAAGATCAAGAAATCTAAAAGCTTGTTCTTTGAGAAGATAAAAAACACTGATAAACCGTTAGCCAGACTCATCAAGAAAAAAAGAGAGAAGACTCAAATTAATAGAATTAGACATGAAAAAGGTAGTTTTATTTTTAAGATTTTAAGGAACCTGCATACTGTTTTACATAGTGGCTGTGCCAATTTACATTCCCACCAACAGCGCACAAGGGTTCCCTTTTCGTCACATCTTGGACAGCACTTGTTATTTCTTGTCTTTTTTGACAATAGCCGTTCTGATGAGTATGAGGTGATATCTCATTGTAGTTTTGATTTGCATTTCCCTGATGATTAGTGTTTTTGAGCACATTTTTATGTACCTGTTGGCTATCTGCATGTCTTCTTTGGAAATATGTCTATTGAGACCTTCTGCCCACTTTTCTTTTTCGATTTTTAATACATTTATTTATTTTTTATTTATTTTTATTTTTGGCTGCATTGGGTTTTTGTTGCTGTGTGCGGGCTGTCTCTAGTTGAGGTGAGCAGGGGTTTCTCTTCGCTGCGGTGTACAGGCTTCTGATTGAGGTGGCTTCTCCCGTTGCAGAGCACGAGCTCTAGGTGTGTGGGCCTCAGTAGTAGTGGCTTGCGGGCTCTAGAGTGCAGGCTCAGTAGTTGTGGCACATGGGCTTAATTGTTCTGTGGCCTGTGGGATCTTCCCAGATCAGGGGTCAAACCTGTGTCCCCTGCATTGGCAGATGGATTGTTAACCACTGCGCCACTAGGTAAGTCCCTTTGCCCATTTTTCAATCAGAGTGTTTTTCTGTTATTGAGTTATATGTGTTTATTATACATTTTGCATGTTAACTTGTTAATAGAAATGTGATTTGCAACTATTTTCTCCAATACAGTAGGTTGCCTTTTCACTTTGTTGATGGATTCCTTTGCTGTGCAGAAGGTTTTTATTTTGATGCAGTCCCACTTGTATTTTTTTCTTTTTCTTGCCTTTGCTTTTAGTGTCAAATCCGAAAAATCATCACCCAGACCTATGTCAATAAGCTTACCACCTATGTTTTCTTCTAGGGATTTTATGTTTTTAGGTCTTAAATTCAGTTCTTTAATCCATTTTGAGTTAATTTTTGTGTATTGTGTAAGTGGTCCAGTTTCATTCCTTTGCATGGCTCTCCAATTATCCCAATACCACTTATTGAAGAGACTGTAAATTCCCCATTGTATATTCTTGACTCCTTTGTTATGAATTAATTGACCATATACGTGTGAGTTTATCTTGGTGCTCTCTATTCTGTTCCATAGATCTGTGTGTTTGTTTTTATGCCAGCACCATACTGTTTTGATTACTATAGCTTTGTAATATAGTCTGAAATCAGGGCACATGATGCCTCCAGCTTTGTTCTTCTTCCTCAAGATTGTTTTGGCTATTCAGGGTTTTTTTTGTTCCATACAAGTTTTAGAATTATTCATTCTATTTATATTTTATGCAGTTGTAAAGGTAATTGTTTTCTTAATTGTTCTTTGTGATAGTTCATTATTAATATATAGAAACACAATAGAATTCTGTACCTTGTTTTTGTATCATGCAACTTCACTGAATTCATGTGTTAGTTCTAATTAATTAGTTCTTTGGTGAAGTATTTAGTGTTTTCTATATAATACCATGTCATCTGCCAAGAATGACAGTTTTACTTCTTTTCCAATTTGGATGTCTTTTATTTCCTTTTCTAGCCAGAGCCTAATTGCTCTGGCTTGGACTTTCAGTACTGTGTTGAATAAAATAGTAAGAGTGGGAATTCTTATCTTACTCCTGATCTCAGAGGAAAAGTGTAAGCTTTTCACCATTGAGTATGATGTTAGATCTGGGTTTGTCACATATGACCTTTATTAGATACAGTTCTTTTATTATAAAATTTTATCATAAATCACTGTTGAGTTTTGTCAAATGCTTTTTTTTCTGTATCTGTTGACATGATCATGTAATTTTTATTCATTTTGTTAATGTGGTGTGTCACATTTTTGTGGATTTCTGAACCATCCTTGAATCCCTGGAATAAATCCCATTTAATCATGATGTGTGATCCTTTTAATGTATTGTTGAATTATGTTTGCTAATATTTTGTGGAAGATTTTTGCATCTATGTTTTTCAGGGATATTGGTCTGTAATTTTCTTTACTTGTGGCATCATTGTCTGGTTTTAGTATCGGGGTAATACTGTTTTTGTGAAATGTGTTTGGAAGTATATATTTGTTTGTTGGGAGGTTTTTCAATCTCCTTACTATTGATCAGTCAAGATATTCAATTTCTTTGTGATTCCATCTTGTAGATTATGTTTCTAGGATTTCATCCATTTCTTCCAGTTTGTCAAAGTTATTAGTGTATAATTGTTCATAGTAGTCTCTTATGTCCTTTGTGAATCTGGTAATCAGTTGTAATTATCTATATCTGATTTCAATTATCTGACTCCTCTTTCTTTTTCTTGGTTGGTCTAGTTAAAGTTTTATAAATTTTGTTTATCTTGTCAAAGACCCTTCTCTTAGTTTCATTGATATTTCTATTGTCTTTTTAGCCTCTATATTGCATTTATGTTCACTCTGATCATTATTTCCTACCTTCTACTCACCTGGGGCTTTGCTGTTCTTTTTCTAGTTCCTTGAGACATAAGTCAGTTTGTTTATTTTCAAATATTTCTATTTCTTGATGGAGGCATTTTCCACCATGACCTTCCTTCTCAGAACTGCTTTTGCTGCATCTCCCAAGTTTTGTTACGTTATATTTCCATTTTCATTTCTCTCAAGGTATTTTTTTAAATTTCTCTTTTGATTTCTTCATTGACTTATTGGTTGTTCAATAACATGTTGTTTAATCTCAACATATTTGTGAATTTTCCAGTTTTCTTCTTGTAATTGATCTCTAGTTGCATACCACTGTGGTTGGAAAAGATACTTGATATGTTTTCAGTCTTCTTCAGTTTATCAAGACTTGTTTTGTGGCCTAACAAATGACCTATCTTCCTGAATGTTCCATGTACACTTGAAAACAATGAGTATTCTTTTACTTTTGCATGGAACGTTCTATTATACAGTTGACCCTTGGATGACACAAGTTTGAACTTGGCAGGTATACTTATACATAGGGTTTTTTCAACAAATACTTCAGTACTACATGATCTACAGTTGGTTGAACCACAGATGTGGAACTGCAGAAATGGAGGGATGGCTGTAAATTTTATAACAGATTTTCAACTGTGTGTGTGGGGTCAGCATCCCTAATCCTCACATTGTTCAATTGTCAACTCTATATCTGTTAAATGTTGTTTAAAGCTGATGTTTCCTTATTGATTTTCTGTCTGAATAATCTATCCAATGATGTACATGGGTTATTAAAGTCCTCTATTATTATTGTATTGCTATTTCTCCCTTTATGTCCATTAATATTTGCTTCATGTATGTTGGTGCTCCTATGTTTGGTGCACATACATTTATAAATATATCTTCTTGCTGGATTGACCCCTTTATTATTATATAATGCCCTTCTTTGTTCTCTATTACAGTCTTTGTTTTAAAGTCTCTTTGGCCTGATGTAAGTATAGCTACTCCAGCTTTCTTCTGGTTTCCATTTACATAGAACATCTTTTACCATTCCTCACTTTCAGCCTGTGTGTGTCCTTATAACTTTCTTTAGTGGTATGGTTTCATTTTCTGTTGTACATAGATACTAACATATCTACTACAAACATATATACTACATGTTTTCCTCTTTGGTTACCACAAGGTGTATATATAAAAACTTATATTTATTAATTTCTTTTAACATCTTTATTGGGGTATAATTGCTTTACAATGGTGTGTTAGTTTCTGCTTTATAACAAAGTGAATCAGTTATACATATACATATGTTTCCATATCTCTTCCCTATTGCGTCTCCCTCCCTCCCACCCTCCCTATCCCACCCCTCCAGGCGGTCACAAAGCACCGAGCCGATATCCCTGTGCCATGCAGCTGCTTCCCAGTAGCTATCTACCTTACCTTTGTTAGTGTATACATGTCCATGCCTCTCTCTCGCCCTGTCACAGCTCACCCTTCCCCCCTCCCCATATCCTCAAGTCCATTCTCCAGTAAGTCTGTGTCTTTATGTCTGTCTTACCCCTAGGTTCTTCATGACATTTTTTTCCTTAAATTCCATATATATGTGTTAGCATACAGTATTTGTCTTTTTCTTTCTGACTTACTTCACTCTGTATGACAGACTCTAGGTCTATCCACTTCATTACAAATAGCTCAATTTCGTTTCTTTTTATGGCTGAGTAATATTCCATTGTATATATGTGCCACATCTTCTTTATCCATTCAACTGATGATGGGCACTTAGGTTGTTTCCATCTCCGGGCTATTGTAAATAGAGCTGCAATGAACATTTTGGTACATGACTCTTTTTGAATTTTGGTTTTCTCAGGGTATATGCCCAGTAGTGGGATTGCTGGGTCATATGGTAGTTCTATTTATAGTTTTTTAAGGAACCTCCATACTGTTCTCCATAGTGGCTGAACCAATTCACATTCCCACCAGCAGTGCAAGAGTGTTCCCTTTTCTCCACACCCTCTCCAGCATTTATTGTTTCTAGATTTTTTGATGATGGCCATTCTGACTGGTGTGAGATGATATCTCATGGTAGTTTTGATTTGCATTTCTCTAATGATTAATGATGTTGAGCATTCTTTCATGTGTTTGTTGGCAGTCTGTATATCTTCTTTGGAGAAATGTCTATTTAGGTCTTCTGCCCATTTTTGGATTGGGTTGTTTGTTTTTTTGTTATTGAGCTGCATGAGTTGCTTGTATGTTTTGGAGATTAATCCTTTGTCAGTTGCTTCATTTGAAAATATTTTCTCCCATTCTGAGGGTTGTCTTTTGGTCTTGTTTATGGTTTCCTTTGCTGTGCAAAAGCTTTGAAGTTTCATTAGGTCCCATTTGTTTATTTTTGTTTTTATTTCCATTCCTCTAGGAGGTGGGTCAGAAAGGATCTTGCTGTGATTTATGTCATAGAGTGTTCTGCCTATGTTTTCCTCTAAGAGTTTGATAGTTTCTGGCCTTACACTTAGATCTTTAATCCATTTTGAGCTTATTTTTGTGTATGGTGTTAGGGAGTGATCTAATCTCATACTTTTACATGTACCTGTCCAGTTTTCCCAGCACCACTTATTGAAGAGGCTGTCCTTTCTCCACTGAACATTCCTGCCACCTTTATCAAAGATAAGGTGTCCATATGTGCATGGGTTTATCTCTGGGCTTTCTATCCTGTTCCATTGATCTTTCTAAAACATATTTATAATAGTCTATTCTAAATTGATAACAACTAAAGTTTGAATGCATTCTAATGCTGTATATTTTTAACCTCTCCTCTACATTTTATGTTTTGATGTCACATTTTACATTTTACATCTTTTTATCTTGTACATCCCTTAAGTAATTGTTGTAGTCAATTATTTTTACTACTTTTGTGTTTTAATATTCATTACTAGCTTTATACGTGAATTTAGCCACTACTTTTACTATATATTAACCTTTAGTAGTGAGATTTCATATGTTTTATTGTTCCCAATTAGTGCTCTTTATTTTCAACTTAAAGAAGTCCCTTTAACATTTCTTAAGAGGCTTGTTTAGTTGTGATGAACACCTTTATTTTTTGCTTGTCCATAAAACTCTTTATAACTCATTCAATTCTGAATGATAACTTTGCCAGTTGGATAGAGTATTCTTGGTTAGAAGTTTGTTTTTTTCCCTAGTATATTGTGTTTTTTTTGTTTGTTTGTTTTTGTTGTTTTTGTGCTACTCTCTTTTGGCCTGAAAAGTTTGTGTTGAAAAAAAAATCTGAGAGTCTTTTTGGGGTCCCCTTGTATATAACAAGTTGTCTCTTGCTGCTTTTAAGATTCTCTTCTTATCTTTAAATTTTGATAATTTAATTATAATGTGTCTTGTTTGGGCCTCTTTGAGTTCATCTTGTTTGGAACTCTCTGAACTTCCTGGATCTGGATGTCTATTTCTTTCCCCAAATTTGGGAAGTTTTTAGCCATTATTTCTTCAAATAAGATTTCTGTCTCTTCCTCTCTCTTTTCTTCTTCTGGGGGCCTTGTGATGCAAATGTTCATCTGCTTGATGTCTTCCCATAGTCCCTTAAGCTATCTTCACTTTTTTCATTCCTTTTTTTCTTTTTGCTGCTCTGGTTTGGTGAGTTCCAGTGCCCTGTTTTTGAGTTCATTTATCTTTTAGTCTACTTCAACTAGTCTGCTGTTGAACTCCTGTAGTGTGTTTTTTCAGTTGTTATTGTATTCTTCAGCTTGATGATTTCTATTTAGTACTTTCTTATATTTTTAATCTCTCTGTTGAAGTTCTACTGTGTTCATCTATTCTCCCCAATTCAGGGAGCATCTTTATGACCATTACTTTGAACTCTTTATCAGTTGAATTACTCTTCTCCATTACATTAAGGTTTTTTTTTTTCCCTTACATTTTATCTTGGAGACTTATTTGGAACATATTTCTCTGTTTATTCATTTTGCTTGACTCTCTGTGTTGGTTTCTATACATTAGATAGAACAGTCAACTCTCCCAGTCTTGAAGTAGGAGATGAAATTTATTGTTCAACCTGTCCTGGCTCTTGGTTGTCTCAAACTTTTGTGATTTTCAAAGCAGCCCATTTTATTTTTAATGGCCCCCAATGGTTGAGGGTGTGCTAAGACCCATCAGTGTCCCAAAGGAAGGATCTCACTTAACACTAGATTCAGGCTGACTGGAAGCCACATCATCAGGCAGCTACTTTTATAGCATATAAATACATATAGTCCTATGAGACTGTAAGGATAAAACTTGCTGGCTACCAGTGCCAGGCGATCTAGGTGTGTCCTCTGTATGAAGTAGCAAAAATTGGGGCCCCAGATGAGTATATAAGCTCCTTTCTAGGAGATACCAGTGAGTGCTAATGAGGCAGAGGGAGAGTGCAAATATGGTAAGTTTGGCTTACCTTCCTTCAGAGCACATTTGTAGGCTACTAGATGTGTGCCAGTCCTGAAGTCTGCCCCTCAGACCGAAGTTCTAGGATGAACAAAATCCTCTTTCACAGAAAGAGATGGGAGTTTGTTTCAGTCTTCTTTCTGTGCAGTGTCTTAAGGATATAACCTGCCAAAAATTCTCTCTAATTGCTACAGTTCTCTGCAACCCAGGAAATCAAACTCTCCTGACCACAGCCAGGCAATCATGGGACACTCTCTGGGCAACAGGCACAGAGACCAGGATATTAGAAGTAAAAACCAGAGCACCAAATGTGTGTAAAAGCTCCCCTCCAAGAGGTACTGGTGCTATGAAGTGTGGCATAGGGAAAATGCAATGATAGCCTCTGATGAGGAAAAAGAAAGAGTAAAACAGAAAAGATGGTGCTCACCAGCTTTAGCAATGTATAAGGACAGTGCAAAAATGGTGCCTGCCAGCACTTCTGTCCCTTGAGAGTATCCCAACAGGCCACTGTCCCTCCAACTGATGCTTTATGATTAGCAAATGAATCTCTTTCACATAAAGTCTTAGTGCTTTTTAAATAGCTGCTTCTGCCTTGGGCCTTGGGCTTGGTGTGTCTGCATGCCCTTTAAGAGGCATTTCTTAGTTTGCTACAACCCTTTGGGTCTTGGTAATGCGGGTTTCATTGGTTTTAAAAGCCAGATGTTTTGAGGGCTCATCTCTGGACCCTATATAGTGAATTTTAAGGGATACAACTCTTGTCCCTTGATGAATAACAGTATACGAGTTACCAATAGAAACCAAACTGGTTTATAGTCACATGTGTACACAAATACTGAATAGATACAAGATCTATTTCATATTCCTGAGCCCATAGGAAATGAGAGTGAAAAGGGAGAGTTTAGAAGTTTTTGTGCTTCATAAAATGGATGAGCATGTCATTGAGAGATTAACTGTCCTTAGAAATTAGATGAAATGTTAGCATGAGGTAGAATGGCAAGTACTTTCACTATCTTTTTTATTATCATGGTTTCACACTCTTTTCTCATAGTTAGGGCTGGGAAGTTAATTATTTAATGGTTGACTGAATAAGGGAAGACCCATATACTAATTTAAGGAGAAATTCCATCTGTAGTAAAAGAGCCAAGTATTCACAGCACAGGACTGGGAAGATAAGAATTGGGATTCTTGCCAAGCAATTGATATCAATGAGATCTGAATGGGTAAAAATCTAGCAGATTTCCAGAGTGTAATGATGGAGTGCTGGGAACAGGTTTTATATATAGAGATCTGGATAGCTCTGCAGACATCATAAATGTCTTACAAGGTTTAGATCATTCAGCAAATGGCAATTTATAATAAAGTTAGAATCAGAATTTAAATTTGCTAGAGGCTTTGTGAGTATAGTTGATGGAGTAAGAAAGGGCCAGCTTTGCCACTTTCTGTCAGTGCAACTCTGGATACGTTGTTACTTTGTTTATTATTCTGCAAAATAACATTAATAAAATACTTCACAGTAACATGAAAGTTAAATAAAATAACATATCAATTAAAACAATGCTAGAAAATATAGGATGTTTATTGGAGACTTATTAGAAGAAAGAAGAGGAAGAGAAGCAAGAGAATAAAACCAAGCTGGGAGTCAGTGATGTTGGAATTGAATACTGGACAGATTATCACTACAACAATTTAGATTCAGAACCAACAATTAAGGTAGCAGGTGTAATCTTGCTCACAAGAGTAGGACAGAAGCTCATATATTAGAGTGGGGTCAAGATATCAGAGCTGGAAATACCATGAATTTTGACTTGGTTCTGAGTCACCTAAACATTAAGGTATATATAAATGCCTCTGGATTTTTCTAAATTGGAAAAAAAAAGCTCTAGCAAACACCAGCTGTTGGTACTGAGGATCCCAACAGTACAGATCCTGGCAAATTATATGATCAAAGATAAGAACTACTGTGAAAGACATGTCTATTTTAGTTTCTCCAGGTAATCCCCTTGTGAAAATTATGTTGGGCATGCTAATAACTAAGGTGGCAGCAGAGCTTTTAACAGAGTTAGAACTCAAGGCAGATTTTATAAACAAAAGCTGATTCCAAACACAAGTTCATGGCCCATTGTCATAGTCAGAATATCATGAGTGTAATCTGTGCTATCCAAGGAACTCCCCTGATCTTTATAGCATGGGCTTTTGTGAGTGTTTATTATAGTCTGTAAACTTTGCCTTCAGTGACGGATTTGCAAATTTATTTGTATTTGATATCTATATTTAAAATTGTCATACATTTTCTATTTTTAATGCTTTGTTTAGATATGTCTCCTCTCAAATCTTCTGTTACACACACAAGGCTATTTGCAGGCACATAAAGTGATTCAGTAATTGACCATTCATTAACAGGAGATCAGTCATATTTATTATGCTGGATGCTGTTTCTACTTAAGTGGGATGCAATTTTGGCCACTCATGGAAAAGGAATTATATGTGTTCTTCGATTCGTCTGCTTCTTCAAGCTTCTCTGCATTAGTGATCACATTTAGATCACTGATGCAGAAAGTATTCCTTTTGTGAATTTACCATATAAATATATTTAAATACTCATATAATTATTAACTGTATATATTATAATATAGACATTATAAAGTAAGAGATAATAACATGGATATTGAAGCCATGTTGATTTGTGTAACGATCTTGGCTTGGCTGCCTGTTAGTCCAGAGATCAATTTTTTTCATGTTTAAAATTAACAATGCTCAATTTAAGACTGATATGAAAAGTGAATATAATAAAGCCTATACAATTTTTAGTTTAGTGCCTATTCAATAAAATGCAGTAAATAAATAGTATATATATGTATATTTATCTTCATTAGAATTGGGGTAGTAAAATGGACTTCTGAGTTAAGCATCAGACAACTACTATAGGATTAAGTAAAATAAGACTTTTCATACTACACTTGATTATCTATTGGTACACCAGAGTTGAGCTTCATCCCTGATATTTAGACAACATCTATCACTCAATGTTAGATTAATTTTGCCCTTTGAAATTCTAAATAGACAAATGTGTATGTCAGTCACATTTATGGAAATATTGTGTGTGGTCAGTTATAAGATGGTCACACAGGTAAGCCCTATTAATTAGTGTAATCTCAGTACTATGAAGAAGATATTTTATTTGGATTATAGAAAATATTTTAATATTAAATTTAAAACATTTTCATATTCTATAATTTGTATTGAAAAATCTTTATATGCTTTACATATTCAACTTTGATCCTCAGTTTGTATATGCATGTATAAATAAACATACATGTATATATTGCATATAAATAATGTTAATTGTTAAAATTCATTTTATGTGTATTCCAATATAGAAATATCAAATATTTTTAAAATAGAGAAATAGATTGATAAAATTATCATTCAAAGCGTGTTATTAACCACATATGTCTATAAGAAAAATATCATGGAGTCCATAAATCTCTTTGATTTTTAACTTAATATCAAGCTTGATAACAGTAGTTACAATATAGTATAACTAATTTTGTATAATTGTTTGGGACATCAGCATTCATAACATCAAAATAACTCTTCAACACAATTCTTTAAATTAGATATTTCCATGTCAGCTATAAGTATTTCAGGAAATACCTTATTTGGAAATTCTTCACATCATATAATAATATTAACTCTTCAATATATTCATGAGTTGAAAAATCTCCAGTATCATCTACAATATCAATCACACAGATATAAAAATAACAATAATAAGAAAAAAGTTTTAGAAGAAAATGTCCCCCAATACACATTTAATTCTCACTAATTAAACTTTAAAAAAACTTTTCAAATGCTTAAAATGTTTCTTTATAATTTTGAGATCTTGGAAGCTCAAAATTCGAATAAAAATTATTAAGTAATTTACTAGAAGCTGCCAACCATTTTCAACAGTTAAAGAAGAAAAACTTTCATTATTTGTGGATGATATAGTCCCTAGGGAAGTTCCTTTTAAAAAACATGTTACTAGAACATTTCCTTTAATTACTTGTTGCTATGCCCAAAGGGTTACCGAAATCATTAAACATCTTATTTTTTGCTTTATTCATAAGACATCTAGATATAGAGAAACCACCAGAATTCTATTTTAGGTCTGACTGCATGTTGAGTCATTTCTCTCATTTTAGTTGCTTGCCACAAGATACCTGGGAATAATACAGCAAAATCATGATGAATCTCTTTGAATATATATTTATGAGAAGAGAAATCAGTGAAGATAATGTTCATGCAAGTGTCAATTGCAATGGACCATACATGGTGGTAGTTTAAAATTTATTAAGTAATCATAAGGATACATTTTCCCTTAATACACTTGAATTGAAAATTAGGATTGGAATTATAGCAGAGTATTATGTAACAAAATTATTGGCTGTATGTAAAAATAGTGGATCACTTTCATCATTTTTCTTCACTAATTTTGAAGTTCTTTATCAAGTACATTTACAGGTTATTTTAAAAAGATGGAGAAACAACTAATAAATGTATAAAAGAATGCTTGCATCAGTCTATATTTATAGCATAATGTGAGGCAATCAGTACTAAATAGCAATATTTTACCAATAATTAATCCTCTAAATTATTGTTAATGACTACCAAGTTTTTCAGTAGTTAGAGGGACTCTTAAGATAACCCAAATAGTTTATTTGTGAGAAGCTCTGGAAGAGACAGTTGAAGTGCTGGACCTTGAAAATAAAAATGATTCTTACTTGCTAATTGCTATAAAAATCCCCTCTCATTCTCCTATTGGAAGTTGATGCAGATAAAGCTTCAGAGATTATTTTATTATTTTGAATATTAATTACATTGTTCCACTGCCACATTTCTAGATCCAAAGTTTAACAGCATGTCTTTGTTTTGAAGTGATTATGTAAAGAAATGAGTGTATGTAAAAATATGATAAAAAAAATTTGGTCAGCTTCAGAAATAGTCAAATTTGTATTCTTCTATCATTGCATAAATCTTCAGTTTGTATTAAAGGAACTTGAATATCATCATCATCATCATCCTTATCAAATTTTCAAGTCCAGGGATTGAAAAATAGTCTTTATCTTAGCTTTTACTAGGGAAGATAAATGTACTAACTTGTTACCAGAATTCTTTCAACAAAATCTTTTACATGATAAAATAAGCCAAACTATGCCTTGCTCTTTTACCAACAGAAAATGAACATTAACAACTGTTTATAGCACAGATGTACAATGAAATGACCACTGACAGAATCAAGCAGATTGCTGCACTGAAAGACTATTGTTCATGTACAACACGTTCAAATTTTAAAAAATCTGTCTACCAAAGCTTTAGTAATAAAATTGTAATATTATTATCTCAAATTAAATTTTAGATGTATGTTTGTATCTCACTAATTTAATCTACTCTGTTGATATAAAGACAATGATAGGTAATTGACTTTAACCCTTAAACACATAAAATCCGGCCAAAATATATATATTTGGTATCCTTCTACAAGTGCAGCATCTTATTAAAGCCTCCACTATTTTTTTCCTAAAGTACTACATCTCTCCTCTGCTGATACACAAAATCTGTATAATTTTGGCTATTAGGCTGATTTATTCATAATGGGAAAGTGGAAATGACCAAGTATGAAAATATCTAGAAAAGTCGTGATCCTGCTGTGCTTTAAGGAAAAATACCACAACATACTCAGAACTCACAAAAGATAGATATGTGTTCTTTCAGATCTTAAGCCAAAGGTGAAGCAAAGCATACACTGGCAACCTGATCGCTTTCAAAGGTGCTAAAGGCTTAAGAACACGTATAATTATTTTACCACTTAGCTACAAATTATGAGGTCTATACCAGGTAACCTTGAAAATCATCTTGGATTGTTTTGATCAAAGTAATTGTTCATGAATAAAACTGAGAACAATTTAAGTTGGATTTGTTTATTTTATGTTTTAACTTTCTCACTAGTATTCAGAAAGAATAATTATAAAATGTATTAACAATTAACATTGCTGATCTGCTCTATATACAAATGGCTGTATTCAATTTTGGATTGAAAGTTACCTTGAATTTGATAAGCCCAAAGAATATATAATAGAGGAATTATTCATACTTTTCATCCATCTGTAAACTGAATGGTACTTATTGGATGTCCTAGCATGGAAAAGGCTACGTGGCTTATTATATAATTCACAATGGTGAATTAAATTATTAATATCTCAATATTTACTAAGAATGAAGGGTGTTCTTTCTGGGAAAGAAAAATTTAGTATTAAAATACTTTTATCAGTCAAAACAACTAACAAAAATTACCAAATATTTTTATTTACATATAGATTTTACTCAAGCTTATTTCATGTTCAATATGAGTCTACTCAAGTTCTTTTCTGACCTATCATCATCTATTTAGACAACATTTGCTTCTTTGCCATGTGTTGTTTGCATTGTCTATAGTGATTACACACACACGTGATAACTGTCATGTTCAGAGGATTTTTTAAAAAGCAAACCATCCCTACTTTAAGACATTCCTCATTATTATTATAGTAGCAGTAGATTCATTATTCCAAGTAAAATTAAGTAGGATAAATCAGAAATAAGTAAGAAGGAACTGAAAAGAGAAGATAGAGCTAAAACTAAGTTTATGATAGGTGTGGGATATAGTTTTCAGTTACTTTTTATATTTTTAATAATGCAACTTTGAATAATTATAGAAGCATATATAAAGCACACTAAGTTCTTGGAATCTTTATCTTGTTCAAGGAGACAAATCTTGAAAGATCAAAGAAAGGATCTATGTATTTGATATATATGGATTTTGCTTATACTGTCCATTGTGTTCTAAAATAGAGTTAACTGGATAATTCAGGTGATGGAGCTAAACTTCTCTAATCTTAATTATCAGGAGAAATGTTAATTCTTGTGCATATGTGAAAGTAGAAGGAGTAATTATACCAGTATCCTAATAATGGAAGTAAGTTATTTATGGTTATATCTTTAATATCCAAGTTATTTTGCATCTGTGGGAACAGAACTATATGAATTGGAGATGATAATACTAAAAAACTCCACAATAGGTTCCACAGATTATAAGACATATAGAATACATACCCATACTTCAGGACCTTAGGGATTTTTTTCCTTGCAAAGGAGAGTAAATAGTATTTAGAGTTTGATATTGACATTCTTAATTACAAATTGTCTTCTGTTGTCCATTATAGGATATCTCATCTTGCTTTAAATATATTATTCAATTTTGTACTCCTTAGATGAAAAACTTTCAATCCACAATCTACATACTAACCTCTTCTCTAATTTACTCATCTCAGAAATTGGTACCACTATCTAACCAGTTGCTCAAATAAAACATTGAGTCATTTTTTGATTTACAAATTAGTGTCTCCAAATCTGACCTTTTTTCTGAACTCTAAACCAGAGCTGTCCAATTGAAACTTCTGTAGTGGCAGACTTATTCTATATCTGTACTATCCAATATGGTAGCTAACTACTCATGTTCCTATTTAGCTCTTTAAAATGCAGCTAGTGTAAATGAGGAACTGAATTTTTAATTTTATTTAATTAAAATTAATCTAAATTTAAATATCCATATCTGGCTAGTAGTGACCATATTGGATAGTGTAGCTCTAGACATTTAAACCAACTACCTAATTTATGTCTTCTTTTGGATATGCTATAAGAATCTCAAATTTAATATGCACAGGATTCAGGGCTCTGATTTTTTTAGGCCTACACACTGACTTGATCTCTCTCACTTTTCCATGTAAAATTTGTCATTGTCACTCTTTATCTCTTCATTTACATTACTAAAATTTGATGGCACTGTCACTCCATTATTTTATACTCTACTCTTTAGTAGGTTATGTATCTTTGCTCTGTTTCCTTAATTATAATGTAAGAAACATGAAGAAGGAATTTTACCCATCTTTATCACCACTCTATCCACAGAGTCTAGAATAGTGTTATATAGTAATCCTTCAATATCTCATGAATGAATGAAAAACATGCATTTTAAAAGGAAGAATCACAATACTAGAGTCATAGACCAACAATGCTGAGATTAAAAAGCAAGAGCTTTGTAGCTAGACGTTAATTATTATTGGGTCTGCCTTTTATCAGTAATCTATCCTCAAGAAAGTGACTGATTTAGCCTCAGTTCCTTCTTATGTATACATAGATTATAAGAATACCTACTTTAGAAAGTTATTACAGTGCCAGAATGATACAAAACTTGTGTATGGCATATAGTCAATGTGTTGGCTATAATAAGAATAGAAATAATAATTGTTATTTCAGTGTTAACTTTGATGTGATAGATATACTTAGCCAAGTTTCTTACAGTTTCTGGGATCTGTTTAGGCATCTGCTCCATGAACAGTTGAATATTTTGATATCCATTTTTAGAACAAGCAAATCTCCACAATTCTGAAGATGAATTCATTCTCTAGTGAGTATTTCAAATGAACTAAAAGTGTGCTAAATATGAACATAAAATAAAACACATGCTTTTCTTCCCCCTATTCAGTATCTTTATTATATATCAGTATTATAGGGAATCGACATCTCTCTACCTCCTCAGTTCAAAATGCCTCAAGGAATCACAATACTGACCATTTAAAGTAACTTATTACTGTATATGTTCACTTCACTGTGTTCAAATTTCAGACTATTGGCATTTTCCAGTTTTCCTTAAGATTTTATCATATTTTGCCTTTTGAAAATTTTGTCTTCTTGAGAGATTTAACTTACAAAAGAAAAAGAAAGGAAGACATAATGGTGTATAAGTTCAATCTGGAAGAAACTTTAATGTTATTTAATGATTTTAATCGGCATTTTTATAAGCAGCACAACAGTGCCAATAGATCATGAAATTCTGATGCACAATACGTGTTACATTCAGAAAACAGTGAAAGGAAAGTACACTTGGAGGAAAAAAGATAGTGGCTTCACTTTGGACTGAGCAGTAGAAACCGTAACCACTGCACATGTCCATTAATCATCAAGTTACAGGAGCAGGACCTGGCAGTTGGGTAGAATGGACAATTTGCATTAAAAACCTGTCAATTTAAAATGCAATAAAACCAAAGAAAATCAATAATAATACATTTAAATTCAAACAGTCATCACAGCCCTGCAATAGCAATCAGTCATATTTACCAAAAGGCCTCGTATATAATAATCCTCCTGATTCCTATATAATTACTAGCTTTGCCTCTTGAATTATCAACAGCTCTCATGGCTTATTGCTTCATACTTGCTTAATAAGCACCTGCAATCAATAATCTTGCCACAGAGTTAGAGGCAACCAGCCAGCCAGGCCCAGGGTGTAAATGCTGCAGAGGTGATCATTACATCGGTGTGAATGACAAGGAGGTGGCTGTGCTAATGGGAGAGGCATGCAGTAAAGAGGTAATTTAGAAAATCTGCTTTGTGGGTCTTACCAGGCTGGTGTTGTCTTAGCTATAGGGAACAGTCACCCTTGAAAACATATCTTCAAATGCCTCCCAAGATGTGCTTTCACAGTGATCATCATCTCCAGCAGCTGCTTCTGTATCTTGCTATCAACATAACACATTCAATTTGCCTGAAATGCTTTTAATATGACTGAAAAAGCAAACAGTTATGTTCTTTATTCACATGGTATATGATGGAGAACAGGAATTTATATGCAGATTTGAGTATTAGGGACACTTTGATGAGAAGAGTTTAAGGACCAAGTGTAGCTGTCAAAAATGTTTGAAAACCCCTATTAATGTCACTCACATGAAAAGTAAAATTGAAGATACCAATGGAGAAAGTGTATTGTATGGATAACAACATTATATTGCTTGTTTTATTGTCTGTTGAGTTCTAAAGATGCCCATGTTTTTGCAAAAGGAACAATTGGAAACACCATCATCAGGACAACATCATTTAAGGTTTAACCTTGTAAATATTAACTATGCTCATTGTTGCTATTATTTAAAATTCATCATTTATCCATAACTTAGGACACTTTACAAAATACATAAAAAATTAGTGCTTTTGCTCCCACAGTATTTGTGTAATATTAAATGGATAATACAGAAAAGTAATCACTTAAAAAATATGGCTCGGAAGTGCTTATTTATATACTTATTTAGAAGTGAAATTATAGATCCACTGAGTTATATTTTAAATGAATTTTAGCATAGTTCAATACTGTAAAATGTGTTGCCTAGTATGTTATGAGAAAGTACCCCAGGTATTAGGTGGGGTTTCTTTCAGGGCTCATTATCCATCAGAGAGGAGTGATATCTTACAGGCCTGCTCCAAAGATCTCCTCAAGCCCCTACTGGAGCCTTTACCAAAGAAGGACTGAGTGTGATAACCTTTACAGGGGGCAGAGAATTGAAGAGTGGGGGAGGGTTGCCATTAGAACATTCTGTGAGAACTTTGACTCATCCAGATCCATTGTTTTTCTAACACATCAGGTATATTTCCTGCTTTTACATCTCTACTCACTGCTTACTCCCTTGACCGGAATTTTCCTGTTTCCATCCTCACTGATTTTACCTGACTGTGTATCTCAACTAACTGAACCTCTCTCCACCCCTGACTTATTGTAATATGCAATCTTTTGAAAATCTTGACACATTTTAATTTACTTATTCATATATAAATATATCATACATATATCACGTAGCACTCATATATAGATAATATATCGTGTGTATATATATCCCATATCATTATATATACTTCTTCCAGATTCCCCCCAAATCTATAAGCTCCTCAAAGATGACTGCAGAGCACAATACCTTGTAAATAGAGGGTATAACATAAATATTTTTTAATGCACATAGAATAAGAAATCTAATTAGTGGGTTAGTACATGCCAAATCTCTATTATAGAAGTATATGTATAACCATATAAAGGGGGGAGACATATTTTTTGGGCTGTGAGGAGAACACTTCAAAGCAAAGTTTATCATTCACTTCATCTCCTTACATAACATATTATTCAGTCCCTATGCAGTGAAGGATCTGTTCTTTACAAAGGATTAATATATACACATGGCTTTTTTTGTCTGCTTTCACGTAGCACAATGCTTTCAACGTTCATCCATGTTGTGGCATGTATTGGTATTTGATTCCCTTTTTAGGGCTGAATAATGAATAATATCTCACTGTATGGATAGACCAAATTTCATTTACCCAGTTATCATTTGATGGGCATTTGAGTTATCTCCACTTTTGGGTATTATGAATAATGCTTTTATGAACATTTATGGAGAAGTTTTTTGAATGCACATATGTTTTAAATCTTTTGGACACACAATTAAGAGCAGAATTGTTGGGTCACATAGAACTCTATTTAAATTTTTGAGGAAAGGCCAGAGAGTTTTCCCAGTTGCTGCTCCATTTTACATTTCAATAAGCAATGTGTGAGAGTTCCATTCACTCTGCATCCCAGCCAACATTTCTTATTGCCCATGTTTTTTATTATAGCCATTCTAGTGGGTATAAAGTGGTATCTCTTTATGGGATCTCTTTTAGAGACTTACATTTCTCTAAAGCTAATGATGTTCAACACCTTTTCATCTGCTTTTTGGTCATCCTCCTTGGATAAATGTAGAAATACATTATTTTTAATTAGGTTGTCTTTTAATTGCTGAGTTATAAGAATTCTTTAAATGGTCCTGGATACTAAATCTTTATTAGATATATACTTTACAGAATTATATGGAATCCTGTGTATTGTCTTTTCACTTTCTTGATAGTGTCATTTGAAAGACAAAATCACATTTATCTCTTTTTCTTTGTGCTTTTTCTGTCATGTCTGAGAAACCATTGCTTAATCAAAAGTTACAAAGATTTACACTTAATTTTTTCTTTTAAGAGCTTTATAATTTTAGCCCTTACATTTATGGCTTTCATCCACACTGAGTTAAAATTTGTATATGGTGTAAAGCAGGCACTCAGATTGCTTCTTTTGAATGTGGATATCCAGTTCTCCAGCACCATTTCTTTAAGAAGACTATTCTTATTGAATTGTCTTAGCAATTTTGTTGAAAATCGATTGACCATAGATGCACGACTTTATTTTTAAATTCTCAATTCAATTTAATTGAACTATGTTTATCTTTATTCCAGTAGAATAAAGTCATCATTACTATGGCTTGGTAGTAAGTTTTGAAATAAAGAAGGCTTAATCCTCAAGCTTTGTTCTTTTCCAAGTTTGTTTAGCTACTGGGTGTTTCTTGCATTTTCACATGAATTTTTGAATCACCTTGTCAATTTTTACAAAAAGACCACCTGAAATTCTGATAGAGTGCAATGAATTTGTGGATCAATTTAGGGGTATGATCCTCTTAACAATAGTAACTCTTCCAATCAGTGAACATGGGATGTCTTCCCATTCATTTAGATCTTTAATTTTTTTCAGTGTTGTTTTATAGTTTTCAGTATACAAATCTTATACATTTTGGTTAAATTTATCCTAAGTAATTTATTGCTTTTGATGCTATTGTAAAATGTGTTGTTTTTCTAATTTCATTTTATGATTGTTTGTTGCTAATGTATAAAAATACAATTAACTTTTAAATTTTGATCTTGTATCCTTCAAACCTAAAGAACTCATTTACTAGCTCTAAGTTTGTATGTGTGTGTAGGTTTGCATGTTTGTGTTGTATATGAATTTCTTAGGAATTTCAATACATAATATCACATAATCTGCAAAAAAAATAATTTTACTTCTTTCTTTTTAATCTAGATGCCTTTTTTTTCCCCTTCCCAATTTTCCTGGCAAGAATCTTAGTATAATGTTGAATACAATTAGTGACAGCAGATATTTTTGTCTCATCCTTAATTTTATAAGAAAAGCTTTCAGTTGTTCATCATTAATTATGTTGTTAACTGTGGTGTTTTTTGGTAGATGACCTCTGTCAGGTTGAGGATGTTGCCTTGTATATGTAGTTTGATGAGTGTGTGTTTTAATCATCAAAGAGTGCTAGATTTTGTCAATTGCTTTTTCTTTAACAATACAGATGGTCATGTTGTCTTTTATTATATTAATATGTATAGTACCTTTTTAAAAGAATTTTTACTGGAATATAGATGAATTACAATGTTGTGTTAGTTTCAGGTCTACAGCAGAGTGAATCAGTTATACATATACATATAATCACTTTTTTAGATTCTTTTTTTTCTTTATTTTTTTGGCTACATTGGTCTTAGTTGCAGCATACAGGATCTTTCGTTGTGGTGCAGTCTCTTTGTTGCAGTGCTTGGGCTTCTCTCTACTTGTGGCATACAGGTTTTCTCTCTCTAGTTGTGGTGTGTGGGCTCCAGGGTGTGCAGGCTTCGTGGTTGTGGAACACAGGCTCCAGAGCGCGTGGGCTCTCTAGTTTGTAGCAAGTGGGCTCTCTTGTTGAAGCATGTGAGCTCAGTAGTTGGGGCACAAGGGCTTAGTTGCCCTGTGCCTTGTGGGATCTTAGTTCCCTGATCAGGGATCGAACTTGCATCCCCTGCATTGGAAGGTGGATTCTTTACCACTGGACCACCAGGGAAGTCCCCTAGATTCTATAGGCCATTACAGAGTATTGAGTAGTAGTGTGTTTATGTCAATCCCAATCTCCCAATTTATTCCTCCACCTCCTTATCCCCTGGTAATCATAAGTTTGTTTTCTATATCTGTGACTCTACTTCTGTTTTGTTACCAAATTCATTTGTACCCTTTTTATAGATTTCACATATAAGTGATATCATATGATATTGGTCTTTCTGTGTCTGACTTACTTCACTTAGTATGACCATCTCTAGGTCCATCCATGTTGCTGCAAATGGCATTATTTCATTCTTTTTTTATGACTGAGTAATATTGTATATATGTATGACATCTTCTTTATCCATTCCTCTGTTGATGAAGATTTAGGTTGCTTCCATGTGTTGGCTATTGTAAATAGTGCTGTGGCAAACATTGGGGTGCATGTATCTTTTCAACTTTTGTTTTTCTCATGATATATGCCCAGAAGTGGGATTACTGGGTCATATATTCATTATATTTTTAGTGTTTTAAGGAACCTCCATACTGTTCTCCATAGTGGCTGTACCAATTTACATTCCTACCAACAGTGTGGGAGGGTTCCCTTTTCTTCACACCTTCTCCAGCATTTATTGTTTGTAGATTTTTTTGATGACGGCCATTCTGAGTGGTGTGAGGTGATATCGCATTGTAATTTTGATTTGCATTTCTCTAATAATTAGTGATGTTGAGCACCTTTTCATGTGCTATTTGGCCACCTGTATGACTTCTCTGGAGAAATGTCTATTTAGATCTTCTGCCCAGTTTTTGATTGGGTTGTTTGTTTTTGTTGTTGAACTGCATGAGCTGCTTGTATATTTTGGAGATTAATCCCTTGCTGGTTGCTTCATTTTCAAATATTTTCTCCCATTCTGAGGATATTTATTTTGTTTTGTTTATGGTTTCCTTTGCTGTGCAAAAGCTTTTAAGTTTAATTAGATACCATCTGTTAATTTTTGTTTTTATTTTCATTATTCTAGTAGGTGGAACAAAAAAGATATTTCTGCTATTTATGTCAAAGAGTGTTCTGAATGTTTTCCTCTAAGAGTTTTATAGTGTCTGGCCTTACATTTAAGTCTTTAGTCCATTTTGAGTCTATTTTTGTGTATGGTGTTAAAAATCTTCTAATTTCATTCTTTTACATATAGCTGTCCAGTTTTCCCAGCACCATTTATTGAAGAGGCTATCTTTGCTCCACTGTATAGTCTTGCCTCCTTTGTCATACATTAATTGATCATAGATGTATACATTTATTTCTGGGCTTTCTATCTTGTTCCATTGATCTATATTTCTGTTTTTGTGCCAGTACCATACCATTTTGATTACTGTAGTTTTGTAGTACAGTCTGAAGTCATAGAACCTGATTACTCCAGTTCCATTTTTCTTTTTCAAGATTGCTTTGTCTATTGGGAGTCTTTTGTTTCTCCATACAAATTGTAAAATTTTTGTTCTAATTCTGTGAAAAATGCCATTGGTAATTTGATAGAGATTGCATTGAATCTGTTGATTGCTTTCTGTAGTATAGTCATTTTCACAATACTGATTCTTCCAATCCAAGAACATGGTATATCTCTTGATCAGTTTGTGTCACCTTTTATTTTTCTCATCAGTATCTTATAGTTTTCAGAGTACAGGTCTTTTACCTCCTTAGGTCGGTTTATTCTCAGGTATTTTATTCGTTTTGTTGCTATCGTAAATGGGATTGTTTTTTAATTTCTCTCTCTGATTTTTGTTGTTAATATATAGGAATGCAAGAGATTTCTGTGTATTAATTTTGTATTCTGCAACTTTACCAAGTTCATTGATGAGCTCTAGTAGTTTTCTGGTAACATCTTTAGTACTTTCTCTGTATAGTATCGTGTCATCTGCATACAGTGACAGTTGTACTTCTTCTTTTCCAGTTTGCATTCTTTTATTTCTTTTTCTTCTCTGATAGCCATGGCTAGGACTTCCAAAACAATGTTGAATAATAGTGGTGAGAATGGACATCTGTGTCTTGTTCCTGATCTTAGAGGAAATGTTTTCAGTTTTTCACCATTGAGAATTATGTTTGCTGCAGGTTTGTCATATATGGCCTTTATTATGTTGCATTAGGTTCCCTCTGTGCCTACTTTCTGGAGAGCTATTATCATATGTTGAATTTTGTCAAGAACTTTTTCTGCATCTATTGAGATGATCATATAGTTTTTATCTTTCAATTTGTTAATATGGTGTATCACATTGTTTGATTTGTGTATATTGAAAAGCCCTTGCATCCCTGGGATAAATCCCACTTGATTGTGGTGTATGATCCTTTTAAGGTATTGTTGGATTCAGTTTGGTAATATTTTGTTGAGGAATTCTGTGTCTGTGTTCATCAGTGATATTGGCCTTTCATTTTCTTTTTTTGTGATATCTTTGTCTGGTTTTGCTATTAGGGTGACAGTGGCCTCATAGAATGATCTTGGGAGTGTTCCTTCCTCTGCAATTTTTTGGAAGAGTTTCAGAAGGATAAGTGTTAGTTCTTCTCTAAATGTGTGATAGAATTTGCCTGTGAAGCCATATAGTCTTGGTCTTTAGTTTGTTGGAAGATTTTTAAGCACAGTTTCAATTTCATTACTTATGATTGGTCTGTTCATATTTTCTATTTCTTCCTTGTTCAGACTTGGGAGACTGTACCTTTCTAAGAATTTGTCCATGTCTTCTAGATTATCCATTTTATTGGCATGTAGTTGCTTGTAGTAGTCTCTTATTATCCTTTGTATTTCTGTGGTGTTAGTTGTAATTTCTCCTTTTTCATTTCTAATTTTATTGATTTGAGTCCTCTCCCTTTTTTTCCTGATGAGTCTGGCTAAAAGTTTATCAGTTTTATTTATCTTTTCAAAGAACTAGCTTTTAGTTTCATTGATATTTGCTATTCTTGGTTCTATTTCATTTATTTCTGCTCTGATCTTTATGATTACTTCTACGAACTTTGGGTTTTGTTAGTTCTTCTTTCTCTAGTTGCTTTACGTATAAGGTTAGGTTGTTTATTAGAGGTCTTTCTTATTTCTTGAGGTAAGATAGTATTGCTATAAACTTTCCTGTTAGAACTGCTTTTGCTGCACATTGATTATTTTTGTGTGTTGCATTCTGGGATAAATCCCACTAAGACATGTTGCATACCATTTATAGGTAGCTGGATTTGCTTTGCTACTTTGAGGATTTTTGTGTTTATATTCATAAGAGATATTGGTCTGCAATTTTCTTTTCTTGTGATATTTTTAACTGATTTTAGTACCAGGGTAATAATTACATCATGGAATGAATTATCTTTATTTTATAAAAGATTTTGTGAAGGATTAGTATTAATTATTCTTAAATATTTGGTAGAACTTACTAGAGTAGAAATCTGGTCATGAGATTTTCTTTGTAGGAAGTATTTTGATTATTAATTCAATTTCTGTACTTCCCATAGTTCTATTTAAATTTTCTTTCTTCTTAGTGTGTTTTAGTAGTTTCTGTCTTTATAAGAATTCATCCATTCCATCTAGGTAATATAATGTGTTATATATAATTGTTCATAACATTTTCTAATAATACTTTTTATTTCTCTAATGTCCTCTATTTCATTCCTAACGTTAGGAAATTGTGTCTTCTCATTTTTTTGCTTGGTTTGTCAATTTGTTGATTTTTTTAGAGAACCAGCTTTGGGATTTTTTGCTATTCTTTATTGTTATTTCTATTCTTTAATTCATTTATTTCTGCTCCAATATTCATTATTTCATTCTTTCTACTATCTTGGGTTTAGTTTGCTCTTTTTATTTTTCTAGTTTTTTATATGGAAGGTAGGGTATTAATTTGAAATATTTCTTATTAATATATGTGTTTACAACTATATTTTTTCTATAAGCACTAGTTTAGCTGCATCCCATAAGTTTTGGTATATTTGGTACTCATTCACCCAGAACTATTTTCTAATTTTTCTTATCATTTATTCTTTGACCCACTGGTTATTTAGGAGTGTGTTGCTTAAATTCCACATTATTTTGAATTTTCCAAATTTTCTTCCAATATCATTTTATTGTGGTCAGAGAATTTATTCTGTATGATTTACATCCTTATAAATTTATTGAGATTTTTTTATGGATTAATATAATGTCTATCCTGGAGAATGTTCAATGTGTACTTGAAAAGAATATGTATTTTGCTGTTCTTTTATAGTGTGCCAATCTGTCTTTTTTGTTTGTTTAGTTTTTCTTTATTTTTATTAAGGTTTTCTAAAATTAATTAATCTTTTACCATAGATCCTTGTTGATTATCTATTGTCAATATAGCAGTGTGTACATGTCAATCTGAAACTCCCAATCTATCCCCCACCCCACCCCCTTGGTAACCATATGTTAATTCTTGAAGTCTGTGAATCCGTTTGCTTGTAAATAAGTTCATTTGTATCATTTTTCTTTAGATTCTGAATATAAGCAACATCATATTTGTCTTTGTCAGAATTACTCCATATAGTATGATAAACTCCAGGTACACCCATTTTGCTGCAAAAGGCAATATTTCATTCTTTTGATAGCTGAGTAATATTCCTTTGTATATGTACCACATTTTCTTTATCCATTCATTGTCAATGGACATTTAGGTTGCTTCCATGTCTTGGCTACTGTAAACAGCACTGCAATGAACACTGAGGTGCATGTATCCTTTCAAACCACGTTTTTCTCTGGATATATGCCTGGGAGTAGGATTGATGGATTATATGGTAGCTCTACTTTTAGTTTTTTAAGAAACCCATGCACTGTTCTCCAAAATGGTTGTTCCAACTTGCATTCCCACCAACAGTGTAGGAAGGTTTCCTTTTCTCCATGCCCTCGCCAGCATTTATTGTTTGTAGATTTTCTGATGATGCCCATTGTAACTGGTGTGAGTTGATACCTCACTGTAGTTTTGATTTGCATTTCTCTAATAATTAGTGATGTTGAGTATCTTTTCATGGGCTTCTTGGCCATCTGTATGTCTTCTTTGGAGAAATGTTTATTAGGTCTTCTGCCCACTTTAGGAATGGGTTGTTTGTTTGTTTTTTAACATTTTTTATTGGAGTATGTTTTTTTGATATTGAGCTACATGATCTGTTTGTAAATTTTGGAGTTTAATCCCTTGTCAGTCACATTGTTTGCAAATATATTCTCCCATTCTGTGAATTGTCTCTTCATTTTGTTTATGGTTTCCTTTCCTGTGCAAAAGTTTTTTGAGTTTAATTAGGTCCCATTGGTTTGTTTTTGTTTTTATTTCCATTACTCTATGTGTCAGATTGAAAAAGATATTGCTGCAATTTATATCAGAGTGTTCTGCCTATGTTTTCTTCTAAGAGTTTTATAGTATCAGGTCTTACATTTAGGTCTTTAATCCATTTGAGTCTATTTTTGTGTATGGTGTTAAAAATGTGCTAATTTTATTCTTTTACATGTAGCTGCCCAGTTGTCCCAGCACCATTTATTGAAGAGAATGTCTTTTCTCCACTGTATAGTCTTGCCTCCTTTGTCATAGATTAGGTGACCATAGGTGCATTGGTTTATTTCTGGGCTTTCTGTCTTGTTCCATTGATCTATATTTCTGTTTTTGTGCTAGTACCATACTGTTTTAATTACTGTAGCTTTGTAGTACAGTCTGAAGTCAGGGAGCCTGATTCCTCCAGCTCCATTTTTCTTTCCCAAGATTGCTTTGTCTATTTGTGGTCTTTTATGTCTCCATACAAATTTTAAGATTTTTTTTGTTTTAGTTGTGTGAAAAATGCCTTTGTTAATATGATAGGCATTGCATTGTATCAGTAGATTGCCTTGGGTTGTAGAGTCCTTTTGATAATATTAATTATTCCAATCCAAGAACATGGTACATCTCTCCATGTGTTTGTGTCATTTTTTATTTCTTTCATCAGGTTCTTATAGTTTTCAGAGTACAGGTCTTTGCCACCTTAGGTAGGTTTATTTCTAGGTATTTTCTTCTTCTTGATGCAATGGTAAATGGAATTGTCTCTTTAATTTCTCTTTCTGATCTTTTGTTGTTAGTGTATAGAAATGCAACAGATTCCTGTGTATTAATTTTGTATCCTGCAACTTTACCAAATTATTTGATGAGCTCTAGTAGTTTTCTGGTAGCATCTTTAGGATTTTCTATGTATAGTATCATGTCATCTGCAAACAGAGGCAGATTTTTTTTTCTTTTCCAGTTTGTATTCCTTTTATTTCTTTTTCTTCTCTGATTGTTGTGGCTAGGTCTTCCAAAACTATGTTGAATAAAAGTGGTGAGAATGGACATCCTTGTATTGTTCCTGATCTGAGAGGGAATGCTTTCAGCTTTTCACCATTGATTATGATGTTAGCTGTAGGTTTGTCATATATGGCCTTTGTTATGTTGAGGTATGTTCCCTCTATGCCCACTTTCTGGAGAGTTTTTTCATCATAAATGGGTGTTGAAATTTGTCAAAGCATTTGTGCATCTACTAAGACAATCATATCGTTTTTGTTCTTCAATTTGTTGATGCGGTGTATCACAATGGTTGATTTGTGGATATTGAAAAATCCTTGCATCCCTTGGATAAATCACAGTTGATCATGGTGTGTGATCCTTTTAATGTATTGTTGGATTCAGTTTGGTAGTATCTTGTTGAGGAATTTTGTGTCTATGTTCATCAGTGATATTGGCCTGTCATTTTCTTTTTATGTGATATCTTTGTCTGGTTTTGGTATTAGGGTGACAGTGGCCTCATAGATTTAGCTTGGGAGTGTTCCTTCCTCTGTAAATTTTGGGAATAGTTTGAGAAGGATAGGTGTTAACTCTTCTCAAAATGTTTGTTAACATTTGCTTGTGAAGCCAGCTGGTCCTGGACTTTTGTTTTTTGGGAATTTTAGAATCATAGTTTCAATTTCACTACTTGTGATCGGTCTGCTCATATTTTCTATTTCTTCCTGGTTCAATCTTGGGAGATTGTACCTTTCTAAGAATTTCTTCCAGGTTGTCCATTTTATTGGCATATAGTTGCTTGTAGTAGTCTCTTATGATCCTTTGTATTTCTGTGGTATTCATCGTAGCTTATCCTTTTTAATTTGAAATAAAGAAAATTCTTGATTTGAGCCCTCTCTATTTTTTTCTTGAAGGGTCTGGGCTAAAAGTTTATCAGTTTTGTTTATCTTTTCAAAGAGCCAGATTTTAGTTTTTTTGATCTTTTCTATTGTTTTCTTCATTGCTATTTCATTTATTTTGCTTTTATCTTTATGAGTTTTTCCTTCTGCTACCTTTCATTTTTGTTTGTTCTTCTTTCTCTAGTTGCTTTAGGTGTAAGTTTGGTTGTTTGAGATTTTTCTTGTTTCCTGAGGTAAAATTGTATTGCTATAAATTTCCTTCTTAGAATTGCTTTTGCTGCATCCCATAAGTTTGGGTCACCATACTTTTGTTTTCATTTGTCTCTAGATATTTTTTATTTACTCTTTGATTTCTTCAGTGATCCATTTGTTGTTTAGTAGCATATTGTTTAGCTTCCATGTGTGTTTTTTTTTTTTTTGTTATTTTTTTACATTTTTTTTCTTGTAGTAGGTTTCTAATTTCATAGTGTTGTGGTCAGAAAAGATGCTTGATGTGATTTCAGTTTTCTAAAATATACCAAGGCTTGTTTTGTGGCCCAGCATATGATCAATACTAGAGAACATTCCATGTGCACTTGAGAAGAATGTTTATTCTGCTGCTTTTGGTTGGAATGCTCTATAAATATCAATGAAGTCCATCTGGTCTAACATGTCAGTTAGACCTGTGTTTCCTTATTGACTTTCTGTCTGAATCATCTGTCCATCGATGAAAGTTGGTTGTTAAAGTCCTCCACTATTATTGCAAGGCCTGTGTTTCCTTATTGATTTTCTGTCTGAATCATCTGTCCATTGATGAAAGTTGGTTGTTAAAGTCCTCCACTATTATTGCATTACTATCAATTTCTCTTTTTATAGCTGTTTGTATTTGCCTTATATTTTGATGTGCTCCTATGTTGGGTGCATAAATATTTACAATTGTTATATCTTCTTCTTTGATTGATCCTTTGATCATTTTGTAGGGTCTGTCCTTGTCTCTTGTAAGAGTCTTTATTTTAAAGTCTATTTTGTCTATTATGAGTATTGCTACTCTAGCTTTCTTTTGATTTCCCTTTGAATCACATACCTTTTTCCACCCCCTCACTTTCAGTCTGTATGTGTCCCTAGGTCTGAAGTGGGTCTCTTGTAGACAGCATATATAAGTGTCTTGTTTTTGTATCCATCCAGCCAGTCTGTGCCTTTTGGTTGGAGAATTTAATTTGTGTACATTTTTGGTAATTATTGATATATATATTCTTATTGCCATTTTGTTAATTGTTTGGCTTTGTTTTTGTAGGTTCTCTTTCTTTGCTTCCTCTTTTGTTCTCGTGATTTGCTCACTAACCTTAGTGTTGTGTTCCAATTCCTTTTTTGTGTGTGTGTTTGTGTTTCTATTGCAGATTTTCAGTTTGTAGTTACCATGAGGTTTTGATATAGTATTCTATATATAAACAAGATTGTTTTGAGTTGCTGGTTTTTTAATTTCAAATGCATTCCCAGTATCCTGCATTTGTACTCTCCTCTTCTCAAGATTGCTGGTTTTGATATCATATTTGTGTGTGAATGATTTCCTCCCTTTATTGTATGTTTACCTTTACTAGTGAGCTTTTCCATTCATAAGTTTCTTGTTTCTAGTTGTGGACTTTTCTTTTCTGCCTAGAGAAATTCCTTTAGCATTTTGTGCAAAGCTGGTCTGGTTGTGCTGAATTCTTTTAGATTTTGCTTGTCTGTAAACATTTTGATTTCTCCATTTAATCTGGATGAGAGCCTTGCTGGGTAGAGTATTCTTGGTTGTAGGTTCTTCCTTTAATCACTTTAAAATATCATGCCATTCCCTTCTGGCTTGCAGATTTTGTGCTGAAACATCAGCTGATAACCTTATGGGAATTCCCTTGTATGTTATTTGTTGCTTTTCCCTTGTTGCTTTTAATATTTTTTGTCTTTAAATTTTTTCAATTTTATTACTACGTGTATTGGTGTGTTCTTCCTTGGGTTTTTCCTGCCTCGGACTCTCTGTGCTTCCTGGACTTGGGTGATTGTTTCCTTTCCCATGTTAGGGAAGTTTTCAGCTATTATCTCTTCAAATATTTTCTCATGTCCTATCTCTCTCTCTTCTACTTCAGGGACCCCTATTATGTGAATGTTGGTGCATTTAATGTTGTCCCAGAGGTCTCCGAGAATGTCTTCATTTCTTTTCTTTTTTCTTTATTCTGTTCTGTGGCAGTGATTTCCACCCTTCTGTCATCCAGGTCACTTATCCATTCTTCTGCCTCATTTATTCTGCTATTGATTACTTCTTGTGTATTTTTCATTTCAGTTATTGTATTGTTAATCTCTGTTTTTTTGTTCTGTAGTACTTCTAGGTGTTTAAACAAACATTTCTTGAATCTTCTTGATCTGTGCCTCCACTATTTTTCTGAGATCTTGAACATCTTTACTATTATTTCTCTGAATTCTTTTTTGGGATGATTGGCTGTTTACATTTCACTTATTCGTTCCTCTGGAATTTTATCTTATTCCTTCATTTGGGACATATCCCTCTGCATCTCATTTTGTCTAACTTTCTCTGAAGGCATTTCCATTCCATAGTCTGCAGGTTTGTAGTTCTCACTTCTGCTGTCTGTGCCTTGGTAGCTGGGGCTGTTTAAGAGGCTTGTGCAGGCTTTCTGGTTGGAGGGCCTGGTTCTTGCCCACTGGTGAGGGGAGCTGGGTCTTGTTCCTCTGGTGGGCAGGGTCATGTCAAGTGGTGTGTTTAGTGGGCAGCTGTGTTCTCAGGAAGACTTTAAGCAGCCTGTCTGCTGATAAGTGGAGCTGTATTCCCACTCTGTTCGTTGTTTGGCCTGAGGCATCCCAGCACCAGAGCCTACAGGCTGTTGGGTTGGGCTGGGTCTCAGTGAGAAAATGGCAACCTCCAAGAGGGCTCACGCCAATGAGTACTCACTAGAACTACTGTTACCAGTGCCTCTGTCCCTGCAGTGAGCCACAGATGACCCACCTCCTCAGGATACCTTCCAATACCAGCAGGTACATCTGGCCCATGTTCTTATGAGGTCACTGCTTTTTTCCCTGGGTCCTGATGTACATGAGAAACTGTGTGCACCCTCCAAGAGTGGAATTTCTTTTTCCCAAAGTCCTGTGAAATTCCTGTGATCAAACCCCTCTGGCCTTCAAGCCAGATTCTCTGGGTGCTACTCTTCCCATTGCCAGCCCCCCAGGCTGGGATGCCTGACCTAGTGCTCAGAACTTTCATTCCTGTGGAAGAAATTCTGTGATATATTTATTTTCCAGTTTGTGGGTAGCCAGCTGGCGGGTATGGGATTTGATTTTATCACAATTGTGCCCTTCCTAACATCTAATTGTGGCTTCTTTGTCTTTGGATGTAGGATATCTTTTTTGGTAGGTTCCATTCTTTTTTTTGATGGTTGTTCAGCAGTTAGTTGTGATTTTGGTGTTTTTGTAAGAAGTGGTGAGCTCACGTCTTTCTCCTTCACCAGCTTGTCCTGTCCTGTCATTCCTTTTTCTATATATTTTGTTTTCTTCCTTGTGATTGCTTGAATTATTATAATCTAATTCAGATTACTAACAGCTAAATTTCAAGACTATACAAAACCTATTCCAATACAGCTGCATTCCCTTTTCTTTGTGCTTTTATGTTCATACACATTATATATCTATACATTGTTTCCATAAGCACATTTGATAATTGCTTTATGCAGTTTTCTTTTAAATCAGATAAGAGAAAAAAGCAGTTAGAAACCAAAAAAAAAAATCAGTGATACTGTCATTTCTATTTACCTACTGAGCTACCATTACCCATGTCTTTATTTCTTCAGGTGGATTTGAGATACTGTGTAGTGTCCTCTTGTTTCAGCCTAACAGGGACCCTATCCTATGTCTTATACAGAAGCTTTGATAGGAACTATTTTTCCCAGTTTTTGTTTTTCTTTACATGTCAATTTCTAATTTTTAAAAATATATATATGTTTGAATATAGAATTCTTAGTTGACAGTCTTATTTGATTTATTTTAACATTGTGAATGTCATCTCTCTGCCTTTGGCTTCCATAATTTCTGCTGAGAAAACAGTTATTAATCTTATTGAGCACCTGAATGTCATGAATCATTTTTCTCTATGCTTTCAAGATTCTCTCCATGTCATACATTTTGACAGTTTATGATGTACCTGGGTGTGGATCTCTTTGAATTTATCCAATCTGTAGGTCATTGAGCTACATCAATGTGTAGATTAACATTTTTCACCAGATTTTGGAACTTTTCAACTATTTTTTTTTTCTGTTCTTTTCTATTTTTTCCTTTTGGGACTCCCATTGCATACCTATCTGTAGACTTAATTTTCACATTTCTCTAGGATTCTGTTTTTTTTAAAATTGTTTCTTCAGACCAGTTAATCTCACTTGACCTCTCTCTTCAAATTTGCTAATTCATTCTTCTACCTATTCAAAACTGCTGCTGTGCCTTCTAGTGAATTTTAAAATTTCAGTTATTGTAGCTTTCAACTTCAGAATTTCTTTCTGTTTCTTTTTTATAGTTTCTATTTCTTATGACATTGTCTATTTGCTGAAACCTCATTCCCATATCTTCCTTTAGGTCTTAAGACAGTTTCCTTCTGTTCTTTGGATATAATTAAAATAACTGATTTAAATCTTTGTCTAGTAATTCCAATGTTTGAGCTTCCTGGAAGACAGATTTTATTGACTGCTTTTTTTATTTTCTGTGTATGGGACATAATTTCCTGTTTCTTTGAATAACTTTTAATTTTCTGTTGAAAATGAGATTCAGTAGTTTCCTTTGAATAAGTAAGCCTCAGACTGATGCAAGCCTTTGGTTAAGGTCTAGAGTTCTGAAAAAGTTAATTCTGACAAATTTCTTTCCAATGTTCTTGTTACTTTTACAGATGACAAGAATTTTTGTGGTTCTTACTCTTCTCTATTCACTGACATCATTCCCAAAATAGTATAATTGAATTCAAATTCCTTTAGTCGGGTTTTACAAGTGAAATTTCCACTATTCCTAATTGCCTCATGACTGGCATTTACTCATACTATCTATCTGCCCAGCCTATGAGGACTTTGACTGTGTAGCCCTTTGTGTCAATTCATGAATGTTAAATTTCTAGGTAAAATGTGAAAGTATTATTCAGGTAATTTATAACCCAAAGAATTATTAGCATGTCCACCTAACTACACATGTCCTAAAATTCACTATTATTTTTACATCTTTGTTAATTTGAGACTTTAAGAATGCTCTCATGCTTGCTTAAATTTGCATTTGTTACAAGAAAAATTGACTTTAACATGTTGATTTGTAATGTTTCTGCTTCTGTTAATTGCTTGATCATATAGTTTGCTTCATTTTTCACAGTCTTTTAATTTTTAGTTTTATTCTATTGAATTATGAGGTTCAAATTACACACTATGTTAGTTAAATGTGATTTATTGAATGATTGATTACTCAGAGAAATGTTTGAGAAGCTTCAAACTAAACTTCTTGGAAACTTGAATTTATACAATATTTGGCACATTTAGACATTTAGAGATGAAAGCAGGTCTAATGCTCCAGCAATACATCTAGTAGATTGCTCTGTTCATGACCTAGTTCTTCCACTATTTAACACTACATCCATATTTTTTCTTTTTCCTATTCTGTTTTTCATTGACTCTCTCTGGCACTCTTTTCTACTTCAAGGCTTCTGCTTCCTCATGGATTCTATTGCTGTTTCTGTTTGATATCCTTTCATTTTGTGTCATTCTCAGCAGCTGTTCGTGAATTCCATTTAGTTGATATTCAAACTCACTGAGAGACATTTTAACTGGATAAGACTATAACAACCCATTATGGATCCTGTCTGTTGCATAAAGTTTTCATACTTGTGCAGCTCATAAGTTATTGGCCATTATAGACAGCTGGATTTGTTTGTGTCCAAACCAGCTAGTTTTTGTTAAGTTCCTATGGTAAAGTTAGGTTGCAAAAGCAAAATGAAATTGTCAAATGCAGGTAATAAGCAAACTGATAAAATAAGATTTTTTTCATAAAATTGCATCTTTCATAGCACATCTAGTGTAATAATTATTTGCTTGAGAATGTACACATGCACACAAATCAATACCCCTATTTATTGTATTCATATTATTTTGGTGAATAACAAATTACCACAGTGGCATAAAACAGCAACCATTTTTATCTCACAGTGTCTGTAGGTCAAGAGTCTGGGAACGAATTAGCTGTGTCCTCTGCTAAGGATCTCACCAGTCTGTGATCAAAATGTTGGTTGAGGCTATAATTTCATCTCAGATTTGAGATCTTCCAAGCTCACTAAATGTTGGTAGAATTTTTTTTATGTAGTTTTGCTATTGAAGTCCCTATATTCTCATGAGATGCTGGCAAAGGACCACCCTCTCTTTGCCACATGCCCCCTCCCCATAGGTCCTCTAATAACAGCTTACATCTGCAAGCCCAGCAAGATAACTTTTTCTAACTCTGCTATGATTGGTTGATCTGCTATGATTGGTAGAGTCTTATGTATCATAACATAATTATAAAAGTGTCCCATCACCTTTGTCAAATAATGTAACTTAATTAAGGGAGTGAATATACCTATAAATTCACAGGGCCACCCAAACTCCAGGAGAAGTGGTAATACAGAGCATATACACCAGAAGACAGGAATTTTGAGGGAGTATCTTAGACTTCCACCTACCAAATCTATATTATTATTTTTCAAAAGTTGTAACTTTATATACAAGTTTAGGGCATTCCTCACCATCACTACAGTCGTCATTATGTCTCTCACAATATGGATGATCCCCATACTACTCCTCTTGCTTGAGCTATAAAGTTGTTCTTTATTCCTTGATTTGTCCAAAGTTTCTTCATCCTGTTTAGAATGCCAAACACAACTAGACCTACATGCTCTATGTCATCTAAACTGGTACAAACTCCAAAGAATGCTTTCAATCTGATCTTAAGTGCAGCACTTAAAGTACTATTTCAAATATGTACATTTAGACTGACAGGTTCTCCCAGGGTTAAAAAAAAATTGTGGGAGAGTTCTAAAGAGTGAGATATTTAGTATCATTACTTTCTATCTTCTCCCTGATAATATAAAAGTTTTTAAATTGTTATGAAGTAAAACAAATATGTGTGAGTACATAAGCCACATGTATGGGACTAAGTCAGTCTTCACAAAGAGAACACATATATATATATAACCACCAACAACGTCAAGAATATAATCCAGAAATAGGTACCTTGGAAACTTCTTTTGAGACCCATCCTATTACTATATTATCCAGTGGTAGACATTATTCTGAATTCAAAACTCTCAGTTTATTTATCTTTATACTTCATGAAAATGAAATAATTATATGCTCCTTCATGCTTGGTTTCTTATGTTCAACATTATGTTTGTGAGAGTCTTCCATGAAGTAGTGTGCTCTTCTATTTGTCATTGTTATAAAAGAAAGTGTTTCTTTGAATGAATACATCACAATTTGTTTACTAGTAAACATTTTTTTCTCTGGCTGCTTTTGAAGATTTTTTGTTTATGATTTTTGGCAGTTTTACTGATAAATGACTTTCTTTCCTCCTTTATTCCTTTTTTACTCTTTTTCTTGATTTCCTTCTCTCTCTCTCCCTCCCTCTCTCTATTTGGAGGTTTCATAATTTGAACCTCTGGGTTCAAATTATTCAAACCCCTTTATTACTTTTTGAAAGTCATTAACTCTTTCTTCATGTATTGTTTCCCTTCCACCCTCTCTCCTCTCCATATATGACTCCAGCTATACATATGATAAACTTTTACATTGTGTTCTGCTTACATTCTTTCCTATGTTTGTAATCATTTTTTTCTTTCTGGAGAAGTTGAGCCTGTCTATCTTCTACTGGAAAAATTTTCTTGCATATTTGTGTTCCTCTTCTGTCACAGAAGTATTCTTCCTGTATTTGTTATTCAAACTATATTAGTTAGCTTGGCAATTGGGGTTGTGGGGAGAAGTCTCTGTTGTTTCGATTATGCCTCAAACTTAGGCATTTATCTTGTCCTTGTTCTCTTTGAACTTACTTAAATCAGGCTTTTGCAGCCACTACCATGCCCCAAAACAGCTCTTAGCAAATAGGTCCATTTATTAACTCTAGTCAATTGCCAGTCCTAATCTTGCTTGAAATATAAGCTACACTGAACATAGTTTAATGTTCCCTTAATGCTCTCTTATCAAAACATATCCTGCACATGGCTTCCAGGATGTTACTTTTGGCTTCCAGGATGTTACTTCTGCATCATTTCTTCTTTTAAATACAAAGATTATGTTAAATGGAACAAAGAACATTTTATTACTAATTAAAATTCACCTCCAAAAATTTCTGGGATTGGTATATAAAGTTTCTAGGGAGTAATGAAATAGAACTTTTATTTGTTTACATTTTATTCTTTAGTTCCAGATCTCCAGTCTGGATTTTAGCCTACATAGCATTCTGTTGTGTGTTTTGTGCCAGGCGGAAGTAAGCAGTATTAGGACAACTGTTTTCTACATGATATCTTAATATATAATCTGGGAGGAAATGGTGGCAGAATAAATTAAGGACTTATGTGTTTGTCCTTAACCCACTGAACCCTACTCGTGACCATTACTACATCAGAGAGATACAAGGTGTCTTCCCACATAGAAAAGCCGTTAACTTTATTAATTAAAATGAATGATGTATCATTTTCTAAAGAGAATGTTCTCTTGTTAAGGGTAAAGATTGAAAAAAATATACAAATTATTTCAACCGTCAAATTTATGTCAAGCCCTTCAATGCTCTTTTCTTAGAAATAGATTTTGCCCAGAAAATCAATTATACTGGTTTTAAAAAATATATTTCTCCCTTAGTATCAAAACAGGAATAGTTAATATCTTGTTACTTTTTGTCAAAAAGGAATTTTACTTATTACCCCTTGTAAATTTCATCACTGGTAAATACACCTTCTCTGGAGCCTTAGAGATGGATAGTTGCTATGTATGTTAAAGGAAAGACATGTTACATATAATCTATTATTTCTGCACTTCCCTAGCGAGTTGAACATTCCCTAGCTTGACTGTAATATAAACAAATCCAAAGGATCCAGAATAGTTAGATTTCTCTTCAGTCTCTAATATTATAGAGGACATTATCTTTTTCTGATACTTTCAAAGGTAAGTCATTAGCAAACCTAGTCAGCCCTGACATGCTATTCAGTGTTTAGAAAAGCAAACACAATGCAGTAGTGAAGAAGTTTGGTGGCTGAGAGATACTGGCTTACTAGAATGTCAGTATCCAGTTTTACAGACATTTAAAACTGTTTCTGAAAAAAAGCTTCACCAAGTTTGGAAAATATATCATGTTTTCCAACAAACAGAGATTTGGTTTAAGATCTTTATCAGGTTGTTCTCTGGGAGATTGGATGAATCAGAACTCATGAGTTAGTTACTATGCAGTAGGGGCAGATAAGGAAAGTATGGAAAAAATCCAAGATAACCAACAAAAAAGCCCTTGAATAATTACATCAGAATTCCTGCTCTTGTTCTCCAATGTAGTTGCTAAAGCTAATAAATATTCTCATTTTAGGTACAATAAAACAAGGAGGCTGCTTTCTTTTCAAGAAATCCCAATAGTCAAATTCTCTTAACCCAAGGGATACATCAGCATGTTAAGTAGAAAGTTTTCAAGTGACTATCCTATTGTAAAAATGTCCCAGAAGTATTTTTCATATAACCCTTTTAAATGTAGACTATATTACTTCACATTTCTTTCAGATTTTAAAACTTCTATTCCAACCATAACCGTTATTATCATTAATGTACAACTTTTATGAGACCACTGTGTGTAAAGTATTATAGTCTACAGAGTCATTTGACTTCAGAGACAAAAAAGTTACATTTTAAAACAAGTCATGTGTCTTCAACTTTCATTTCACTTTCCAGGCAGTTCCATATCACACTGTCTCTACTTAGAACTTGCAATGCCTTCCCTATTACCTCTTCATTATATAACAGTTTCTCATGTATTATAGTTCCATGGAAATGTTTCATATTTTATTCTAGCCTCTGTCATGTGCTTGATACAGCATTTATAAATCAAAAGTATACTGCATATTAGTATTTTTCTGAGTTTTGGCCTTTTGGTTGAGACAATTCTTCTTTATATAGGAATGCCCCTTTTATTATAAAAGAATTACTGCTCCTGACCCTACCCACAAAATTTTATTATATAAACCTACAAGCACAACATCCAAAAAGGGCTTCCATTTTCCCAAAAGCCCTTTAGGAGAGTGATGGCATCCATGCTTAACAAACACTGCATCTAAACATAAACTAAATCATAAGCCAAGTTGTAATCTTACACTGAAGCAGTACACATTGCAAAATTCATATTTTCTCCTGGGCCTGTTAACTAGATATATACTTCTACTAACATATAAAAATGCCTGTTTGCAATAATCAGACATATTGTCTGATTGGATTCTGACTCAGTTGACTTCCCCAAATTGAAAAATATTGCTTCACATCTGCAACTTGAAATAGCTAAACACTAAGATTGCTTTCCCTTGAGAATACTGGTTTAATGAAATAAGGTCACCAAAATTGAGAAGGCATATTAAGTTAATTTGACAAATTTAACTTTTAGATAGATTAATTTTCAACTTTTTAATCTAAAAAAAATCATAGAAGTTGAAGATGGAAAGGCTATGCTGAAATGCATAGTTTGGTTGGTTTTATTTATTTAGAAAAAAAATCTGGTTTGGATTTCTTCTGCCTTTTCTCTTTTACAATATCTGGGTAATTTGAAAGATTTCTATTTTTAAAGTATATTCTCTTCACTTTATGCTGTTAAAGTTTTTGCAAATCAGCATTGGGCACTAACAAATTGAAGGGGAAATAGAATTATTGATAAATTAGTTTCTTCAAAATTCCAAACAATTTTTAATTATTACTTGTTCTTATTTTTAAATAATAAATGGAATACATAGTAGTAGAGGAACATACAGATTGTACCGTAAGCACAGCATTGGCTTGCATCCAAAGGCATTTTCGAGTAAGGAGAATGCCAGGTTTGTATTTTGCTAGTTATTTGGGGTTACAGTTTTATATCTACAGGAGAATAGCCTTATTATTCTAGAAGTATTTACATAGACATTTATGGGGTTAAAATGTTTTAGAAGACCTCTAAATTATCAATCAAGAAGAAGATAAAGAGCAACTTCATAATTAATCTACAATTTATTGAACACTACTATGTCCTAGGCATTATCTACTATATCTTAATTTCCATTTCTATCACATTTTAAAATTTCTAATTTAATCCTTCTTACAAAATTGAAGGTATCTCTTATGTCTCCATGAACAAAAAAATAAGGCTTAGAAAATTAATTTTCTAAATATCACCCATATTATAAGCTACAAATATTTGTATGTAGAGCTATACATTTCTAAGTAATTTCTTTTAAACTATTATTAAGGTTATGTATACAATTAAACAAAATAAATACATAATTGTACCAAATTGGAGTTCTAAAAAACACAGATTGGCACCACTTGCCTGGCATAGTTATTTCATGTTGATAATTATGAAAAATTTTGCTTCTATGCTTGCTTTCTTCTTTGTGGTCTCCCTGTTTAAACAACCTCAGAATTTCCTGTGTCACTGAAACTGATGAAAGGACTATTCTTACATAAGAAATTAATTTTAATGATTTTTATTATAATGTATATATTTTTTTTGTGGTTAACTTAGAAAAGATAGGTTTTTTAAAAGCATAAGGTCAAAATCACCTACTGTCATTTAGCTATAATACCTGTGTATATGTTGCTTATACATTTACAGAAAAGAGCTGGGTTACAGAATGAATCTAGGGCCTTTGACAGGGTATGGGGAACTGCCTTTTTTGTTTGTTTGTTTTTGATAAAAAGTTTTCACAACATCAAAGAATTAAGGTGTTTGATATATTCACATCATAGTGAACTATACTAAACATGGTGTGGTTTTAAGGCATGTGAGTAAAAAGTATTGAGGATGACCTTTTGTAAAACCTATACAGACTTGGATCATTTCAAAGACTATGTTGGAACTCATGCTAGGATCTCATTCAACTAAAGTTTTTATGTTGTACAGTTTAAACTTATTTCCTGACCTTACCAAACATGGCAAATTAAAGATTATCTCAATAGCCAGCTACAGAGAATTTGAATTAACGAGTGCCTGTATCCGTGTCATGAAAACCATTTTTAAGCACTTTGAAATTTTTGCTGATATTATAGAGAATCCTGACATTTCAAAAGTCAAAAATACTGTACAGAAGTATCTCAGTAATCATTTATTCCAGCTTTTACTCAATTAATTATGCATAGCTCCTTAAGCCAGAAGAAAATTATTTTTTCCTATTTTCTTTACAAATGTTTCATGTAACAACTTTTGTAATAACCTTGTGGTAGGCTTAGAGTGTATTTCATATTTTAGTTTGTTCTCACTTAATTGAAGAGACATGAATTTAAGAATAAGGAACGTATAATTATGAAAATACTCACCAATTATACTTTTCTAATACTTCTTAATGTACTGAAATGATTATTAAACTGTAAATTATTTTATATAATGATATTTTGTGATGTTCATTAACTTATTTATATTTTCTTTTGTAGTAAATTTGTACTTAAGTTTATTTGATATTAAAGGAGCTTTATAACTACAAATATGCGTAACTGAACTACTTTACATCTTTAACGATTTTGCCTATGTCTTATCCTCCCAGTTAATTATATACATGAAATAACTCTATGCTCTTTGTCATCCAAGTTAAATTTTCATTCTACAAAAGACATTTTGGCCTAGACAAATGTTGTTGAATATAAAGGCTACATGAGAAAAATAAATGTCCATATTGTATTGAAAATGGATTCATTAAAGCCTCCATGATGCAATGATAATATGATAGATCATTATATAAGTTTCTATATATTAATATTATTATAAAATTATTTATAAAATATAATAATTGATCTTTACTATCTGATTTTCAGGGTTTTTATATTGATGACATATGCTTATGCATCCAAATATATTTTTTTCAGATTATCTGTATATACATGGTTGTAAGATTGGTTCCTTATTAATAATCTTTATAAGAATTTGCCTATATATAAAATTTGAAATAAAAATATGGTAGCATTTAGAAAGTTTTCTTTAAAAAAGCTTTTTAAATAATGTCACTTATCCTAGTTAGTAGGGCTTAAATATTAGAAACTAAAATTCTCATCAAAAATAAAATGTTTGCTGTCTTCAATAAGATTAATTTTAACATCATGTTAGTTTTTTTAACTCTTAGTAGAATAAATTGAACCAGAGAATTCAAAATGAAAGAATATGACAAGATATATAACACTAATTATGAAATAGTTTAAAATCAATTGTTAGTATCTATATGAATTAATATACAAAGTCCTGGCACAGTGTTATTTTTTCCCTGAGGCTTAGAATATTATTTATCAAGCATAAAGGGTGGAGCCAGGGCAGCAGCAGGCAGAAATGTATCCTCCATGGAGGCCAGAGAGGAACTGCTGCTGCCAGCCAAACTCCAGCCCAGGTGACCCCAAAAATTTAAAAACAAAAAAGTCAAAGAAACAAAACATATAAAACAGCATTCCCTTTAATCAATTCCTCAAAAACAGATACTTTGGGAATATAGATTAAATTTGAAGGGAGACCAGAAATTTGAAAATTATGTCACTGATAAATTCTGATTTTGATGATTTTACTGAGGTCATAAAAGAGGATGTCTTTGTAAAAAAAAAAAAAATGCTCAATGAAATATTTCGGGATAAACACAGTATTCTTACTCTCAAATTGTTTAAAAGAGTTTGATAATCAACTGGGATAAAATGTAAACAATTTTTGAATCTGGAAAAAGGAGATAAAGTAGTTCCTTTTAGTATTACATTTAAAAATATTTTTTCTTGAAGTACAGTTGATTTACAATATTGTGTTAGTTTCAGGTGTATAGCAAAGTGATTCAGTTATGCATATATATTCATATATCTATTCTTTTTCAGATTCTTTTATTTTATTAATTTTTATTGGAGTATGGTTGCTTTACAAAGTTGTGTTACTCTCCACTGCACAACAAAATGAATCAGGCATAAACATACAGATATCCTCTCCCTTTTGGACTTCCTTCCCATTTAGGCTACCACAATGCATTAGGTAGAGTTCCCTGTGCTATACAGTATGTTTTCATCAGTTGTCTATTTTATACATAGTGTCAATAATGTATGTGTCAATCCTACTCTCCTAATTCCTCCCACCCCACCCTTTTCCCCCTTGGTATCCATAAATTTGTTCTCTATATCTGTGTCTCTATTTCTGCTTTGCAAATAAGATCATCTATACCATTTTTCTAGATTCCACATATATGTGTTATTATACGATATTTGCTTTTCTCTTTCTGACTTACTTCACTCTGTATGACACAATCTGGGTCCATCCACATCTCCACAAATGACCCAATTTCATTCCTTTTTATGGCTGAGTAATATTCCACAGATTCTTTTCCCTTATAGATTATTAAAAGATATTGAGTATAGTTCCCTGTGCTATGCAGTAGGTCCTTGTTGTTTATCTATTTTATACATAGTAGTGTGTATCTGTTAATCTCAAACTCCTAATTTATTCCTCCCCCCTTTCCCCTTTGGTAACCATAAGTAATTTTTTCTATGTCTATTTCTGTTTTGTAAATAGGTTCATTTGTATAATTTTTTAAGATTCCACATATAAGTGATATCATATGATATTTGCATTTCCTCTAAGATCAGGAATAAGACAAGGATGCCCACTCTCACCAAAGAAATATAAATAAAAAGAACACAGATTGGAAAAGAAGCAGTAAAACTGTCACTGTTTGCAGATGACATGATACTATACATAGAAAATCCTAAAGATTCTACCAGAAAATTACTAGATCTCCTCAATGGATTTGGTAGTTTCAGAATACAAAATTAATACACAGAAATCTGTTGCATTTCTATACACTAACAATGAAATATCAGAAAGAGAAATTAAGGAAATGATTATATTTTGCATCACATCAAAAAGAATAAAATACCTAGAAATAAACCTACCTAAGGAGGCAAAAGACCTGTACTCTGTAAAATATAAGATGCTGATGAAAGAAATTGAAGACGACATAATCAGATGGAAAAATATACCATGTTCTTGGGTTGGATCAATATTGTTAAAATGACTATACTACCCAAGGCAAGCTACAGATTTGATGTAATCCGTATCAAATTACCAAGAGCATTTTTCACAGAATTAGAACAAAAAGTTTTACAATTTGTATGGAAACACAAAGACCCTGAATAGCCAAAGCAATCTTGAGAAAAAAGAAATATTGAGCTGGAGGAATCAGGCTCCCTGGCTTCAGACTGTACTACAAAGGTACAGTAAGCAAACAGTATGGTACTGGCACAAAAACAGACATATATATCCATGGAACAGAATAGAAAGCCCAGAGATAAACCCACACACATATGGTCACCTTATCTTTGATAAAGGAGGCAAGAATATACAACGGAGAAAGACAGCCTCTTCAATAAATGGTGCTGGGAAAACTGGAGAGCTACATGTAAAAGAATGAAATTAGAACACTCCCTAACACCATACACAAAAATAAACTCAAAATGGATTAGAGACCTAAATATAAGATCAGATACTATAAAACTCGTGGAAGAAAACCTAGGTAGAGCACTCTGACATAAATCACTGTAATATTTTTTGAAACCGTCTCCAGAGTAATGGAAATAAAAACAGAAGTAAACAAATGGGAGCTATTTAAACTTAAAAGCTTTTGCACAGTGAAGGAAACCATAAAAAGAAAAATGAAAAAACATCCTTCAGAATTGGAGGAAATATTCACAAATGATGTGATCAAAAAGGGATTAATTTCCAAAATATACAAACAGCTCATATAGGTCAATATCCAAAAACAACCCAATAAAAAAAATGACCCAGCCAACCCACTACTGGGAATAGATCCTGGGAAAACCGTAATTCAAAAAGAGTCATGTACCACAATGTTCATTGCAGTTCTATTTACCATAGCCTGGACATGGAAGCAACCTAAGTGTCCATTGACAGATGAATGGATAAAGAAGATGTGGCACATATATACAATGGAATATTACTCAGCCATAAAAAGAAACAAAACTGAGTTATTTGCAGTGAGGTGGATGGGCCTAGAGTCTGTCATACAGAGTGAAGTTAAGTCAGAAAGAGAAAAACAAATACCGTGTGCTAACACATATATATAGAATCTAAAAAAAAAAAAAAAAAAAAAGGATACTGATGAACCTAGTGGCAGGGCAGGAATAAAGATGTAGACATAGAGAATGGACTTGAAGACATGGTGGGGAGAGGAGGAAGGTGGGGAGAGGTGAGAGTAGCATTGACATATATACACTACCAAATGTAAAATAGCCAGTGGGAAGCAGCAGCATAGCACAGGGAGATCAGCTCCAGGCTTTGCAATGACTTAAAGGGGTGGGATAGGGAGGGTAGGAGGGAGCCTCAAGAGGGAGGGGTTATGGGTATAAATGTATGCATATGGCTGATTCACTTTGTTGTACAACAGAAACTAAACACAGTATTGTGAAGCAATTATACTCCAATAAAGATCTATTTAAAAAAAAAGAAAAAGAGTTGAATAGACATTTCTCCAAAAAGACAAACAGATTGCCGACAGGCACATCAAAAAAATGCTCAACACTGCTAATTATTAGAGAAATGCAAATCAAAACTACAGTGAGATATCACCTCACTCTGGTCAGAATGACCATCATCAAAATGTCTACTAATAATAAATGCTGGAGAGGATATGTGTTAAAAGAAACCCTCCTACATTGTTGGAGGGAATGTAAATTTTTGCAGTCACTATGGAGAACAATATGGAGGTTCATTAAAAAACTAAAAACAGAGTTGCCATTTGATTCAGCGATCCCACTCCTGGGCATATATCTGGAGAAAACTAATTTTAATAGATACATGCATCCCAGTGTTCATGGTTCAATGCAGCACTATTTATAATAGCCAAGACACGGAAGCAACTTAAATGTCCATTGACAAATGAATTAGGAACATGTGGTGTTTTGTGTGTGTGTTTACACATACACAGTGGAATATTACTCAGCCATAAAAAAGAATGAAATAATGCCATTTGCAGCGTGGATGGACCTAGAGATTATCTTACTAAGTGAAGTAAGCCAGATAGTATTGTACTCTTTTGGCAATTATTCTTTATGTTTGAAAGAATAGCCTCCCCTCAAAAAAAAGTTTAAGTCTAGTTAGAGATGAAGAAAAACAAATAGCTTAGTAACCTAGGAACAATGCTTTTTCAATAGGGGATTGTCCTTGCAGTTTCAGGTACTCCTTTAGCCATTTAACAGATTTTTATTGTATTTTTTAACAGTAACAAGCTCTCTATGCAATTTACTGCAGATACAGCAATAACGTATTTATTAGCAAGGAGCAGTTAAAGGCTTTTGAAGAAGAGTTAACCAAATAATATTTTACAGGCTTATTATAATAGATGATACTATACAGATAGGAAAATACCGCCAACTTTTGTGTACAGTAAGATGTGCTAAACCATTTTATTAGAGATTGGTCTCTAAAAACATAAATTGTGGGATTAAACTACCTGGGTTTTAACACGTTTGGCTCATAGAAGCTCTGTGCCCATAGGCAAATTACTTAATCCCTCTTCTTTCAGTTCCTAAATCTGTAAAGTGGGTACAATAAAAAACAAACAAATGAAAAAAACTAGCCCTTTGGTTGTTATGAGGATTAAGTGAATTCATATATGTAAAATATTTAGAAGATAGATATCATACAGGTCACACATTATAGTAGTTATTATTAAAGTTGTATAACTTGAATATTTTCTTCAATGGATATTTTATAGAGATCACCTGCACCCTCCGCCATATCAAGTCTTTCTCTTCGCTATTTTGTAACATTCACTTCCTAAGAAAATATTTGTATTTTGGTCAGAGATCATTTTATGTAGGTAACTTACTCATTCAATAAATGGATGAATAGCTGAGTGAATAAATAATCTAGTATTTTGCCTGTCTGGGATAGAAAATCCACACATAGAAATACCCAAAATGGAAGACATTATGGATAAATTCTACATGTGTTTCAGCAAAGAAAATTTGAGGATTTTGGGTGAGAGGTCTTGGGAAGTTATTGGAGAAAACCTAACATAGTGGATATTTAAGGTGTGGTTTGAAGGGTAGGGGTTCATAAATTGAGAAGAGATAGAAAAGCATTCCAAAAAGAGCTATCCAGCTGAGAACATGCTGACCAGATTATCAAAACCATAAAAGCATTAAAATATATACATATTTTAAGCTATAGTTGATACCATCTTTCTTTTACAGTCTCCTTAAAAGATTCTGCTGCCCTTTAGATCTGTTTTGGCTTTCATTGAGAGTACTGGACTTTAAAAAATATAGATCTCAAGATTAATTAAGTTTGTCAGTATGGGAACTCATTCAATGTAGGGGAGGGGGCTGAAGGCCAGAAGACCAGTGAAAGGTGATGCAAGTTATGAGATATAACCATCTAGCAGGAAGGATACCAATAGTAAACAATAGAAAAGAGCTTGGCTATAGGAACCATAAGATGCCACAGGATAGATTTAACAAGGGACATGACTAAGAAACATGACCTCTATAAAGAATGCTATGAAAATTTATTAAGTGATGTAAAAGAAGATTTGAATAAATGGAGTGTTACCTCATATCTTTGGGTAGGAAGAGTGCATAATGCAAAGATGGCTGACTCCTAAATGTAATGCATTTTAGTCCAAACCCCATAGGATTTTATCTCTAAGATTCTCCAAAATTATTCCAAAGTGCATCTAGAAAAGATAGAGCTACTATTTGAACAATAAATTGTTTTGAGTATTTCTATCAGATATAAATATTTAAATTCAGCTAAAATAAAAGTATAGTATTAAGACATGAGTAAACAGATAACACACACACAAGGAAATAAATACTATGATTTCTATGAGTTTAGGAAAGCATAAACCTATAAATAATATCAGGGCAAATTCACAAAGGGAATAAGGTAAGTGCTGTGTCACACTATGTGTATATATATATATATATATACTTTATCTAAAGAATAGACTATGAATGATATTAGAAAATTAAACTATTGCCTAATTCTATAGAGGGATAACAGTCTAAGATAAAAATTATTATATTTGCACAGAAACTATTCATAAATATAATTACATAATAATTTTACCTTAGTATATATCAAGAGTATACAAGGGACTGAGAAAATATAAATATTTAATGTATTCTCATATAAGCAGTTCATGTTTTTAAAATCAATACCATAGTAAGCAAAGAAAAATATAAACTCAAAAATAAACAACTGATATATATCATTCTATTGCCTACTAAATTAATCACATTTAAAAACTTAGAATAACCAATGTTGGTGAAGATTTACTGAAGCTGTTACTTTCAAAAGGGTTGGCACTGTAAGGAGAAAATATGTTCATACCTTTTAAAATACTCTTCTCACTTTTTGGAACCTATTAAAAGTAGTAGAACTTACTGAACTCACACTGGTCAGAATGGCCATCATCAAAAAAATCTACAAACAATAAATGCTGGAGAGGGTGTGGAGAAAAGGGAACCCTCTTGCACTATTGGTGGGAATGCACATTAATATAGCCACTGTGGAGAACAGTACAGAGGTTCCTTAAAAAATTAAAAATAGAACTACCATATGACCCAGCAATCCTACTACTGGGCATATACCCTGAGAAAGCCATAATTCAAAAGGACACATGTATCCCAATGTTCACTGCAACACTATTTACGATAGCCAGGATATGGAAACAACCTAAATGTCCATCGACAGATGAATGGATATAGAAGATATGGTACATATATACAATGGAATATTACTCAGCCATAAAAAGGATAGAAATTGGGTCATTTGTAGAGAGTGGATAGACCTAGAGTCTGTCATATAGAATGAAGTAAGTCAGAAAGAGAAAAGCAAATATCATATATTAACACATATATGTAGAATCTAGAAAAATGGTACAGATGAACCTATTTGCAGGGCAGGAATAGAGATGCAGACATAAAGAATGGACGTGTGGACACAGGGGGGAAGGTGGGTGGGATGAATTGGGAGACTGGGTTTGACATATATGCACTATCATGTGTAAAAGAGATAGCTAGTGGGAACCTGTTGTATAGCACATAGAGCTTAGCTTGGTGCTCTGTGGTGACCTAGATGGGTGGGAGGGAGGGTGGGAAGGAGTTCCAAGAGGGAAGGGACATATGTACACATATAGCTGATTCACTTCGTTGAACAGCAGAGACTAACACAACATTGTTAAGCAACTGTACCCCAATTTAAAAAAAAAGAGGTACTACTAAAATGTAATATAAATAGTATTGTGAAAATAATCTTTCTAATATCATATATAACATCCTTATAAAGATCTATAGTGTAGATATAAAAAAATAAGGTTTGGTCCTTTGATGAAAATATGTGATCAGTCAAAAATGAGAATTACAAAAAGCAATGAGACATCAATGTTTATGAAAGATACTTTGCGTGTATGTGGGAGGGAAGGTACTTACAGATAATAATCTCAAAAATGTGATAAAAGTTATTTTATTCCTCTGAACCTTAGTGTCTTTGCCTATTCAAAAACATAACAAGATTTTTGTGAGCAGAAAAGAAAAAAAAATTTGACAGTGGTGTGCTATATAATACATGTAAAACACATATAAAGCATACAGCAGTCTACACCCAATTTTAAAACATTACTTTCCTTCACCTACCTTTTTATTAGCAATCTTATATCCTATACTTTTACACAACACTTTAGATTCAAATAGGGTTTAATATTTTAAGCACTATTCTGAATTGAATAATGCCTATAGTGTTAAATTCACAGTTATACACTTCACTTGAATCAACCAAGAAAATATACCTCTTTAATTTTTAGATAACTGATCACACCTTCCTCATCTGTTGTATAACAGAAAACTTAAACTTGCCACTAAGCAGTGTATCAATCATTTCAGGATTGATCTGCCTGTTGTGTTTTAAAATGTGTTTTTAGTTAGTAGACAAAACAGTATCTCACTGTAATAAATGAACACTGAACAAGGGAATTATCTAATCTGTTAGATATATATGGTACTTGATTATTACTTTTTAGAATAATAAGAGGTGACCAAATGTGCCTCAGTACAGGGAAAAGATTTACAAGACCATCATGTCTTTTTTCCGGATTTCTGCTCAGTAAGCAACCTTCTGACAAAAACTTGATTTTCGAAGTACCTAAATACTGAGAAAGGATTACACTATGGGATATAAGCTGGTATTTAAAATAGTGAAAATATGTAGGTCCATTCATAAATGTGTTCATTTCCAATTTAATTTTTCACTCAGAGTCTTGTAATTTTGAGTAACAATCAATTCCTAAAGCCTAATAGAGTTGAATGTTCCAGTCTGAAAATTTGAGAACCGTAGCCTGGTCTCAATGTCAGTACCACTTTAGTGACCTGAAGGCATTGGAAGGGAAAACATTGCCACCCTCCACCAAACACCAATTTTTAGTATAGGCAAACGATATTTTCTGACTATTTGGAAAAAGCTACATAAATGAGCTTGAAGTTTCCTACCTCCACCCTCCAAGGTCTCCAAACCCTTCATTTGAGGAAACCCCTGAATCCATTATGTCCCAGACCAGTGTTCCATCTCTCTCACCTTCTAGGGTCAGAGAGAGGACATATTTTTGAAATGTACAAGTTATTCCTAATTCCTAGGAACTGATGGTGAATGTGAGCTTCTCCACAAATGCTTCCTAAGACTTTTGTCTTTAGAACCAAAAAGTGAAGTTATGACTGGTCAGGGGAGTCTTGTTTCATTACAGAGAGTTATTAAGAATGAAAATTCTATTTAATGCATGTACCAATGACTGCTCTATTCAAGATCTATTTGAACAATATAAATCAGAAATCAGTATAGACAGGTCTATTATCAATCCCAGGTCTTGATGTCCACAATGAATTACAGTAAATAGAATACAAAGAGTTGCTTTGTTTATATCACTTCCTTTCCCATTAAAATGTTACTACAAGGTAGCAGGATAGCTATTTTTATTTTGCTGACCAACTCTTTTTCTCTCCCTCAACCAATACCATTGGTAGTTAAATTATATAAAAGTTTATTCATATTAGATTCCACGGTGTTTATAAAGTTATATGTATTTCAAATATATAGAGAGTCATACCTAAGATTAAGTGTTCAAGAAATGGAAGCAACTCTTACAGCAGATTTCAGGTGAAAAAATAGCTTCACAAATTCTATTTTGGGAAAATAAAAGAGAAAACTATCTTAAATTCATGGAGATAAACTATCAATAAATTGAATGTGCTGAATAGCTGACAAAAATCTTGAGAGATTAGTTCACCAGGTTTATAAAAATACATTTTTTTCAATTACGTTCTTTTCAATTAAGTAAACATTGCTTCATTTAAATGGCACAATATTATTTTCACATAATTTTCAAGCTACTGTTTTTATTTTTAAAAAATACTAATGAAAAGAATTACAGTATATAAGATTCAAAAATATTTTAATAAAAATAATGCAATGAGGGGCTTCCCTGGTGACGCAGTGGTTGAGAATCCGCCTGCCAATGCAAGGGACACGGGTTCGTGCCCCGGTCCGGGAGGATCCCACGTGCTGCAGAGTGGCTGGGCCCGTGAACCATGGCCGCTGAGCCTGCACATCTGGAGCCTGTGCTCCGCAACAGGAGAGGCCACAACAGTGAGAGGCCCGCGTACCGCAAAAAAAAAAAAAAAAGCAATGAAATCTATAATTTATTCCACATCATATCATCTATTAGGATTTCTATTCATAAAACATCTCAAAGAATCTTCAGTTTGCTTCTCAGAACTTTTTCTATATACAATTTGAGTTTGTCTTAGACATGAGTGGAGTAGTTCAAGGTCACCAAGTTATAACACTCATAAACTGAAGGACCATAAAAGTGCATGTTAGAATATTTGTCAATTTCAGTAAATGAGTAAATTAATAAAGAAACTGACATATCAATCATAAATGTAAAGAGAAAGGAAATGCAATAACCTAATTAATAATCCAATTGAAATATTCATCATTATGAAAGAAATAAAATAATTATTGGTTCTGCATTGGATCCAGACACTTTTTAAAATTTGACAATTTTACTAACATTAAAACAGTCATTACTTACTGTAAACAAATTTATATGTGTCTGTAGTAAGCTTTATAATTCCTGTGAAGATGTTGTACCTGTGCATGTCTGTTGGACAACCTTCAGATCTGCAGTAGCTAATTATTTCATAGCCTAGGCGGTGCTTTTCTGGACAAATCTTCGGAATGTGCAATATTATATATCAACCTATAAATAACTGACAAAAATCTCTAGAAATTATGGAAATAGACATGTTTGGGGGCATAGAAATTGAAATCATCTTGTCCATCCTGAGACAGCATGGGCATTTGACTTTCTATTAGCTACTTAAATGTATTTTCATAAGAAAAAAGGAAAGAATGAAGCCAAAATAAAGATTATGTTTGCAAAGCTGAAAGAGTATTACCATATTAGATTTAATTAAAATTGAAAAGCCAAACTAAAAGACCTTAATAAAATGTTGCCTCTTTTCTCTAATATTCATTTGATAATCCATGAGACACAAGCACATTTCCATAATTTTATAAGACAGTGTTGTACCATATGTGTGTATGTATATATACAGACATATGTATTTTTCAGAAAAACAATTATTTTGTTTTTGCCTTGTTTTGAATTTTCCTCTACCTCTTTTTCTCATTCCAACCCTAACAGGCACTGCTCTCTACCCCTGGTCATTGATGTTAATGACTTTTTATAACCACTTCCATATTTTTTCATGCTCATGTATTTTTATTAAAATAACTGAGAGACACACTTATGAACCTGTATGTTTTTTGTTTTCTGTATCTTGTTTTTATCCCACTCAACAATATCTCTGAAAATCATGCAAAACAACAGATATAATAATAGTATATTTATTATTGTGTTTAACATACTTTATGGTATGGGGGACCATGATATGATATGGTCCACCATTTTCCTATGATAGCATTCACTCAGCTTACAGGTTTTAGCACTATAAAACCCCAAAAATATCCTTGTACATGTTTAATTTTTTTTTTTTTTTATGCTTAGAGGGTAGATTTTCAAGGAATGGAATTACTGGGTTTAGAGAGTAAAAGTACCCATGTATTTAAAGAAGTTACCAGTTTGATTTTACCAGCAATGTATGACTCTAGCTTTTGCTCACTCTCTAAGCCAGTAGCAGGTGCTAGAGTTTGTTTGTTTTGGCCTTACAGTTTAATGTAATATATTGTTTTTACTTGATTTGCATTTCACTGGCTACTGGCAATGTGGGCAGTTTTAAATATGAATTGTTACTTAGATTTGATCTTTAAAAATAATCTCCTCCTGATATTACTTACATTTGTATTAGATGTTTTCTTATGATTTTGTAAAAGCTCACTGCTTATTATAAACACTTTATTTTCTACATTGCTTTTTTTTTTTCAAAATCTACTGGCTGTTTTTGATGTTACTTATGATATCTTATATGTTAGAGCAAGTTAGTTCAGTGACACTTTAATGCTAAAGTATAGCATTTAATGTTAAAGTATAAGCCACCACATGTGACATCTACATAACTAATTTTGACTAAAAATTTCTCCTCTGCTCCTACATTTTCTTGTAGTATATTTACTCTATTTATTCACATATGTTTTTAGACCATCAGGAATATATTTTTGCATATGATCAAAGATAGAAGTTGTATTTTATATTCTTCCAGATGCATAGATATTTGTGCGATCACCATTTATTTTTATTTATTTATTTATCTTTACGGTACGCAGGCCTCTCACTGCTGTGGCCTCTCCCGTTGCAGAGCACAGGCTCTGGAGGCGTAGGCTCAGCAGCCATGGCTCACAGGCCTAGCCACTCCACAGCATGTGGTATCTTCCCGGACCAGGGCACGACCCCGTGTCCCTGCATCGGCAGGCAGACTCTCAACCACTGCGCCACCAGGGAAGCCCCACCATTTATTAAATAACTTATCTTTCCTCCACTGCGTTTTACTTTTTCCATTTAAGATATTAATATTTCATTTATACTGAGATCTGTTTCCAAGTTGTTTCTGCCACTGATCTATTTATCAATTTCTATAACAATGCTATATTAACTTATATTGGTGGCCTTGTAATATGTCTGTATTATATTTTGCAACATGTCCTTCACTATTGTTTTTCATACTTGCTTTGACAATTCTTAAGCTAAGTAAGTGTAGAAGATGATAGGCATAATCTAAAAGCGAGGGACAACTGTTTTTCCCCCATATAAGATTTGAGGTTGTTTATTTGATTTAAATTAAAATTTTCCATGGGATTCTAATTTCAAATTAATATTATATCAATTTTTAGAATTGGTTTTTATGCTATTATCTCTTCCTATTACAATGACAGGATATATTTCTATTTTAATTTCATTGTATTGAATAAGATTTGGATGTTTTCTTTATCCATATTCATATTTAATTTTTTCTTAATTATTTTGCAATTTTTCCCTATAGAGCAAGTAATATATATATATATTTTGCGGTACACGGGCCTCTCCCACTGCGGAGCACAGGTTCCGGACACGCAGGCTCAGCGGCCATGGCTCATGGGCCCAGCCGCTCCATGGGATGTGGTATCTTCCTGGACCGGGGCATGAACCCGTGTCCCCTGCATCGGCAGGCAGACTCTCAACCACTGCGCCACCAGGGAAGCCCTAGAGCAAGTAATATTTTATCTAATTCCACTAAATGGCACTTACTGCTGGATTAGGAAGAAAAAGAAGCTTTATATATATATATATAATATTCCATCTAAAGAAATGTTTGACTTTTTATATATTATAGTTTAGTGAGTATCAATTTTTTTCCTCCAAGTTGTTGATTTCATGAATTAGGCTAACAATTTTTTTTTAAGTAATTCATTTTCCATAATCTGAATAAAGTTGGCTTTATCAGTATCCCATGCTCATGTGATTTTGCTGGATCATCTTAATATTTTATGTGGAAACACTTTTTCAGTTAGGAAAATGTCATTTTTATATTATCTGTATAAGCTTTTAGTGTTGTGTTGTATTGACTTACTAGAATGATTCAGATAATTTTGTTATATCTTTGGTCTTGAATAACTTACGTAAACTTGAAATTATTTGTTCTTTAAAAACGCTCTGACAAATTCAGCAAGGTAGAATGATACAAGAATAACATACAGAAATCAGTTGCATTTCTTTACACTAACAATGAAATATCAGAAAGGGGATATAAAAAAAAAACCCTTCAAAATCATACCCCCAAAAATAAAATACTCAGGAAGAAACCTAACCAAGGAGGTGAAAGACTTATACACTGTGAACTATAAAACATTAATAAAGGAGATTGAAGATGATTCATGCTCTTAGATTGAAAGAATTAATATTGTTAAAATGGCCATACTACCCAAAGCAATCTACAGATTTACTGAGCTCTGTAGAGTGCTCAGATTTAATTTAATGTCAAATTACCTTGACATATTTCACAGAACTAGAACAAATAATCCTAAAATTTATATGGAACCATAAAAGACCCAGAATTGCCAAAGCAATCCTGAAGAAAATGCACAAAGCAGGAGGCATAACCCTCCCAGACTTCAGATAGTACTACAAAGCTACACTAATCAAAACAGCATGATATTGGCACAAAAATCAATAGATCAATGGAACAGAATAGGAAGCCCAGAAATAAACCCACATGCCTACAGTCAATTAATCTTTGACAAAGGAGGCAAAAATATAAAATGGGAAAAAGACAGTCTCTTCAGCAAGTGGTGTTGGGCAAGTTGGACAGCCACATATAAATCAATGAAGTTAGAATGGACCCTCTAACCATAAACAAAAATAAACTCAGAGTGGCTTAAAAACTTAAACATAAGACATGACACCATAAAACTCTTGAAAGAGATCATAGGTAAAACATTCTCTGACATAAATTGTACAATGTTTTCTTAGGACAGTCTCCCAAGGCAATAGAAATAAAAATAAACAAATGGGACCTAATCAAAATTCCAAGCTTTTGCACAGCAAAGGAAACCATAAACAAAATGACAGCCTACAGAATGGGAGAAAATATTTGCAAATGATGTGACTGACAAGGGATTAATTTCCAAAATATACAAACAGCTCATACAACTCAACAACAAAAAAACAAACAACACAATTGAAAAATGGACAGAAGACCTAAATAGACATTTATGCAAAGAAGAAATACACTACACAGTTACCCACACCCATGAAGCCAGGTCAGCTGCCTATCAGGGCTCTGGAAAAAATCCCCTGGACAGAGCTGTTCAGGTGTGTAATAGTATGATAAGTTGTTTTTTCACTTGAGGAAGGGGTGCTTTTTAAGAATCTTCCCAAACGACTGTGGGCTAAGTATGACCATCCCTATATGGATCTGTGTTCATGTACTTGCTGAGTACTTACTTGTGTTCTTTGGGACCTCAGATACTTATACTTTCTAGACCTCATCTTTGCTACCTGTGAAATGGGCATGAATACTGTTCCCTGTGACATAGGTTTGTGAGCATTAAGTGAGGTGAGTATATGATGCTTTTACCATAGAGCTGACACAGTGTACTTGCTCAATAAATAATATCTGTTATTATTACTAAAAAAAAAAGAAGAAATACAAATGGCCAATAGGCACATGAAAAGATGTTCATCATTGCTAATTATTAGAGAAATGCAAATCAAAACTACAATGAGGTACCATCTCACACCTGTCAGAATGGCCATCACTAAAAACTCTACAAATAACAAATACTGGAGAGGATGTGGACAAAATGGGAACCCTCCTATACTGTTGATGGGAATGTAAACTGGTACAGCCACTATGGAAAACAGTATGGAGATTCTTCAGAAAACTAAAAATAGAACTACCATATGATCCAGCAATCCCACTCCTGAGCATATATCCAGACAAACTCTAATCCAAAAAGATACATACACCCCTTTGTTCATAGCAGCACTATTAGCAATAGCCAAGGCATAGAAACAGCCTAAATGTCCATCAACAGATGAATGGATAAAGAAGATGTGGTACATATATACAATGGAATATTACTCAGCCATTAAAAAGAATGAAATAATGCCATTTTCAGCAACATGGATGCAGCTAAAGATTATCATACTAAGTAAGTTGGAAAGAGAAAGACAAATACCATATGATATCACTTATAGGTGAAATATAAAATATGAAAAAAGTAAACCTATCTACAAAACAGAAACAGACTCAGGGACACAGAGAACAGACTGGTGGTTGCCAAGGGGGAGGGGCTTAGGGGAGGGATGAAGTGGGAAGTTGGGGTTAGCAGATGTAAGCTATTATATATGGAATGAATAAATAACAAGGTTCTACTGTATGGTACAGAGAACTATAGTCAGTATCCTATGATAAACTGTAATGGAAAAGAATATTTAAAAAATGAATGTATATATACAGTTGTGTATATATATATATATATATATATAGTTGAATCACTTTGCTGTACAGCAGAAATGATCATGACATTGTAAATCAACTATACTCCAATAATAATAAAAAAATTTTTTACATGCTCTGAAACTCAGAGGTAACCTTCTAGTTTGGATCCTATTTACAATGGTAGATCTTAATCCTCAAATCTCTTCTAGAAACTGGGCTAGTTGCAATTTCTATGAATTCTTTTGTTAATTTTAGATACTTAAAATTTTACTAAGAAACATGTTTCCTTTAGGTTTTCAATAATTTGCCACAGTGTTATATGTAGTATTCTTTTCATTTTCATTTTAACTGTATTTCTAATTATGTTTTCTTGTTCTTAACTCTTGTAAATTCTGTCTCAGTCTTTTTTTTTTTTTTTTTTTTTTTTTTTTTTTTTTTTGTGGTACGCGAGCTTGTCACTGTTGTGGCCTCTTCCGTTGCGGAGCACAGGCTCCAGACGTGCAGGCTCAGCGGCCATGGCTCATGGGCCTAGCCACTCCGCAGCATGTGGGATCTTCCCGGACCGGGGCACGAACCATGTCCCCTGCATCGGCAGGGGGACTCTCAACCACTGCGCCACCAGGGAAGCCCTATTTTAGTTTTTATTTCTGTTTATCATTTACTTTGATTATTTTTTTCTAACTTCCTAAGGTTAATAATGAAGGCATATAAAGGTAATATTTCCCCTTGAATCCAGTTTTTACCGGACTGTTGTTTTGTTGAATCATTCTTTTATTGCTTGCTTTTTGTCTATTTGCTTTTTGGTATGATCTTATTTCTACCTTTGCTTTATTTTGTTATACAAAGGTTGTCTAAACATACATTTATTAATTTCACAATTTTTGTTGATACTTTGGTCACATTTATATTTGGATCAGAGAACATGGCTTGTAAAATATCTACTTTTTGGAGTATTTAGTGATTTTTCTTTTTGCCTGCCAGTACACACTTAACTTCATAATTTTTTTCACCACATATATCCAAATAAATGTGGCATAAGGTGTTAAGACTATTGGAGAATTAAATCATACCTATTTTTTTCTGTTAATTTGGTTCACTTCTGTATGCATGATATTTAATCCCCTTTATAAGTATATGTTTAGCAAATTATGATTGTATTTCTACTAATTTTTATCTTCTTTATGTTCATTATGGTGTTCATTTTATTTTTGCAAGATGAGCCTTTTATAATGTCACTTACTATATAGCTTCACAATTTTAACATTAAATTACAACTTACATGCCATAAATATTACAATTTCTGCTTCCTTTTCTTGGTAAATCTTTAATTTTCTCCTTTATTTTCGAATTTTGCCCTTGCAAACTGAATCTAGTTGTTTTGTTTTTATTGTTTATTTTTCTTTTAATTATTATTATTCTTGCTTCATTTGTCAGGTTTTAGTATTGCTATAAGAACTCATGTGACAGTCTCATTTATCTTTTCCTTAGAATTCAGGAATTCTATAAAAATATGTTCAAGCATTTTCTAGTTTCAACTCAGTAAATATTTTAATAGAGAGGATCAGTTCTCTTACAATTCATACAAAATGTCTCTGGCTGTTTATGTCATAGTGAGCACTGTGTCTTTCCTCTGGAACTTCTATATTACAGGTAGAGCCAATTGTATCTATGTTTCAAGTTTCTTTTTTTGCTTTAGTGTTTTGATCTTTTTATATTGTTGTTTGTGTTACGAAAGAATTCTTGTGTTTTGTCACCCAGTTCATTTTAAAAGGATGAAAAATAAACTAAAAAATCTTCTTGGAGGTTCACAATTTTTAGGTCCAGAAAATCTATAAACTATGGTTAATGTCAATATACACTTTTAAGCACTTAAAAGGCAAGAAAACTTTAAAACACATACTCTTTGAAAAAGGATTAGGGAATTTTAATTCTGGTTGTGCTTTAATTCTTTCCAGTGGCTTGCCAAGTAAAATAAGAGAAAAATAAAACAAACACAAATATAAAAATGGAATGTGAAAAATATCAGAAAACATATAAATTCCTATCAAAATTTGTTCTCTAAGCTTTAAGAAGAAAATTCACTTTTTTTCTTACTAGTATCCTAAATGTAAACTATTAATTTAATATTAAAGGAATCAAGGTTATGTTGTATAATTTGGTATAAAGAATAGGCAAATATCACAACACATTATTGATATTATTTGAAGAATGTGAAGGGAATCCAAAGTTTCATGATATAAGCAAAGCACAAGATGTGCATTGTAAGCTTGATTTTTAAGATTTAGTAAAATAATTTGTCAACCTAATTGGAAATTTATATATATATAAATTTATATATGAGAGAGAGAGAGAGAGAGAGAGAAGGGGAGGGAGACAGAGAGAGAGGTTTTGAAAATTACATACTTGAAAAATTAAGGTCTAAGTGGTTTAGTCCCATTTAATCTTCTAAAGAGTCAACCAAAATGTTCAATTAATTTAACATTAAATAATTATACTTAATAATTTAATACAAATAATTTAATTTACTCAAATTGCTAACTCATTTCAACCAAAAATTTACTATATACACATAGAAAATTGAAATTATTTTAAAATGAAAAATGTTAACAATGTTGAATTTTATGCTGGAGTAATCATTTTGTCAGTCACTAAATTATTTTCTACTCATTCAGAAATATTTGACAGTTTATGATAAAACCAATGTGGAGTCATTTAAATCATTTAGCTGACAGTATTTTTAAAAGTGAGTCATTTTTTTATCCATGCAATTCTCATTCAGTTTATAATTATATTTTATTCTCAAATCTCCAGTGAATTTTTTAGACTAATTGATTCTTCATCAGTGCAATCTGAAATTTGTGTTTTTAGTAATGATTTTGCTTAACTTTTAAAAAACATAAATTATACCTGACCTATGTAATTTTTCTGAGTACTCCAAATCGTTTTACATTACTTCACAGTAAGATTGTAAATAGTATTCATGAACGTAAAGTGTGTGTGTGGTGTGTTCATGTGTGTATACGTGTATACAAATTTGTATTTGTATATACAAATATATATACAAATTAACAAATACAAATATATGTATATAGAAAGAAAGAAGAGAGGAACTGCATAGAATTGTATTCATGTGAAGCATATTAGTATAATCTTTGAATTTCCTTCATATTGTTTCATATGTGGTTTTGAAAAAGTATATATATTTTACATATATCTTGATATGCTGATAATTGTAAAGGAAATAATGTTGGAACTTTTATGTAAATTTTATTTACATAAAGTTTTTTTGTTTTCCAAAGAAATGATTCACATTTTAAATAGGTAAGGAGGGCTTCCCTGGTGGCGCACTGGTTGAGAGTCCGCCTGCTGATTCAGGGGACACGGGTTCGTGCCCCGGTCCGGGAAGATCCCACATGCCGCGGAGCGGCTGGGCCTGTGAGCCATGGCCACTGAGCCTGCGCGTCCGGAGCCTGTGCTCCACAACGGGAGAGGCCACAACAGTGAGAGACCCACGTAACACAAAAAATAAATAAATAAATAGCTAAGGAAAATAAAGTTCTCATTGGTGAGAGATAAAACTGAATATAGATGATTTTGAGGAAAGTTTATAAAGTAAGATATATAATTCTAGAGAAAATAATCCCAACTAATGGAGTAATCATCTACAACATAATAGTAGAAATGTATAAAAGATGCTACTTCTATTTATTCTGAAGTGTTTGTTATTATACATATTACATATTTAAGAGTACACCATATATTTTAAATACTTTAACCTTATTTAAAATGTATATTTATTGTAAATGTTATGTTTTCTTTCCAAGTTATCCAGTGATTGTTTTATATCTGTATTTTTCAGGAATCTCAGTTGGCTATGATAGCATACCAAGGGTGAAAATATCCCAGAAGGATTGTGAATACACATTGTTAAGCTTTATGAAACCCAGAAATGCTGATTTTAACCTTGGAATGGATAAAATATTTTGGTTTGAACAAATGGTGCAAATGGAAAAATCTTAACTGCTCTGTTTTCTAAACTCAGGGCTTACTTCTGTGCTGGCTATTGTATATTCTCAACAAATACTTGTTTAATAAAACAATTAATACTTTAAAACATTAGCAAATTTTGAGGCTGATAGACCTAATTTCAAATCCCAGTTTTGTTATTTTCCATGTATGTACTTTAATGAGTATTCAATCTCAATAACTGTCATTCATTGTATGCAATGGGCATTAGAAAAATAACACCAAGCTACAAGATTTTTTTAAAAACTAAATGACTAATGTGTATAGAAATAGATGCACGATGTATTGTACCTTGTATTAGTACTGTACTTTTATATTTGAAATTGAGGTCAAATTTTAAGTTAGTGATAGTGACTAATCTCAGTATAGCTATGCAAATATTCTTCTACTTTAACTTGGAAAATGTAGAGCATAACATAATTCTGAAATAAAAAATAGGAAAAAGAGTTCTCCCTCTCTTGCTTTCTCATCATCAGCAAATATTTACTCCTTTCCCACTATGTATATCACTCATTAGTTTGAGATAGAAGTATGCTTTTCCTCCCAAGATTTCCTTTCCTCTTATGACAAGGCACTACAAAGAGAGCCCAGATGAAAACATAGGTTTTCTTTAGTTAGCACTGCCATTTTTTTTAAATATTAGGATGTGTGCTTTACAAAGTCACTACAAATCCCTTAAATTTGTTTACAGTCTCAGCAAGATCGTTCTAAAATAATTTTACCTTAAGTAAATCTTGTAAGTTTTCTTTTCAGATTATAACAGTAAAGCATGTTTGTTAAAAACAGTAACAATATAAAGGCAGAGCTATTATTTTCCTCATCACTACCTGCCTCCCATAATATGAGGTTGTCAGTTTGGTCAGCTTTCTGTGTATCCTACAATATACTGCTGTATCTTTTTGTGTATTGATACATATTTATACAGAAATTCATACAATACACAAATACACCCACTTATTTGTTTATTTTGATCAAATTGCAAGTATATTCTAAGTCACATATTTGCAAATTGCTTTAACAGCTTTATATATTACATTTATATATGTAGTGCACAGTTATTTTTCAGTTTTTTTGTGTTTATTAATATTTTGGGTTTTGACCTATAACTGTCATAATTTTATATAAATTTAATTCCTGGATTTTTGTATTCTTACAATTATGATTTTTAACCATAGCTTCTCCAGATGCTTATTGTAATAATCAAGAAAATCTACTGGCATTTTGTTTATTTATATTACATTCAGCCACCCTAACAGATTATCTTAATAATTGCCATTTTTAATCTAGAATGTCTTCAATTTTTCAAAAGTCAAACTATCACTGAAACAATATACTTTTTCTTCTTGTTGTTTCTTGGAAAGATTTTATAAAAATAATGGTAATAGACATTTCTATGTGTCCCTGGCTTTAAATGAAATTTTATTTTTCTCTATATTAGATTAAGATTTTCTATTCCTTTTTCATAAATGCTTTTATCATATTTATTTAAGAAATTTCTATTTATATATTTTTACATGTTTAAAATTAGGAGTGCCTGATTTTTTTCAAATAATTTTTATACTTTTCAATATGACTAAAGGTTTCTTCATTAATTTCTTTATACAAAAGTATTTTATCTTAGGAATGCAAAAATTCTACAGAATCAAGGAAGATTAATAAAGTTGGCCTAGCTATAATTTTACAAAGCTTCTGTTAGCTCTATGTGTATGGCTTTGTCTAAACTTAATTTTTTGTTTCTTATTATTTTTTTGTTTAAGCCAAAGAATGGTGTCCTTGGTATTTTTATCAAATACTGTGTCCTAAAAATTAAATATTTCTTTCTGGAAAACTAAGTTGTTCCTTTAAAAGTTAATATGGCTTCTTATATTACTCACAAGTTCTAGGCTTCTTCACAATCTAGAGATCAGTTACTCTTAAATACAACATTGAGGAAGTCAACCCTGTTGAATAAAGGAAGCTGTATATATATTAAATCACAAATTCTTCTCTTCAAGAGAATTTGGGAGTCCCAGAAAAAATAAAAAGTCCATGAACCAATAATTGGAATATAGAGTAAAAAAGAAAACACCAATAAGCTAAAGGAAACATATGAAAAAGAAAATACGAAAACAACAAAACTAAGAAATAAAAACAAAGTTAAACATAAAAGAACATGTCCATATCTTTTTTAATATTTAATGCCAGACCATGATGGAGGAATCTCTAGAATATGATGAAGAGAACACCATAATCAATAAAAGTGGATGAAATCACCATAAATTATAATTGATGTATTATAAAGTAGAAGATTGAAAACTATGGAGTACAGAAATCATTACAGGAAAATGAACTAATGGACCAAAAAAATTGAATATAGATGTGAAATTTCAGAAATAGATCACTATTTATATAAAAGTATAGCATATAGTCATATAGCACAGTGATTTAAAATGTGGCTCTAACGTCAACTTCCTATTTAATACTTGGTTCTGCCACCTTCCTAGTTAATACTTGGTTCTGCCACCTATCAACTCTGAAAATTTATAAATTGTTTAATATCCCTTTTCCTCATAATAATGGTAACTACACCATACATCTGTGAGACTACTGGACATGCCTAGCTTATAACACAAGTTATCACTAAATAAGAATTTTATAAGTTAGCCATGATTCCTGGCAACATAATAGGAATTCAGTACTTGCAGTCTTTATAAATATCTTCTTGTGCATACAACAAGTCCAGTGGGTAAGACTCCGCGGTCCCAATGCAGGGGGCCCAGGTTCAATTCCTGGTCAGGGAACTGGATCCCAAATGCATATCGCAACTAAGAGTCTGCATGCCGCAACTAAGAAGTCTGCATGATGCAACTAAAAGAAAAAAAAGATCCCCCAAGCTGCAGTGAAGATGCTGCATGCCACAACTAAGACTTTGGTGCAGCCTAAATAAATAAATAAATACCAAATGAAGCCCAAAGTTAGTACAAGAAAGGAAATATCAGAGCAGAAATAGAGACTAAAAAGAAAATAGGACAGATCAATGAAACTAAAACTAGTTCTCTGAGAAGATAAAATTGACAAACCTTTGGTAGTCTTACCAGGAAAAAAGAGAAAGGACTCTAACAAAATTAAAAAGAAAAAGGAAATGTTATAACTGATACCACAAAAATATAAAGAATCAAAAGAGACCATTATGAACAATTATGTGCCAACAAATTGAACCTAAAAAAAAAATGAATAAATTCCTAGAAACATACAACCTATCAAGACTGAATCACGAACAGAAAATCTGAACAATTACTAGCAGGATATTGAATCAGTAATCAAAACCTCTCAGTGATGTCAGCATCACAGCAGTTCTGAATCATTCCTTTAATCTCCCCCCTTCTATTCACAACTAATCAGACATCCATAACTGAACAAAAGTACCTCTTCACAGGACCCCAGAGGTCCATCCGTCCATGCATCCAAAAGTGGGTGGACTGGACCTCAGAGGAGACTATGGTGCCAAAGGAGTTGTGGCAGCAGGGCAGAAATGATGACCTCTCTAACGGAGGAAGCGGGAAGTGAAAGTGGTAAGTGAAAGTCTTCCAGGCCACAGCCCACACAGCCTGCAGCTAGAGGGGGCCTGTTGCTCTTTCTGAGGAGGTACCTTGGTGACTGCGGGGAAGGAAATGAGAGGGCAGAAGGCAGACAAAGAAAACTTAAGGAAGACATTTCCTTCTGCCTGCCCTGGAATTTCAGCAAGAGATTCACACCAGGACCTCTGGGACTCCCCCACACAAGGACCCACCTACTGGATTGTGGGCACACCCAAAGCCCCAGGTACAAAGCCTTCATCTCTCCCCACTCTGCTTTTTTTTTTTTTTAATACCAGCATTTTAATGCACACCAAAACAACCCTGAGAAAAAAAGAACAAATCCAGAGGTACCATGCTTCCTGATTTCAAACTGAAAACCATAGTAATAAAAACAAATGATAGGGCTTCCCTGGTGGCGCAGTGGTTGAGAGTCCGCCTGCCGATGCAGGGGGTGCGGGTTCGTGCCCCTGTCCGGGAAGATCCCACATGCCGCGGAGCAGCTAGGACCGTGAACCATGGCTGCTGAGCCTGCGCGTCGGAGCCTGTGCTCCGCAACGGGAGAGGCCACAACAGTGAGAGGCCTGCGTAATGCAAAAACAAAAAAACAAATGATAGGGCTTCCCTGGTGGCGCAGTGGTTGAGAGTCCGCCTGCCGATGCAGGGGGCGCAGGTTCATGCCCCGGTCCGGGACGATCCCACATGCCACGGAGCGGCTGGGCCCGTAAGCCATGACTGCTGAGCCTGCGTGTCCGGAGCCTGTGCTCCGCAACGGGAGAGGCCACAACAGTGAGAGGCCCGCGTACCAAAAAAAAAAAAAAGATATTAAAACAAAAATAAACACATAAACTAACAGAACAGAACAGAGAGCCCAGAATTAAATCTCAGCATAAACGGTAAACTAATATTCAACAAAGGAGCCAAGAACACGCAATGACAAAAGGACAGGCCCTTCAACAAATGATGATGGGAAAATTGAAGAAACAAATGCAGAAAAATGAAATTGGACCCCTATCTCATACCACTCAAAAATATTAACTCAAAATGGATCAAAGATCTAAACATAAGAGTTGGTACCATAAAGCTCCTAGAAGAAAATATAGGGAAGAAGCTCCTCAACCGTGATCTTGGCAATGGTTTTTTTTGGATGTGACACCAAAACACAAACTACAAAGCAAAAAATCAACAAGTGGGGTTATATCAAACTAACAAAATGAGAAGACGTCTTCTAGGGTGGAAGAAAATGTTTGCAAACCGTATATCAGTTAACTGTTGAATAGACATTTTTTCCCAGGAGGACATCAAAATAATCAAAAGGCACATGAAAAGATGCTCAACATTACTAATCAACAGGGAAATGCAAATCGAACCCACAATGAGATAATACCTCACACATGTTAATATGGCTATCATTAAAAAGACAAGAGTCAATAGGTGCCAGAAAAGATGTGGTAAAAAGGGAACCCATATATTGATACATTGCTGGTGGGAATGTAAATTGCTCCAGCCATTATGGAAAACAATATGGGGGGCTCATTAAAAGATTAAAACTAGATCTACTATATGATTCAGCAATTCCACTTCTGGGTATATGTCCAAAGGAAATGAAAACAGGATTTTGAACAGATATACAAACTCCCATGTTTGTTGAGCATTATTTATAAAACCGAAGATATTGAAGCAACCTTAACGCCCATCAACAGGTGAATGTGGAAAAAAAAGATGTGGATATTATTCAGCCATGAGAAAAGAGAATATCTGGCCATTTGTGACAACATGGATGGATCTTGAGCACCTTTATGCTAAATGAGATAAGTAAAGACAAGTACTGTGTAATATCACTAATATGTGGAATATACAAAAGTCAAACTTGTAAAACACAAGTGGAGTGAGGGGATAAGACTGATGTTGTTTAAAGGCAAAAAGTTGCAACATGTAGTAAATAAGCCATAGATATATATGCACAGTATAATGAATAGAAACAACAATATTGTACTGTAATCATCAAATTTGCTAAGAAACTAAAATTTATTCTAAACTCTAAAAAGAAAGGATAATTATGTAATGTGATAGATACCAAATATCACTATAATGGCAAGCATATTACCATATGTAAGTGCATCAAATTAATGCACTGAACATCTTTAATTTACACAAAGTTATATGTCAAATATATTCAATAAAAAAACCTCCCAAACAAAAGACAAAAGTTCATGATAAGATGACCTTACTACTGAATTCTATCAAACATTTAAAAAAATAATTAATACCAATCCTTCTCAAACTGTTTAAAAAAACGGACAGAGATTTCCAAACTCATTTTTTGAGGCCAGGATTACTCTGATACCAAAACCAGACAAGAATACCAAAAGAAAGGTACAGGCCAGTCTGCCTGATGAACACAGATGCAAAAATCCTCAATAAAATATTAGCAAACAAAATTCCGCAACACATTAAAAGGATCATGCAACATGGTCAAATGGGATTTATTAGAGATGCAAGGATGGATCAAAGTTCAAAAATTGATCAATGATATACCACATTAAATGAAGGTTAAAAATCACATGATCATCTCAGATGCAAAAAAGCATCTGAAAAATTCAACATACAATTATAACAAAAACTCTTAAAGTGAGTATAGAGGGAACATACCTCAACATAATAAAGACCACATATGACAAGCCCACTAACATTATACTCAATGGTGAAAAGCTGAAAGATTTTCCTCTCAGATCAGAAACGAGGAAAGGATGCTCACTCTTGCCACTTTGATTTAAACACCAACTTGAATTCAAAGATATATGCACCCCTATGTTCACTGCAGCTTTATTTATAATAGCCAAGATATAGAAGCAACCTAAGTATCTGTTTATAGGTGAATGGATAAAGAAAATGTGGTACATATATTCAATATTATTCAGCCATAAAAGAAATAATGAAATATTCCCATTTGCAACAACATGGATGGATCTTGAGAGCATTATGCTAAGTGAAATAAATCAAACAGATAAAGACAAATACCCTATGATCTCACTTCTATGTGAGGTCTAAAAACAAATAAGCAACCAAAAACCCAAATGCATAAATACAAAGAACAGACTGGTGGTTGCCAGAGGTGAGGAGGGGTGATGGGAAAAATGGCTAAAAGGGCTGAAAAAGTACAAACACTCAGGGACTTCTGTAATGGTCCAGTAGTTAAGACTCTGCCCTTCCACTGCAGGGGGTGTTGGTTTGAACCCTGGCCAGGGAGCTAGGATCCCATCAGCTGCACAGTGGGACCAAAAAAATAAATGTCATGGGGATGTAATGTAAAGCATGGTGACTATAGTTAATAATACTGTATTGTATATTAGAAAGTTACTAAGAGTAAATCTTAAAAGTTTTTATCACAAGAAAAAAGATTGTAACAGTGGTGGATATTAACTAGACTTACTGTGGTAATTATTTCACAATATATATTTCACAAATATTGAATCATTATGTTGTATACCTGAAACTAATGTTATATGTCAATTATATCTAAATAAAAATTCTTCATGTGTATTAATGAAATAGAATAGAAAATAAAGTCTGCTCTTATTTTTTCCCTTTGTTTTGTTTGTTTTTCTGAGTGGTCTGAATCTTACAGAGCTCGTGTTTTATATAACTAAACTGAAATGGTATTTCATTCATAAGACCAAAAATGGTCAGATTTCATAGCTTTTTGTTTTGGTTTGAAAGGAATGATCTTTCAGAGGTAAATCTGTGAAATGTCCCTAATTGATATGAAGAGTAGACATATAGATAAATAGATGTAACAATTGGCTTCAACCAGTAAAGTTAAAGCACTGTATTTAATTACTTTTAAATACCATGATAATTCCATTTATTCAGTAATTTCAAAAGCTGTGAATTTTGAAGGCTGAGAAAATAATAATTACCACAAATTAAATAAATGAGCTATCTCATTTATAAATAGAACACAAAATATATATCATACATTTTGCATACATTATTTCATTACCAACTCTCAAAATCCACTAATAAGACACTGTATCCCTTATTCACAGATTAAAATACAAACATACACTCATGTAAACCTATACCATCTTGATAAATATGGTCACATAGCTAATGAGATTCTACTACAACTAATAAAAAATATCTTGAACAATTAAGATACTCTAGGAATTGTGCTAAGCTTTTCTACATGTACTTTCTCAACAAATATTAATAAAAAAATAAAATAGCAAAAAAGCATTATAAACCAAGGGTTTTCTGATTCTGGAGTTCATGGCCTCAGGAACTATGCTGCTATATACCAGAGATGGAATTAGAACCCTACTCCTCTGACTGCAGAGCCCATACTTTCTTCAGAAAATGGAATGCTATGAACATCCCTTCCCTGATCTCACACAGCTGGGTAAGATATTATGAAAATTTCATGTTCTATGTTCATTTATATATAACAATTATTTTTAAAATATCTGTATCAAGAAGGTATTCACACTAATAATGATTGAGAACTAGATGTCAACTCTGGTCTAAGTGAATTAGATTATCAACTGTATGTTTCTCATTTAAAATTTGTTTGGGGGAAAATCCTCATGCTTTGTTTCATATATATTTATTTTTGAGGTTTTTTTCAGGTTGAATAATACTAATGGGATAAAAATGAACTTTGCTAGTGAAAAATTCTATTATCTTGTTTTACTTTAAGTGAAAATTTCACAAACAACTCTGCTTAGGATAATGAAATTAATCATTACTATACTTACCTGGAAATTTAAGATCTTCACAGGAGTGTAAAAATTTTAGAGCTCATGAAAAAGCTTGAAACTTGTTTAATTTTACTTTTTCTTTAAAAAAATCAATGTATTTTAATTGCTATTCAAGTTAACATTATTGTAAGTTTCCTTGACTCACAATGAGATATTTATCTTTTTTCAAATTTCTCTGCCCTTTTAAAAAAGTTGGTTTATAATATGACAGACTTTTTTCTTTTTTTAACACTTTAACAAGAAAACCTGAAAATGTTGCTCGAGTAGACTTCTTTGAATATTTCTTGAATGTTTATTTGAGTATGAGGATGTGCTCTTTGTTAGTAACTCTCTTTTATCTCTGCCAACTGGTTCTCAATTTAGAATTCAGACAGCTTTTTGTGGTGAAAAATCATCTGGCAAAATACAGATTCACCATTTAAAACACAAAAGAACAAAGTTGCATGTTTTTCTTGGAAAATACAATTTTCACAACTGAAATCATAATTCAACTCATCTTGGCAATTTGTCAAAGATATGAGGAAGGAGAAAGAACACCCAAAGCACTACTTGAACACTGTACATAAATTTGAGGAAAAAGACACTAGACATATCCGTACCAACACTGTGGGTTTACCATCTTACTAGTAAGGATATCCAAAAGGCAGCTGGAAATATGGAAAGGAAATAATACAAGGAAAGACAAAGGAAGCATGTTTTTCAGTTGGAAAATCTCTCTATATATAAATATTGAAGTTCTCATAAATGAAAAGTATTAAGTTAGGTATAAAGGCATCTTTGTATATGCCCTGAAATTTAGCCCATGTAATTTCACAGTCTAGAATTATGGAGAAAATGCTTAGCTTCTTTGCTGATCCCTATTTCTTTTTTCTTTTTTTCCCCCATAAACAGTCCTACTATGAAATAAGGCATTCTAGTGAAAAGGGCACTGAGATTAGAGTGTGTGGGCTTGAATTATATCCTTACAAATCTGAGATATGATTATATGTACCCATAAAAGAGAAATATTAGTCTCTTTGTTTCTATTTGCCCACTTCTCTTAAACCACCCTTGTTCCAGGCTTTCTTACAGCTAAAATAACATCAAAATGAATTGTACATTTTACAAAGTGGTATTGGTATATATAAAAATTTGTTATAATGAAGGAACTTCAGCCTGGTTCCTATTGTCTGCTTAGTAGTGACTAACATTTTGGGCTCTGAATAAAATATGTCATGCCATTTTACCTTTAGGCATCTCACATTTTCTATTTCTGAAATTAGGGATTTGGAGTAAATTTTTCTTTTTTTTTTTTTTTTTTTTTTTGCGGTACGTGGACCTCTCACTGTTGTGGCCTTTCCCGTTGCGGAGCACAGGCTCTGGACGCGCAGGCTCAGTGGCCAAGGCTCACGGGCCCAGCCGCTCTGCGGCATGTGAGATCTTCCCGGACCGGAACACGAACCCGTGTCCCCTAAATCGGCAGGCGGACTCTCAATCACTGTGCCACCAGGGAAGCCCTGGAGTAAATTTTGATGCTTAACCAAGAATGAGAAATCACAGTTTTTCAAAATGTTGTCTCCATCCTTGCCCCTCCATACTTACAGAGGTTATTTTAATTAATTTGGACTGGATGGGTTTCAGATATATGAGCTTTGAAAAATTTCCCCAGATGACTGAGATATATCCACTGGGATACAGACTGTCAACATTTGGAAGGTCCATTCCAATTCCCCATAGTCTATAATGCTATGACATTATATAACCTTTACATAACCTGCTTCTTTTATTTTTTTGCCATGTTTGTTTTCCTTATTATTTATTTAACATCTTGATTGGAGTATAATTGCTTTATAATGCTGTGTTAGTTTCTGCTGTATAACAAAGTGAATCAGCTATACATATACATATATCCCCATACCTCCTCCCTCTTGCGTCTCCCTCCCACCCTCCCTACCCCACCCCTTTAGGTGGTCACAAAGCACCAAGCTGATCTCCCTGTGCTATGCGGCTGCTTCCCACTAGTTATCTATCTTACATTTGGTAGTATAACCTGCTTCTTTTAAATAACATGAAGTTGTCTATAAATTTTTATCACTTTCTATAGTATACAAAATATATGTAATATTTAACATTATATACAATATGCAATATACTAAGAACATAAATTTTATATATATAAAAGAAGAGATAGAGAGAGAAACAGAAATTTCTACTATAGAAAGACTATACTACTTACTATTTTCACATTTAGACTCAGGATTTTACAAGGGTTTAATGTTGCCAGTTGTATCACAAGTCCAAATTCCTCCCCTTAGCTTTTAAATTCTTCTGTAACATGAATTTTTATGTATTTGTACTGTGCTAACTTTATAAGCTATAAACCTGTGTCCAAAATTCATGGTAGTTCCATATATTGAAGAATCATTGCATCCCTAGGATAAATCCCACTTGATCATGGTGTCTGATCCTTTTAATGTGTTGTTGGATTTTTTTGCTAGTATTCTGTTGAGGATTTTTGCATCTATGTTCATCAGTGATATTAGCCTGTAATTTTCTTTTCTGTGGTATCTTTGTCTGGTTTTGGTATCAGGGTGACAAAGGTCACAGGAATATGGAGAAACTATAGTCCCTTCAATAAGTGCTGCTGGGAAAACTGGACAGCTACATGTAAAAGAATGAAATTAGAACACTCCCTAACACCATACACAAAAATAAACTCAAAATGGATTAAAGACCTAAATGTAAGCCTGGATACTATAAAACTGTTAGAGGAAAACATAGGTAAAATACTCTCTGAAATAAATTGCAGCAATATCTTTTTTGATCCACCACCTAGAGTAACAATAATAAAAACAAAAATAAACCAGTGGGACCTAATTAAACTTAAAAGCTTTTATACTGCAAAGGAAACCATAAACAAAAGAAAAAGACAACCCTCAGAATGGGAAAAAATTATTTGCAAATGAAGTGACTCACAAGTGATTAATCTCCAAAATATACAAACAGCTCATTCAGCTCAATAACAAAAAAACAACCCAATTAAAAAATGGGCGGAAGATCTAAATAGACATTTCTCCAAAGAAGACATACAGATTTCCAACAGGCACATGAAGAAAATGCTCAACATCACTAATTATTAGAGAAATGCAAATCAAAACTATGATGAGGCAACACCTCACACAAGTCAGAATGGCCATCATCAAAAAATCTACAAACAATAAATGCTGGAGAGGGTGTGGAGTAAAGGATACCCTCTTACAATGTTGGTGAGAATGTAAAATGGTACAGCCACTACAGAGAATAGTATGTTGGTTCCTTCAGAAACTAAAAATAGAGCCATCATGTGATCCAGCAAGCCTACTCCTGGGCATATACTTGGAGAAAACCATAATTTGAAAAGATACATGCACCCCAGTGTTCACTGCAGCACTATTTACAATAGCCAGGACATGGAAGTAACTGAAATGTCCATTGAGAGAGGAATGGATAAAAAGGATGTGATATATATATACAAAGGAATATTACTTAGCCATAAAAAAGAATGAAATAATGTCATTTGCAGCAACATGGACAGACCTAGAGATTGCCATACTAAGTGAATTAAGTCAGAGAACAAACGATATCTGTTATATTTGGAATCTAAAAAAATGGTACAAATTAACTTATCTACAAAACAGAAATAGAGTCACAGATGTAGAAAACAATCTTATGGTTACCAGGGGGGATAGTGGGGTGAGGGATAAATTGGGAGATTGAGATTGACATATATAATATACACACTATTATATATAAAATAGATAACTAATAAGGACCTAATGTATAGCACAGGGAACTCTACTTAATACTCTAATGACCTATATGTGAAAAGAATTTTTAAAAATGTTGATATATGTATATGTATAACTGATTCACATTGCTGTACAACAGAAAGTAACACAACATTGTAAATCAACTATACTCCAATAAGAAATTTAAAAAATAAAGTTATAACTTGAGTTAGCAAAAAAAATCTTTGTAGTTCCAGTTTAGCTGTGGCCACAGGAGATATTTTGTGGGTAATTTGGAAGATTGAAATAATTGAAATAAGATTCAAACTTAGATGCATATTATTACTTATTTACTGCCGTCTTGGTTGGTATGGGCAGCAGTTGAGACCACACCTCTTTCCATTTCCCAGGATTTTCTTTCAGCTTCTTTAACAACTAGACCATGTGAATATTTAACTCCATAATAAAGGGTGCTGGCTTCTCCAACACAACCACTCATAATACAAGTTGGAGGCTTGGAGGCATTGAAAGATCATCCTCTCAGGTTCAGAGTCAGCCTTGCAGTGTCTGGAGTATCCTCACTTTCTCTAGTTCCTCTGTATCTTCCCTTCTCAAATGCCTGCTCTGAGGACTAGTACTAGACAGAAACAACAGCTTCACAGAGACTGTTTGACTAGTTGTTCTGTTTCTCTGATTGAAACCTAAAAGATACACCAAGTTATTGTACATCATCCCTTTAGATAACATATCTGCTCCAGTGATCAAGCTATAAAGGATATTCTACATTCATTACATTAAGGATATTCTACATCCATTACATTAAGTTTGCCCTTACAGCACTCACAGGCTGGACTGTTTACAGGGAATCAGTTCATTCCCTTTCATGTGAAGGAATCAACCTAGTTTTTCAAACAACAAATTAACCCTCCTCCTTGAAACTGTATTATAACAGCAATTGTTTTATTTTTCTATATAATAAAACTGATATTCAATTTTAACTATTCAAGATGATTTAAACAACTTTATATAGTTCATCTTGTTTTCCAAATGTGGTTGAAAGATGGGGAAAAAAAACTTTTATAATTATTTTATTCCTGCAACACTGCTAGACACATAGTATGTAAGTCAAACTCTTTTGAGGATCAACATTTAAGACATGCATTTCTTGGAACTTAAGAAAAAAATTCCATTTCCTATTCCAAAAAAACTATAAAAACAACATGGGATTATTTATATAGGAACGGCCACACACCAGAATCTGGGAGGGGAAAGAGTGAGGGATGATCTTGATATTATGGAGAAAATACAACATTTGAAGAAAAACACAGATTTCTGACAATTCTTTTGAAAAATTTTTCAAATTTTACTATATAAAATATGTAGGGCTGAGTATGAAATTTTACTGAGTATGAAACTTTACTATATAAAATATGTAGGGCTGTTATTATTTAACAACTAATTTTAAACTCAAAGAATTTGAGTTTGCCTCTATTCTGTTTGCCACTATGCATATTATTTTCTACAGGCAAATAACTGTGGCAAAGTAGACATCCATATCTAACATAAAATAGAAATCAATTTTATATTTTCTTTAAAGATATGCATACTTAAATTCTAAAAGTTAACGAAGAAAAATTTAGTACTCCTTAATAGTAGATTTCATATTAATTCAACCAGGTCTTCTTTCTTTACAAAAAGATTTAAACAAATTTCTACATTCTGGTCGAATCATGCATTGAGAGCCTGAGAATAAGAAACATTTTCAGACAGTCTTATGTATATAATGCATCACACAGTTCTCTGAAAATATCTGATATATTTATTTATTCATTTATCATTAATTTACGAAAAGTAACACAAAATAATGGATATGCCTTGAGAGTAAAGGAAAAAGAAGACACAGAATTCAGTACAGAAAAATAAGAATTTAAAAATAGAAATTTAGAGATTATACATGAGCTGAAACATAAAAATAAATGTAATGTCACTGGCACTTAACTCTTCTATGCCTGAAATATCTTAACTACTCATATATTTTTCATTTTAGGTGTTGAATTCAGATTTATGTTATTGGATTGATTGTTAAATGGAATCAACATTGTCTTTCAAATCATACAGCTGGCAGAAACTCAAACCAACAGTTTATACGTTAGTTAATGTCTTCATTTTAATGTATCCTTCAAACTCACTTCCCTAGACCAGAGTTAGAAATTAAATACTTTTGTCCATAAATTCAAATTGATGACAGCATTAAGCTTAAAACAAATTAACAAATAATTGACAGGTTAGTTTCTTATTTTAAGTCAACTTAAGGTAAATACCTAAAAGACTAAATGCCTGAAAGGAGCTAAATTAGAAAAATGAAACAAGTGAATAAAAAGAACTTTTTAAAATATGGTGTTAAAAGATAAAAATAAACTAAAATGATCATAAGATGTCATCCCTAGTCTATGGCAACCACCTCCTAATTAATTCTCTTAAATCTACTCTTGCCTTTAAAACAAAAAATCAATTCATACACTAATTTTTAATGCAAATGTAATGATGCCACTGTCTTGCTTAAAATCATTCAATGGCTTGCCTTTGTTCTTGGGATAAATTCCCAAATACTTAATGTGGGTGGTAAGTCCCTGAATCTCTAGGCCCTCTTATTCCTCATCACTCTTCCTTCAATTACAATCTGTTCTTATGATTATTAAACTTTTCCCTGCCTTAGAGTCTGCACAAAGGATTTCTGCTGTAGACTGTTCCCACCATCTTCTCTTCCAGCTATGTAGAAAACATTTTCCTTAGCTCCAGCTTAAACCTCACCTCAGAGGAAGCCTTCTCTACTTCTCAGACTTCATTAGAACCCTGGTTATATGCCCTCAAGTCATGCTGGTTATTTTTCTTTAAAATAATATTTTCTTTCCCACTATAACCAATATCTATATTAATTTTTACCATTACATTTCTAATGTTTAATATAGAGCATGTAACAGAGTATGATCAATAAATATGTACTGAATTCATAAATGATATTAAAACTATTTGCTATTCATTATAAAATTTATGTTCTACTTTAAGTTATGATAAGCATTTCTTTACAAATGCCTAGTAAAATACTCTTTATTTGAAGCCATTATTAATCACAGGTAGAAGGCTATATGAAGCTATTTTTTAGATATGGTCGAAACATATTATAAAGATTACCAACACACTTATACCTTGAACCAGGGCACAATATATTTCCTCTGTGGCTGACTAGTACTTTGTATTAATTATCAGGCAGAATTCTGAAACAACTCACTGTCTACAAACTTCTATTAGCCATTGGCAGATGATTGATTATCTTCCCAAATCTCCAGTTTTTCTCTGGTAATTTCTCAGTGTCCCATCTCAGGTGATGATCTCGATCTCTCTCTCTCTCTCTCTCTCTCTTTCTGCTTCTCTCTCTGCCTCTCATCTATCTATCTATCATCTATCTACCTATCTATCATCTATCCAAACCAACCAACCATCAGCCAGTAGCTAGCAACCTTCATCAGCTAAGCTTTTTCAAATTTATTCTGTCTTGGCCCTTGCTGCATTCCCTGACAGCCAGCTTCTGAGATCTAGGTCCTTTGGTCTGGTGCTTGCACTGGCTCTTGTCATTGTCTAAATCAATGTTCATTTGGACACAACCTAGCAGAGGGTGGGGTTCAGACAATTTATAGAAAATCCCCAGGTGGTCATTCACAGAGATGACATTCACAGAAAGAACAGATTGGGTTAGGAATAAGACATAGGGATACAAGGTACAAGGTAAAATTACCAATGAGATGTGGGAGTCCAAACTGAATATTTATCCTGGGACTGGAGAAGAAAGAGTGACAAAAAGAGAGATGAAAATGGGGTAAACATGTTCATTGACAGAGTAAAGATGTGTGAAGGATTTAAGAAGAATCTGCAGTTTATTCACAAGGGCAGTTTAATTGTCAAAATACCATGGGGGAATATAAGGAAGATAGAGCTGAGAAGAGAAAAATGGTGACTGCATAGATAATGTAAAAATTATAAACATAGAAAATACATTCACGCTTACTAATAAGACATGGGAAATGCACATTAAAACAAATATGAGAGCTTCTGGTTTAAGATTGTGACATAAAAGGATCCTGAACTCATCTCCTCACATGAACACACCCAAATCTACAGCTACATATGGAACAACTTCCTCTGAAAAAAACTAAAAGTGGCTAAGTGACTCCTACACATCAGGAGAATGAGAGAAGTTCCACATCAAAAGAGGTAGGAGAGGCTGAGACACAATCTTGCCATAAACTCCATCCCCAGTGTGGTGATCCACAGTCAGGAGGAAACTCAAGACCCAGAGCTTCTCCCTGAGGAGCACATTGGGCAGACCCAGTGTTTAAGAGCTGAATCTGAGACATGAGCCCCCAAAACATCTAACTTTGAAAAACCAATGAGGCTTGTGTCCACAAGAGTATAGTGATCTGAAAAATAGCTCTTAAGCAGCTTGAGTGCTTAGATTCATCCACCCAGGGGCCTGGTGGAGAAGAGGAGAGTTTACACGCATCTGGTGCCTTAGTTTTTACTTCTGATACCCTGATCCTGCTGTTGCTGCCCAGGCAATGCTTCCTGGTCCTTTGGCTCTGTGCCCATGGGGACTAGCATTCCTGGGTACCATAGGAATGTAACAATTAGAGAGATAGTTATTGGCAGGTTACCACCCCAAGGGCACTGCATGGACAGTAGACTAAAACACACCTACACTCTTTCTGTGAAAGAGGTCTATTTTCTTGTCCTTTCTTGGCCTAATGGGCAGGCTTCAGGTTTGGCCCACAACCAGTGCTCTACAAATGTGTTCTCAGGGAATGTAGGCTGGTGTACTCCACCTTTGTGTTCTCCATCTGCCTCCGTATAACTTGAGAATATCTCACAAATAGGAGCTTATATATTTATCTGGAGCCCCAATTTTTGCTACTGTACCCAGGGGACCCACCTATATAGCCTGGCACTGGTGGCCAGTTAGGCTTATGCTTGCAGTCCCATAGGATTGTATGTATTTACATACATTAAAAGCTGCTGCCTGAGGGTCTGGATTCCAATCAGCCTGAATCTAGATGTTGACTGAGATCCCCTGCTTTGGGACACTGACAGGTCTTGGAACACCTAAAACTACAGGGAGCTATTAAAAATAAAATAGGCTGTTTGGACAGTCACAAAGATTTGAAAGACAACTAACAGCTAGGGCAGGGGTGAACAATAAGATACATTACCTACACAGGGCTACTCCTTCAAGACTGGGAAAGGGCTGTTTTATCTACTGCATAGAAACCAACACAGAGAGTCAAGCAAAATGAAGAAACAGAAATATGTTTCAAATGAAAGGACAAGATAAAACATCAAAAAAATCATAATAAAACAGGGATAAGTAATTTACCTGATAAGGAGTTCAAGGTAATGGTCATAAAGATGCTTACAGAACTAAGGAGAAGAATGGATGAACAAAGTGGGAAATTCAAACTGAAATAGAAAATATAAGAAAGGACCAAAGAGAAATCAATAAGGTGAAAACTACAATAACTAAAACAAAAAACCCAAAATACTCTGGAAGTGTTTAATAGCAGACTAGATGAAGCAGAAATCTCAGTGAACTCAAAGTCGGGTCAGTGAAACTAACACAATCAGAGAAGTAAAAAGACTTTTTAAAAAAGAGAATATAGCTTAAGGGACTTAAGGGATAACATCAAGTGGGCTAATATTCACATTATAGGAGACCCAGAAGAGAGAAAGATATGGGTAGAAAACTTATTTGAAGAAATAATGATTGAAAAGTTTCCTAACCTGGGGAAGGGAAAAGACACTCAGGTCTAGGAAGCCCAGAGACTTCCAAACAAGATGAACCCAAAGAGATCCATATAAGACACATTATAATTAAAATGTCAACAGTTAAAGACAAGGAGAGAATCTTAAAATCAGCAAGAGAAAAATGACTTGTTATTTACAAGAGAACTCCCATAATACTATTAGTAGACTTTTCTACAGAATCTTTGCAGACCAGAGGAAGTGGTACAATATATTCAAAGAACTGAAAGAAAAAAAAAGCTTCCAACCAAGGATATTCTACCTGGCAAAGTTATTGTTCCAAATTGAAGGAGAGATAAACATTTTCCCAGACAAGCAAAAGGTAGAGATGTTCATCACCACTAAACTGGTCACAAAAAATTTTAAAAGGACTTTTTTAGGCTAAAAAGAAAGGGCATTTATTGGAAAAAACAAAAAAATATGCAAGTATTGATATAATTCTCACTGGTAAAGTTTAATATATAGTAAAGGTAGTGGATAAATTACTTATAAAGCCACTATGAAGGTTAAAGACAAAGTAGCAAAAATAACTACAACAATAATCATTAGTTAAGGGATACACAAGATAAAAAGGTGTAAAATGTGACATCAAAAACATAAAATGTGGGGTGAGAGTAAAAATGTAGAGCCTTAGAATGCATTCAAACTTTAGTGGTTATCAATTTAGAATAGGCTATTATATAAATAGGTTGTTGTATGTAAGCATCACAGTAACTACAAAAGGAAAAACCTATAGTAGATAGAGATAAAGAGAAAGATAAAGGAATCCAAGCTTACTACTAAAGAAGTTCATGAAAAACTAAGGAAAAGAGCACCCAAAGCGGTAAGGAACAGAAGGGAACTACAAAAGAGCAGGAAGACAAAAATTGGCCATAATTACATATTTATCAATAATTACTTACACTGTAAACAGACTAAATTCTCTGATCAAAAGATTAGAATGTCTGAAAGGATGAAAAACTAAGACCTATCTATATGCTGCCTATAAGAGATTCACTTCAGATATAAAGACACACACAGACTGAAAGTGAAGGGATGGAAAAAGATATTCCATAGAAAGGGGGAAACAAACAAACAAAACAGCTAGGCAGCTATACTTATATCAGGCAAAATAGAGTTTAAAACAAAGCCTGTAACAAGAGACAATGAAGGTCTCTTTATAATGATAAAGAGGTCCATCCAGTAAGAGCTATAACATTTATAAATATTTATCCCCCCAATATATAAGCACTTAAATATATGAAGCAAATATTGACAGACCTAAAGGGAGAAATAGATAGCAATATAACAATAGTAAGGGACTTTAATATCCCACTTACATCAATGGATAGATCATCCAGACAGAAAATTAGTAAGGAAACATAGGCTTTAAATGACACATTTGACCATATGCATTTAACAGATATATACAAAATATTCCATCCAAAAACAACAGATATACATTCTTTTCAAGTGCACATGGAACATTCAGCAGGATGTGTTAGGCCACAACATAAGTCTTAATAAACTTAAGGTTGAAATCATATCAAACATCTTTTCCAACCACAATGGTATGAAACTAGAAATCAATTACAAGAAGAAAAATGGAAAAATTCACAAATATGTGGAAATTAAACAAAATGCTACTGGACAACCAAAGGGTCAAAGAAGAATTACAAGAGAAATCAAAAAATACCTTGAGACAAATGAAAATGGAAATACAATATATCAAAACTTAAAACAGCTTTTGCTGCATCCCTTAAGAGAGAAGTTCAACACAATTAATGTCTACCTCAAGAAACAAGAAAAAATCTAAAATAAACTGAACTTTACACTTCAAATAACTAGAAGAAGAACAAATGAAGCCCAGTATTAGTAGAAGGAAGGATACAACAAAGATAAGAGTGGAAATAAATAAAATAGAGATGGAAATAATCAATGAAACTAAGAGCTGTCTCTTTGAAACAAAATTGACAAACCTTTAGTTAGATGCACGAAGAAAAAGAGTACTCAAAGTCAGAAGTGAAAGAGATGTTACAATAAATGCCACAGAAATACAATGGATTATAAAAGACTACTATAAACAATTACATGCCAACAAAGATGACAACCTAAAAGGAATGAATAAATTCTAAGAAACATATGACCTACAAGAAATAGAAAATCTGAGCAGACCAATTACTTGTAAGGATATTGATCAGTAATCAAAAACTTCAAGAAACTAAAGTCCAAGACCAGGTAGCTTCAGGGTGAATTCTACCAAACATTAAAAAGAATTAATACCAATCCTTCTCACACTGTCACAACAGAAAATGAAGGAACACCTCTAAACACATCTTACAAGTCCAGCATTATCCTAATACCAAAACCAGATAAGAATGCCAAAAGAAAAATAAAATTACCAGCCAATTTCCCTGTTGAACATAGATGCCAATATCTTTAATAATGTATTAGCAAACAAACTCAATAATACATTAAAAGGATCCCACAACATGGTCCAGTGGGATTTATTCCATGGATGCAAGAATGGATCGATAACTGCAAAAAAATCAATGTGATACACCTTAAGATAAAAACTCTCAATAAGGAGGGTATGGAAGGAATGTATCTTAACTTAATAAAGGCCATATATGACAAGACCACAGCTAACATACTCAATGATGAAAAGCTGAAAGCTTTCCTTCTATGATCTGGAACAAGACACTCTCGCCACTTTTATTCAACATAGTATTGAAAGTCCTAGCTGGAGCAATTAAACAAGAAAAAGGAAGTAAAAGGCAACCATATTGGCAAGGAAGAAGTAAAATTGTCACTATTTGCAGATGACATGGTATAATATATAGAAAACCCTAACAACTCCACTAAAAGAACTGTTAGAACTAATCAATAAAGTCAGCAAAGTTGAATGATATGGAATCAATACACAAAAGTCCGTTGCATTTCTATACCCTAATAATGAACTATCAGAAAGAGAAATTAAGAAAACAGCCCCATTTACAATTGATTCAAGAACAATAAAATACCTAGGAATAAATTTAACTAAACAGTGAGGTGAAAGGCCTGTGTATAGAAAATTACAAGACATTAATGAAAACTTAAAGAATACACAAATAAATGGAAAGATATTGCATGCTCATGGATTGGAAGAATCAATATTGTTAAAATGTCCATACTACCCAAAGCAATATACAAGTTCAATGCAATCCCTATCAAAATTCCAAAGGCATTTTTCACAGAAATAGAACAAACAATCCTAAAATTTGTACAAAAACACAAAAAACCTTGACTAACCAAAGCCATCTTGAGGAAAAAAAACAAAACAAAACAAAACATAGCTGGAGACATCATACGCCCTGATTTGAAACGATATTACAAAGCTATGTTAATTTTAAAAGTGTGGTATTGACATAAAAATAGATAAATAGATCAATGAAAAGAATAGAGAGCCCAAAAATAAACTCACACATATACAGTCAACTAATTTAAGAAAAAGGAGCCAAGAATATGCAGTGGGGAAAAGACAGTCCCTTCTATAAATGGTGTTTGGAAAACTTGACAGCCACATGCAAAGTAATGAAATTGGACCATTATCTTACACAAAAATTAACACATAATGGATTAAAGGCTTGAATGTAAGACATGAAACCATAAAACTCCTAGAACATAGATGAAACACTTTTTGAAATAAATCATATCAGTATTTTCTTGGATCTGTCCCTCAAGGCAAAAGAAATAAAAGCAAAAATAAACAAATGGAACCTAATTAAACTTAAGAGCTTTTGCACAGCAAATGAAACCATCAACAAAATGAAAAAAACAACTTGTGGAATAGGAGAAAATTTTGCAAATAATGCAGTCAACAAGAGGTTAATAACCAAAAAATACAAACAGCTCATACAACTCAATATCAGAAAACAACAATCAAAAAATGGGCAGAATGTTTGAATAAACATTTTTCCAAAGAAAACATACAGATGGCTAATGGGCACATGAGAAGATGCTTAGCATTACTGATTATTAAAGAAATGAAAATCAAAACCACAATGAGGTATCAGCTCACATCTGTCAGAATGGCCATCAGAAAGTCTACAAACATGGCTTCCCTGGTGGCACAGTGGTTGACAGTCTGCCTGCCGATGCAGGGGACGCGGGTTCGTGCCCCAGTCTGGGAGGATCCCACATGCCGCAGAGTGGCTGGGCCCATGAGCCATGGCCGCTGGGCCTGTGCGTCCAGAGCCTGTGCTCTGCAGCGGGAGAGGCCATAACAGTGAGAGGCCCGTGTACTGCAAAAAAAAAAAAAAAAAAAGTCTACAAACAACAAATGTTGGAGAAGTTGTAAAAAAAAGGGAAACCTGGTACACTGTTTATGGGAATGTAAACTGGTGCATCCACTATGGAAAACAGTAAAAAAAAAAAAAAAAAAAAAAAGTAAAAAAACCCAACAAAAACTAATAATGGAACCACCATATGATCCAGAAATTCCACTCCTACATATCTAGAAAAATAAAAACTCTAATTCACAAAGAAACATGCACCCTAATATAAATAACAGCACTATTTATAATAGCCAAGACATGGAAGCAATCCAAGTGCTCATCAACAGACAATTGGATTAAGAAGATGTGGTGTACACACGTACACACACACACACACACATACACACACAATGGGATATTACTCAGCCACAAAAAAGAATGAAGTACTGCCATTTGCAGCAACATAGATGGACCTAGAGAATATTTTGCTTTGTGAAATAAATCAAAGACAAGTACCATATATCACTTATATGTGGGATCTAAAAAATAATACAAATGAATGTATATACAAAACAGAAACAGACTCACAGAGATAGAAAACAAACTTGTGGTTACCAAGTTTGTTGAAGAAAGGAGAAAGGGAAGGGGGAGGGACTAATCAGGGGTAAGAGATTAACAGATACAAACTACTATATATAAAATAGATAAGCAATAAAGCTGTACTATATAGCACAGGGAACTATGTCCATTATCTTGAAATAACGTATACTTGAATATAATCTGCAAAAATACTGAGTCACTATGCTGTACATCTGAAACTAACACAATATTGTAAAGCAACTATACTTCAATTGAAAAAAGAAGTTTAATTAATAGAAACTCCTCTATTTGTATTCCTGTCACTATTGGGGGGACATCTGAAGATTTTCTTATGCAGCTTAACTAGTAAATACTCCCTAAATATAATACTTAAAGGGATGTAGATGTCAATGATAATAGGTACTTTTATTTGTTTGCAACCAAGATAATGGTCGAGGTTGGCTTAAATTTAAAAAAAAATATATTGATATGTACCAATTAATAGATTTGTAATAAAGGAAATGTTTTAATACACAATGGATTTTATTTAAGAAAATTGAGCATAATGAGTTAGAGGCAAAAATAAATAAGTAGAGTTTTCCTTAAAATATATTTCTTTATCTCTTATTGTCTTAGCACAACATCTAGATAAGTCATATTTTTCCAATTATTTAAATTAATACAATAAATATTGAATGAGTCTTGTTATCTAAATCTACATTTCTAATAAGCAGTATTTCCATCATATAATGTAAACTTATGACTCTATTCATTTAACAAAGTAAATTTGGTTTCTGTCCATGACATTTAATATAAATCTTTGCTTCCAGAACTTGATGATTTTGTCCATAAAATACAAAGCACTGCTGGATATTATCACCACACTTTCCACAACAGAATAGAACCTTTCTCTTCTTCCTTCAACTAAGCAATAATTATCTCAGAGAAACTATAACACTATTTTCCCTCTGCCTCTTTTTCCTATTTATTCCACATTTGATCCAAAATATTGCTATTGATACTATTTCCTTTTCCTAAGATGTTACTTAATTCATTAAAATCTAAAAACTAACCTTAGAGCACGTAAGATTCAAACTGTAGTATTACTTTAAAAGCATGGAGGAAGCATTTATGAAGCTATGGCAAGAAGGAAAGGTTTTTATCTTTTGTGTGGAACTGGCTTCATTTAACTTTTACTCCCAGAAATTTTAGTTATTTTCTCTATAAAATAACTTGGAAAAACAAATATCGTATATTAACACATGTATGTGGAACCTAGAAAAATGGTACAGATGAACGGGTTTGCAGGGCAGAAGTTGAGACACAGATGTAGAGAACAAACGTATGGACACCAAGGGGGGAAAACTGTGGTGGGGTGGGGATGGTGGTGTGCTGAATTGGGCGATTGGGATTGACATGTATACAGTGATGTGTATAAAATTGATGACTAATAAGATCCTGAGTATAAAAAAACAAACAACAAAAAAACAGCTAATACTAAACTTTCTTTGGGTTATTTGTATGGAAATATGTTAATATAAATGTTTCAGACATTACATGAAATTTCTAAAAATCTTATATGTTTTGCTATAATGTTATAAGTCATAATTCTAGATATTACCGTAAAATGTATAACTCAGAAATAACTAAATTTCCTTGTCAATTACATTATTATGAAATTTCATCAAATCTTTAACCGTGGTCATTTTTAAGTCTTTTGTCATTTACAGACAGTTCTGGGTGTACTCTGATGCTTTTGCAAAAATGTTCCTATAAAAGTGTTTCATCTTCAAGGAATTCGTGGAAAAGACTCTGACAAGTACAGGTTTCTGGTAACTGACTATACTGCTGAACTGAATGAATAAGCATTTTCAGAACTCTAATGGAAAACTGATGAATTCATAAAAGTGCTAACAAAAGATCAAGATGAAAAAATAAAATTAATTACATGGGACTGAGTGAACTGATGAGGATGATTATAATTTTTGTGACTTTCTGTTTGAATAAAAAAAAAATCCCACAAGGACTCAGAGGCCAAAAATATACAAATCAATTTTCTCTGCAAAGTAAAGGAGCTGTTACAGTGGAGGATTACTGGATTGAATGTCAATATTATGACATAGTATGAGTGTGTTTCGTGTTTGGTAATTGCAATCACTGTTGCTTCTGTTGAGGTCATCCATTTACAATGTTTGGTGTCAGTTTATTTATCTCTTGCAAAAATAAAACACAGTGTGTGTGTGTGTGTGTGTGTGTGTGTGTGTAAAAATAAAAAAAGTACATGAGTATCATCAGTTTACAGATTAGCAGTCATTGCCTTTAAACTACATGGCATTTTCCCACTACTTCTGGTAAAGTCTTTTTATGTCTGTATATGATTTCACCGTTTTTAGTTATACCAGTCTTAAAGGCTGGCCATTATGTTCTTTGGACATGAATTACTCCCCCAAAGGGGGAAGCATATAAACAACACAAATGCTTAAGTTTATTTTTTGTGAAAATAGCTACATTTAAAGACCATTTTTATATTGTTCTTTCTAAAATGTCAATTACTAGATAGTAAAAAGTTAAATTCAGCTGAATGTAATAGAGAAAAGAGAAAAATATATGAATATGATTTAATAATTTCCTAACTTCTGTTTTCTTCATATGTGGCAGAGAAACTTACTTAAATTCCTAAGATTCTAGTTGAATAAGAATTCTTATTATTTAAAAAAGAAACATAGCATCATTGTAATTGTACTCCCGAGGTAAATGTCTGGTTTTCTTTTGCTTTTATTTTATTATGACTTCAAAGGGAATGGTTGTTTCATAATGAGTTTCTGTCCATAATCAGTAAATAATAAGAAGAAAATAGTGAGGAGAGGGCAGAATTGCAGCCTCTGCTTCCTATTCTAATCCATTAGTGATAACACATATATCATGAATGTCCTTAATTCTTGATTAAAAATCTTGATTAAGAAAAAGAAAACAAACAAAAATACTGGGCTTGAGTCTACTTCCTGAGGATGATATAGTCCATTATACATATTTTGGAAAATGTTCTCATACGATTTTCCTTTCACTGGCTTCAGGCGTAAGCTATGCAGTAAGGCATATGTCTGTACTAAATCACAGGACTTTTTTTTTTTTTGTCTCAGGTAAATATAAGATGGGTTATAGCTAGGAAACCCAGAAGAAGTGCAAAGAAAGGATTCTCTCCTTTATGTATTAGGAGATTTTATATATATATATGTGTATGTATATATATATATAAAACCTGTGTATGCATATATATATATAAAACGTATGTTATATATACATAACGTGTGTATGCATATGTATACACATAAACCCACATATACACTATATTTAGTCATGTGCTTTCTCTCTTATCTATTTTTGAATATTTCCAGGAATATAGGAATGAAATAAGCAATTGTTTGTTGTGTTTTGTTGAAAGCTTGTCATACTCTTTTCAATCATATAGACTTTCCTTCAACTTCGACATACCCAGAAAATAAATTCATCTTAGAGTCGCAGTCTTGCTGAAAACTGGCCTAACAGTTTAAGTTTCTCTGGTTTTTGAGTGGTTACTGAAAAGCTAATATTGTTCTATTCCATTTTACTGATTATTTTTTTCATTTTTAGAGCACTCAATACATCAGAAATTGGTTTGACTTTTCCATAACTGCTAAGTAATTTATATTTGACTTTCTTGGGACTCATATGCTCCTAAAATTTAATGAATCATGTTACTCATCAGTAGATGAAACCAGAAGTATTTGTACTAATCTTTCATCTTATTGTGGACTCTTTCACTGTGACTATGGCTTTTCAAAAACAGTCATAATAGTTACTAGTCATTATTTGACCTTATAATCAAATATGCAGTATCTCTCAGAAATCTTTCAGTACTCTAGTGAAATAGGTCAAAGCAATTGCAGTCAATTAATTTATCTTTCAAATGATAAAACTGGTTGAAGAGTTTGGCTCCTGGTTAAAAACCTGTATGTAATTTTTCAGACCTGATATAACAGCCAATTACAAAGGCTTTATGTGACAGGCCTCACGGGGGAAATCTGCCCTCCCCACACCAGGCTCAGGCACAGCCAATGCACTGCAGGCTCTGAGGGCAGTTGCAGTCAAGGTCTCAGGCTCCAGTGGCTGGTCATACTCTTTGCAGTATTTACATTTTTAGCCTGGGTACTTTCATTCCTAGGTCTCTATCTGAGGCCCTTAGCCAAGTTCCTCTTCAGCTGCCTCTGCCAAGGATTCCTCAAGGAAGCCATGAGGGTACTTTTCCCTATTCTGACTCAGTACCCAGTACTTTTCCACACCTAACCATACTCCTTTGCACCCCTGCCCCCGCCACCCCAGAGTTCAGTACCCCAGAGTCCATAAAACTACCAGAGCCTTTTGTCAGGGGAGCCCTCATCAGTGAAATGTCCCACATCTGTGCTGATCCACCAGGGCCTCCACCGGCAAATCTTTCCTTGGGGGAAAATGCATCAGGGAGAGTCGGCCATTCTTTCAGTTTTAGACGCTTGCTTATATCACCTCAATAAGTGACTAAACACATAACTCTTTTGTTCTCGGTTTGTTGCTTTAATTGCTACTCCCACACCTGGCAACTCAGCTCTCTCTCTCAGCTCAGCTCAGCTCCTGACACTGGCGTATAAGGATGAGCTCTAACTTCCTGGGATAGGCCTAAGACAAGAGTAATTCGAACAACTCAGATATTTCTTAGAGGAAGTGAATTTAACTTCTCAGCCTTGTTAATTTGGCATTGTTAACAGTAGACTATCTATAGAGCTTCTACTAACAAAGGGGGTAATAGAATTTTCACCTCTAATGCAGGATACCGCTTTATCAAAGCACAACAGAGTCTTAGTCCCCTCAGAATACCATGAATATAACAAAAATACCATAGATTGAGTGGCTTAAAAACAACAGAAACTTATTTCTCACGGTTTGGGAGGATGGGAACTCCAAAATCAGGGTGCCAGCACGATGGGGTTCTGGTGAGAGCCGTCTTCAGGTTTCAGCGTTTCAGACTGCTGACTGCTAGTATCCTCACAAGGCAAGAGAGACAGGAAGCAAAGGCTCACCTGATTCTTATAAGGGCAGTAATCTCATTCACGAGGGCTCCACCCTCACAACATAATTAATCTCATTTACCTGCCAAAGACTCCGCCTCCTAACATCATCACACTTGGGGTCATAGTTTTGACTTGTGAATTTTAGGGGAACACAAACATTCAGTTCATAACAGAGACTAATAAAATTCCCTCTAAAGAAATTCACTCAGCCTAATGCATCTTCCCCACCCCACCACTCCCCTACACACTTATCTTTGTTCCCTATTTTTTAGGAAGGAAGAAAGCAAAGCAAATACCTTGAAGAGTTTGGCTCCTGGTTAAAAACCTGTATGTAATTTTTCAGACCTGATATAACAGCCAATTACAAAGGCCTCACGGGGGAAATCTGCCCTCCCCACACCAGGCTCAGGCACAGCCAATTTTATCAATTTTATTTATCTATTTATCTAGGGGGTAAAATTCTATTACCCCCTTTGTTATCAATTTTATTTATCTTTCTTAATACTGCACTGCAAAAGTATGTACTTTGGCTAAAAGTACATTTTATTCCTCTTTCTTAATGTCTAAATCTTTCTCTTTTTCTCTAGCACAATTTGCCAGTGAGGAGTCATTCAAAATTAGAAACTATAACAATTGATATATGGATTAGCCTTCTTTCCAGTATGTTCCTTCCAGTATGTCCCACTGACTCCATGACAGATTTTATTATTTAGAACTAAACATCTGTATTGATCTTTGACTCTTCTCAAGAGCCTTAAAAACATTTGGGACCAAACCAAAGGTAGTGCTTTTAGTAGAAATAGAAAGATATTCAATTTGTGAAGACTTAAGTTAGGACTCAAAGAATGGAACTGCTTACCTAAGGTTGGAAATCCTTTCACAGAATCAGTCATTCATGTATTAATGTTTTGCTTGTATCAATAGCATTAAAGGGCTTATCTAAGGCACATTGCAGCTGGAACTTTCTTGCCTTGGGACGCTCAGATCCTTAATTCAGATATGTTATGTCTATAAACATTTTGCAAACTTAAACTCTCCTGAAGCTTTGAGGTTGGGAAATGTATCATTATCTCATGAATTCATCGTTCTATCATCCCACTTTAGTTCTCCTTTGGCACTGTTTTGTTCAACTCTATGAGGAATTTTAAGATATTCAGCTTTTGTTCAGTCAAAAGCTGGCCCCACATGCGCACCCCCAGACCACTCCACACACATGTAATTTTGGAACTAGACCATTAGAACGGTGTTGTAAAATCTTCCTTTCTTTGAATTATTAGATATTTTTAATGTTATAAATTTCATCTGCTATCAGTGTGGCACTAGAAGTTTGAGGGCAAAAGAAAACATCTCATGTGTGGCTACTTAAAATAGGTTACACTCAAGTGATTTAAATGAGAAGGAAAAACAAAGCAAAGGATGTGCTTAATTCCTGATTGATTCCATACTTAATGAAATCCAAAGACTCCTAATATTTTAACACTTTAAAAGAAGGTTTGGGGGAAGGCAAGAGAGGAGGGTAAATATATCAACAGTGTCACGTATCCAGATTGTAGTTAAAATTAGTTTCATTTTATAATGCAATTTATGCTCTGTTTAGGGATTACTAATTTGCTCTAGGGACTGGTAAAAAGTGAAAACTTTTGTCTTTTGAGTAGAAAATTTGAATACAACTTAACATGACTTTCAACTTTAAAAAATACGTAGCTTAAAAATCTATGGAATGAAAAATTCTTAAGCTAAAACCCCTATGGTACCTTTGCTTAATCTAGTATTTTTCACCTGGTTCGGTGAAATTACTACTTACGCTAAGACATGGTTCATCAGCTTCCACAGGTCCCAAAGTGCTTTTTTAAAAGTTGTTTTGGAAATTATTGCAATTTTACACAGCTATTTCCTATGGTTGCTTAGCTTGGAAAATCCAGAGGCAGGTGTTATACTGGATCCATCTTTCAAACATGCATAATACAGTCCATTTTTTTATGACTCATTTTGTACTTCTTCAAGACACTGGATTTTTTTTCCTTATTCAACTTAGAGTATGTATTATTTTGTTTATAATTTATACTGCTTATATTATTTCAATTCTCTCTCAGGTCACTTCTTGCATTACTGATCTTTGTGGTTATTTGTATTTAAACATATGTATCTCTTAGGGAGTCAACTCTGTTATTAGCCGCTAGAGGAAGAATCAGTCCTGTCTCTATTGGTTACACACAGTGCTATGAGGAAACACACAGAGCTGAGAGATGATGATTAGTAGCTGTGTATAAAATGAATAAAAAAGTAATTCTGTTTGGAGATAATTTTTCCAAATAAAGCACTTCATTAACATGACTCGATGTTCAATATTTTTCCAGGTATACTAAAAAATGTCATGGGATATATTCTTTCTCTCTCTGTTACAAATTGCTTTAATAAAGCAATATGTACCTATATCACAAAAGAAAAATCAAAGTAGTAAAGTCTAGAAAAAATATGATTCCCTTATTTGCACTTATTGTAGATTACGATCTTTACTTGTATATTTTGTAAGGAAACAATATAATTTTTTCCAGACCTTATTACTTCTCTTTTTCTTTAAAAAATAGGTAAACATTGACATGTATTTCCATACTTACATTCCTAACATTCATATAACAAGAAGTGTTTGACAGAACTCATTTCCCACTGCTGTGAACTGAATGTTTGCATCCTCCCAAAACTCATGTTGAGACCTAACACCCAATGTAATCCTATTAGGAAGTGGGGTCATTGAGAAGGACTAGGTCATAAGTGTGGAACTCTCCTGAATGAGACTAGTGTTCTTATAAAAGAGATCCCACAGAGCTCCCTAGCCTCTTCTGCATGTGAGGTTACAGTAAGAAAAAAGCCAAAATGCAGAAGCAGGCTCTCATAAGACATGGGATCTGCTGCTGCCACAATCTTGGACTCCCCGGCTTCCAGGACTGTGAGATATAAATATTAGCTCTTTGTAAGTCTCCTATACATGGTATTTTTGTTATAGTAGCTAGAATGAACTGACACCTACATCTTCAAAAAAAAAGTACATTGTTGTTCATTTTAATCTTTGCCAATCTGAAAAATCAAAATATTTCATTGCTATTTAAATTGTATTACTTTGATTTCATAGATATTTGAGGAGTTTTTCACATTTTTACATATTTCTTTTTTCTGAATTTGTGCCTTTTTTACAATTTTCTGTCAGGGAATTAATCTTAGCTGATTTATAATAAGCTTTATTTAGGCAAATATTGACATTTTTACCTTGCAAGTGGAAAATTTCCAAATTGTTCACTTCCTTCTATTTTTTATGCTTTATTTTGATATACTGTTTATTATTTAATTTTATACTTTAAGGTTTATAGCTTTGGGGTTGTGTTTGAAATTTCAGACCTCCATTATAATCTTACTCTATTTTAAATGTGTATAAAGTTCACTTAAAATTGAATGGTACATTAACCATCCATTTCATTTCAATTCTTTAATCTCTTTCCAGTTCTTTGGAGTTAAATTTTGTCTCATCCCTGCACCTCATCCTGCCTCTTTCATTATTTTTAATAAATCTCATTCTGTTTATAGTCTATACCAATAACTATTTTTCCTATTAGAGAATACCAACCTATCCTTTTTTAACCATTCTTCTCTTAGTTTCTTGCCTAATATTTTTAAAGGAACAATTGTATTAATTTCCAGTTGTTGAAACAGTTTATGGAAAAGTAAAATACTCACTGTGTATCAGGTCCTATACTAGGAGTTGAACACATAGAGAGTTGCAAGCTTAGCAAACATGTTCCTGGGCCATGGAGCACCTCTTTGACACATTGTTCTTCATTTTATCAATTTCACAAATATTATTAATATCTCTTCCCCAGAGTATGTTCCATGCTGAGTTTATTAAAAGAGATAATTTAGTTACCTCAGATTGCTTTTTAATGTAACATAAAAATGCAGTCCATAAAAGTGTTTCTTAATATCTTTTAAAATCATTAAGGGCATACAAAGACTGAGCTTATTGTAAAATATGGCAAAGTAAAATGTGTTATGTACAATATCAATGCATATATGGGAAAATGTAACTCAATATTTATATTGGAAAGTATTGCCTCCTTTTATATTTTAGGAGTTAGGGTAGAAATAGTATTGTGTATTTGGATCTTTTTATTCTTACTAGATTTTTTCCACTTATTTTTCTTTCAGTCACTGAGAGAAGGGGTGGAAATCTATAACTATAATTGTGAATTTGCTATTTCCCCCTACAATTTGTCAGGTTTATTTTAATTCTTATACTTTGATTTTCCATTAATGAGTATATACACACAACATTTGTATGTCTTCTTGATGAATGTTTCCTTTATCATCATAAAATTATCTCTCTGTTCATACCCTTTTCCCTCAGGTCAACTTTCTCTAATATCAATATATCTACTCTGACTTTCTCATGATTAGTGTTTGTATGGCATAATTTTTCAATTTTTGAAAAACTCTTTGCAACCTTATGTTATATGCATCTTTTGTAAGAGCATGAAGTTGGGTCTTGCTTTTTAATCCAGCATGATAATTACTAGTTTTAAGGAGAGTATTTACTCCTTTTACATTTATAGTCATTATTGATATGGATAGAATTAATTTTACCTTCATAATCTTTATTTTATTACTTATCCATTCTGTTCTTTCCCCCTCTCCCTTCTATTTCATTTGGATCAATTGTTTACGTTTTAGTATTCCACTGTATCTCCTCCATTGATTTAGCATCTATATTTTTAATAAATGTATATATGGCTACTCTAGAGTTTATAAAATCTTTAGCTTATCACTGTTTACCTTCAGAAAATATTATTACACTTCACATATAACATAAGAAGCTGACAAAAGAGAGTTTACACAGATCAATGAAGGTCTCTCAAGTAGTTTGGGAAGTGATGAAGAATAAAACTCAAAATTTATGACCTCCACCTTTGTCTTTTTACATGATGCCATTACTTAGGCCACATCTAGTCAAAAATAATAAAGCACTCACAGGTGACCAGGACTCTATTATATAGATGATCGACCTACCTAGGATAAGAAACATGCAAAACGTTGGGGAACATTCTTTGTTTTACGGCAGGCCTGGTTTCAAAACTTGACTATGATAATTGCTTCTTATTAACAATTAACTTGTAAAGTTTATCTCTGAATTTCATTTTCCCCACCAAGAATCAGAGACAAACAAACCTACTTCATATAAAAATTAATTAAAGAAGAAATATTATGAACAATATGGAGGTGCATAATAAATATTCATTCCATTCCTAGATTTGTGATTCTTTTCTGCCAGAGCATTTAAAATAGAAAAGAAAAGAAAAGAAGGAAAAGCAATTGTGTGATTTTGGGGTTTTTTTATATATTTATTTGTAACCTGTTTTGGGGAAGATTTTATAAAAACAAGACTTAAACCGTCTTCCTGAAAGGTGGAAGTTAACTTGTATATACATTATGAATATATCTTTGCATGATAAATAATTAAAAATTTACTATTGTTAGAAGTAGGTATCTAATCTGGGTTGATTTATATTTAGCATTATAATATTAAGATAAACAGATATTGAATTAGACTGCCTCTATTCCATTGAAATGCTTGTGAATATTTTAAAATAGCAGAAAAACCAATAACAAATCCATATATTTTTAGTCAGAAACTCTACAATATGACCAGTAACTAACACCAGCTATGTGTTTTGTTTTGTTTTGTTTTATGAATAATTTTATATTTTCTCTTTAAATTTCATTAGACCAAAGCATTCTCAAAGAAGTTAAGCTCTAGCCAGTCACTTAGTTAATTGTTTATCAACTCCATCAATCTTTTGAACATCTATATTTTTCACCTGAATTAAAAGTAGAGATTCTTTGAATCATTTTATGGATTTTCTGGCAATGAGCTAACAGAGTATATATTAACTAATTGACTCTGCTTAATATTACTTTGTGCATGTTGTTGTCTGCTTTTCATTCCAAATGGCTAATTTTCTCACCAGATAAGGTCCAGTCTATGGAAATGTCCAATTATCTAGCACTCAACCTTAGAAATATGTGCATCTGGAGAGGATGTGGAGAAAAGGGAACCCTCCTACATTGTTGATGTGAATGTAAATTGGTGCAGCCACTGTGGAAAACTGTATGGTGCTTCCTCAGAAAACTAAAAATAGAACTACCATATGATACAGCAATTCCACTCCTGGGCATATATCCAGACAAAACTAATTCAAAAAATACACTCACCCCTATGTTCATAGCAGCACTATTCACAATAACAAAGACATGGAAACAACTTAAATGTCCATCAACAAATGAATGGATAAAGAAGATGTGGTCGAAGGGAAGATGGCGGAAGAGTAAGACGCGGAGATCATCTTCCTCTCCACAGATACACCAGAAATACATCTACACGTGGAACAACTCCTGCAGAACACCTACTGAAGGCTGGCAGAAGACCTCAGACCTCCCAAAAGGCAAGAAACTCCCCACGTACCTGGGTAGGGCAAAAGGAAAAAAGAATAAACAGAGACAAAAGAATAGGGACGGCACCTGCACCAGTGGGAGGGAGCTGTGAAGGAGGAAAAGTTTCCACACACTAGGAAGCCCCTTCGCGGGCGGAGACTGCGGGAGGCGGAGGGGGGAGCTTCGAAGCCGCGGAGGAGTGCACAGCAACGGGTGCGGAGGGCAAAGCGGGGAGATTCCCGCACAGAGGATCGGTGCCGACCGGCACTCACCAGCCCGAGAGGCTTGTCTGCTCACCCGCCGGGACGGGCGGGGCTGCGAGCTGAGGCTCTGAGGCTAGGGTTTCGGTTTCGGACGGAGCGCAGGGAGAGGACTGGGGTTGGCGGCTTGAACATAGCCTGAAGGGGTTAGTGCACCACAGCTAGCCGGGAGGGAGTCCGGGGAAAAGCCGGCACCTGCCGAAGAGGCAAGAGACTTTTTCTTCCCTCTTTGTTTCCTGGTGCGTGAGGAGAGGGGTTTAAGAACGCTGCTTAAAGGAACTCCAGAGACGGGCGCGAGCCGCGGCTAAAAGCGCGAACCCCAGTGACGGGCGCGAGCCGCGGCTGAAAGCGCGGACCCCAGAGACGGGCGCGAGCCGCGGCTGAAAGCGCGGACTCCAGAGACGGGCGCGAGCCGCGGCTGAAAGCGCGGACCCCAGAGACGGGCGCGAGCCGCGGCTGCGGGCGCGGACCCCAGAGACGGGCGCGAGCCGCGGCTGAGGGCGCCGACCCCAGAGACGGGCGCGAGCCGCGGCTGAGAGCGCGGACCCCAGAGACGGGCGCGAGCCGCGGCTGAGGGCGCTGACTCCAGAGACGGGCGCAAGCCGCGGCTGGAGGCGCGGACCCCAAGGCGGGCGGGAGACGTTGGGGCTGCTGCTGCCGCCACCAAGGGGCCTGTGCGCGAGCGCAGGTCGCTCTCCACTCCCCTCCTCCGCGGAGCCTGTGCAGCCCGCCACTGCCGGGTTCCCGGGATCCGGAGACGACTTCCCCGGGAGAGCGCACGGCGGGCCTCGGGCTGGTGCAGAGTCACGACGGACTTTGCCGCCGCAGGCCCGCCCCGCATTCCGTGCCCCTCCCTCCCCGCCGCCGGCCTCCGTACGCCAGAACCCCCGAATCAGCGGCTCCTTTAACCCCGTCCTGTCTGAGCAAAAAACAGACGCCCTCCAGCGACCTACACGCAGAGGCAGGGCCAAATCCAAAGCTGAGCCCCTGGGAGCTGTGAGAACAAAGAAGAGAAAGGGAAATCTCTCCCAGCAGCCTCAGAAGCAGCGGATTAAAGCTCCACAATCAACTTGATGTACCCTGCATCTGTGGAATACATGAATAGACAGCCAATCATCCCAAATTAAGGAGGTGGACTTTGGGAGCAAGATCTATGATTTTTCTCCCTATTCCTCTTTTTGTGAATGTGTATGTGTATGCTTCTGTGTGAGATCTTGTCTGTATAGTCTTGCTTCCACCATTTGTCCTAGGTTCTATCCGTCCATGGTTTTTTCTTAAAATTTTTTTTCTTAATAATCAATTTTAATTTTAAGAACGTTATTATACTTTACCTTCGTCCTTTCTTTCTTTCTTTCTTTCTTTCCTTCCTTCCTTCCCTCCTTTAGACAACGAATCATCCCAAATTGAGGAGGTGGTCTCTGACAGCAAGATTTATGATTTTTCCCCCTTTACCTCTTTTTGTGAGGGTGTATGTGTACGCTTCTGTGTAAGACGTTGTCTGTATAGCTTTGCTTCCAACATTTGTCCTAAGGTTCTATCCGTCCCTTTTTTTTTTTTTTTTCTAATTAAGAATTTTTTAATTCAATAACTTTATTATACTCTATTTTATTTTTACTGTATCTTCTTTCTGTTTTCCCTTCTTTCCCTCCTTCCTTCCTTCCTCCCTCCCTCCTTTCGTTCCTTCTTGCCTTCTTTCCTTCCTTGCTTCTTTCTTTCTTCCTTCCTTCCTTCCTTCCTTCCCTCCTTCCTTCCCTCCTTTAGACAACGAATTATCCCAAATTGAGGAGGTGGTCTCTGACAGCAAGATTTATGATTTTTCCCCCTTTACCTCTTTTTGTGAGGGTGTATGTGTACGCTTCTGTGTAAGACTTTGTCTGTACAGCTTTGCTTCCAACATTTGTCCTAAGGTTCTATCCGTCCTTTTTTTTTTTTTTTTTTTTCTCTAATTAAGAATTTTTTAATTCAATAACTTTATTATACTCTATTTTATTTTTACTGTATCTTCTTTCTGTTTTCCCTTCTTTCCCTCCTTCCTTCCTTCCTCCCTCCCTCCTTTCGTTCCTTCTTGCCTTCTTTCCTTCCTTGCTTCTTTCTTTCTTCCTTCCTTCCTTCCTTCCTTCCCTCCTTCCTTCCCTCCTTTAGACAACGAATTATCCCAAATTGAGGAGGTGGTCTCTGACAGCAAGATTTATGATTTTTCCCCCTTTACCTCTTTTTGTGAGGGTATATGTGTACGCTTCTGTGTAAGACTTTGTCTGTACAGCTTTGCTTCCAACATTTGTCCTAAGGTTCTATCCGTCCTTTTTTTTTTGTTCTAATTAAGAATTTTTTAATTCAATAACTTTATTATACTTTATTTTATTTTTACTGTATCTTCTTTCTTTTTGTTTTTACTTCTTTCCCTCCTTCCTTCCTCCCTCCCTCCCTCCCTCCTTTCGTTCCTTCTTGCCTTCTTTCCTTCTTTGCTTCTTTCTTTCTTTCTTCCTTCCTTCCTTCCTTCCCTCCTTCCTTCCCTCCTTTCCTTCTTTCTTTCCTCATACGTCTACTAATTCCCTCTACTTTTTCTCCCTTTTATTCTGAGCCGTGTGGATGAAAGGCTCTTGGTGCTCCAGCCAGGAGGCAGGGCTCTCCCTCTGAGGTAGGAGAGCCAACTTCAAGACACTGGTTCACAAGAGACCTCCCAGCTCCAGATAATATCAAACGGCGAAAATCTCCCAGAGACCTCCATCTTAACACCAGCACCCAGCTTCACTCAACGACCAGCAAGCCACAGTGCTGGACAACCTGTGCCAAACAACTAGCAAAACAGGAACACAACCCCACCCATTAGCAGAGAGGCTGCCTAAAATCATAATAAGGCCACAGACACCCCAATACACACCACCAGACGTGAACCTGCCCACTAGAGAGAGAAGATCCAGCCTCTTCCACCACAACACAGGCACTAGTCCCCTCCACCAGGAAGCCTACACAACCCACTGAACCAACCTTAGCCACTGGAGACAGACATCAAAAACAGGAGGAACTACGAACCTGCAGCCTGCAAAAAGGAGACCCCAAACACAGTAAGATAAGCAAAATGAGAAAACAGAAAAACACACAGCAGATAAAGGAGCAAGATAAAAATGCACCAGACCTAACAAATGAAGAGGAAATAGGCAGTCTACCTGAAAAAGAATTCAGAATAATGATAGTAAGGTTGATCCAAAATCTTGGAGATAGAATGGACAATAGAATGGACAAAATGCAAGAATCAGTTAACAAGGACCTAGAAGAACTAAAGATGAAACAAGCAATGATGAACAACACAATAAATGAAATTAAAAATACTCTAGATGGGATCAATAGCAGAATAACTGAGGCAGAAGAACGGATAAGTGACCTGGAAGATAAAATAGTGGAAATAACTACTGCAGAGCAGAATAAAGAAAAAAGAATGAAAAGAACTGAGGACAGTCTCAGAGACCTCTGGGACAACATTAAACGCACCAACATTCGAATTATAGGGGTTCCAGAAGAAGAAGAGAAAAAGAAAGGGACTGAGAAAATATTTGAAGAGATTATAGTTGAAAACTTCCCTAATATGGGAAAGGAAATAGTTAATCAAGTCCAGGAAGCACAGAGAGTCCCATACAGGATAAATACAAGGAGAAATACGCCAAGACACATATTAATCAAACTGTCAAAAATTAAATACAAAGAAAGCATATTAAAAGCAGCAAGGGAAAAACAACAAATAACACATAAGGGAATCCCCATAAGGTTAACAGCTGATCTTTCAGCAGAAACCCTACAAGCCAGAAGGGAGTGGCAGGACATACTGAAAGTGATGAAGGAGAAAAACCTGCAACCAAGACTACTCTACCCAGCAAGGATCTCATTCAGATTTGATGGAGAAATAAAAACCTTTACAGACAAGCAAAAGCTGAGAGAGTTCAGCACCACCAAACCAGCTTTACAACAAATGCTAAAGGATCTTCTCTAGGCAAGAAACACAAGAGAAGGAAAAGACCTATAATAACGAACCCAAAACAATATAGAAAATGGGAATAGGAACATACATATCGATAATTACCTTAAATGTAAATGGACTAAATGCTCCCACCAAAAGACACAGATTAGCTGAATGGATACAAAAACAAGACCCTTACATATGCTGTCTACAAGAGACCCACTTCAGACCTAGAGACACATACAGACTAAAAGTAAGGGGATGGAAAAAGATATTCCATGCAAATGGAAACCAAAAGAAAGCTGGAGTAGCAATTCTCATATCAGACAAAATAGACTTTAAAATAAGGACTATTAAAAGAGACAAAGAAGGACACTACATAATGATCAAGGGATCGATCCAAGAAGAAGATATAACAATTGTAAATATTTATGCACCCAACATAGGAGCACCTCAATACATAAGGCAAATACTAACAGCCATAAAAGGGGAAATTGACAGTAACACATTCATAGTAGGGGACTTAAACACCCCACTTTCACCCATGGACAGATCATCCAAAATGAAAATAAATAAGGAAACACAAGCTTTAAATGATACATTAAACAAGATGGACTTAATTGATATTTATAGGACACTCCATCCAAAAACAACAGAATACACATTTTTCTCAAGTGCTCACGGAACATTCTCCAGGATAGATCATATCTTGGGTCACAAATCAAGCCTTGGCAAATTTAAGAAAATTGAAATTGTATCAAGTATCTTTTCTGACCACAACGCCATGAGACTAGATATCAATTACAGGAAAAGATCTGTAAAAAATACAAACACATGGAGGCTAAACAATACACTACTTAATAATGAAGTGATCACTGAAGAAATCAAAGAGGAAATCAAAAAATACCTAGAAACAAATGACAATGGAGACACAACGACCCAAAACCTGTGGGATGCAGCAAAAGCAGTTCTAAGGGGGAAGTTTATAGCAATACAAGCCCACCTTAAGAAGCAGGAGACATCTAGAATAAACAACCTAACCTTGCACCTCAAGCAATTAGAGAAAGAAGAACAAAAAAACCCCAAAGCTAGCAGAAGGAAAGAAATCATAAAAATCAGATCAGAAATAAATGAAAAAGAAATGAAGGAAACAATAGCAAAGATCAATGAAACTAAAAGCTGGTTCTTTGAGAAGATAAACAAAATAGATAAACCACTAGCCAGACTTATCAAGAAAAAAAGGGAGAAGACTCAAATCAATAGAATTAGAAATGAAAAAGGAGAGGTAACAACTGACACTGCAGAAATAAAAGAGATCATGAGAGATTACTACAAGCAACTCTATGCCAATAAAATGGACAATCTGGAAGAAATGGACAAATTCTTAGAAATGCACAACCTGCCAAGACTGAATCAGGAAGAAATAGAAAATATGAACAGACCAATCACAAGCACTGAAATTGAAACTGTGATTAAAAATCTTCCAACAAAGAAAAGCCCAGGACCAGATGGCTTCACAGGCGAATTCTATCAAACATTTAGAGAAGAGCTAACACCTATCCTTCTCAAACTCTTCCAAAATATAGCAGAGGGAGGAACATTCCCAAACTCATTCTACGAGGCCACCATCACCTTGATACCAAAACCAGGCAAGGATGTCACAAAGAAAGAAAACTACAGACCAATATCACTGATGAACATAGATGCAAAAATCCTCAACAAAATACTAGCAAACAGAATCCAACAGCACATTAAAAGGATCATACACCATGATCAGGTGGGGTTTGTTCCAGGAATGCAAGGATTCTTCAATATACGCAAATCTATCAATGTGATAAACCATATTAACAAACTAAAGGAGAAAAACCATATGATCATCTCAATAGATGCAGAGAAAGCTTTTGACAAAATTCAACACCCATTTATGATAAAAACCCTGCAGAAAGTAGGCATAGAGGGAACTTTCCTCAACATAATAAAGGCCATATACGACAAGCCCACAGCAAACATCATCCTCAATGGTGAAAAACTGAAAGCATTTCCACTAAGATCAGGAACAAGACAAGGGTGCCCACTCTCACCACTCTTATTCAACATAGTTTTGGAAGTTTTAGCCACAGCAATCAGAGAAGAGAAGGAAATAAAAGGAATACAAATCGGAAAAGAAGAAGTAAAGCTGTCACTGTTTGCAGATGACATGATCCTATACATAGAGAAGCCTAAAGATGCTACCAGAAAACTACTAGAGCTAATCAATGAATTTGGTAAAGTAGCAGGATACAAAATTAATGCACAGAAATCTCTGGCATTCCTATATACTAATGATGAAAAATCTGAAAGTGAAATCAAGAAAACACTCCCATTTACCATTGCAACAAAAAGAATAAAATATCTAGGAATAAACCTACCTAAGGAGACAAAAGACCTGTATGCAGAAAACTATAAGACACTGATGAAAGAAATTAAAGATGATACAAATAGATGGAGACATATACCATGTTCTTGGATTGGAAGAATCAACATTGTGAAAATGACTCTACTACCCAAAGCAATCTATAGATTCAATGCAATCCCTATCAAACTACCACTGGCATTTTTCACAGAACTAGAACAAAAAATTTCGCAATTTGTATGGAAACACAAAAGACCCCGAATAGCCAAAGCAATCTTGAGAACAAAAAAAGGAACTGGAGGAATCAGGCTCCCTGACTTCAGACTATACTACAAAGCTACAGTTATCAAGACAGTATGGTACTGGCACAAAAACAGAAAGATAGATCAATGGAACAGGATAGAAAGCCCAGAGATAAACCCATGCACATATGGACACCTTATCTTTGATAAAGGTGGCAGGAATGTACAGTGGAAAAAGGACAGCCTCTTCAATAAATGGTGCTGGGAAAACTGGACAGGTACATGTAAAAGAATGAAATTAGAACACTCCCTAACACCATACACAAAAATAAGCTCAAAATGGATTAAAGACCTAAATATAAGGCCAGAAACTATCAAACTATTAGAGGAAAACATAGGCAGAACACTCTATGACATAAATCACAGCAAGATTCTTTCTGACCCACCCCCTAGAGTAATGGAAATAAAAACAAAAATAAACAAATGGGACCTAATGAAACTTCAAAGCTTTTGCACAGCAAAGGAAACCATAAACAAGACCAAAAGACAACCCTCAGAATGGGAGAAAATATTTGCAAATGAAGCAACTGACAAAGGATTAATCTCCAAAATTTACAAGCAGCTCATGCAGCTCAACAACAACAAAAAAACAAACAACCCAATCCAAAAATGGGCAGAAGACCTAAATAGACATTTCTCCAAAGAAGATATACAGACTGCCAACAAACACATGAAAGAATGCTCAACATCATTAATCATTAGAGAAATGCAAATCAAAACTACAATGAGATATCATCTCACACCAGTCAGAATGGCCATCATCAATAAATCTAGAAACAATAAATGCTGGAGAGGGTGTGGAGAAAAGGGAACCCTCTTGCACTGCTGGTGGGAATGTGAATTGGTTCAGCCACTATGGAGAACAGTACAGAGGTTCCTTAAAAAACTACAAATAGAACTACCATATGACCCAGCAATCCCACTACTGGGCATATACCCTGAGAAAACCGAAATTCAAAAAGAGTCATGTACCAAAATGTTCATCGCAGCTCTATTTACAATAGCCCGGAGATGGAAACAACCTAAGTGCCCATCATCGGATGAATGGATAAAGAAGATGTGGCACATATATACAATGGAATATTACTCAGCCATAAAAAGAAACGAAATTGAGCTATTTGTAATGAGGTGGATAGACCTAGAGTCTGTCATACACAGTGAAGTAAGTCAGAACGAAAAAGACAAATACCGTATGCTAACACATATATATGGAATTTAAGAAAAAAAAAATGTCATGAAGAACCTAGGGGTAAGGCAGGAATAAAGACGCAGACCTCCTAGAGAACGGACTTGAGGTTATGGGGAGGGGGAAGGGTGAGCTGTGACGGGGCGAGAGAGAGTCATGGACATATACACACTAACAAACGTAGTAAGGTAGATAGCTAGAGGGAAGCAGCCGCATGGCACGGGGATATTGGCTCGGTGCTCTGTGACAGCCTGGAGGGGTGGGATAGGGAGGGTGGGAGGGAGGGAGACGCAAGAGGGAAGAGATATGGGAACATATGTATATGTATAACTGATTCACTTTGTTATAAAGCAGAAACTAACACACCATTGTAAAGTAATTATACCCCAATAAAGATGTTAATAAAAAATAAATAAAAAAAAAAAAAAAAAAAAAAAAGATGTGGTACATGTGTACAATGGAATACTACTCAGCCATAAAAAAGAATGAAATAATGCCATTTGCAGCAACATGGATGCAACTAGAGATTAGCATACTAAGTGAATTAGAAAGGGAAAGACAAATACCTTATGATATCACTTATATGTAGAATCTAAAATATGACACAAATGAACCTATCTATGAAACAGAAACAGAGTCATGGACATAGAGAACAGACTAGTGGTTGCCAAGGGGGAGAGGGTTGGGGAGGGATGGAGTGGGAGGTTGGAGTTAGCAGAGGTAAGATTTTATATATAGAATGGATAAACAACAAGGTCCTACTGTATAACACTCCTATGATAAACCATAATGGAAAAGAATATAAAAAAAAGAATGTATATATATGTATAACTGAATAACTTTGCTGTACAGCAGTAATTAACACAACATTGTGAATCAACTATAAGTCAATAAAGATACTAAAAAAAGAAAATTTTAATGGTTTAGTATGTAATGTTAATTCTATTAGAAGCTTTATTCAAATGCTACAGAAATGTTAGAGGATTAAAGATACTTCATATTGTTTCTGAAACATTTTGTGATACATTTTTATTTGAATTACTAAACAATCTGTTCATTTGCTAAATAGTTTAAAAGTAGTTCTTTTAGTTACAAATATAAAATTCAATACTTAAAAGAGAAAAAAAGAAATATGTGCATCTACAAATATCCTATATGGAAACCAAAAGTTACTGGAAGTGTCTCTTCTTAATTCACCTTAGCTCATTAAGGCTACCAGGTCAGCAGCTCTGTATACTGCTCCAGGCATTTTTGACATTTTTAAGTGCTTAAATTGATAATTTTGAAAAGTATTTTTTGTCTTTTCCAAATCCCACAGAAAGTTGCTGCATCAAATCTTCAAATATGTTTGGCACAAACTGTTGGAATGTGTTTGGTACAAAGAGTTGGAAAAATATTTTCTGGAGGAATGATTGTGGGATCCTAAGTTTACTTTTATTTTTATGTGATCTTTAAGGCCTCTTCTCATTATTTAAATGACCTGTGTGTTGTTTGTATCTTTTCTTTTGTCTTCAGAAAAGAAAGTTTCCTCTTTAAACTCTGAAGGCATGTGGGGAGTACTGTAGAAATTTACACAATGAAGGTCTTTACCAGAACCTTTTCCCACTTCCATACAAAGAGATGTGAGTCACTTGAGAGATACTCTCTTATTAGCATAGCCGCTGTTTGGCATAAATGCCAACATTTTAGCTTATACTCTTTTCTTTTCTCTCTTTGGAAAGTATAGTGCAATACAAATGACTGAAATATTTGGAGATGGAAGTGGCAGACTGCAACAAGTGGTAAAGAGTTCACAAATATATTCTAGGCTCTAGATTCTTTGTGTCTCTCCATTCAAAAGAGTTATAGAAATAAGTTTTTTTTGGATGAAAAATACATATTCAGCAGAGTTTAAAGTGCTTTGTGAAATAATAGTAAATAATCATAACACCACTAATATCATAACTCATTACATATCTATAGAAAGTCTTATATTTTTAAAGAGCTGTTATATACATCCTCCTTTCTGAGTAAATGCAGGAGGAGTGAAATTGTGGGTGATTTGACATTGTCTTGATATCTACACTGGCATTACATATGTTCTTACCTTTTTTTTTACCCCCTGACATGTGATATAAAGAAAGTTTTACAAAACAAATTGATTGCCTTTCAATGAACTGAAGTTTTACCCTGCTTTAGTCTTATCAAGTCTCTACCTGCAATTAGACCAATTCGGAAAGAAAGGCAAAGTTACAAGGAGTAGTTTTATTGCAGAATATTGTTTGCAGTGAATTGCTGCAGTGATACTTCCATTTTTCACTCATAAAACAAATAGACAAGTATTTTGCACTTAATGATACCCCAGGGATCAGGGTTAATGCATGCGTTCAACCTAGGCAGTCAGTCATGCAACACCATTTATTCTGAGTAAATAAATTGAGTTCCCTGGTTAAAAGAGAGAGTCAAGTGTGATGTGGGGTGAAGAGAATGATTCTCCGGGGAAAAAGTGAGAAGTTAATTTCCCTCAAATATAATAGGCAGAGACAAAGTAAATGAGATCAATTAATACGGAAGCAAAATAAATTACTTCAAAAGAAAAAGTAAATCTAAAGATTGAGGAAGTAGCCCTTTATATGAAATATTTATTGAATACAAAGAGAGATAAAACTGTAGAATGACAGATTCTACTTTTATTTTACAATAGGTTTACTTTTGCTTGTATTTTGAAATCTGTTTTTATTTTTGTATTTTTATTTATTTATTTATTTATTTATTTATTTTTTTATTTTTTGCGGTACGTGGGCCTCTCACTGTTGCGGCCTCTCCCGTTGCGGAGCACAGGCTCCAGACGTGCAGGCTCAGCGGTCATGGCTCACGGGCCTAGCCGCTCCGCGGCATGTGGGATCTTCCCGGACTGGGGCATGAACCCGTGTCCCCTGCGTCGGCAGGCGGGCTCTCAACCACTGCCGCACCACGGAAGCCCTATTTTTGTATTTTTAATATTTAGGCACTCACATTGATATAAACCCTATACTTTTATAAGATGTAAAATGGATAGTATGGAAATATACCTAACAAACTTCTTAGTATACAGGCATTTGGTTAAGATGAGGATTTGGCTAGATTCTTCTTTAGGGTGAATTAAAGCTGAATTTTTACCTTAAATACTTATAACTCACACCTCTTCTCTTGGTACTTAATGTCATTTTAATAAATGTATTAATACTTTTGTCATTTTCTTTTTACTTATAAGGACTTCATATAATTTTAAATTTATTATTTGACACTATATGCTTATAATTTCTCAGAAGCTCCAGACTTACAAATATTTCTCTACAAAAATATCTATAATATGGAAATGAGACGAGCAAGAAATACATGAAAATACTTTTTGAATTTTTATTTCACCACCTGAGGACTCATAAAGAGAATATTTTCTAACATTGCATACATGCATTCCTCTACTTTTCTTGACTTCATTGTCTGGTTCCAAAAAAAAAAAAAAAAAGACTAGAGTATTACTTGATTACATAAAGACAGCACATACAAATCTGGATCAAATCACAAGACTGCTGTAACAATTGTTTGAGCAATTGTTGAAAATATTATATTTTTTTTAATATGATAGAAGTACGTTTATACTTCACTATGACATTTTCATTTTGGCAGCTATCAAAAATTTAGATGAAATGGATATATATTTTCAATGTAAGTATACAAATTACATTAACCTGACAAGTTTTAAAGATCTTAAGAAAAAATTCTGACATTAAATATGATTATAGATTTAGAGCCCAGAAGATGAAAGCATTCATATTTCAGGGAGTATATTTAAATTTAAGGTTCAAGTTGGAAGTTGGAGTTTCTACACTTATTCTTTTTTGTTTTTTTCCACAACTAAACATTGAATACTGGGAAATCATGTCAGCCAGGACTAAAATTTCATGTAATATATCTGAAAATAAAATAAAATCTATTTTCTCAATATATGAGGATGAATATATATGAAGTATGGATGAATATGAAGCCAACTATTAAATTTTTGCCTTTGCCTGTTTGACTCTATGGCACATGGAGCCAATTTAGCCTGTTTTTGTAAATAAAGTTTTATTGAAAGACAGCCATATTCGTTCATTGACATATTGTCAATGGCTTTTTTTCACTATTAACAGGAGAGTTTAGTAGTTACTCTATATAGTTACAGATTGTATGGCCTGCAAAGTCAAATTTACTATCTGTCTCTTAAGGGAAAGTATGTAGACTGAATAGGTCTTGAATTGTTTTGTCTTGTTTTAAACTAAGTAGTTGACTCCATGCTTAGTATTACTATTATAAATAATTAAATATAATAATACAATACACTGGGGACCAAATGTGGATTAAAAAGCATAGGCGTTCATCAGAGATTTTTCAGATGAAGAAAACCCAACTGTTTTTATGAGTTCATGCTTAAGTGGTATTGCATTAAAAATAAGTATCTCACAGATTACATTGGGTTGGCTATTTGAAAAGACTTACTAGACTCCGTAGTATAAACTTATGTAAGTCTTTAATAAAGTTAAGAGTTACAGTAAGGGAAAGAAAGCCCTGGCAGCCATGGGAACCCACCAGATTTCTAGGTGAATTCCTTAAGATCTTTACTTGTTTACCAAGCACGTGCCTGTTGGAAAGAATTTGATAATTTAGAGAAGAAACTTAATGCTTCCTTTCAGATGAACGAAGGATAAAGTAGTAGCTTCTTCCAAACACCTAAAGAAAGTATATCTATAAGAAATTTTCATTATAAAAATCATTTAAAGCTCCACAGATCAGAAGTCACAGCTGCAAGTTCACTATGTGGCACAAGATACTTTCAATTCTTAAAAAAAAAAAAAAAAATTCAGGGCAATATAAGGCTCTGGGCTGCTTATTCTTGGCAAAAATCCAGTAGCAGTTTAAGCAGTGATGGTAATACATAGAGTTGGAACCTAGAAGAATGAATTGATTTAAATCATCTAAGAATTTCATAATCTCTATGAAAGCCATAAAGGCTCTTCTAGTTTTGGAAGTTAGTTTGATCTTAAAAAAAAAAAAAAATAGAGTACTCATTTTTACATGTGTGAGTGTGTGTGTGTTTAAAGAAGCATTATTATTTTTTTAAATGCCCATCTGTGAGGGTTATCTATTAATTGCCCCCTTGGTGCTTTATTGTTGCTAGTTCTTGATGATGATTAAAATTTGAGTCTTTTCATGGAAACAAGCAATATCTACAATGGGTCTCTCAAAAACACACTACAGAAACATTATAGTACTGTTTTGGGACACTATATTAGGTGTAAAAGATTATTGGCTTCATGCTCTTACCAGTAAGTGTTTCCCCCTATGAATGTTTTAAAAGTCTAGTATAGATCAATTCAGCAGAATCAGGGTAATCAAAAAACAAATCCAGGACTAATTATTTTTTTCTCCTTCACTTTACTATTAACATCATTTTTGTTGGTATTATCTCATGGCAACAATCATTCCCAAATACATGGAGTGGCATGTTTGCTTTCCTTGAAACATGAATCAGAGATATCTGAGTTCCTTATTTTTGTTATGCTTTACCACATCCGTTCTCTAAATCCAAGTTAAATCCAAAAAGTACCTATGACAACTTACAGAGAGGAAAGATTCGCACATTTGTGAGAACTCTGTTTATTGAGCATATCCTATTCCTTGCTTTCTGATATTATGGGAAAAAGACAACGCTATATTGCAAAAATACTTACTTTTTCTATGTTTATAGACATTATTTTAATTGATAATTCTCCAGGACAAATCAATTGTTTCATAATACCAGATATCTTTCCATTTAGTGGACACTTTCAAAATGATTACCTTGTTCCCATACCTTTGATTCAGGTAAAATTTACTATGCATTTGAGTATGACATATCTTTAATAGCCATTCTTTCGATCTCCATGGTTTGAAAAATAAATATAATTTGCTATATAAAGTGAATATAATTTTTAGAAGTCCCCCGCTCTCTTTTGAAATGATTGCGAAGTTCTATAGGGAAACAAACTAATTTCATATGTCGTTCATAATTTAACATTTTTTTTTATTTTTTATTTTTTTGCAGTACGCAGGCCTCTCACTGCTGTGGCCTCTCCAGCTGCGGAGCACAGGCTCCGGACGCGCAGGCTCAGCGGCCATGGCTCACGGGCCCAGCTGCTCCGCGGCATGTGGGATCTTCCCGGACCGGGGCACGAACGCGTGTCCCCTGCATCGGCAGGCGGACTCTCAACCACTGCGCCACCAGGGAAGCCCTAACATTTATTTTTTATATTGCCTAAGCAAAAGTTTTGACTTAGTAAATAGATACTATATGTTAAGGTAAGAATACAAGAATGATCATCAATATTTCTGCCTTGAGGAAAATTTCCTATTTTCATATGGGACAGCTTTTTTCTTTTTTAACATCTTTATTGGAGTATATTTGCTTTACAATGGTGTTAGTTTATGCTTTATAACAAAGTGAATCAGCTAAACATATACATATATCCCCATATCTCCTCCCCCTTGCATCTCCCTACCACCCTCCCTATCCCACCCCTCTAGGTGGTCAAAAAGCACCTAGCTGATCTCCCTGTGCTATGTGGCTGCTTTCCACTAGCTATCTATTTTACATTTGGTAGTGTATATATGTCCATGCCAGTCTCTCACTTAGACCCAGATTACCCTTCCCTCTCCCCATGACCTCAATTCCATTTTCTATGTCTGCGTCTTTATTCCTGTCCTGCCCCTAGGTTCTTCAAAACCATTTTTTATTTCAGATTCCATATACATGTGTTAGTATATGGTATTTGGTTTTCTCTTTCAAACTTACTTCACTCAGCATGACAGATTCTAGGTCCATCCACCCAACTACAAATAACTCAAATTTGTTTCTTTTTTTGGCTGAGTAATATTCCATTGTATATATGTGCCACATCTTCTTTATCCATTCATCTGTTGATGGATACTTAGGTTGCTTCCATGTCCTGGCTATTGTAAATAGAGCTGCAATGAACATTTTGGTACATGACTCTTTTTGAATTATGGTTTTCTCAGGGTATATGCCCAGTAGTGGGATTGCTGGGTCATATGGTAGTTCTATTTTTAATTTTTTAAGGAACCTCTGTACTGTTCTCCATAGTGGCTGTATCAATTTATATTCCCACCAACAGTGCAAGAGGGTTCTCTTTTCACTACACCCTCTCCAGCATATATTGCTTGCAGATTTTTTGATGATGACCATTCTGACTGGTGTGAGGTGATACATCATTGTAGTTTTGATTTGCATTTCTCTAATAATTAGTGGTGTTGAGCGTCCTTTCATGTTTGTTGGCAATCTGTCTATCTTCTTTGGAGAAATGTCTGTTTAGGTCTTCTGTCCATTTTTGGATTGGGTTGTTTGTTTTTGATATTGAGCTGCATGAGCTGCTTGTAAATTAAGGAGATTAATCCTTTGTCAGTTGCTTCGTTTGCAAATATTTTCTCCCATTCTAAGGGTTGCCTTTTCGTCTGGTTTATGGTTTCCTTTGCTGTGCAAAAGTTTTAAGTTTCATTAGGTCCTATTTGTTTATTTTTATTTTTATTTCCATTTCTCTAGGATGTGGGTCAAAAAGGATCTTGCTGTGATTTATGTCAGAGTGTTCTGCCTATGTTTTCCTCTAAGAGTTTGATAGTGTCTGGCCTTACACTTAGGTCTTTAATCCATTTTGAGTTTATTTTTGTGTATGGTGTTAGGGAGTTTTCTAATTTCATTTTTTTACATGTAGCTGCCCAGTTTTCCCAGCACCACTTATTGAAGAGGCTGTCTTTTCTCCACTGTATATTCTAGCCTCCTTTATCAAAAATAACGTGACCATATGTGCGTGGGTTTATCTCTGGGCTTTCTATCCTGTTCCATTGATCTATATTTCTGTTTTTGTGCCAGTACCATACTGTCTTGATTACTGTATCTTTGTGGTATAATCTGAAGTCAGGGAGCCTGATTCCTCCAACTCCGTTTTTTTTCCTCAAGATTGCTTTGGCTATTCGGGGTCTTTTGTGTTTCCATACAAATTGTGAAATTTTTTGTTCTAGTTCTGTGAAAAATGCCATTAGTAGTTTTATAGGGATTGCATTGAATCTGTAGATTGCTTTGGGTAGTATAGCCATTTTCACAATGTTGATACTTCCAATCCAAGAACATGGTATATTACTTCATCTCTTTGTATCATCTTTAATTTCTTTCATCAGTGTCTTATACTTTTCTGCATACCAGTCTTTTTTCTCCTTACATAGGTTTATTCCTAGTATTTTATTCTTTTTGTTGCAATGGTAAATGACGGTGTTTCCTTAATTTCTCCTTCAGATTTTTCATCATTAGTGTATAGGAATGAAAGAGATTTCTATGCATTAATTTTGTATCCTGTTACTTTTCCAAATTCACTAGCTCTACTAGTTTTCTGGTAGCATCTTCAGGGTTCTCTATGCATAGTATCATGTAATCTGCAAACAGTGACCATTTTACTTCTTCTTTTCCAATTTGTATTCCTTTTATTTCTTTTTCTTCTCTGATTGCTGTGGTTAAAACTTCCAAAACTATGTTGAATAATGGTGAGAGTGAACAAGCTTGTCTTCTTGCTGATCTTAGAGGAAATGGTTTCAGTTTTTCACCATTGAGAACAATGTTGGCTCTGGGCTTGTCATATATGGCCTTTATTATGTTGAGGTAAGTTCCCTCTATGCCTACTTTCTAGAGGGATTTTTCATAAATGTGTGTTGAATTTTTTCGAAAACTTTTTCTACTACTATTGAGATGATCATATAGGTTTTTTCCTTCAATTTGTTAATTTGGTGTATCACATTGATTGATTTGTGTATATTGCAGAATCCTTGCATTCCTGGGATGAACCCCACTTGATCATGGTGTATGATCCTTTTAATGTGCTGTTGGATTCTGTTTGCTAGTGTTTTATTGAGGATTTTTGCATCTATATTCATCAGTGATATTGGCCTGCAGTTTTCTTACTTTGTGACCTCTTTTTCTGCTTTTAGTATCAGTGTGATGGTGGCCTCATAGAATGAGTTTAGGAGTGTACCTCCCTCTGCTATATTTTGAAGGAGTTTGAGAAGGATAGGTGTTAGCTCTTCCCTAAATGTTTGATAGAATTCACCTGTGAAGCCATCTGGTCCTGGGCTTTTGTTTGTTGGAAGATTTTTAATCACAGTCTCAATTTCAGTGCTTGTGATTGGTCTGTTTATATTTTCTATTTCTTCCTGGTTCAGTCTCAGAAGGTTGTGCTTTTCTAAGAATTTGTCGGTTTCTTTCAGGTTGTCCATTTTATGGGCATATAGTTGCTTGTAGTAATCTCTCATGATCCTTTGTATTTCTGCAGTGTCAGTTGTTACTTTTCTGTTTTCATTTCTAATTCTATTGGTTTGAGTTTTCACCCTTTTTTTCTTGATGTGCTAGCTAATGGTTTATCAATTATTTTTATCTTCTCAAAGAACCAGCTTTTAGTTTTATTGATCTTTGCTCTTGTTTCCTTCACTTCTTTTTCATTTATTTCTGATCTGATATTTATGATTTCTTTCCTTCTTCTAACTTTGGGGTTATTTTGTTCTTCTTTCTCTAATTGCTTTAGGTGTAAGGTTAGGTTGTTGTTTTGAGATGTTTCTTGTTTCTTGAGATAGGATTGTATTGTTATAAACTTCCTTCTTAGAACTGCTTTCTTCTGCATCCTGTAGTTTTTGGGTCGTCATGTTTTCATTGTCATTTGATTCTAGGTATTTTTTTTATTTCCTTTTTTGATTTCTTCAGTGATCTCTTGGTTATTTAGTAGTGTATTGTTTAGCCTCCATGTGTTTGTAATTTTTACAGATTTTTTTCCTGTAGATAATACCTAGTCTCATAGCATTATAGTAGGAAAAGATGCTTGATATGATTTCAATTTTCTTAAATTCACCGAGGCTTGATATGTGACCCAAGATGTGATTTATCCTGGAGAATGTTCCGTGCACACTTGAGAGAAAGTGTAATCTGCAGTTTTTGGATGGAATGTCCTATAAATATCGATTAAGTCCATTTTGTTTAATGTATCATTTAAAGCTTGTGTTTCCTTACTTATTTTAATTTTGGATGATCTGTCCATTGGTGAAAGTGGGGTGTTAAAGTCCCCTACTATGAATGTGTTACTGTCGATTTCCCCTTTTATGGCTGTTAGTATTTGCCTTATGTATTGAGGTGCTCCTATATTGGGTGCATAAATATTTACAATTGTTATATCTTCTTCTTGGATCGATCCCTTGATCATTATGTAGTGTCCTTCTTTTTCTCTTGTAATAGTCTCTATTTATAAAGTCTATTTTGTCTGAAACAAGAATAACTACTCCAGCTTTCTTTTGATTTCCATTTGCATGTAGTATCTTTTTTCATCCTCTCTCTTTCAGTCTGTATGTGGGACAGTTTTTAAAATGATCTTGAGAGCTACTTTTTAATATGGCTCGTAGTTACAGAATCAAATTTATTATGTGAAAATATTTATAAAAGTTATTGCAATGCAAATAGTAAGGCACATTATTATGCCTGAATATCATTTTGTTATTTCTTTGTCAACAATCATCTATGTAAATTCTTTAAGTAGTTTGTTTCTACATAACTCTCTTATTATCATTTTTATTATTATTTTTTCTCTGTAAGAGTTGTTATTTGAACTGCATTATCTGAAGTCTGATACTTAAAAATCAGGATTAACATACTCTAAGACCCTGCTTACTTTAAGAAGACCATGAATTTAAGTTACTTTGCTTTTAAGACTCTGTAAAGAGATTCCTTTCATGTTCTTCCCTTATCAGTTTCAAAAATTTTACTCTCAGTAATATGTCCTAGAAACTCTAGCTAAAATTTATGCATTTCTGCCAGTTGAATGTTTACTGAATAACCCTCTTCTTATAATGAATAGTTCATGGCATTTAAAAAAAAAAGTGATGAATCAAATATAAGACCGAATTATCCCTTTGTACCTCTCTACCCTACCTTTTTGGAGAATTCTGAAGAACTTGTAAAGAAACATCTTTTAGGAAGAAGAAAAATGCAGAGCTTGCTCTCATAAGAGAAAAAGACAATATTAATTCAAATAAACAGGAAATGAATATTTACTTCCCACACACACATACTTCTACTTTATCAAAATTTCTAGTGATTTAGCTTATTTTGTCAGTAAATTGTGATAATTTCACGTTAGTGTTTCCCTGATATCTTTGACTTTATTTACATTTTGCAATGATTTCAAGATTGACTCAAAATATAGCTTAGAAACAAATTATTTCATGTTATAACTGCCTTGGTAAATTTAATCTTATGATTTTTAACAGATGAACATGTGATCAATATGACTGTGTATCTGTTACTATGCTACTTGGTGGAATTGAAATGTTTTATTATATGTGTTTTATATATATATATATAGTTTATAGTTTATAACATATAAAATGAAATGTTTCAATTCTGCCAAGTAACGTAGTTATATATAATTTATATATAACATATAAAATATACTTAGGAATAATATATATCCCTAAAATTACTTGTGCACTGATAGGATGTATCATATTTAAGATTGTTTTCATTGTCATTTCCTCCTAACTAGCACTCCTTCAATTGAAAATAACAAAAACCACATCAACAATAATTCTGACTCAAATTGACTCATGATGAAGGTCATACATTATTACATACATCTCACATAATTAGAACTTCTAAAGATAGGTCAGATTTGAGCGCTGGTTGATTTGGTGGTTCGATGATAATAACATCAACCTCAAATTTCCTTGCATCTCTTCTGTCTGTTATCCTAAATGAGTTATATTGTCCTCAGCCTAGATCTTTTCAAGTCTCTTATTATGGTTGAGGAAGAACTTTTTCACACACAAATATGTCAGAGGCAGAAAAAGAGTAGGGAATCATAAACATGTGTTCCCTCCACCTGCCAACAGTAAGCCAAATACCAACATATTTAATAACTCAGAGTTGGGTCAGCTCCTTTTTAACTAGTTATAAGCAAGGCAAATTAAAGCACATATAACTGGATTTTACCTAGTAAACCCAACTTGTTGAACTTGGGAGACGCTCTCATGATCTAAAGGTATATAGGACAGAGGTTGACATCACAATGAAATAAGCACTCTATGTCTAAACTAAGGAAGTAGACGAAAATGAATGTTGGGTAGAACACAATAAAATTTTCTTTAACAGTTCGTAATAATATTTCACATTAAAAGCATAAGCGTGCCTAAGATTTATCCAATGTAGATGATCTATGTATGAGTTGTCTACCAAATTAAAGGTACCACACATTTAGGAAAATTACTGTCTAAAGAAATCCAAAGTAAAGAATTGGGCAACAATCTCATTTTATTTCGTCTAATCTGATGTGATACATGGTAACTGTAATCCCTTTTCTATAATTTAGCACTACAAAATTCTTTGAGGGCTTAACATATCTGTACCAATCTTGTCTATTTGGGGCCAAACATGTCTTCTTTGAAAATCTTCAGCTCACTGTATTTATAGATCCTCTCACCGTCCTGGTTATTATCTTACTATTACACTTAGAAACAGACACAGAGCTCCATTTTCCAGCTAAGTATATCCTCCAGTAGAAATATATTCTCCCTTAACCAAAAATGTAATTAATAACTGGCTTTACATTAGCTTTTTTTTTTAGCACTAATGTAACATTCTCTTTCAAATCAAACTTGTACTAAATAAATTCTAATCATTTTGTACATACACAAAAATGAAATTAAGTAATTTTAGATTATTTTTCTTATAGCCTAGTTTTTTCATTTACTTTATTGACCTAAATAAAATTTCTTAGTAAATAATGTATTTTACTAGGAAATTTAACCATTATTAATACTGCCCATGGGGGTACACTTTAAATAACGCTCTGAAGATTTATTTTTTATCTAATTCACAGAAGAGGAAAATAAGTTTTGGAGATATTAATCACCGTGCCCAAATTTACACAGCTAGCAACTGGTGTATCTAGACCTCCAAACCACAACTATTTGACATCAAAGCCCATGCTGTTTCACATGTATCTTTAATGGGAGAGGATATTAATAAAAGTCCAATAGCTAAAAAGTGGTGAAACAGCATAGATTAAAGTGTCTCATGGTGTATTCCTTGAGATATTAATAACTGCTAACATGATGATAAGATGGGTCAGTGATCAAATTATTTGGGAATGGTGGGCTAAAGCATGTTAAATTATGTTATGTCAGAATTTGTCAAAAAGTTTGATATATTTATGTGTATTATAGCTTTTGAACCTCCAAGACAAGAATATAGGATTACAGTTAGCAAGATGATTTTATCATAGAATTGTTGGATGTTCATTTCTTTTTGGTTCTTGTACATCTTAATCCCTTAAGAAATAGAATATATGTAATATTATCTGCCAAACTTTAAAAAACTATGTATTATAGGAAATTTCAAACCTATATAATTGCTGATAAAATTGTTTCTTCAATCTGTGTCTATCCAGCATTAAAAATTATTGATTCATAATAGACCCCCAAATTCTCCCTCAACTTATTTTTGTAGAAAATACCAGAATTCTATTATCGCTTCCATAATTATTTCAGAATAAATTTTGAAAAAATGAAATATTTTATAGCAACCATAATATAATTATTAAATTAAATAACTAATCTCTGGCCATTAATATCTAGTCAGTATTTATTCAGTTTACAAATTTCTAATTTTCTCATAAATGTCATGTTTTAACCATATCAATTCTAAAACCTATGGAATAAACATTAAATGTAAGACTCTCCCAAAGTCCCAAAGTCTCATATATAGTACATATGTATTAATATTAGTAGCATAAAACTAACAAGCATTTACTAGATGTATTAGCCATCTACTAGTTGCAGACAATAAAAGAAACCTGAAATTTGCCTTTGCCCTTAAGGAAGATTAGAGAGAGTATCAAATGTTTGGTAATGCAGTGGGCATTCAGAAGTTGAAATAAGAGCTGCAGTACCCAGCAACTCGTACCAGCTAGTGCACTTTCTTGGAGAAAGTAGACTTTATTTGGATTATGTGACAAAAAATTATTCTCACTGATGTCTGTGTCCAAAGTATACTGCTTTTAACTCCAAAATATAATAAGCCAGTGCAATTTTATCTTGTCCATGTTACTACCATTTTTCACCTCAAATAGGAAATAATATCCTTTAATATCTGTCTGACAATGATCATATTAAAGTCAAATAAACATTTTTAAAAGGTGAGTTTCATCAAGTCACACTCCCACATAAATAGTCTATTATTATTTAAAGAACTTTAAATCATAATTTTTAAAAGTTCTTCCCTTCTTCATTATTCAATGTAGGTCCAGATTTTTATATATTATTTCCCTTCTGCCTGAAGAATTCTTCTGAAATTACTTGAAGTAAAGGTCTGCTGGTGATGAATTGTTTCAGGTTTCATATGTCTGAAAAAGTCTTTCCTTCACCTTAGTTTTTTAGTCTTTTTTTTTTTCTTCTGAATGTTTCATTTTGGATAGGTTCTATTGTTATACCTTCAAGCTCACTAATCTTCACTTGTGCAATATCCAAACTTCTGTTAACCACATCCAGTGGATTTTTCATTTTAGATATTTTGATGTATTTAGATGTTTAATCTGGCTATTTTTATTTCTTTCTTCCTCTTCTTTGCATGATCAATCTTTCCTCTAGCATCTTGAGCATATAAATATAGTTATGATAACTATTTTAGTATCATTTTCTAATAATTCTATTATTTAGGTCATCCCTGTGTCAATTTTGATTGATTTTCTGCTCATGATGAGTTCTATTTTCCTCTATTTTCACATGCCTGGAAATTTTTTACTAACTGACAGACATTGTGAATTTTACCTTGTTGTAGACTGGATATTTTTGTTGTTGTTGTTCCTATGAATATTCTTGAGCTTGTTTTGAAATGCAGTTAAGTTACTTGGAAATTGTATGATACTTTTAGTTTTTACTTTTAAGCTTTGTTACGTAAGACCCAAGCTGTGTTTTGTCCAAAAATAATTTGTTCCTCATTATTCAGGCAGTACCCTTCTGGGTACTATAATTCTCCATTAGTTATGAGTTTTTCCACTTGAATTGACAGGAAAAGACCTATTCCTTGCCCTCTGCAAACTCTTAAGGTTGTTCCTTCTGCTCTTTTGTGTGATTTTTTTCCTGGCCATTTGTGGTTTCCTGACAGGTATGCCCCCTGCTGAAGACTTGAGGGAAACTCTCTGCAGATCCCCCAGTTTCTCTTTCTGTGCAGCTCTCATCTCTCCCATCCTCTGTCTTTCCTCTGGATCCTCAGTTCCATCGCTTCAATCAATGAGAAAACATGCTTTGCCTGAGTTTCTCTTCCCTGTCTGTTGACCAGAAGCTCCCTCTAGGAATTGAAGTAGCAAAATCATAGGTCCTACCTTATTCATTGCATGTTCCCCAGCAATCACTAATCATTGTTCCTCGTTTCTTGATATCCAAGGTATTGAAAACATATGTCTTATATATTTTCTTTAGTTTTTAAATTATTTCAGGCAGGGCATTAAATTTAGTCCTGGTTATTGCATCTTTACTGAAAGAATAAATAGACACACATTTCTTGTGCCCCCAAAGATAACTGAGGGCATTCTGAAAGTAGGTTAGCAGGACCTTGAAGGTATTGATAACATTTGACACAATAATTCTTCTAATTCCCTATTGTGAAGTCAAAGATAAAATTATTGATGAGTGAAAGGTGTAACTGAAGAATGCTCTTTAAAATAGTATTTATAAAATGAATATTATAATAATTTAATGTCACACAAATACTTCCATTTTAAAAATAATATGCAATCAGTTACAAAGCATATTTTTTAAAATGTTAATTATTTGAGAATATGCAGAAAAATATGAATTTAAAAGAAAAATTTGAGGTCTTCCCTGGTGGCGCAGTGGTTGAGAGTCCGCCTGCTGATGCAGGGTACACAGGTCCGTGCCCCGGTCCGGGAAGATCCCACATGCCGCGGAGCGGCTGGGCCCGTGAGCCGTGGCCGCTGAGCCTGCGCGTCCGGAGCCTGTGCTCCGCAGCGGGAGAGGTCACAACAGTGAGGGGCCCGCGTACCACAAAAAAAAAAAAAAGAAAAAAAAATTTGAAAAGTTACCAAAATAGAATATATATGTACATGCAGCTATCACTCTCTCTCCCATTTCTCTCCCTTCCTCCCTCCTTCCATCTCTATGTCTTACTTACTCTGCAGTGGCCTCCCCTGCACCTCACCACACATATACACATATGCATACACACACACACACACACAATATGCACATTTTCATAGATTGGAATGAAGTGAAATATACCAAAACATTAACTGTTTTTATTTTCAGATAGTGAATTAAGGGTGATTTTTGTTTTCTGTATTATCAGCAAAATAATATTACTTGTAAAAAGACTCATTCTGTTGACATAAATTCACTACCTTATTTTTTTAAGTAAGGTAGAAACTTAATATGAGGGTAAAAGGAAGTAGGTACTGGCTGGATTCATGCCCTTCTGGCTGAGACCTCATAGTTCATCATATCAAATACTCTCGCTGTGATGTCCTCAATCCCCTTGCCTCTTGTATCTCTGGCACACATGCTTCTGTAAAACTATCTCTAGATTCTTCAAACATCTCACTTATCTTTATCCCTTGACCACAGAGTAACTTTGGAGAAAGCCATAATCTTGAGCTATTTGTTGGCACTATACATTTTTTTTTCACCAAACTTAGACCAGAATCAATATGCAGTAACCTTTTTCTACCTATGAATACTGATATCCCCAACCTTTGCTAGTCTCAGTAATCCTCTTTAGCCCACAACTTTTATCCTTAGTTTTAACAGATGTCTTTGGTTCTCAATTGACAAACCCCAAATTTTCTTCAGGAAAACTGTTGCTTACAGGACCTCTAATGTCCTAATAAATGAATTTTGCAACCATAGCAATAGCCATGAGTTTTCCTAAAATACCCTATGATTTTTAGACAATTTCAATATGAAGGCTGAACAAAAGTTGGATTATAATTTGCTCTCTAGGATTGGATTCTCTAACATAAAAGTAAACATTTTTCTATCAAATAAAAAAACAAATATATATAAAAAAAACACATAAATCAAATACCCAGTTTCTCTCTTAATTAAAGAATATAGGATGACTATATTTAATAATTCAAGTAAGCACCTGCAGCATTATTCACAATAGACAAAAAGTGGAAACAATGGAAACATTCATCAATTGATGAAAGGATAAACAAAATGTGGTATATCTGTACAACGGAATATTTTTCAACCAATAAAATGGATTGAAATGCTGTTATATGCTCTACCATGCACAGATGTGAAAATATGCTTAGTGAAAGAGGCCAGACACACAGGTCACATATTGTGTCTTTCCATTCACATGGAATGTCTAGAATAGGTAATTCTATAGATTAGTGGTTGCCAGGAAATCAGGGAAGGGGGAAAAGTAAAATAACTGCTTATAGGTACCAATTTCTTTTGGGGATGATGAGAATGTTGTGAAATTAGTGGTGATGTTTCCACAACTTTGTAAATACTGAAAACCACTGAATTTTACACTTTGAAATGCTAAGTTTTCTGGTGTATGGACTATATCTCAAATCCTCAAATTGGAAAACAAAGAAAAGACCTATTTTTATAAGCATGCATTTGCTTATATAGATCTTTTTAAAACTCTCTTAAAGTGTATGATATACAGTTTTTCATGCATAATATCCTGAAATCAAATGTTAGCAAAGGAAATAAAAATTATAAACATAGAATGGTATCGTATCTCTCTATCATCTATCTAACTGTCCATCTGACTACCATCTAATCTATCAATATATCATCTATCTCTATCTATCTATCATCTACCATGAATAAAATATGAGAAACCTCAATCACACTCAATAACTTTGAGAATCCATGATCTAGGTATTTTCACATTTATACTCCACTTGATTACTTGTAAATGTGCTTTAGCTTTCTGCTTTGTTCATCTCTAGCTACTCCTTGTTCCCATATTTTAGAATTGTGCAGTCTGCAAAGATGTGATGTCCTAATATCTTGTCAGTAGAAAAATAAGATTTGTGCAGATGAAAGTTCATGGGATTTGTCTTTAGGGATCCATTCCTGTAAATTATATAAAATATAGACTTCAGGTAAAATGGCATTTAGAAATACGTGAATATCTGTTTCAACTAATAAGTCAAGTTTTACTTATGTAATGTATTCCAGTCACATGGAAGTCGTAAAAGTAAGTGTGATCTCAGAAATGAGTGCTATTACAATAAAATATTCTGCAATAAAACAATACACAGTAAAAATATAAAAGCATAAAAAAGGATTGTGCTCTTGATGCCTAATTTACCAACATTTCAGGGCAGTGAAATTTTTGAAGATTCATTCTTCTTTTAAGTCTTCTTTTTAACAAATACTACTTAGAATACATTTGACCAAAATGATATACTATTCCCTGCATGGTCATAGATTGAGTCAAATAGAGGAAAGGATATACTGAAAAATGAAAAAAATGATCTTCAACACAGTTTAACAGGAACTTATATATGTGTTTTTACTGTAAACATACTGTAGCACCCATACCCATACTACCTTTCTCAGATAAGTAATCTTGTGGAATATTCTCTTCTATATTTTTTTTCTAATATGAAAATATAAAAGAGGAAAATAGAATTGAACTACCAAGCCTGTGATCCATTTGTTCTCTGCATCAGGGGGACATTCCAGGCAAAAGAAAGAAGGCAAGTCATGAGATTTAATTTTCCTGTCTGTGTGGTAAGTGGACATCTGACCAAATAGATTATTTTTGGCTAGAAAGAGAGTACTTATTAATTGAATATTCATAACAAGATTGTCCTTGCTAAGAATTGCTTTTAGAAAATAAACCCTGAAGCTAAGTATTTATAGGCATGGCTCTCTGGGAAATGTCATGTAAGTTGAAATATAAATAGAAAGGTTTCATAAGGTAAATGTTCCCTGATATCTGGGGCACTAACCCATGTGCCTCTCATAGAGACCTCTTTTATTCTGGGGCAGAGTTTATGTCTAAGGCAGGAAGGAAGGACATGGAAAGCTGCCCTAAATGTCCAGATCTCTCTCTGCTTTGTCTGTTCCACATAACTGACTGAATCCTTGAAGTTATTAATGTATATTGATACCACCTGAGATCTCTGAGTTGTATAAGTCTGAACCGACAACCTAATCCTTAGTGTAAACTCAAAATGAAATATGTATAATTAGTGTTGAATGCAAACACTCCCCACTAGTTAGTCAGTTCCATAAGGACAGGCTCAAGGTTAGACTTGTTCAAATATTGTCATCCTTTATAAAAAACCAATAATAAAAACCCAGTAACTATTTAAACTAATGAATATAACAGACATACATAAAATGTATTAAAAGTGCAACAAAGTATCATTACCAACTGTAAATATTTACTCTGCAACTGAGTAAATTAGCCAGAAAAAATGCTTACAAACATTTTGTAATTTTTTTCAATTGTCTTGTTTTGTTTTGATTATCATTTTAAGCTTATAAAAAAGTAGAACACAATGGCTCTCCAATGTACAGTTTCCCTAAAGTCAGGCCTAATGTATGATAGACTTTTTAAATTAAAGTAGAGTTGATTCACAATACTATATTAGTTTCTGGTGTGCAGCATAGTGATTCAGTAATTTTACAGATTATACTTACTCCATTTAAAATTACTATAAAATATTGACTATATTCCCTATGCTGCATAATATATCCTTCTGGTTTATTTATTTTATACATAGTAGTTTGTACCCCTAACCCTCCTCCCTTCCTCTTCCCACTGGTAACAACTAGTTTGTTCTCTGTGAGACTGTTTCGGTTTTGTTATAGTCATTCCTTTGTTTTATTTTTTAGATTCCACATATAAATCATAACATAGAGCATTTGTCTTTCTCTGACATACCTTAAACATGCTCAGAACACTTATACTATCCTACAGTTGGGCAAAATCATCTAGCACAAAGTCTATTTTATAATAAAGTATTGAATATATCATGTAATTCATTGAATACTGTACTGAAAGTGAAAACCAAACTGGTTGTATGGTTATAGAATGGTTGTAGGTATACCAGTTGTTTACCCTTGTGATCACCTGACTGACTGGGAGCTGTGGTTGCCGCTGCCGAGTATCATGAGAGAGTATTGAACCACATATGGCTAACCCAGGAAAAGATCAAAATTCAAAATTTGAAGATTCATTTATACTGAATGAGTATTGTATCATACCATTGTAATGTGGAAAAATCTTAGGTCAAACCATCCTATTTCAGGGACCATCTATATGTCATTTACAAATATTTTGTTCCAGTCTGTGAGTTGTCTTTTCTCTTTCTTAAAGGTATCCTTTAAAGTACACAAGTTTTAATTTTGATGAAAAACAATTTATTTTTTTCTTTTGTCAATTATACTTTTAGGTTCTATCTAAAAATCCATCCCCAATTTCAAAGTAATAAAGATTTGCTCTTATGATGGCTCATAAGAATTTTGTAGATTTAGCTCTTACATTTATGTCTATCATTCACTTTGAATTAATTTTTTTTATGTATTGTGAGATAGGGATCCAAATTCATTCTTTTGTATGTGAATATGCAGTTGTCAATGACCATTTGTTGAAAAGACTGTTTTCCCCCATTATGTATATTGTCTTGGTACCTTTGCCAAAAATCAATTGAACATAAATATAAAGGTTTTTGCTTCTGGATTTTAAATTTCATTCCACTGATTTATCTTTCTGTGCTTGTGCCAATACCATACATTCTTGATTACTGTAACTGTGCAATAATTTTGAAATAAAAAATATGTGAGCCCTCAAATTTTGTTCTTGTTCCAGATTCCTTTGGCTAATCTGAGCCCCTTACATTTTCATATGAGTTTTAGTGTCAGCTTGTCTGTTTCTGGAAATAGGGTGCTGGAATTTTGATGGGGATAGTGTTGATTCTATAGGTAATTGTGAGAAGGATTGCCATCTTAATTTTTATGTCTTCTGATGCATGAACATGAAATGTTATTGCATTGATTTAGATCCTTAAATTCTTTTAATGATGGGTTGTAGTGTTCAGTGTATGTTTTTCACCTTTTTTAAACCATTCTATTAACTATTGTAAATGGGGCTGTTTTCTGAATTTCATTTTCATACTGTTCACTGGAATTGTAAAGACATACAATTGATTTAGTTTATTAACGTATCTTGTAAAACTGCTAACCTGGTTTGTAAGTTCTAATAGTGTTTTTGTAGATTCCTTAAAATGTTCTATATATAAAATAATGTTACCTGCAAATAGAAATATTTTACCTTTTCCTTTCTAATTTAGAATCATGTCTACTTGCTCTACCTAGAATTTCCAGTACAGTGCTGAATTACAGTGACAAGAGAAACCACCTTTTTTTTTTTTTTTATGATCATAGGGTATAAGCAATCAGTCTTTCACCATTAAGAATAATGGTAGCTGTGGGTTTTTCATAGATCTTTTTCATCAATTTAAATAAGTTCCCTTGTATTGCTAATTTGTCATGTGTTTTTGTTATAAAGGGTATTATACTTTGTAAAATGGTCTTTCCACGTCTACTGAAATTGTTGTATGTTTTTTTCTCAGATGTTAAACCAACCTTGCATTCCTGGGGTATATCCCACTTAGTTATGGTGTATACTCCTTTTACATACATTGCTGGATTTGGTTTGCTGGTATTCAACTGAGGACATTTTGTATCTATAGTCTTAAGATGTATTGGTATATGTTTTTCTCTTCTTTTGATGAATTTGTGTTATCAGGGTAATACTGGCTTCATAGAATCATTTAGGAAGTATTGATATTTCCTTCTTTTCTATATTTTGGGAAAATTTGTGAACAATTGGTATTAATTCCTCTTTAAACATTTGGTAGAATTTACCAGGGAAGTCATCTGGTCATGATTTTCCTTTGTGGTAAGGCTTTTTGATGGCTAACTCAATCACTTTACTTGTTATATGTCTATTTAATTTTTCTTTTTCTTCTGCAGTGAGTTCTTGTAATTTGTGTTTTTCTAGGAATTTATTCATTCAGTCTATCTAGTTTTGGCACAAAGTTGTTTGTGGTATTCCCTTGTATGGTAAGCTGAATGATGACCCACAAAGATATCTGTTTCCTAATTCCTGTAAACTGGTTTTATTAGTCTACTCTTTACCCCACCAGTGAGGGAGAGATTCCCACCCTAAGGTTATGGAGCTGGCAGAAAAAACAATACCTGGCACTGGTCAAATGAGACCAACAGCAGTTTATTAGTCATATTTACTCCCAGCCTGGAGGAGGAGGACACTGCTTCACACAGGGTCACAGAGGAGCTAGACTTGGAAACCAAGTGAACAAGCAGGAGCTGTGGGAAGCAGGCTTCATAGTAACAAGAGAATAAGGGAATTCCTGGTTCCCTCGGGAGAATATAATTGAATTGTTTGAATAATTCCACAGGCTGGCAGAAAACTGAGTACATATAGAGCTTGCCTATTGTGTCCAAGTTTTTATTTCCTTGTTGATCTTCCTAGATATTCTATCCATTATTGAAAATGGGGTTTTGTATCTCTAAATATTATTGAATTATCTATTTCTCTCACTAATTGTGACCCTTTTTTCTTACTTCATATATTTTGGGGCTCTGTTATTAGATATATATATTTCATATATTACATAGTTATTATATCTTTCTGATGAATTAAAACATTTATCACTATAAAATGTCCTATTCTGTCTCCATAAACAATTTTTTAAATCCACTTTTTCATATATTTTCAAAGCCACTCCAATTATCTTTTGGTTAATGGCTTGCATTGCATGGTAAGCAGACTAATGCCCACCCTCCCTCCCTCCAAGGTTGTAATCCCTGGAACTTGTAAATAATACCTCACAAAGAAAAGGAGTCCTTGCAGATGTGGTTAAGGATCTTGAGATTGGAGAGGTTATCCTGGATTATCTGGGTGAGCTCTAAGTGCATTCACAAGTGTCCTTAAAAGAGAAAGGCAGAGAAGACTTTCTTATACACACAGAAGAGAAGGTAATATAAATAGGGAGCAGAAACACTTTTGAATATGCTTGTCTTGAAGATTGTAGTAATGCACCCACAAGCAAAGGAATATCAGCAGCCACCAGAAACTGGAAGAAAGGCAGTAAATAAATTTACCATTGGAGCATCTTGAGGGAGTGCAGCCCTGCAGACTCCTTGATTTCATCCACTAATAATGATTATAGACTTCTGGGCTCCAGAATGGTGAGAGTATGAATTCCTGCTCTTTTAAGTCACCAAGTTTGTGGTGGTTTCTTATAGTAGATACAGGAAACTAATGCATGTGCTATATAGTTTTCATTGTTTTACTTTCAGCTTATTTTTGTCTTTGAATCTAAATTGTTTCTGTTGTGAACATTATGATTTGGATTATGATTTTATCCATCTTTTCAATCACTGCCTTTGATTGGAATTTTTAATACATTTACATTTAATGTAATTATTAGTAAGGCAGGACATACATCTCCCATATTGCTTTTTTTAAAAAAAATGTCATATAATTTTTTCTCTGTATTCTTCAATTAATGCCTTCTTTTGTGTTAAGTAGATATTTTATAGTATATCCTTTTAATTCCACTTCTTCCTGTATATTTTGGGGGTTATTTATTTTTGGTTACTGCTATGGAATGAATGTTTGCATCTCCCTTCCCTCTCCAATTCATGTGTTGAAACCTAATGTGATGGTATTTGGAGGTGGAGCTTTTGGAAAGTGCATGTGTCATGAAGTTGGAACACTCATCAATGAGATATAAAGAGCTCCTTATAAAAGAGGCCTCAGATACCCCTTACCCCTTAAACCATGTGAGGATACAGCAAGAAGACAGCCATCTATGAACATGGAAACAGGCTCTCACCAGACATTAAATCTGATGGAACCTTGATCTTGGACTTCCTATCCTCAGAACTGTAAGAAATAAATTTCTGTTGTTTGTGAGCCACATGATCTTTATAGTATTTTTGTTATAGAAGCTGAAGCAGACTAAGACAGTTACTCTAAAGATTATGATTAGCATATAAACTTGAATCAATTTAGCTTGTAATACTAACCTAATTTCAGCGATGTACCAAGACTTTGTTCCAATCTACCTTTGTTCTTTCCTGCTCTCTTCTATTACTGTCATACAAATTATATCTTCTTACGTTACTAACATGATTTTATGATTATCACTTTAAGTAGTTGTATTTCAAACCAGATAGAACACCAGATTAATAAAAACATGTGTATTCTGTCCATTATATTTACCTATGTAATTACCTTTACTGGTATTCTGATCTTCATTTCTTCACTTGGATTCTAGTTACTGTGGATGCTGTAATTTTGCCAGCAGATTGCTATCATTTTTGGCAATGCCTTGGAATAGAGCTTTCTTTTTCACTGAACTGATTGCTGAGTCAATTCAAATAGCCACAACACCATGGGAATGGAGATTTTCCAGGTTGTTGCTAGTTTGGACAAAATATTCACTGTGATCCAGAGATGACGTTTTTAATGGAGCTCTGAAAGAGATGAATACTCTCTTTGGCTGTGAATCTACTGGTTTTCATGGCTACTGTGATAAAGAGCTAAAGAGGGAGGGTATGGAGAGTTGGCACACAAGTTGGAAGTCCACAGACACTGCTATCTTATCAAGGTTCAGTAGTTTCTTTTTGATGAACATCTATTAGTTTATTCCATGGAGTTTGTTAATTTCCAGAGTTCTGAAATTGTTGGTAGTATCTGCTTTGCCAGTATTTTTGTTGCTTTTTTGGGAGAGTAGTTCACCAAGAGCCTCATTTGGCCATTCTGGAAGCCAGCTTTCATGTATATATGTTTACATTTTTTATTCAAGAAACTGCTAATGTTGTCTCTTTTTTTGTAATTTTAAGAAATGTTGATCTGTTAATTTACTAGAGGTGGCAAAATGATACTATTTTAATTATCCCATTCCTTTATCAGTTATAATCTGGGACACAGAGCTAGAGATAGAAATAGAATATACAGTTGACCCTTAACCCTTAACACTCAAACCCTTGCTGTTCAAGGGTCAACTGTATATACATATCTATTGTTATTTGCCAGTTTCTAAAATAATGAGCTGTTTTCTTAGCACTCACCAAATATGATCAATGAGGGGTTTTATTTATTTTGTTTTGTTTGCTTCCTGTGTTTTTGTTTTTTAGTACATTATGGATTCTTGAATTAAATATATTTGTTATGTTTTAACCAAATATCCTTAAATGCTTGCATTGTTTCATCATTAACAGTGGGGGAGGGGGACCATCAAGTTGGTTCCTGAGACATTTTGACATGATGACACTGTTTTTGTTAGCTACTTTTTTTTTTTTTGGTACTTGCCTTGGTATATGCTACTTCTCCAAGGGTCTCTTTGTTCATTTTTTAATGAAATTTATATTTAGAGAGTACAATTTGCATATTAGGATTACTTACTGCTACTAAACTGGACATTGTTTCCAAGCATTTTAGAGATAGGAAATAAAAATTTTGAAATGAATTTGTGTGTGTGTGTGTGTGTGTTGCCAAATAAAAGTTGTAAAAGTTAAACAGGAAGAAAGACTTTACTGAGAACTATTGCAATGGGGAAAGAGATCGAATACAACGCCCTTGAAATAAAAGGCAACAGTGTTTAAAATTGCTGGGGTGAGTGAGTGGAAAGGAGTGGAGGACATTCCCAAGGTTGGTCAATGTCACTAGGACATCTGTGTTTGCTCATTGGCGCTTATCAAAGTCATGCCCCTCCCCTCTCCAGAGACAGAGATAGAGGGGCTCTTTCTTGATGATTATATTTCAAATAGATGGCTCCCAGTTCCATGAGAAAGATGCCTCTGGGTTGTAAAACTGGCAAGAGGCTGGCAGATTTACATCTCGAAGGGGCAGACAAAGAATTTACAACAAAGTTTTCTAAGGTAAACACTCTAAGAAAAGGGAGGTCTGGGCATATAGTCAGGAAGAAACCTGTTTAAGTACAGTCAAGCTGAGGGGGCATTAAGAACATCTTGATCAATATGCATATACATGCAAGTATATACATACATGATAATATATGTGTGTGATATAATACAAAAGACAAAATATGTCATGAGTACATCCTAATATTTCCAGGGCAAATTCAGGACTATAGAGATTTTACATAGTCTCACTGATCTTATAACTGTTATTTACTTTTTCCTTCAATAAAAATCCTAGTTAGCAATAATATCACTATAACTAACAATTTATTTTTCTCAAATGCACATACAGCTGTCTCAGAATAATAACTACAGAATTATCATTAAATGAAATTAATTCTGAAGATATATTAAGTTATATTTGCAATTTTTTTGTCCTTAATTCATATACAGTTAAATTATGGTATTTCAAAATCACTTGAAAGACTTTTTCTCTGCATTGTACCAATTCAATATAAAGTTGATTTGTTGTAGTTTACTTTTTATTTTTGAAATAACCTTCTTAATGCAAAGTCTTTCCTTGGTTCCAAAATCAAAACTATAAAAATAGTATATTCAGAAAAGTCTAGCTTCTATCCCTGCTCCTCTCCACATTATTCTCTCCCTTTTTATAGATATCCACCCCCTTCTATGTTACAATTTATTGTTCCGTTGTTTCTTTTTAATCATATAAGTAAATATGCATTACTATGTGTACTTACATATACATGTGTATGTACATAATATATATGTGTATATATATATATACACACATTTTATATTTGTAGTTCCCTCCCTGCTACAGACTGAATATTTGTATCTTCTCAGAATTCATATGTTAAAACCTAATCCCTAATATGATGATATTAGAAGGTAGACCTTTTGGGAGGTACTTAGCTCACTAGTGCGGAGCCTTCATGAATGTTTTCTTAAGAGACCTCACAGAGATCCCTCTTCCTTTTGCCATATGAGATTACAGGCAGAAGACAGCTATCAGTGAGGGAGCAAGCTCTCTCCAGACACCAAATCTGCAGGTATCATGATCTTAGATTTCCCAGTCTCCAGAACTGTGAGAAATAAATGTTTGTTGTTTATAAGCCACCTGGCCTATAGTATTTTTGTTATAGCAGACCTAATGAACTAAGACATGTCCCTTTTTTACATTATGTTAGCTGGTTTTTTGTTAGTTGAATACTATATACATAGTACTATGTGAATATAATAAAGTATATTCAGTCAATCCTCCTGATGATGAATATTTGGGCATTTTTATGTGAGACTGCATTGTTCAGGACCAGATGCACACCAGAGAGGGAAAATTCCCTCCCCATTTTATGTGCTATTCTCAAATTGGCTTGTTGAGGTTTCCACTGAGTAGCTTATGGCGTTTGGCGTTTCTCTGGACCTTTGAATAGTCACTTTCCTTTCCTCTGAAGTTGTTTTTTTTTTTTGATAATTGTAAGACTTACAAAGTCAAATTTCCACTACATACATGTAATTTTTCTGTGACTATGATAATAACTTCATTGGTATAACATTTAGTATTATACGTAATAAGCATGTTCCACATCATCATGGCTAAATTTCTGGTAGGTTGGGGACAAAGTAGTCTATCAATCTGATATAGTTTCCCTAAGTTTTAGAGACTTAGGAAAATAGCCCATGAATATCTTAAACCAGTAATATTCATCATCTCAAATTACAGCTCCAAGAAACTCGAAAGAGTATGTGAGTGACAAAGCAAGTCACTATCACAATTGAGAAGAGATGATGGACTAAGCCTCCTGTCTCCCAATCTATAACCCATACCCTAATTAAATGGAAAACATTCCCTGAAGGAAACACATGAGTTCTTTGCTGTTACACCTCACTTATTAAAACATTGCTTTTTTTTTAAATGAAAAAGTCAGTTGCCTTTAGGAAAGACTGCCTTTCTGAATTTCAAAATACCCCTTCCTTCACCCTTTACTATCTGACATAATATATTGAGAATAAAAATATATGAAGCTCACTTGCTCATTCATTAGTTTGCAGCAATACTTAAGGAAAAGTAATTACACTACTCCTTGGCAGGTTCTGTGTAAGATGGTTATCCAAATTTTCTCACCATTAGAAAACCATGGATTTTTATGAGACCCTTTCATTATTCTGATGCTTTATCGTTTAACCTCTGATCCTAGATCACTGAATTGTGAGCCAGAAGGCAGCATTTTCAAATGTAAGAAAAATGATTGCACAGAAAATAAAAATAAAGTTATATAACTATAATTTGGTAAAATTTGGGGTTATGTGTGTATCAACGAACCAATTATATTGAAAGACCATGTGCTGGGTGACATGGCACAACTCCTAAAATATATTCCCATATCAGTAGCAATTGCAACTGTAGCAGTCTTGGTCCAATCAAGAGATAGAAATCACAAAGGGGGTTAAATGGTAAACGTTTAAAATAAGAATTAGCTATAATAAAAGAATAAGTATGATATAAGGCAACGTTATATGGTACCCTAAGACTAAGGGACAGTACTCAAGGAAGGATGAGCTTAGGGGTTCTGACCTTGTTGAAGAAGATGTAGTACATTTGGAGCTGAGAAGTGAGAAATATAATTTGATCACTAATACAGTAACTATGTCAATTGCTAGGTCACATAAATAACAAATGACAAGATGATCAAGCCATAACGGGATGGAAAATCTTTTAAATAGGTTAACGACAATTATTGTGTCTTTGTGATCCTCTTCTTATGTAATATGCAAATTGCTTAATACATTTTTCAAAGTTTTTCATATTCTAAATTATTTTCCACCATGGCCCAGCCATTTCCCCCAATACTAAATGTTATATGGATAATTAAATAATGAATAATTAATGACTACTTAAATTAAATTCAGATGAGGTATTAGCAGATATATACATGAGGACTCAGATATATGACATTGACTTAATTTAGTTTATCTGGGGTAAAAGAACATATTAGTTAAGAGTTAGGCTCTGGAACCATACTTTCTAAGTGAAATTCCTAAATTTCCACTAATAGCATTGTGTTTTGGTCAAGTTAACTAAGTTATTTTTTCCTCAGTTTATTAACTTAAAATGAGGATGATAATAATAATATACATCTTACAGAGTGGGATGTAACCAATTTAATTGACTATAAGTACATAGAGCAAAGCCAGGAAAATAATAAATACTCAACAAACATGTCTATGATCACAACTATCAGTATTATAGATTGATCAGGGAGAACTTTATGATCTTATAGTGTATTGATAAAAAGAGTGACTAGAATAGTCTTGTAACAGTAATATATAACCTTTAGATTTTTCTTAACATTAGATATTAAAATTTAGCTGTCCCGACAAGATAAAGTATTCTAATTAATAATGTTGAATCACATTTTATTTTCTGGATGACACTGAGGAGAAAGTAAATCTCTAGATAGAATCATGAGTAGGGAGTCAGTTCTGAGGACAAGAGGACACACTATACAGTAAAGCCCTGAGCCCTTGACATAGGGTGGGCCATTGCACCATATATTCATCGACATCAGATGATACTTTAATAGTCAATTTGGTTATTAAGTTAAACAAAAGACACAGAGTACACAAAAACAAATTCAAATAATATTCAATATAATAATATATGTCACAATGAGATATCACTTCACATCTCTTAGGATAGTTATTATAAAAATGAAATGAAATAAAATGAAATGAAATGAAAAAAGTGTCGGTGAGAATGTGGAGAAATTGGAACATTAATTCATTGCTGGTAGGAGTATAAAATGGTATAACTACTGTTGAAAAGTGTATGCTGTTTCCTCAAAAGTTAAGCATAGAATCATCATAAGGTCCAGCAATTCCATGTTTAGGTATATACACAAAAGAGTTGAAAGTAGGAGCTTGAAAAGTATGTGTACACCAACATTCATAGTAGCATTATATACAATAGCCAAAAGGTGGAAACACCTCAAATGTCCATAGACATATGGATGGATAAACAAAACACATTGTGTTTGCTCCCATTCAATTGATCCACAATTTACCTGGATCCTACTTTTGTCATTGCTGCCTATTGCAAAAGGAATAGGTTCTAATCCAAATGTAAATCTTTGACATCTATATTAAGAGTAAGAAACAATCTATGAAACATAGAAAGAGAAAAGAGGAAAATAGAAGGCATTAGTAACATCTTGATATTTCTATCTGGAAATTTTCCAAGCATACATAAGGAACAAGATTGTCAGCAACCAAAACAGCTGTGTATTAGTCTTTTAAATGAACAGGGTTTATTAGAATTCCATTATTTCTCATTATGGCTAATATTGTATTCCCCAGCTGGAATGTTCCCAAGAGGTTTGGAATTTACTAAAAATTAGTCATGAGAAAATTGTCAGAAGATCCATAATTGAAATATAAAGCACTTTTCTGGGTAAGTACACTTTGTCTTCTTAGAGAGACTTGGTACATCATGGTACTTTAAGTTGGTCACAGGAGAAATGGGAAAGTTTCTCTGTACAAGTTGATACTGTGCATAAGAGAAAAGAAGTTGCTAAAGATTTTATGATGAGTATTAAACATATCAAATGGACTAGCTCTTCTAAAAAATAAAATAATCCTCTGTGGATAGAAATGGACAGAAAAGAAAGAAGTGGTGGAGGCTAAAAAAGCAGACATACTAGACACCAAAACCTCAAACACATGATGGGATTTTGGATAAGGGACCAATCACTCTATTCTTGTTAGAGAAATCAAGTCAAAATTGTCACGAAACACTGCACTAACTTTTCCTGCCCCCAACACCCATTATGTTTTTATTTTCTTTTATTGAAGTAGAATTGACTTACAATATTATATTAATTTCAGGTGTACAACACAGTGATTTGATATTGTTATAGATTGTACTCCATATAAAGTTATTATAAAATACTGGCTATATTCCCTGTGCTGTACATTACATCTGTGTAACTTATTTATTTTACACCTAGTAGCTTATACCTCTTAATCACCTTCACCTATCTTTCCCCACCTACTCTGGTAACCACTAGTTTGTTCTCTGTATCTGTGAGTCAGTTTCTGTTTAGTTATATATTTAAATTTTTTTTTTAGATTCCACATATAAGTGAAAAAATACATTTGTATTTGTCTTTCTCTGTCTGACTTATTTCACTTAGCATAACATCCTCCAGGTCCACCCATGTTGTCACAAATGGCACAATTTCATTCTTTTTTATGACAGTAATATTCCATTGCATATATATATATCAATCATATCCACAAAGACAATCTTTTAAAAAAAGAGGGAAAGTAAGGCTAAAAATATCAATACTATTTGAGAAAGTAGTATAGTACCTACAGGCTTTTTGAAGTAGCAATAGAGAAGGAGATAGCCCCCAGAAATGAGAAATATAGATCTTTGGAATAGTGTTATTGAGCAATAACTCTAATACTTGCACTGGAGACTCAAGTTAAGCTGATGAAGGTAAATCCACAGAATAGATAACCTCAGAAAAGGAAACACTGAACACCACACACACATGATTTACAAAGAAAACTAATATTTTAAAAGTTAGTTAACAAAGGATAGCATATACTGAATCATATTTAAGTCACGATCATTCCCCACTGAGCAATACTGACTCTTGCAAATGCTCTAGCTAAGCCAAATCAAATCTGAAAATGGCAACTGCCTCCCAGCCTTACAGAATGGCAGAGGAAATATCTCTGACACACTGTTAAGAATCAGAAGTATGATAATATATGTGCTCTTTTCAACTGGGTGCCCACTTCACAAATCATTTAACTACTCAAATCTACTGTCACCCCTATGTGTTAACTGTTATAGGATTTAGATCAGTGTTAATAGAAATACAATGCACACCTCAAATATGAGCCACTATGTAAGTTTCAGGTTTTTTCCAGCAACATTAAACAAATTAAAATTGATTATATATTGTGTTAAGACTATCTGAAATGTTATCGCTTCAACATGTGATCACTATGAAACTTATTAATGAAATATTACATATTTCTTTGTTAGTATTAAGTCTTTGAAACTGAGTATCTTAAACTTTAGCACATCTCAAATTGGACAAGCCACCTGCCCAGTGCTCATAAGCCACAGGCGGTTACTGGCCATGGAAAGTGATGATTTAGATTTTATTTTTAATGCTGATATATTTGTGCCATTGTTTAGCCATGAGGAAAAAAGAGACATTTATGAAAAATGGTTTTCTATTGCTCTTGAGATTAAATCCTCTATTGTTAATATGCTTGTCCAGACATTCATGACCTAGCTCCCTTACATATTCCTACTCACTCTCCATCTTTTTCCTTATCTTTCAGCCGCACCTATCTTACAGGTTTTAAACTTCCAATTTAACCTACACATCCACAGGAAAGCTCTCTGAACCCAAGATAATATTAAGGCTCTCATTTTATATTTTAAAACAACTTACAAGTTTTCTTTATAATATCCAGAAACACTAGTGATATTTTTAAATTTTACATGGTTATGCCACCCATAATCATTAAAGCCTACAGTAACCTCCCATCATTCTCAGAATAAAATCCAAATGCCTTACCTTGTCTCCAAGATTTTATAATCTGTTATCTGTCTACCTCTCAAAACTCAATCTGTTTGCACTTGCTTCCTTCATTTCAGCTACCTTGATGTTTTTTCTTCTGTAGAAATATGATAGGCCTATTGCAGTAGCTTTGCATTGCTGTTCTCCATGCCCTAAAAGTTCTTGCTCTAGACCTGGTTACACAGGTCACATTTCAGATGCTCAGCTGCCACATGTGGCTACATCTAACAGGACAGTGTGGAAAGCATTTCTCTCATTCTTGGTTCAATTGGACAGCACTGCTCCAGACCAGGATGGCCAGCCTTTCCCCATAAAAGCAGATGGTAATATTTTGCAGTATGTAAGCCATACAGTCCCTGTCATAATTTTTCAGCTCTGCAATTGTAGCAGTAAAGCAGCTATATACAGGGTAAACAAGTGGACAAAACTGTGTTTCAGCAAAACTTTGTTTATGGAAAAAGGAGACAGGTTGGATCTGGCCCATGGCCTATAGTTTGCACTTCTCTGTTCTACACATTTCTGTGGCTAGCTCCTTAATGTTATACCCTTTAGAGTCAAAATTTACTTCACTACTGAAACCTTTACAGAGCACGCAGTCAAAATTATCCTTCCAACCTTCAACTTCCCCTCAGTTACTCTTTCCCATCTCATTCTATTTAACCTTCGTCATAATACTTGTCATTACCTTAATTTACCTTAATCATTTAAAAAATGGTATTATTTGCCTCCTTTGCTAGATAAAAGCTCTATCAAAGGGGGTACAGTCTGTCTTTTTCATCATTCTGTCCCTAGGACTTAGAATACAACTTGGCATGTTGTGGACAATCAATTTTTTGAAGAATGGATACTTAATACAATTATATTTAATTTTATGTTATTATATTTAGATTGTTGCTTAATGGCTTTTTTTCCCCTGTAAGAGTGTAAGTATAACAAAGACAGATTAAAATTTTGCATTTACCACTAAGGTCCAGATTTTAACAAAGGGCTTCATATGAATACTGTATTTCTTCAATACTAAAACAATGAAATATGATTTATCATCAGTTAATTATACCTAATAAAACTAGGACACTAATATGTTAAATGTATATATAATTATAAGTTGCATTATCTTTCAGCAACATTAAATATGAAAAATATGAGTCTTAAAGTAGAATAAAAAAGTAAACCATGTATTGGCTATGTATGTATGTGGTAGGTAACTGTTTTTTTAATACTTTAATCTTTTTTTGGTTTTATTTTGTTATTTTTTTAACATCTTTATTGGAGTATAATTGCTTTACAATGGTGTGTTAGTTTCTGCTTTATAACAAAGTGAATCAGTTATACATATACATATGTTCCCATATCTCTTCCCTCTTGTGTCCATTAAGGATGCTTGTAGACAGAAAATGTTCAAATGTCTTAAATAAAGGTAGTAGGTAACTTTATTTAAGACATTTGAACATTTTCTGTCTACAAGCACCCTTAATGGAGCCTGTTGTTTGCCTCTTTAATACCGTTACATGACATAGGTAAACTGTGTTTAATTTCACATAGTTGACCTTAATGAATATGCATGGAAACTCCTGGTTTCATTTAAGATTCCCTGCTGTTTATATCCATAAGCATAACAGAAAGCACAAAAGAAGACTGTCCCAGTCTTTATAGAAATTACATTCTTTTTTTTTTTTTTGCGGTACGCGGGCCTCTCACTGTTGTGGCCTCTCCCGCTGCAGAGCACAGGCTCCGGACGCGCAGGCTCAGTGGCCATGGCTCACGGGCCCAGCTGCTCCGCGGCATATGGGATCTTCCCGGACCGGGGCACGAACTCGTGTCCCCTGCATCGGCAGGCGGACTCTCAACCACTGGGCCACCAGGGAAGCCCTATAAATTACATTCTTTTAACATATTCTTCCTCTCCTAGTTTTTAATGGCAATTACAATGGCTTTTATGAAACATACTTTCCTTTTATTTAGACTATCAGCGATCAGATGAAATAAACAGAGGAAGAAAGAGACACCAATCTCTTCTATATCTACCTGATCAAATGGTCAAAAAAATATCTTGCCATCACTTTGATAGATCAGATATCAGGTTATTCTTCTGCTTTCAAGCAGATGTTGGGGATCCCCTGTCTTATATAACACAGAGAAGATACTATCTTTGAGTGAAATAGAACTTGAGGGATATTTCAATTTTTTTGTTTTGTATTTTAATAAATTTATTTATTATATTTACTTATTATTTTTGGCTGCGTTGGGTCTTTGTTGCTGTGCGCGGGCTTTCTCTAGTTGCAGTGAGTGGGGGTACTCTTTGTTGCAGTGTGTGGGCTTTTCATTGCAGTGGCTTCTCTTGTTGTGCAGCATGGGCTGTAGGCGCACAGGCTCAGTAGTTGTGGCTCACGGGCTCTAGAACACAGGCTCAGTACTTATGGCACATGGACTTCAGTAGTTGTGGCACTCAGGCTCAGTAGTTGTGGCTCGTGGGCTCTAGAGCATAGGCTCAGTAGTTGTGGTGTACAGGCTTAGCTGCTCCATAGCATGTGGGATCTTCCTGGACCAGGGTTCAAACCCGTGTTGCCTGCATTGACAGGCAGATTCTTAACCACTGTGCCACCAGGGAAGCCCGATATTTCCATTTTTCATGTGCTATTTCTCCACTCTTTCAAGCTTATGCCAAATAATCCTTCCTGTTCTGAAAATTAATTATGCTTTGTGGGTTTTTTCCTTCTAACCTGTAGATAGGGTGTCACTAAGGATTCTCTTCTTACCATTTGGTTCGGTCACACTGTATCTTTTTAAATTTCTCAAAAGCATTTATAATACTCTTTTCTGTTCTTGACTCCTGGCTTATTTTAACTTAGTGTTTCGGCTCAATTTGCTTATCATATTCTCTGGAAATCTTCCCTGTCCCTCCTCTGCTTATTCTCTTCTTTCACTATTGTCTTTATGTTGACTAACATGTTGGGGAGAATTTTCCTCTACTTTTCTATTTTCTTCTGGCTGTTCTAAGAATTAATTGACATGAGAAAGATTAACAGGAGAAAATCAAATTTAATTTCATAAGTAAAGGAACCCCACATACATGAGAGGTTCAAAGACTGAAAGGTAAAATGAGGTATATGTGACATCCTGAGCTAAGGAACGAGGTTGGGGCCTGGGACTTCCAAGGACAGGTGGTTCATTCACAGAACAATAAGAAGAAGAGCAGAAGTTTGCCCTGCCATACAGATGGAACCACTTAGATAAAATTTATCTTTGGTAATACCTCTTTTTCTGGGAAGTATTTCTAGGTAGTTAATTGAGGGGCAGTAGTTTCTCTTGAGCCTATAGGGTCTCCATTGCCTTCAGCTCAAAATAATCTACATGCCAAGATCACACATCTTGGGGACGTCTGTTCTGAACACCCACGTTTACAATCATACTTCTACAGGGAAAAAAGTATGTAAAAATCATGTCCTTTGGCTAAAACTATTGGCTGAAAAAAAATTGCACAGTGTGAGAAATGTGAGTTAAGTTTTATTTGGAGCCAAATGAGAACTATAGTCTGGAAGACAGTCTCTCAGCTCTGTGCAACTGCTCCAAAGAGATAGTGGGGAAGGTCAGTATGTATGCGATTTTAATGAAGGGGGATACTTGCAATCAAGCACACATTTTGGCAAAAGACTGCTGCTAGTCATGAGGCACAGATATCTCCATTGATGTTAGTGCCTTTCTAGATATGAGAAGATGCAAGGAATTGGCCTCAGAAAATCTGAAGTAAATGCCCTAAGAAAAGGGAATTCAGGGGCCTACAGTCAGAAAGACACATATCTAAAGTTTAACTAAGCTGAGCAGAATGTGAAGGCCTTGGTCACCCTTTTGTAACCAAGCAGCCCCTACACTCCAGGCCCTTGGAAATAACTCAAGGTTATTTTCTGCCTTGACAGGTTTACAGTTGCAAGAATGTCATGCAATGAAATCACATAGTCTAGAGTCTTTTGAGTCTTGCTTATTAAGCTCTGTATACTGTGTTTTAAATTCATCCATGTTATTGGGTCTATCAGTTCATTCCTTTTTATTTTGGGGTAGAATTTCATTGCTTGGATTTACTGCACTGTGTTTTGCTATTCCCCATTTGAGGGATATTTGGGTTGTTTCCAGATGTAAGCAATTATAAATGAAGCTGCTTTAAGTAGTCATGTACATGTTTTTATGAGAACATAGATTTTCATTTTAATTGGGTAAATATCTACTGTGGGATTGCTAGATCATATGTTTAGTTTATATTTAACTTTAGATGATCAAACTGTTTTCCAAAATGTGTTTTGTATTCATACCATCAATCTCTCAGAGTTTGAGTTACTATACATACTTGCTAGAACACTGTATTGTCAGCTTTTTAGTTTATTTAATTAGTTAATTTATTTGTCAATTTAATAAGTGTATAGTGATAAATCATTGTGGTATAAATTTGCAATTCTCTAATGATTAATGATGCTCAGTATCTTTTTACTTTTTTTAAAATTAATTAATATTATTTTTTTTGGCTGTGTTGGGTCTTTGTTGCTGCATGCGCACTTTCTCTAGCTGCGGTGACTGGGGGCTACTCTTCGTTGTGGTGCGTGGGCTTCTCATTTCAGTGGCTTCTTTTGTTGTGGAGCATGGGCTCTAGGCACGCGGGCTTAAGTAGCTGTGGCACACTGTGGCACGTGGGCTCAGTAGTTTTGGCTCGCGGCTCTAGAGTGCAGGCTCAGTAGTTGTGGCACACGGGCTTAGTTGCTCTGTGGCATGTGGGATTTTCCTGGACTAGGGCTCGAACCTGTGTCCCCTGCATTGGCAGATGGATTCTTAACCACTGTGCCACCAGGGAAGTCCCCCTTTTTATTTGTTTAATAACCACCTGTACATCTTCTTTTGTGAAGTATGTTGAAATATGTTGTCGATTTATTGGTTTGTTTGTTTTCTTGCTATTGATTTTTGAGAATTTTTTATGTAATACAGAAAAAATTCTTTAGCAGACATGTGATTTGAAAATATTTTCTCTCAGATTGTTGCCTGTGTTTTCATTTTCTTAAGTATGTCTTTCAATGACTAGAGTCTTTCAATTAGCTGAACTCTTCTTACTGGTGTTTGATGTCATCTGCCATAATTGAACAAATGCTCACTTACTTGTATGTGCCTACCTTTGTTTAGACTTAAGTTAGTTGGTTGCTTTGCAATTATCTGATGGGTTAGAATGAATTTGTGTATTTTCAAATTTCTCCGGGATTTTTTGTTGTTACTGGTGTAAATGTGAGAGTGATGCTCTATTCAGGCTTCGACACTGTTAGCAGAATCCGGAGTCTCATGATCACAGGTTTTTGAGTCAAACACCTCAAGAAGATTTCACTATATTATTAGCTATTTTTTGGGGGGCAAGCTATTTAATTTTCTGTGCCTCAATTTCTTCAGTGAGCAGAGAAAACATAACAAGAACTATGTTCAAATATTATATTTATATGGCACTTGATATAAAGATGGAACCAGGGACATGAGATCAGATCAGAGTTTTAGTTTGGATCTTCCACTCTCTTTTCCCACTATGTTCTCTAAGAATCCATTCCCTTATCTGCAGAATGAGAACATTCAACTAAATTGTATTCCTGGTGCTTCTCTATCATGATCTGAAACTATTATAAATCATAGTTTCATCTTAGAACATACAATATTTTTATTCAGTAAATCGTACTTATCTACCTCCTGCAGATACTGTGCTTATTTGTGCATCAATATGATTGTGTGAACTACTGCTGATGTTTGAATGTTAATATTTGGAGCATTTAATAACATAGTTATACAGTTTATGAACTAGGTTTCTTCTTTTAATGATATGTCATGACATCTTATTCTGAAAAATACTATGTTGTTATCTAGAATTAAAATGAGAGTGTGAAGTCTGAACAGTTTTTTGAAAGATAACAAATTTATGTTTATTAACAAAATTATATATTATAACAAATTTATATTTATTGGGGTACCATTAAACTTATTTAATGCAAAGTATATTTCTTAAAATAAGTTAATTCATCTCAGCAATAGTTAGTCAAGAAATTTGTATAGTCTGCTATTTGTTCTTTCTATACAGTATGCATACATGTGTTGTGTGTCCAGTGGGCAGGGTTTCCCACTCACCAAGAAGACAAAGTTTCTGAAATTCCTATTATTTTACAAAGGACTAATAGAGATTAACTTTTAAGGAACCATTTACATTAAGCGGGACAATTTTTAAGATATTATCTTTCTAGATAATAATGTAAAAAGGAAATTAAGAATCCATTATTGAGTTTCAGAAACAGAAGGAAAAAACAACTTGAAATGAAAACAATACAAACTATTAACTCATGACATTTCTTCTATCTGCTAAAATGTCACTGCACACTTCAAAACTCAATCTTTGTCTTGTGGATCACTCAGATATCTCATTATAAAGTCTTATCCCATTTTTATGATCAACAAGAAATTATTTAGAGAAGTACTAAAAATATTTAAAAGTAGAATAGTTGGTGTGAGGGTGTTCCATTGGCAGTGCTTTTCTGTCCTTCTGAGCTATATTTTGCAGTAATTTAAAAACTGAAGGTATTCATAAAATTAAAATACTGCTGACTCCAGCAGGTTTGAGAACTGAAGGCTTAATATATTTGTTAAAAGCAGTGCATCATTTGACATTGCAGAAAATCCCATAGATAGTCCCCAATTCCTCTCTCCAGTGAAGCAGGAGGCATAATCTAGACATGAAAAAGAATAAAGATAGCTACTGTTGATCAGCCCAGTCTTATAATACAGGAAAATTCACTTTCTCCAAGATTAAACATCCACTGGTATGGTCCAGTGATTATATTTCCGCAAGAATATATTTCCTTTTGGGAGAACATATAAAGTTGCTGAGTAGAGATACTTAAATGATCTGCAATTTCAAGAATCAGCAGTGACTAGGGTATGCTACATCAAACAAATGCAAGAGTAAAAATTTAACGTTTTAAAACCAACACTTTATACGTTGATCAGCAATTGGAATTCCTTATGAAGTGATAAATTACTTAGGCTATGTTTAACATATGACAATTTGAGTCAATTTTCCAGTCACTCCTTAATAACAAAATCTTAATTGTTTATTTCTTGCTGGTTTCATGAGATCATTTGAATTATTGATTCTTCCCTTTAATATTGAACTGCCATGTGCTTAAGGTATTTAAAGGATATGGGAAAATATGGGAAAAGTGCCAAAAAATGTTAATTTAAAATATAAATTCTCTTTTGATTTTCACATTAGCCATCTAATTACAATTTTGGATGCAGGGCTGAAGAGGAAGAGGAAAGCATGCTTGCTACTTACTACCTTAAGCAAAGTCCTGTCTTATATGTCTTCACATAAACTGATCATGGCAATGATAATCTTCAAGTAAATAATTCCAGATCATATACTAGAGAATATGAAGCATCAGCTCTAGATAACTGTGGTGGACTATTCTGAATAATTTTTAAAAATCTGATTATTTTCAAAAGGCTTTAGGCAAATGTCTAAAGACATTCTAGATAATGCCTAAGCTAAGCAATATTAATTAATAAATTAATTCAGAAACCTACGATTACATTTGCCATGGCAATGCTAATGACTTACTTCACATTTGTGACTATTAGTAAGAGATAATGCACTGGAATTTTACAGACATATGAATTATTTCATACTAAAATTCTAAGCATTTAAATTCTTTTACATATTGATATTTAAACATATACACATATATATATACCAATCACTACTTAAATCTATAAATGGTTATCTTTCACTGTAAATAGGATACAGTCATTTAAACTATCAAGTATTCTTCTTAAGTGTAAAGTTCACCTGTTTGTGATCATAGAACGGAAAAAAAGACCAGTATTAAATTATAAATGTACAGCAACAGCTACATTTATTAAAGAACACTTCTGAGCAGGGCCTCAGCCCAATATGACTCCTAAAACTGAGCTATAAAATCCTGCATAACAATGCTTTACTTATATTAACTTTAAAAGAAGAAATAGTGGAATATTTTTCCCATTTAAAAGACACGTTAATGAAGGCCATTCCCTCCAGGCTCTTTCTTTATCCAGTGTGAGAGAGAAGAAAGGAATGACCACCAATCCAGTTAGTTTAGTCATTCAAAAATTAGATTTGCACCTCCTCTTTATAATCCCCACAGGATCTGTTATAAACGTGGTTTAAATGCCCAAAAGCTTAACTGAATTTGAGTTAGCATTGTGGTGTCTTCATTTGTCAAATTAATGGACCACCAACTCAGCAATCAGTAGATGGCCTGAAGGAAAGAGAACCCAGAAGAAACAAGTTTTCCTTAGTGGGAAGGAATGGAAATTCTGAAACAAGGAGACAGTTCTGGTTTTGGAAGAACACTGGAGTAATGGTGCCTGAGAAGTCGGTAGTAAGGTGACTTTTCTACATGGGAGGAAAGCACCATGGCGGAAATAGACTCCATGATGAGTACATTTTGCCTTGGGCCATGCCTAATACCTAATTTTTTTTTTTTTTTTTTTTTTTTTTGCGGTACGCGGGCCTCTCACTGCCGTGGTCTCTCCCGCTGCGGAGCACAGGCTCCGGACGCGCAGGCCCTGCGGCCATGGCTCACCGGCCCAGCCGCTCCGCGGCATGTGGGATCTTCCCGGACCGGGGCACAAACCCGTGTCCCCTGCATCGGCAGGCAGACTCGCAACCACTGCGCCACCAGGGAAGCCCCTAATACCTACTTTTATAGGAACTGTTTACTCTGCTTCTCCCAGACGTCTTCAATAACCTCTACCACTTGCCTAATCCACACTCATCTAAACGCCTATAGAACCAATTACATGGTTGCATCACAGAATGAGCTAAAAAATTACACTCAGTCTTACTCTCAGGAAACTTGAAAATGTATATGTGATGACAACATTTTCCTGGTCTAAGTATCCCCTTCATGCTCTAGAGTGCTAGACTTTGGAATTTTAATCTTGAGCAGTAACAATCATTTTCCTTTGGAAAATCCTGATCTTGCCTTCAGAATTTCTGCTCTCTGATTTGTATAGTAAGGAAACCTAGCTCCCAATTATGGCAAGAATATTAGTCATACCCTGTAAATGATTTGCAAATTTAATTTTTAATCAAAACACAGTCTAGTATGGGACAGTGATATCTAAAACAGTTGAAAAGTGATTAACTTTAAATGTATATATGTTAGTGATAATTTTTTAAATGAGTAAATTAAAAGTAAACTTCTGGCAGAAGTTTCAGGCTGAACTCAGGGTTCTTTCCGTTCAGTTTTTCCCAATCACAGCCCCACACATTTCAGTGACTAATGAGATCTGTAGATTATAGGACTTCTCTCAAATGGTGACCTGGAAACAATAATCTTGAATCTTCACTTATTTAACTTCAGCCAAACAACTTAGTTGAAACATTTGTTATTTCAAAGGGTTACCTAAGGTATTGGTCAACCTTTCACTATTTCATATACTCAGGATAAATGAGGCAGTTAGCCGTCTTCATAGCGTCACCCAACTATCCGAGTGTGCTCTAGGACAGACCTATCAACCAGTACACATGGCACACTGAGGGAGCTCCATGGGTTTAAGGTAGGATAAGCAAAAATTTACAGTTCAATCTGGGACCTATTCAAGAATGAAAAGAATACTAAAATTATTGAAATTTATCACTGTTGAAATATATATTGATACAATATTTTATTTTATTGGATATAGATTTTCAAAATAAAAAAATTTTGAAAATAAAAATATGTTGCTATGCATATTAAAGCAAGAAAATATTTTTGTATTGATTATTGGAAAAATAAAAATAATGATTCATGTATTTTAGTCAATTTTTAGGTCATATATTTTTAATAACATTTTTATAGTATTTTTTAAAATTTATTTTTCCATATGTTATCAGTATTTTATTTTTTATTTACCTGTAGTATCTATTAGAGTTGCATTTTCTGGTTTATATATATATGTGTGTATACACACACACACACATATATATATACACACACACATATATATATATAAATGACCACTTGCACAATTTTTTTCACTAGTGTACAATATTTTAATTTTAAAAACAAAACACTAAATATTCCTTTTACTAGTTCTGATATATCTTGTAAGCTTAGATAAAAATATGTTGAATGGAGACCATTTTCAGTTATAATTGTTTTCATGTGTGAAAGTTTTAGCCCAAATATCTTTCCTCATTCCTGAAGTTTTCGAGAATTCTTTGGTACAATTTGTGTTGTTTCTCCATTCTCCTCATTAGTAGCTTAAAAGGCTCTCTCAGGTCTATTTCATCTATCTACCTGCCAGATAACAAAATCCTGTAATCAGTATCTCTTGCTCTGTTCTCTCCAAACTTGCTGGTCTAAGTCCTTTTAATTTTAAAATAATCCCATTACTAAAATTTTAATGGGGTTTTTGGAGGAACAAAAATCTTAGTGCCAGCAATACATGGAGAGGCTTAAATTAGTATAAACATGCTCACAAATTTCAGTTTTTAAAAAAAAATAAAGTTATGCATACTAGTTAAAGACAGTTATGTGATATTATTTCCATCAAGGAAATAGAAAGAGTTAAATATGTTCACTTTCTCTCATCCCTAAAAAAATCCTAGGTTGTGTTCCGATCCAACATATGGGTGATAGAAGAAAAGTAGTATTTAACAAAGAGAAATGTGAGACTTTTCTATAATACAGTTCTTAAGTGTGGTATTTTTAAAAGTCACTCACTAGATCTGTCCAGTTAGAAATTCTCTGCATCGCCAATCCTGTATGCTAGCCACATGGAGCACTTGAATTTGCCTAGTGTGTCTGAGCAAATAAATTTTAATGGGATTTAATTTATTATTTTTAGTTTAAATGCACATAACCACATAACTCATGGCTAACATTTTGAGCAGTGCAGCTCTATTTAAAGAATCATGTCATATTTACTTCTTATAATACATTTAAAAATTATATATGTTTATAGAACTTTAGTCTAAGTATTTATCTTTCCTTAATTGAAGGCTGAGATATACTTTTCTTTTATTTCATAAAAATTGAAATCACATTGAAAATCACAAGAGAAAAATAAAATAGTGCTAACTTCATCAAGCCTATTATCTTTTCCTGCATTTTTTCTTTCCTGAAATTTTTACTTTTTTAGGCTAATTTAAGCATTTTCTTAAGGAAATGAGAAATAAGCCTAGTGGCAATAAAACTGGCACAAATGTCTCAGCATTGAAAGCAAAGCAAAACAAAACAGAGATTTTTATCTCGTAAATAAGCCTCACAAGCATAAATATCTCACCACAAAGCCGTGTTTTTGAGATTTGTTGTGGATTTCGTGATATAAGTTCATAAAAATGTAAAAATAGTCCTTTTCATTTCTTGAAACCACGGGTAAGTCTTGAACTACTGGTAAATTTTGTTGTTCTCATCACAGTGAAAATAAGAGTACATCTTGAATTATTTTAATATAAGATTGTCTTTGTTTTTACACATTTTATTTTCTCAAGATTGTCCTTTAGCATTCAACTTTAATAGTCCAGCTTTTCTTTAACTAGATATCAGTTTTTAGGCTCCATTCCCATCTCAATGTAAAATAAACTAACCAAACAATCAACCAATAAAAATGACAAAAACTCTGTTTTAAAATAAGGTTGTTAATGCCTCCGGTGTATATTCCTCTGGGCATGGCAATTTATTTTAATTAATCACCAATTAAATAGTCAGTGTCAGATATATATTTAATAGCTATGAACTGATATACCCTGTCAAATAAGTCCCCCAAGAGATAGTAAAATAAACCACCTTTTTCATTTTGAGTTGATGGCCAATTCAGTAGTCACACAATTAAATTTATGTGTAGAGGCAGAATCTGATCTTATTATCTGACTTTTTTCATTTCAGTCATGGCTAAAACTATAGGTATTGGCATCATGTAAAGGTAATTATAGGCAAATATCAAGCATCAATCATATACCTCAGTCTTCCAAATTTTAATTTAGGTAAAGTTATGTAAGTTTAATTTTAACTGGTCTAATTCTTAATATTAAAAATGAATTCTAATGAACTTTTTATTTCAATTGTTCCCCAAATTAAGAGTGGATACAAACATATAAGTAATTATGCAAACAGATAGTTGAACCTAAAAATCTTATATCATTTTTAGCCTAAAATTTAGCAATAAGTGTAAGCCATTATAAAGTTAACATCACTACGTAGTAATATGGAGATAAATCCTAAAATGCCTTGACAAGAATCACATGCATTTAGGATTGCAGAATGGTTCAGTCGTCTAACACATACCGTCTCATTCATAAATGAGTGTTCCTCAAATTGGTGGTTGCCAAGGGAGAAGGGATGGAGTGGGAGGTTGGGGTTAGCAGATGTAAGCTTTTATATACAGAATGGATAAACGATAAGGTCCTACTATACAGCACAGAGAACTGTATTCAATATCCTGTGATAAACCATAATGGAAAAGAATATTTAAAAAAAGAATGTGTGTATATATATGTATAACTGAATCACTTTGCTGTACAGCAATAATTAACACAACATTGTAAATCAACTATACTTCAATTAAAAAAATATTCTATGGCAAGAGAAGCCATTGCAAAAGCAAAATAAATAAATAAATAAATGAGTGTTCTGTTTCTGGTCTAAAGCTAGTGAGGGATTATCATTTTTAAAAATAACTGAGATTTTTAAAAATTAATATATTTACATTCTCTTTCACAGATACTCTTTTGGTCAATAATATGACTACTGAATTGATTGTCCATAAAGTTAAGGTATTTGCTATTCAATTCTTGATTCTAATGATTTTCCAAGTAGCTTTTAGAACTGCTTACCAAATTATATTATCCAAAAAAGATGCTAACAATTTTAATCCACAGCCAGTAGTTTCCTTTCTGTTGCATATTCAGTGAGCAACACAGATCTAGCTGATCAGAAATGGGTTTGATAGCTCAGTGAAGTGTATTTAATTGTCACAATTTTTTACAGCAATTTTACCTCAAATCCAAGTCTGTTTGTTAGACTAATAACAACATACCAACTGACTGAGTTAAGTAGTCCAGACAAGAAGAATATTCTGGCCAATGTCAACAGATGAGTATATGAATGTTATGAGTGTTTGTGTACCCCCAAAACTCATGTGTTGAATCCTAACCCTTAAGGTTATGGTAGTAGAAGGTGGGGCCTTTGGGAGCTGGGTAGGTCATGAGGAAGGAGCCTTCATGAATGAAATTAGTGCCCTTATAAAACAGGCTTGGGCTTCCCTGGTGGCGCAGTGGTTGAGGGTCCGCCTGCCGATGCAGGGGACGCGGGTTCGTGCCGCGGTCCGGGAGGATCCCACATGCCGCGGAGCGGCTGGGCCAGTGAGCCATGGCCGCTGGGCCTGCGCGTCCGGAGCCTGTGCTCCGCAAGGGGAGAGGCCACAGCAGTGAGAGGCCTGCGTACCGCAAAAAAAAAAAAAAAAAAAAAAAGGCTTAAGAGCGATCTCACAATTCCTTCCACCACTTAAAGACACAGTGAGAAGTTGGCAGTTTGCCACCCAGAAAAGGTCTTCAGTAAGACCCAATCATGTTGGCATCCTGTTCTTAAACTTCTAGACTAACTTTGAGAAATACATTTTTAATGTGTATAAGCCACCTAGTCTATGGAATTTTGTTATAGCAGCCTGAATGGGCTAAGAAAATACATAAATAAATAAATTCAATAACATTGTTTATTTTTTAATATAAAATTTGTGAAAATAAACTGAGATATACAAGAGAAGACTGTAAAATAAATACTGAGATAAATATTATAATGATGATTTGAGAAAAAAGGGAGATTTATAAATGACAGAAATTAATCCAAAATGGTTCAAGTCATTCTTTAGTGATTTTTCATCTACTATGCATGATTGCTAGTTTTTTGTTTTCACTTGCATATATATATGTGTGTGTATATTTTAATTGGGGTATACTTGCTTCACAATATTGTTCTAGTTTCTGCTGTACAGCAAAATGAATCAGACATATACATACACATATCCCCTCCCTTCTGGATTTCCCTCCCATCTAGGTCACCACAGAGCATCAAGTAGAATTCCCCATGCTATACAGCAGGCTCTCACTAGTTATCTATTACATACATAGCAGTGTATACATGTCAATCCCAATCTCCCAATTCATCCCACCCATCCTTTCCCCTCTTGGTGTCCGTACATTTGTTCTCTATGTCTGTGTCTATTTCTGCTTTGCAAACAGGTTCATCTGTACCATTTTTCTAGATTCCACATATATGTGTTAATATACGATATTTTTCTCTTTCTGACTTACTTTGGTCTGTATGACAGTCTCCAAGTCCATCCACATCTCTACAAATGACCCAATTTCTTTCCTTTTAATGGATGAGTAATACTCCATTGTGTATATGTACCACATCTTCTTTACCTACTTGTATATTTTCTTAAAAGTAATTTGGTGTTTACTGAAAATTTAAGTACCTGGGGATAACCTGCTTTTATGAAGAAATGCTCATTTTGTATCCTGGCATTTTATACTATCTAGTTAAAGAGTAGGACAGATAAAAATGTTTGTGCTTATATCAGACATATCAATGATGTTAGATTCTTAATTACCAACTGCTAACATCTAGTTAAACTCCTTTGTCCCACTACTGGGCATATATCTAGAGAAAAACATGGTCCAAAAGGATACATGCACCCCAATGTTCACTGAAGCATTGTTTACAATATCCAAGACATGGAAGCAACCTAGATGTCCATTGACAGTGCAATGGATAAAGAAGATGTGGTACATATATACAATGGAATATTACTCAGTCATCAAAGAGAATGAAATAATGCCATTTGCATCAACATGGATGGACCTAGAGAATGTCATACTGAGTGAAATAAGTCAGAGAGAGAGAGAGAGAGAGAGAGAAATATCGTATGGTATCACTTATATGAAGAATCTAAAAAGAAATGATACAAATAAACTTATTTACAAAACAGAAACAGATTCACAGACTAAGAGAACAAACTTATGGTTACTAGGGGGGAAGGGTGGGAGGAAGGGATAGGAAGTTTGAGACTGACATGTACACACTGCCATATTTAAATGGATAACCAAGGGCCTACTATATGGCACAGGGGCTCAATGTTATGTGGTAGCCTGGATGGAAGGGGAGTTTGAAGGGAGAATGGATACATGTATATGTATGGCTGAGTCACTTTTCTGTGCACCTGAAACTATCATAACATTGTTAATCAGCTATATTCCAATATAAAATAAAAAGTGTGATTAAAAAAATTTCCTTGTTCACTATAAATATTGGCAAGTTAGTATCAGAGTTATCCAGTGTTGTATTTTCACTAGTGATTTTTCTGTCACCTTGAAATCTCTTCCAGCTTTCAGGCTTGAAAAATCTACTCATCTATATCAACCTAAACTTATTTTCTACTATTCTTTGAGATATATGCTATATTTAATAAGCAAACATAAATTATTTGGTTGATCTAAATTCCAACACAGCCACTTTACTGAGACAAATATTTCCCAGTCTTACAGCTCCTCCCCTGCTCAGATTAACTTAGTGCTAATGGATCTTGCTTTCTTCCACATCGCTATGGTATGAGGGACTATTTCATTTATGCATGTGTGTATCTCCTTAGATACACTCATTTATGCATGTGTGTATCTCTTAGCAACTGCTCCACAAATAAATGTGCTAAAACAAGTGTGTATTTCCTTATTTATGCATGTGTATATCTCCTTAGCAACTGCTCCACAAATAAGTGTGCTCCAAAAATAAGGGTGTATACAGACACACTCACACACAAACACACTTTATAAATTATATCAAATAGAACTGATTGTTATAAGTTATATGGTTTCTATGCATAATAACAATAAAGTTAGCATTTTCTGTATAGCAGCAACGTAAAGTAATTTTACATAAACTTTCAGTTCAATTGATTTTTTAAAATATACTGAAGGGGAATATTTTTGACTAAACAAATAGAAGTACTCTTCATATTTTTTCTAAATCTGTCATAGTCTATCTGAGGAAGTCTTCAGGAAGTTTATGTTCAGAGTGTGCTCAGCAGAAAGATTATTGTGAAAATTATTTTTATTTAATATAAGGATAAAATACTCACACACATATGGTTAGTCTATTACAGGTGAAATGCCTGGCAGTGACAAGTATTAAAATTGAAAATGTGAACTCTAGTAACAACAAAAATTGTGCCAACTAGAAAATAAGTATGCTTAATGGAAAAGTAAAAGTGCAAAAAATCAGATTAAATACTCGTTCCCATGTCTCAAAAAGGAAAAAAATAAAGTGACTGGGATATATAGCTTTTTTAAAAATGGGTGCTGAAATTATTGACAGACCTTAAATTAGTAGCTGTAGTGCAATATATGTTTTTTCATTCCTTTGATTTTGGTTTTCTGCTAAAATTTTAAATCCCAGACAAATAATTTAATTAATATATTCTTTCTAATAAGTAAGAATAGTGAAAACATTTGCCCTTTATTTATGAAACTTCTTGACACAAATTATTTAATAATTAGATACTTTTATTTTTAAACTTGGTAACAGTGCTTAGGGGAAATAAATAAATATCTTTTGAAATTTGGGGTTAGCTAATCTCAGTTCCTTTACCAACATACTGGTGATAATTTCAGCATTAATAGCTTCTAATTGCTGATTGGTCTTCTTTCTCCTTAATATTTTTCTTAGTTTTTGATGAGGCTTTTAATATACACAACCAGGAGGTATTTCATCATAATGATTGCAGGTCCAATTGTGACAATTTCAGAAATTACAATACTTTCAATAAAATGAACGAGCAAGTCAGTGGAAGAAAATAATTTGATGGTACGTGACAAATTCACATGAAAAGTCAACCAGCTGTCATTTGGTTACTCTGATTTTCCAAAATAGAAACTCATATTCTGATAGAAAGCCCATGTTGAGGATTATTATGAAGATTATGTAAAATCTAGATGAAATGGACTCTTCTTTTGTTTTTGTTTGTGGTGAGAAAAATACAGTTGTAACTGAATCTTAAACATAAAGGTGTTAAAATTTTATTTTATTTTCTAACTTATTTCCCAAAGCCTGCTTTAGAAAATGCATGGCTAGTATTTTCCTGCATAGAGAATATTACATCGGTTATTTTGAGTTAATAAAAAAACAGAGTCTAACAAAACACAATACAGATGATGGAGCCATCACAATCGTAATTTAAATTATTTGTAAGTAAATTGCCTTTAAAATAACCAACTCCTTTTAATCTATTTAAACAGCTGAGAGGAGCTTCAAGATTACGGAAGAGCAAGACGCAGAGATCACCTTCCTCCCCACGAATATATCAGAAATACATCTACATGAGGAACAGCTCCTATAGAACCCCTACTGAACGCTGGCAGAAGACCTCAGACCTCCCAAAAAGCAAGAAACTCCCCACGTACCTGGGTAGGGCAAAAGAAAAAACAGAGACAAAAGAATACAGATGGGACCTACCCCACTGGGAGGGAGCTGTGAAGGAGGAAAGGTTTCCACACACTAGGAGGCCCCTTTGCGGGCGGAGACTGCAGGTGGCACAGGGGGGAAGATTTGGGGTCATGGAGGAGAGCACAGCAACAGGGGTGCGCAGGGCAAAGCAGAGAGATTCCCGCACTGAGGATCGGTGCGGACCAGCACTCACAAGCCCATGAGGCTTGTCTGCTCACCCGCCGAGGTGGGCGGGGCTGGGAGCTGAGGCTCGGGCTTTGGTTGGACCGCAGGGAGAGGACTGGGGTTGGCGGAGTGAACACAGCCTGAACGGGGCGAGTGCGCTGCAGCTAGCCGGGAGGGAGTCCAGGAAAAGGTCTGGAGCTGCCAAAGAGACAAGAGACTTTTTCTTACTTCTTTGTTTCCTGGTGCGCGAGGAGAGGGGATTAAGAGCACAGATTAGGGGAACTCCAGAGACGGGCAGGAGCCGCGGCTATCAGTGCAGACCCCAGAGACGGGCATGAGACGCTAAGGCTGCTGCTGCCACCACCAAAAAGCCTGTGTGCAAGCACAGGTCACTGTCCACACCTCCCCTCCCGGGAGCCTGTGCAGCCTGCCACTATCAGGGTCCCGTGATCCAGGGACAACTTCCCCGGAAGAACGCACGGTGCACCTCAGGCTGTTGCAACGTCATGCTGGCCTCTGCCGCCGCAGGCTCGCCCCGCATCCTTACCCCTCCCTCCCCCCGACCTAAGTGAGCCAGAGCCCCTGAATCAGCTGCTCCTTTAACCCCGTCCTGTCTGAGCGAAGAACTGACGCCCTCAGGTGACCTACACGCAGAGGCAGGTCCAAATCCAAAGCACCAGGAGGTGTGCAAACAAAGAAGAGAAAGGGAAATTTCTCTCAGCATCCTCGAGAGCAGCGGATTAAATCTCCACAATCAACTTGATGTACCCTGCATCTGTGGAATGCCTGAATAGACAACGAATCATCTCAAATTGAGAAGGTGGACTTTGGGAGCAAATATATATATATTTTTCCCTTTTTCTCTTTTTGTGAGTGTGTATGTGTATGCTTCTGTGTGTGACTTTGTCTGTATAGCTTTGCTTTTACCATTTGTCCTAGGGTTCTGTCCATCAGATTCTTTTTCTTTTTAAAATTTATTTCTTAATAATTATTTTCTATTTTAATAACTTTGTTTTATTTTATCTTCTTTCTTTCTTTTTTCTTTCTTTCATTCCCTTTCTTTCTTCCTCCCTCCCTCCCTCCCTCCCTCTCTCTCTCTCTCTCTCTTTCTCTTTCTCTCTTTCTTTCTATTTTTTCTCCCTTTTTTTTTATTTTATTTTTTATTTTTTATTTTTTTTTATAGGTATACCTGGATTTAATTCTCACTTCTACCGCTTGGTAGCTGGATAGCCTTAGGCAAGTTTCATACCTCCCTGAAATTCACTTAATTCAGCCTGTAAAATGGCATAATAACTTATTATAGCATCCTTTTAGGAATTTTAAATCAGTTCTTGAAATAAAAGTACACAATATATAGACAAGTATGGATTCCTCAATAGGTGTTTGACCTTTCATTTCTCCAGTATCCCACCCGCCTCAAATAAAGAAAAATACTTTTTAAAATTTACGAATATTTCATTGTTGTAAAGTTAAAGCCATAAAAATAATCAAATGGCCTACTATCATACCGTTAGAAGAAAAAAAAAAGGTGTTCATGAGAGTTCCATATTAGAATACAAGTTTTCCTTAGGCACCTGTTTATGTATGCTATTCTGCTCTTTACAATAAATAATTAAATTTAAAAGACTTAATTCCTCACTTTTAAGACCTTATTAGTTTACAAATTACATATTGACCTATGCTAAATTTTATACCGACCCATGCTAATGAATTCAGTACAGAAAACAAAAAACACTGCACTCAAGCAAACTATATATATATATATATATATATATATATATATATAACTTATATGAGAATTGCTACTCCAGCTTTCTTTTGGTTTCCATTTGCATGAAATACCTTTTTCCATCCCCTTACTTTCAGTCTGTATGTGTCTCTAGGTCTGAAGTGGGTCTCTTGTAGACAGCAAATATATGGGTCTTGTTTTTGTATCCATTCAGCCAATCTGTGTCTTTTGGTGGGAGCATTTAGTCCATTTACATTTAAGGTAATTATCGATATGTGTGTTCCCATTCCCATTTTCTTAATTGTTTTGGGTTTGTTATTGTAGGTCTTTTCCTTCTTTTGTGTTTCTTGCCTAGAGAAGTTCCTTTAGCAGTTGTTGTAAACCTGGTTTGGTGGTGCTGAACTCTCTCAGCTTTTGCTTGTCTGTAAAGGTTTTAATTTCTCCATCAAATCTGAATGAGATCCTTGCTGGGTAGAGTAATCTTGGTTGCAGGTTTTTCTCCTTCAACACTTTCAATATGTCCTGCCACTCCCTTCTGGCTTGCAGAGTTTCTGCTGAAAGATCAGCTGTTAACCTTATGGGGATTCCCTTGTGTGTTATTTGTTGTTTTTCCCTTGCTGCTTTTAATATGCTTTCTTTGTATTTAATTTTTGACAGTTTGATTAATATGTGTCTTGGCATATTTCTCCTTGGATTTATCCTGTATGGGACTCTCTGTGCTTCCTGGACTTGATTAACTATTTCCTTTCCCATATTAGGGAAGTTTTCAACTATAATCTCTTCAAATATTTTCTCAGTCCCTTTCTTTTTCTCTTCTTCTTCTGGAACCCCTATAATTCGAATGTTGGTGCGTTTAATGTTGTCCCAGAGGTCTCTGAGACTGTCCTCAGTTCTTTTCAATCTTTTTTCTTTATTCTGCTCTGCAGTAGTTATTTCCACTATTTTATCTTCCAGGTCACTTATCCGTGCTTCTGCCTCAGTTATTCTGCTATTGATCCCATCTAGAGTACTTTTAATTTCATTTATTGTGTTGTTCATCGTTGCTTGTTTCATCTTTAGTTCTTCTAGGTCCTTGTTAACTGATTCTTGCATTTTGTCCATTCTATTGTCCATTCTATCTCCAAGATTTCAGATCAACCTTACTATCATTATTCTGAATTCTTTTTCCAGTAGACTGCCTATTTCCTCTTCATTTGTTAGGTCTGGTGGGTTTTTATCTTGCTCCTTCATCTGCTGTGTGTTTTTCTGTCTTTTCATTTTGCTTATCTTACTGTGTTTGTGGTCTCCTTTTTTGCAGGCTGAAGGTTCGTAGTTCCTGTTGTTTTTTGTGTCTGTCCCCAGTGGCTAAGGTTGGTTCAGTGGGTTGTGTCGGCTTCCTGGTAGAGGGTACTAGTGCCTGTGTTCTGGTGGATGAGGCTGGATCTTGTCTTTCTGGTGGGCAGGTCCACGTCTGGTGGTGTGTTCTGGGGTGTCTGTAGACTTATTATGATTTTGGGCAGCCTCTCTGCTAATGGGTGGGGTTGTGTTCCTGTCTTGCTAGTTGTTTGGCATAGGATGTCCAGCACTGTAGCTTGCTGGTCGTTGAGTGAAGCTGGGTGCTGGCGTTGAGATGGAGATCTCTCGGAGATTTTTGCTGTTTGATATTATGTGCAGCTGGGAGGCCTCTTGTGGACCAGTGTCCTGAAGTTGGCTCTCCCACCTCAGAGGCACAGCACTGACTCCTGGCTGCAGCACCAAGAGCCTTTCATCCACAGGGCTCCTTAATTTGGGATGATTCGTCGACTATTCAGGTATTCCACAGATGCAGGGTATATCAAGTTGATTGTGGAGCTTTAATCCGCTGCTTCTGAGGCTGCTGGGAGAGATTTCCCTTTCTCTTCTTTCTTTTTTCTCCCTTTTATTCTGAGCTGCGTGGATGAAAGGCTCTTGTTTCTCCAGCCAGGCATCAGGGCTGTGCCTCTGAGGTGGGAGAGCCAACTTCAGGACACTGGTCCACAAGAGACCTCTCAGCTCCACGTAATATCAAATGGCGAAAATCTCCCAGAGATCTCCATCTCAATGCCAAAACCCAGCTTCACTCAATGACCAGCCAACTACAGTGCTGGACACCCTATGCCAAAACACTAGCAACACAGGAACACAACCCCACCCATTAGCAGAGAGGAGGGCTAAAATCATAATAAGGCCACAGACACCCCAAAACACACCACCAGACGTGGACCTGCCCACCAGAAAGACAAGATCCAGCCTCATCCACCAGAAAACAGGCACTAGTCCCCTCCACCAGGAAGCCTACACAACCCACTGAACAAACTTCAGCCACTGAGGACAGACACCAAAAACAGCGGGAACTAAGAACCTTCAGCCTGTGTAAAGGAGACTCCAAACACAATAAGTTAAGCAAAATGAGAAGACACAGAAACACACAGCAGATGAAGGAGCAAAGCAAAAACCCATCACACCTAATAAATGCAGAGGAAATAGGCAATCTACCTGAAAAAGAATTCAGCAAAATGATAGTAAAGATGACCCAAAATCTTGGATATAGAATGGAGAAAATACAAGAATGTTTAACAAGGACCTAGAAGAACTAAAGAGCAAACAAACAATAATGAACAACACAATAAATGAAATTAAAAATTCTCTAGAAGGGATCAATAGCAGAATAACTGAGGCAGAAGAATGGATAAGTGACCTGGAAGATAAAATAGTGGAAATAATTACTGCAGAGCAGAATAAAGAGAAAAGAATGAAAAGAACTGAAGACAGTCTCAGAGACCTCTGGGAAAACATTAAACACACCAACATTCGAATTATAGGAGTCCCAGAAGGGACTGAGAAAATATTTGAAGAGATTATAGTTGAAAATTTCCCTAATATGGGAAAGGAAATACTTAAGTCCAGGAAGCACAGAGAGTCCCATACAGGATAAATCCAAAGAGAAACATGCCAAGACACATATTAGTCAAACTATCAATAATTAAATACAAAGAAAAAATATTAAAAGCAGCAAGGGAAAAAAAACAAATAACATACATAGGAATCCCCATAAGGTTAACAGCTGAACTTTCAGCACAAACTCTGAAAGCCAGAAGGCAGTGGCAGGACATATTTAAAGTGATGAAGAAGAAAAACCTACAATGAAGATTACTCGACCCAGCAAGGATCTCATTCAGATTGGATGAAGAAATTAAAACCTTTACAGACAAGCAAAAGCTGAGAGAATTCAGCATCACCAAACCAGCTTTACAACAAATGCCAAAGGAACTTCTCTAGGCAGGAAACACAAGAGAAGGAAAAGATGTACAAAAACAAACCCAAAACAATTAAGAAAATGGTAATAGGAACATACATATAGATAATTACCTTAAATGTAAATGGATTAAATACTCCAAACAAAAGGCTGGTTGAATGGACACAAAAACAAGACCCGTATATATGCTGTCTACAAGAGACCTACTTCAGACCTAGGGACACATACAGACTGAAAGTGAGGGGATGGAAAAAGATATTCCATGCAAATGGAAATCAAAAGAAAGCTGGAGTAGCAATTCTCATATCAGACAAATAGACTTTAAAATAAAGACTATTACAAGAGACAAAGAAGGACACTACATAATGATCAAGGGATCGATCCAAGAAGAAGATATCAGAATTGTAAATACTGATGCACCCAACATAAGAGAACCTCAATGCATGAGGCAAATACTAGCAGCCATAAAAGGGGAAATTGACAGTAACACAATCATAGTAAGGGACTTTAACACACCACTTTAACCAATGGACAGATCATCCAAAATGAAAATAAAAAGGAAACACAAGCTTTAAATGATACATTAAACATGAGAGACTTAATTGATATTTATAGGACATTCCATCCGAAAACAACAGAATACACATTCTTCTCAAGTGCTCATGGAACACTCTCCAGGATAGATCATATCTTGTGTCACAAATCAAGCCTTGGTAAATTTAAGAAAATTGAAATTGCATCAAGTATCTTTTCTGACAACAATGCTTTGAGACCAAATATCAATTCCAGTAAAAAATCTATAAAAAATACAAACACATGGAGGCTAAACAATACACTACTTAATAACCAAGAGATCACTGAAGAAGTCAAAGAGGAAATTAAAAAAAAACCTAGAAAAAGATGACAGAGAAAACACGATGACCCAAAATCTATGAGGTGCCACAAAAACAGTTCTTAGACAGAAGTTTTCAGCAATAAAAACGTACCTTAGGAAACAAGAAACATCTCAAATAAACAACCTCACCTTACACCTAAAGCAATTAGAGAAAGAAGAATAACATAACCCCAAAGTTAGCAGAAGGAAAGAAATCATAAACATCAGATAAGAAATAAATCGAAAAGAATGAAGGAAACAATAGCAAACATCAATAAAACTAAAAGCTGGTTCTTTGACAAGATAAACAAAATTGATAAACCATTAGCCAGACTCATCAAAAAGAAAAAGGGAGAAGACTCAAATCAATAGAATTAGAAATGAAAAAGGAGTAGTAACAACTAAAACTGCAGAAATACAAAAGATCATAAGAGATTACTACAAGCAACTATATGCCAATAAAATGGACAACCTGGAAGAAATGGACAAATTCTTAGAAATGCACAACCTTCCGAGACTGAACCAGGAAGAAATAGAAAATATGAACAGACCAATCACAAGCACTGAAATTGAAACTGTGATTAAAAAGCTTCCAAATAACAAAAGCCTAGGACTAGATGGCTTCACAGGAGAATTCTACAAAACATTTAGAAAAGAGCTCACACCTATCCTTCTCAAACTTCTGCAAAATATAGCAGAGGGAGGAACATTCCCAAACTCATTCTACGAGGCACCATCACCCTGATATGAAAACCAGACAAAGATGTCACAAAGAAAGAAAACTACAGGCCAATACCACTTATGAACATAGATGCAAAAATCCTAAACAAAATACTAGCAAACAGAATCCAACAGCACATTAAAAGGATCATAAACCATGATCAAGTGGAGTTTATCCCAGGAATGCAAGGATTCTTCAATATACGCAAATCAATCAATGTGATACAGCATATTAACAAATTGAAGGAGAAAAACCATACGATCATCTCAATGGATGCAGAGAAAGATTCTGACAAAATTCAACACCCATTTATGATAAAAACCTTCCAGAAAGTAGGCATAGAGGGAACTTTCCTCAACATAATAAAGGCCATATATGACAAACCCACAGCCAACAATATCCTCTATGGTGAAAAACTGAAATCATTTCCACTAAGATCAGGAAAAAGACAAGGTTGTGCACTCTGACCACTATGATGCAACACAGTTTTTGAAGTTTTAGCCACAGTGATCAGAGAAGAAAAAGAAATAAAAGGAATCCAAACAGGAAAAGAAGAAGTAAAGCTGTCACTGTTTGCAGATGACATGATACTATACATAGAGAATTCTAAAGATGCTACCAGAAAACTACTAGAACTAATCAATGAATTTGGTAAAGTAGCAGGATACAAAATTAATGCATAGAAATCTCTAGCATTCCTATACACTAATGATGAAAAATCTGAAAGTGAAATTAAGAAAACACTCCCATTTACCATTGCAACAAAAAGAATAAAATATCTAGCAATAAACCTATCTAAGGAGAAAAAAGACCTGTATGCAGAAAATTATAAGACATTGATGGAAGAAATGAAAGATGATACGAATAGGTGGAGAGATATACCATGTTCTTGGATTGGAAGAATCAACATTGTGAAAATGACTCTACTACCCAAAGCAATCTACATATTCAACACAATCCCTATCAAACTACCACTGGCATTTTTCACAGAACTAGAACAAAAAATTTCACAATTTGTATGGAAACACAAAAGACCCCGAATACCAAAGCAATCTTGAGAAAGAAAAATGGAGCTGGAGGAATCAGGCTCCCTGACTTCCGACTATACTACAAAGCTACAGTAATCAAGACAGTATGGTACTGGCAGAAAAACAGAAATAGAGATCAATGGAACAGGATAGAAAGTCCAGAGATAAACCCACACACCTATGGTCAACTAATCTATGACAAAGGAGGCAAAGCTATGCAATGGAGAAAAGACAGCCTCTTCAATAATTTGTGCTGGGAAAACTGGGCAGCTACATGTAAATGAATGAATTTAGAAAACTCGCTAACACCATACACAGAAATAAACTCAAAATGGATTAAAGACTTAAATGTAAGGCCAGACACCATCAAACTCTTAGAGGAAAACATAGGCAGAACACTATGACAGAAATCACAGCAAGATCCTTTTTGACCCACCTCCTAGAGAAATGGAAATAAAAACAAAAATAAACAAATGGGACCTAATGAAACTTAAAAGCTTTTGCAGAGCAAAGGAAACCATAAATAAGACGAAAAGACCACCCTCAGAATGGGAGAAAATATTTGCAAATGAAGCAACTGACAAAGGATTAATCTCCAAAATTTACAAGCAGCTCATGCAGCTCAATAACAAAAAAACAAACAACCCAATCCAAAAATGGGCAGAAGACCTATATAAACATTTCTCCAAAGAAGGTATACAGATTGCCAACAAACACATGAAAGAATGCTCAACATCACTAATCATTAGAGAAATGCAAATCAAAACTACAATGAAATAATCATCTCACACCGGTGAGAAGGGCCATCATCAAAATATCTACAGACAATAAATGCTGGAGAGGGTGTGGAGAAAAGGGAACCCTCTTGCACTGTTGGTGGGAATGTAAATTGATACAGCCACTATGGGGAACAGTATGGAGGTTCCTTAAAAAACTACAAATAGAACTAACATACGACCCAGCAATCCCAGTACTGGGCATATACCCTGAGACAACCATAATTCAAAAAGAGTCATGTACCAAAATGTTCATTGCAGCTCTATTTACAATAGCCAAGACATGGAAGCAACCTAAGTGTCCATCAACAGATGAATGGATAAAGAAGATGTGGCACATATATACAATGGAATATTACTCAGCCATAAAAAGAAACGAAATTAAGTTATTTGTAGTGAGCTAATTGGACTTAGAGTCTGTCATACAGAATGAAGTAAGTCTGAAAGAGAAAAACTAATACCGTATGCTAACACATATATATGGAATCTAAGAAAGAAAAAAAAAAAGGTCATCAAGAACCTAGGGGCAAGAAGGGAATAAAGACACAGACTTACTAGAGAATGAACTTGAGGATATGGGGAGGGGGAATGGTAAGCTGTGACAAAGTGGCATGGACATGTATACACTACCAAACTTAAAATAGGTAGCTAGTGGGAAGCAGCCACATAGCACAGGGAGATCAGCTCGGTGCTTTGTGACCAACTAAGGCGGTGGGATAGGGAGGGTGGGAGGGAGGGAGACGCAAGAGGGAAGAGATATGGGAACATATGTATATGTACAACTGATTCACTTTGTTATAAAGCAGAAGCTAACACACCATTGTAAAGCAATTATACTCCAATAAAGATGTAAATAAATAAATAAATAGTTGAGTACAAGATCTTAGATTAAAAAAAAAATATCACAAACCCTGGCAACAGTTTTATTAGTAGGAAAAAATACTTTCATTCAAACCGAAACCTGAGACAATGTAACCTATGTTTTATCTAGATGTTATAAATGTCCCTCATCTGTTTCAAAAAAAGAGAAAAGGAGGCAATTTTAATATTTGAATATTAAAAGACCTTACAAACATTTTTAATAGTATCTTTTAGAATATATCACGTCTTCATATTAGTGAACTCTGCATTTTGACCTATTCCATTTTCATCAAATTTGCCTGCTTTAATATAACAAATTTAAAACATGTTAAATTTTCCCCTCAAATTAGAGTATTGAAAAATCTGTTCCACCTGTTTTTCTTTACAATTTACAATTCCTGGTGAAAATTTAATACCTTATAGTTATCTGTGAAAAACAAATCATACAATTTAGTTTCTTTGCAAGGAATATTAAGTAAAACAACTGAAATAAAACAACTCATGCAGTGTTTGGCACAAAACATACATTTAATAAATGCATAATATTTCTAAAGTGAAATTTATAAATAATAGATAAATTTTCCATAAAAAGTATAAAACCTTTCCACCTAATTACTGTTTCATGCTAAAATTGTTTTTCTTATTTTATATTTCAAAGTTCCTGAAATAGTCATCACAAACAATTATGCTGAAAGAAAAATAATTATTTCTCTTTAAAATGGTATATTAGGGAATTTTTGAAAATTCTCTATTTTTTTTAATTTTACTAGATTTTAAATGCTCTATTTTTTTTTTCGGTCCTTTTTGTCTTTTAAATACAAAGTCTTAGCTGTCCCAGTGCCCAAAGTCTTCCCTTCCACTAAGGTCCAGTAGAGTCTGAATCTTCATTCAGAACCTCTGTGGTAGCAGCGAGTATATCCGAGTTCATGACCAGTCCTTCAGCACCTCCACTGCTGCCACTTCGCACAAAGATTTTCCCATCATCCATCACGCTCACCGGTTCCTTTCCACTACAGTATGACATTGACAGCCCTTCAGCTAGCTTCTAGCAGGAGGCGCTCTCCAGAGGTGGAGTTTCCCAAGGGCTCAGGAAGAAGAGGAAGACCCTGACCATCTGCAGGTTGTGTCAGGGACTCTGGATTAGTGTCCAAGATATCTGTGCTGGTGATGAGGGTGCCTGCATTGGCAGCCAGAGCTTCAGCAATCAGCACCTCAGGGTGGGTTTTTGTTTTGTGAGCCACTATGCTGTCCTTCTCATTTTTTTTTTTTTTTTGCCACAGATATTGCAAGAAAACTGGTAGAAGGACTCTGCATCATGATTCTTCATGTGCCAATTAAGGGATGCCTTTTGCCGACAAGTAAATCCACAGATCTCGCATTGTAATGGCTCCTCGCCAGTGTGAATCATCCGGTGCACTGCCAGATTGTGGGAACTCTTGAAGGCCCGAGCACAGTATTCACAGATACAATCTCTTTTATCTGTATGATGTTTGGCATGTCACACAAGTTGCTTCTTGAGGCTGAAAAGTGGCCCACAGGAGGCATGGGGACATAAGTGTTCCTTCTTCAGCAAACACTGATATTTAATGTGGTGCTGCAAATAGCTAGGTTGAGCAAGAAGGCCCAAAATTCCACCCTATATCATGCTAATCACCTCCATTTTTAAATGTGCAGAAGCCTGCAGCTTAATTATTATTATTTTTTAACATCTTTATTATAGTTGCTTTAAAATGGCGTGTCAGTTTCTGCTTTGTAACAAAGGGAATCAGTTATACATATACATATGTCCCCATATCTCTTCCCTCTTGCATATCCTTCCCTCAAACCCTCCCTATCCCATCCCTCTAGGTGGTCACATAGCACTGAGCTGATCTCCCTGTGCTATGCGGCTGTTTCCCACTAGCTATCTATTTTACGTTTGGTACTGTATATATGTCCATGCCACTCTCTCACTTTCTCACAGCTTCACTACAAATAACTCAATTTGTACAAATAATTACAAATAACTCAATTTCGTTTCTTTTTATGGCTGAGTAATATTCCATTATATATATGTGCCACATCTTCTTTATCCATTCATCTGTTGATGGACACTTAGGCTGCTTCCACGTCCTGGCTATTATAAATAGAGCTGCAATGAACATTGTGGTACCTGACTCTTTAGAATTATGGTTTTCTCAGGGAATATGCCCAGTAGTTGGATTGCTGGGTCATATGGTAGTTCCATTTTTAGTTTTTTAAGGAGCCTCCATACTGTTCTCCATAGTGGCTGTATCAATTTACATTCCCACTAACAGTGCAAGAGTGTTCCCTTTTCTCCACACCCTCTCCAGCATTTATTGTTTCTAGATTTTTTGATGATGGCCATTCTGACTGGTGGGAGATGATATCTCATTGTAGTTTTGATTTGTATTTCTCTAATGATTAATTATGTTGAGCATTCTTTCATGTGTTTGTTGGCAATCTGTATATCTTCTTTGGAGAAATGTCTATTTAGGTCTTCTGCCCATTTTTGGATTGGGTTGTTTGTGTTTTTTTTTTTTTTGTTATTGAGCTGCATGAGCTGCTTGTAAATTTTGGAGATTAATCCTTTGTCAGTTGCTTCATTTGCAAATATTTTCTCCCATTCTGAGGGTGGTCTTTTCATCTTGTTTATGGTCTCCTTTGCTGTGCAAAAGCTTTTAAGTTTCATTAGGTCCCATTTGTTTATTTTTATTCCCATTTCTCTAGGAGGTGGGTCAAAAATGATCTTGCTGTGATTTCTGTCATAGAATGTACTGCCTATGTTTTCCTCTAAGAGTTTGATGGTGTCTGGCCTTACATTTAAGTCTTTAATACATTTTGAGTTTATTTTTGTGTACGGTGTTAAGGAGCGTTCTAATTTCACTCTTTTACAGGTAGCTGCCCAGTTATCCCAGCACCACTTATTGAAGTGGCTGTTTTTTCTCCACGGCATATTCTTGCCTCCTTTATCAAAGATAAGGTGACCATATGTGTGTGGGTTTATCTCTGGGCTTTGTATGCTGTTCCACTGATCTCTATTTCTGTTTTTCTGCCAGTACCATACTGTCTTGATTACTGTAGCTTTGTAGTATAGTCTGAAGTCAGGGAGCCTGATTCCTCCAGCTCCATTTTTCTTTCTCAAGATTGCTTTGGTATTCGGGGTCTTTTGTGTTTCCATACAAATTGTGAAATTTTTTGTTCTAGTTCTGTGAAAAATGCCAGTGGTAGTTTGATAGGGATTGTGTTGAATATGTAGATTGCTTTGGGTAGTAGAGTCATTTTCACAATGTTGATTCTTCCAATCCAAGAACATGGTATATCTCTCCACCTATTCGTATCATCTTTCATTTCTTCCATCAATGTCTTATAATTTTCTGCATACAGGTCTTTTTTCTCCTTAGATAGGTTTATTGGTAGATATTTTATTCTTTTTGTTGCAATGGTAAATGGGAGTGTTTTCTTAATTTCATTTTCAGATTTTTCATCATTAGTGTATAGGAATGCTAGAGATTTCTGTGCATTAATTTTGTATCCTGCTACTTTACAAAATTCATTGATTAGTTCTAGTAGTTTTCTGGTAGCATCTTTAGAATTCTCTATGTATAGTATCATGTCATCTGCAAACAGTGACAGCTTTATTTCTTCTTTTCTGATTTGGATTCCTTTTATTTCTTTTTCTTCTCTGATTGCTGTGGCTAAAACTTCAAAAACTATGTTGAATCATAGTGGTTAGAATGGCAATCTTGTATTTTTCCTGATCTTAGTGGAAATGGTTTCAGTTTTTCACCATTGAGGATGATATTGGCTGTGGGTTTGTCATATATGGCCTTTATTATGTTGAGGAAAGTTCCCTCTATGCCTACTTTCTGGAGGGTTTTTATCATAAATGGGTGTTGAATTTTTCGGAAGCTTTCTCTGCATCTATTGAGTTGATCATATGGTTTTTCTCCTTCAATTTGATAATATGATGTATCACGTTGTTTGATTTGCGTATATTGAAGAATCCTTGCATTCCTGGGATAAACCCCACTTGATCATAGTGTATGATCCTTTTAATGTGCTGTTGGATTCTGTTTGCTAGTATTTTTTTGAGGATTTTTGCATCCATGTTCATCAGTGGTATTGGCCTGTAGTTTTCTTTCTTTTTGACATCTTTGTCTGGTTTTGGTATCAGGGTGAGGTGGCCTCGTAAATGAGTTTGGGAGTGTTTCTTCCTCTGCTATATTTTGCAAGAGTTTGAGAAGGATTGGTATGAGCTCTTTTCTAAATGTTTGATAGAATTTGCCTGCGAAGCCATCTGGGCCTGTGCTTTTTGTTGTTGGAAGATGTTTAATCAGAGTTTCAATTTCAGTGTTTGTGATTAGTCTGTTCATATTTTCTATTTCTTCCTGGTTCAGTCTCGGAAGGTTGTGCATTTCTAAGAATTTGTCCATTTCTTCCAGGTTGTCCATTTTATTGGCATATAGTTGCTTGTAGTGATCTCTCATGATCCTTTGTATTTCTGCAGTGTCAGTTGTTACTTCTCCTTTTTCATTTCTAATTCTATTGATTTGAGTCTTCTCCCTTTTTTTCTTGATGAATCTGGCTCATGGTTTATCAATTTTGTTTATCTTGTCAGAGAACCAGCTTTTAGTTTTATTGAACTCCTGTAGCTTAATTATGCCTGTGAAGATTACTGCACCTTTTTCCAATCACCTTTCCCCACCCTCCCCAAGCTCCCCATACCTCAGAACGCCCTGCTTCTTTATTCTTTATCCTGCAAACCTCCGAAGGTTCTCACCCTCGAGGTGGAGATTCGGAGAATTGTTCTCCCTTCTCATTTGTTGCCCTGGAAATAAATAATCTGCTGCACACCTCAGCTTCTCAGCGGTTTGGCTTGATGTGTGTCAGGTCTTCTAATATATACGACTTGAAGAAGAAGTTTATGGCTAAACTGGAGTTTGAAAACTTAGACCAATGTGGGGCATTGGTCTTCTCCTGCCCTTGGACTCAGACTCATATTGGAACTTACACCATTGGCATCTGCTCTAGACTTAGACTGGAAAAGCCATCTGTTCTTCTGGGTCTTCACCTTGAAAACTCCATATCTTGGGACATCTCAGTTTCTCAGCCTCCATAACCACTTGAGCCAATTCCTTACATTAAAAAAAAAAGTTTCCTGAGTGATCCCTTTTCCTTCTGTAAGCAGATAGTAAATCAGTATTCAAAATTTTTCCTGGGGCTGTTTTTCTTTACTAAATAGTAAACTTTAGGTAACTAAAGTTTGTGTCTTCAAAAAAAGTGTTCTTCCTAAGGTAACATACACTCTTTTGGAAAAGTTTTTAACAATGCAGCATTACTAATTTTAATTACCTGCAGTCTATACTTTCAGAATGTACTTTCTTGAGGTATATATGTCTTATTTTGCTGTTATGTACTCCATCTGGGTAGTTGGTAGTCTGATTTAAAATCAACGAATTGATCTTATTTCCTATGTGCAGAATTAAGAGATAGAGATCACTGGGGAAATCTTTTGTATTAGGAAGGGTTTTTCCTTGAGTTTGTTTCTAACTTATAGCTTAATTTTCCACTCCAAACACAATCATGCTTTTAATCATGGTTTTGCCAGTCTCCTACTAGAAAAATTATATATACATATATCTGAGTATATATATAATATATTTAAACTAGTAAATGTATTTTTTTTAAATCTATTTTTTACATAATAAAAAAGCATGCTTCTGAGTTGTTTCCTATGATGATCTATACTATGGTTGAGTTTGATAATTTTACAGAGTTAACTTTGGGGTGAATAGTCATTTTTTTCCCTAGTATCAGAACATAAAATGTAAAGGGATTGCCATGTCAGAAATTTTTAGGAAAGCACATGGTACAAGAGGTATAGGCCTTGGGTGAATGAGTGAATATCAAGATAAATGAGGATAATATATTTGCTGTTAAAAAATAAGTAAAAGTCCAAACATAATTCCATGTAATTCTATGTGTTCTTCTCATTTTGCGAGTATCAACATCTGAAAACATAATATGAAACAAAAATTAAATGTTTGTTATATTACATTGTCATTATGTATGTGTATATGTGTGTGTGTGGTGGGAGAGAGAGAGGGAGAGAGAGAGAGAAAGAGGCTATAATATGATATCATATGAGTGTCATAACCTAAGTTTCAAGGTCTGCTTAGTAGAGGTCTAGAAAAGTCTGAAGTAAAAGGAATAACAGAACAGGACAAATACTGGGACAGCAGGGAGCAATTCTTTCAGACAAGCAAAATATATACCAAACTGTGATGGTCAAAATAATTATGGGTTCACTGATCTCAGGAAACAAAAGAATGTAGAAATGGGGATTTGGGATAGTAGCAAGGCTGAAATACATGTAAATATGTGATCTTACTAGGAAGTTGCTTTCAATACAAAAAAAGGAGTCTGATATTGAGTCCTTCTACCACGAACATGGTGACAGACTCGAGGCAAAATGATTAGATCCCTTAACAGACATGTTATTGCTGGATGTGAGGAAAGCCAAAGCAAGAATACTGGTCCAAATCAGGTCTTCATCTGATAGATAAAACTATTCTCATAGTGTTAGGGCTTGTGTGTGAGTGTGGGTGTGCATGTGTGCACATATTTCTAAAGATGAGATTCTTTACGTATGTTAATACAAGTCATTTTCAACACTCTTCCATCAATAAAAGCTTCTGTGATGTATATAGGAAAGGCATAAACACTTAAAAGAGAAAATCCCTGAGCAGCTGTCTATAGGAGTGAAGCTGAGTGAGCTGACCTGACTTATCTGAAAAAATAACACTGTCAAATATTTCTGCCTTTTTTTAAAAAAAAAAGATATGTCCTCATTCTCAGGAAAGTCTTTGCCTTTTTCTTACTAAGGACTTTAGGGTATCAACCATGATTAAATAAACAAAACACTCCAGTAGTTTTCCTGGGGCTCATCAAAAAATGACAAGCCTACATTACCAATATTCCTGATTTAAAAGTATTGTTTTGTTAGAGTGACTTTTTCAAAGTGAAGAAGAATTTACAAATTCTTCTTTTAACAACAAATTAAGTGAAAAAATATGTTGAATACAGTAAAATCAATATTGGAATATTCTCATAATTAAATGATTTAAACTCAGAATTGATATCTATGACCCAAAATTGCTTAGAACAGGGTAAAATAAGCAGAGCCAATCTATTAATGTAGTGCTTATCTTGTGGTAAACATACATATTATCTAATTATTTTCAACAAAGTGTTGTGAGGTAGGCATCGTTTTTATTCTCATTTTACACAGGAAAAAACATCTGGCCCTTAGATGGGTGGGATGGAGGAGGTCCAAGAGGGAAGGGATATATGTGTATACACATAGCTGATTCACTTCACTGTACAGCAGAAACTAACAAAACATTGTAAAGCAAATATATCCTGATTAAAAAAAAAATAGAAGTATTAAGCAAGAAACTCTGAAAAGTAAGATATATATTCCAGACTTTGATGCAAATATGTTCTATATAAACAGAAAGGATGTTCTAACAAACATTTATCAACAATATTATGTGCTTGGAAGATTTTAGATGAAACAGATTTGATATCTTTTTTGATAGAGCCTATGGTCTAATGGCTTGCTTCAATTTCAGTGAAAACAGAATTCAATATATAAGGACTACAGTAGAGAGAACATGTACTTAATTTTATCTCATGGAAATGGAATGTACTTTGGAGGATGGGGATCCTACATTTGGTTTTAGAATAATGAGTAGAAATAACCAGTCGAAAATGTTTAACAGCATAAAATCTGAAACCAGACTCTCTAGATTTATATTCCAGCTCCCAGTTCACTAGCTAAGTATGTTAATTAGGATAAATGTGCCTCAGTTCCCTTACATATAAAATGAGATAATAATAGTACATAGATCTTTTGTTAGATTTAAGTGCATTTATATATGCATATTGCTTACAACAGGGCTTGTTTTAGAGAAAAACTATGGAAGTGATTACTATTATTATTATCACTATCACTATTATTACTCCAGACATGACATGCACTAAACACACAGTGTACACACACCCGTAGACATTTAAGTGAAGTCAAGGAGGCAAAAAACAGCATGGTATGTTTATGGAGCCACAAGAAATTTGGTGAATGAGGCATGAAGTAGTAAGAGGGGTTAAGGAGAAGGAGCATAGGGCCAAATCATAGAATGACTTAAATGTTATATTAAAAGACTTCAACTTCGTAACAGGGAACAATTGAACGATCTCAAGCTCTGACATTGGCAGATGTGTTTTTATGTACCACTCCGGGGGGAAACAATTGATTTGAGTGCAGCAGAAGCAGGGGTACCTAGAGGGCTACTGTAATGGTTGAGATGAGAAGTGATGAGGACTTAAGTTGATACAATAATATTAGATACGAATAAAAAGGGGCAAGCACATTTTAGAAACATAAACAGAAGTGTTTGAGTTATTTGATGAGGGTAAAGAAGAGAATTGAAAATTCCTTTAAGATTTTGGTAACACTGAAGTCAATCGTGTTAAAAAAAAATACAAAGGGTACAAAATAAGCAAATTCAGTTTAGCACATCATGCGTGGGCAGGCTTGAGATGCCTGCCTGGCAAGAATGAGGATGCCCAGTATAAAGTAATATACACTACCCTGGATCTATATTTGTTTTTAACCATCCATAGGACTCTAGATATTTGTTTCATAGTTTCTTAAATTTATAAATGTAGAATATGGCCTGCCACAAGAGAAATTTTTCAGGCAGTACAAGTTCTATTGTAATTTTTTTTTTGTTATTGTCAGTGTGATTGTTGTCAAACTCTATATTATGAAAACTCTTGATTTTTAATGAAAATAAATTGAAAATATGCAAATGCTGCTTCAGAATAAACATTTTTGTTAGATGTTTCAGTGAACTTTTAGGAAATGTGTGTTTACTCACTTTGGGGACAGATGAAACACAGAAACAAAGAAATTATCTGAGCTTGCTCCTAGAAGAATTCTTTCTCCAACTGAAAATTCCTCTAACTCCCATTGCAATTTAGTAAAATATACATCCACCTCTTCTGGTACTAAGCATTTTTTAATCTTTTTAAATTTTTTCCACTACTAATCAAAATGGAAACTTTAGGTCTTACACTTTGGTTACTAATTACCTGCTACACTTTATATTACGTGACCATTTTATGATTCAAATTGAATTCAAATAATGAATATAAAATGAGTAGGGCCAGCTTTTCTACAATAGCTCTTTGTATTTTTATTGCCTTTATGTTATTTTTTCTCCTTTGCAATCAAATTTCACTTACAGAATTGGCAAGAGCTAAAAGCTCTGTACTGTGTTCTTTTGACCTTTTATTTATTAAAATGCTTTGGGTACAGATTAATTTACTTTGCAAATATTTATTGTTGTTTCACCTGACTTGAAAAGGGAGCTGTAGGCACTTTGATAAATGAATTGAGAGGTTGTCTGGCTTCTCCATACCTTCTGGAATTACTTTTATCCCTTACTGAAATGATATCTTGCAATTTTCTGCTAGTGTGTCCCTAGGGAAACCGCAGCTGATATTTCTATGAATTCTATTGCTGCAGCAATAGCTCTATTTTCCTTTGCTCTCTGTTAGTGGAGATACATTGTTATAAAAAAAATGTAACCCTCTGAAGCACTGGGTTTCTGTATGTCAAGCCTTTTAGTTATGCATTACAGATAGAAATAAATGAGGTTGAGTTGTAAATAGTCAGGAGAATGGGTCTTTAATCAGTGGGATGTTGTCACAGGATAATTCTTGGTATGCATTATGGTTCTAGCAACTTCTTATCAGACACTCCATTTATCATAGCACTTCCTTAGTTGTGTATGACTCTGACAGTTACCTGGTCCTGTTTTTCTGTAAAGATGCTGGTCTTAGATATAAAGCTCTCTCTTTTATCAGTATAAAAATAAAAGATTTAGTTCAGCTTCAAATTGTACTTGAAAAAAATACAAATGCAATGGATTCCACATGTCACTGTTAAGTCAGGTGAAAAAATAATAGGTGGACTCTTCTATGGGATAACACAGAACCAAGTTAAAGGTGAAATTTCTAGTTGACTGGGTAAAGTCATGAATTTTTCTCACAAACCCACCCAATCCACTGGTTGCCTTCAATATCAAGGGAGGCTTTGTCCAACAACTTCCTGCTTCTTTCCATTAGAAATTCTATGACATTATTTTATTCATTTATTCAACAGATTTGTATTGAAGCCCCACAAATCATTAGATACTGTTCTAAGCTATGAAGATCAGCAGTGAATGTGAACATAGAAAGTCACGGCCCTCATGGGGATTACCCTTTAATGGAACAAAAGACAATGATGAACAATGAATTAAATGCATGAGTGCTAAGAAGGAAATAAATAAATCAGCCTAAACGGGCAGAAAGTGACTGAAAAGTTTTATTTTAAACATAGTAGTCAGGGAATGTCTCTCTGACTGGGTGACATTTTGGGCAGAAACATAATGAAGTAAGGGAACAAGCCCTATAAGATATCTGGGAGAAGAATATTCCATGCAGAGGTAAAAACAATGGCAAAGGCTTGAAGGCAGAATTTCAGGAATAGTTGGTGTGTTCCAGAAATAGCAAGAAGCACAAATGGCTGGAGTTAATGAAGCTAGGAGTAGAGACTAAGTCAGAAAAGGAGAAAAAAGCATGCAATGCTTGAAGGCCAAGAGGAAGACTCTGGCTTTCACTGAAGGAAGTTGGAATCTATTGGCTTTCAGCAAAGTGACATGATAAGACTTTAGTTTTTAAAAGATCACTCTAGCTACTGTAACAAGTAGTGAGACCACATGTTTTGATTTTTACCTGGAGTATTGCCAGGCACAGCAAAATACCAACATATCACCAGGTCCACCATGCTGAGGCTGATGGATTTTTTTTTTTTCATTTATTTTGTCCATTAGAATTTTAATTTTCAGAGTTAGGTTTTTAGTTTAAGATCTTAAATGGGAGTGATTACATGAGAGACATTAATTAGATCTTCATGGACTAAAATAACTGTGTATTTACATAGCAGATCATTTCTCAGGTCAGGATGTCTACCTTTCTTGGTCTGGGGTATCAGAGACCCTTGGTAAATCTACAACATTTTTCCATGGCCTCTTGACAATCACATGTATTACACTTCCCTTTAGTTCATTGATTATATTAAAACTGTTATTTTTGATTCTTATATGTAAACAATTGGTACAATAAAATCAATGAACACCAGAGGGGGAGAACAGAAAATATTTGAAAAGTCCCTTAAAATTTTTCTATAATTCTAAGTCATCTTTATGTGTTATATTCCTTAAAAATTACAGAAGAAAACAGAGTCCAAAATGAGTTTAAAAGTTTATGCACATGTTACTATGGCTCAGAATCTCTGTCCCTGAGATAGATCATAGAAAAGGATCAAAGTCACAGCCCCTCCTTCCCAACTCAAACAGCACCATTTCCCCTCAGCTGAAATGAACAGTACATATTTCCACAGTGGCTTGGTTCTGAGCTGTTGGCAAAACCTCAAGGTGTCATCTAATTATCTAGTAAAACAGGCCAGCTCCTGAGTGTCAGAGACTTTGAACTTTCAAGGAAAACCACCTTCAAAACAATGTGAAAATTGTTACGGGAGAAACTGCTAGGTTTTACACAATATATGTCTCCCCATTTTTCTGTAGAGAATAGAAATTGTAGCTTGGCACAAGGAGCTGACTAGAAGACTACATTGTTCGGCCTTCCTTGCAACTAAGTGTGGTCACATTAAGTGTTGACCCAGGAATATGAGAAGTATGGATGAGTAGAAATTTCAGGTCTTATTCCTAAGAGAAGATTTCCACCATCATTTCCCTTCCTCCTGCATCTTTCTAATAAGAGTACAAGTATGGCAACAAGTAACCTTGGACCTTGTACGTGAGGGTTATGTCACAGAGATGGCAGAACCACAAAATACATGTGCCTGTGTCTATGACACCATGATGCTGATCCATTATCTTGGATCAATTACTCTCCCATCATTACTTTTGAGAAAAATCAACTTGCTTCTTATTTGAGTCACCTTTACTTTGGGTCTTTGTTATAGCACCATGTGTGTAATCTCTTAAAAATAAAAATTAGTGGGGTTTCTAATAAATACATCCATCATTTCAATAAAAACACGACCACCATAGACAAGCCAACTCTATGTCTCTGAAGCTGAGAACACTATTCTAACTTTAAAATCCAGATTAAGAAAACTTTACTACCTTCTTATTTATATAAGATCACCTTCACAAGGTGAAAGGCCTTTTCTGTTTTCTAAGGTGTAGCTACATTCTGTACTTTAAAAAAATTTTTAGATGAATATACTGCCATTATGTATAAACTGATTCCAACAAATCATATATTTTTCCTCACTGAGCTGTATTTAGAACTTGTAATTGTGTCAGAGACCTGACTTTGGTTTGATACAAAAGTGTTTCTAAAAAGTTTGTCTGGGGGCTTCCCTGGTCGCGCAGTGGTTGAGAATCTGCCTGCTAATGAAGGGGACACGGGTTCGAGTCCTGGTCTGGGAGGATCCCACATGCCATGGAGCAACTAGGCCCATGAGCCACAACTACTGAGCCTGCGCGTCTGGAGACTGTGCTCTGCAACAAGAGAGGCTGTGATAGTGAGAGGTCTTTGCACCACGATGAAGAGTGGCCCCCGCTTGCCACAACTAGAGAAAGCCCTGGCACAGAAATGATGACCCAACATAGCAAAAATTAATTAATTAATTAAAAAAAAAAGTTTGTCTGATCAAAAGTCTTTGATCAAGGAAGAGTTTATTTTTGCTGTTTTTTTCTCCCCCTTTAATCTTTTAAGTATGGTTCTAAGTTTTAGCAGGGTTGAAAGAACTTAAAAAATATTTTTAGAGATTAGTTCAAGATGGCAGAGTAGAAGGTCCCACTCCCTCTTGCAAGAGTAGTGCGCTCACTCCCTCTTGACAGAGCACCAGAATCACAACTAACTGCTGAACAATCAACGACAGGAAGACACTGCAACTCACCAAATAAGATACTTCACATTCAAAGACAAAGGAGAAGCCGCAATGAGATGGTAGGAGGGGCACAATCACAATAAAATCAAATTCCATAACCGCTGGATGGGCGACTCACAAACTGGAGAACACTTATACCACGGAAGTCCACCCACTGGACTGAAGGTTCTGAGCCCCTTATCAGGCTTCCCAACCTGGGGGTCTGGCAATGGGAGGAGGAATTCCCAGAGAATCAGACTTTGAAGCCTGGCAGGATTTGATTGCAGAACTTTGACAGGACTGGGGAAAACAGAGACTCCACTCTTGGAGGGCACACAGAAAATAGTGTGCACATCGGGACCTAAGGGGAAGGAGCAGTGATGCCATAGAGACTGAACCAGACCTACCTGCTAGTGCTGGAGGGTCTCCTGCAGAGGCAGGGTTGGGAGGTGGCTGTGGCTCATTGTGGGGACAAGGGCACTGGCAGCAGAAGTTCTGGGAAGTACTCCTTGGCATGAGTCATCTGGTCCGCCATTAGCCCCACCAAAGAGCCTGTAGCCTCCAGTGCTGGGTCACATTCAGCTAAACAACAGACAGGGAGGGAACTCAACCCTACCCATCAGCAAACAAGTGGATTAAAGTTTTACTAAGCTCTTCCCAACAGAGCAATGCCCAGCTCTACACACCACCAGTCCCTCCCATCAGAAAGTTTGCACAAGCCTCTTAGATAGCTTCATCTACCAGAAAGCAGACAGCAGAAGCAAGAAGAACTACAATCCTGCAGCCTGTGGAACGAAAACCACAGTCACAGAAAGATAGACAAAATGAAAAGGTAGAGGACTATGTACCAGATGAAGGAACAAGATAAAACCCCAGAAAAACAACTAAATGAAGTGGAGAAAGGCAACTTCACTCCACTATTCAAAAGAATTCAGAAGAATGACAGTGAAGATGATCCAGGACCTCAGAAAAGAATGGAGGCAAAGATTGAGAAGTTACAAGAAATGTTTAACAAAGACCTAGAAGAATTAAAGGACAAACAAACAGTGATGAATAATACAATAACTGAAATGAAAAATGCACTAGAAGGAATCAATAGCAGAATAACTGAGGCAGAAAAGCGGACAAGTGACCTGGAAGACAGAATGGTGCAAATCACTGCCGTGAAACAGAATAAAGAAAAAAGAATGAAAAGAAATGAAGACAGACTAAGAGACCTCTGGGACAATATGAAACACACCAACATTTACATTATAGGGGTCCTAGAAGGAGAAGAGAGACAGAAAGGACCTGAGAAAATATTTCAAGAGATTATAGTTGAAAACTTCCCTAATATGGGAAAGGAAATAGCCACCCAAGTCCAAGAAGCACAGAGACTCCTAGGCAGGATAAACCCAAGGAGAAACATGCCAAGACATACGGTAATCAAATTGACAAAAATTAAAGACAAAGAAAAATTATTAAAAGCAACAAGGGAAAAATGACAACATACAATAAAACTCCCATAAGGTTAACAGCTGATTTCTCAGCAGAAACTCTACAAGCCAGAAGGGAGTGGCATGATTTATGTTAAGTGATGAAAGGGATGAACCTACAACCAAGATCACTCTACATGGCAAGGATCTCATTCAGATTTGACAGAGAAATTAAAACTTTACAGACAAGCAAAAGCTAAGAGAATTCAGCACCACCAAACCAGCTCTACAACAAATGCTAAAAGAAATTCTCTAAGTGGGAAACACAGAGTAGAAAAGGACCTACAAAACAAACCCAAAACAATTAAGAAAATGGTAATAGGAACATACAGATTGATAATTACCTTAAATGTGAATGGATTAAATGCACCAACCAAAAGACACAGGTTCGCTGAATGAATACAAAAACAAGACCTGAATATATGCTGTCTAAAAGAGACACAGTTCAGACCTAGGAACACATACACTGAAAGAGAGGGAATGGAAAAATATATTCCATGCAAAAGGAAATCAAAGAAAGATGGAGTAGCAATGCTCATATCAGAAAAAATAGACTTTAAAATAAAGACTGTTACAAGAGACAAAGAAGGACACTACATAATGATCAAGGGATCAATCCAAGAAGAAGATATAATAATTATAAATATATATGCACCCAACATAGGAGCACCTCAATACGTAAGGCAAATGCTAACAACTATAAAAGAGGAAATCAACAGTAACACAATCTTAGTGGTGGACTTTAACACCTCACTTACAACAAAGGACAGATCAAGCAGACAGAAAATTAATAAGGAAACACAAGCTTTAAATGATACAATAGACAAGATAGTATTTTGTGTGTGTGTGTGTGTTTTTTTTTTTTTTTGCGGTACACGGGCCTCTCACTGTTGTGGCCTCTCCCATTTCGGAACACAGGCTCCAGACGCGCAGGCTCAGCGGCCATGGCTCACGGACCCAGCCGCTCCGCGGCATGTGGGATCTTCCCGGATTGGGGCACGAACCCGTGTCCCCTGCATCGGCAGGCAGACTCTCAGCCACTGCGCCACCAGGGAAGCCCGACAAGATAGTTTTAATTGATATTTATTGGACTTTCCATCCAAAAACAGCAGATTACACTTTCTTCTCAAGTGTACACAGAATATTCTCCAGGATACATCACATCTTGAGTCACAAATCAAGCCTTGGTAAATTTAAGAAAATTGAGGTCATATCAAACATCTTTTCTGACCACAATGCTATGAGACTAGAAATAAATTGCAGGGGAAAAAAAAGTAAAAAACACAAACACATGGAGGCTAAACAATATGTTACTAAATAACCAATAGATCACTGACGAAATCAAACAGGAAATCAAAAAATTCCTAGAGACAAATGACAACAAAAACACAGCGATCCAAAACCAATGGGATGCAGCAAAAGCGGTTCTAAGAGGGAAGTTTATAGCAATATGATCCTACCTCAAGAAACAAGAAAAATCTCAAATAAACAATCTAACCTTACATGTAAAGGAACTAGAGAAAGAAGAACAAACAAAACCCAAAGTTAGTAGAAGCAAAGAAATCATAAAGATCAAAGCAGAAATAAATGAAGTAGAAACAAAGAAAACAATATCAAAAATCAATAAAATTAGAATCTTTAGCCAGACTCATCAAGAAAAAGAGGGAGAGGACTCAAATCAATAAAATCAGAAATGAAAAAGGAGAAGTTTAAATGGACACGACAGAAATAGAAAGACTCATAAGAGATTACTACAAGCAACTCTATGCCAATAAAATGAACAGCTTGGAATAAATGGACAAATTCTTACAAAGGTACAACCTTCCAAGACTAAACCAGGAAGAAACAGAAAATATGAACAGACTAATCACAAGTAATGAAATTGAAACTGTGATTAAAAATCTTCCAAAAAACAAAAGTCCAGGACCAGATGGCTTCACAGGTGAATCCTATCAGTCATTTAGAGAAGAGTTAACACCCATCCTTCTCAAACTCTTCCAAAAATTGCAGAGGAAGGAACACTCTCAAACTCATTCTACCAATCACCCTGATACCAAAATCAGAAAAAGATACTACAAAAAAAAGAAAATTAGAGACCACTATTGCCAATGAATATAGATACAAAAATCTGCAACAAATACTAGCAAACAGAATCCAACAACATATTAAAAGGATCATACACTATGATCAAGTGGCATTTATCCCAGTGATAAAAGGATTCTTCAATATATGCAAATCAATCACTGTGATATACCATATTAACAGATTGAAGAATAAAAAAAACATATGATCAACTCAGTAGAGGCAGGAGAATCTTCTGACAAAATTCAACACCCATTTATGATAAAAACTCTCCAGAAAGTGGGCACAGAGGGAACCTACCTCAACATACTAAAAGCCATATATGACAAACTCACAACAAATATCATTCTCAATAGTAAAAAACTGAAAACACTTCCTCTAAGATCAGGAATAAGACAAGGATGTCCACTCTGTCCATGATTATTCAACATAGATTTGGAAGTCTTAGCCACAGCAGTCAGAGAAGAAAAAGAAATAAAAGGAATACAAATTGCAAAAGAATAAGTAAATCTGTCACTGTTTGCAGATGACAGAATACTATACATAGATAATCCTAAAGGTGCCACCAGAATATTATTAGAGCTAATCAATGAATTTGGTAAATTTGAAGGTACAAAATTAATGCACAGAAATCTCTTGCATTCTTATACACTAGCAGTGAAAGATCAGAAAGGGAAATTAAGGAAACAATCCCATTCACCATTGCAACAAAAAAGAATAAAATACCTAGGAATAAACCTACAAGGAGGTAAAAGACCTGTACTCAGAAAAGTATAAGAAGACACTGATGAAAGCAATCAAAGATGATACAAACAGATGGAGAGATATACCATGTTCTTGGACTGGAAGAACCAAAGTTGTGAAAATGACTATACTACCCAGATCAATCTACAGATTCAGTGTCATCCCTATCAAATTACCAGTGGCATTTTTTATAGAACTAGAACAAAAAAAACTTAAAATTTTTATGGAGGTACAAAAGACCCTGAAGAGCCAAAGCAATCTTGAGGGCAAAAAAACAGAACTGGAGGAATAAGGCTCCCTGAATTCGGACTATACTACAAAGCTACAGTAATCAAGACAGTATGGTACTGTCACAAAAACAGAAATATAGATCAATGGAACAGGATAGAAAGCCCAGAGATAAACCCATGCACCTGTGGTGAACTAATATATGACAAAGGAGGCAAGTAGATACAATGGAGAAAAGACAGCCTCTTCAATAAGTGGTGCTGGGAAAACTGGACAGCTACGTGTAAAAGAATGAAATTAGAACTCTCCCTAACACCATACACAAAAATAAACTCAAAATGGATTAAAGACCTAAATATAAGACCAGACACCATAAAACTGTTAGAGGAAAACATAGGAAGAACACTCTGATATAAATCACAGCAAGATCTTTTTTTGACCCACCTCCTACAGCAATGGAAATAAAAACAAAAATAAACAAATGGGACCTAATGAAACTTAAAACCTTTTGTGCAGCAAAGGAAACTATAAACAATATGTAAAGACAACCCTCGGAATGGGAGAATATATTTGCAGACAAATCAATGGACAAAGGATTAATCTCCAACATATATAAACAGCTCATGCAGCTCAATATTAAAAAGACAAACAACCCAATCAAAAAATGGGCAGAAGACCTAAATAGACATTTCTCCAAAGACATACAGATAGCCAAGAGATACATGAAGAGCTGCTTAACATCACTAATTATTAGAGAAATGCAAATCAAAACTACAACAAGGTATCACTTCACACTGGTTAGAATGTGCATCATCAGAAAATCTACAAACAACAAATGCTGGAGAGGATATGGAGAAAATGGAACCCTTGTATGCTGTTGGTGGGAATGTAAATTGATACAGTCACTATGGGGAACAGTACGGAGTTTCCTTAACAAAGTAAAAACAGAATTACTATATGAACCAGCAATCCCACTGCTGGGCATATACCCAGAGAAAACCATAATTCAAAAAGACACATGCGCCCCAATGTTCATTGCAGCACTATTTACAATAGCCATGTCATGGAAGCAACCTACATGCCCAATGACAGACGAATGGATAAAGAAGATGTGGTACCTATAAACAATGGAATATTACTCAGCCATAAACAGGAATGAAATTGGGCCATTTTCAGAGATGTGGATGGATCTAGAGATTGTCACACAGAATGAAGTAATTCAGAAAGAGGAAAACAAGTATCGTATATTAACGCATACATGTGGAATCTAGAAAAATGGTACAGCTGAACCGGTTTGCAAGGCAGAATAGAGACACAGATGTAGAGAACAAATGCACGGACACCAAGGGGGGAAAGCGGGGTGGGGGTTGTGGGTTGAATTGGGAGATTGGGATTGACATATATACACTACTATGTATAAAATAGATAACTAATAATAAAAAAAGTGTTTTTAAACTTTCTAATGCTATTATTACAGTTTACTGGACATGATTCTACTCCCCTGTGGTTGTTGTCAGTGAAAATCTTATGTAGTGTGCCTCATTGGTTTCTATTTCATCTTCAGTTATTTGGACCTGTCAGCAATTTATAACCTCAAGTTTTCTTTGTTTTCTTAATCAACACCTCCAAACACACACACAGACACACACACACACACACACACACACTTATCTCACTCTGCTTTGTCTAGTATGTGTATGTGGGTATGCAATTGCAACTGTGAGTACCTGGAGAGTAGGTACTGTGTTTTGGTCTTATTTATTTATTTCCTGCATAGTTTCTACAGTACTTGACAGAGTAAATTCCAATAAATATTTATTAAATTTAATTAGAATGGGAAGAATTCACTAAAAAAAAAAAATCACCAAACTATTGTGACTGAATTTTGAAGTGACGCTCAAGGAGATGAAATTCATTTATGTATCAAACTTCTCTCTTTTGGAAACTAACTAAAGCTCAAGTTATTCATATATGAACACGCTATCATCTAGAATCATTTTCTTGAATTAATTATCTTACAAAACATGGGTTTCTCAGGTGCAAACAAATACTAAGTGTGCCAAAGTATACTCTAAGTAAAGTGAAACTTACTCTTAATTCTACTGTAATTATTTTGAGTTTCACTGCTGATTTACAAGTATTCACCATAGAAAATGCATATTATATATATTATATATTACATAATCTGATATAGAGTAAGGAGAATTTTCATAGCTTAATTTATTGAAAAAAATTAAAATTACTTTTTTTGCTCATATTACATAAACATAATACAATGGCATCATCATAGAATTTGTGATTTAGGGGGAAGCAATGAAATTCATACTTTCAATCATATAATGAGGAAATTAGGACTTAGAAAGGAGTATTGATTGTCCAGAAGCAAGTATACATGCAGGATGAGAGTCAAGAGTTTTAAAAAACTAGCTATTATTTATTGAGCAGATAGTATATTCCATCATATTAGATATGTTCTAGGGAGACAGATTATTGTTGTGGTATTATGTTATTGATTATTAAAGGAAGCCTCTGGAGCAAAATTGTTTAAGTCTTAATCCTGGCTCTTCAATCTAGTAACAGTGTTATCTTAGGCAAGTTCCCTACCCTCTTTATGTCTTATTTTCCTCCTCTGTAAAATAGGGTATATACTAGTACCTTACTAACTGAGTTACTGTGGGGATTAAGGAAGTGAATAATTGTGATACACATAGTTTTACATAGTGTCATTCATATAATAAGTTTTAGATGATTATTAGCTATTTTTATTATATAGATCATATTTAATGTTCAAAACAATTGAACTTATCTCCATATTTTATATAAGACTACTGAGGCTCTGAAAAGGTAACTTACTTAAAATCACAAAATGTGTATGTGCTTCACTTGGAATTCAAATATTCTTTTGACACAAAAGCTCTTTTTAAAAAAAAATATATTAAAGGTATGATTTCCTGTACTCTAAACAATTTTCACTGAAAGTATCATTTGACCTGCATTATGCAGTTAATAGCTTTTGTTTTATGGCAATAGTTTAAATACAATAGTCAAACATGGAATAAAATGGGATGCTAGACACCTGACGGTTTCAAATTGCTGAAAATAATCTTACCCATCAGATACTTTGTTTTCCTTGATTAGAGCAAAATATCACACAAAAGATTTTGGTTTGTTTATAATTACTCTGGGGTTTTCTTTATGTTGTTATTGCTAATACAGAGAAATTTTGCTGTTAGAATTAATATAATGTTAACTGGAATGTTTTTCTGGTAAAATCAATTGGCCTATGATTTCTGATTTCCCAACATTTGGTTCAGTAATTTTTCTTACATCAACCAAACTTTGAAGCTTTGAGAAACATTTATTGCCTAAATTATGTTACAGCAAATTATGTCTTTTTGATTACTATTGTATATACCTGCATGAAAACAAAATAAAAAATCAATATATGATGTGTATTAACAAAGAAATAAAGTTCTTAAAAATACATCCCCCTTGTGGATCAGTGTGGTAGATGTTGCTAAGTTTTGGTGATTGTTAAATAAAGGGTCTCATGAATTATTTAGTACAAAGAACAAGTAATATATTGCTGGTATAATCTTAAGTTGAATACATTTCATCATGTTCTCTATAATTATATTTGAACCTAACTATATCTAAACACATGTATTATTTAAAGATACCACCTCATAAATGAAGGCAAGCAGCTTACTGGCAAATCAAGACTGCATTTCACAGATCAGTTTTTCTGAGTCAAAGAAGTATTGAACCCTCTCTGGGATTTTGCCATTCAAAGAGGCAATAAAAGGTTACTGCTTCAGTCTTTTCTTTCACACCTGTAGAGAAAACTATGGTCATGCTGGAGTAATAGCATAGGACAAAATGAAAAAAAAAAACCAGTGTCTTCCTTTCTCAAATTCACCTTTATTTTAATTTTCAATTAAAAAGATCAATGCAGTGTTTATATTTAAATTTCTGTGGTCAGCTTGAAACATGTGTTTTTTCTCTTTTCCAGTTCATTATGTTATTAGCAATGAGAGCAGACAATAACTAATCATTTTTCAAATCTTTAAAGGTTTTTTCTTTAGTAGCATTTGAGAGGTGATAAATTAGAAGTGTTAACATACTGAAAATTAAGCATGGTGATCATATCATTGATACATATTCTTGAAAATTTCATAGCGGTTATTGAGTGAATCCTTACCATATTACTTGAATATAAAGTTTTACAAAGGATCAGCATCACCGTAAGATTATGTGTTTTTCAAAATCATTAATATTCAAAGTGTTTTTATAATAAAGTATTCAAATAAAAATATCTTGGGGAAATTTGAAGAACGATGTGTTATTGTAAAACGTAACTTCTGGACAAAATAGACTGGAAGATCATATGTTACCAAGTATAAATTTTTCTGGGTTTTAGGATCATTTATAAAACAACCGCAATTTCTTACCCTGTTTTATTGCTTCTCCTTCCTCAGTAAACCTCCTTCAGCTGCCCATTAGCTCAGCCTCATTGCTCTCTCTCAAAGCTGCCGTGTGGTGGGAGGCTGAATAATGGTCCCCAGACCCTGGGGATTAGATTCCTAATCCTTGGAATGTCTAAATGTTACCTTATAAGAACAAAAGATCTTTGCAGGTGTGATTAAATCAAGGAGTTCAGGATCTTGAGATGAAGAGGTTATCTTGGACTATCTGTGTGGACCCTAGATATAATCACAAGTATCTGTTTAGGAGGAAGCCAGAGGGAGATTTAACAGAAACAGAAGTGAATGTGACCATGAAGGCAGAGATAGCAGTGATTTGGCCACAAGCACCAAGGATGCCAGTAGCATCAGAAGCTACAAGAGGCAAGAAATGTATTGTACCTTAGAGTAGCCAGGGGGGAGGACAGCTCTGCTAACACCTTTTGGTTCAGTGATACTAATTTTGGACTGCCGGCCACAAGTTGTTTTAGGCCATCCAGTTCATAGTAATTTGTTATAGCAGCAACAAGAAATAAATATACACGCTCACTACTGTTCCTGTTTTCCCTCACTTAGAACTTCACTCCATTTCTCCTTGACCTAGTAAATTTTATTTTTTCTGCAAGTATCATTCATCACGGTACTTGATAACATCTACCCTAAACTTTCTCCTGCTATATCAGCCCTCACTTATCTCCTCATCCCCTCATTTTTTAACACTTTTGCCACACAAATTCACCCTTAGTTCACAGTCTTGTAATTGATTTTTCAATTCAATTGATATTTAATAATTATTTTCTTAAATTTTATTGCACTTGCCTTCAGCTTACAATATATCTATTACTTCTATAGAGCTCATGGTTCCTACAATGTTGATCACTCCTAAGGTATTCAATATATTTCACATCAATCAAAAGCTTTCCAACTTTGCTCTGTTCTTTTGCCATTCTAATCTCTCCATGTGTCTATTTTTCTACTCATCATTGTGATTCTCTTTGTCTTATCCTCTGATCTTCTATTTAAATGGCAATCTTGGTTTTCATTTTTGATGAAAAATCATTTTGTGGGTTTTAAATGTCATGTTTGAATCCAAATTCTCAACACCGGCAAACTCTTCAGCAATGAAGAGGCTATACATATTCAAGAGAATAGAAATTTGGATAGCTACCCACTCTGTTTTGATTGCCAACATATACTTGGCATTTAGGAGATTGTCTAAAGCTGTGGCCACATAACAATATTATCTGTAAGTGAACTACAGGCTTTATTCCCAGTTGGCTCTTTTGTGTACAAAGACATAGCTGGAGACAAAAGGATTGGTTTGAGCATGGCCCCATATGCATGTTCTCACTGGTTAAACCATGAAGGAATCAGTCATACTAACTACTTTGATGCCTCAGTTTCTAAGATAAATAGACTGAAGGAAATTAAGTGTGGGTGTTTGTGAAGTTTAATGATTCCAGACGAAGGAAGCTAATGCTGTTCTAAGGGGGGAAAATGTACTAATTAATCAGATCCTTGAGACAGAAGAATAGAGCCCTTTGAATAAATTTAATTGTCCCAATAGGCTAAATGAACAGAGAAGAAAAATATTGATTTGACTGATGACCTCATTTTGACAAGTGACAGAAATTTGGTTTCTGAATATTATATAGCTAGCTTATTTGGCAGATTATCTCTATATCTTATAGTTTAATATCATATAGATGTAATCATAGACTGAGCACACAAACACATGCTTTAATCATACATGACACACACATATGACAAAACATACAGCTTGTAAAGAAATGATCAACAATATGAAACTTAATAATTGCTCTAGAGGTAGGGGAAAAGTGTTTTACCTCTCTCTTCCATAAAAATCTCCCATTGTTCAATCTTGATTGAAAAGCATTTAGTAGCATAGTAAAAAGGAAAGGAAGAGAAGGCTGTAAAACTTGTAGGGGAGACAGGGACAGCAAGTAGACAGAGGCTCTTGTTGCAGTGGGGCACTTCATGAAGCATACAAATAAAATTCTTGAGAGAAAGAGTCTCACTGTTTCAAGACTTTGCACTTACCATAGAGAAAATGGTGTGCATGGCAACATCATGGTGAATGGAAAAAGTCCAAGATTTAGAAAAGAAATATTTTCAAACACTGCAAGCGTGAATGATACACATGCTGAAAAATTGTTTCTCTCCATAAAAGTTATTTTGATGTCTCCCTACCAAAACCCTTCCACCCTATTTTTGTCAGTTTTTTAGAATTTCTCATCTGTTCTTTTCCATTTCTGAATCTTTGCAATTTTCTGCTACAATAGCTTTATCTGCAATGTTAAAAAGTAAAATACATTGACTGAAAATTTTATATATAAGTGTACACTAGAACTACTGATTTAGAATTCATTATGCAGCAACCAGAAAAGATTATTTAGCACAGTATGGTGTCCTGTCTTCAGAAATAATTTTCCTCCTATTAGCTTCTCTATCGTTTCCTATTTGTTTTCATCATAGCTGCAAATGCATATAAACTTCTTGTTTATTTGGTTCAGAAGTTGGGTGGTTCTGGTTGTCAATAGCTGACCCATCGCTTCCACTTTTGTAAATGAGCACCTCAGCCCCAAGCCTGCTCATATCATCAGCTATGCTTCATTGAACACACTGGTGAGTCTCACAGTCCCTGGGTTCTTTCTTTCAGAGATAGGCTGCTTTTGCTAAGCAATATATGTATGTTATCTCTCATTTCAAACCCCTTCCTTCCGCATATCAAGGCCTAGCATTCATCTTATCAGAAGAGTCAACAAAGAAGTGGAAAATATAGTTTAGAGAGTAGGGAAAACACAATTTTCACTTTTTATATGAAATGCATGAGGTTGGTCTGGCTGGTCATGAAAATTTAAAATATCCCTTTACTTGTGTTAGATATCCCCAAGGTAGATACCTCCAGTAAAATTTGGCTTTCATGGATTCCCTAAATAGGAAGAGAATTTTGGAGTCTTATATGAGGTGTAGAAAGTTATGATAATGACACCCCCCTCTTAAGATTAAGTCATCATTTCATTTTCTTGGATTTTCAGATGGTTAACTGAAGCCACAAAGAAGAAAGGGTTTCAAGCTGTCACTAATCTTTTGTTCTGGTGAAGCCAGGGTGCAATTGAAAATCTTCCCTTTATGGAACATTGATCACTTTTCTAGCTTTGTGTAGGAACTTTATATATGAACAGAAAATGAGAGTCTGAGACCTGTAAGATTAAGGTATTCAAGTACTTCACCCTATTGTTTATTGGGACATCAAGGATATTCATAAGTGTGTTTTATCTTCCTGTGGGAAACCCTGTTCTGGGTCATTTGAGGTTACAGACATATGTCAGAGATATTGTAGGTTCAGTTCCAGACCACTGCAATAAACCAAATATTGCAATAAAGCAAGTCACATGAATTTTTTGGTTTTCTGAGGTGCGTAAAAGTTATGTTTATGCTATGTGTAGTCCATTAGATGTGCAATAGCATTGTGTCTAAAAAGAAATGTTCATACCTTAATTAAAAATACTTTATGGCTAAAAAATTCTTATTATCATCTGAGCCAGTGAGTCATATAACATCAAAGATCACTGACCACAGATCATAACAAATATAATAATGAAAAAGTTTGAAAGATTGTGAGAATTACCAAAATGGGACACAGAGATAGGAAGTCAGTAAATGCTATTGGAAAAATATCACCGATAGACTTGCTTGACACAAGGTTGCCACAGACCTTCAATTTGTAAACTACACCACATCTGTGAAGCACAGTAAAACAAGGTATGCTTATACAGTGTTCATAAATTTTAGAAGAGATGTTCTCTGTTTACTCACTAAAAATGAAATATTAAATGGGTTACTGTTTTGTTTCAGCTCCTCCACAACTCCTCTAGCGTCCACAGCCACACCAAGTTGAAAGAGTGAGGAGAAGGAGAAGGGCATCAGGCGATTTCCCAACGAAGCTCAACCTCTCATCATATTCCTGGAGGGAAGCCTGAGCAGAGAATTTCACTGCCTGGGGTTTCAGCCTAAATTTCCTTATCAGATATCCCTTTCTGAGTTTCAATTCTCAGATGCTCATCTATCTGGACAGTCTTCTCAACCACTCTCCAGGTCATTCTGTAAACCTCAGACCACATTCTAGGTTCCAGTAAGTTTTGTTTTTTTTTTTCTCTCCCTTTATTTGCACAGTTATTTTTCTGTGGTCAGATATTTCTGTTTTTCCAATTCTCGGTTGTTACCTAATTTTGTTTTTAATGATGCAGAGTTTTGTCCTCATGACTTCTCTATCTTCCAGATATTATTAGGAGGTATTATTCACATTAAAAGGGGTGTCACTTTGTTGTTATTGTCATCATTGTTGTTTTATCACAGTCAATCATAGTTGGTGAGAGGGAAGGGAAACAGAATAGAAACGAAATAGAACTAATGTTTCTTTTAATGTGACCTGGGGGAAAAGAAAATGAGTCAAGGTTCACTGAGACTTTAGTGTTTCATTCTTTCTGGTAGGAATAAAGCACTTCAGTTGCAAGATAGAAAAGTTAACAGAGGTAAAGTTATACAGTGTTTGTATTGTGGGGGAAGTTGGCAAAACAGCTCTAGTGAATGCTGAGTTTTCCAGTTAACAAAACGTTGCTGAGTATTTTTTATAAAGGAATTTGAAGTTGTTCTCATTAAAATCATTTAAAATATGTAAGTACCTGCCAGGTTGGAAGGAACTGAAATCTGAGACAGGTAAATGTGTGACAGTGTTACTCAGTGTGGACAGTCACTGAGTTAGTCAGTCACTCAGTAAGCATGGAGTAAATAAGTCTTCCCTAAGATAATGCATCATAAAGCTACTATTGGGTATTCTAACTTTAGAGAATTATGTAATTCTAATCATCTCTTTCTACTCATTATAGTATCGACAGTTAAATATATATTTTCATCCTCTTTTCAAGTTGATAATTTAGTTTTATTCATTTACTATTCATGCTTATGAAAATTTTTTTAATTAACCTTTTATATTCGTATCAGAAAAACATTGGCCATAGATATGGCTCAGATCTAAGCTGGGCTAAATGGACTTTAATTTGGACATATCATGTTTCACTGTCAGAGGATCTCCTGTCATTGGATCATATTGTTGAAGATTCCACAAATTATTAAATTTAACGTTTCTGCTATTGAATGGTTACAAAATACACCATATGCAAATTATCTGACTATGTATTATGCCATATGAGTGTGTACACACACAGCCAAGCACACTTTCCATGCTCTGTAGCAATATGGAATAAGTTACTAACTAAATTTAAAAGTATTTATGTTTAAAAATCCCAAATGAGTCTGTTAATACAAAGTATTTAAGATAGTGCTCTTAAAATCTTTCATTTAGAATTAGAACAATAAAAATATCTAGATTAAAAATGCAAAAAAACCCCAAATCTAGAACTGAGATTTCCCAAGTTTCTTTGAAACAGAAGTAAAAGCTATCTTCCTATCAATATAGAGTTATTGTTTATCTACTCCAAATCTTTAAAAATGTCTTTTTATGAAATTCTGAAAGGGAGATTTTAAGAAAGTCTCTTTTTTTGCCGTACGCGGACCTCTCACTGTTGTGGCCTCTCCTGTTGCGGAGCACAGGCTCCAGACGCGCAGGCTCAGGGGCCATGGCTCATGGGCCCAGCCGCTCCGCGGCATGTGGGATCTTCCCAGACCGGGGCACAAACCTGTGTCTCTGCATCAGCAGGCGGACTCTCAACCACTGTGCCACCAGGGAAGCCCAGGAGAACCTCTTGGACAGAAAGAAAGGCTGGAGAAGCCTATTCCACTCGTGAGGGGAGCACGTGTGCTGGTTTGCCAACAGTTAGGGTGGAAAGAGTTTGAACTGGCAGCCGCTGCCTCCCCGCACTCCCCAATCCAAATGGTGTGAATAACTTGGCCCTGCTCACTCCACACCACAGCCTAGCACACAACCTGGACCAGTTGGGCCCTGGAAAAAGACTCAGTCTAGCCATGCAGAGACAGACCGGCGGGCCTGGGCTATGATCCAGGTGGGGTGGAGATGGCCATTGTCAGCACTCACTGGGGCAGCACTACGGGAGCACCGCTGCGGTCTCCCAGCCCAGCAAGAGTGCTCCAGCCCCACGCACTCCACTTTAATATCCCAGTAAATTTTTCCATGATATATGGAAATTATCCATCTATAAATGGATAAATTATCAGTGATGAGCATTATACATTCATGCAAATTCTGGACATATTTTTTAAGATTTGGAAGTAATAAGTTCTGAGAGCCATCCTTAATAAACATTCTGCCTTATATATTATGTTTATGCACATTTAAAACATTAAGAATTTTTCAATGAACCTAGCTTCGCAATTTAGGGCATTCAAATGTTTTGTTGTTTCATTTTATTTATTCTATCAGTCCTAACCAAGCACTATTGCTTTGTGGTGGGAGACAGGGGCTTAGAGATGTTTTAAGTGTGTTTGTTTATGAAATCGACTATGTGTCTGGGAAACTTGTCTGTTCTTTAATGCAAACTTCACATGATCATAGAAATCAAAAAAATTAGAAAACTAGCAGCATCTTTAGGGTATATGACTTCTGTACCAAATAATAAGTCCCTGTCATTTCTATTCTGTGGTTTTATTACACACGTGATTACAAAATGAGACAGGGGTTAGGTGTGTGCTCTTTTGTGCTATTATCAAAGGCATGTTACCTCATAGATTCCAATATTTTTCAAAAAAAATAATACAATTATTTGGTTACCTTACTCTGTCTCTCTCAATTCAAGAAAAATCCATTTTGGAAAGTATATAAGTAGATACCCTTCTATCAAACAGTAAGCAGTGCCATCAATTAATTGACCTTTTAACGACCTGCTATGTGATGGTCACTGAAATAGGAAATGGTGGACAAAACTGCCACAATCTCTGCTTGTAAATTTTTAACTGGAAAACTCAGATTTAACAAATAATTATTATAATTATTTAAATAATTACTTATGTGCCTGTGCTCTAAAGGGATATGTACAGGACTTTCTATAAGCCTAAATACAGGAGAACTAACTTAGCCTTGGGACATAGGAGTCAATGGAAAAAAGTTTCCTTAAGGAAATTATTTTTGTATTCGCATCTTTATTGGAGTATAATTGCTTCACAGGAAATGATTCTGAGAGTAGACCTGAATGTTAAGGGACTAGACCTTATCATTCAGGTCTAGTCTCTCACTGAGGTGAGAGAAAGCATGATGGGTTTTAGATGCTGAAGTATGATGTTTTAGGTATTGTAAGAAGTTTAAATTAGCTTGAGAAAAGAATATAAAGGACTTACTTAAATAGGTAAGTTTGGAAACATAAGCAAAACTCAGATCATGTTAGAATTCCTAGGATCTATTAAGTATTTTCACTTAAATCAACACTGGATATCTATTGAAGAGTATTAAACTGAGGCACGGCGTGAAGAGGCTTACATTTTAAGAAGTCCTCATTGGATTGGGGTGGAGAAGTGAGTGGCTATATGAAGACCAATTATAATACTACTGCTATAGCCTAGTCTAAAGTGGTATGGTAGTAATGGTAGAACTTTCACAGAGATTCTTTAGCTGAGAATATTCAATTTTTGTTCATCTCAAATTGAAGCAATATTTCTTCAAGAGCTAGTACACAGCTAAACAAATTTACTAGGTTCCTTGGCAGTGAGGTAAAGTCATACAACTGTGGGCCAGCCAAGGAAATACGTGTGAAAGTGATTGGCACCTATTCCAGTCTTGGCTCGTGAAACTATCACACCTGTGTTCCTCTGTACTTCTTCACAGGAGTTGTAGCAAACAAACTGTTGAATATGCCAGAGCCTACATCAAGTTGGATCACTGCCAACTTTTTCTCCTGTCCGGTATTATCAGAAGAGCAAAAATGTAGCACATTTGGGGACTACTTATTACATCAGTTAGGCTATGCTAACTAATATACAACCTTGGATTTAATTTTAAAAAATAAGTTGTTATAAGAAACAATTCACCAATGCTGTTTGCATATATTGTTTGCAATATATCCTTATGTTATTTTTCAAAAGGCAGCTTTACAGGGGTAAAATATACTATTTTAGCTTCCTACGACTCCTATAGCAAATTATTACAAACTGGGTGGCTTATAGAACTTTATTCTCTCACAGTCTGGAAGCTAGAAGTTTGAAATCAAGATGGCAGTAAGGTTGGTTCCTTCTTGAGGCTCTGAGGATAAAACTTTTTTATGATTCTCTCCTAGCTTCTGGTAACTGCCAGAAATCTTTGACACTTCTTGGTTTACAGCTCTATCACTCTTGTCTCTGAGTGGCATTCTCTCTGACTGTCTCTGTACCTGTGCCTTCACATGGCCTCTTATAAGGACACTGGTCATTAGATTTAGGGAATACCTTAATCCAGTATGATCTCATTTTAACTTGATTACATCTGCAGACAAAGACCCTATGGCCAAATAATGCCAAATTCACAGATACCAGGGGCTGGGACTTCAACATCTCCTTTAGGGGAACACAATCCAACTGATGACATATACATACAACAAAATTCAGCCATCATGAAAATATAATTCTTTGGCATTTACTATAGAAAACATAGTATGTAAACAACATCATACTCATAATATACAATACTTTCATCACCCCCAACAGCTTTCTTCTGACACTTTTCAGTCAATACACCACTGATGTCAGTACCTAGCAATCACTAATCTGCTTTCTCTCACTATAGTTTTGTCTATTCTAGTATTGTCTATTCTAGTATGTCAGATTAATGAATCATAGATTATAAAATACTTTGTGCCTGGCTTCCATCACTTAGAACAATGCCATTAAGATTCATCTATGTTATTGTGTATATCTGAAATATGTGCTTTTTTGTTGCTGTGTAGGTTTCTGTTGTATGAATCTGCACAATTTATTTATCTTTTCCTGTGTGGATATGAAATTCCCAGCATCCATGTCGGTGTGCTTCAACATTATCCCCATGGGACTTAGGGGGCAGGGGAAACTGACAAGGATATGAAACTCATATGAAACTTGCTGAGCTGTGAAAAACAAATTTCTTTTTCTTTGTGCCAGAACCCTCATGTCTTCTACCAGTAAATGTGAAACCATGACAGGCTGTTGTAATAAATAGCTTACAAGTAGAATAAAAACTAGTTTCTTTATAATTTCCTTTGCTGATGCTTATTGCAATTACTATTTCAAACTGGTATGCCATAAGTTTAATTTTTGACCCTATTGTTTTTCTCATTCTATTTTTTATATACATTTATCTAAATTATATAAAATGTTTCAACAGATATTTTTATATAAATAATTTCCAAATATTAACATGCAGTTGAGATATCCTTCATTAACTCTAAATGGGTATGGCCTACCACATATATCCTATCACTGAATATCCTATCACATACCTGGGCATCCCCTCCTGTTATCAAATGATCATAACAAATGAACTATATCTACCATTTTTTAAATATTCTACATAGCATGTTTCTGATACTAAATATACAATTAAGCACCACTTCCTTCATTCATTCACTTACACAGGCTTTTCCATTAGTGAACTCAATCCTAATTATTAAATCCTACATCTTCTGTATCAGCAATTTCTCTTCATTCTGATGCTATTTTCCAGTCCCCCCTCATTATTGAAGTAATTATCAAAGTTATTGTGGTAGAAAGAAAAGGAAAGTAGAAGGAGAATTTAGATATTTTGATAATAAATTGACAGACTTTTATCATATTGAAGTAGAGAAGAAAGAAAGGAAAGAGAGAGAGAAAATGAAGATGATGGCAAGTTTGATATGAGATAGATAGATTAGAAAAGAAATTGAGAGAAGAAATTTAATACATAAGGAAAATCTATTTCAGATTCTATTAACCAGCATTTTCTCATTTACCTCTGCTAATAAAACCATAAAGTAACTATCAATATCAGTCTTTTCCATCATCTGAGCAGCCAAGTTACTTATCTCTACACTTAGGGTCATTTTGAGTAGGATTAAGCTATTTGAAATAAATAGAACTAAACCAACAAGAATTTATCTTTCCACAGTAGCTTCCAATGTTTTTCATTATAAAATGTAGCACAGAGAAAATGTACAGCTCAGTGATCTAAAGAAAAAAGAATATTGCTACCTCCCCCAAATATATTTCATTATCACTCTTGATTTCTACATCCTTCCTCCTCTCCCCCAGAGATAAATATTATCTTAATTTTATGGCAATAACTTCCTCGCACACCTAAGTACCACACTAAAAACTATAGCTTAATTTGGCCAGCATTTTGGAGCTAATATAAACATAATCATCCATCATGTATTATTTTCTATCTGGCTTCTTTTGCTCACTAAATATGTATTAACTGTTAATGCTTATAATTCTTTTGTTTTTATTGCTGTATAGTATTCCACTGTATTCATTTATAGCAATCTATCTAATCAACCTTTGGTAGATATTTGAGTTGTTTTCAGTTTCTGGTCTATTATAGCATTCCCATGAATATTCAGCTCTAAGAATCTTGGAGTGCATACACATGAATGTCAGTTGGGTATGTACCTAGAAGTGGAATTGCTGTCTCATGGAGTATTTGCAGGTTCAATGTTAGTAGATAATGCCAAATAATTTTTGACAGGAAATTTTAACAATTTATATTCCTTCAAATAGTATATGGGGGCTCCCACTGTTCTATATTTTCTCCATCAGTTTGTTAGAATTTTTCTTTTCTTTCTTTTCTTTTTTTTTTAATATTGACCATTCAGTTGAGTACATGTTGGCATTTCTGTGATTACACAAGAATTGAGGACCTTTCCATATTTATAAGCTAATTAGAATCATTTAGTTATGAACTGATTCTTGATGTCTCCAACCTTCTTAAAATTGGGTTCTTGATTTTTTATTTCTTTAATACTTCATATAAGTTAGATATAGGACCTTTATAGGTTATATGAGTTGAAAATACCTTCTACAATTGAGAAAATTGCATTTTCACTCTCTTAATTATGTATATAGATGACAATTCTCAAATTTGGGAAGTGAATTTATTAATATTTTAAATGATTAGTGATTATGTTTACTACCCTTTTTATATAACCCTAGATTTGTGTTGCTAATATAGTGTTTAGGATTTTTGCATCTATGCTCATGAATGATATTGGTGTATAATTTTCTTATAATATCTTACGGTATCAAGGTTATGTGAGCCTCATTAAATGAGCTGTGGAATGTTCTGATTTTTTTATTCCCTAGGAGATGTTCGTAAGATTAGCAGAATTTATCACTTAAACATTTGTTAAAATTTATGGGTGAAACCACATAGATGTAGAGGTTCATTCGTGGAAAGATTTTAAAATTACAGACTCAGATTCTAAAATTGATATATAACTAGTCAAATTCCTCTTGTATCATTTTTGTTCTGGCATTTTCCTAGGAATGTGCCCATTTCACCAAGTATTTAAAATATATTGGCATGACTTCCCTGGTGGCACAGTAAGAATCTGCTTGCCAATGCAGGGGACACACCTTCAAGCCCTGGTCCAGGAAGATCCCACATGCTGTGGAGCAGCTAAGCCTGTGCGCCACGACTACTGAGCCTGAGTGTTGCAACTACTGAAGCCTGCGTGACTAGAGCCCATATTCCGCAACAAGAGAAGCCACCATAATGAGAAGCCCCTGCACTGCAATGAAGAGTAGCCCCTGCTCACTGCAACTAGAGAAAGCTCACGCGCAACAACGAAGACCCAACACAGCCAAAAGTAAAATAAATAAATTTAAAATATATTGGCAAATAATTGTTCATAATTATCATTTTTACTTCCAGCTCTTTCATTCCATTACTCCTCTAACCCTATTCTTAAACCTCATGTAACTAGTTTCCAGTGTTGCTATGTTGAACCACCTTCACATTTTTTAGATTTGACTAATTTTGCATCCCTAGAATTTGTACCCTCTTTGCTACTCCCAGTAGAACTTATCATTCTCTCTAGTTTGGATGCCTATAGGACTGTCATAACTTTTTTGGCTTTATTTTTGTTACCTTCAAATGCATCCTTCACACTGCCACTAGAATGGTAAAAGTAAAGCATCTATATGATTGCTATTTTGAAAAGGATAAGGTTTCCCAACTGTCTACATCATAAATTCTAGTAAACATTTCATGGGATATTCTTTTCACTGCATTTTTACCTATGTAACTCATATGCTTATTTCGGTTCAGTATATAGGCACACTAACCTCATCCAGAAAGCATTTGCTGACTATTATCCTACCTATCAAACAGGTTAACAGAAAGCTTTTGGTGGCTTTTTATTCTTATATGTAGTTATACTCATCATTGCACTAACTGCATTTTATTATAAGTTTCTTATAGGCCCTCTCTATGACTAATTATCCACTTAGTTCTTTTTATTTATTTATTGGAGTATAGTTGCTTTATTCTGCTGTGCCAGTTTCTGCTGTACGCCAAAGTGAATCTACCATACGTATACATATATCCCCTCTTTTCTGGGTTTCCTTCCCATTTAGGTCACCACAGAGCACCGAGTAGAGTTTCCTGTGCTATACAGCAGGTTCTCATTAGTTATCTATTTTATACGCAGTATCCACTTAGTTATTTGTCTTCATATCCCTGATTCCTAGCTCAGTAACTCACATCACTAAAACCCTCAAGAAATATTCATTAATGTAATAATTGAATAGATGAATGAATAAAATATTTAATCAAAGTCATTCTGATAATTAATATAGTGGCTAAGGGCAGAACAAGGAACTTTGCTTACTGCTGGTCATGCAAAAATAATGACAGTGAAGGGAATAAAGACAAGATATTCCTGACTTTATATTGATTACTTTGTAATAGTCACTATTATCATGTAATAGTTTGAAAGCTAATGAGCATGCCACATATCTTAAAAGTTTCCTGAGGAATTAAAGGTAAATATTAAGTGATTCTGAAAACTTTAAGTTTTCTACATGTTTAAAGTTAGGTTTGGGAATGTATTAATCCTGTTAGTCATTGAAACGTTATATACTGGCATTTCTCTTTCAAGCAGTTAACAGAGGAACAGACGTATATAGAACAGATAGATAACACTTCTGGAAAGTTAATTTCCATTAGATATTTGTTGCTATAGCTAAGCATTGAATAAGGTAACCAAAGATTGCACCTGATTTTTATATTTAATTGTTCTTTGTTATTTTATTTATTTTTATAGATAATCTTCATGCATTTTCTTAGAAAAAAACATCTTCATATAAAGCACCTGTGAATGAATTTCAAAGACTAGAGATTTTTTTTAAACATCTTTATTGAAGTGTAATTGCTTTACAATGGTGTGTTAGTTTCTGCTTTATAACAAAGTGAATCAGCTATACATATACACATATCCCCATATCTCCTCCCTCTTGAGACTTTAGGGATTCTAATGTTTAACAACTGGTTTCTTATTTGCAAATTCTCCCTACACCTCATTTCTTACCACTGCTTCTTAAATACTAGTGTCGTTTATAAAGTCCAACATGAATTTTGCCTTCCTCCGTGACATCCTTCACCCTGCTATCAAAGTGCATATTTCTTCACTTCATTCTTGTGCTTCAAAGAATTCAGTGCCTCTCCATCATCTTCAAATTAAGATGCAGACTCCTGAGCATAGCACACAAACTCATTTATATCTCAGCCCTTTAAAACCCTTGCAGCCTCATCTCTTTTGAATCCTCTCTGATCTGTATCACAGACACACTGGAGAAGCCATATCCCAAGGACATTCATTGTTTCTTGGCTACATACCTTTGCATGTGCTTTCTCTCTGCTTTGAACTAACTCTCCATTTCTAACTAACTCCAACATATCCTTGAAAGGTTAAACTCCTGGTGAGATGGATACCTCTTCTAACCCACTGATTGGCATCAAACGTTCTTTCTATGGCTTCCCAGGACACCACTGAATGCCACTTAGAGTATATAAACAATATCACAATGATCAGTATTCCTTCCAAAATCTTATTCCATTCTGTACCCCTACAACCAAGCACCGCACCAGGAAGCCCAATCATTTTGTTAAATGAATGAACGACTATATCATTTTTTGGACATGCACTTACATAGGGCTCTTACTGTTCTGTCAGGTAATGAGTTTCCCTGCTCTTTCTCTTCTCACTCTTCTCATTATACCACAGTTACCATCCTGTGGATGCATGTTTCATTCATGTGCCTGTCGTCCCTAGCAGACTTCTGCAGTTCACCCTCAGTGCTCCTTAGCATCTGCTAGCTTCCCTTCAGCTCTTAGTTTAAATAATGTTCCATATGCATTCTTCAAGGTTTATTGATTCTGTTCTCTAGAGGGTGCCCTATACTTCAAGTGAAGAATCTGAAAATATGAGGATCATTAAAATAAATTCCTGTGTTTTGGCCAAAGTTCAGTATGGTGCTATAGTGGTTTGCAGATTTCATCTTGGAAGCAAAGTTATATATAATACAAGAAATTGAACACAAGCATCTAAACAACAGATTAATAAAAGAATTTTCTAGGTCTTAATTTTAATCAGTTTATTTGCCACAGGAGAATAGTGTTTGAAGTCAAGGTTTAAAATTCAAATACATATTAATGGAATTCATTATTGTAAAGCATAGAAGTTATAAATAAAAGCTATATTACAGGTAAAATAAATCCAGAATGTGAAGAGACTTGGATTCTCACCAATATTATGGTAAAAATGTATTTACTTCTTTCATAAATACTGCTGACTTTGTAAAATGTATCCAGTAAGTTTCAGAAAGTTCACATATTATTATGTCTCAGAACCTTAGATAATTAGTGTAAATATGCCTTCAAAATCTCTATCTCTGGCTCAGAACTTTACCCTGAGGATGCAATCCTGTTTTAAAAAAATTGATCTGAAAATATCCACATGATTGTCCCATAAGCATCTCAAACTCATCATGCCTAGAACTGAATTTGTGTCAGCACTCTCTGCAAATCTTCTCCTCTTGCCACTTTAATTATCTTAATTATTGGAAACTTCATCAACTGAGGACCCCACGTATAAATCACCTCCCTCTCTGTGCTACACACTTCACCCTTCTGTCATCAAATCTGACCAGTTCTACAGCAAATCTTTAGTGTATCTCTAGCCTCACTATTAGAGATTTTTGTATAATGCTCTCATTTTTCCCTGGGTAATTAAAATACACTTCCATCTTCCTTGTTTTTCAGGTTTAACTCTTAGAAATCTCTCTTTTTTCCTATGATTTCCACAACCCACATCTAATCTTTCAATAAATCCCATTAGGCTTTACTTCCAAATGTATTCCTGATTTGACCACATTTAGTCATTGTTGTTGAAAGTCAAAGTCATTCTTCTCTCTTATTAAGACTGCTGCAAAAACTTTCACATTGGTCACCTTATCTTTACTCTTGCCCAGTCACTTTTGTATACCAGTCTGAAACATTGTTTTAAAAGAAAAATTCGATCATAATTGCTCTTACTTGCAATGTTTGTCTAAAATGTCTCCCATGTTGAAATTCTTGATAAAATATGTGTAAAAATTGTTTTAAATATATAGCTGAGACTTTAAGAAAGTTAAGTAAATACCCAAAGGTCAAAACATAAAGAGTAAGTGTGAAACTAGACAGGTAAGCTTGTATTGATACTCAGCTTCCCCGGGGGGGCATTTATCAATCCTTGTAACCAAGAAACTTACATCGAAAGGTCTGGGGAAAAGGAAGGCGCATCTTGGTACTGAAAAATTATACAGAGAACTGAGAACCTGGCTTAAATATAAAATTCTGAAAAGATTCCATCTTTTGTTAGAAATTGTAGAATAGAATAAAACATATTTATCATGGCAAGCGGCAACGATACATCTATGTCTCATTCAATGCTTTACGTGGAAAAATAGTCACTCATGAAAATCATCAGCACAAACACTGCTAGGATGGGATATAAATTTATGGTACAAGAAATGTAGGCTCCGTAATTGCAAGAAATGCCTCCATTAGAGCGTGTGTCGGAAGGAACGCAGATCGCTACCGAGGGGGCATGCTTTCGAGGTGAGATTGCAGATCATTTCTACCAGTAAAGCACTACCTGAGACTGCTATTTAAAAAAAGCACAACCATAGAAACGAAACAAACACAAAGGATCATAAGCAATAATAAGTGGAAAGGACATACAGCAGAAATAGATCACCCCAAAACTTTGTGAAATTAATATAATAGCTCTCATTTGATGAGTGGGCACTGTGTCACAGAGTTCTTCACACGTGCTAATATTTAATTATCAAAAGAATGTAAACAGATATTGGCTATGTTCCCATTTTCCATAGAAGAAAAATGAAATAGACAAGTTTATGGAATATTTCTTTCTTTCACATATGAAATAAAAGCTACATATTCAAGTTCTGGCATTCTTGCTTTTAATCACCATGCTGTGTTGCTTTTTATTAGGTAAAATCTTAAATATTGGGAGAACGGTGTCAGACTAGCTTCCTCATTTCCCTTTTGCGAAAAACGGGGATATTATAAATATTACCATGTGGACTTCTGAGAGGTAAATGAGACAATTCATATTAAACACTTAACTAAATACATGGCTCCTAACACTCAACATTTATGAAAACTTTAGATTTCTTGTTTAAAGAAATCCACTGTGGAGATATTTACTATATATACTATATATCTATTAATTTATGTTGTCTGAATTGCCACAGATTCAAAATTTATTGATTTGTAGTAGCGACATATTTATTACTTGAATATATATGTACTATAGTTCAGTACAATTGAGTTTGTTTTCTATGTGACTTTATTGAGGCCTGAGTTTCCACATGCATGTATTATCTACAAGCGTTAGCAACTTTATAAATGTTTAACCATCCTTTTGTCTATATTTCATTTAAAATAAAAAATTATTAGTAATATGAGGAGGTTGTATGCTAGTCTCAACTTTTCTAGGATTAAAGATTGGCATTGAGTAAAATTGAATATTTCAAATTATGAAAATATTTGTGCACTTCATATGATTTTTCTATTTAGTGGTATCTAACAATCTCCAAACACATAGAACATAAAGTGCCATCTATTATTTAGTTTATAATATTAGCAGGGTAATTTATTTAATTCCTTACAAGCATTTTAATGACATGCATGACTATTTCTTTCTTTTATGTACACATATACATATACATGAGAAACTAAGATTATAAAATTAAACAAAATATTATAATTTGTAGACAAAAATAAATTTACAGAAATTATAGAAAAAATGTGTCCAGTGTATATGCCTTGAAGAACTGAGTAATATATTTAAAAAAAATTATCATCTATTAGTGGTAAAAATATTAAAATGGCAACAACATCAGTTTGTAATAAGGATGGTAAAAATTCACATGTCGATCTCAGAAATATTTTATGTTCAACATGAATTGACTCTTCAAATGTTAGTCTTTAAAGAACTGTGCAACATGGATGATATAAGACTTAGTGATTGTCTGAGGATATCTTTATTAGAAGAAGATCATATGTTTGGGAAAAACACAGGAATTTTAGGATATGACATACCATTAGAGAGGAATGGACCTATAAACCACATCAATACAAAACTTGGGTGTATATCCCATTATGTGTTGTTAATACTAATGTTGGGTTTATACTACCTCTTTTCAGGTCCTGAGATAACTCACCATGACACTTGAATTTTAATCTGCCTTGTCTCTGCTAATGAGTTCCACGAATTATAAACTTTTTGAAAAAAGTCAAGTATGAACAACTCATTTAGGATAAGTTTTAGTGATACTGAAGATGAAAATAAACATTTTTTGAACACTTTTCTATTCACTATTACTTATTGTTAATCATCACTTATGAATTAATGTTACACTTATAGTACAGTATCATTTTTTTGGCATTGACTTTTGCCTCAAACTCTTAATATTATATCAACAAATGAAGAAAATTGGGAGAATGCCTTACATGTTTACTGCTCAGAATACATTCACATTATATTTAAGAACATTTTGTAAGAATGTGTTCTCAAAATGTTACATAATATATTTAATGAAAAAATACAGAGAAGAATCTCGCTATATTAGAAAGAATGCTTATTGGGGAAATTTTAAAAATTATATTTAAAAATAGAAAAACAACTCAAAAGAATTTCCATCTGACAATCTTTCAGAATTTAAATACATCCTTTGAATATTTCTTTCTTCATGGGCATAGATATGTGCCTGAAAAAACTTGTTTTTCTGTCCTTCCTTTAAGGTACAATTTAAACTTGAGACTTTCATATAAATTACAAAGATGTGCCAACAGTGAGGGTTTTGCTATGCTTGCATCTTATTAATTTAACCAGGAACCAGGTTGGGATCCTTCTAGCTTGTCTAAGCATTCAGGAAATAAATAATATTCTGTCCATTGCTACGATGTAGCATTTCCTTACTGTTTATCTTTCTATATTACACTGTTGCTGGCCTAATATAGTCATTTAAGGAACATCTTGGTACACATTCATATCTCATTGGAGGTTTTATTGTCTAAATGAATCAATTTGTACAAATTTAGAAAGACAGCTTATTTTGTTGCAAATGTGTATATGAAAATACTTGCAACTATGTAAAAATGTCAGTGCAGCATTACAACTTGTCCATGCATGTCAATAATAGAAATCTTATATTGATTTTAAATATTTAATTAAAAATTAATTTTTGATTCCTAATACTTGATTAAGTATTAATATCAACATTTTATTAAATAAAAAGGGAGTATTAATTTGATTAAGTTAATCACATTTAACTTTTGAGTTAGCATTTCTGTTTTATATATTTCTGTATATAAGTATTAAAAAGCACAAATTTTGAGGATAATTATCAGTATTACTGAAAACTACTCCTGTAAATGTCATAGTATAGATATTCTGGAACATAAAGTCAATAAAAATATATAAATGTTAGATAAATTATAGCAAACATTTTGAACTCACAAAAAATAAGAAAGTTAACTAAAAATAACAAAACAGAATAAACAAGACAGGAGCTAAAACTAGAGTGGTATTGAATACAGAAGGCATAATTTTCTCATTTCTTAATAATTCTAGAAACATAAGTATGTAGAGATGAATAACTCCACAGAGAATAGGATTCTGGTTCTTGGACCCTTATAGGAAGGCATCTCTCTACACAGATGCCCAGTAATACATATAGATTAAATACCAATAAATCTGAGTTTATAATAAAACACAGTAACAAGTGCCATGAGAAGACTATCTACCATAAACGTGAGTTAGCCAGAACAGTACACAATAAATTTATATCCAAATAATCCAAGATTGGAGGTATTATATGCAGATTATAAAATAATTATGTAGGAGGTTTTTTAAAAAATGCATGCATACAAAATTTTTAAATGAGTGAGAAAAAGAGGTTCCAAAAATTTAGAATATTACTGCACACTTAGATTTAGAAGTAAACTGAATAAACTCTAGTAATTAAAGGTATTGTCACCCAAAAGAAAAAAAAAAAAAAATAAATAAAATACAATCTTAGGATAGTTTAAAAAGCAGATTAGAAACAAGTGTAGAAACACTTACTGGATTGGTCTTAAATTATTATTCAGCCCAAAGGAAGATAAAAATAGGAAACTGAGATAAGATGCATAGTCAGTAATATAAGAAGGTGTATGAGACATCTGATCTGAGTTCCAGAAAAGAATAAAGAAAACAATGGATAGGTTATATTTTAAAATGCAGTGAGAATTTTCCAATATTGATAAAAATATAAGTCCTCCATTTCATGAAGGACATCATATTCTAAGCAGGACAAAGAAATTCATTTCTAAAGAACATCAGAGACAAAGACAAGATCTAAAAGCATTCACATAGGAAAGACAGATTGTATACGAAGAATTAGACAGAACTTTTTTAACAACAAAGAAAATATTACTTTGATAACATCAAAGTGACAAGAGAAAATATTTGTCAACATAAAATCATGTACTTAGGAAAACTATCAATATTAAAAGGAAAACAAACACATTTTCAGGTTAACTTAAAACCATTTACTAGCAATAGATCTTTTCTAAGCCTTCTTAACAAATGTGTTCCCACAAGAAGGTTCAATTTTGAATTTTTCAATATTGTTATTGTACCATTCCCTGCTACTGTCATAGACTACATAGCATCAAGAACATTGGATCTACAGAATATATAAAATGTTCTATGTACAACCTTTTAAGTCTGAGCTTAATAGGATGTAACAAATGTTTCTTTCAGTTCTGTTAACTTGCTGGATAATTGGCTCTATCATTTACTTGGACACTAGTAATAGTTTAGAAACAGTATTAGAACAACAGGTAATTGTTAAGAGGCAAGAGAATTTCTGGTAGTCTGAAGAAAAGGTCCTGCCTCCCAGGCCATATTTCCAACCACAATTGTTTGCTTTGAAAACTATTAATTTACCAGCTTATTTCTTACCTGAGGTGTTTATATCCTTAGAGTTATGCAGCATAAGGCATGCTAGCAACATTGAAGGTCACAAAATAAGAATGCTGTATTAATTGCTGTATTAACTTTACTAGATCATGTTTACATTAAAAGGTATAATATGGAGTGAAAGATAAAATATGCATGATGTTAAAACAAACTACTGCAGGAAAAGTATATTAAAGGTAAATTCATAGCATGGAATGAATATATTAGAGAAAAAGACAGATTTCAAATCAATAACCTAAGTGTCTACCTTAGGAAACTAGACAAAGAGGAACAAATTGAATCCAAAGTGAAAAGAAAAAAAGAAATAATAATTAGAGCAATAATCAATTAATTTTGAAAATGGTAAATCAATAGAGAAAATCAACAAATGCAAAAGCTGATTCCTTGAAAACTGCAATGATACTGATAAGCCTCTAGCCAGGCTATCTAAGAAAAAGAGAGGATACAAATTACTAATATCAGAAATGAAAGAGTGAACATTACAACAGAGCCTATGGGCATTAAAAGACTAATAAAAGAATACTATGAACAACTCTATACCCACACATTTAAGAACCTAGGTGAAATGGACTAATTATTTGGAAGACCCAAGCTTCACAGGACACAAACTAACACAAGAAGAAAATACAATAAAATAAGTCTATATCTATAAAAGAAATTGAATCAATACTGATAACCTTCCAAAACAGAAACACCAGGCCCAGATGTGTCCATTGGTAAATTCTATAAAACATTTAAGAAAAAAAAAATTCACCACAATGTTTTTCAGAGGATAAAAGCAGAGGGAATATTTCTTAATTCATTCTATGAGGCCAGCATTATCCTAATACCAAAACCTGACAAAGACATTACAAGAAAAGAAAACTACAGACCGATATCTCTCATGAACATAGATGTAAAAATGCTCAAAAAAATATTAGCAAATCAAATCCAACAATATATAAAAAGAATTATATACCACAACCAAGTGTGATTTATCCTATAAGCAAGGCTGGTTCAAATTTCAAAAATCAACTAATGTAATCCATCATATAAAGATACTAAAAAAAAATCAAATGATCTTATCCATAGATACAATAAGAAAAGCATTTGAGAAAATTCAACACATGTTTATGATAAAAACTCTCAGTAGACTACAAATAGATGAGAACTTCCTCAACTTGAATAATACCTACAGAAACCTACAGCTAATTTCATACTTAGTGGTGAAAACCTTGAAGCTTTCCCACTGAATTATGAACAAAGCAAGGATGTCCTCTCTCACTACTCGTTTTCAACACTGTACTGGAATTTCCAGCTAATGCAATAAGACAAGAAAAGAAAACAAGAAGTATACAGATTGGGAAGAAATGAAACTGTCTTTGTTCACAGATGACATGATCACCTACTTAGAAAATCCAAAAGAATCAATGAAAACCTTCCTAGAACTAATAAGGGATTACAGCAAGTTTGCAGGATACAAGGCTAATATACCAAAGCCAATCACACTTCCATATACCAGCAATTAGAAAATGAAATATGAAAAAACCCCGCAATGTCATTTAAATTAGCACCCCCCCAAAATGAAAAACTTAGGTATAAATCTAAAAAAGGTATGTACAATACCTCTATGAGAAAAACTATACAACTCTTATGAAAAATTAAATGAATGGAAAGATAATCCATTTTCATGGTTAAAAAGACTCAATATTGTTAAGATGTCAGTTCCTCTCCACTTGATCCACAAATTCAATGCAATCTCAACCAAAATCCAAGCAAATTATTTTGTGATACCTACAAACTAATTCTAAAATTTGTATGCAGCAGTAAAAGACCCAGAATACTCAACTCAATATTGAAGAATACACAAATAAATGGAAAGATAGTCTATGCTCATGGATCAGAAAAAATAATAGTGTTATAATGTTCATATTACTCAAAGCAATCTAAAGATTCAATGCAATCTCTACCAAAATTTCAATGGCATTTTTCACAGAAATTAAACAAACAGTCCTAAAATTTGTATGGAACCACAAACAAACCCAAATATCTAAAGGTATCTGAAGAAAGAAGAACAAAGCTGGAGGCATTACACTCCCTGATTTCAAAATATATAAGAAAGTTATACTAATTAAAACACTATGGTATCGGCATAAAAGCAGACACATAGATCAATGGAACAGAATAAAGAGCCCAGAAATAAACCTAACATATATGGTCAACTTATTTATGACAAGAGAGCCAAGAATATACAATGAGGAAAAGACAGTCTCTTCAATAAATGGTGCTAGAAAAACTGGACAGTCACATGAAAAAGAAAGAATTATAACACTATATTACAACGTACACAACAATTTAACTCAAAATGGATTAAAGACTTAAATATAAAACCTGAAACTATAAAACTCCTAGAAGAAAACATAGGCAGTAACTTCCTTGACATTGGTCTTCATGAACAATTTTGGATGTTACACCAAAAACAAAGGCAACAGAAGAAAAGTAAACAAGTGGGACTATATCAAACTTAAAATCTTCTGCATAGCAAAGGAAACCATTAATAAAATGAAAATGTAACTTAATGAATAGGAGAAAATATTGGCAATATATATATCTGATAAGGGATTAATGTCCAATATATATAAAGAACTTATACAACTCAACAGCAGAAAAACAATCCAATTAAAAAATGGGCAGAAGGTCTAAACTGATCTTCTATTTAGGTACATTTAAATAGACATTTTTCCAAAGAAGACATACAGATGACCAAAAGGTATGTAAAAAGGTGCTCAGTGTCACTAATCTTCAGAGAAATGCAAATTAAAACTGCAATGAGCTATCAACTTACACCTGTTAGAATAACTATTATCAAAAAGACAAGTAATAACAAATGTTGGCAAAGATGTAGAGAAAAGGGAACCCTTATGCACTGTTGGTGGAAATATAAATTGGTGTAGCCACTGTGGAAAACAGTATGGAATTTGTTCAAGAAATTAAAAAAAGAACTACCATATGATCCAGAAATTCCACTTCTGGGTATTTAGCCAAAGAAAAGGAAAACACTAACTCACACAGATATATGCACCCCCATGTTCGTTGCAACATTATTTATAATAGTCAAGATAAAGAAACAATGTAATTATCCATCTGTCCATCAATGGATGAATGGATAAAGAAATCGTGAGATTTTACATATATGTGTGTGTGTGTATATATATATATATATATATATATATATATATATTCAACCATAAAAGATAATGAAATCTTGCCATTTGCAACAACTACCCAAATGGAACTTGAGAGCATTATGCTCAGAGAAATAAGTCACACAGAAAAAGACAAATACTGTATGATCTAACTTATATGTGGAATCCAAAAGTAAAAAAAAACCAAGCTCACAGATGCAGAGAATAGACTGGTGGTTGCCAGAGGTGGGTGGTGGGAGTTGGGCAAAAATGGGTGAGGGAAGTCAAACAATATAAACTTCCAGTTATAAAATAAATAAGTCATGGGGATGTAACATACAGCATGGAAACTATAGTTAATAATAGTTAATAGTGAATAATACTGTAAAAAAGAATAACGTTTATGAAAATATAAAAAATATTGAAGGAGAAGAACAAAGCTGGAAGACTGAAGCAACTCTACTTCAAAACATACAATAAAGCTACAGTAATTAAGATAGTATGGTATTGGCAAAAAAATGAACATGAAGATCAATAGAACAGAAGAGAGCCCAGAACTACATTCACACAAATATAGTTTTTGATCTTTGACAATGGAGTCAAAGCAACACTATGGAACAAAAACAGATTTTCAACAAATAGTACTGGAACAACTGGGCATCCACATGCAAAAGAACTAATTTAGAGACAGTTCTTACACCCTTCAAAAAAATTAACACAAAATGGATTATAGACCTAAATTTAAAATGCAAAAATGTAGAACTCCTAGGAGATAACGTAGGAGAAAACCTAGAGTATGATGGTGACATTTTATATACAACACCAAAGGCATGATCCAAGAAAGAAGTAATTGATAAGCTGGGCCTCATTAAAATTAAAGATTTCTACTCTTTCAAAGACAATGCCAAGAGAATGAGAAAAGCCACAGACTGGTAGAAAACACTTAAAAAAGACGCATCCGATAAACGACTGTTACCAAATATACAAAGAAATCTCACAACTCAACAAGAAGAAAACAAACAACCTGATTAAAAAATGGGCCAAAATTCTTAACGGATACTTCAGTAAAGGAGATACACAAATGGAAAATAAGCATATGAAAAGATGCTCCACACCATATATCATTAGGGAAATGTAAATTAAAATAACGAGATACATGTAAACACTTATTAGAATGGCCAAAATCTGGAACACTGACAACACCAAATGTTGTTACGTTGAGCAACAGGAATTTTAGTTCATTGCTGGTGGGAATACAAAATAGCACAGGCACATCGAAAGACAGCACATTTGGCAGACTCTTTCAAAACTAAAGATACTCTTACCATACGATACATCATTAGTGCTTCCTGTTTTTTTACCCAAAGGAGTTGAAAACTTATATCTACACAAAAGTCTGTACACACATTTATAGCAGCTTTATTTGTGATTGCCAAAACCTGGAGGAAACCAAGATTTCCTTCAGTAGGTGACTGGATAAATAAACTGTGGTATATCCAGACAATGGAATATTATTTAGTGCTAGAAGGAAATGAGCTCTCAAACCATGAAAAGACATGGAGGAACCTAAATGAATATTACTAAGTGAAAGAACCCAATTTGAAAAGTTTGTATGATTCCAATTAGATGACATTCAAGAAAAGGCAAAATTATGAAGACAGTAAAAAGTCAGTGGTTTCTGGGATTTGGAAGGGAGAGGTATGAATGGGTGGGGCCCAGAGGGTTTTAGGAGAGTGAAAGTACTCTGTATGTTACTATAATAATGGATACATGTTATTATATATATAAATATCCAAACTCATAGTATGTACCACACCAAGAGTGAACCGTAATGTAAACTATGGACTTTGTGTGTTATGATCCATCAATGAAGGTTCATAAATTATAACATATATATCACTCTGGAGGTTAAAGGTTGTAATGTTGTTAATGGGGGAAGCTATGCATGTGTGAGGGTAGGGAGTGTATAAGAAATACCTGTAACTTCCTCTTAATTTTTCTGTGAACGTAAAAGTAAAATTAAAGTCTTAAAAAAACCCCATAAACTTTGGCATATTAAATGAATTTTTCACGTGTGAGGCTCTACTTCCCCTGCCTCAACTCTAGAGGTACAGATACTATCCAGAAACAGTCCAGAGGCTCCATGAGATCACATGGGCCCAGTACAGTCAGTTTAAGAAAAATTTAAGAATCCTCATTTTAAATAAAACCTAACACTTCAATGTTGATGACTAATTTCAAAATGTAAATACGTGCTGAAGGTTCAACATGGTTAAAAATGGTTTGAAAGTCAAAAACAAACAAAATATGCAATCAGACTCTATTTTGCAGACTATCCCTTCATTGTGTTTGCTGTAAAATCTCCCCATAATCTTACATGCAACCCATACAGTTGGCAAGTTTACCCAAATTGAATATATTTTACCACTTCAGATAACTCTAAAGTGAGGCTCATGGTAAAAAGCTTATAATCCAAAAGAGTGTAACTTCCATAAAGGCAGAGATATGTCCTGGCCTGTGTCATTTGTCACTCCACAGTGCCCCTAGTGACTACAAAATTACCTGGCATATAGTAACTACTGAACATTAGTTTTATATATATGTATATATATATATATATAAAACATTCCATCATTTATTCATAAACTATATACATAATGTATATAATTTATATACATATAAATACATATATACATAATTTGTATACATATGTATATATAATTTATATACATTTATGTATATAATTTATATTCATTAATTATATACATATATAATTTATGAATAAATGATAGAATGAAGTAGACCAAATGATATATATAAGCCCTGTAGCCCACATTCTAATTTCTGTCCTTCAGTCTTACTATTAGGATGTTTTCCTCACAGCCTCTAAGTTAGTAATAAATTAAATTTTATTAGAGTGCCTGTGGTAAATTTCTTATTACTGTGTAGTTACTTTAGAAAGCTATTCGAGGAGCTATAGTCTGAAATTAGGGGCTGGAGCCATCTCCTCCTTATCCATCTACACCATCAGAACTAACAAAAGGTATAAAATGCAGCTTTTTTCTTTCTTTTTGCTATATAAATTATAGGATTTTTTGTGAGATATTACAAGGCCTGAAGCAAATATTTCCTCAATGTCCATAATATGATATCGATCCACTGTCATTCAGTTAATTTTTGTCTAATTATGTTATATTTTAAGATGAACATAATTAAACCATCTTGTAGTTTATGACATCAACATTTTATAATCTGAAATCTGCTTTAACTCTAAAACTTTATGTTTTTCTCTGGCTATGCTTAGTCTGTTCTAGTCCACTGCCCTTACCATCCAGGCTGCCTGAAATGCTCTTCCAATTTCCCTTTTACTAGCTCCATGAATCTATGACATTGCAGGCTGTGAGAAGGGTCCTTTATATGATAGGTTATTTGTTTACCTGCTTAAATTGCCCATTAGACTTTTTGTTTCTTGAGGACATGACTATGTCTTGTGCCCTGTTGCATTTATAGCCCTTACTCAACTGAGTGTCCCATTTTTTATGTTCAATAAATATTTGATAAATGAGTGAATAAATGACTTTCACTGGACTCCTTAAGAGAGTGGCTGATATAACCGTGGTTTTGAAATTTCAGTGCTTAGCACTAGAAAATGTAGCTATTTCCTTTACTTTTCTTTCATCCAATATTATAGTCAACAAAACTCTATTAACTAGAATTCAGCATTTATTTAGAATGATGATAATGTGAACACCTTGATGCTATCTTACGCATTGTCTATTAATTTCTTTTTAGCATGATTTTAACAACACTTTTAATATGCTGTTGGATTGAAAAAGAAACATGATATGCACAATAGCATTAATACAAACATTTGATTAACTATAATACCACATTTCCCTGTCATTAAAGATAACAGATAATTTATTATTCTTGTTGTAATGATATTAATATTCTAGCTAAATGAGACTATTTAAGTCTAACATTAAACTCTCACTCTGGCTGATGCATATATACCAATAATTTCTTATGCTGATTTAATATGTTTTAATGTACTATGTATTTTGTCAAAATGCAAAGACTATTTTCTTTTGGATATATTTATGAAATGAAAATAATATCTGAAGAATCAGTAACCAATAATCATCTCCACTCTATACTTTTTTCTTGGGAGTATATCTTGCACATAATAGAACCTTAGAGTTTTCTGTGAGATATTTAGTACTATGGAGCCCTGAGGATGCATTTTAACAACAGCAAATATTTCCCTTTGGGGAGAAACGATGTTCCAGTGATATAGTGTGTAATAAGGCGTTGTGCTTCTAATCTTCGAGGTTTATGGGTAATGAGGAGATAAAAACAAATAAAATAACTGGAAGCAGTTTTCTCAATGTTGAATGCAATAAAGAAGTAGTCTGAACCCTGAGTGCTGGCTAGCATGGAGACAAGCATGACTAGAGGACTTTCTATGTTATAGACCAATCAGCCTTGGCCACTGAATTATTAAGTAATCAGATGCCAACAGTGGGAAGAGCCCATGATTGGTGCTTTGTTTTTTTCATTTCTTTTAGAAGTAGTTGGTTCTTCTTAGTGAACTGTAAGCTGAAAGTAATGGCCAAATAAAATAATATACAAACTTGAGTCATCCTGCAGACATAGCACTGCCATCATGGAAGCAAACAGTGGTAAAATTCTGCTCTAAAATGTGTTGTCTAATTATAATTGATGTTCTACCTCTGCGAGTCATGTCATAATACAACAGACAGAAGATGAAATTCTAGTGCTTTCAAGTGCTCCAGGACAAGATGGCCTTTTTTGAGAATGTCAGGAAAATGTTATAGCTCCAGGTAATATTGACACACCATTTCACCATTTACAACAGTGTGTACTTAACTTTGCAGTTGAGGAAATTTTTTAAAATTCAGAAAATGAAGACTTATAAAGAAGGACACCACTATTTTAATCAATACATTTGTTCAAAAAGGAGTTTTTAGGTCTAAAATTTCTCCTTTTCTTTCTTTCCTTAGCTTCATCTTCTTTTCTGCCTCCTACGGTGATTAGTCATAATTCCTGAATTAATCATTTTATTTTATATATTAATTCTATTTAATTTCACAATTAGTTGTATTGTTAAAAACATGAATTTGTCCAGTTCAGCAGCTGGGGCAAGGCTGGTGGGAGGAATATACAAACTGGCCCTGAAGATAGAAATTTGAGTTCTGTTTGTTCCAATTACCATTGAAGTATCTGGATGGTGAGATTGAACAAAGCATTTTCTCACAAGATGTTTGGTAAGGAGGCCTTAATCCTAAATTGTATTTCTCAGTTCCTTTCTTTGCTTTAAAGTAATACTAAAATGAGGGCCAAGTAGTGTAACCTTTACAATATTGATTTCCTTCAGAATAACCAAAGCCAGTATAGAAGGCTGTGAAGCCAGCTGTTGGTTGGAGGTTCTCCAAAGAGACAAACAAACAAAACAGAGCTTGTAAAAGGCACCAGAGACCCTTCCAAAGAGCTTTAAGGTTGCTTAACAATAACTCCAAGGAAGAAAGCTGTGTAATATTTTATGATTAAACAGTACAAACACAAAATAGGAACAGTGATGATTTGTTAAACTTCAAATATATTAAAATGAATAATATTTAAAGCTGAATGAATATGATCATTATTGAGTATTTCCTCTAAGTTTATAAAAAGAAAAATGTTAGTTGTTCATGTGATTTTTTAATTGATATACTTAAAGAAAAATGTGACATGGAAAACAAACTTATGGTTACCAAAGGGGAAAAGAGGGGAGGGATAAATTTGGAATTTGAGATTAACAGATATAGACTACTATATAAAAAACAGATAAACTACAAGTACCTACTGTATAGCACAGGGAACTCTACTCAATATTCTGTAATAACCTATAATGGAAAAGAATCTGAAAAAGAATATATATATATGGTTTGGAGAGATGCCTATGTCTGCTACATTGCCTAGTGTCACACCATTAGATCAAAGGATTAAAAACATTTTTTTGTGAATAAGATTATTATGTAAGTTTCCTGTGATATCCCTGTTACACTGTTTTCTGGTTTTCCCATTCATACAGTAGCTTTGGTTCCCCCACCCGGCCCCGCCACTTTTTAAGAGTCAGTAGTAAGACAAAATTTCTGCTAATTTTACCTGTGTTGGAAAAGCTATTTCTCCCCTCTCTTAATCACAAACTTTCCGATACTTAAGAAATCAAAATGAGCCTATCTTAAGGCGAGTATGTTTGCCATGCATATGAAATAAAGAAGTCTCTTATATTTTGCTTTACTAAATCCTGCTTTGAGCCATGACAATGATTATTGTGGAATTTGAACTGTCATTCTTTGTGGGGTCTCTTAGTTACCAAAGTTCTTCATGGCTATATGTTCAGTCCTAAAAACATAATTCCAAGTCATTTTAGTTCAAATCAAAGAGATAAGGCCTTATATTATAATTTTTCCTTCATGTATAAATATTGTCAAAATAGTAATTCACATGGTTGTCCTATATGATGTATAATCAGTATATTTTACCATTAATTTTCTAAATTATGAAATGAAGATGTATGTATAAATTTGATCATATATTGGTTATAAAAAGTATTATATATTATTAGAAAGTTTAACAAAATGAAACACATTAGAAAATTAAAATTTCTCATCATTTCTCTTTCTAGAGATAACTACTATTTACCATCTGTGTTAATTTTCTAGGACCGCCATAATAAAGTACCACAAACTGTGTAGATTAAACAACACAAATCTATTGTCTCAGAGTTCTAGAGGCTTGAAATCTGAAATTAAGGTGTAAGCAGAGTTTCTCCTTGTGAGGGCTGTGAGGGAGAAATAAATTCTAAACCTCTCTCCTAGCTTCTAGTGTTTTGCTGGCAAGGTTGTTGTTCCTTAGTTTCTGCTGCATCATCCAAACCCTCACTGTCATAGGGCATTCTCCCTGTTTGTGTGTCTGTCTCTAAATTTCTCCTTTGAATAAGGACAACAGTCATATTGGATTAGGGATCCACTCTATTCCAGTATGACCTCATCTTAACCAATTACATCTGCAATTACTCGATGTCCAAATAAAGTCACATTCTGAGGCTCTGGGGGTTAAGACGTCAAATATGAATTTGGGGGGAATACAATTCAACTCATAACACCATCTCCTTATATATCCTTTGTGTTTTCTGTGTTTGTGTAGCTATAAAAAATTACCATATTTTACTAAACTCAGAATCTGTCTCAATAGCTATACAAACCAAGTCAATAATTTATCTCATTTTATATGATAATATACCAAAGAAATTTACTAATATCACCATTTTACCTTTGAAGAAAAACTTAGGCATAGGGAAAATAAGTAATTTTCCTAATGTCACATAGCCAAATACAAATCCAGGCTACCTGAACCTTGGCTATTTGTAGGGGATTCATGCTGTACATTCCGTTTTATAACCTGAACTCTAAAAGTCTTTCTGTGTTATATAGGCCATTAGTGATGTAAACATTCTGAACTTAATATATGATAGAAAATTGAAATGAGTTCACATTTTACAAAAAACTCTATCCAGAACTATCTGACAAAGGCACTATGACTTGTATTTTTAAGTTTGGATTTTCAGATACTAGACCCACAACTTAGTAGTTGTGTCAGATGGGGAAAAAATAAATCCTCCAATAATGAATGATATAATTGTTTTGCTTCAATATAAAATTGCAAATAAATGTCTAGATTTTTATGGTAAAAATTTAAAACATTCTATCACACTTACTATTTCCTATTTTGTCAATATCCAGGACCACTGGATGGAATTTCAAATGACAGAAATTGTTTAAAAGAATAAATATAATTAAATCTAAAATAATATTTAAGAAATTCTAATACTGAACTGAATAGAAGAGGATACTAAAGCAAGAACATAATTAACTATTAATTAAATGTTTTATTTAATCCTCACAACAGGACTTTGAGATTGGTACTATTGTTTTCATTTCATAAATGAGGAAAATTGGGCACAGAGAGTATAAACTCTAATCATCCACACATTCAGGGCCAGGTCCAGGACTGGAACCTACATATCCCTCACTAGAGAGTCAGGGCTCTTGTTCCTAATCACTTTGTTATACTGTGTTTAATAAAACTCTTTTTTCATACTTCAGTCATTTGAATGCTAGTTATCTGCCTCTTAAATATGTAATAGCCCTTATGCCTTGGTCTCCCTCAGGAACATAACTAATCCAAAGAAATATCCCCTATTATTTAAGTGACTAGTTGTTCTTCACAGTTATTTTCAATTCATCGATAGGACAGAATTCATATTTATTAAGTACATAGAAATAAATGTAGATGCATGTATTTATTTTTATAGATAATTTAATATTATAATAGTTATAGTTATAAAACTTATAAGAAACAAATCAAACCAACATGTTGTTTCAAAAATATACTAATCTTCATAGATATTTCTTTTTCTAAGCACACACACAAAAGAAATTAGAATTTAAGCAAGATTTGTATATAATTAAACAGAGTAGGAAAACAAATGAATTTCTGACTTAAGGCAGAGCTATGAGCTATGAAATGCAACAATTCTAGTAAAATGAAGAGAGCTTTAGACTCATAAGAGTTTTCCTCATTACCAGTTTCAGAATTTAAATGAGGCTTATGTTAGAATGTGTCTCTGTTGGCAATATAATTTTTTGTTTCCCAATATTAAAATATAACTCAATTGAATGTATTATCTAATTATTTTCCTATATCACATAATTAAACTTTGTACAATACCTATAGAAGTCACATACTCAAACACTCACAAATTAAGAAAATAAAAATCAAGGTGGGTCACTTTCTTCCTATCATTTGTCATTTTTGAGTGATATGTGTATAGTAGAATATTTTTGTATCATAAGAAAAACAACAGGGCAAAGGTGATGATGTAATGCAACATACCATCAGCCTTGGTCATTAGAGCTACAGTAAGGTCTGGTACGGACTGTGGAAAATCAGAAAGTCTATGGCTTTGTGTAAATTAGGCAGGTACTAACCAGCTCCTGTTGTTGATGCTAGATCTAATGTTACCAGAGTGTCTGACATTTCAAGATAATCTGGAAAACCATATTTTATATGAATTCTCCCAATTTTTAAATGTTGGCTCAAAATAGTTATGTGCCAAACAAAATAAATCTACAGGCTAAATCTGTCATTTAGATCACCAGCACACAACTTCTGAAATATTGGCTTTGGTTTCAAACAGTCTGTCAGCTGTTTTTCAGAATAGAAGAGAACATTTTGAAGTGGCATCAATCAAAATCCTATTTGTGACTTAGCTGTCAAAGCTAGTCATTTATTTGTTTAATCTTAGATGTTTGTTAAAGGATAAAAACTTGCAGTTAAAGATGAATATGTTCCGGGGATCTAATAAACAACATTATGATTCTAGTTAATAATACTGTATTATGTATTTAAAAATTGCTAAGAAACAAGATCTTAAAGGTTCTCACCACAAAAAATAAATGATAATTATGGGACATGATGGAGGTGTTAGCTAATACTATGGTGGTAATCATATTGTAATATATAAATGTACCAAACCAATATGTGGTACACCTTAATCTTATACAAATTTACATGTCAATTATATCTCAATTTTTAAAATTTATATACTCTGCTATGATACCCAAAGCATCTTCAGCTTTGCCTGTTCTTCACAGAGAAGCCACAATGATCCCATCTAGGTATAATCCAAGTATTGTCAATCTTCTGCCCAAAATCACTAATGACTTTCCATTTATAGTAAAAGTCAAAACCTTGTAAGTTCCCAGATGACTTGTCCCCATTAACTATCCAATCATGATCAGGCCTCCTATGACTCCCACTTCCTTTCTCTCAATTTTACCTCCAATTCACTTGCTTCCTTGAAGTTTCTCCAACACTCCAGAAGGCTCTTCCTTGAGGACATTTATTATTTTCTTTGCCTGGATTTCTCTTTTCACTTACATCCACTTGGCCAGTTCTCTCACTTTTGCAGGTTTTCATTTAAATGTCACTCTTAAAATAAGGCCTTTCCTGGCACCTCCACCTTAAATTTCAACCCCCATCCCTGGTTCATCATAGTATTCTTATCTGTTATATCTATCTTTTTTCCCCTTCCACAACCTAACTTATACACCTACAGCATGAGATTGTGGTGTTTATCCCCATCCTGGTCTGCTTAAACAGCTTTTAATTATAATTATGCAAAAACCTCACAAATTTTATTCAAATGGACAATTTTTCTATATCCTTAATAAAACTAAGAGTGTAGCACTATGTTCTGAATTGGTAAAAACATTTCAAGGGGTAGTATAAATCAATTCAATATTTTCTGGTGACTTATTTTATTAAAGTGATAGAGATTAGTGAGCCAAGGATAATTGCTATTTAAAATAGGATGTCTCTTGCAAATATTTTGTATCTAGGAAGTCTTGGCAATTGATTAAAATATGTGATGAGTTACTCAAGTGTTTAATTTAATGAAAAAAGGCAAGTTAAATGCTGGGGTTAACTGACCAAAGGATTTTTATATTATGAAGTTGTAAATACATCATCTACAAGTATGTTTAAATATTACCTACTGAGTAACCAATGTGATACTTTTGTAGCATAAAGCAGATTATGTCATGCCTCTCTTTCAAAATCCACTAATGCCTTTTTATAACATTTAGAATAAAATGAAAAATTACTACAATTGCTTGCTTAGTCACATCCTTCAGACTGTTATGTAAATGTCATCTTTTGGTTTGCAATCCTGGTGATACTATTTAAAGTTGCAGTACTTCCAGCCTTCTATTCCCCTCTTCATTGTTTGATTTTACCATATATTTACTTATTTCTTTATGTCTTCCTCCACTACAAATGTAAGCTATACAAGGACAGATATTTTCATCTGAATTTTTCACTAATTTATCCTCTGTGTCTATAATATCACCAAATATATCAATTAATTCAGGTATAAATTCCCATAATCTATACACAATATAAATGCACACACACAGTCACTCAAACTAAATAATTATATGAACTAAATAGAAGTATAGAAAATAATTTTTAAATTATCAATATTCTTCCTAATTTACAAGTATAATAATATAAAATAAACTTAAATTTAAAATATTCAACAATTCAATAAAAAGATCCTGCACCATGACTAAGTAGAATTAATTCCAAGAATGCAAGGATGGTTTGACATCTGCAAATCAGTAAATGTGATATACCACATTGACAAAATGAAGAATAAAAATCATAAGATCATTTCAATAGATGCATAAAATACATCTGGCAAAATTCAATATCCATTTATAGTAAAAAACTCTCAACAAAGTGGGTATAGAGGGAACATACCTAACGTAATAAAAGCAATATATGACAAGCCCACAACTAACATCATACTCAACAGTGAAATATGAAAGTATTTCCTCTAATATCAAGAACAAGATAAGGATTCCCACTCTCACCACTTTTATTCAACATAGCATTGGATATCCCAGCCAGAACAACTAAGCAAAAGAGAGAAATAAAGGCATCCAAATTGGAAAGGAAGAAGTAAATCTGTCACTATTTGCATATGACATAATATTATATATAAAAAAGCCTAAAGACCCCATCAGTAAACTGTTAGAACTAATCAACAAATTCAGTAAAGGTGCAAGATACAAAATCAATATACAACAATCTGCTGCATTTCTATATAATAATAATGAACTCTCAGAAGGAAAATTGAAAAAAATAATCCCATTTACGCTTGCGTAAAAAAGAAAAAATAGGGCTTACCTGGTGGTGCAGTGGTTGAGAGTCTGCCTGCCGATGCTGGGGACACGGGTTTGTGTCCCGGTCTGGGAGGATCCCACATGCCGTGGAGCGGCTGGGCCCATGAGCCATGGCCTCTGGGCCTGCGCATCCGGAGCCTGTGCTCCGCAACGGGAGAGGCTGCAATGGTGAGAGGCCTGTGTACTGCCAAAAAAAGAAAAAAAAGAAAGAAAAAATATCTAGGAATAAATTTAACAAATGAGGTGAAAGAGCTGTATATAGAAAACTAAAAGACATTAATGAAAGAAATTGAAAAAAACACAAATAAATGGAAAGATATTCCATGCTCATTGAATAGCAGAATCAATATTGTTAAAATGGTCACACTGCTTAAGGCAATATACAGATCCAGTGTAATCCCTATCAAAATTCCAATGTCATTTTTCACAGAAAAAGAACAAGTAGTACTAAATTACATGGAACCATAAAAGACTCTGACTAGCCAAATCAATCTAGAGAAATAGAAGCAAAACTGGAGGCATCATGCTCTCTAATTTAAAACTGAATTAAAAAGATATAGTAATTAAAACAGTGTGGTATTGGCATAAAAACAGATACATAGATCAGTGGAATAGAATAGAGAGTTCATAAGTAAACCCACACATATATGGTCAACTAATTTACAACAAAGGAGCCAAGAATATCCAATGTGGAAAGGATAGCCTCTTCAATAAATGGTGCTGGAAAAACTGAAGAGACACATGCCAAAGAATGAAACTGGACCATTATATTAATTTACTCAGATTGGTAATGCCCACCAAGAGCATGAGACAGAGGAAGATGACTAAGGATCTGTCTGGAAAAAGAATGCAGGGGTTGATTAGCAATGTCTACTTGGAATTGGAAGGGGATATTGCTGCAGCCCAAACCTTGAAAAAGGATGGTCCAGATGATAAGGCAAATTCTGATTTGATGGCGGAGTAGAAGGATGTGCGCCCACTCCCTCTTGCGAGAACACCGGAATCACAGGTAACGGCTGAACAATCATTGACAGGAAGACACTGGAACTCACCAAAAAAGATACCCCACATCCAAAGACAAAGGGGAAGCCAAAATGAGATGGTAGGAGGGGCGCAATCACAGTAAAATCAAATCCCATAACTGCTGGGTTGGTGACTCACAGACTGGAGAACACTTACACCACAGAAGTCCACCCACTGGAGTAAAGGTTCTGAGCCCCAAGTCAGCCTTCCGAACCTGGAGATTTGGTGACGGGAGGAGGAATTCCTAGAGAATCAGACTTTGAAGCCTAGTGGGATTTGACTGCAGGACTTCGACAGGACTGGGGAAACAGAGACTCCACTCTTGGAGGGCACACACAAAGTAGTGTGTGCATTGTGACACAGGGGAAGGAACAGTGACCTCACAGGAGACTGAACCAGACCTACCTGCTAGTGTTGGAGGGTCACCGGCAGGGTGTCCTGTGTCTCACTGTGAGGACAAGGACACTGGCAGCAGACGTTCTGGGAAGTACCCTTTGTCATGAGTCCTCCCAGAGTCCGCCATTAGCCCCACCAAAGAGCCCAGGTAGGCTCCAGTGTTGGGCCACCTCAGGCCAAAGAACCAACAGGGAGGGAACCCAGCCCCACCCATCAGCAGACAAGCGGATTAAACTTTTACTGAGGTCTGCCCACCAGAGCAACAGCTAGTTCTACCCACCACCAGTCCCTCGCATCAGGAAACTTGCACAAGTCTCTTAGAAAGCCTCATCCAGCAGAGGGCAGACAGCAGAAGAAAGAAGAACTACAATCCTGCAGCCTGTGGAACAAAAACCACATTCACAGAAAGACAGACAAAATTAAAAGGCAGAGGGCTATGTACCAGATGAAGGAATAAGACAAAACCCCAGAAAAACAACTAAATGAAGTGGAGATAGGCAACCTTACAGAAAAATAATTCAGAATAATGATACTGAAGATGATCCAGGACCTCGGAAAAAGAATGGAGGCAAAGATCGAGAAGATACAAGAAATGTTTCACAAAGATCTAGAAGAATTAAAGAACAAACAGAGATGAACAATACAATAAGAGAAATAAAATATACACTAGAAGGAGTCAATAGCAGAATAACTGAGGCAGAAGAATGGATAAGTGACCTGCAAGACAGAATGGTGGAATTCACTGCTGCAGAACAGAATAAAGAAAAAAGACTGAAAAGAAATAAAGACAGCCTAAGAGACCTCTGGGACACATTAAACACAACAACATTCGCATTATAGGAGACCTCTGGGACACATTAAACACAACAACATTTGCATTATAGGAGTCCCAGAAGGATAAGAGAGAGAGAAAGGACCTGAGAAAATATTTGAGGAGATTATAGTCGAAAACTTCCCTAACATGGGAAAGGAAATAGCCACACAAGTCCAGGAAGGACAGAGAGTCCCATACAGGATAAACCCAAGGAGAAACACTCTGAGACACACAGTATTCAAATTGGTAAAAATTAAAGAAAAAGAAAAATTAGTGAAAGCAGCAAGGGAAAAATGACAAATAATATACAAGGGAACTCCCATAAGGTTAACAGCTGATTTCTCAGCAGAAATTCTACAAACCAGAAGAGAGTGTAATGATATACTTAAAGTGATGAGAGGGAAGAACCTACAACCAAGATTACTCTACTCAGCGAGGACCTCATTCAGATTCGATGGAGAAATCAAAAGCTTTACAGGCAAGCAAAAGCTAAGAGAATTCAGCATCACCAAACCAGCTCTACAACAAATGTTAAAGGAATTTCTCTAAATGGGAAACACAAGAGAAGAAAAGGACCTACAAAAACAAACCCAAAACAATTAAGAAAATGGTAATAGGAACATACATATTGATAATTACCTTAAACGTGAATGGATTAAATGCTCCAACCAAAAGACACAGGCTTGCTGAATGGATACAAAAACAAGACCCATATATACATTGTCTACAAGAGACCCACTTCAGACCTAGGGACACATACAGACTGAAAGTGAGGGGATGGAAAAAGTTATTCCATGCAAAAGGAAATCAAAATAAAGCTGGAGTAGCAATACTCACATCAGATTGAAAACACTTTAAAATAAAGAAAGTTACAAGAGGCAAGGAAGAACACTACATAATGATCAAGGGATCAATCCAAGAAGAAGATATAACAATTATAAATATATATGCACCCAACATAGGAGCAAATCAATATATAAGGAAAATGCTAACAGTTATAAAAGAGGAAATTGACAGTAACACAATAATAGTGGGGGACTTTAACATCTCACTTACACCAATGGACAGAAAATCCAGACAGAAAATTAAGAATGAAACACAAGCTTTAAATGACACAATAGACGAGGTAGATTTAACTGATATTTATAGGACATTCCATTCAAAAACAGCAGATTACACTTTCTTCTCAAGTGCACACGGAACATTCTCCAGGATAGCTTACATCTTGGGTCACAAATCAAGGCTCAGTTAATTTAAGAAAATTGAAATCATATCAAGCATCTTTTCTGACCACAACTCTATGAGATTAGAAATCAATTACGGGAAAAAAATGTAAAAAACACAAACACATGGAGGCTAAACAATACGTTACTAAATAACCAAGAGATCACTGAAGAAATCAAAGAGGATATCAAAAAATACCTAGAGACAAATGACAATGAAACACGATGATCCAAAACCAATGGGATGCAGCAAAAGCAGTTCTAAGAGGGAAGTTGATAGCATTATGATCCTACCTCAAGAAACAAGAATAATCTCAAATAAACAATCTAACCTTTCACCTAAAGGAAATAGAGAAAGAAGAACAAACAAAACCCAAAGTTAGCAGAAGGAAAGAAATCATAAAGATCAGAGCTGAAATAAATGAAGTAGAAACAAAGAAAACAATAGCAAAGATCAATAAAACTAAAAGCTGTTTCTTTGATAAGATAAACAAAATTGATAAACCATTAGCCAGACTCATCAAGAAAAAGAGGGAGAGGATTCAAATCAATCCTCTGAAAAAGGAGACATTACAACAGACACTGCAGAAATACAAAGCAACCTAAGAGACTACTACAAGCAACTCTATGCCAATAAAATGGACAACCTGGAAGAGATGGACACATTCTTAGAAAGGTATAACCTTGCAAGACTGAACCAGGAAGAAATAGGAAATATGAACAGACCAATGACAAGTAATGAAATTGAAACTGTGATTAAAAATCTTCCAACAGGGCTTCCCTGGTGGTGCAGTGGTTGAGAGTCCGCCTGCTGATGCAGGGGACATGGGTTCATGCCCCGGTCTGCAAGGATCCCACATGCCATGGAGCGGTTGGGCCTGTGAGCCATGGCCACTGAGCCTGTGCGTCTGGAGCCTGTGCTCTGCAATGGGAGAGGCCACAACAGTGAGAGGCCCACGTACCGCAAAAAAAAAAATCTTCCAACAAACAAAAGTCCATGACCAGATGGCTTCACAGGTGAATTCTGGCAAACATTTAGAGATCGCTAACACCCATCCTTCTCAAACTGTTCCAAAAAATTGCAGAGGAGGGAACACTCGCAAACTCATTCTATGAGGCCACCATCACCCTGACACCAAAACCAGACAAAGATACTACAAAAAAAGAAAATTAGAGACCAATATCATTGATGAATATAGATGCAAAAATCCGCAACAAAATACTGGCAGACAGAATCCAACAACAGCTGGAGGAATTCCTGAGCTGGAGGAATCAGACTCCCTGACTTCAGACTACACTACAAAGCTACAGTAATCAAGACAATATGGTACTGGCACAAATACAGAAATATAGATAAATGGAACACGAAAGAAAGCCCAGAGATAAAGCCACACACCTATGGTCACCTAATCTATGACAAAGGAGGCAAGGATATACAATGGAGAAAAGACAGCCTCTTCAATAAGTGGTGCTGGGAATACTGGACAGCTACATGTAAAAGAATGGAATTAGTACATTCCCTAACACCATACACAAAAATAAACTCAGAATGGATTAGAGACCTAAATATAAGACCAGACACTAAAACTCTTAGAGGAAAACATAGAAAGAACACTCTTTGACATAAATCACAGCAAGATCTTTTTTTGATCCACCTCCTAGAGTAATGGAAATCAAAACAAAAATAAACAAATGGGACCTAATGAAACTTAAAAGCTTTTGCACAGCAAAGGAAACCATAAACAAGATGAAAAGACAACCCTCAGAATGGGAGAAAATATTTGCAAATGAATCAACAGACAAAAGATTAATCTCTAAAATATATAAACAGCTCATGCAGCTCAATATCAAAAAAAACAAACAACCCAATTCAAAAATGGGCAGAAGACCTAAATAGACATTTCTCCAAAGAAGACATACAGATGGCCAAGAAGCACATGGAAAGCCTCTCAGCATCACTAATTAGTAGAGAAATGCAAATCAAAACCACAATGTGGTATCACCTCACACCAGTTAGAATGGGCATCATCAGAAAATCTACAGACAACAAATGCTGGAGAGGATATGGAGAAAAGCGTACCCTCTTGCACTGTTGGTGCGAATGTAAATTGATACAGGCACTATGGAGAACAGTACGGAGGTTCCTTAAAAAACTAAACATAGAATTACCATAAGACCCAGCAATCCCACTACTGGGCATATACCCAGAGAAAACCATAATTCAAAAAGACACATGCACCCTAATGTTCATTGCAGCACTATTTACAATATCCAGGTCATGGAAGCAACCTAAATGCCCAACGACAGACGAATGGATAAAGAAGAAGTGGTATATATATATACAATGGAATATTGCTCAGCCAGAAAAAGGAACGAAACTGGGTCATTTGTAGAGACGTGGATGAATCTACAGACTGTCATACAGAGTGAAGTATGTCAGAAAGAGCAAAACAAATATCGTTTATTAATGCATGTATGCGGACCCTAAAAAAAAGGTACAGATGAACCTGTTTGCAGGGCAGAAATAGAGACACAGATGTAGAGAACAAACATATGGACATCAAGGGGGTAAGCGGCCAGGGGTGGGGGTGGGGGAGAGATGAACTGGGCGATTGGAATTGACATGTATACACTGATGTGTATAAAATTGATGACTAATAAGAACCTGCTGTATAAAAAAATAAATAAGATAAAATTCAAAAATTAAAAAAGGAAAATTAACCCAAAATGAATTAAAGATTTGAACGTAAGGCCTGAAACCATTAAACTCCTAGAAGAAAACTCAGGTCGTACGCTTTTTGACATAGGTCTTGGCAGTAATATTTTGAATCTGACACCAAAAGCAAGGGCAATGAAAGCAAAAATAAACAAGTGGGACTGCATCAAACTAAAAAGCTTCTGCACAGCAAAGGAAACCAGCAACAGAATAAAAAAGCAACCTAGTAAATGGGAGAAAATATTTGCAAATCATATATCTGATAAAGGGTTAATATCCTAAATACATAAATAACTTATCCAACTCAATAGCAGAACAACAATCTGATTAATAAATTGGCAGAGGGTCTGAGGAATAGACATTTTTCCAAATAAGGCATATGAATGGCCAAAAGGTACATGAAAAGATGCTCAACATCACCAATCATCAGGGAAAAACAAATCAAAACCACAACGATATGTCATCTCACATTTGTTAGTGTGGCTGTTATAAAAAAGACAAGCAATAACAAATGCTGGCAAGGATGTGGAGAAAAGAGAATCCTTGTGCACTGTTGCTTGAAATGTAAATTTGTGCAGTCACTAATTAAAACACTATGAAAGTTTCTCAAAAATCTGAAAATAGAAGTACCTTATTATCCAGCAGTCCCACTTCCGGGTATTTATCTGAAAAAGATGAAAACACTAATTTAAAAAGATATATGCACTCTTATGTTCATTGCAACATTATTTACAATAGCCAAGATATGGAAACAACCCAAGTATCTTTCAATGGATTAATAGATAAAGCAATTGTGGTGTATATATGTATACAATGGAATATCATTCGGCTATAAAAAAATAAATCTTATTTAGCCATAAAAGATAATGAAACCTTGCCATTTATGACAACATGGATGGATCTTGAGGGGATTATGCTAAGTCAGACAGAGAAATATAAATACTGCATAACCTCTCTTGTATGTGGAATTATTTATATATATCTATATCATATATTTATATATATCTATATCATATATATGATATAGATATATATCAAGCACATAAGATACAGAGAACAAATTGGTGGTTGCCAGCGGCAAGGGGTTGAGAAAAATGGTTGCATTTTTTTTTTAGCTTAAATAAATTTTTATGAAAGGCGAGAAGACGACATTGAGTCATCAGAGAGAAACTATTTGAGTTAGACCTTGTAGGACAGGGAAGGTGAGTCAAACAGAATATAAGGCATAAGCAAATGCACACAGGCTGTAATGTAGAGAAGGTATGAAGAAGGGCAAAGAGATTCATTTGACTGAACACAGGGAAAAGAAGAGAGAATAAGATCTCAAAAGACTGGACATATATTTCATGAAAAATCTGAAATACCAGGATTGGAATGTTAGGTATTAGGTAGATACGGGCCATGGCACTAAGAAGTTTTTTTTGAACATAATCATAGCTCTGAGGGGCTATCCCAGGTCAGGGAGCACACAGTGCCTTGTTTTGGGAGGCAAGACAGGTTTTCAGGCTGGTAGGATTTGTACCGCATGCCCTGAGATTCTCTATCTGATAAGTCGGTTCTTTCCTAAAACATCCTAAATAAAAGAAACAAACAAACAAAAAACAAGCAAAAAACACAACACAATTTACTCCTGGAGATACAGGTTTGCAATCTGGAAACAAGAAGAGATTTAATTTTTTTTAGATGTCTATCAACGCAGAGATAGCAGAGAAGTCACTATAAGAATGTCTGGGGAAGCAGTAAAAGTCTGGCTAGACAATAAATCTGCAAACATCACTGGTTTCAGAACCTGTTCCCTGGGCTCAGAGTGAACTTTGCTCTGGTTTTGTCACTGGTTCTGAGGTCGCCTCATTTGAAGGCTTAAACTGGTGCTGTTCCCCTACTCTTTTTTATTAAGTGCCTGTACTTCCAAAGAAGTGGAGTCCAGCCCTGTAAGAGCACAGGGGACAAAGGCAGCCTATGCTCTGATTTCTGCGACCCTGAGGCCTCACCATGAGCAACCTCTCTCTCACAGAGGATTCAGCTGGCTCTTTGTACCTTGTGGTTCAGTTTGTCAGCAAAAAGCGTCTTATAAATAAAGGGTTTCATTAATGTCATAGGAGGACATTTCAAAAACTAAAACAATATTGAAAAACCCAGTTCTTTCCCCTTCGGACACTGGACAAAATGCATAATGAATATACCCACCTACATGAAGATTGTTTGGAGTCTCTATTCACTGGTAGGTTTAGCTGCATCAAATATTTAAAGGGATTTCTTTCCCCAATTTTTCTGCTCTATTAAAACTGTCTTCTAACTGAATAACTCCAATTTAAAACGAAAAATTTAAAAATTGTAAAAAGAAAATTAAAATTTTGAAATTTGCAAATAGACTTTAATTACTAGCAAATATGATTCTGGTATATTATAGAAGTAATTAAACAAAATGCATTTTAAAAACAGTTTGAAACGTTGACAAATACATGAGTTTCTGAATCATTAGGAAGGATTCTTAACATAAATAGAGGTACCAGTCATTTTATAAAAATGAAATTCAGTTACAAACCATAATTTCTGAATTGTCTAGGAATTTTATGTTGTAACATTGTAACCAAAAATCATTCACGAATTCAACTGTGCATTGTATCAGTCAGGTTAAGTTAGGTGGTGTGGTTTCAAACAAATAAAATTCCTATCTGCTAAACATGTTTTAAAAAATTATTTATTATTATTTTTATTTATTTATTTTATTTATTTATTATTATTCTTTTTTGCTGTGCCACACAGCTTGCAGGATCTTAGTTCTCTGACCAGGGATCAAACCCATGCCCCCTGCGGAAGCCAGGAATCCTAACCACTGGGCTGCCAGGGAATTCCCCAGCTGCTAAACATGTTAACAGTTATTTTTATTTATGCTGCATATATAAAGTGCTGCCCCTCATCATTGTAGTTCATCTGGGTTGTGGAGTAAGAGAGGGTCCATTTCAATACATGCTTTCAATATCTACTAGACAGGAGGAAGAGAAGGTGGCAAAGTATGATTAATTTTTGCAGTTTCTTTGCAGAATTGATACTCATAGTTCATTAACCATAGCAAGTAATAGGGACATGCCTAACTTCAAATGCAATGGTATTCTATGCTTTGATGGAGGAGGACAAGGAAAAGGAAGGCAGAAATATGTGAATAGGTATGAATGACACTAATGATTATGCAAGCGTATTTAATGTGATATAAAACTTTGGTGGTAGATAACTACACTGAAAATATAGCTGTGTGGGGCTTCCCTGGTGGCGCAGTGGTTGGGAGTCCACCTGCCAATGCAGGGGACACGGGTTTGTGCCCCAGTCCGGGAAGATCCCACATGCTGCGGAGCGGCTAGGCCCGTGAGCCATGGCCGCTGAGCCTGCGCGTCCAGAGCCTGTGCTCTGCAACGGGAGAGGCCACAACAGTGAGAGGCCCACGTACCGCAAAAAAAAAAAAAAAAATTTAAGTCAAAAATTATTCTCCCCAATTCCATTTTTCTGTTGAATTCTAAGTTCCTTCTCAAAGCTTATTTTCTTTCTGCAATTGCAGCCTATGCTGTTTTGTTTGGTAATTGGTAAAGTTTCTACAGAGTCACTGAATTTTATTGGTTCAACATTAAGTCTGTAATGTGTCCATATTTTTAAAATTCCAAGTGTACAACTTAGTGCATTTTTCAAATGTGCACAGCCATGTAACCACCACAGCAATCATGATATATAACATTTTTATCACTTCAAAAATCTCCTTTGTAGCACTTTTCAGTTAACCCCTGGACCCTGGCAACCACCCAACTGCTTTCTATCATTAGACTTTCCAGAATTTTATATGAATGAAATTATAAGTTATGTAGACCTTGTGTCTGTTTTATTCCCCTTTTAAGATGCACACATGTTGTTTCTTGTTTTTAGCAATACATATACACAATATCCACCAACTGGTCAGTAGATAAACAAATTATCATACATTGACACAATGGAATCATTTATGGTTTAAAGAGAGTAAAAGAGTAAGCAACAAGATCATCAAAGCACTGGCCATATAACCACTAAATTTGGGAAACAAATTCATCCTGATCCTATACACTCCAGGACCCAGTATACAGGATCACTAAAGTCCAAGATTGAGTTTTATTCATATACAAGTGAAGGAGCAAGTACAGAAATGTACTTTTTGGTTTTAGCCCAAAACCAGGAATGCCAGAGAGTCTGGAACACCAAGAAGTCTGTGCCAGTTGTCTGGAATCCATGATGGATTCATTAACATTCATTAACATCAATTAGGAAATGTCCTAACAAGAACTTAATTTTGTCACGACACATTTACCACATCTAGAAGCCAGGCATTCTAGGAAATCTGCCTTCTAGGCAAGGTCCCCACATTTGTTTCAGCTGGAGAATCATACTCAGCGGATTTCCGAACTGAAACTGCTATGTTGCTGAAGCCTAGGCCACAGGCTAGTGGGCAGGAATTGGGGGTGAGGTAGACTGGTATGAACCAAACTTCAGTTACGTGCTCCTCAAAATACTTTTTTCCTCTATTTTCAATTCTATAAATTGCTCAGTAATACTCCCTCTGGGCACAGGGTATCTGCATACCCACTTACTATAATGCTCTCACCTTAAACTACACTGTAATATTTTCATAGAGTATTTTTCATTCTTGAGCTTGTGGACAAGTCTCTGTATCCCTCCACAGAATCCTCTATGGCCCTGAATGCAGAATGGAATTCGATTCAGTGTATTTAGTCATGTCTACATAAGCCTAGCTCTAACAATTTAAAGCTGGAAATTCCCCTGTGCTCTATATAACAAGCATACTCAGATGCCTTGCATTTTAACTGTGGTACAAATTGTTCCACACATAAATGCTTAAAAAGACTGAAAATATCCATTTTCTTACAATCAATTCTTTGCTTCAGCCAAACAGTCTTAGGAGATCCTGCACCTGTATTGCAAACTAGCAACAGCCTGCAAATTGACACTGCCTGAGCCTGTATAAGTGGCCTTGGAATTGTGACTACTATCTTGGCCACCTATAGGGCTAATGTTGGAGATGTCACCCATGACCTCTGCTGCTGTTATAATTGAATTATCCCTTCATTTGTGCCCACTTATTTTGGTTCCTGTACCCTGTGGCATATTTGAGATGTTTTTTCAGCCCCCATAGTAGCCACTCATCCCTCTTTCCTTTCGTATTTGCTTATGCTCACATAAATGCATTTACTTTTACATATTTGCCTTTGACATTCCTGAGGAACTCAACACCTTCCCAAGATTCAAGTACCTTTCCCTATTTCTTTGCTTTTATAAACATGGCCATTAAACTGTGAACAAAACCTCCATAAACAGGACGCACCACCAAATTCAAAATACCACATAGCTCAAGGCTTAAAGCTTGTTGTCCAGATGCCACTAGAAATCATTAAAGTCAAAACTCTACTCAAATCCTAAACTGTAAGGCCCAAAGCCACATAGCTAGGCTCCACAAAAAGCCACTTCTCCTGTATGTTTTGTGTTTTTCTACTCTACAATGTCTTCAGTCATGCAAAACATATTGGTGTCTCCAACAGGGCATTTCACAGACAGTTATACCTTCCCTGGAGAGGTTCTAAAAAATATATTTAAAAATTTAAAAAGAATAGCTGATTAGGTGAAGAATAAAATATGATCATTATTTTTGATAGCAATTGGATTAGAGACCGCAGGTAGCATGGAGTTCAAATGGGCCTTATAACTGAATTCAAGGAGTTAAGGGATTACATTTACTGAATTACTAACAATATCAGGCATAGGAATTGGTCTCTATGTAGGTAGTCTGGCTTAGTCACATTTGTAGTATGGAGAAGTAGAAGACAGCCTATGATTTCTATTGATGAAAAGATCATAAGAGAAAGAGGACAGACTGAGCTATGAATGCCCAGTTTATTCTTCCCATGGAGAGGATTGGTTAATGAGAAAAGTAATGACAAGAATCTTAGTTCTTGAAACTCTATGCATGTAAGAGAATATATCATGACTAGAGATAATTCCTTCCAACAGGTTTAAACAAATTTATCTTACAATAACTCCTTGTCTTGGAAATATAGATTTGTTGTATCTTAGCTGTATTAGCAAAAGTTCTGGGAAACTTGAAACATCAAAATTCTATATATTTTTGTTTTAAGATGATCAAAATTAGGCTATTAGGTATTTTACAATTATAACCATACTTAAAAGTTTAAAAATAATAAAGAACTCCCTTCCTTTTTGAATGTAAAAATCTGGGGAAAAAGTCACACTCGTTAAATGAGAAACAGCTAGAAAAACTATAAAGTTAGAGAGACAGATGCCTCCAAGGAGAGGGGAGGGAAGCCAGGGACTGGCTCATGTGTGGCAGAACACAGGAGGAAGACATGGCTGACATTAAGTGAATAAGAATAAATAGACCTAATGTTTTAAAGAAAAGAATGTGTATGATCTAGAGTGACAGTATGGGACCCCTTGGAGCTCCAGAAAGTAGGGAACGTCACACTCAGTTGCAGGTATTTTTTTGCACAGATCTTCATTAGATGCTTACAAGAAAAACTGGGGTAGTAGATGAGTCCAAAGAGAACCTCTGTCTTTCAGTGCCTGTAGGAAGGGATTACTGTTGCTGTTGTAAAGGTTCTAAACTCTACCCTCTTCTTGGATTCATCTCTCATACTGAGAAAAAGCCTTAACCAGAGAGAACAGCAACAAACTCTGCTGTTGCCAGATGCAAGTAAAGTCTGATTGTGAGTTGAAGAAGGATGAAAGAAAACACTTTAAAAATTTAGGGGAGTAACAAGAAATATTTCAGAGCTCAGGATCCTATATCAATATGATTAGAGATCTCCTTTTTCTAAGGGGACAAACTTTCTCCCACATAAGACCTACCAGAGATTCAAAAATTGACTCTCATGAGGAAGAGGGGAGGGAACACTGAGGAAACCCTACCCGTGAGGAAAGGATACTCTCTCCAAAACCATACTGGTAAGCACTAAGTAACAAAAAGCAATAGCTTAACACTGAGGGAGGGGCAAGATAATGGAGAAGATACCCTCTGTGGCACAAAGTTATAGGCATGGCTGAACATCACTAGTAATACATATTGACAACATATACCTCTGATACAAATCACCAAGAAGGGCACATCACTTTTGTGGTATTCTTGCCAAAAATGCATTAACTCAAAATGGTCATGAGAAACATCAGACAAATCCAATTTAGGGATAGTCTATAAAATAACAGACCAAAACTTTACAAATGTGCCAAGGTCATGAAAAACAAAGATTGAGAAACAAAGATTGCCATAGATGGAAGGAGACCAAGGAGACATGACAGCTAAATACCAAGTGAGATTATGGATTAGATCCTGGAATAGAAAAAGATGCATCTAAATATAGTTAACATTTTAGTTAATAGTATTTTTCCAATGTCAATTTCTTAATTTTGATAATCATGCTATGGTTATATAAAATGTTAACTTTAGGGGAAGATAGCTGAACAGTATACAGGAACTCTCCTATAACTTTTCTATAAATCTAACATTACTTCAAAATTTAAAAAAATAAAGAAATAAATTACTAATATTAGGAGTAAAATTCAGGGCATCACTAAACATTTTACAGATATTAAAAGAAAACTAAGGGGAGATTAAAAACAAATGTAGGGACTTCTCTGGTGGCGCAGTTGTTAAGAATCCGCCTGCCAATGCAGGGAACACCATTCGAGCCCTGGTCCAGGAAGAGCCCACATGCTGCAGAGCAACTAAGCCTGTGTGTCACAATTACTGAGCCTGTGTTCTAGAGCCCATGAGACACACAACTAAGCCTGTGTGTCACAATTACTGAGCCTGTGTGCCACAACTACTGAAATGTGTCCACCTAGAGCCCATGCTCCACGACGAGAAGCCACCACAATGAAGAGTAGCTCCCGTCCACAACTAGAGAAAGCCCACACACAGCAATGAAGACCCAACACAACCAAAAATAAATAAATAAATAAAATTGATTCTCTAAAAAAAAAAGTATGCCAATATGTTTGACAATGTGTATGAATGTATAAATTGCTTGAATTATAAAATGTATGAATACAAATTCAAGAAGAAATAATTGAAATTGTATTATTGTTAAATAATTAAATTTATATTTAAAAATCTTCCCATAAAGAAAGTCCTAAGCCTGGATAATCTTGCTCATTATTTCTACTTACTATTTAAGAAAGAAATAATTCCAATTTTACATTATCTCTTCTGGAAGATAGAGGAGGTGAGAATACATCCCTCAACTGATTTCTTTGAGGTAAGGATTATCCTGATTTCAAACCAAACAAAGGAATTACAATAAAAACTGTAGAATAATCTTCATGAACATAAATGCAAAAATCTTCCATAAAAAATTAGTAAATCAAATACAGATAAATATAAATCTTGATGTTTTTCTTCAGAAAGGCTGTACTGAGGATATGCAGGGCACTAGGGAAAAAAGCTGGTACTATATGATGATAAGGTGGAGTTTATCCTAGAAATTTAAGGTTGTTCAACATCTGAAAGTCAATCAATGTACTTCAAACCACAGACTGGAGAAGAAAACAATATGATTATCTCAACTGACGCAGAAAAAGCATTTGACAAAATTCAACATCAATTTATCATTTAAAAAAATCTATAGAGTAGGAATTAATGTGAAACTTTCCAATCTGATAAAGAGCATTGTTGAAGAACCTATAATTAACATGACCCCTGTGGTGAAACACTGAATATGTTCCCTTTAATATTAGGAGCAGGGTAACAATATCAATCTTTATAAACATTATACTGAAAGTTCTAACCAGTGCAATAAGATAAGAAAATTTTAGGGCTTCCCTGGTGGCGCAGTGGTTGAGAATCTGCCTGCTAATGCAGGGGACATGGGTTCGAGCCCTGGTCTGGGAAGATCCCACATGCCATGGAGCAACGAGACCCGTGAGCCACAACTACTGAGTCTGTGCATCTGGAGCCTGCGCTCCACAACAAGAGAGGCTGCGATAGTGAGAGGCACGCACACCGTGATGAAGAGTGGCCCCTGCTTGCCACAACTAGAGAAAGCCATCACACAGAAACGAAGACCCAACACAGCCAAAAATAAATAAATAAGACCCCAAGATCACTATTAAAAAAAAAAAAAAGAAAATTTTAATAAAATAAATATAGAATAAAAAGCGAGAGGAAAATTACTTTCATTTACAAGTGACATGATTTTCTATGTAAAACATTATAAAGAATCTACAAAAAATCTATTACCAAATGTTACATTATCAAGGATAATAGATGTAAGATTAATTTACAGAATTCAATTACTCTTCTTTATATTAACAAAGAACTGAAAATTAAAAATTTAAAAAAATACAGTAATATTGCAAAAAACATGAAACAGTAATCATACTTTTTACTGAAACTATAAAACATTTATATGGTAAATTAAAGAGGACGTAAATAAGTGGAACAGTATTCTTTGTTCATGGATCAGATTGCTCAATATTGTAAAGATGTCAATTCTCCTCTAATCAAGCTATAAATTAAATGCAATGAATTTAATTCTATAATAAATGCAATTGCAGTAAAATACTAGCAGACTTTTAAAATTGTAATCAATAATATTTTAATAGAAATTATCAACCTGAATCTAAAGTTTTTGTGGAGAAGTGAAGGAAGTAGAATAGCAAAAACAGTTTTAAAAAAGAAGAAAAGAGTTGGAGTACATGTACATATAATTTAAGGACCTACTAAAAACTTATAGTAATGAAGACAGTATAGTATTGATGAAAGGATAAATTCATAGATCAGTGAAATAGAATAGAGACAAGAAATAGACCTACTTGCTTATGTTCAACTGACTTTCAACAAAGGTAATTCAATGGAAAATTGATAGACTTTTCAACCAATAGCGTTGGAACAATTAGATTGGCACAGGTAAAAACATTAGTCTTGAATTATATATTGTACAAAGTGTATATCTGCAGTGTATATCTGCACTGAAGAAAGGAAAACACAATTTTTTTTTTTTTTTTGGTCAGGACCTCTGTCTGCATAAACAACTTGAAACAGCCCAAATAAGGATGTCAGCAACACCCTGGCAGATCATTCATAGCCAAAACTGTGAAAGAAATACTTTGCGAGTCATAGAGAGTAATCCACTCATTAAGCTGACCTCTGGAACCAAGCCTAATCTATTGAGGGCCCAGGATCACCACATATTCATAAATCCCAGAGCTCCTCAGGACATCTGGTTGACCCAATCAATGTGTTAAGGTGTTGGACAGTACCTCTAAGGGGAGAAATACTGACTCAGACTCATGTGGATTGTTTCAGGCACCTAAGGGGTAATTTGAACATTTTGAAGAAAGCCCTAAAAAGTGGAAAGAGAAGGTACTGTGGGAGACAGCCCCCAGGTGGAACAAGTACCCCATTTGCCCAGGTCTAAGAAGAGTACTGTCTTGAACCATATACTGAACTCAATTCGGAACAGATCACAAATCTAATTTAATATCTAAAACTATAAAATTTATGAATAATAATGTCAGAAAATGTTTGCAATGTTGGGTTAGTCAAAGATATATTTTTAGATTATACAAATAAAGCAGAAAAAAATGGAGAAAAATATAAATTTGACTCTGTCAAAATCTAAAACTTAGAATGAAAAGAACAGGCACAGAGTAGGAGAAAATATTTACACAGCACCCATACACAGAGCACACATAAATGACAAATATTCTGCACATAAAGAATAATCAACACTCAATTATATGAAACTGATATTAAATCTGATTTAAAAATGGGTGATGAAAATGGTAATAGGAACATGCATATCGATAATTATCTTAAATGTGAATCGATTAAATGCTGCAACCAAAAGACACAGGCTCGCTGAATGGATACAAAAGAAGACCCATATATATGCTGTCTACAAGAGGCCCACTTCAGACCTAGGGACACAAACAGACTGAAAGTGAGGGGATAGAAAAAGGTATTCCATGTAAATGAAAATCAAAAGAAAGCTGGAGTAGCAATACTCATATCAAATAAAATAGACTTTAAAATAAAGAATGTTACAAGACACAAGGAAGGACACTACACAATGATCAAGGAATCAATCCAAAAGTAAGATATAACAAATATAAATATGCATGCAACCAACATAGGAGCACCTCAATATATAAGGCAAATGCTAACAGCTATAAAAGAGGAAATCGACAGGAACACAATAATAGTAGGGGACTTTCACATCTCATTTAAACCAATGGACAGATCATCCAGACAGAAAATTAATAAGAAAACACAAGCTTTAAATGACACAATAGACCAGATAGATTTAATTGATATTTATAGGACATTCCAACTGAAAACAGCAGATTACACTTTCTTCTCAAGTGCACGTGGAACATTCACCACGATAGATCACATCCTGGGTCATAAATCAAGCCTAGGTAAATTTAAGAAAATTGAAATCATATCAAACATCTTTTCTGACCACAATTCTATGAGATAAGAAATAAATTACAGGGGAAAAAAACATAAAAAAAACACAAACATATGTAGGCTAAACAATATGTTACTAAATAACAGAGGGATCACAGAAGAAATCAGAGAGGAAATCAAAACATAACTGAAGACAAATGACAACAACAACACGATGCTCCAAAACCTATGTGATGCAGCAAAAGCAGTTCTAAGAGGAAAGTTTACAGCAATAAAATCCTACCTCAAGAAAAAACTCAAACAATCTAGGCTTACACCTAAAGGCACTAGAGAAAGAAGAACAAACAAAACCCAAAGTTAGTAGAAGGAAAGAAATCAAGATCAGAGCAGAAATAAATAAAATAGAAACAAAGAAAACAATAGCAAAGATCAATAAAACTAAAAGCTGGTTCTTTGAGAAGATAAACAAAATTGATAAACCATTAGCCAGACACATCAAGAAAAAGAGGGAGAGGACTCAAATCAATAAAATTAGAAATGAAAAAAGAGAAGTTACAACAGACACCAAAGAAAAACAAGGCATCCTAAGAGACTACTATAAGCAATTCTATGCCAATAAAATGGACAACCTGGAAGAAATGGACAAATTCTTAGAAAGGTATAACCTTCCAAAACTGAACCAGGTAGAAGTAGAAAATATGAACAGACAAATCACTAGTAATGAAATTGAAATTGTGATTAAAAATCTTCCAACAAACAAAAGTCCAGGATCAGATGGCTTCAGAGTTGAATTCTATCAAACATTTAGAGAAGAGCTAACACCCATCCTTCTCAAACTCTTCCAAAAAATTGCAGAGGAAGGAACACTCCAAAACTCATTCTTGAGACCACCATCACCCTAATACCAAAACCACACAAAGATACTACGAAAAAAGAAAATTACAGACCAATATCACTGATGAATATAGATGCAAAAATCTTCAACAAAATACTAGCAATCAGAATCCAACAACACCTAAAAAGGATCATACACTATGATCAAGTGGGATTTATCCCAGGGATACAAGGATTCTCCAATATATGTAAATCAATCAATGTAATACACCATATTAACAAACTGAAGAATAAAAACCATATGATCATCTCAATAGATGAAGAAAATCTTTTGACAAAAGTCAATACCCATTCATGATAAAAACTCTCCAGAAAGTGGGCATAGAGGGAACCTACCTCAACATCATAAAGGCCATATACGACAAACCTACAGAAAACATCATTCTCAATGGTGAAAAAGCATTTCCTCTAAGATCAGGAACAAGACAAGGATGTCCACTCTCACCACTATTATTCAACATAGTTTTGGAAGTCCTAACCACGACAATCAGAGAGGAAAAAGAAATAGAAGGAATCCAAATTGGAAAAGAAGTAAAACTGTCACTGTTTGCAGAGGACATGATACTATACATAGAAAATCCTAAAGATGCCACCAGAAAACCACTAAAGCTAATCAATGAGTTTGGTAAAGTTGCAGGATACAAAATTAACACACAGAAATCTCTTGCATTCCTACACATTGACAACAAAAGATCAGAAAGAGAAATTAAGGAAACAATCCCATTCACCACTGCAACAAAAAGAACAACATACATAGGAATAAACCTACCTAAGGAGGTAAAAGACCTGTACTCAGAAAACTATAAGACATTGATGAGGGCTTCCCTGGTGGTGCAGTGGTTGAGAATCTGCCTGCCAATGCAGGGGACACGGGTTCGAGCCCTGGTCTGGGAGGATCCCACATGCCACGGAGCAACTAGGCCTGTGAGCCACAACTACTGAGCCTGCACATCTGGAGCCTGTGCTCCGCAGTGAGAGAGGCCACAACAGTGAGAGGCCCGCGCACTGTCGATGAAGAGTGGCCCGCACTTGCCACAACTAGAGAAAGCCCTCGCACAGAAACAAAGACCCAACACAGCAAAAATAAATAAATAAATTAATAAACTCCTACCCCCAACATCTTCTTAAAAAAAAAAAGACATTGATGAAATAAATCAAAGATGATACAAACAGATGGAGAGATATCCTATGTTCTTGGATTGGAAGAATCAATCTTGTGAAAAAGACTACACTACCCAAAGCAATCTACAGATTCAGTGCAATCCCTATCAAATTACCAATGGCATTTTTTTCTTTTCTTTTCTTTTTTTTTTTTTTACAGAACTAGAGCAAAAAATCTTACAATTTACAAGGAGACACCAAGGCACCGAATAGCCAAAGCAGTCTTGAGGTAAAAAAAAGAGCTGGAGGAATCAGACTCCCTGACTTCAGACTATACTACAAAGCTACAGTAATCAAGACAATATGGTACTGACACAAAAACAGAAATATAGATCAGTGGAACAGGACAGAAAGGCCAGAGATAAACTCATGTACCTATGGTCAACTAATCTATGACAAAAGAAGCAAGGATACACAACGGAGGAAAGACAGTCTCTTCAATAAATGTTTCTGGGAAAACTGGACAGCTACATGTAAAAAGAATGAAATTAGAACACTCCATGATACCATACACAAAAATAAACTGAAAACAGATTAAAGACCTAAATGTGAGACTGGACAATATAAAACTCTTAGAGGAAAACATAGGCAAAACACTCCATGACATAAATCACAGTAAGATCTTTTCTGACCCACCTCTTAGAGTAATGGAAAAAAACCAAAAATAAACAAATTGGACCTAATGAGACCTAAAAGATTTGCACAGCAAAAAAAAAAAAAAAACCAAAAAAAAAAAAAAACAAAACTATGAACAAGACAAAAGGACAGCCCTCAGAATGGGAGAAAATATTTGCAAACAAATCAACAGACAAAGGACTAATCTCCAAAATATATAAACAGCTCATGCAGCTCAATATTTAGAAAACAAAGAACCCAATCAAAAAATGGGCAGAAGACCTAAATAGACATTTCTCCAAAGAAGACATACAGATAGCCAAGAGGCACATGAAAAGCTGTTCAACATCACTAATTATTAGAGAAATGCAAATCAAAACTACAACAAGCAATCACCTCACACCGGTTAGAATGGGCATCATCAGAAAATCTAAAAACAATAAATGCTGGAGAGGGTGTGGAGAAAAGGGAACCCACTTGCACTGTTGGTGGAATGTAAATTGATACATCCACTATGGAGAACAGTATGGAGGTTCCTTAAAAAACTAAAATTAGAATTACCATATGACCCAGCAATCCCACTACTGAGCATATACCCAGAGAAAACCATAATTCAAAAAGACACAGGCACCTCAATGTTCATTGCAGCACTATTTACAATAGTCAGGTCATGGAAGCAACCTAAATGCCCATTGACAGATGAATGGATAAAGAAGATGTGGTACATATACACAATGGAATATTACTCAGCCACAAAAAGGAACAAAATTGGGTCATTTGTTGAGATGTGGATGGATGTAGAGACTGTCATACAGAGTGAAGTAAGTCAGAAAGTGAAAAACAAATATTGTATATTAACACATATATGTGGAATCTAGAAAAATGGTACAGATGTACCGGTTTGCAAGTCAGAGTAGAGACACAGATGTGGAGAGCAAACACATGGACACCAAGGGGGAAAAGCGGGGCAGGGGGGCATTTGGTGGGATGAATTGGGCGATTGGGATTGACCTATATACACTAATATGCATAAAATAGATAACTAAGAATAATCTGCTGTATAAAAAACATAGATAAAATAAAATTCAAAAAAATAATAGGTGGAGAGGTGAATAGACGTATCACCAAAGAAATGTTGATGGCAAATAAGCACATGAAAAGGTGCTTAGTATCATCTTAGTCATTAGGGAATGCTTAGTCATTAGGGAAATGGAACTTAAAACCACAATGAGTTATAATATGTTTATTAAAGTGGCTTAATAAAGTATACAAATAGCTGAAAATTTTAAGAGTTGGGGTTTGAAAGGACCAGCTGGAATACTCGTGTTGTTGGTGAGAATTCAAATTGATAAAGCTACTTTGCAGAAGAGGTTGACAATTTCTTAAACAGTAAAACACATTTTTACCTTATGACTCAGCAACCTTGCTACTAGGTATTCACCCAGTAGTAATGAAATAATCTGTCTAAACAAAAACTTGTATGTGAATATTTATATCAGATTCACTTACAGTCACCAAAAACATGAAACAACCAAGTTGTTCAGCAAACTGCAAATGGGGTGAGGGGGAATTTCTACATCCATACAATGGAATACTACTGAGCAACAAAAAGGAATGAACTACCTATGCATAAAGCAATGAGGATAAATCTTAAATGCATTATGCTAAATGAACAAAGCCAGGCTCAGAAGATCACATAATCTCTGATTGCATTTCAATGATGTTCTAGAAAGCACACACATATTGGTACGGTAAACAGTGCTTTCCAGTTTGGGAACAGAGGCAAAGAGGTAACTTTTATGAGTGATGAAGTGTTCTGTATTTTGATTGTGATGTTGATTACATGATGATACTTTTGTCAAAATTCACAGAAGAGTACACCAAAAACAGGAACATTTTTCTCAACTATATTGCAACCTAACTTTAATAAAAGAGGCAATAAAAAGATTACATTAACTGTATACTTGAAAAATCTTCCTTTATCTGACACCATCTTCCACAATCATCCACATTATCATTTAGTACAAATTTTGTTTTTGTAATATTAAATATTGTGTTCATATAAGTATATGGCTAAACTTTTATTATTGGTTACATATATATAACATATTAAGATGATCTCTATATATCATTAATAGTATGTGTACACACAGATATATCTTTTCTATATTCTTACTTATTTTTAAACATTTTAGTTTTCAGGATCACAAGAAGTTACAAAAATAGTACAAGTGTTCACTTATACCCTTCACCCAGATTTCCTCAATGGTAACATCTTACAGTACATTATAAAAATCAGGTAACTGACATTAGTACAATAGTATTAAAATATAGATGTTACCTGGATTTTACCAGTTTTTACATACACTCTGTTATTGTTGTTATTTGTTTGTGTGCAGAGACTGGGTTACAAGCTCTGTGAAAATTTCTTCCAAGTACTAAAAATTAGGGGTCAGTTAGGGAGTTGGTAAAGGATTATGAAGAGGAGTGAAGTGTTCTGAACACACTGCTGAGTGACCCATGTATGGAACTAACCACAGCAAATATAACAAATATTTGAATGTTGGAATAGAATACTGCCCAGGTTTCAAATTGGCTCTGGTTAGCACACAGTGGGACAAGATTTTGAAAACTAAATTTACATGTACACATCACCCACAAACCTAAATATGTGGCATTTTGTACCTGAAGAGGTTGACAGCCTGCCTTGCTAGAAGAGTTAAATATGAACCGGAGTCTCATAACAATAGTTAAACTGCCAGGATACAATCCAAAATTAATCATCATAACCAAGAAAATCTCAATTTAAATGAGAACAGATAATCAACAGATGTCAATGCCAAGATGGCATAGCTGTTGGAATTATTAAACTAGTATTTTAAAGCCACATTATTTTAAATGCTCCAACAAGCAATTATTAACACTCAGATTAAAAAAAAAACTCAGCCAAGAGATAGAAAAAAAAAATATATATATATATACTAATTAAATCTTTAAAAGAACTGCAACGACATTTTAGAACATGAAAATACAAAAAAAAAAACCTCATTGGAGGAGCTCGTTAGCATAATGGTGATGACAAAAGAAAAAAATCAATGAACTTGAAGATCAATAAAAATTGTCCAATCTGAACTGTAAAGGTAGATGAAAAAAGAGATTAGTTAAACATGTTCCACATGTCTTGTAGAATGACAAAAACAAAAGATCTAACATTTGTGTCATCAGTGATCCAGGAAAAGAAAAAGGAAAAGTGATCAGGTGAAAAAAATTGAAGAAAGAATGGTTGAAAACTTCCTAGATTTGTTAAAGTCCTAAGTCTACAGTTACAAGAAGCTAAGTACAAGAAAGATAAATCCAAAGAAATCAATAACCAGAGACATGAGAATCAAATTTCCTAAAACCAAAGATAGAGAAAAATCTTGAAAGCAGCCAGAGAGAAAAGATACATAATCTATAGGGTAGAAACAACTTCAATAACAGAGGATTTCTCATCAGAAATCAGGAGGTTGGAAGGAAATAACATTTTTCAAATGCTGAAAGAAAAGGATGGGCAACCATAATTCTCTATTTAGTGAAAATATCCTTTAGATATGAAGGAAAAAGACATTGTCATATGAAGAAAAACTAAGAAAATTTCTTGTCACCAGAATTGCTTTAAAATAATTTCGAATGGAAGTTCTTCAGTAATAAAGGAAATAGTATAAAATGTGGGATATTTACATGTTTTCTAATGACATAAAACTTGATTTACTTATTTATATTAATTAGATGCTATCAACTGTTTCTTGTTTAGCTATGAAACTATTAGCAGTTAGTTGATTCTCCAGATGTTCTGGACTTTATCCAATCCATGAAATGAACAAACCTGTATTAAGTGTCTGGACATCTATAAATGCTATTAGCTTTGTAAGTCACAGGATTAATTTCTACTTATCCTTCAGGTCTCAAATGAAAAAGCTTTCCCTGGGTTAATTTCCTGAAGTCTCCAAGATAGCTTATATGTTTCTATATATGTCACTGCTACATGGCATTTCTCCTATCATAACACTTAACACTCTTTAAGTTACTGATTTATTGTAAGCTCTCTTAGGAAGGACTGTGACTATCTTTCAACATTTTACTCCCACCATCTAGCAGACCACCTGACCCATAATAAGCAATGAAAATAATTGAAGAATACGTATAATGGGTACTTTCTCACTATATCTTTATTTAAAATACACAAATAGGTAATTTTAAGAAAGTATAAGTTTTTCTTATCACATTAAATACCAGCTTTTTAATTTTATTGTTCTGAAATTCTCAGATCACCAATTTTAACTGAAAATAAAATATAGAGTATTTATTTAGCATTTAATGTTATAAAGACTATCTCATTGAATTCTCACATTTATGAAGTTGGCACTATTACTTTTTCTAATTTTACAAAGGAGAAAATTGAGCCACAGAAAGGTTAATCCACTCTCCTTAGTCATAATTGGTAAGTGACTGGGCAGGATTTGAATAAATGAAATTTTAAGAGGTAGTTAAACAATTCGTTATTTTACAATTCCTATTTTTTATTACATTTAAAAGAAGAGATTACTTCCAAAGAAAATTATTCCTCATGACATTTTCACAATTGGTTATTTTCCAAATTGTCTATTTTTCCTAGGTAATATGATACATTGCTATAGATAAGTCTAGAATAGTGGCCATGCGTATGTGATGCTTCACCACATTTTTAAACTTTAACAAAAGTATGCAATCAGATGATGACATTCAAATGTACTTTTGTACGTGTCAAGATTAGACTGCAAGTGTGACCTTAAATAATCTTTATTCTCAGCACATATTCAAATCTTTGTAAAATGGTTCACTTTGAAATAACCAAAGTGTATAAAAATAACATTTATTCCTCACTATGTATTACATACTTTTCTGAGCAATATATGTAATAAAATTAAGCCTTTATAATTCCTGTATGTAAGATACTGTTAGTTTCCATGTTTAGTAGAGGAGGAACTGAGGGCCAGGGAAGCAACTTAACTAGTTCAAGAACACAGGTAATTATTATTTGCAAATATTTTATAAATTTGTACATTTGAAAGCACTTACCAAACTCAACAGAGCATATGCACAGTAAGGTTTTTATTTAAATGTACAGAATGAGAGCGTACAGGCAAGCATTGAGGATATGAGAGACATCCAGGCAAAATCTCACCAAGGTTTTTATGCACAAATGGGCATGCTTTGTCTCTGCGTTAAACCACCAAGATCTGTGTCCTGAATCCTGGCTTCAGAATAGCTCAGGGCAGAAGTTACAATGGGGTCTCTTCATGCCCCTCTGATCAGCTAGTCAAGCCAGGAAGTCTAATTGCTTAGGTCGGGTGAAAACCATCAATAAACAAACCAGCTCTGGGTGTCACCAAGGGAGTTTTCCACTTTAAATAGCACATCATAAATTTCACTGCCCGTATATTAGCCAATAGTCAAAGTCAGATATGCTGGAATCCCCAGAGGGCTAGAGCTGTCCAGGTCTAGCTGTAAATGAAGGAGCGCTAGCCTACACTGCGTTGGAACCTGTATTTTAATCCTGGCATTCTGTCCCCAGAGACCATGCTCTTAAGACTACATTATTGGTACAACAGGGGAAATTTACTATTCATTTGGCCTAATATTCCTTTTTAAAGATGAAAAACCAGGTCTCAAAGTGGTAAATCGATGTACTAATATTAATATATCCTTTGATCACTATTTTAATAGCTGACATTTATATCAACAGTATGAAGTAGGTAATTTTATAAGCATTCCCATTTTACAGGCAAGGGAACTGAGGCTTAGAGAGGGTATATATGTTAGATAGCTGTTTTTGGATGAGCCATTCATCCATCCATTCATTCACCATTCTACTGCATTTGGGACAAGTTTAAAATCGGAAGTTAGGCTGCTTAGATTATAGCCCTGGCTCAGCTCCCAACTAGCTGTGTTTTTGAAGGCATTTCTTTACTATTTTGTGCAACAGTGTCCCTATTTCTAAAGGGAATAATGATGATACATACATGTGATGTAATCTGCATTTGAGGATTGAATGAATTGACATATGTATGGCTCTGAGAACAGTGTCAGGCACACGATTAATGCTACATCAGCATTAGCTATTATTACTCATTCAATATATGTTTACTGAGTGTTTATAGGATCTATTCTAGACAGTGTGGATAGAGTCATGAATAAAAGGGACAGTGTCAATGCTTTCAAGGAGTTTACATTCTAGTGGAAGAAGACAGACAATGCCTAAACAAGTAAATATGTACTGCATCAAGTAAACATAAGTACCATCAAAAAAATTAAGCAGATAAATGTTTTAGAAGGTGATGGATGGCTGGGCCTGCTGTTTATTATAGATAAGACTTGAGGCAAAACCTAATAGAAATGAGGAGAGATGCAGCCATCTGGGAAAGAACATTAAAAAAATTGTAAAAGCGCTGCAGCAGGCATATGTTTGAATGGTGTAAGGAACAGCAGAGGAGGACAGTATGGCAGATACAGTGAGAGACATTAAAAAAATAAAAAAGAGTATTAGGAGACGAGATCGTTGAGGTGTGGAGGCAGGGCGGAGTAGGAGGGCAGATTATGTAGAGTTGGTACACCATGAGGACTTTGGGATTTATTATGAGTGTTTAAGAAAGATGAATAACAAAATCTAAGTTACATTTTAAAATATTCTGTTAGCTCTTATGTGGAAAGCAGATAGCGTATGTGAAAAGTGGCAAGGATGGGAGGGTACTCTTTGAGAAGAACTGAAAATTGCTCAGACAAAAGCAGTAGGTTGACATACAGATAAGTGGTATAAAAATGAGTATACTGAAATGGTAAAACTAGGATTTAATCTGGGCCTGCTTAATTTCAAATCCCATAAGTCTATAACCAGACATGGGACAAATAGCTTTATCTCCTAACTCCCAGGATTCCATGGTATAACTAAACCACACCTCTGCTTCTCCAGCTTAGGAAGGGCCCTGGTGATGCTGATCCCTTTTTCCACAGTGCCTTATGTTCACTCCCGGGGTTTCGAATCATTCTGCATTCTTTTTCTGGGAAAGCTCACTTCTGTTCCCTTAATTATCATCTATACACAGACTAATTGCAAATATATAACTCCATCTAAAATCTAACATTCCCTAAGACTGTTTATAATTTTCTATGGAAAATAAAACAAAACCTCAGACAAACCAAACAAAACCACCTACTCCTTTATCCTTCAGGCATAGCAAACTCAAAACTAAACTCAATATCTAGCACTCTCACTCTAACATAAGTCTGCTTATTATCCAACAGACAAACCTAAATTTATGCTTCCTCTATTCTGGTTGCTATCTCAGTGAATGGCAACAATGTTTTAAAAACAGATAGCAAGGCACATTGACAACCAGAGATGAAAAGAACTTTTCAAGTTATACATCTACTTTAAACAATCAGTAATAGCTGGCTGGATTAGAAAATGAGAAAGCACAATTAGCTTACTTCTTACATATCTTTCACACACACAAAATTGGGAGTTTAATGTAATTATTTCTTTATTATGCAAAGGTTCCTTTAAGCAAAGTGAAAATACATTGAAGGTTGGGAGGGTATCTGAGTAGATGATTTTTATTCTAAAATTTGAGTAAAATCCCACATAGCATGTTATATTACAATATAGGGTAACATTTTTAAAAATTTGTAATCAGTCATGTTTAATTAGAGGAATATCTATTTGTTTGAGAGACAGTAAGTACCTTGGATCAGAGTGGATCTTAGGATCTCTGACTTAGAGGTTAAACTTAAGAATATCTCAGCCAGTGTAGGACTCTCCTCTAAAGCTACCATTGACAGACTTCCAGACTCTGCATGAACATGTTCAACAGTGTAGTAATCATGAATTCTTGTGGTGGCTAAGGCATTTTAAAAACTCTAATTATCAGACCATTCTTTATTGCTTTTTAAAGAAGGAGTTATGGAGATACTTGAGCAGAGAAATGTAATGAAATCCAAAATACCTAGGCTGTTCAAACATTTTTACAAACTAAATCCAAATAGCTGGTCTGCCTGCTTCATTGTTTACCCTTTAAATGAACCTAGCATCCCTTCACAAGAGTAACCATGGTTAATACCTCTAAGCCAACTTCACATTAGTTATTTCTCTCTCTACCTGAATATGAACAAATTTTATCCTCACTCTACCTCAGTATCTGTATCTGTAAACAAAAAATTGGTAATAACAAGGTCCATCTCTTAAATGTGTAGAGAGAATTAAATGAATTAATATACAGTACCTAGGACAGTGCCTAGAACAAGTAATCAATTTATGCTCAGTACTATTATTGTTATCATTGTTATTTTCTTATTAATATAATAATTTCTTACTTTCCCTAATTCCCTATTTCTAATTCTAGTCCATTCCTTTGACTCTTGTTGGCCATATATTCCCTTGGACTGGATTCATCTTCGGCATTTACCATCTGATTTGATTTTTGGCGTATCCCTGACTGTGACTCCTGGTTTTGCCCTTGAGCTTCACATGCAAAGAAAGCACTTGTGAACTGCGCAGGCTGGACCATGCCTCATTCTGCCACAAGCTGGCAGGCAAAGTGAGAAAAGAACATTCCTGGAGTCAAAAATGCTCTAGGGCTTCCAACTAGTGCAGGTTTACATGCAAAATCTGAGGTCACATTTCTAACCAGAGAATTTTTTCACTTCTAAAATTCACATCACCTATTGATCCTTGGTACAGAATGCAAGCTGTGCAATTCTAACCTCCCATCTCCTATCTTCGTAGGATACTATCATCTCGACTCCTGCTTGGTAAGCTTTGCAGTGTCCTTTGAGACTGTTGCTTTCCTTAAAATCTCTTTAACAAACAATGAAGATGTAAATTTTCAAGACATTCTAAGAAATGTGCATCTTTATTGTCTAGCAACAAAATCAGTGCTTCCTTTCCTGCTACCTCCTGTCCATTCTGCAGGGGCTCCTTGGGCTTGAGGGTAGTATGGATCACTAAGAATTTTACAATAGTATCTTTTTCCCCTTAGAGGCCAGTGTTTTGGTGATCCTCAAATCTACTGATGTTTTTGCTGCTTTTTCCAAACCCAAGTAAAGTTGATTGAATATTCTGGATTTATTGCTTTATGCTTCTTTTGGTATTTAGGCAAAAGTATGAATCTCGGGCTTCCCTGGTGGCGCAGTGGTTGAGAGTCCGCCTGCTGATGCAGGGGACACGTGTTCGTGTCCCGGTCCGGGAAGATCCCACATGCCGCGGAGCGGCTGGGCCCGTGAGCCATGGCCGCGGCTCTGCCCGTGAGCCATGGCCGCTGAGCCTGTGCACCGCAACGGGAGAGGCCACAGCAGCGAGAGGCCCGTGTATCGCGAAAAAAAAAAAAAGTATGAATCTCTCCTTACAGATGCTATACATGGCCCTTTAGGAGGGAGATCAACAGAGAACTTCCTGTGCAACTCAGCAGTTTCTTTAGATACTCACCCTTTTGACCTTTATTCAAAATAGCTTTTGAATATATTTTAAGATATTTATTTCTCCAGCTTTTCATTACTCTTATCTTCCTTTGCAGTTATTTGTAATAAATATCAAATACAACTCATACCCTCCATTCTTACTTGCTTTTTACAACTAAATCTGTGCATGAACCAATATTAACACCTCAATCTTATCCTAGTCCTTGAGGCAGCCCTATAGTCAAGGGTCCTATCCAGGTGTAACTTTAAAAATATATAAATATATTCTGCAAATAACTTTTAAAAAATTTGTGCCAGAGTCTAGGATATTGCTTCGCAAACGATCCATTAAAAAAAGCCAGATTTTTTCAACCAGTCTTTCATGGATTGTTCTTCTATAAAGCACACTAGCAAACTAACGACTAGAAAATAAAATTTCAAAAAATGTACTCAAAGTATAAACCCTAATTTTTACTATTAAAATTACATTTCAATAAATACAATACAATCGTATAATAAAAATGTATATTAAAAATAAGCACATAGGCAATATAGAAAATGGTTTTATATTCACAACTATATGATCTTCTGCAATGTAAATAAATAAAATACCATAAGCGAAATGAAATTATCCATATGTAAGGTGTATCTGCACACTTTGAACATTATGCATTTCGATATATAAAGTTTTAAGCTATGAGTTTGCTTCTTATTTGTTAATTTATCTAAGTTGGATTGATGGCAATGATACAGCCACTGACACTCCATAGTGAAACAATTTCTATGTTTTATTTTATCATCACTCACAGGAGAAACCAATCTAACAAAGTATATGAACGAGAACAAAAGATAAAAATCTGAAGCAATTTCAGCAACCTCAGGATATTCCTTTTAAACTTTTACTGAAAATGGAGCAACAGTTGGGTTGATGTACTTTTTAAAATTTATCTTCAATTCTTTATCAATAGCCAGTCCCAACAATTTATCTTATACATTTTTATAGCTAAATTAAATAATTTTATGAAAAGAATAAGTTATGGATTTTATATTACTCTATTTTTCTTCTGGATTAAGAAAATTGCCTAATGTTATTTTTTTGATTACTTAATTTTCCTCTGTTCTCTCAAAATGTCAGGTTAATTTTTTGTGTGCCATATAACATAACTTAATCATGGAAGTGATATCCCATCATATTCAGAGGTCCTGATTACAAAAAATTTAAGAGTTATTCAATAGTTTTGGCCATTGGGGGTCATCCTAGAATTCTGTATTATTTTCCTTTGCAAAGCCAATGCCCTACATACATAGTTGGCAAGTAACATATACTTATAAAAAACATTTTAAAATTAGACTATAAATGTTACATTATTTTATGTAAGAATTAGCAAATTAATTTTGGTGATAATTAAGAAACAGACAGAAAATAACAAAATTCATGCCTAAGCCTCAGTATGGCCAACAAAATACTGATGATCTGAACACTGACTAGACGTTTCTAAACAACTAGCTTGATTTAATGAAGGGAGATAATGTTTGGCTTTCACAGCAGTTTAGCTAAAATACCAGATATAATATAACCTTTTATTTTAATGTAAGTAATTTCATTTTTCCTGGTCCATATTGGTATAAATATTTTGTCTATTACTTTCCCAATGGCATAAACAAAGCTTAAAAATTTTATATCTTAAAAATAAATGTAATCTTTAAACAGATCTATGAAAACACATGTGGAGAATCACCTGGTAATACTGTAATAGCTTCACATGTTTCTTAGAAAGATTTCACACTCTACAGTAAACTTCTCCTTTTTAAATAATTTATCAGCATCTCTGTATTCATATATTGAATCCTGTCCCTGGGAATGAACCTTAATTCTTGCCATCTGTGCCTTGGCCAGGAATGTCCATATTCCTTTAATGCATAAATACATCCCGGATATTTCTCATTCTGTTAGTAAGAGCTGTGAAGCACAGAAAATAATGTTTCAAAGAGGAACCACAAGGGATCATTTATTGCTCCAGCACTTTGAAAAATCTATGAAATTCCTTTATGGCTTCTTCATTATATTTTCAATGGAACAATTAGTTTGAGTGGCTACAAACACAGAATTTTCATGACCACATTAGCCTTTGAAGCCAATTTATTGAATGCATTATTCTCTATGCAAAATATAGTGGGATGTGGCGAATTTGCGATTAAAACGCTTAAGTTGCCTCCAACTGGAAAACTAGTTGAGAGTTAATTTCCTAACAGTCTATCTAGTCACACTTTAAAACCCACTCAGTTTGCATAATTCAGTAATTTGTTCCAAGGATATATTTTACAAGTCTTGAGAGTAGTAACTCTGGCTTTTTTAATATTTAGTAAAGCTCTTGCAATGAGCAGTAACATCTCAAATACACAAGTAGTCCCCTGAAAACCTTGGTTGCAGTTTCTAAAGGTAATAAGACATTCTTATGCCTATTTCATTCAAGCACACACTATGATTACGTCAGAATTACAGACAGCAAAAATTTAACACCAACTGAAGTAATTTCCTATTGCTTGCCAGAGTGAAACATGATGAAAATGTCTTCAAATATTATAACTTTACTTCTCTTGGACCTTATCTGTTTCATATTTTTAAATTCTAGGAAGCACAGGTAATACATGGAGGTTTTGATTCTAGACCAAGGATTGGCAAACACTTTCTGTAAATAAAAATATAGTAAATATGTTAGGCTTTGGGTCATTCAGTCTGTGTGACAACTACTGGACTCTGCCTTTGCAGCATGAAAGCAGCTGTGAACAATGCTTAAGCAAATGGCTTCTCCAATAAAACTTTACTTACAAAAGAGCTGGCTAAAGGGATTCAATCCTCAAGACCTAGTTTACCAATGCTTGCTCAAAACAATAGAATAAGACCCATGCCTCCCATTTTCTCAAGTTACAACTACTTTCCTGGTTGAAGAGGCATAAAAAGAAATAAATAAAAAGAAATAAATATCAACATATATAAATAAATATCAAATATAAATAAATATCATAATATATTAATATATATTATATATTATAATATATAATATCATATATAAATAAATATCAAATAAATATCATAAATATCATAAAAAGAAATAAATATCAACATATTGTGTCTTTTGGAAATACATTCTATATTTGTTATAGTAATTCTACTTCATTCAGTGGCCTTGTGGTGGTTAATTTTATGTATCAACTTGACAAGCCCACTGTGCCTGATATTTTGTCAATCACTGGTCTGGATGTTGCTATGAAGGTAATTTTTGAATGAGATTAACATTTAAATCAGAGTTGGAGTAAAGCAGATTATCCTACATAAAGTATGTGGGCTTCATCTAATTAGGTATTTAAGTCATCATCTTCGAACATACTGTTATCAAGTGCAATTATAGAAGTTAGGTTCATATGTATCTCTATGAAACATGACTTTTCACTTAAATAACTATTCTCCTGCAATAATCTTGCTTATTTATTTGTACATGCTTTAAGTGATTAAATAGATGTTAATTGGTAGGTTTCATTACAGCAGCAGAAGTCTATAAAGAACTTATATATAGTTGACATTATATTCTTCAAATAGAAAATCAGCTGAATTCATTCCAACAATGATTAAGTTTTTTCATCTAATTCATGGAATCAATTAGTAAGCCTTTTGGAAGTTCACTCTGGTTAAACATGAAACATCTGCTATCCTTGGGATTATTAATATAAATTCAGTTGGAAAGCTCAACATTCAAGACAAATTGCTTTCATAATAACACAAGTATAAATTTTGGTATAGCACGTGATCTTGACAAACACATCACTTAGTAAATGAGAAAAATATGGAGTAAATATATTTGCTATTGTTTATTAGGAGCATAAAATTAAAACTTGCATCTGAATAAGTTATAATATTAAAGTAAAAAATGTCAAAAATTTAAAATATTTTATATGTACAGTATACTTGTTATATAAAAATGTTGAAATAAAATATAAATTTCTGCATGTTAGAATACATTTTCTCTCTGGTGACTGCTATCAATTAGATTTTGGACATGTTTGAAGAACTACTCTGTAAATTAACCTAACTCTGCTACAATGACATTACATTTTTTGTGAGTACTGTAAATTTTGGTTGCAATTTGTTTAAAATTAGTTGGAAATTTGCAATCAAGTAAATAAAGGATGGAGTCAAAATAACGTCAAGATTTTTGTTAACTAAAATTGATGTAAAGAAAGCTCCCAACCTGATACAGATATTTCTACAAAATAATGAAAGAATCAAACAAATTAAACAGTAAGAGTTCAAATAGTAGGATTTTGAAATTCTATCTTTGGGCTTTGCTCTAGTTCAGCCTTCCTAGGAAAATATAGAGCTCTTTTCTACCATTTAAAGAAAAGTGTGTACCCTTTAGTGGCATTAAGTACACTCACATTATTGAACAAACATCACCACCATCTCCTAAACATCTTTCATTTTCCAAAACTGAAATTTTGTACCCATTAAACAATAGCTCCTCAGTCCTCCACTCCACTTCCTGACCACCACTGAGACAAAGGTGTCTGCAAGACACCCTTAAACACACTCCTGTACTACTGATGGTGGTCTACATTTGCATAGCTTTTTGATGATTATTTGCAATGATTTAAAGTAGGGGACCACTTGACCTAATATTCCAATCTTTCTGACCTGCCTTAAAGAATCACTTACATATGTGCACAAGGCAGCTTATGAAAAATTCTCATTTCAACACTGTGTATATTGCCTATGAATTGGAAACATATTAGATATTAATCACTAGGTACTTGATAAAATACAATGAAACACCAAATATCCACCTAAAAGAATAGGATAGTTGTGTATGCATTGATATGGAAACATCTCCAACCTATATTAATGGAAAATGCATGATGTTGATGTATACTATATTCCAGAGTCTTTCACAATAGTTTTCTCATGTATCCCCATGACACCCCTATGAGTTAGGTAGTGAAACAGAGCAGGACCCTTTAGTCCTTGCCCCCCCACCAATGTCCTCAGCCTGTCTTTTGTCTGTGGAAAAACTTTAGCCAAAGAATAAGTTTAAGCAGAGAAGTGAGAAAATGCAGAAACAAAGGAAAACAGTCAAAGGAGACCAAATAGTAATAGTTTAGTCATTAAGCATAGTCAGGGCTTTTAGTTCCTCCTCAAGGGCTACAGATAATATTCTGAGCCATATCCTGTGAGCTGTCTTATAGATACTGAAACCCCTGCCAGGTGGAAGACGTTAACTACATGATGACCAGCCTGTAGCCATGACACAAGTTGCCACAATTCCAAGAACTGGCCTCAGAGAAACGGAAACAAACCGACCCTAAAACAATCAAGATGATGCTGGTCAGACCACCAATGACCAGTTTCAAGATGACTGTCAGAGCTGACTGTGCTGCTCTGCATGTAGCCCCCTCCCTCTGCCTATAAAAGCTCTTGCCTACCGATTGTCAGTGGAGGGAGTTGAGCTTTGGACAGGAGTCCCCCCACCCCCACCCTTCCATTGCAGGCCTCCAAAATAAAGCAAACTTACTTTCCTTTCCACCAACCTTGTCTCTTTACTATCTTTAGAGTGGAGAGCAGGCAGACACCACTTTCCGTAATACTATTTTTTAAAATTGAGAAAGACTATGAAACTATGATATTATAGCAACAATATTTGCCAAAATTCAAAAGAATTATAGAAACAGCTTAAGTGCCACACTTTTCCTAGCAAAATTATTCATGTATAATCTCTTTTCTTTGGTCCTCTTTATATACCTCAATCACCAGAGGTCCCCACTTCAGTGTAGCATGGGGTGGAAAGGGAGTTGAAGGATGTGCACGCCCTTTTGAGGTTCATGTAAAAGGAAATAATGTATTACCTATGCTTCATCTGAGATTCTCAAAAATTTGGATTAATATATTTTGAAGTACAGAGGAAAGAAACACCTATCTTCAAGGCCTGGGGTAAAATTTCATATGAATCCGATTTTCTATCAAAATAGTTTTACATATTCATTTACTTATTATCATTAAAATATCATGCACAATATGTCTAATAGTAGATATTACTCATAATACATATATCATTTCCAATTTTAGGGTAAATGAGAGATTCCAGAGAGATGTGTCAGTTTATCCCATGTTCATGGTACCCCTATCCTTCTGCCTTGTGTTCACAGGGATAATCCCTACAGAGCAGCCAAACAACTTTTTAAGATTCTTTAAAAATGAAGGGAGACAGTGTAATGGGAAACAATATAAAACCAGCTATTCTCATGGTCCCCTACACCAAGCTTGCTTTGCTACTTAGTGATCTTTCAGGCACTTAGGAAATTGATCACATTTCTGTGACATGAATAATTGTGTTCAGACATAACAGATTACAGACAGAAGATTTTTTGTATCCTCTGTAGTCAAACAGCTAGGCTTTATGTAAATGAATGGAAATAGAAAAAAAAAGTGCTGACAGTAATAATGAGGAAAATAAATTTTATCACCAAAATGTTAACAATGAGTCAGGAATTTGCAAATCTCTGAGAACCTTTAGCAGATTGTCAGTAACACTGACACACTAGAAAATCCGTGGTCTTATTATGCCCCAGTAATGTTAAATTAACTGTAAATTATTTATTGAAAATTATTAATGGGAATAAATATTATATTGTTTTTATCCTTTCATTTTTCCTATTTTTTAAATTCTTCCATTGAAATGTATCTATTCATAAGTTCATATATAATAGAAGTGTTAAAGATGAAGTCAAAAATTCTTGATTACCCAAGAATTCTTGATTACCCAACTTAATAATTTTAAAAGAAAAGTCCTTTGATGTTAGATTATAATTTCATTCCTTGTATTTGTACCATCTAGGTCTCTTATCTGACTTAATGCAAATCAAGTTACTACTGCTTTAGTAAATAAGATTAGTTGGTCTGACTTACAATGCATTATAGAAGCAATTTCTATCTTATAATAATAGGTGAGCTGTATATTATCCTTTATTTTCTCTTACTGTTGGTATGGTAATTGAATCCTTTGATTCTTCAAATTTACTAGCAGCATTTTCTTCCGTGATCAAAAAGACAATGAGAAAATATACCTACCTAACTATATGACTGAACGCAGATTAGGAAAAGTATAGTTCTACAGCTATTCAGAATTATCACCTGGGATAGAAACTACTGTTATTACAGTATATATCTATATACACTGTTATTACTCTATATCTTATTATGGAACATTTGAAATGAATAAAAGGTAACACCAATGCTCCCTTTCTTTCTTCTTTGTTTTACCGGTGGTGTTTATAATCTGGGAACTTGGTATAGCTTCTCTACCTTCTCCTATCCCAAACTACAACATTTTATTCCCAGGAAATACTGAACAAAGTGAAATACTGAGCAAAATTCTCTAAGAAGAAAAAATACCCCCCCCTCCATTAAATAGAAGTAAAAGAGACAATGAATGTAGTCATTTGAGAATTTAAAATTGCAATTGTTTCTTTAAAAGGAGCATTTTAAGGTGTTCCTTCTAAGAAGACACAATTACATTTGATAATTTTCTTCCTACTTGGTCAATAATAATAATAATTTAAGAATTGGAAAAATAAAACTCAAGTAGAAAGTAAAAGCAACTACTAGAGAATGTAAATTGCTGAGAACTTTCATTCTTTTTTAAAGACAGATATTATTTATCATTCTTATATAACCTGTAATTACCTGAAGTGGCTAGAATAATTCCTGTTGCTAAGAGATAGAGAGCTTGCCTAAATTTCATTTTCTGGTTTGTTACTTTTCAAACTCATATATTAGAGAAGCCTGTGGAGAGTAGTGGAAAACAGTCTATAGAGACAGAAGAAGACTTTATTACCTGACATGGGTTAAAAGCTTAAGCTATAAGATGCATGATTTGAGCCAATGGTTTAAAATCTCTAGACATTTATATGGGTGAGTACATACATACTATTCATAGAACATTTACTCTGAGCCAGGCACTGTGGTAGGCATTTTATATATCTTTTCTCAAATAAGTCTCATGACAACGTTATGAATTAAGCATACATATCCTTACCTTATAGATAAAGTGGGATTATTTTAGAGGAAACAGTAATTTTCTCAAGATCAAATAACATGCAAGTAGCAAAGTCAGGATTTGAAATGAATAGTTCTAGCACCTATGAACATGTAAAAATTATGTTAAATTGCATTAATTTATTAAAAATGATCTGCTTATAAGTAAAAGTACCCTTGGATTGTGCTCAGTAAGCTTTAACAATTACTATGCATTACTCTATGAAGAATTCCAAGGATCAAAGTTTCAGCAACAGAAGTTCTCTAGCATTTATTTAAAAACAATTTTTTCCTCAGTGTGTTTCCCACCAGCTATCCCCTAATGTAACCCTTTAATGTCAGATTACAACCATGAGAATATTTTACATAATGGGTGCAGGAAAGGTACATTATCCTTTATTACAAGAATTATATAGTTCACTAAATAGAGCTTAGTCTTAGGAATCAGTTTTAGGCTATCTTAGGGATCAGTTTATTTCTACTTTGGACTTTGTACAGAAGCAAGAACAAGTTCATTTTTCAGGTTATCTGACAAGAAATAGATAAGAGAATGCAGGCTGCCTTGTGATGCTGTTACATAAAATAACAGAGATTACTTTAAAAAAAACAAGTCCATAGTGGATATGGCAGAAAGCTGATTTCCAGGTTTATTGAATGTACAAGCTAGATAGGTTTTTATGGTTAAAATTCAAACCCTAATTGATAAGATTTGATTACTAGTATCCTTATATTCTCTCTCCCTCTCCTCCCTCCTTCTTTGACTAATTAGATCAGTTTAATTTCCATCCAAAAATCCTAACAAAGCATCCAATAATTATTAATTTCTTTCATCTCATACAACTCAATATTTTAAAAAATACACATTTTACTACTTATATAATATCATTTTAAAATTTATCATTATAAATATATTCTTTTAAACGTGAATAATCATGTACCCCAAGTTAGATTTCAGTTTCTTCCTTATGTTATTTATTCACATGTTCATATCTTTATTCAATCACTCACTATCCAGGCACTGGGACGTCTACAAAGAACAAGACACAGCTCGTGACCTAGAGGAACAGTCTGCTGGGAAGGCTGCCTGGCAAATGGATAACTGTAATACTGGGAGAAAAGCTAACACAGTTGCACAGAATTTCAGAGAAAGGAGAAACTAACTCTATAGAAAAGGCAGACTATATAACCGATTACTTAGGCTTTAGCCCTCAAATAGAGTTTGTGTTAGATTAATGACATTCATTTATATATTTCTTAATCATCTATGTTTTGTGACACAACCAGCCTTCAGATCGCCAGTTAAATGAATTGTTATTTCAGTTGTAACAAAATAATTCTGGATTATATCTTGAAAAGTACTTTTTTTATTCACTTTGTGGGAAGTGAACTAGAGGTAGATGCATATAATAGGTTATTAACCAAATCCTGTTTAAAAAGTCAAAAAGCAGAAAGTGTTAAAACAATAAAAATTTCATATTTTCTTTGCTCAGTGTTCAGATACTCTCTGTAGGAAGGCCTTGCTCACATCTATGTAATAAAGACAATGAAAAGCTGAAGAGAGAAAGCGGACACCATGTATTCATCTAGGAAATCACAGTAGCAAAAACAAATGAACAAACAAATAATCAAATAAATAGTGTCATGGTGAGTAAAGAGCTCGATGTTGATATGTTTTCTCCAACAGAATGCCACCTCTTTTACTGCAAACGTAACTATAAACATATTAAAAAAGAAAACACAGTTCAAGTACTTCCATTTTGTGGCTGCAAAAGTCAGCTTACCCAGAAAAGTCTCTCATGGCATCTGTTTACTCCTTCATTTTTAAGGGTCATTAAGGAGACATAAGATGATTTTAAATCTTGGATATTGAAAGAAACCTGAAAATTTACATAAAGTTTCAAGATTTCGATTTTCTTAAACATATTTTAGTTTTCTTGACACATCTGTTGGTAGTCTTAAAATATGATACAAAATTATATTGTTTCCATTTCTTTAAAGAAAAACAAAACAAATTCTCCCTTTGTTTGGGAAAAGATGTTTTCCACGTTACTAATTTTTAATGTATTGTTAGACCCAGAAACTTCTTTTGACATAATATAAATTGATAGAAAAATATGGCTTACACTAGCCATCAGATTTTTATTCAACATTTCAAAAATATTTCTAATTTTTTAAAGTCACTCCCATGTAACTTTCACCAGCTCTAATGTCATTACCAGATATATCTCTAACATATTATTTTATAGATATAGAAAACTGATTTTTTAAGGTTGACAGCTATTAAATCAAGGCTTAAAGCAATGAAGAAGTCAGAAGCCTTTGTCCTAAAGACCTAACTTTAATTAATCAGGTCACCTATCACCTTGACAAGTGAAAAGGGCTTTCACAGTAAAGACCCAGACTTTATAATTTTATAGAGTGATTATGAGCATGATTGTGACCTGGTGACATTTACATGGCCTAAGTTACAAGATAAAGACTATCTTTCTAAAACTGACTAGAGTTAATTTATGGGATTTAAAAGATGATTAATTATGCTGTGACAGGAAACAAGAAAGAGAGAAAATGTTTCCTGGAACTCCTTTCTCCTGTTCTCCAAGATAGGGTCAAAGGAGTGATTTGCCCAGGTGCAATCCTGCACAAATCAGTGCTATTCTGTTTATGTCTCTCCCGTCATCTGTTCCGTCTTCTGAGTTAACTATTCCTTTACGGGAAGAAATGTTTTCAATGATGGTGAGATAAACAACATAGTCTTCTGAATTTGTCTCTACCCACTGTGGAAAGGCATGATAATCTTTTAATTTGTTTTATTTGGGGAGAGCAAAAACACAGTAAAGTGGAATTACACTAATGAGACAAAATGCATAAACACATCTAATTTTGTAAATCAAGATATTAAGAGGTTTTAGGGCAGTGAAACTACTCTTTGTGATATTATAATGGTGGATACGTGCCATAATACATTTATCCAAACCCAGAGAATATACAACACTAAGAGTGATCCCTAATATAAGCTACAGACTTCGAGTGATAATGATGTGTCAATATAGGGTCATCAATTGTAACAAAAGAACCACTCTGGTGGAGGATGTTGACTATGGAGGAGGCTATGCATGAGCTGGAACAAGGAATGGACAAGAAATTTCTGTAACTTCTGCTCAATTTAGCTGTGAACCTAAAACTTCTCTAAAATGGTCTATTAAAAATATTAAGAGGTGCTTTATAAAAAGTTTACTCTAAGAAAATAGTATATTCTACACTATTTAATGCATTTAATGCCATTATTTTTAAAATACCAATTTATGCCAAGTTGAATAAAGCAATATATTTATAAAGAATGGGTAAATTAAAACAATAAAATCAAAGTAAACACCAAGTGATTCTGTATAAGTAAAAGAAATGAATGTATAACTGTATCGATAAAAATAAACCATTTGTTTTAACATATATTCCACATCTGAATAAAACTGATTTGGTTTTGATACTAACCTGTGATTTATAGATAAAATATGTGGAACACATTGTAGGGAGACTACTTCTCTGAACCTACCCATCACCTGACTGCTCTAACTATAACTCATCTGTCCCCAGAGGCCAATGACTCCCCAGCAGATCTCTTAGCCGTGACTTTTTTCCTCACAAATTACACACCACAACACCCACCAGGAGATGTTAAGTCACCCTCTTAGTCCTTATTGCTACAATCTCCAGGAAAGCAGCATGGCCTCTATCACTGTCTCTGGAATACTATTCCTCAAGTGTAGTTATTTCAGAGTTCTTTGCCACGATATGATGCTTAGATAAACATATTTTGCATTCCTGTTCATAACAGGCTTTAGATCCCCTTCATTCTTCTGTCCTTAAGACATGTGTTGATGCTAAATGACTTCTGTGCTGGCTTTTTGTCTATGACTCTGCTCTCAGTTGAATCATTAGTTTCTTCAAGTTTATCTGCATTATATAAGTATTCCAATGATTTTGTATATTCATGTCTTAGCTCTGGCTGTTATCTCAAAATACCACAGATTGGGTGGCTTAAACAGTAGAAATTTATTTCTCATAGTTCTGGAGGCTAGGGAGTCTAAAACCAACATGCTGGCAATTTGGTTCCAGGTGAGGGCTCTTTTGCAGGCTTGCAGATGGTTGGCTTCTTGATGTATATTTGAGAGAGAGAGAGAACAAGCTCTCTAATCTCGTTTTATAAGGGCACTAATTCTATCATCAGGCCTCCACCTTCATGATTTAATCTAAATCTAGTTATCTCCTCAAAGTTCCATCTCCAAATGCCATCGCATTTGGGGTTAGGGATTCAACTTATGGATTTTGGAAAGGACAGAAACATTCAGTCCATAATCATTTATTAATCTATAACTCTACAATGTTAATTTTAGAAAGGCAATCTACTACCTCATGTCTAGCAAACCCTAGCTTTATCCTACACTCTCCAGAAAAATGAACCTGCTTATAGTTCCTCTAGGCAATATTGGCTATTTGTCACTTGTGTCCTTCATAATTTTGCTCTTGCCATTCCTCTTCACCTGTCCTTCACATGGATGGTATTTACTCTGCTTTAAAACTCAGACCCCTCGTACTGAAAACCATTTTTTTGTTGTTTATTATATCTTGCCTTCCAGATTAGGTAAGGTGAATCTGCTACTAAGCTCTGTTTCATAACAAGGTTTATATTTGCAGTGTCCAGCACACAAACTCCATTGGTGTTTAATGAAACAATGCATGAAAGCCCATGAGATAATTTTTGTTAATCCCAAGTTACAAAGAGAGCCAGGGAGAAAAAAGGTAAAACAATAATGGGTCAGATAATGTGGATTAGTTACCCTTTAACAAAGGCCCACTTTTTCCTGTCTCTTTTTCATTTGGGAGTGGCAATGTTCCATGTGCCAGGGGATGAGTCATATTTGCTCTATGTCATTTGTGGTATTTCATTCCCACTTGCCAGTAATTAACTTAAGAGTGAGCGTATGACACATTCCTGGCATTTAATTATGAGAAGTAGAGTGAGGGTCTTCCAGGCATAGTTTTCCTCTCTGAGCAAAACAGATAAACAGTCCTTGCCCCTTCCTATTCAAGTCACTGTAATTCAGAAATGATGCTGAGAGGCTACTGCAGTTTTCTTATAACCAAAAGGAGTAAACCAAGAATATACCAGAGAAGTGAACCTGGAGTCCTGATTTGTTCAACTGCTATGTCACGTCTGGAATTTCCCACTGTGGACTACTTGTTACATAGAAATGTAAATTTCTATTATTTAACATACTTCAAGTAAGGTATCTGTTTCTTGCAATGAAATGGATCCTACGTGACTCAAAAGCTGATGACCACGAGTGATAGATCTTCACCTGTTAAGAAACACAATCTGGGTAGAGACATTCCCTCATGTTAGGTCCCCTCTTATCTGCCTTTCAGAAGCAACATATTGGAATTGGAGGCTTTAGGTACATATTTTCCAGGATGTTGCCCGCTTTATTTAGGCTATATAGGGGCTCTGGTCTTTTCTCCCAGCAAATACTATATTTTAATAATAATAATAATAGTAAGATTTATTGCTCACTAAGGAATTTCTTCCCTTTGCCTTCTTACAACAGAAGCTCATTTCTCTGAGAAAGTGATACAGGGCAAGTCCCTGCATTCATAGATAAACTGATAGAAGAGGCATGTCCAGTGGACTAGATAACACAGCAATTGAACCACTGTATTAAGGCCTATAGCATTTTAAAAGCTTATTATTTCTCTTCAGAAGAGGTTAACTATCCTAATATCTATGGCGAAGGACAACTTCCTTCCTTTGAAGGAACTCTATTTTTCTTACTGAGCGTCAAGCATAAATAGGAAGTACTTCTTCACTCTCCTTCCACTCACATCATGAAGCCCTCATGTTCCATAACAAATTTCCCTGCTAAAGAACTTAGTTCCCTGCAAAAGGGGCAGCTTTCTCAGCATAAGACATGCAAAACACCTCCATCAACATGTACAAAGTACTTGAAAATGAGTGCATTGGCAGGTGATTGTGTGTGAATTTATTATGAATATGACATATTTAGCTGTCATAGAATGAATATACTCACAAACCAAGAAAATTGCATGGAGTAATTGTTATATTTTTTTAACATCTTTATTGGAGTATAATTGCTTTACAATGGTGTGTAAGTTTCTGCTTTATAACAAAGTAAATCAGCTATACATATACATATGTTCCCATATCTCTTCCCTTTGCATCTCCCTCCCTCCCACCCTCCCTATCCCACCCCTCTAGGTGGTCACAAAGCACCGAGTTGATCTCCCTGTGCTATGCGGCTGCTTCCCACTAGCTATCTATTTTACGTTTGGTAGTGTATATATGTCCATGCCATGCTCTCACTTTGTCACAGCTTACCCTTCCCCCTCCCCATATCCTCAAGTCCATTCTCTAGTACATCTGTGCCTTTATTCCCGTTTTACCCCTAGGTTCTTCATGACCTTTTAAACTTTTTTTCTTAGATTCCATATATATGTGTTAGCATATGGTATTTGTTTTTCTCTTTCTGACTTACTTCACTCTGTATGACAGACTCTAAGTCCATCCACCTCACTACAAATAACTCAATTTCGTTTCCTTTTATGGCTGAGTAATATTCCATGGTATAAATGTGCCACATCTTCTTTATCCATTCAACTGTTGATGGACACTTAGGTTGCTTCCATGTCCTGGCTATTGTAAATAGAGCTGCAATGAACATTTTGGTACATGACTCTTTTTGAATTATGGTTTTCTCAGGGTATATGCCCAGAAGTGGGATTGCCGGGTTGTATGGTAATTCTATTTTTATTTTTTAAGGAACCTCCATACTGTTCTCCATAGTGGCTATATCAATTTACATTCCCACCAACAATGCAAGAGTGTTCCCTTTTCTCCACACCCTCTCCAGCATTTATTGTTTCTAGATTTTTTGATGATGGCCATTCTGGCCGGTGTGAGATGTTATCTCATTGTAGTTTTGATTTGCATTTCTCTAATGATTAATGATGTTGAGCATCCTTTCATGGGTTTGTTGGCAATCTGTATATCATCTTTGGAGAAATGTCTATTTAGGTCTTCTGCCCAATTTTGGATTGGGTTGTTTGGTTTTTTGTTATTGAGCTGCATGAGCTGCTTGTAAATTTTGAAGATTAATCCCTTGTCAGTTAGTTCATTTGCAAATATTTTCTTCCATTCTGAGGGTTGTCTTTTCGTATTGTTTATGGTTTCCTTTGCTCTGTAAAACCTTTTAAGTTTCATTAGGTCCCATTTGATTATTTTTGTTTTTATTTCCATTTCCCTAGGAGGTGGGTCAAAAAGAATCTTGCTGTGATTTATGTCATAGAGTGTTCTATGTTTTCCTCTAAGATTTTGATAGTGTCTGGCCTTACATTTAGGTCTTTAATCCACTTTGAGTTTATTTTTGTGTATGGTGTTAGGGAGTGTTCTAATTTCATACTTTTACATGTGGCTACTCAGTTTTCCCAGCACCACTTATTGAAGAGGCTGTCTTTTCTCCACTGTATATTCTTGCCTCCTTTATCAAAGATAAGGTGACCATATATGCGTGGGTTTATATCTGGGCTTTCTATCCTGTTCCATTGATCTCTATTTCTGTTTTTGTGCCAGTACGATATTGTCTTGATTACTGTAGGCTTGTAGTATAGTCTGAAGTCAGGGAGCCTGATTCCTCCAGCTCCATTTTTCGTTCTTAAGATTGCTTTGGCTATTTGGGGTCTTTTGTGTTTCCAAACAAATTGTGAAAGTTTTTGATCTAGTTCTGTGGAAAATGCCAGTGGTAGTTTGATAGGGATTGCATTGAATCTGTAGATTACTTTGGGTAGTAGAGTCATTTTCACAATGTTGATTCTTCCAGTCCAAGAACATGGTATATCTCTCCATCTATTTGTATTGTCTTTAATTTCTTTCATCAGTGTCTTATAATGTTCTCCATACAGGTCTTTTGTCTCCTTAGGTAGGTTTATTCCTAGATATTTTATTCTTTTTGTTGCAGTGGTAAATGGGAGTGTTTTCTTAATTTCACTTTCAGATTTTTCATCATTAGTGTATAGGAATGCAAGAGGTTTCTGTGCATTAATTTTGTATCCTGCTACTTTACCAAATTCATTGATTAGCTCTAGTAGTTTTCTGGCAGCATCTTTAGAATTCTTTATGTATAGTATCATGTCATCTGCAAACAGTGACAGTGTACTTCTTCTTTTCCGATTTGGATTCCTTTTATTTCTTTTTGTTCTCTGATGGCTGTGGCTAAAACTTCCAAAACTATATTGAATAATAGTGGTGAGAGTGGGCAACCTTGTCTTTTTCCTGATCTTAGTGGAAATGGTTTCAGCTTTTCACCATTGTGGACAATGTTGGCTGTGTGTTTGTTATATATGGCCTTTATTATGTTGAGGAAAGTTCCCTCTATGCCTACTTTCTGCAGGGTTTTTATCATAAATGGGTATTGAATTTTGTCGAAAGCTTTCTCTGCATCTATTGAAATGATCATATGGTTTTTCTCCTTCAATTTGTTAATATGGTGTATCACATTGATTGATTTGCATATATTGAAGAATTCTTGCATTCCTGGAATAAACCCCTACTTGACCATGGTGTATGATCCTTTTAATGTGCTGTTGGATTCTGTTTGCTGATATTTTGTTGAGGATTTCTGCATCTATGTTCATCAGTGATATTGGCCTTTAGTTTTCTTTCTTTGTGACATCTTTGTCTGGTTTTGGTATCAGGGTGATGGTGTCTCCGTAGAATGAATTTGGGAGTGCTCCTCCCTCTGCTATATTTTGGAAAAGTTTGAGAAGGATAGGTGTTAGCTCTTCTCTAAGTATTTGATAGAATTTGCCTGAAGCCATCTGGTCCTGGGCTTTTGTTTGTTGGAAGATTTTAAATCACAGTTTCAATTTCATTGCTTGTGATTGGTCTGTTCATATTCTTTATTTTTTCCTGGTCCATTCTTGGCAGATTGTGCATTTCTAAGAATTTGTCCATTTCCTCCAAGTTGTCCATTTTATTGGCATAGAGTTTCTTGTAGTAATCTCTCATGATCCTTTGTATTTCTGCAGTGTCGGTTGTTACTTCTTTTTCATTTCTAATTCTATTGATTTGAGTCTTCTCCCTTTTTCTCTTGATGAGTATGGCTAATGGTTTATCAATTTTGTTTATCTTCTGCAAGAACCAGCTTTCAGTTTTATTGATTTTTGTTATCGTTTCCTTCATTTCTTTTTCATTTATTTCTGATCTGATATTTATGATTTCTTTCCCTCTGCTAACTTTGGGGTTTTTGTGTTCTTCTTTCTCTAATTGCTTTAGGTGCAAGGTCTGGTTGTTTATTTGAGATGTTTCCTGTTTAAGGTACGATTGTATTGCTATAAACTTTCCTCTTAGAACTGATTTTGCTGCATCCCATAGGTTTTGGGTCGTCAGGTTTTCATCGTCATTTTTTTCTAGGGATTTTTTGATTTCCTCTTTGATTTCTTCAATGATCTGTTGGTTATTAAGTAGTGTACTGTGTACCCTCCATGTGTTTGTATTTTTTACAGATCTTTTCCTGTAATTGATATCTACTCTCACAGCACTGTGGTTGGAGAAGATACTTGATACAATTTCAATTTTCTTATGTTTATCAAGGCTTCATCTGTGACCCAAGATATGATCTATCCTGGAGAATGTTCCATGAGCACTTGAGAAAAATGTGCATTCTGTTGTTTTTGGATGGAATGTCCTATAAATATCAATTAAGTCCATCTTAATGTATCTTTAATGTATCATGTAAAGCTTGTGTTTCCTTATTTATTTTCATTTTGGATGATCGGTCCATTGGTGAAAGTGGGGTGTGAAACTCCCCTACTATGATTGTGTTACAGTCGATTTCTCCTTTTATGGCTGTTAGTATTTGCCTTATGTATTGAGATGCACCTTTGTTGGGTGCATAAATATTTACAATTGTTATATCTTCTTCTTGGATCAATCCCTTGATCATTATGTAGTGTCCTTCTTGGTGTCTTGTAATAATCTTTATTTAGAAGTCTATTTTGTCTGATATGAGAATTGCTACTCCAGCTTTCTTTTGATTTCCATTTGCATGGAATATCTTTTTCCATCCCCTCACTTTCAGTCTGTATGTGTCCCTAGGTCTGAAGTGGGTCTCTTGTAGACAGCACGTGTACGGGTCTTGTTTTTGTATCCATTCAGCCAGTCTGTGTCTTTTGATGGAAGCATTTAATCCATTTACATTTAAGTTAATTATCGATATGTATTTTCCTATTCCCATTTTCTTAATTGTTTTGGGTTTGTTATTGTAGGTCTTTTCCTTCCCTTGTGTTTCTTGCCTAGAGAATTTTCTTTAGCATTTGTTGTAAAGCTGGTTTGGTGGTGATGAATTCTCTCAGCTTTTGCTTGACTGTAAAGGTTTTAATTTCTCTGTCAAATCTGAATGAGATCCTTGCTGGGTAGAGTAATCTTGGTTGTAGGTTTTTCTCCTTCATCACTTTAAATATGTCCTGTCACTCCCTTCTGGCCTGCATAGTTTCTGCTGAAAGATCAGCTGTTAACCTTATGGGGATTCCCTTGTGTGTTATTTGTTGTTTTTCCCTTGCTGCTTTTAATATGTCTTCTTTGTATTTAATTTTTGATAGTTTGATTAATATGTGTCTTGGCGTGTTTCTCCAAGGATTTATCCTGTATGGGACTCTGTGCTTCCTGGACTTGATTAACGATTTCCTTTCCCACATTAGGGAAGTTTTCAACTATAATCTCTTCAAATATTTTCTCAGTCCCTTTCTTTTTCTCTTCTTCTTCTGGGACCCCTATAATTCGAATGTTGGTGCATTTAATGTTGTCCCAGAAGTCTCTGAGATTGTCCTCCTCTCTTTTCATTCTTTTTCTTTATTCTGCTCTGCAGTAGTTATTTCCACTATTTTATCTTCCAGGTCACTTATCTTTTTTGTTCTGCCTCAGTTATTCTGCTATTGATCCCTTCTAGAGTATTTTTAATTTCATTTATTGTGTTGTTCATCATTGCTTGTTTCCTCTTTAGTTCTCCTAGGTCCTTGTTAAATGTTTCTTGCATTTTCTCTATTCTATTTCCAAGATTTTGGAGCATCTTTACTATCATTATTCTGAATTCGTTTTCAGGTAGACTGCCTATTTTCTCTTCATTTGTGAGGTCTGGTGGGTTTTTACCTTGCTCCTTCATCTGCTGTGTGTATTTCTGTCTTCTAATTTTGCTTATCTTACTGTGTTTGGTGTCTCCTTTTCGCAGGCTGCAGGTTCATAGTTCCCATTGTTTTTGGTGTCTGTCCCCAGTGGTAAGGTTGTTTCAGTGGGTTGTGTAGGCTTCCTGGTGGAGGGGACTAGTGCCTGTGTTCTGGTGGATGAGGCTGGATCTTGTCTTGTTGGTGTGCAGGTCCACGTCTGGTGGTGTGTTTTGGGGTATCTGTGGCCTTATTATGATTTTAGGCAGCCTCTCTGCTAATGGATGGGGCTGTGTTCCTCTCTTGCTAGTTGTTTGAAATAGGGTGTCCCGCACTGTAGTTTGCTGATCATTGAGTGAAGCTTGGTCTTAGTGTTGAGATGGAGATCTCTGGGAGATTTTCGCCATTTGATATTATGTGGAGCTGGGAGGTCTCTTGTGGACCAGTGTCCTGAAGTTGGCTCTCCCACCTCAGAGGCACAGCACTGACTCCTGGCTAGAGCACCAAGAGCCTTTCATCCACATGGCTCAGTATAAAAGGGAGAAAGAAGAAAGAAAAGAAAGATAGAAAAGAAAGAGGATAAAATAAAATCAAATATAGTAAGGTAAAATAAAATAAAGTTATTAAAATAAAAAATACTTATGAAAAACATTGTAAAAAGAAAAAAAGGAAAAAGAAAAAAGGACAAAGGGACAGAATCCTAGGACAAATGGTGAAAGCAAAGCTATACAGACAAAATCTCACACAGAAGCATACACATATACACTCACAAAAAGAGGAAAAGGGGAAAAAATAATATATCTTGCTCCCAAAGTTCACCTCCTCAATTTGGGATGTTTCGTTGCCTATTCAGGTTTTCCACAGATGCAGGGTACATCAAGTTGATTTTGGAGATTTAATCCGCTGCTTCTGAGGCTGCTGGGAGAGGCTTCCCTTTGTCTTCTTTTTTCGCACAGCTCCAGGGATTCAGCTTTGGATTTGGCCCCGCCTCTCCGTATAGGTTGCCTGAGGTCATCTGTTCTTTGCTCAGACAGGAAGGGGTTAAAGGAGCAGCTGTTTCGGGGACTTTGGCTCACTCAGGTCCGGGGGGGGGGGAGGAGGGGTATAGAACTCAGGGCGAGCCTGCGGCGGCAGAGGCCTGCGTGACATTGCATCAGCCTGAGGCGCGCCGTGCGTTCTTCCGGGGAAGTTGTCCCTGGATCACGGGACCCCGGCAGTGGCAGGCTGCACAGGCTCCCGGGGGAGGAGGGGTGTGGACAGTGACCTCTGCTTGCACACAGGCTTCTTGGTGGCGGCAGCAGCACCCTTAGTGTCTCGCGCCCATCTCTGGGGTCCCCACTGATCACCGTGGCTCGCACCCGTCTCTGGAGGTCCTTTAAGCAGCACTCTGAATCCCCTCTCCTTGCACACCAGGAAACAAAGAGGGAAGAAAAAGTCTCTTGCCTCTTCGGCAAGTCCAGACTTTTTCCCGGACTCCCTGCCGGCTAGCCATGGTGCACGAGCCCCCTTCAGGCTGTGTTCACGACGCCAACCCCAGTCCTCTCCTTGGGATCCAACCGAAGCCCGAGCCTCAGGTCCCAGTCCTGCCCGCCCCGGCGCGTGAGCAGACAAGCCTCTCAGGCTGGTGCGTGCTGGTGGGCACCGATCCTCTGTGCGGGAATCTCTCCGCTTTGCCCAACGCACCCCTGTTGCTGTGCTCTCCTCCGTGGCATCGAAGCTTCCCCCCCTCCGCCACCCGCAGTCTCCACCACTGAAGGGTCTTCCTAGTGTGTGGAAACTTTTTCTCCTTCACAGCTCCCTCCCACTGGTGCAGGTCCCGTCCCTAGTCTTTTGTCTCTGTTTTTTCTTTTTTCTTTTGCCCTACCCAGGCACATGGGGAGTTTCTTGCCTTTTGGGAGGTCTGAGCTCTTCTGCCAGCGTTCAGTGGGTGTTCTATAGGAGCAGTTCCACGTGTAGATGTATTTCTGATGTATCTGTGGGAAGGAAGGTGATCTCCGCGTCTTACTCTTCTGCCATCTTCTCCAAAGTTATTTGAATTTATATTTAATTTCCGGTCGAAAAGGTGGCCCAGTTGAGAGTCTCAGGAGTGTATCAATGAGACTTTAAAATTCCTGTGCCTTAATTACTCCATTTATAAAATTGAAATAAAAACTGCTTTAACATGGTGAAAATTGAAAGTGTATTACCTTCAAAGCAGAATTCCTTACTGTTAGATGGCATGCAATATGTAACCTAAGATACAGGTAAATTCAAGAAATATAACTCAGATGTGGGAAAAGGTGGGAAACTGATACTGAATGTCCAATTCATCACTGGAAAACCTCACACTCAGGAAAAAAGAAAAATCAAGTGCATTTTTATCAGGAGATCAAGAGTCAACACCAGAAACCTCATTTCTAAATTACTAATTATATTATTCATTAGATAATTCAACAGATTTTAATTTACTCTGTGCCCCTCAAGTATTCCAAAAAAGACTTTATCATGGCAAATTTCTTTCCACACCCTGAAGATTAACAATGGTTAACAAAAAATGGTTAAATCAGTAGATACATTTTTGCCATATTACATCTTTTATCTTTCAAATCATAGTTTATTTGCCTCTTATAAGCCATAGCTTTTCAATGGTTGAAATTACTATAGAAAAGCATCTTTGTGTAAATTTGCATTACCGACATATTTAAGCTATAAAATCTTAGAGAATGACATCAGTCGTATTTACCTTTTAGATTAAAGGAACACTGTCAGATATAGCAGAATTTTGGTTAAATGTGTGCCATTTGAGAAAATACATGATGTTCTCCAGATAAAAATCTCATCTATCAGCTATCAATGAATCCTTTGGAGTGTCTGTGACAGAGTTAGCCAATTACTCGCAATGGGGGGAAGAAGAATATGCTTTTTAAATTGTCATACCGTCTGTATTCTGAATGAAAGTTTATTATTAAGAATCAAAAAAAGATTTGATTTTATCACTTTACATTACTTACATAAAAAGGAAGGAAGGAAGGAAGGGGGAGGGAGAGAGAAAGGAAGGAAAAGAAAGTTGTGTCTGAACAGACATAAAACATGAGTTTAAATAATAGGTATTAAGAATATCTCTTTTTGTCTGAGATACAATTCCTGATTTAAGAGATAGAAGCAATCATTCACTAGATGTTGAGCATAACACACAATCAGAGGGTGGGTGGGTAAAAGGTTTTTATCATTAAAGAGATAAATATTAACAATAAAATGTAATATTAATGTCGTATCTTTAAAGTATAAAATATATTTATCAGTGAATATTGCTAAATATACTGCAATTACAGAAGTCAGCCCCTTGTGTAGGACACATTTTCTATTTTGAAAACAGACTACCTGGCTGCTACTATGGATGACTTTTTATATTTTTTAGATATTGCTTCATTAGAACACAAAGAATATGGTTTCTTTAAAAATCAACTGTTTTTGCAAATCCTTTTATACCTTGCTGATGCTTTATGTCTGCCTTCAGAGAATTTTTTTTTTTTTTGCATTACGCGGGCCTCTCACTGTTGTGGCCTCTCCCATCGTGGAGCACAGGCTCCGGACGCGCAGGCTCAGCGGCCATGGCTCACGGGCCCAGCCGCTCCGCGGCATGTGGGATCTTCCCGGACCGGGGCACGAACCCGTGTCCCCTGCATCGGCAGGCGGACTCTCAACCACTGCGCCACCAGGGAAGTTCTGCCTTCAGAGAATTTTAAAGGCAGACTATATGTTGTTAATTATTGGTTTTTACTCAGGCAGAAGACCTGAAAGACTTTTTCAGAGTGACTGGACCACAGAGCTTACAGAATATACACTGTTTCAAAATACTTTAAAATACATATTTAAAACATAGATGTATATTTTTGTTTCTTTCTACTATAAATGACTGATAGTTAAAAATAATTATATATCAATGATCTAAAGAGCATTTATCAAAGATGAAAAGTATGCATTTAAAACAAATTTTGAATTAAAAAAATTATGCTTTACTAATATTTAATATTTAGACTGGCTCTGGCCTCTTCTATAAGGCCACATCTATCAGAAGGTCATGGGTGATGTACAGAATAGGATATATCCTTAAGGACAAGTAAAGTTCCATGAGGCAGTTTGTGAAAATGGCACTCTCAATAGCTTCTTTTCTTTCAATGCGTTTTGACAAAGTACAGTGTACATATGCCAGATTAATGTGATTTATGGCTTATAATGGCTAGTTTAAATAAATCTCAAAAATGGATAATGACCTTAAAATATTCCTGTAAGAAAACAGCTTATTAAAAATAGCACCAATGACTCAAACACAATGAGAAAAGGTGGATATGATATTTAACATATCCCAGTTAAAGCTTTTCATCTGTTATATCAGAAAACAAAACAATGATGATTTTAATAATATCTGATAAAAAGTTGGCAACAGATGGGAAATATCAGATTATTGGAAAAAGGGATTTACACCCACTATATTTAAAAATAAACAGTACTCTATCTTGTGGTTTAATTTATGAGTTAAGAATGTGCTGAAGTTCTTGTGATTAGAAATATAGTTACAAAAATTTATTTCATCTTTATTTCCTTTTAAAGACATATTGTGAGTACTCTGATTATGTTTATAAAACTTGTAACATATGAGGATAGTCACTCCTATATGCAATTTATTTTAAAATATTTATATTTTGGAATAGTGGTTAATATTTAGTAAGCAAGGTTTGTAATTATTTTTGAAAGTTTGAATACCACTACTCTAGGAGATAAGACATTTAATGAGAATGTGGATTCAGTTTAATCTATTTTTAATTGACTAATAAGGACTTCAACCTAAATCTAGTGTAGTCTATAAATTTCACAATTTTTAAAGTAAAACATTTTAATTATATAATCTGCAAATTGGGGTTATTTACATTTATTATGTAATTCCCATGAAATTAATATCTGACAAAACTGATTATCATCTGTTATATTGTGAAAAAAACCTGTTCCTGAGGCCATGATTGCAATGTTATTTACATAAATAAATATGTTTTGATTTCCAGATAATGTACCTTATTTTGAGATTCCTTAACTACAAACTGTTGTAATGCCACTCTGTGTTAATCCGGGCTCCCTGTCTATCTTTCCTGTGGATATAATGCAAAAAACAAAGTGAAATATTTCCATTTTATAATTGAAATTTGGTCAAGATTATCTTCATAGGCATACTATTCATCTTTGAATTACTTAAAAGAATCCAATTTATCTAATAATCTGTAACATAAGTTTCCCAAGATCTATCATAAGAGAGAAAATAAAGTTACATCAAAGACCCCAAACACTCTCTTGTTGTGCTATCTCTTCTGTGCTAACCACATTCCTGCCGACTTCTAAAGTTTCCAACTCATTCTGGGATTCCCTGGAAATCTCTAATGTGTTCCTTTAATTATACACTCTGTCAGCATAGCTTAGTGTTTAAAAGCACAGATTTTGAGTTTGAATTTTGGCTAGGCATATATTATGTGCAGCTTTGAACAAGAGGGCGAAGGTCACAGGATTTTGTCAATCAAAACATGTAAGCCCTCGGAAACAGTGTGGCACAGAAAGACCCCAAACATCCTTTGTATGATCATCATAAACGAAAACTTCTGGTGTTACAGAGAGTTAACGCCAGTTGTTTGGCCACAGGTTCCACCAAATTTACTGCCATTGCACTGTGTCCCAATAATACCCAGAGGTATCTTTGTTAGGAAAGATGCCAAGTCCTGATGCTGTGAGCACCGATGTGTGCTCTGAGTACCTGCTTACTCTTGGCACTGCCTCCATCCCTGCAGTGGCTGCTGGCTCTGAGGCTGCTGATGCTGTGGCACCCTCCCTGTCCCACAGAGACCTTAGTCAAACAGCTCATCTTTCTACTTGCTGTTTTACTGTATAGTGCGCTAGCATTCTCCTGGAGCAAACACAGTGGCCAACTGATGGTCCATTAACCAAATCTTTATGTCCAGAATAGAGATTATAAACTCGTATTGGTGGTGGGCAGTATTTCTTGTTTATTAGTATAATTTTTATGTCTTTAAGTTGGGTCTCTAATTTCAACTGACTACAGACTTATTGTTAATTATTACCTTCCATCCTAATATGTTTCCCTGTTTGGTTCCTGAAGACATTTTTCTTGGGGTTTAGTCTCTTTTTATCTTGTAGAGTAAATTAATTTCCTGCAGGCTCTTTGGTACTCCATCTGTATAAACCCTGGCAATCCACCTCATTAGTTCTCCAAATGTTTAAGAATTAAGATTGGTGTGGTCTGGGCTTGATATGGAGGTTTTACTACAAATATAATGTGATAAGAAAAACTTGATAATTTTATAAAATGTTTTTGGTCTTGATTTGATACAAAATATCATAAAAGCCCCTAATAGTTTAATAAATTGACAAGTTAATGATTTTATAAACATGCTTAAGACATGTTCTTGCACAGATTTATATTAACACTTTGGAGTTTCTTCATGCATATTTTTCTTTCATATAATCAAATTTGTAAATGGAGCCTAATATCTAACTGAGCTACTTTGAGGTATATTAAAAGATATGCTAAGGATAAAGAATGAAATTGAAGAAACTCTTTTTGAAACCTAACTGGTATTAAAAGTAAACATTTTATTATACAGAAGGAATTAAAGTTTCTGAAAATCTATACCAAGAAAACCAAAGCCATTCTGGGCACAAGGAGACATTTCTACAGTCAAAACTACCTTTCACTTTTCAGAAATTTGACTGAAAACAAGTGGTTAAATGTGCTGGAAACAGGCACTGCAAAGTCGTTCTGTCTGTTGTGGCAGCTGAACAATGTGAGTTACAGAACCACTGCCCTAATAGTGACTGAAGCAGATGAGGGAAGATGGCAGCTCAAAACCAGAACACTTAAACTCAGTCCAGGAGTCCATCCATGATCCAGTTTTGTTCATTCTGACAAATCAGTCTGATCCACCATGATTAGCCTTCTTCAGAAGTCCCTAAAACGGGATCTGATTTCTTTCTCTTTACGTTCTGTGTTAGAAGATGCTGATTGCCTCAATATCCAGACTCCCCTTCTTCCATTGTAAGTAAATCCTCTATTTCTAGTGAGATAATCTGACTATGCAGAGTTCAGACTACATTTTTCCAGCCTCTCTTTCAAATATCTGTGATCCATATGTTCAAGTTATGGCCAATGGTGTCAAGATAATATGAAGTATCAGGCTAACAATCAGAATCAGTGGTCTTACTCTGTATCAAACTGTGCTAATACTTTAAAGGATGCAGGTCATGGTGAAACCCGAGTGAAATGTGGAGACACCTGGGCTACTGAAACCAATCTCCAGGTCCCAGTTTTTCATGTTAGGATGATTCTTGGCCCAGATTTAACATAGGAGGTCCCTGAGTGATGTGTGTTACTCAAAAGGAAGCTATTTTGGCCATGAAATAGTTTTATCTTATACTCCAATAGTTATATAGTTTAAGTGACATCTTCCATGGAGCCACTCCAACTAGTAAATGTCATTAGTGAGTTTGCTAAGGAATTTCCATGATTACAATAAGATTTGACGTGCTACTTAATTTTTACTAATCAAATATGTAAGCCAAAAATTCATGTCTTACTTCCAGGATTCCTTCTTATCATGTTACACTGAACAATTTCCAGCAACTCAACTGCATTTTGCATTGACCAACATTGAGTCTAGATGTTGGTCAACCAACCAAGAGTTAGCACCTTTGATACAGAATTATTAATACACCCATATTGATAAAGCCATCTTGATTTAAAGCCAACTTCTCTCATATAGCACTCTCTGGATCCATTTCTACACATCGTCTCAAGATTTACACTGACATAAAATCTTGAAATTCTTTTGGTTTATAAGGCTTTTCCTTTTGAGTTAAAAATTGTATACAATCCCCTGTGAAAGCTAGGATCTGATCTAGTTATAAATTGAGAGGTAATTGTAGAATTATGAGAGGAATGGGACATGAGGAAAATGGCAATGTAAATCGTACAAGTGATGTTATTACATGTTTTTCAGAGCATAAACTACTTCATTGAACTTGTAAGGAGGTGGCTTGTGCTGTCAGAAGAAGCTCATGAAGTTAGGGAGTTTGGGTTATAAAGATCTACTTAAATCCACCAAAATGTCTCAATTACAATATTGGGATCTCTGTTTACCAATCAATACATTACTTTTCATAAAAGAGACCTGGTAAGTCTGTGGCTTAAACCATTCCTGTGTTAGTTAGTGGTTTTCAGCAGTGGTACGTTGACTCAAAAATGGTGTGCTTTCACCAAATAGGTAAGTGCTCTATATCTGCATTCATTCTATCAGTTATTCATTCTTTAATGATAATAGTCTTTTTGCTGCCTTCTACCTCAAACATGTTAAGATAACCATCCCCAATTCCCATTTCCTTTAGAGTCTGTTTTGTCACCTGCATTCTCTTTTGGTAAGAATTACTAAACAAAACCTAATAAGCTACAAATAACAAAATTATTTCTACCTACTTTAAGTAGAATTAGATTTATCAATAGATTGAACTCAAAGTATCTTTTACAATACTAAACTGACACCCTCGAACCTGAATTTCCAGGAATTATTTTCAAAACTAAACCATGGGCCTGCAGACCAAAGTATGTGCTGCCTCTGTCTCTATTAGTTGATTGGGATTGAAGAGAGAAAAACAAAATTAAAAAAGAATAATAAATATATTAAGGCTTTCTAGTGTCATGAATTCTCAGAGTATGCTATTTGAAAGTGCTGAACTTTATCAAAAATCTACGAAAGTTGATGCATGCCCTATAACATTTTAGAAACTTAATACTTAAGAAATACCTTATATTTCTTCATATTAAAAAAGAAAAACACAGTTTTTAAAAAAATAAGCAAAATTATTCATATGTCTCTGAAATACTAAAAGAACTTATGGAATCTATATATTTTTGAAGAAAAAATTCCCTAGGAATTTACAATATGGATAATTTATTTTTTTAATGCAACTTAAAGTTATTCACAGAGAAGCAATGGCTCAGAAAAGTTACCCTTCCTATATCTTCAAAAAATTATTTGCTACTATACTCAAGTCAATTATGAAATTAGTATAGGTGATAAAGCATCATCAAGTAGGAAGGAAATCATAGTGCAAATATATTAACATAATTTTTTTTTACTTAAATTGTCATTTGAGATGAGACGTGAATGACAGGGAGCCAGCCATTCAAGTATCTGACAGAAGTAGAACAGGATGGCTTAATTCATGAGCATTATGAGATGAGAGCAAAGATTCAGGCAGGTGCCCTACAAGCCAGAGTAAGAGATAGAAATTCTAATCTCTTTGCAATGGTAAGCCATTGAAAGATTTTGAGCAGAGGAGTTACTTGACATGGTTTACATTTGGAAAGATTCCCCCACCCCCCGAGCTGCAGTGCAAATGAGAGATTTCTGGGTAGAGGTAGAAACAAGAAGGCCAGACAGGTGCTATTAGAAGAGTCTACATGAGATGTGGTTGGGGCTTAGACTAGAATACAGAGAAGCTGGAGAGAGTGGAAATATGTAGAATATGTTTTGGAGAAAAACTGATAAGATATGATGTGGAGTGAAGGTCAACAGTGAGAAAACTAGAGAAACCAAGGATGACCTTTTGGATTGACTTTAGCAGCTGGGTGAAGGGTGGAGCCCCACCCTGAGATGGCAGATGCTATCTAAGAAATATGTTTATAGGGTAAAAGAAATAGAGATCTGTTTTTAAAATATTTAATTTTAAATACTTAATAGATGTGAAGCAGCAGTGATGGTTGAATATCTGTTAGGCATTGGGATTATAGCTAATGCTTTGGTGAGATAAGAGCAGTACCAAGTGACATCACTGAAAACATCAGACCAAGGGAGGAAGATACATGCTCTCTGACTTAGCCTAGGAATTCAACTCAAGGGATGCTAGACAGTACCCTGGAATTATCAGGAATATCTCCATGAATTATCTGAGATATTTGAGTTAGGGAATAGAAAAGGAAAACATTCTAGAGAGGGAGTGATTGTAAAGCCAGATAATTTGGATTTTGCAACTGTTATTTTGGACTCCTTTTTTTTTTTGTTTTAATCTAGTGCAACTTCAGGCACAGTTGTGTGTTATTAGGTAAGATGAATGCTTTGAAGGATTTGATGTGAAATGTGTATGTATGTCCCAATAATCAATCCTGAATAAATATTGATTAGGAAATTGAAGTTACTCCATTTAAAGCACTGCATTATATCTATAGGAAAGATGGGTAGGGAGCTCAAGTTTATGTTAAGACTAAAAACATACAAAAGTTTTATAAGTTCATATATATTTTCTGAAAGTCCAATATTATTTCCATTTTGCTATAACAAACATTTATTACTTTCATTTTTTAATAAAAATCAGGCAAACACTTAAGTTTTCACTTCTGAAAGAATTTAAATTCCTGTTACTTTTTTGGAAATTGAGTTTACTGTGTAAATTTGCATTCAGCAATTTCCTCGTATGAGGTTTATATGCAAGGAAATGCAAACAATCATTTAGGCACAAAGATATTCATGACAACACTATGCACAATGGTGAAAAATTGGAAACAAATTAAATCCCCAGTACAAAGGAGATTTAAAATAAAAAAGGTGCATCTCAATAATAGACAATAATGGGATAACTAAAATTAAGCTTCTTGGGCATCTTATGAGCAAAGAAAATGTTTATAACATGTTTGTTTATTGATTCACCAATATACAAATTATATTTTTGGCATAATCACAAATGTTTAAAATAGTCATTAAGAACCCAATATACTATGACAGCATATTAGCTATAGTTACTTCTGGGTGTTGGATTAATCTATTGTATTTCTTCTATTTTATTCTTTTATATTTTACTATGTTTATTATATTTCTTTTCTTTTATTCTTATTAAATTTCCAGTAATGTATTTTAGCTTTGTAATTAGATAAAAACAAAACAAGGTAACAAGATTTTTGGGGAGAAATTTGAGTTATGTTTTCAATTTCCAGAATCCCATCAGACAATTGTGGCCTTAGAGAAATAATAAATAACATTTATCTCTCCCGCCTAAAGTTTGAACTAAATGAGAACTATGACAAAAATAATACAGAAAATGTGAGATCAAAATACATCTTGTTACAAATAAAGCTAGTATCTGCAGGTTAGTTGATTTTTTAATACTGAACTTCAAAATTTGATAACCCCCCTCCCAGTCATAGGTAATGTTTGATCACTTCTAATATGCCTGTTCTTGTAAAACTCATCACATGGAGTTAGAAAAGTATGGCTGTTTCTGTGGACAGTTTAGCTCCTATGAGAAAAGAGAAGAAATAACAAGCCATATACGCATATCAGGTCCTGCTCTTAAACTCAGTAGCTAAATAAGTCACTAATCTTTGAAAAAGGAATGAGTTGCAGGAGGTGGGGAGCAGAGGCTAGTAATGTTGTGCCTTTGAAACTCCCTCCACGTGGAAGGAAACACCAAAAGTTAGAAAATATGGCACATTAATCATGTCACACGTAGGGACAAACTCATTTTTTTAAATTAAATTTATTCTTTTCTGTATATGAATTTATACTTCAGTTACTAATTCTTCCTAAGTAATCAAACCAAATTTAGAAAAAAAAATTATAGAGCATTTATCAAAAGTCATTTTGACACAGTTGATATAACAAACGTTCTAAATACAGCTATAATTTTGATATTGCTGTTAGGATATATATTCTAAAAGAGAAATATAAAACTATTCTTCCGTTTCTTAAATGAAAAATTACAATTGATGGTTAATTACTTTAACAGAAATTAAATGATGCCATATGATTCTAATATATATGTCATTTAACAATATACCTTGGACATCCTTCTATGGCAGCTTATAGAGAACAATTTATTTCTTTTTTACAAATGCAAAGCAGTCCATTAAATGGCATATTTTTATTTCATTACCTAATTTTCCCTTGGTAAACAATTAAATTGAGAGGCATTAAAAATCCAGCAAATAAATACCTTTTTTCACTTATCAGATTATTTTCTAAACTCTTAGAATCAAAATGTCTAGGTAAAGAAATGCACAGCTAAACTTTTCTTATAAATTCCAGAATTGGCACCCATAAAAATCTTAATTGAAAAACATTTCCATCAAAAGTAATTATTACTTTGGATAGATTTCCAGCTCATTAAAATTACTGTGTACTTCATTTTCACTGTATTTGAATACAAAAAAGGATTTAAAAATATTTAATTAGTTATGTTATTCTAGATTTTTGTAGTCTATCAAAATGTATGAATGCAATATTTAAGGATTCATAATTGTACAATATTTCAGGAGAAAATTAGTAAAATATAATGAATTTGTGCTTGTCCCAAGGTATAGTTTTAATGTGTTTCCAGTTAAGACATTTAATGAGTAAAAGAATAACTGACATATTTTATTTAGGAATATCTTTAAAAGTTTGTCCAGCCAGAGCCTGAACAAAGAGAAATATTTTCCTTCTAGACTATGTATTCTAGAAGCAACACTCATTCTTTAGGCATGTTTAGAGGCTTCATTATGTCACAAGTTCTAACCTACAATGTTTATGGAAATAGCTCATTCATTCATCCATCTATGAACAACATATTCTATAACCTCCAAGGCTTCAGTTACAGGGGTAAGTACTAAGAATACATAGCTGTGTCAGACATGACCTCTGCCTCCTAGGATTTAATAGAAGCTGGGTCATAAAAAAAAAAGATTAACTGTAGCATAGTCTACATCACCTAAGACAGGCATTGTAGAATCAGGCAATTTAAATAATACAATCTACATACTTATATCATCATAGGATTTATGCCTTGAGTGAATGTGTGAATTACATATTCTCTGATTACTAATGTGAGGTATGTACAATGCTTATTCAAGCGTTTAGGCAAAATGATGTATTCAAATATGTCCTCAAAAACCCCCCATTTTAACATTTAAAGTTTAATGTTTATGGCATATATTCTACCCATCCATCTCTCTGCTCCCATAGAGAAGCAATATTTTCATGACCATCAGATTATTTATCTATCTATATGTAGAAATGTCAATCTGTCATCCCTAGTAGCACATTATATTTTTTTATCATATTCTTGGCCTTTTTCCTATCCAGGTTTCTATCACCAAAACACTGTCTGTTACTTATCTGTTATATCAGAGTCTTACTCTTAGGTAAGGAATTAGTGACCTACTGATAGAGATTTAAAAACATTCATTCACTTGTATACATGACGCTCATTTTATCTCATTGTATTTTGCCCACAGTTTGCTGTGAACTATTTTTTTAAGATAGTAAACACACATAACTTTCATATCATGCCCATTGTACATTTAAAACATTCTCCACCAGAAGCCTGAAAAATATGCATAGAAATCTTAACAATTCCACATAAAAATAAAGTGTTCTATTTATGTATGATGGGCAAGATGAGTATAAACTGGATACATATTTGCCACTTGAACTGTGGCAGCATGTGAATCATTATTATCTGGGAATTCGCTTAAAATGGATAATCTCCAGCCTTACTCTGAATATGCACTTCAAAAGATCTTTAGGTGTCGATATTAATGGTATAATAACATTAAGAAGCACTGCTCGGGGCTTCCCTGGTGGCGCAGTGGTTGAGAATCTGCCTGCTAATGCAGGGGACACAGGTTCGAGCCCTGGTCTGGGAGGATCCCACATGCCACGGAGCAACTAGGCCCGTGAGCCACAACTACTGAGCCTGTGCGTCTGGAGCCTGTGCTCCGCAACAAAAGAGGCCGCGATAGTGAGAGGCCCACGCATTGTGATGAAGAGTGGCCCCCGCTTCCACAACTAGAGAAAGCCCTCGCATAGAAACGAAGACACAACACAGCAAAAATAAATAAACTAATTAATAAACTCCTACCCCCAACATCTTAAAATAGCAAGAGGAGTTAGAATGAGAAATTGCTTTAAAAAAAAAAAAAAAGAAGCACTGCTCTATATAATTTTGTGGGGATTGAAACAGAATGAGAAGGTTGAAATGAGAGGTAAAGTGCTAAAAGGAATGGCAGGTTAAAAAGGAGATAGACTTGAATAGTCAGCACAGCAGTGGTGGAGGATGGATTGAAATGGCAGGACAGATGTGCTGCTTTGATTGCTCTTTGGCTTGTTGTCTTTAGAATAGATACATGATGATCCTGGATCACTCTCAGATGTTCATGATAGGCTCCTCAACTCAGGCAAAATAAATTTACACATTCTGCAGCTACAGTCACTTGACCTAGATGGAATCTTTAGTAAGTTGAATGTGTTAAGGTATTTTTGAACAATTATCAACTGGATTTAAAATTTTTTTTCTGTTATACATTCTCAGCAATGAGTGAATGACAAAGCCACTAGGCATCTAAAAATCTACTCTTTCATGAACCTTGGAGGGATGTCCTCAGTCAACATTTTAGGTAGACTTGGTAACTTCTTAATTTGTGCTATTGTAGAACTTACTTCCTGCCTTATGGGTCATGTGTCTGTCTCCTCATAAGACATGATCCATGAAAACAGAGACCAGCTCTCTGTTTCTGTAGCTTTAATCCATGGCACTGTGCCTATACACAGCAGGTTCTCTGTTCCTGCTTAATTAGGGAAGAACTGATTGGCTAAATGACAGAATGAATGATGGACTGATGGACTAAATAGTTTAAGTAAAAAAGATTTTACTTGTCATCACAGTCTAACAAGGAGAGAAGGGAAACCTATGTCCTCAGCAGTTGCATGGAGAGAGACATTAAGCTACAGGGGCCCATGCCTTGATTTTTCAAGTGGCAGCTACTCCATTCACTCAGCAGGTAATGCCAGCTACTCCATCACTGATAGCCCCAGGGAAGGCCACTTACAGGGTAACTGCCACTTAAGGGGGGGTTTCATATTTGCAGAGATAGGGGGCTATCAAGTCTATTTCCTGTATATGTTCCACACAACTTCTGAACACAAACGAGAACATATAAAAAAAATTATATTGAATCCCGTTGTCCTCTCTGCCACCATATAAAAAAAATTATATTGAATCCCGTTGTCCTCTCTGCCACAGCCAGGGTCATTAGGTAGTGTAGATGCACATTACAGAGTTAAAGGAGTTTGTTTGAAAATAGAAAGAAGAGAGATACAAGGCAATGTAAGTAAAATCATAAAATGAATTTTATGTATCATTAATTCTGATAACTAATTTTATTGCTTTGGAAAATTATTATGGAAGTCTGCTACAAAATACTTAACCTAATTTAAATTTCAGAAACCGTTTTTGGCAAATCACTAGAAGCAATATTTTTAATCAATGAAGTGGATCTAATTTGGATTTCAGATGCACAGAAAGAGAAAGAAAAAAAGAAGTTTCCTAAGGTAAGCACTTTGTATTTCACAGCTGTTTTAAATGTTGTTACAAGGAGTAAAATTAAATAATGGCTTTTAATTTCTATACAGAAAACCCACAAAAGATCAAAGTCTAAACTATTTCCTTGCTGGCATATTTTAATTGATATTTTTATATTGTTATTATGGCTCCAGGAAATATTTTATGACCACTGTGCACAATAGTTTTGCCAAGAACCGGATGATGTTTAGGGGTTCTACTAAAATACTTAGCAAAGGTTGTTTTAGGAATTAGGATGCTAAAATTGTTATCACTGTACTCTAACCAACAAATAACCCTTAACAAGTTATTCTGATTCTCAAAAGTTTAAACCAGGAAAGACAGGACTGCACTGTTTCCTAAGGTTTAATTTTTCCAGTCAGTTCAGATCTGTTTGATGGCATCACCTTTTTTCAAAAGGTTTGGCTGCACCAAACGTTAATGCTATAAATATAGGTTTCATACAGTGGAAAAAGAATCTCTGCATTCCCATTTGCTCACTACTAAATGTTGTTACATGTGAGAAAAGGCAATGTTCATATCAGTTGGTTGACTACCTGCTGTGAATTGTAGGCAGCATTCACAGAATCCTGGCTTTGTTTTATTATTCTTAGAGCAATCACCCCTGATACCAGCAGATAAAGCTATCCACTGCACTTAACCTAAAACCTAGATAAGGTCACTGGCTGTTAGCGTTGAATGAGAGCCAACAGTGTATAAACTGGTCCCTCCTCTAGACATTGCTGAAGAATGCAAATATTTTTTTTAAATGATTAATGTGTGATGATAGGAAGAAAAGTGAATTAACTCTGCTTCTTGAAGGGAGATCAGAGAGTTTAAAGTGATTTTAAAATCACTGGGCCAAATTCTGTTTTTATTTATGTGTCTATTATTCCTGATGAAGTCAAGATATACATAAATGAAAGCAGAAGGAGGCCCAACTCATTCTAGATACCAGTATGTTTTAGCTTTGTTTTAAAATGTTCTTATATGTTCTATGAAAAAGAAAGGCATGCACATAGCACCTCTTTTTACCACTTGTGATTGACAACCCATTTTTCTATTGACATACCTTTCTTTAGGATGTACAGAAGTAGGTGAGAAGACTTAGCTCCACTCAAATGAATTAACATGATTTGGTGAGAAAAGTAAGGTATTTACAAAATGATGTCAGGAACCAATTTGCTAGGTGGTCCTCAGACAAAGAACAGGCCACCTGAATCTCCTGGGGGGAAGTTATCCTCTAAAGAAATGAAAATTCTGATCCTCTTAGCAGAACACACTATTGAACAGATAACTGAATCAAAGAACTTTTGAATAGAACATGACAAGCTGCATTTTTCACAAAACAAGTTCAAAATGTTCAATCTTTGTCATGTAGAGCAATGGATTTTTTTCCAGGAAATCCAGTATGCCATCATCATGGGGGAAGTAAGATTATCAGGAAATTATATTAGGCTATTGGTGATTTAATCTTATTCCTAACAGACCGCTTTTGGAAAGGTACAATGCCAGGCAACAACTGCAGCTAGAGAGGATGATACTCTGACAAATACCCTATATTTAGGTGATATTATTTGAAATACCATAATCTCATCTTCAAAATTTCAGAGGACATAGAGGAAATGCATTTGAGTGTCTTCAGAATGTGGTGGCACAGTATGGTTCATACAAAAAGGATTCTTTGTTTAAAGATAATAGATTGAAATACACAGAATAATTCCAAAATAATGTATGAATACTGTACATACTCATACACATTAAAGGAAAATAACCAGAAGGAAATAGCAAAATACAGAATGCCTGTCACAGGAAAATTCAGAAAGATTCTCTTCATTATTCTTATACTTTAGATATTTTATAATAAAATAATATGCTTAAATATTAGATTGAAGTATAATTATTTAAAGAACTGCTGTCTTTTAAATATTTGTGCAATGAAACCACAGTACACATAACCATCTGATTTATAGGCTAAATCAAAGAATGCCTTATGTGTAACATAAAGTGAAATTTCTGGTTATTTTAATCAGGTAGATCATTTTTCTACATGAGTGCATTTGAATGGAACATTTAGATCGTTTCAATATGTACTTACTGAATGCCGGTCCTATCCTGAATAATAGGATAACAAGAGCTTTTTGAACTCTATTAATAATTTACAAATTATGTTAAAATAAACCATTTCACCTTTACAACTCTGTAAACTTTTATTTTTAGTAAATGTGAAGTTGAAGAAACAAAGGATTCAGTCACACACAGTTAGAAAGAGGGAGAGGGAGAGATTAAAACCACAGCTTCCCCTGCCAGGCTTAGTTTTCTTTCTACTTTATAATTGCCTCCCAGTAATTGAAATAAAAGATTCAGTCTTTTTGATTCACCATAGCCTAAATGTATTATTTGTGGAAAGGTTGAGATAAAGAAACTAACCTAATTCCTTGGAGGACAATAATGACCAGTGACAAATTGATTCCACAAAGCAAGCTTGCTTCCTGCTCTATATGGATGTACCAGAGAGGGTGGACCACGTTGGATAACAGAACACTGTGTGACACATTTTGTAGAACAAAAAGAAGACCAGTGCAAACGATGCATAGGGAAGGAGAGACAAAATGGAGTGAGATGAACCTAGAGAAACAGGCAGAAGCACACAGCATCAGACCATGAAGGCAATGTCAAGAACTTTAGTCTTCACCACACAAGACTAGGAATCTCAAATATTTTAAGAATAGATGGAGCATAATCAGATTCTAATTTAAAAATATGGCTGCAATATGGAGCATTGTAAGAGAAATAGAGAGGAAAGGAAGTGATTAGAAGCTTTTGTAGTATAAAAACCGTATATAATGGTGATGAATATGTGAATTATGATGATGGTTTTGATTATGCCTTAATTAAACCAGGAAGGGTCAGCCTCTGAGTGATCAGCAAGATGATTATGATTTACAACTATTTATTAGCCAACCAAAATGGCCACACAAGTCATTGAGGAAGAAATCCATTGGTCTCTATTATAAAATTATCCTCAAAGCTGGACCACAGTAGTTAATGGCTATCCACTACTGCTATGGATTATAGACCAAAAGAAATATATGATCCATTAACTCCAGAAGTTTATATATATATTTTTTAATGGAAATGTGTGTTTTAACTAGAGTATGAGAGATTTCTAAGAAAAAAATGGGTTGTTACAGTGTTTATTCATGTAAATAAGTATCACTAAGAACTATTTGATATTTGACCTCAGTCAGGTATGTGCACAGCTGCAGATTCAATTGTTTTGCTAAAGGACCTATGTGATTTTCTACTCAGCAGTACCAACATTTTATAACAATAAATGTTTTCTTACTATTGTATATAGTCATGAATAGGCTTTTGATCAAAATATTTGAAGCAGTTGTACTGATTAAACATGTCAAAAGCTGAACTCCACTTCACCATTGAGGCTTACTTAAATTACTATATACCCGTGGGTCAATATGCTAATTTTTCTTCCGAAGGACCTCATAAATTGCTGCACCTGAGAATGCTTAATTTTAAGAACTTAATATCTATTGTGCATTGAGAGACTCTGTGGCAGACTGGAAAATGCCCCACTTAGATGCCCTGCATAATTGGCTGAGGAATCCATCTGCTGTCCCTCTAGATTCCCACCACATTCACTCCCAGGGAATGCCTGTGGTGGACTGCTTCCAGCCAATACATGAGCACCCTGGGGGTGCAAATGAAGACCATTGCTTTGACATGCAGGACTTCTCTGATGAGAGACTTTGGCTCTACAACTCCCAGTTGACCTTGCCAAATCTTTCTTGAATGCGCACTGCAAAGTCTGAGACTATTCCTTTTCAAACCTCCTACTTTTCCCTGCTCTTTTTCAGCATCTTTACAGCTAAAGGCTCTCTGCACCTTCTTCATTTCCCTCCTTTTTATTTTTAACCTGCATTTCCTGCAATTATTCACTCACATATCTAATTCTGTCTTGGCATATGTTTCTCAGAGGAACCCTACAAACAGAAGCATTGCCAGTAGTGATCTGAGAAAACAGGCAGGATAACAAAAAGTTGGCAAGGCCCCCGCTGGTGATGTTCTAATTACTAAGGATTTCGCTGTTGGTAACCTGCAAAGATATTCCAAGGATATCCAAGGATACCCAAGGGAAATTGCCTTGTAGTTACAATGATGCCAGATTTAAAAGATATGGGGGTAAATGGGTTCTGACCCCAGTTTCCAATGTGTGCAGATGTGGGGGATTTCGCCACACCACCAAGCAATTCTCTGCCATCAACCTGGTGTCCCACAATTCAATTCTGACACTATCTACCTGGAAATAGTGTCACATTCCACAGGTTAAGGGCTCAGTCCCACAAGACTGCCTGCACTTCAGATGCCAGTCCTAAGCAGGTGTTTCTTGTAAGGCCAACTGGCCCGAGGCAGGGGAACGCAATCAGATTCACAGGTTGCATCAGACCGAAAATTTCCGGACCACCCAGTTCCAGAAACTGACCTGGAGACTTTCCGGACCACCCAGTTCCAGGAACTGACCTGGGGACTTTCCACCCGGCCCAGCCTTCCCGCCTTTCGAGGGGCGGGACTAACGGTCCCAAGACTGATGCAACCGGCACCAGATATTGCCACGATACCCGAAGAGACCACCAAATAAGGAATAACCTGCGCCCTCCTGGATTCACCACACCCCTTTCCCTTCTTCCCCTATAAATTCTGCCCAAACCCTCGCCCGGGCGCGACTTCTCTGGCCCCTTTCTCTCGGACCAGTGAACCTCGCCCGGGAGCGTTCCCAAATAAAGCTTGTTTAAGCTCTCCTCCGTTTCTTGGTGCCGTTCCTTACATTTCTGACTGTTTAGCTATAAATTGGGGGGTTCTCCCAACCCCCTGCTTGATTTGATTAAATTGCTAGAGCAGCTCACAGAACACAGAAAAACATTTTACTTACTGGATAACAGCCAGATGGAAGAGGTGCATAGGGCAGGGTATGGGAAAAGGCCTCGGAGCTTCCATGCCCTCTCTCTCCAAGTGCATGACTCTCCCCAAGTCGTTACATGTTCACCAACCCGGAAGCTCAACAAAACCCATCCTTCTGGGTTTTTATGGAGGCTTAATTACGTAGGTGTGGCTGATTAAATCATTGACCGCTGCTGAGGTGTGGCTGATTAAATCATTGACCACCGCTGATCGAATTCAATTGCCAGCCCTTCTCCCCTTTCTGGAGGTCAAGGGGTTGGTACTGAAAGTTCCAGTCCTCTAATCATGTGGTTGGCTCCTCTGGCAAACTGTCCACATCCTTAGATGGAGCTCAAAAGTCACCTCATTAACATAACAAAGATACCTCCATAGTTCTCAGCACTTAGGGAATTCCAGTGGTTTTAGGAACTCTGCTAGAAACTGGGATGAAGACCAAATATATATTTCTTATTATTAATCACAATATCACAAGGGGGAACAATGCCTATAGGGATAGTAGTTATCTCAGGGTTACAGATAAGTTGTGATAACACGTTGCAGAGGAATAACGAGAAACTGAGGGTCATTAACAAGCTGTTAAAGGCTATGTATGAAAGTCATAGGGGTCTCATTAGTAACTTACAAAGAGGCACTTTTCTCCCCAACTGGATAAGGAGACACAGCTGAGCAGCAGACTGAGGCCCAGATAGAATCACAGAGCTCATGTGACAATTTCCAACCGAAGTATGTCATTATGCTAAAGTCAGACCCTTAGTGTTAAAACCTGGGCCCTAGTAATACTGGATGAGACACTCTAGGAGAAAGAGACTTTTAAATCCACAGGCTCACAGACATGGCCTTCCCACTTCTTCCAGCATTACACCCATCCTGCAAGAAACTACAGAAGACTCTCTCCAAGAGTCACCAAGCACTCAGCTCAGGAGTCGTCTCCATCTCCTTTCTTGGTTTCCAGGCTGACTAAGGCTAAATCCCAGGAAAAATCAGCTGTGGACTTGCAGGGCCTGATAACAGAAGGAAGAAATTATATACCAAAAGAGCTCCTTATGACTAAATAAGGAGCCAAGAGTATCCCTGAGACTGATTTAGTGTATACTGGATTTCCTAGACTAGAATATAAGACTGGATACACAAGAAGTCATTGATTGGAAGGCATTTTCTTGGGATACCAGACTTCGACAGATAAGAACTCCAATAAGTAGGGCAAAGTCGCTGCTGGAGTGGCCCATAGAAGTGTGGAGAAAGTGATGGGCAATACTGAATGAAGTAGAAGCCCCTGAGTTGTCATGGCAGGTGGTAGAGTAATAAATAAAGAACTGAAAGTAGTAGAAATGCTGAGATAGATGTAGACTATGAGGCCAGAAGACTCACAGAAGATAATCTTTCACAGGAGATCCCAGAGGACAATCTATTCATCAAGACTACAAGAATCCACGGATTAGTGGAGTACTAGCATCACTCAGAAGTGCAATGGTGACTATGCAAACTAATCCTGAGGTTAAGAGAGCAGCCAGAGAACCCTCATGATATTGATAGGGATTAATATAGCCCTAAAGGAATAGAAGCCAGGGGGCAGAATTGATAGTTCTAAATTGTCAAAACCAGGATTCTGTATTTACCTTAAATATCAGCATGGTAGGGCTTCCCTGGTGGCGAATGGTTGAGAGTCCACCTGCCGATGCAGGGGACACGGGTTCGTACCCCGGTCCGGGAAGATCCCACATGCCGCGGAGCGGCTAGGCCCATGAGCCATGGCCGCTGAGCCTGCGCATCCGGAGCCTGTGCTCCGCAACGGGAGAGGCCACAACAGTGAGAGGCCCGCGTACCAAAAAAAAAAAAAAAAAAAACAAACAAACAGCATGATAGAGGGATATTCAAAGAAGCTTGATACACAGTGAATTGTGGAAATGGAAAATAGAGCATGGTGTCAGTGGGGACAAAATAGATGGCCAGCCAGCAAGTGTGGAGTTTAACATCTACAACCAGAAAAATGCACGAATAGAATTTCAGGAGGATGAAGGCAGTTCTGTCAATGAAAAGTCATAATCCCTTGCTAAGTACCTAGACCAGGCCCATTTTTATGTCAAAAACTCTGACTGAAGAAGTATCTGGGCCCCTAGGAGGACAGGCCCTGCAACACAACTGCAAGTAAATAGTAAAATAATCCCTCTAGTCTCCCCCAAAGGGACCTATAGTCATTTACCCAGGTGACTTTACAGCGGGCAAAAGAGAATACCCAGGCATTACAAACACTAAGGGACAGAGGGTATGACACCTGAAGACCCAAAACATCAAATTATCCTCCTATTGAAATGGCATATTAACTAAATTTCTACTCACAGGAAAAAAGCCAATAATTTTTGAGAGCCTACAATTTGTTATGCACCAATGATCTCATTTAATAAAATTTCTTAAATTTATTGCATTCCCAATTAGATGTACAATTGGCAGGCACCTTGACATGATATAAAAAACATGGTGTTTAGGCCCGCTGCATCCAGGGACCCACCTAATGGATATTTCTCCAGTCTTTAGTGAATAATTGGAATTGATACACTTGGCAGTTGGAGTAAGTAACCTCCTTGGTTCTTGGACTATGGGTAAAAGCTGTCATAGCAGGTAAACCCACATAGAAACCTCTGAAACTGTACCCCCTCACACATTGGCTGAGATAGCAAATCCAAAACAGTGAAGTATCCTGGAAGGAGAAAGACTGTGGAGTTTACTGCTGTGACTAAAGATGTCAATGATACACAGATACTAAAACTTATCATACCTACATTTATTTTTCAACTTGGTCTCTGTAGAGGTGGAGAGATCTGGAGAATAAGTGTGGACTACTGCAGTTAGTAGTATCTCAGTATAAACAGCCAAAGGAGAGGGAAATGAACAAAACTGGTTACAGATGGTGTAGCTTGCCATGTGGGTGCAAATTTAAAAAAGAATAGTACCCTTGAAAGATAATGGAGGGACTTCTCTGGTGGTGTAGTGGTTGGGAATCCGCCTGCCAATGCAGGGGACACGGGTTTGATCCCTGGTCTGGGAAGATCCCGCATGCCGCAGAGCAACTAAGCGCATATGCCACAGCTACTGAGCCTGCGCTATAGAGCCCGCAAGCCACGACTACTGAAGCCCGCATGCCTAGAGCCCGTGCTCTGCAACAAGAGAAGCCACTACAATGAGAAGCCTGAGCACTGCAGAGAAGAGTAGCCCCCGTTCACCACAACTGGAGAAAGCCCTCATGCAGCAACGAACACCCAGTGCAGCAAAACATTAATTAATTTTAAAAAAAGGTAATGGAGAATGGTAATCTTCCCAGTAGGTGGAGCTGCAAGCATTGCATTGTTCATTTACTTTATGTAGAATGGGAAGTAGTACAATGAGAGGACATGATAGATAAAGATGATATAGATATAGATTCTTGGGCAATGGTCAATGGCTTGGTTGTCAGATCAGGGCCTGAAAGTAAAAAACATGGAATACTGACAACAAGGATATCTAGGACTGAAGTATATAGATGGACATTAGCATTGGGCACAAAGAGTAAAAATTTTTGTCATACGTTGATGGCCACCAGGAATCACTCAGAAAAGAAGAGGCATTGAATAATGAAGTTAGCAAAACGACTTGATTCATAAATACTAACAAGACATCACCATTTTTTACTCTGGACTGGCACAATGAGCACATGAGCAAAGTGGTCATGGTGGCAGAAAATAGGGCTATTGTAGGACACATTCTGTACTAGGAGGGCCAAGAGTTAATACACAGAGAATAGATGACTATTCTATTGAATGCCTTTCCCTTTCCTGCCCACAGATCCTTAACCAGCAGCACTGTTTGTGGTCTTATGAGATGTCTGCTCCACAGGATGTAATGAACAAAACATAGCATCTGGTCAGATAATACTTCATGCTGAAGAAGGTGAGTGCAGCCGTGACCATGGGATCATGGGATCTATCAGTAGAATAAAATATTGTACCACCCAGAAATGGTTGGCTTTACAGAGAACCAGAATGGCACAGCTAAAGTGCCAACTCAGAGACAACTTTCTGAAAAAATGGGATGACATACTTCAGGATACAGTGTGATGCATTAACTTAGAGACTTTCCTATGATGATATCCACAAAGAACAAATACGTGGGTCCAGCAACCAATGAGTGTAAGCAGAAGTGGCTCCACTTACCATCACTCATAATGACCTACTGAGGGGTGTGTACTTCTTGCTCTCAAATTTACATGGTTGAAGGTCCTGGTCCCCAGAAGAATGTACTTTTGCCAGGGAACAAAGCAAATGCTCTAGTAGACTGCAATCTATAGCTGTTGCTAAAACACTTTAGAGTCCTTGTGTCCAGGGACAAGTAGGAAGAGTTTCCATCATGACAAGAGTAATGGACCTCGATCACAAGGAGAAGGTGTGAATAATTTTACACAATGGGGACAAGAAAGAATAAATATGGAACCCATGTGATTCCCATGGGTACCTCTAAATATTGCCTTACCCAACTGGAACTGTGACAAGACATGTGCAGCAACATTGGCTTGAAAAAGACATATTTCCAACAGCTCAGACACTTCAGTAATGAAGGTTTGAGTCACAGGACCGTGTAAGCCACCAAGTTCTGCCAAGGAGATAGCTAAGGGTTAATATGTGAAAGATTTAGAAATAGATAATGAAGGAGAGATAAATGAGTACCAGTTGGGGCCTTGTGACCAACTTTAGAAAAGAGAGGAGTATTTTGTCCTACAGACCTTAGTCTTCTAGGCTTCTCCTTCAAAAGAGAAGCTCATGGGAACCATAGAGAAGCAACTCCATAAACTTGTGGAGTAAATTAAATCTATGTGGTGCAAGGAATGGATAGTGACAGCCATGAAAATAGTAATTCAAATCTCCTGTTGTAGATAGCATGCTTGACTGACGTCCAAGCTCCTGCTTCTCTGGATTCACCATCATGTTTGTGTTAAGACCACAGCTACTGTGAAGGTGCTAATGCAAGTCTATTCCTGAAAGTCATGGACTCCTCTATGGGGAAACATTGGCTCCAGGACTACCATCAATCTGGCTGAATGTTTCTTGGAACTGCATTGTAGTCTGAGAGTCTTTCTACTCAGTTCTCCTTTTTTCCCTTTCTCCTGCATATGTGTTAGACATCATAGTCTGCAGTCTCTCTCTGTCTTTATTATCTCTCTCCCCTTTATCATTCACCAATGTCTTCCTCCATACATTTCTTGTAAGTCATATCCCACTTTGGTGTCTGTATTTTGGAGATCTCAAATTAACCCAGTCTGGAATGGGCTGCACACATCAGACATTCTCTGTCATGTTAACAATAGTCATATAAGGTAAATGTCATCACCATCATGTCCATGAGAAAATTGGTGCTCCAGATGTTAGCACATTTGTCTAGGGTAAAAGAGCTAGAAAATCGTGGATCAAAGTCTATCTGAATCTAAGACCAATTCACCTTCCACTACACCTAGGAATGATCCTTGGCTTTTAGCCCCCAGTTCAATTATTACTAAGTCTTTGGAATCCAATCACTTTTCCATTGTAACCATTTTCAACTTAGCTTAAGCTCCAAAATAACCATTTTCAACTTAGCTTAAGCTCCAAAATCCCTTTTGCTCTCTACCCTCCACCCACAATGTTTTTTTCCATTTTTTTTAAAATTCATAGTATTTCTTTCTGCAACAGGGTCCAAGAAAATCTTTCTCCCACCTTCTTTCTCTGGTTAATTTCTCATCATACACTAGATACTAACAAATATTTCTTCAGGAGGTCTCTTCTGGCCTCCATTCCACTGCATTCAATACTGTGTGGTTATTTGATTAATTCCAACCTTTCTCTCACTCATGTAGTCCATTAGTGACAAAGATAACATCTGATTTCTTCACATCTTTGTTTTGTCAGCATCTTACAATATAGTTACTAGAATAGATACTTGCTAATATATTGTTGAAGACTGAAGAAAGGACTTAATGAATACATCATGCTTTTTAACACGTGGTTTTTAGAACATATGTTGTATTTGTTTCAAAATCCATTTTAATTGCAAAGGATGATTAGAAATAGTTGACATACATTTCGTGCTTGTCATACTTGCTAATAAATTTCAGTCACCATGTAGTAACTACTAAAGCATAAGTTGAGAGAATGAGAATTTAGTAAATGAAGTGGCTACAAATGGCAGCACAATTAAATTTTGTTTACAACTTGGAGTGACTTGACAAGCATGACGTCATCAATTTCTTATTTTTTCTCTTAATAATATCACACAAATTCAACTGTAGAAAATAAGAAAGGTATAGTTTGTCAATTAAGAGGAATAAAATCAATGATATTCATCATTATTCAGCTTCCCTCTGCTTCTGTGTACATAAAGGATTCAACTTCCCCACCTTTTGAATTTGGTTGTGGCCATCTAGAAAGTTATGGCCATGAAGTGTGACTGTGAGAACTTTTCCAGTCCTCACTCCCCCTTCTGTATGGACACCTCAGGCACAAATTGAGATGTCAGAGCATTTTTGCCAGGATCCACGAGTGTGTAGTGCAGGCTTCTAAGCCATCTAGCAAGAGCAGGAAGAAAATATGTACTTGAAGCCACTGATATTTGGAGGTTATGCTTCCACACATTAGAACATATTCCATCTGGACTCTTAAACTACGGTTAAGTGTAGGAGTTTTGTGTAGGAATGAGTATCTACCCAAAGATGTACTTTTAATTTCTTAGGTAGTTGAAATGGAGGGCAAACAACTACACATATGGGGAAATAACTGAGCATACAAACCTCCACAGTTATTTGGGTCTTAGATACCATGAGTGATATTTACTTAACATTTAATGATCACAAAGTCATGAACTGTATTAGCGAAGAAATATTTCTTAAAAGTTCACAATGTAATTGGGCTTTTTCGAGTCCTTTTTAAGAGTAGTTATGAAAATTACCTGGAAAGTAATTAATATAAAAGCTCATAAATTCCCAGAACGAAGATAGTCTCTGAAATTGAAAACAAAAATAAGAGCTATTAATATTTTATGTTTTCTGCAATACTCCACTGGGATATTTCAGGAGCATGAAGATTTTTTGTTTGTGTGTGTGTGTTCGTTTTTATTTTGCAACAACATAAACATATGTAATACTATTTTTCTTATGGAAAAAATACTATGTATGCTATTTCATTCCTTTAAAGTATGGTTTTATTGATGCTTTCCACATAAAAGACTAAAGGTTATAAGAAAAATGGAATAAAAATTTTAGACTATAACTGAAATATATATTTTCACATGTATAGTGTTCAATAACATAAGTATCATTAAAAATCTCAGCACCTTAACTAGCCTCCTCAACTTCTCTTCCATTCAAATGGCAGAAGCAAGAAAATGTTTCTCTATTCCTTTTGTCTCTCCCACCTTGTTTTGATGGATTAGGTAACATAAGGAATGCTGCCTTCCAGCAATTGATAAGTGTATATTCTCACAAGGTGGGTATGGAAAGTTTACAAAATATTGCTCCTTATGATGTGTAAACGTCTATCAACAACATTTTTTTTTTAATTTTTATTTATTTATTTATGGCTGTGTTGGGTCTTCGTTTCTGTGTGTGGACTTTCTCTAGTTGTGGCAAGCGGGGGCCACTCTTCATCGCAGTGCACGGGGCTCTCACTATAGCGGCCTCTGTTGTTGTGGAGCACAGGCTCCAGACGTGCAGGCTCAGTAATTGTGGCTCACGGGCCCAGTTGCTCCGCGGCATGTGGGATCTTCCTAGACCGGGGCTCAAACCCGTGTCCCCTGCATTGGCAGGCAGATTCTCAACCACTGCACCACCAGGGAAGCCCAACAACTTTTAAGGAAAGGAAATTTTTCTCATAATTGTCATGATTCCTGCCAAAATAGCACATTTTTTAACCTATAAACTTGCATAGTTAATAAACGTGTTTGAGTTAGTGTCATAGTCATATAGTAGACATCCAGCCCATTAATAAATACCTGAACAAACCATAACTTACTATATACAATCACCATTTTTAAAAGTTGTCTTACTGTAGTCCTTATTTTACCAAAATCCAATTTAATCTTCACTGTACAAAAACTTGTGTAAAAGTAATTAAATAGTCATAGCAGCATTTGTCATAATAGAAAAAAAAAAAAACAATCCAAATGGTGAATGGATATCTATACAAGGAAATACTATTCAGCAATAAAAATAAATGGAATAGTCATACATGTTGCCACATGGACAAAGGGCAAACCTCTGAGATATTATACCAAATGAAAGAAGTCAGACATGAAATAACATATATTGTATAATTAAATTCATATGAAATGTCTGGAAAAGGCAAATCTAAAGAGACAGATAATGGTTGTCTGGAGTGGGAAAGGCCAGGCAAGATTCATTGTAAACAAGCATTTGGGGTGTTGAAATGTTCTAAAACTGAATGTTGGTGATGGCTGCACAACTTGCTAAATTTACTAAAAATCATTTAATTGTACACTTAAATGGATGAATTTTACAGTATATACTTTTTATATTAAGTTGTTTAAAAATAACAATATCATTGAGGAAACTACATATGAAATACCACAAGGCAAAAACAAAAATAATAACCAAAAGAAGAGAGCCATATATATAAATATATATGGGACAGTAAAATATCACTGGTGGACAGGGGTTGGGGGGAGGGAAGGGAAGTGGAACACTAAATTTTTAGGACAGTGCAACTATTCTGTAAGGTAAGATAATGGTAGATACATACCATTGCATTTAGCAAAACCCACAGAACTGTACAACAAAATGAATGAGTGAACAGTAATGTAAACTGTGGACTCAATAATAATGCATCAATATTGGTTCCTCAGCTATGACAAATGTACCACACCAATGCAAGATGTTAAAAATAGGGGAAACTGTTAGTAAGGCAGGAACTATATTAGAACTTTGTGTTTTCTGTTCAAGTTTCATGTAAACCTAAAATCTAAGAAGTAAAGTCTATTAATTATTTTTTTAAAAGTTTAATAATTTCTGAGGGTAGGTACAATAAAATGATATCATCTTATTTTTATTTATAAATTATCAAAAATTAAAATTCATGATAAATCAATGATAAACCCAAGTCTGGGAGTTATATGAAACATACACACATATATTCCTTTTGACATCTGAACGAGTAAAACTCTTCTAAAAAACAGTGTGGTAATGTATCTCAGGCTTCTTAAAAATATTATTATTTGACATAATAATCACAGTCTTATAAATTTGTGTAAGGCAATAATATAAAGAAATGAAAAATAAATATATTAATTATTATTTTAATAAGTACAATGTATTATTAATAGTGATAATAAAATAAAATTAATGGTTAACATTCACTGAGTTTTTTTGTCTCCTACACTATGGTAATCTCATTACAAATATATAAAACCTGAATTTCAAACAATGATGAAATAATTTGACTGTATTATACTGGGTGAAACGTTATATCCATTAAACACAGGTATGGATATTAGGAGGAAATATAGAAAATGCTTATAATATAATGTTAAGTTATATAACTATAAAGCTTTAGATTGTAATACTATCAAAATTCTCCATGATGTAAACAAGAACTTGAAAAACATGAAAAAGTAGAAATATCCCATTTTGTTGGAATATTGAAATTGTGGATATTTATGTTCTTTTTTATTTCCATTATTGGTAAAATTTTGTCTGTGCATTACATAGAACTCTTGGCATTATGGTGTAGCATAATAATAGCATAAAATCTTACAATGTGTTTACCATAGGACAGGAACCTCCTTAAATTTAGAAATCTATTCTACACATCTAACACTATTATTTATCTGATTTTATAGATGAAGAAATGAAAAGGACAGGCATTTTCAATAACTTTCCAAGATTACACAGCTAATGGCAGAGCCAGTACCAATTAAGTAACTTGGGCAATACATGTACAATGAACTCATGTTATCAAATTATCCAATATCCAAGGCTTCAAATTATATTATAGTGAATATTTAAAAGTGGAAAGCGTTTTTTTCCACTGGTATATTGAAAAATTAAACCTATCAATACTCTTCAATAAGAAGTAAGCTTTAGACTATTCTATAGTAGTTATTTAATCTTTTATTTGTAGAGATTCTCATAATAAAAAGGTGTGACTCGCAGCCTCTTGTAATATTGACAGTAAATTCTCTGAGATAGGTAGAGTAGGAAGCATCACTTTTTGATAAAAACAAAACAAAACTAAACAAACAAAAAAAAAACTGCCCTGAGGTTCAGGAAAGTCAAATCCTTTTCATGGTCATACCTCCAGGAAGTAGGGAGGATGGAATCAGAACCTTTCCTATCACAGTCTGCACTCTGGCTGTTCTGCTTTACAGAGGTATCTCCTGGATTGGCCTTTTGCTCTGTATGCTCCTTTGGGTTTCCTTATCTGAGCAATATTGTGTTTAATTTCCCCAGAGAATTAAGGTCTCTGAATTCTGCTCTAAGAAGTTTTCAGGTGGGAGAAGAGCAGAAATTTAAGAGCATAAGAAGCTTATTTTTCTCTTTCATCACAACAAACACCCAGTAATTCAGGCATAAGAGATGGACAGAATTGTTAGCCTTAAACTCAAGGATGAATACAGTTTTTCCTTTTTCTTCAGAAATGTAGCTCATTAGAAAAACTTGACTTTTTTTTTTAATTACCCAGCACAGATAAAAATTCCTTCTTTCATAGTCTTGTATTTTTCCAGTAGTAACCATAATCTAGTGTCTGAAAAGAGAAAATGGACTCATGTTGCCATGCTGACCAGATGTATTTGTCAAGTCATCAAGTTCCTTTAAAGGCAGTGACATCCTTGAAATCAGTGTCAGTTTTATGACATAATAATTTTATAAACCATATACTCTATGTTAATTCTATTTTAGATGATAAATTTGATTAATTTTTAGCTATACCAACCTTCTTAAGATTATTATTATTTTGTAAATAATTGAATCAATAAATGTTTTAGATATTAATTTTAAAATATCTAATAAAAGTAATAATTGCTACTTTTTAGTTTTGAGGCCTATTGAATGTTTGGGGTACACTTTAAAAATAATACATTTTAATTCAAAATCAGGTATAGAATATTGAAAGGAACCCCAGCAAATAAAGATCCTGAAACTCAAGTTATATTAGCTTCTTGGTAAATCAACTTTTACTGATATATATTGAATGCTTTTCCAATAGGCTTTATGGAAAATGCTTTTAATGCATTATTTCATTTTTTTTCCATATAGTGACCACAACTGATGCATAAGGATGTTGAGGCAGAGAAAATTTAAGATACTCTTAGCAAATGGTGGAGCTAGAATCAAACCTAGAAGCCTTTCCTAGATTCCTGAAAATATTAATTTTTTTAAGTGATGATAAATAAAAACAGAAAAGCCCTTTACCATTTTGCCCAATAGCTTTATCGTAAACAAAGAACTCTAAGATCTGAGAAGTTAAGTGACTTACCCAAGGTTATGTAGCTGTGTCATAAAGTTAAAACTGAAATTTAAGTGACATGTGACTTTTATCTCAGTTACTTTTCCTCTCAAAATTTCTACTGGATTTTAAAAGACAATGGAAAATCACCAGGACACTCAGACATGTTAACTGTTTTGTTTTAAAATGATTTGCTTTCCAGCAATTCCAAGCTCAGCCATTTTATTTTTCACTCAGATTTTATATATATATATTTATATCTTTTGATATTTCCAGTCACAGACATCTAGGCCATAGAAAGTCATAATGTCAGATTCCATTTGTTCTTCTGCCCATTTCAATTTTGTTTCTACAAAGCTTTCGATTCTACTTATTTTTATCCTAGCTTTGGAGTTAGTTACTTACTTCACTGTCTGTCTAATTTAGATACTTTCTCTCTTGTCCCACTTGTCCCATATTCAGTGACATATCATTCTAAACTGTTTTGTCAGTCTTGCAAATTTGAATTCAACATCATTCACATTTTGCTTAGTTTTATAGAGATCCTTATGCATATCTTTGACAAGAGAATATCTCACTGATTTGTGGAAATGTGTGCTGTATATGGACAAGCATATAAACACAATCATTATTTCCATGGCTTACTCCAGTCCAGTTTTCCTATCCAAAACAAGTTTTTATGTTAAAAGGTAGATTACAATGAAACATGTACCTGACTGTCATTTGTAACTAACTCCTTGAAAAACATTAAAAATACAGTATTAATTTTACTGGGAAACAGAAAAAGTATTTTATGTACTGTGAAACTTGATCCCATACATTTTCAAATGATCAGAGGGAAAAATGGGATATGAGATATACTAAAATATAGAAAACGCATAACAAGAAATTTTACCTCACCAATATTATATAGCCTGAAAGACAAACACATCCCAGGAATTCAGTATTTTTGGTTTAACTTGTTAGGTTTTATTCCAAAAGATATAGATAAAAAGAAGTGGAAAACACTATAATTTTTTGAGGAAATAGTTAATATGTGATAATATTGGATATATTACAGTTTTGTGGTATATAAGCTTTGAAAGTTAGATTGGAATACATGTATTATTGTTCAAAGTGAATATTAAAAATTTGGATCAGATCAGTGGTTTAAAAAAAACACACTTTCTTTTAGATAAAATCTAAGAATATCTGATGTTCAAGACACTACACTGAAGCTGCTCCATTTCAAAATGTGATTGGATATCTGACAGCCCTGCTTATTCCCACCACTGGCACTCCCCTCCATGGCCTCAGAGTGGGTGTCTGGGGCTCTAGAGGTTCTGCAGAGAATAGTAAGAAAAATTCTGGCTTCAAATGTGTTTTTAAATTTACAGAATTGTAAAGGTCTTTCGACACATTCTTGTCCTTTCAATTCCTATCTCCTCCACTTGTGGAAACAGTTCTCTGGTAAGACATAATAAATCAACATACACTTTTTAGTAATGGGTCATTGACATTCTGCTATGAATGGAAAGACGTTTTCTGCTCAACATCCGGGTAAATTTTGCTGTGAAGCTTGTGTTAACTGTGGAGGTAAAATTCCCTGACATGCATGACATCACGATTATGAAAGTTTTCACCTGTATTTACTTGGGATGAGATAAACTTGAAAGGAAAGGGATTGAGAGATCAAGAGGACTTTACATTTGCTTGGTGTGGGAGTGAGCAATGTTATCTAGAATTGCTCCTTTCTTCATAGTAAAACTGACATGATATGGAAACCCTGGAAGTATACAAAGATTATCAACACTAACACAAATTAGAACATGCATGGATGGCAATCAACAGAGCATCGTGATTCAATTTTCTCATCTGGCATCTTCAAGAAAAAAAAAAATGAAAGAAAAGCCAGAGAAATGAATCATAGTGAATAATGTGTAAACATATTCATGTAGTGGCACCAATTACAGTCATTTTGTAACAATAACAGTATTGTTATTAAAACTAATCTATACAAACTTTGGCACTTGGCATGAGGCTATTTATACATAGAAAACTTTCTTCTCAATCCTCATTAGTAGAGGTGATTGAAAGCACTGTGCAGTTACATGGCAAGAAAAGCAGTGTAACAAATATCTAGGTTAACTCTCCTGCTATCTGTAATTATATGGTCCTGAACCTCTTGTCATTCAGCAGAACATTATGGTGACCCATATTATTAATGAATAGTACCAACTAGACATGTGAGCAGAAAGTGGCAAATTCCATAGACTTCCTAGGAAGACATAGGTATGACAGGAGGTACAAAAAAAAATTACAGGAAAAAGAAGGGCCTGTGAACGTTTTTGGAACTTAGGGGTCTAGGATATACTACCTTATCCCCTTTAAGGTACAAGACAAGTGACTGCACCTTGCATCTCCTGTCACTAAGAAAGAGGCACAGCACTCGGGATTTTATTATACTCTTTCACCTCGTTTTTTGGGTGACTTCAACAGTTGTCCAGTTTCAAATAAGGCCCAGTACACGACAACTCTTAAGAATGTTCAGGCTGTAGGAAAGCTGCTATCTCACTTGGGACTTAAGATTTAATAGATTCAGTCTTGTTAGATGTATCCATGATGAATAACAATGGTCTGTGGAGTCAGGAATGCCACCAAATAGACCCCTGGGGTTCTGAAACAAGGTGATATCCTCCTCAGAAGAGAATTCTTTTCTTTTCTACAAAGAGCTATTGGTATCCATGTAGAGCTCTAATGATCCCTTGATAATAGTACACTAATTGATGAGGTGGCCATGGCTAGCCATCATGAGCTATGTGCCATTCAATTCCCAGGGCATAATGTTAGGCAGGCACAGTAGGAATCCATTGCATGATGGTAGTGGAACAATCAGAAATGAGCCTGATCAGGTGCAGAAGACATGAAAAAGCAGTTGTCTCATAATCATAAACTGCTCATATTCATAGTTCTCATACCACCAATGTCTTTTGCAACAATGCCACACATACAGCTTCATGGGAAGATCCCAACAATCAACTGATGGAAGAAGAAAGGATATGAGTCTTTACAAAGGGATTGACATGAAATGTGAGAATAAGCTGGACAAAGATATCTGCTACATTGCTGTCCCTACGTAAGTTTGTCATGAGAATAAAGCTGAAGGTAAATACTTTCAATCACCAGAGCTGCTAGTAGAACATTTGTGTGTTCATATAACATGAAGAGAGATGGAAACTAAGGTACAGATATTCTGTGATGCTGGGGAAATGAAAAATAAACTTGGCTGGTTGATCTAACGTCTGGCACTTGGGCAAGAATTATGTGAATGAACATATGGAACTGAACATGCAGATTGTTATGTTTCTCATGTAATGCCAATAAGAGGTCATCCAGCACAGAAGAGGCTCTCAAAAACCAAATGGACAGGATTACTCAACCTGGGGGTGTTGTCACCTTCTCTCTTCAGCTTAACCTGGAGTGGACATGGACCCACAAACAGAGTGGAAATGGTGGCAGGGTTGGGGTCATGATTGTTGTCAACAGCACAGGTTATCTCACTACAGCTAGTCCAGCTCTTGACATGGTCAATATGCTAGTAGTAGAGGCTGATGCTGGGCTCTTGAGACAACATTATATTTTGGAGAGACCAGCCATGTACTAGTCATAGTTAGTTAAAATTTCATACTTTCCACTTACAAGGAGAGTTGATTTATTCTTAACAGAATCAACATGTGACCTGGATATCAGTATAAATTCTCTGTCCACAGTGACTTTACCTATGTATTTTGTCAGTGGTGTTCAACATATGAACTTGAACCAAGAGACACATTTATAGGACAGAAGAGGATCAGTGGGCTCAGAACTATAGGATTATTGTAAATAGAGCTGCAATGAACATTGGGGTACATGTGTCCTTTTGAATTATGGTGTTCTCAGGGTATATGCCCAGTAGTGGAATTGCTGGGTCATATAGTAGTTCTATAGGGTCTGTCATACAGAGTGAAGTAAGCCAGAAAGAGAAAAACAAATATCATATGTTAAAGCATATGTGTGGAATATAGAAAAATGGTACAGATGAACCTGTTTGTAGGGCAGGAATAGAGATGTGGAGTGGAAGGGGAGGGGAGGACGAACTGAGAGATTAGGTTTTACATAAATACACTACGGTGTGTAAAGTAGATAGCTAGTGGGAACCTGCTGTATAGCACAGGGAGCTCAGCTCAGTGCTCTGTGATGACCTAGACGGGTGGGATGGGGGGTGGAGGGAGGTCCAAGAGGGAGGGGATATAGGTATGCATATAGCTGATTCACTTCATTGTACAGCAGAAACTAACACAAAATTATAAGCAATTTTACTCCAATTTAAAAAAAAAAAGAACTATAGGATTATGTCATATAACACGTATGTCTTAACCTGGAAGTGGCTGGATTTAATAGAGCATTGGAAGGGCCTATACTAAAGGCAAACCTCAGCTGAATCTGCAGCTTGGACAGATCACAATGAAAGGTTAGGATAATGTCAAAATGGACCATGTAGCATAGTATCTCCCTTATAATGAAAACTTACAGGTTTAGGAATAAGGGATGAAATAGAGTGGACTCGTCTTATTCTCACTCTCACTATTCACTCATTTGTGGAATGTGTGCCTCCCATCTCTGCAAATGTATATCTGCTAGATTTGAAGTCCATGTTACAAAGAGTTCAACACTTCTATCAGAGTATCCTCTCAGGTTTCACTGAACTGAAGACTGTATGTACCACCTGTCCACTTTGGACTCCTCCTGCCAACAGGCCAGGTGGCAGAAAAAGAATTTCTCTATTGGCTGTTGTAATCAACCTTGATAACTATGAGAAGACATAGTTGTGAATACATAATTTAGAAAGTGAGGAATGTTTGCAACACAGAGTTCATTACCTTATCTCCTAGAGCATCTCTGCCCAGTGATAACTGTGAATGGGCAACTGAAGCAACATGCACAAGGCAAATAAGTGCTCATATATCTCATGATGAAGATCTGGGTCATCGTAGTACAATTTAGAATGGGTATTGAAGGAGATTGATGATGAATATTAAATATTTTCCTAGGACCAGCTGCAGAAGCAGTGACAGTAGTGGGTTTAGCTAACCCTCTCTAAATTTTTAAGGCAACTACAAGCGATCATATCTTGAAGTTTAGACTCCCTCTGAGGTCAAATCAAAGCTTAAGAAAGAATTGCATTACAGCTATTGTAGCAGGAGCCACACCAACTTCAGCACTCAGGTCAGATACCATGAGAAAACAGAAGCTTTGGCTTTCCCAGATGTAAGCCACATCCTGATTGTGTGGTTGAGTAAATGTTCTGTTGGGTGATCTTTGATCAATGAAAGGGAAAATGAAGAAGTTAGCATATAAATTGGTTGCTTTTTCTTCCCCACATAGACTGTTTTGAGATGCAGGAAATGTATTTACCTTATCTGAAGATATACAGTATGATTGAGTGACCAGCTGTGTTTTCTGTGACCATAAAGTCAGTTTGATAAGAAACAACCTTTGATTTTCTTTCTCCCTTCCCTTTCTCATATTCCTTCTTCCCTCATTCTGGGTCTTTTGAGATTGCTTACCTTAAATAAGTATAATACGTCAACTTTGTCTCAGCATCTGTTTTCTAAGAACCCTGGGTTAAATGTGGAGTTACAGTCAAAGAGGAAGAGTCCTCTTTGACACAGCTTTTTACTTCCCAGTGTGAATGGCTGCTCCAGGTAAAGGCAGAAGGTACAAAACTGTGGTTCTCCATCCCAGTGCTCAGTATCTAATGTTGAGTCTATCTTACACAGCAACATTATCCTTCTGATTTTCTCTCAAAAATTCCTCTTTACTATCTTATACTAACAAGTTAACCTGTCTGTTATCAATACACATACGGGTCTCAAGTAAAGTTGTTGACCTGGCACAATTTTTCCCAATTGTACACCTGGGCCCAAACATATGAAAGACATGTCTCATGAAATAGAACATGACTGTTAAGGAAACAGTTGTGTTTTTGCATGAGAAATAAATGTTGTTAAATACCTTGAAACTTGTTTTAAAAGTTTAGCATATAGGGTCATGGACTAAACTAAGTGGTTTCCTTGAAAAAGGTTTGCACAACCATTTTAATGCTTGGTTCTTCCTAAAAGATCCAGATCTGAAAATGTTAATAAAAACTTGCATCTCCAATTTCAAGTTAGTTCCACCTTTATCATTCCAAAACTCACTTCGAGTCCTTTAAGAAAGGGAAAGAACGTGACGATAGGTAAAGGAAAATGACAAGACATCTGGAGGTCCTCCTACCAGTGCTGAATCCATGACAGTGACATTCTTGTTCTTTCAGATCAGGCCACTATGGTAACCAACTGAGGACTATATCACTGCCAGACTGCCTCACCCTCTCTAAAAGCTGGGAGGTGTTTATATTTCTTTATAAAAAACTTCTTTTAAAATTTATATGAGATGAGTAACTGGAGCCTTATCTAACTTATTTCTGTCTATTTGTAGTCAAATTTTAATTAGCCTTGTCCTAGGAGTCCAATATTCTGGGACACAAGACATGAATGTTCTTTCAAATGGAACTACATATTTGTAAAAGTAATAAGCTCACTAAGTTTTCTAGACAATAAAAACTGTGCTTTTGGGCTTCCCTGGTGGCACAGTGGTTGGGAGTCCGCCTGCCGATGCAGGGGACATGGGTTCGTGCCCCGGTCCGGGAGGATCCCACATGCTGCAGAGCGGCTGGGCCCGTGAGCCATGGCCGCTGGGCCTGCGCGTCCGGAGCCTGTGCTCCGCAACGGGAGAGGCCGCAGCAGTGAGAGGCCCGTATACCGCAAAAATAAATAAATAAATAAATAAAACTATGCTTTTGAAAATATACATATATATGTGTATATGTGAATAATACATGCAACTAAGTATAAATATATGTTTAATATATATTTAAGTAAATATTTAAATATACAAATAAATGTATAAATAAGTATATATGTGTGCTAGTATGTGTGGGTACACCTGTGTGTAAGGAATGAGGGAATGAATGTCAACACAGGGAATGTTAACATGCCAACAAATTACAATCTTTCCCATAGTTTCCAATAATGCATCCTATACATACTGTACATAGACACAGAAACACAGATATGCACCCAAGTTGACACTGACTGGTTATAAATTCCTAGGATTGGACATCTGCCCTGTCTTTGTAATCTGAATAATGGGCCCTAACACCTGGAGCAAAGAATTATGAAGGCAGTATCTTAACAGATATTGTATAATACATACCAAGTTCTATTTTTGTAGACTTCCTCATTTTAACTTCCTATGTCTATATTAGCTTATGAACGGAACAATCAATGGTTAAGAAGATGTTTGGAAAATAGTAGCCATTCAATATAAAACAATATTGAAATTGAATTTCTATATAAAAACACAAATGTCATATTTTGTCTTATGCCTAACATATAGTTTATAGCTAACTTCACTGCTGTCTCTTTGCTTCCTACAGTGAGTGCTGAAAAGACTGTATTATCTTCTAGGAAGACCACATAAATATGTAGCTAGTATCTTTTCAAATGTCTGTCTTTCATTTTTTCAAAGATGTTAAAACTGATCCAAATAAAGAGGCAGCAGCTACCACATTTAGAAACTGTAGGTTTGGACATTAATTTACTATGAGTAGTGCACCCTGGAGACTAGACACAAGGCATTAGAGAACTGGGCAATAAAAGCAGAAAAGGAGATTCTTCAGCAAGAATAAAGTGTTTGAATAAAAAAGTATGGCTCTAAGTTGTATTTTTTATCCACTTCCTATGTGATTAGTGTATATCTCACTCTACTACCCCCACCCATTTGGCTGTAGATTTTGTGAATATATAAATTAAGTAATACTATTTCATTGATCCATATAAAAGTAGTTAGCATTACTGTCCTTATATACAAAATAAAAGGAAAAGGAAAAATTTTTACACTTCTAACACTTATTTATCTTAAAACTGAAAGTTTGTACCTTTTGACCACTTTCATCCTATTCCTCTGGTAAACATAAATCTGATCTCATTTTCTATGAGTTTGTTTTTTTGTTTGTTTGTTTTCTGAAATATAACTGACATACAACACTGCATTAGTTCCTGGTGCACAACATAGTGATTTGATATACAATACAAAATGATTATGTCACATTATTGAAAATTTAAAATAGTAAAATAGCTACCATTTATTGATCATTTAGTATGCACCCACATTGACTTACATGTGTTATCTGTAATTCTCTTCAGAGTAGATATTACTGTTCAAATTTTATGAAAGAGGATTTAATCATAAAAGATTAAATCCTTTCCACATACTCACAGCTAGTAAGTGGTAAAGTCAAGATCTAAACCTATAGGTTTCCAACTCCAAATGTCATGTCTGTTAGAATTCCATTCTAACCTAACCATTTCTATAAGACTTTTCTATGTCCATAAAAAATCTTTTACCATGTGTGTACAAGACTTCTTAATGTTTGGTTACAATCTTTTGGGGTTTTTTGGAAGAAAGGGAAAAAGAGCAAGTGTGAGCCTCTATATGGGGAAATAATCAGACTTTAAAAATGATTACTTCATGCTAAATAAATAAAAGTATTCATTATCAAACATTATTTCCCTAGGAATATATTGCTTTGAGTAACAGAGATAAAGTTGTATGAGACTAGATCACTGGCATATTTTACATGCTAATATTTGTTAACCTTTGTTTTCCTAGGTGAGCTAAAACAGCTGAGACAGTAATAGTTACCACTTCCTTCATGACCATGGTCCAGTGAAGAGCAAGCTGCTCTGTTTATGTTTGGGAGGAACAAGTGGAGAAGAGCCTCTGCTTTTTGCAGACGGTGGAGGAGAGAGAATACTATCAAAGGACTGAGATACAGCTTGGTGCATCCTTTCCCTGATGTCTTACTTTTTATCTGCACACATCTTGGCAGAACCATAAGCATGATCCAAAATTCCTATATTTCAAGGGGAATCACTAGTATAGAGAGAGCTGTTAACCCCTTTTACATGCACAGTGCAGTAGTATCCAAGGGCTGCACTGTAAACAGGATTGGGAGAAGTGAACGAGAATAGTTAGTAAACATTTTTTTTTTTTTGTCTACTATACACAATTAACAAATGTATCTTCTTTATGGAAGGGGTTGATTTGATTGCTCAATTTTCAATAAAAATTTGTCTTAAACTCAGAAATCTATCTTTAAATTTCTTCAATTAGAAGTTATTCTACAATATATGGGGCATTTATCATTTGGTGGTCTGCTATTTTTGTGTAATGTTTTCTGTGTTGCTACTGTGTTCACAATCATAATTTTAATGGCTCCATACAATTAAGATTATATCTATATAATTACCTTAATGAAAAATATTTAATTGCTGCTGTTGTTTACCTTTTTTAGCCATCTCTAATTATTCTTTTTATGGAAATCAGATAAGACATTCATCTTTTTCCTTGTGCCAGTTAATACCCTCAGAGAGATTCAGAGAAGAAGGAATATTGGCTATGTGCATACCATTTAAAGGTGTTCAAAAGATAGTATGCCACAAGGGGAGAGGCATTTTGTCCCCTTGATGGACACTCTTCTACATATAATTTTGGAAATATGTACCATATTCTATCATACTTTTCTTGGGCTTGGCATGAATGAGAGCACAATAAAATCCTTTTTTCTGAAAAACTGTAATTAAAAACAAAATTTTGCCCTGTTTTATCAAGCTACAAAAATAGTTCACTAGGGGCTTCCCTGGTGGCACAGTGGTTGAGAGTCTGCCTGCCAATTCAGGGGACGCGGGTTCGTGCCCCGGTCCGGGAAGATCCCACGTGCCTCGGAGTGGCTGGGCCAGTGAGCCATGGCCGTTGAGCCTGCGTGTCCAGAGCCTGTGCTCTGCAACGGGAGAGGCCAAAACAGTGAAATCACTAGAATTGTCAGCACAAAAATTTTGGATTAATTTTATATTTTGCTTAGCTTTCTGTTGTCATATTTTAAAAGCTATGTCTTTGGTATGGAAACTATAGAAATTTTACAGGTAATGATATTCTGAAAGCAAACCACAAATCCTATTTTTTTTCAAGTATTTCTGATGAAAGTTATTTTTGATATAATTCATGTGATTGTTTTTATCTTTGACTATGCAACTGTATGCTTGGATCATAATTGAAATTGGATTCATTCAGGGCTTTGTTTATTTTGTTGGTTGTATATTACGTGGCATTACAAACGATGTTTGATCCCAAATCTATGTAGTGCTTATTACTAATATTCACACAAAACAGAAATCCCTAATTTCATATATTTTTATATTTGTAGTTGCTTAACCCAGATTATCTTAAATCCGATAAGGAGCTACATTAGCAATTTATATACCCAAAAGCAATTTTGTATACTTAAATATTAAAAGACACATAAAAGCATTTCATATTTGCATCTTAAAAATGTATTTCAGGGCTTCCCCGGTGGCACAGTGGTTGAGAGTCCGCCTGCCGATACGGGGCACACGGGTTCGTGCCCCGGTCCGGGGGGATCCCATATGCCGTGGAGCGGCTAGGCCCGTGGGCCATGGCCGCTGAGCCAGTGCGTCCGGAGCCTGTGCTCCGCAACGGGAGAGGCCACAGCAGTGAGAGGACCACGTACCGCAAAAAAAAAAAAGAAAAAAAAATGTATTTCAATGTTTAACTATTTTATTTTATGTACTATTTTTTCCAGCTTTATTGGGATACAATTGACATATAACATTGTGTAATTTTAAGGTGTACAGCATGACAGTTTGATAGATGCATATATTGCAAAATGATCAACACAATAAGACTAGTTAACATATTCATTACCTCATATAATTACTTTTTTTTATGGAGAGAGCACTTAAGATTTACTCTCTTAGCAACTTTGAAGTGTACAGTACAGTGTTGTTAACTATAGTCACCATGCTGAATATCAGATGTCCAAAACCTTTTCATCTTATAACTGGAAGTTTGCCCCCTTTGACTAACATTCTCCCATTTCCCCCATCCTCCAGCCCCTGATAACCACCATTCTAGCCTGTTTCTACCAGTTTGGCTTATTTTTTTACAGATTCCACATATAAATGAGATCATGCAGTATTTGCCTTTCTCTGTCTGACTTATTTCACTTAGCATAGTTGTTTGGCTATGTTTATTTACACAATATGCTGTAGTACAAATAAAAAATCAATGTACTAGCAACTAAAATTAATCAATTTTATATGAGTACTTTTCTCAGGTCAGAAGCAAGAGCAAGTTAAGTTACCAAAGTACAGGACATTTTACCTATTATTTTGCTTATAGAACTTAGATGACTAACATATGCAAATAATATTTGTAAAAATTAATACATTGGTTAAATTGCAGAATCACTGACAACTCACAAAATGTTGACTGATAGCAAGAATCAACATATATTTTTATTTCTTACTTTCCAATAAATTTAGAGACTGTATATGATATATGACACCAATTATGGTGTCATATTTCTGTACTTGAATCTATACACAGCTGCGTTTTATATTTATGAAAGAGTTTCCTGAATTACATTACTGAAACTAAGTTCCTATATATAAAAATATTACAGTTTGCAGGTTTCTGTAACCTTTGTGTCTATGTGAAGTTGCATACCTGGAATGATACTAGACAGGAGATGGAAAGCGATAATGTTGGCCAGGATGTCATGCTTGCAATACTTGGTGGCATCTCCCACAAATCAAGATTTGGAGATTACGTGTCACTCTTGATACACTGAGACCTTATGGTAGTCGAAGTTCCATGAAATTTAAAAGAAGTCATCCATGTAATGACACTATCTTGGTGTTATTAATATTATACATTTTAGGATGAAATTTTCCACTCAAGCATTGTGAACCGGGATCCACCTGGTGCCACTGTGACCTCTATCAGACATATCTGGTGCAAAGTTAGGTATAAGCTTCTAAGATTATTCACTTGTTTATTTTTCCCATGGGACAGAACAAGACAGTGAATCCTGCTGACACTTGCCAAGAAGCCTTCCTCCATCACAATTTTTCTAAGAAGTAGGGGATTTCAGATGGATAATAAAATGGAACAAAAACTATGAATTCCTTGAAGTTGCAATATTGAAAACAGTTTGTTCCATGTTTATATAGTCTTGCTTTGATTAGAGTTCAGCAGGGTCTTGCCCTCACTGATCAATAGAGTGACGCTTAGTTATAGTTTGTCTGGAATAGCCAGGGTAGTTCTGTCCTATTTTCTAAGCATAATTATTAAGTCTTGCCTTCACTCTTACATACTACACTGGATGATAAGTTATATAATCACACTACTTAGAAGACCATCTTGAAATTTCTTCTTCCTATTCCATGGCCTGATATGAAGGTCTCTAGTTCCCTGCCTAAGGGAATTCTAGTCTACTCTTTCATGAGTACTCTGAAAATTTAAGGCAGTGCTTAAGTTTTAGGAGCTTCTTTCATATGGAGGAATCTAATTTTAATACCTTAATAACACGGTAGAGTAGAAAGAAACCTTGGTCATTACAATGGGAGATAACCTACGTTTACATTTCAGTTTTTATACTAGTAATGCTATTGTTTTGTCTTACAAAAGGTTTTAATTTCCTTACCAAATATGTAATACATTATTTATAACCTTAATTTTATTATTACACTGTATTTTTTAAGAAGGCAGGTGTTTTTCTCAAATTTCTAGTTTTGTGCTATGTATCTCAGTTCTGGAAACAATACTTTCATATGTTTCATGCTCAATAAGTATTTGTTAAATGAAGAGAAGTAAGGGATGACTTTGGGCTATCAGTTTCCATAGCAATGAGAAGTAAATGTGATAACATGTGTAAGTTTGGGGGGATGTACTAGGCTGTAAATAACTGTAAGTCCTCCTCCTAAAGCATTTGCCAGTACTGTTTAATATATTTTAGTAAAAAAAATAACTACCAAAACTTGTTTGGCCTTTGTGATATACATTTTGTTAAATTTATCTATTCCTTTTTATTTCATCATTCACTTTTATTATTTCACCTAAGTTATTTAATCTTTAAAAATGCTTAATTTGGGGCCATTAAAATATGGAAAGAGAAACTGAGTCTCCCAAAACTGCGTTCTCTTGCTGAATCTATGATTAACCTCTCTATCCAAAATTTTATTCCTTTTCTTGTCCTGACCCTCTGCCCCACGGAATTACCAGGTATCAAAGAAAAGGGGGAATGAAAATCGAGTAGGAATTTGCAGGGCCCACCTGGGTACAAAAACCCCTTTGTGTCCCCCAATTTCTTTTTTGTAGAAGAAGGCTTTAGTCTCCTAGGTCTTCCCTGAGTTCCAAAAAGAAAACTTAAACAGTCACTAATTGGAGAAGTGATGGAATGCAGAAACAAAGGAAAAGCAGTTAAGCTTGAACAATAGTTCAGTGATAAAACAAAATCCTAGCTCCTCCTCAAGGGATACGCATAACAATCTGATGCATATCTTTGAGTTGTTCTGAAGAAACTAAGAACCACCCACCCCCAGGTGGAAGCTGGTGACTACATGCTGACCACAAGCACGTGGATCCCAGACTGGTTGGAACCAAAATGTTGATGATTAAGATTTCCAAAACATCACCCTGTTACCTCACCAGCAACCAGTCAGAAAAGTCCATGAGCTGCAACCCTCAACCCAAATGTTGCCTCTAAAACTCTTCCCTGAAAGTCATCAGAGAGTTCCTGTCTTTTGAGCATGAGCTGCTTGCTCTCCTTGCTTAGTGCCCTGCAGTAAACACTATACTTTTCTTCACCATCACTGGTGTCAGTAGATTGGCTTTGTCATACAGTGGGCAAGCAGACCCAAGTTCTGTTCAATAACAAGACTATAGATAACTCTATGTTTTAAGAAAAGAATACATCTATGAGATGCTTATGGCATTTCAAATAGATGCTCAAAATAATCCAGATGATATATTGTACTAAAATATTGCCTCTTAGACGAATTTTTCAGTCTTACATTTACCTTATATATATAAAAAAAAAAGTCAGAAATTCAGATTAACATTGGAAATTTTGCTCCCCACAACATTGTCAAGGCCAGTTACCAAAAAGTAGTTCAGGATTATAATTTATAAAGTGATTTTTAGTCTCCAGGGCCATAAATTCATGAAAACATTTTGGATTCTTTATTATACTGATTTCTGCCATTGCTTAATCTCCCAGCTGGCCTGTTGCACTACCACTGAAGAGCTTTGTGGTATAAAGTGCTTCTGAGGGTATTTTCATGAGTAAAAACTTTCTGAATGGTAAATGGTATTGGAAACAAATCAACAGACAAATAACAAACTAGAAAAAACATTGAACGCACACAATAAATTACATTTTTTTTTAATTTTTAGAAAGAATACAACTCATTCTAAAAAAATAAGTTAAAAAAAAGCAACAACAAAACAAACACAACATACCCAATAGAAGAATAAGCAAAGTAGAGAAACAAGAACTGAAGTGCTACAGCCTGTGGAAAGAAAACAATATTCACAGAAAGATAGACAAAATGAAAAGGCAGAGGACTATGTACCAGATGAAGGAACAAGATAAAACCCGAGAAAAACAACTAAATGAAGTGGAGATAGGCAACCTTACAGAAAAAGAATTCAGAATAATGATAGTGAAGATGATCCAGGACTTGGAAAAAGAATGGAGGCAAAGATTGAGAAGACGCAAGAAACGTTTAACAAAGACCTAGAAGAATTAAAGAACAAACAGCTAAAAGATTTAAAGAACAAACAAACAGATGAACAATACAGTAACTGATATGAAAAATACACTAGAAAGAATCAATATCAGAATAACTGAGAGAGAAGAACGGATAACTGACCTGGAAGACAGAATGGTGGAATTCACTGCTGCAGAACAGAGTAATGAAAAAAGAATGAAAAGAAATGAAGACAGCCTAAGAGACTTTTGGGACAACATTAAACGCAACAACATTCACATCATAGGGGTCCCAGAAGGAGAAAGGAGACAGAAAGAACCCAAGAAAATATTTGAAGAGATTATAGTCGAAAACTTCCCTAACATGGGAAATGAAATAGCCACTCAAGTCCAGGAAATGCAGAGAGTTCCAGGCAGGACAAACCCAAGGAGAAATATGTCGAGACATGTAGTAATCAAATTGACAAAAATTAAAGACAAAGAAAAATTATTGAAAGCAGCAAGGGAAAAATGACAGATAACATACAAGGGAACTCCCATAAAGCTAACAGTTGATTTCTCAGCAGAAACCCTATAAGCCAGAAGGGAGTGACATGATATATTTAAAGTGATGGAAGGGAAGAACCTACAACCAAGATTACCTGGCAAGGATCTCATTCATATTTGACAGAGAAATCAAAAGCTTTACAGACAAGCAAAAGCTAAGAGAATTCAGTACCACCAAACCAGCTCTACAACAAATGCTAAAGGTACCTCTCTAAGAGAGAAACACAGGAGAAGAAAAAGACCTACCAAATCAAACCCAAAACAATTGAGAAAATGGTAATAAGAACATACATATTGATAATTACCTTAAATGTGAATGGATTAAATGCTCCAACTAAAAGACACAGGCTCACTGAATGGATAAAAAAACAAGACCCATATATACGCTGTCTAAAAGAGACACACTTCAGACCTAGGGACACATACAGCCTGAAAGTGAGGGGATGGAAAAAGATATTCCATGCAAATGGAAATCAAAAGCAAGCTGGAGTAGCAATACTCATACCAGATAAAATAGACTTTAAAATAAAGAATGTTATATGATACAAGGAAGGACACTACACAATGATCAAGGCATCAATCCAAGGAGAAGATATAACAATTATAAATATATATGAACACAACATAGGAGCACCTCAATACATAAGGCAAATAGGCAAATGCTAACAGCCATAAAAGAAGAAATCAACAGTAACACAATAATAGTGGGGGACTTTAACACCTCACTTACACCAATGGACAGATCATCCAGAGAGAAAATTAAGAAGAAAACACAAACTTTAAATGACACAATAGACCAGGTAGATTTAATTGATATTTATGGGACATTCCATCCGAAAACAGCAGATTACACTTTCTTCTCAAGTGCACACAGAACATTTTCCAGGATAGATCACATTTTGTGTCACAAATAAAGCCTTGATAAATATAAGAAAATTTAAATCATATAAAGCATCTTTTCCAACCACAACCCTAGGAGACTAGAAGTCAATTACAGGGAAAACAACCCATAAAAACCACAAAGACAAGGAGACTAAACAATACGATACTAAATAACCAAGAGATCAATGAGGAAATCAAAAAATGCCTAGAGACAAATGACAATGAAAACATGATGACCCAAAACCTATGAGATGCAGCAAAAGCAGTTCTAAGAGAGAAGTTTATAGCAATACAATCCCACCTAAAGAAACAAGAAAAATCTCAAATAAGCAATCTAACTTTATACCTAAAGTAACTAGCGAAAGAAGAACAAACAAAACCCAAAGTTAGTAGAAGGAAAGAAATCATAAAGATCACATCAGAAATAAATGAAATAGAAACAAAGAAAACAATAGCAAAGATCAATAAAACTAAAAGCTTGTTCTTTGAGAAGATAAACAAAATTAATGAATCTTTAGCCAGACTCATCAAGAAAAAGAGGGAGAGGACTCAAATCAATAAAATTAGAAATGAAAAAGGAAAAGTTACAACGGACACCACAGAAATACAAAGCATCATAAGAGACTACTACAAGCAACTCTATACCAATAAAATGGACAACCTGGAAGAAATGAACAAATTATTAGAAAGTTATAACCTTCCAAGACTGAACCAGGAAGAAATAGAAAATATGAACAGACCAATCAGAAGTAATGAAATTGAAACTGTGATTAAAAGTCTTCCAACAAACAGAAGTCCAGGACCAGACAGCTTCACAGGTGAATTCTATCAAACATTTAGGGAAGACCTAACACCCATCCGTCTCAAACTCTTCTAAAAAACTGCAGAGGAAGGAACACACCCAAACTCATTCTATGAGGCCAGCATCACCCTGATACCAAAACCAGACAGAGATACTATAAAAAAAGAGAAAATTACAGACCAATATCACTGATGAATATAGATGCAAAAATCTTCAACAAAATACTAGCAAACAGAATCCAACAACACATAAAAAGGATCACACACCATGAACAACTGGGATTTATCCCAGGGATGCAAGAATTCTTCAATATATGCAAATCAACCAGTGTGTTACACCATATTAACAAATTGAAGAATAAAAACCATATGATCATCTCAATAGATGCAGAAAAAGATTTTGATGAAATTAAACACATATTTATGATAAAAACTCTCCAGAAAGTGGACATAGACATATACCCAGAGAAAACCATAATTCAAAAAAGACACATGTACCCCAATGTTCATTGCAGCACTATTTACAATAGTCAGGTCATGGAAGCAACCTAAAGGCACATCGACAGACAAATGGATAAAGAAGATGTGGTACCTATACACAATGGAATATTACTCAACCATAAAAAGGAATGAAATTGGGTCATTTGTAGAGATGTGGATGGACCTAGAGCCTGTCATATGGAGTGAAGTAAGTCAGAAAGAGAAAAACACATATCATATATTAATGCATATATGTGAAATCTAGAAAAAATGATAGAGATGAACCAGTTTGCAAGGCAGAAATCGGGACACAGATGTAGAGAACAAATGTATGGACACCAAGGGGGGAAAGCGGGGGTGCGGATGGGGGTGGTAGCCGTGGGATGAAATGGGGGATTGGGATTGACATGTATACACTAATATGTATAAAAAAGATAACTAATAAAATCTGCTGTATAAAAAATTAATAAAATTAAAAACAAACAAAAAAGAATAGGCAAAGTATATGAATAGATAATTTATAAAAAAAGAAATTAAGACTCTCTAGTAAACATATGAACAGATGGTCAATTCTGTGAATAACTAAAGAAATACAAATGAAAACAAGAAATATTTATAATTTTTACCAATATAGTTAAAAATACATGAAAATGTTACTTATAGCAAATGTTTAGGGTATAGGGAAATGTGGGTAAATTAAACACACTCCTGTACTTCTGAGGGTAATCCAACTTTGCACAGCTTTTTGATGATGATTTGCAATGATTAAAGTAGGGGACCAGTAAATAAAATAAAATTCAAAAATTCCAAAAAGAAACTAAATAAAATAAAATAAAGTAGGGAACAACTTGACCTAACATTCCAATCTTTCTGATTTGCCTTAAAGAATCACTTACATATGTGCACAAGGCAGCTTATGAAAAATTCTCATTTTAACATTGTGTATATTACCTATGAATTGGAAACATATTAGATATTAATCACTAGGTACTTGATAAAATACAATGAAACACCAAATATCCACCTAAAAGCATAGGATAGTTGTGTATGCATTGATATGGAAATATCTCCAACCTATATTAATGGAAAATGCATGATGTTGATGTATACTATATCCCAGAGTTTTTCACAACAGTTTTCTAATGTATCCCCATGACATCCCTATGAGTTAGGTAGTGAAACGGAGCAGGACACTTTGGTCCTTGCCCCCCCATGTCCTCAGCCTGCCTTTTGTCTGTGGAAAAACTTTAGCCAAAGAATAAATTTAATCAGAGAAGTGAGAAAATGCAGAAACAAAGGAAAACAGTCAAAGAAAACCAAATAATAATAGTCATTAAGCATAGTCAGGGCCTTTAGTTCCTCCTTAAGGTCTACAGATAATATTCTGAGCCATATCCTGTGAGCTGTCTTATAGATACTGAAACCCCTGCCAGGTGGAAGAAGTTAGCTACATGATGACCAGGTTGTAGCCATGACATAAGCTGCCACATTTCCGAGAATTGGCCTGAAAGAAATGGAAACAAACTGACCCTGGAACTGAAAATTAACTGTACCTAAAACAATCAAGATGACACTGGTCAGACCACCGATGACCAGTTTCAAAGTGACTGTCAGACCTGACTGTACTGTTTCTAAACACAGTCCCCTACCTCTGCCTATAAAACTCTTTCCCACTGATTGTCAGTGGGGGGGTGGGGTGGGGATGGGGAGAGTTGGCCTTTGGACAGGTGTCCGTCCTGCCACCCCCAATCCCCCCCCCCCCACCAGTTGTTGACATCCAAAATAAAGTAAATTTTCCTTTCCACCAACCTAGCCTCTTTATTGGCTTTTGAGCAACGAACAGCCAGACCCCACTTTCGGTTACAGTAGTAGTATTTTTTTCATTTTAAATAAGAAGAAACTAAAGCTTTTTTTTTTGATGTGGGGAGACCTTACTCAAGATCACAGACATGAAGAGTGTGGAGCAACTGATTTGATTCCAGATGATGTATATTCAGTCATTATAATGTACTTTCTTAAAGTATATGTTTCTGTATCCTAGTCTGTTCCATAAATTGAATTCTACTTCTAAGTGCTGACATTACACCATCATAACTATTATACAAAGAATTTTGATGCATGATTCACTTTACATTTAATGTTCCACACGAGTTTTCGAATAAGAAATCAATTGAAATTTTAATGGAATTGCTGAAAATGTATAGATTAGTATTTGGAGAGTTATTGATATACTTTTGAGTCTTTCTGTATTGATATGGTTCCATTTATTCAGATCTTTCTCATTGATGTCCTTCTTCCTCTTTTTTGTTGATATGGATCTTTCACATTTACTGTAAAGTTGATGTCTTATTATTTTATAGTTATGATTTTATTCTATTATAATTTCCCTTCTGTTATAGCAAATGTATGTTTTAAAATTTTATTGCTATTTTACTTATTTGAGTGCACCTACAGTAATTATAAATGTTTTCTTATGATCACTGATCACTTCCATATCTCCCAGATCTCTTTTTCAATATAAGGTCTTCAGCTGCAAATTCCCCTACCATGAGCATTTTCAGAGCTCAACTCCAAAAGTTGGAGAGGCATTGCTTATATTCTCACTACTGTAAAATTTTCCTGAAAGGAGCTGGTTTTTTTTGGGGGGGAGGCAATGTGTTTCACCCTTATTGATGTATACTTGACAAATATAAATTGTATATATTTAAGATGTACAACTTGATGTTTTGATATATGTATACACTGTAAAGTAATTGCTACAATCAAGCTAATTAGTATATCCATCATCATGTCACATAGTTTTCATTTTCTTTTTTTCTTTGTGGGGAGAACTCTTAAGATGATCCTCCTTTGCAAATTTCAAGTATACAATACAGAATTGTTAACTATAGTCACATTGCTATACGTTAGATCTCAAGAACTTATTATGTTGCATAACTGGAACTTTATACTCCTTGACCAACATCTCCCAATTTCCCTTTCCCCCAGTCCCTGGCAATCACCTGTCTATTCCCTGTTTCTATGAGTTTGACTATCATTGATTCCACATGTAAGTGAGATCATGCAGTACTTGTCTTTCTATGTCCGGCTTATTCCACTTAGCATATTATACTCCAATTTCATCCACGTTGTCACAAATGGCAGTATTTCTTCTTTTTTTTTTTAAGTCGAATAATATTCCATTATTTATTTAACACTTTTTCTTTATTCATTAACCTGCTGATGGACATTTAGGGGGTTTCAAATTTTGGCTATTGTGGATAATGCTGCAATGAACATAGGAATGAAGATATCTCCTTGAAATCCTGATTTCATTTCCTTTGGAGATATACCCAGAAGTAGGATTAATGGATCATAAGGTAGTTCTAGTTTAATTTTTTGAAGAATCTCCATTTTTTTCCATAATAGCTGTACCAATTAAAATTTCATCTACCTGTGTAAGAGTTACCTTTTCACTCCATCCTCACTTACACTTATTATTTTTTGTCTTTTTGATAACAGACATTCTAAAAGAAGTTAGGTGATAACACATTGTGGTTTTGATTTGCATTTCCCTGATATTATTGCTGTTAAACTTTTTTTCATATATCTATTGGGTGTTTGCATGTCTTCTTTGGGGGAATTTGTATGTCTTTTCATATACTTGTTGGCTACTTGTATGTCTTTATTTTGAGAAATGTCTATTCAGGTCCTTTGCCCATTTTTAAAAGCCAGATTATTTATTGTTTTGCTTATATATTTTAGATATTCAGTCCTTTTCAGATATATGGTTTGCAAATGTTTTCTCCTATTCTGTAGGAGAAAATGGATTACCATGTAGATTATTTCCTTTGCTGTGCAGAAGATTTTTAGTGAGATAGCATGACCTAACATGTGATCCATCCTGTGGAATGTTCCATGTGCACTTGAGAAGAATGTGTATTTTTCTGTTGTTGATTGGAAAGTTATATGCATGTCTTTTAAGTTTATTTGATCTATACTGTTCAGATCAGCTATTTATCGACTTTCCATTTGGATGTTCTATGTATTATTGGAAGTGAGATATTAATGTCTCCTAGTATTATCATATTGCTGTCAATTTCTCCCTTCAGAGCTAATATTTGCTTTATATATTTAGGTGCTCTGATGTTGGGTGTTATATATTTATAATTTTTATATCTTCTTTTCTTTAATTGACCATTTTATCATTATATTATGTACTTTTTGTCTCTTGTGACAGTTTTTGACTTAAAGTCTATTTTTCCTAAGTATTGCCACCTCTGCTCTGTTCTGGTTACCATTTGCATGGAATATCTTTCTCCATCCCTTTACTTTCAGCCTACGTGTGTCATTAAATCTAAGTTGCGTTTCTTGTAGGCAGCATATTTCTGGATCTTGTTTTTGTTTATTTGTTTGCTTTTTATCCACTCAACCACACTATGCGTTTTCATTGGAGAGATTAATCCATTCACATTTAATTATCCATAGATGAGGACTTACTACTGCCATTTTGTTAATTGTTTTCTGTTTCCCATTTCCTGGGAACTTGAGAGAAATACAAATTTTCAGTTAGAAAGCCAGACTTACTGAATCAGAATAGGTGGTTTGTGAGGCCTTGGCATTTATTTTTTAACAAGCACTCCCAGGTGATTCCTATGCACATGGCAGTTTGAGAATTATTGCATTTATCTCTAATTATTCTAACTTAATATACCATGCTGCTTCACTTGGTGACTGATTTAATTCACATTTGCTGTCTCTGCTTACAGTTTCTCTCCTACTTATGTCCTCTTTTATTCTCCCCCAAAGTCCTCTAGGTTAAAGGCTACTCATCTTTTAAGATGCAGATCTTGCTATATACTTCTATTAGGGAGTTTTTCTGGTCTCTCCCAGGTAGAATCTGGCAATTCTTACTTTTCAGACGTTTTCTGCATAATTGCATAAGTGTCTCATAAAACTACTAAACTTTAATGTACCATTTGTTCATTTACCTTTCTTAAAAGACATTGCCTCATTCTTTATGGTAGCTTTATTGTTTGCTACAGTGCCAGAGAAGTTTTAGATGCTGAGTAAATGTTACTTGACCTAATTAATAGGAAAAAAATTATTTCATAAACTGGTAAATTTTGCTAAGTTGTGACCTCATGGAATAATAATATGACAGGCAGTAAATCAGCTTATTTTTTTCTTTCTATTCAGTACTCCAATCATCCAAAAAGAAATTGGACCAAAATATATTCAAGGTTATGAGATAATCTCTGAAATGTTGCAATTTGTGGCATCATGGTAGAACAGCTACAGTGGTAAGTGGAATTACAATTAAATATGGAACATGAGTTTTAATAGACAGATATTTAAGGTTCACTCAAGTATCCATGTGAGTCCACAAAGCAGCTCATGCCCATCTGCTGTCTTCTTTATTCAATCGTTATCAATGGATGCCAAGGAGGAGTTACTACTTCTGTATGAATCTTAGCACAAAGGCTTTAGATAATTAAAAATGATAGAATTGGGACAGACTGCTAAACATAAACAGAAGGTTAAAAAGACATCTGGCATAATTAACAGTGAATAAACCAGGTTTAACTAACCTGAATACAAAGCACATTGAAACACCATGAAAAACTGCAAAACTTCAGTTGAAAGATAATTCTTCTGATATTCAACAAAATATTTCTTTTCAATTGAATTTTTATTAATTGGGACATTTCCATAAAATGGGATATTTGATTTTTAGATTTATTCCGCTCCTGCTGTTTATTTCTCAGTTGAAGGCATAATCCTTTGTTTGTGACACTGAAATTGGCTTATGTAGAGATGATTATGATGTACATTCAGAGAATTGTGACTTCAGTTGAGAAATAAGCAGCAGGAACAGATGAACTCTTAGCAACAGAGAAACTATTTTCATGCAAATATACCCACAGTGACAGAAAGATGAGAAAAGAGAATTACAGAATACAGAGGGCTTACAAAAATATTATTTCATAATATTGAATCATTTTCTATTTTTTTATGTAGAAGAGTCAATCAGAGGTGTTTTTTAGAAATATATTCGTATATCTGTATAAATACCATTAAACCAGTCCTCCAAGAGAAATTATATTCACTTGTTTCTGTTACTAAATCAAATCCACTATCAACAGGCCTGCCTGTTCAGGTAGTTTTTGAAAATCGGAACTGGAAGCAGTTCTATAAGCATTTAGAATCCAGTAAGCAAATTCATGTAGTAAAACAATAACTCATTATGTGGTTTGTGTTTGGTTTTTTTTTAAAACAATCTGTTTGTTTTTAAAAAAGAAAAAGAGAGAATTGAAAGGCAGAGTCATCTGGACTAGATAGAGCTGCATATACTATCCAAATGATAACAAATTAAGATAATCAACAAATTAAGATCATCAGTTTAAGCATACTAATCCTTAATAATGTTCTGGAATTTCCTTTAATCTTTGCCATTTGTCAATTCTTGAGTGAGCATACAATATGAAAGAACAGTTGTAGTAACACCCGCCATATGTTATTTCCTACAGTTTTTGGGTGGAGTATCAAGAAAGTATGAGATTATGCTACAGAAGAAAAAAATGTAAAACTTTACAATTTTCAATCATACACTGCTTCTTTTGTAATTTTTTTCTTCTTAGATGTATGTCATTGACCTATATAATAATTAGGAGCTTCAATTTTATTAGTAAAAATGGGATAATATCACTCCCTCCTGGCCATACCCAATTTCTTTCAATTAAAACTAAATATAGGCCTCAGGTACTAATCATAGATCAAATGGCACAATGATGGAGAATGGTTAAGAGCTAGAATCTGGAGACACAAGGCCTAAAGTGAAATCCAGGCTCTGCCACTGGATGAAGAAAGTTTCATTGCCAGTCCCATTAAATATGCTGTGCTCCTTGAAGGAGTAAAGTGGGGAAGTCATCTCTCCCTCTTTGTCACTCTCTTGTTTTCTCTCTCTTTCTGTCTCTTCTATATAAATTCCTTTACTTGATATAGATTTTTATATCAGCCCTGGCTTATCTTCTACATTTCTGATTTCTATCCCTGTTGACTACAAAATATTCTCATATTCCCAAGGTGATAGATGTGCTGCTATCCATGGATGTTAGAAAAGGGTTATTTCAAGTTGTTCCTATAGATAACCTTGAGCATCACTTCAATAGTAACATCTTTAGCAGCATGCAGTTGTTGTCCCTACATTTACTATATCCAAAAAATGTGTCACCTAAAACGTTTTCAGTGTTTTACATTTCCTCTCTATTAATCATTATAACTGTTTATCAAACTTTAACTTTCATTTTGTTTGAGTGCTTCAATGTTCCTTGTTCTTTCCATTTTATGTCAGTTAGTAGTTCGATAGGAGTTTACTGAGGACCTAGAGTTGATTAGACACTAGATCAGACTCTACATATTCAGTGAACAACAGAGGCATGGTGCCTGCCTTTACAATACTTACAGGTCAGTGGGGAAGAGAGGATGTTAAACATGTAGCCATTGTAAAATTTGTGAAGTGCCATTGATGAAAAATGAACAGATAATAAAAGAGAGTAATGGAAATGCATTTGATTAATAAGGAAGTGTCTCTCTGTGAAAGTGATATTTGAATAGACACTTGAAGGAGTCAGATGGAGAGGTCAGATGTGAGGTTTTGCAGAGGAGTATTTCATGAAGAGGAAGCATATACAAAAATTCTAGGTGGGAAAGATCTTGACCTTATTCTGTTTCCCTTGATTTTTCAATTTTATAAAATGAGGCCATTATTTTTGGATACTAATGGTCAAGAGGTACATGGGAAAATATGAGGTTAGGAAGTTACGCAGGATCTAGATACAATAAGACTCTGTAATCTATGGTATGAATGGTACAAGTGAAGGCCATGTAAGAGGATTAGGAGAAGAATGAAGCAAGAGTAGTTTAGCTGGCTTCAGAAGAAGGAAAGGAATAGTGGGAAGGTTTCACTTATGCCGGATTCAATATATGCCGGTGATTTCTTTAAGAAATCACATCATCTTACTTAGGTACAATATTGCTTTATTATTATCATAACCTTGTTGTCACTGCTGTGCTATATCTTAACTCATAGCAAACATGGTTTTGGTCCTGGTAATGCCTAGGACACACTAAACAGATCCAGTCATGTAGTTTATGTCCAATGACTACCAGTTTCTCTCATCCTTCTTCAGGAAAAACCTCATCTCCATACATGATTTCAGCTTAGGAATATGTCTTAACCTTGCTAGCTGTAACAGTGCTGTCCTTTGTTAAATCTTGTCTGTGTTCTAGCTTTAAAAAAAGAAATTTATACACAAAACAGCATAAATCCAGAAGAGATTACCAGAACATTCCTCACATTTATAAGTCCATTTTTTCTGCAAAAATTTAATATCAGTTTATAAATTCTGTTTTATTTCTGTATAGCTTAAAAGTCATATGAATCCATATAAATAGAATTGAATGTGTGTTTTAGTAACTAGGAAATAAACTAAGTGACTGTGATAAAGAGATGCTAAAATATAGAGCAAAAAAAAGACAGGTGGGTTTTTTGATTGATTGTTTGTTTGTTTTCCTCCTCATATCAAAACGCAGAGGGCACAACTCAAGGCTAAGAGTCAGCTCTGTTCTGTGAGGTTATCCAGGGACTCGGGTTCCTTCTATCTTGTTGCTTCATCATCCCCTAGGGTGTTTTCCTCATCCATAGAGTCAGAACAGGCTTAGTAGGGCCATATCCACATATAGCCCATTAGAAGAGAGGAAGAGCAGGGGGAAATAAACACCCAACCATTTTAAGGGCAAGACTCAGAAGTTGCACATACTAATGGTAGAAGTAATTAGATGGCCACGTAAAGCTACATGAGAGGTTTGGAAATGTTGCTTTAGCTGGGCAGTCATGAGCCCATTTAACACTCAGGAGGATATGGTCCAAGTCACGAAAAGGAAGAAGGAATGAATGGGTATTGCGAAAAATTAGTCTATGATACTAAGAGTATTTTTAAAACACATGATGACTATCATGTTCTGTTTCATAACTGACATTCAAAATATCACCTATTCTTCAATTATGACAGATATAATCTCGGTCTCTCATATAGGTGTCATGCCTCTAACTGAAACTTCTTGATATTTTTCTTGAACCTTCATTTATCAACTTCTCTAGGAAATGTTTCTTGGAGAAATTTATTTTTCTCCAGTTTTCCCTCCACACAATACAAAACCATACCAATGTTAGGTAGCTAGTCAGACATAAGCGGGTCTCGCCCCATCCGGGAAGGGGTCATCTTTCACTCCCGGACCTGGACACTGGTAATCAGAGCACGCCCAGAGATCCTTCCTCTTCTAGTCAAAACCATGCAAAGTTTCCAGCCTTATCAGGACCAAACAAGATAAAACTGCCACCACAGTTTGGCGCAGGTGCACCAAGACCTAAAAGGTGACTCAGAGTGACCCCGGGTTCATTATGCTGTATTTGTTATAAATTAGCATTGTTTTTTGTCCCCCATGGGTGCTTATGGGTAAGCGCCTTGCACTAGAAGAACAATTATATGACCTAAAGTTGTCAATCAACTTGTCAGTCAAATGATGCAAGACACAGGGAGAGACCACCACTCTAAACACCCCAACCCTACCCCATTGCAGGGTTACTTCTGGTTTCCAGACAGCCGCTCTCATCCTTTCTTGCTAGTGTACTTCCGCTTTTGCTTAATAAAACTCTTGCTACTTAAACTGTCTATGTCTCTCAACTGAATTATTTCCCCAGAATAGGCAAGAAAAGAGGAAATTGCTGTTCCGCTGATGACACGAACACAATTTATACCTGTGTTAATTTACAAATTTTTATTCAACCAATATTTAATAGGCACTTACTCTACACTATATATATATATATATATATACATATCATACATCATATAGTAGATTCTAATACGCACTTGTGTTCACAATACACATGGTCTCTCTTCCAATGAAGCCTGTAGATCAGTGGGAAAGATAGACATTTAAAATATTCAAATAAGGAGAACTTGTAAGTGTTGTTAAGTGACATGAGGGAAGTAAATAGTGCTATGGAGAGCATATAGGAAGGTTTTGTCCAATCAAGGAGCTGTGGGGAGGACTCGTTGAAGAACTGCTGGTTAAAGGGATATCTGCTAGAAAAAGTCAGAGCTACCTAAATGAAGGAGGTCGATGAGACTGTTCCTGGCAGAGGGAACAGCAGGCTCCAGGGCCCTACTGTGGGAGCATGCATGACACTTGTGGGAAGAAATAGAGGAAGATGAGTGAGAATAACACACAGTAGGCAAGAGCAAGGATGTGAGATGAGCCCAGGAGTCAAGTAGGGAATAGTTAGCTTGAGCCTTGAGACCTTGCTAAGGGTTTTGTTGTTTATCATTAGAGCATTGGATTGCTATTGAGATGATTAAGCAGGAGAGAGAAGTAATCAGATTTCCACTTCAAAAAGATCCTTCTGACTGCAGTGTGGAAAATGGTCTCTTGAGGATAAAACAGTCAGCATGGAGATTTGCTCTTTTCTAGTAACCCAGGTAAGAGTTGACTACTAATGGATATATCATTCTCCAAGTACTATTTTACCTATCTGGAAGTTTTACCATATTTTTGAGGAAAAAGAGCAGATTTACTATACATTTTATAACCAACCAATTCTAAAAACAACCTAAACCAATACAGCATTTAAAATGGTATTTCTTAGTCATTAGACATTTAAGATAATTTTCCAATGTCTTCATGAAGTAAGAATAGATCTGAACTTGAAGATAAGTATCTAACTAAAGAAAGATATTTTTAAATCAATGACATTATTTAAATTGGAAACAAAGGAACATTCAAATGGAAATTATATATGAATACTTTGACTGTATGGATGATATGAGAATTAAAAGAAATTTGAATGCTTTATTAATCTGACTGTATGTTAGAAGCTTCAGCTATGATTAAACTATATTTTTAGATATGGATAAAAGAAAACAAAAGAGAAACATTAAAGAGCTTAAATTTGTTTTATCCAAAAACCACCCACCCCACATCACAAATTCAAATATATATTTAGGTTTGACATTAAAACAAGATGTGGTGCCTAAAGGCACAAATCAAGAAATGAAAGTCCCATTGCTTACTTTTATTTAACCATATTTTTGCTGGTGTTTTGCTTACTTTTATTTAACCATATTTTTGCTGGTGTATAACATGAATTGTTATAAAGTGGGTCAAATAGTTTAGATTAACTATTGAACATTTAAATATTTTACTTCAGCATAAATTCTCACAGATTTAAGTTTTATGTTAACTGATTAACATCAAACAAAGGAACATTCAGAGGTAGGAGAATTTAAGGAGTAGCTTAAGGAGACAGGTGGACCCACTGGGGAATTTGTTATGTCAAAAGATCTAAGAGTGAATGAATGGGAGAATCAGAGTGCATTCTTTTCCTCAAAACACATTTTTTCCCCTTAATGTGCACATTTCATGATTTCTTGTATTTTATTTTAATAAAAGAGGTTCTCTGGGCTTCCCTGGTGGCGCAGTGGTTGGGAGTCCGCCTGCCGATGCAGGGGACACGGGTTCGTGCCCGGTCCGGGGGGATCCCACATGCCGCGGAGCGGCTGGGCCCATGAGCCATGGCCGCTGGGCCTGAGCGTCCAGAGCCTGTGCTCCGCAGTGGGAGGGGCCGCAACAGTGAGAGGCCTGCGTACCGCCAAAAAACAAAAAATAATAAAAAAAATAAAACAGGTTCTCTGAATGTAGTTGAAATTAATCAGGCCTTATCTAAAAATTTTTAAAATGCTAATAAAAGTAAATGAGGAAAGAACAGTAGATTTAGCATGCTAGCTTCAATATTAATGAACATTTGATCTATTTATTGCAATCAAAATATAACTTTGGAACTGATTATAATCACTTTGACTTGGGTAGGCTTCGTAGCAAATAACTTTCATTAAGTATCAAGAGACAAACCAAAATGGTTATATCACACTGATGTTCTAATTTAACTTAGAATAATACCATGTAAAATAAGAAGGAAAAAAAAAGTCTTTTTATGTTTGTATTAAATGTGTATTTAAAAGCACTTTAAAATACATATTTAACAGTATGTAAAATACTGTTAAAAATAACAGTATTTTATGCATTCAATCAAAAGTATTGCTCTTTCTCTATATGCAGTACATAGTGCTTGTCAGCAAGTTGAATGGAAAAACCTGAGGCTTTCTGGAGAGGCAGACTTGGCTCTAAAACCATGTCTGTGTGATGGTTAATTTTATGTGTCAACTTGGCTAGGCCACAGCACTTAACTACTTGGTTAAACACCAGTCCAGATGTTGCTGTGAAGGTATTTTCTTAGATGAGATTAACGTTCACATCAGTAGCTTTGAGTAAAGCAGATTACTCTCTATTATGTGGATGGGCCTCTTCCCATCATTTGAATGAATTAAGAGAAAGGAGACTGAGGTGACTTAAGTAAAAGGTAATTATGCTTCCTGATTACCAAATATCAACTATTCCTTCAATTTTGGACTTGCCAGTTTCACAATCCTGTGAGCCAATTTCTTAAAATCTTTCTCACTCTAATTGATACATAGATAGATAGATAGATAGATAGATAGATAGATGGATAGATAGATGGATAGACAGATTGATAGCTATATCAATTGATATAGATATATACCCATAATTTAAATATCTTATTGGTTCTCTTTCTACAGAGAATCTTTACTAATATAAGCAGGAAAAATGTTTATGCCATGTGGTCCATAATGCGTTTTAAACAATGTATGTTCCTTATGTTGATGATGATGATGACAATGCTGATATGAAACACAATTAGAATAAAATGGCTTAAATAGCTGTTACAGTTATATTTATTTGAAAACTTTGCTGCTGATGGCATTTGACTTTTTCATATACAGTTGTAACCAAGGAGGTTTACATTGCTTCAAAATTCTTGATCAATTTAACACTGAAAGATTATTTTGTTTTGTTTTGTTTTTGATAAGCAAGAAAACTGTGTCATTCATAAATGTCTTTACATTGGCATCCATGATGCTGTGAGGAACAAGTCTCTAAATGACCCATCCTCAGGGATGGAGAGACTATTAAGTCTAGGGGTTCTCACCATGACTCAGGATGCAAATGGTAGAATAATGTTAGGAAAAATGTCTTACCAAAAGTGAAGGAGTGTTTCCTTTATCCATTCATGCATTGATGGACATTTAGCTTGTCTCTACATGCAATGCAATATTATTCAGCATTAAAAAAGAAGGAAATCTTGCTATATGGAAAAACATGGATGAATCTAGAGGACTTTATGCTAAGTGAAATAAGCCTGTCACAGAGGGACAAATGCTGCATGATTCGATTTATATGAAGAATCTAAAATAATCAAACTCTTAGAAACAGAGTATGGAATAGTGGTTGCCAAGGACTAGGGGAAGAGAGAAATGGAGAATTGTTCCTCAATACGTATCAAGTTTCAGTTACACAAATAAGTTCTAGAGAGCTGCTATACAACATAGTGCTTATAATTAACAATTCAGTATTGTACACTTAAAAATTTGTTTAGTGGGTAGATCTCATGTTAACTGTTCTTACAACAAAAACAAACAAAAAAGGGGCAAGAGGAAACTTTTGGTGGTGATGGAAATGTTTATCACCTTGATTGTGGTGACAGCTTCATGGGTATAGGCATATCTCCAAACTCATCAAATTGTATACATTAAAACATCCCGTTTATTTATTTATTTTTTTTGTAAATCCATTATACCTCAATAAACCGGTTTTTAAAAAAGTGAAGGAGAAAACAGCCTTGTTGAGGAATAGACTCACAGGCCAACATGCAGTAAATCACGATGGAAGTGGAAAACCTGAAAAGGGAGACCACAGTCCACCAACATTAATGCTGTGAGAAAGCAAATGTGATGGCGGCCCAAGCAAAGGAATACACTCTGCTACTTACTAGTAGCTTGACCTGAGAAAGTCACTCACTCCTGCCCTACTTACCCCACTTATTTATCTTATGTACAAAAAAGATAATACCAACTTACAAAGCTGTTGTACCTATTAAATAGTAAGTACAAATATAAAGGTTTTGTCTATATTGTTCACCTCCATATTCCAAGAGATTAGAACAATGCTTGGAACTGTGAGTCTCAGTGGGATGTATTACTAATTAATGAAATCAAATGTCTAGCATAGTGAATTCCTCACGGTAGGTGATAAGGTTGTGGTGGCTGCTCTTCCTACACCTGCTAGCTCAAATCAGCATGAGTAAAGATGGGGAGAGTAAAAACTATTTTTGTAGAAGCCAGGTTACCCTGGGAACATTCCAGTTGTTGCACATTATTAAATAACAAATCAGTAGTTCACACACTAAAGTGCTATACAGAAAAAAAGAGATCAGTGGGATTTAGAATAAATGTGGGAAGCTTCTTTAGGTCTTTAAAGATGAACATCATTCGGAGACAGGCAGCTATTTAACACAACATTTTTATTGTTCAAGGAAGAGAAGCATCATAAATGCATTCTCTTTGAATTGGCAAAGTATAATAATTGTTAAACATCTTGTTAATTAAGCTCACCTAAAACAACTGCCATTGGCATTCTCATTCTTTAACACAAGTGTCACCTGTGAAATTGCCTTATGGGAAAATGACTGCTACCAGCAGAAGAATAAAAAATTCAAGTTGGTTAAAACTCTATTCTTAACCACTTGTAGTTATGAGAGACTGAAAGAGTTTTAGTGAATGTGTCAGATTCACAGTAATTTTACTGATGCCCTGATAGGCTGTCACGATTTACATACTGGGAGGTATTTGTGTTAGTAATAGGATGCTGCTTCTTTGAACTATATGCACACTGAATAGGTTACCTGTAGGATACCTGTGCTTTCAATCATTCAAATTAGCTGTGTTTCATTCCCTCAAATTTCTTCAAAACTTGAAGCGTTGGAACTCTGTCAAGAGAAGCCACCGCAATGAGAAGCCCATGTACCACAACTAAGAGTAGGCCCTGTCCACAACTAGAGAAAGCCTGCATGCAGCAATGAAAACCCAACACAGCCAAAAATAAATAAAGTAAATAAATTTATATTTACAGGGAATATAGAAAAGCATCATATAATTTATTTCTGTAAATGTAAAAAAGTTCTAAATCCCAAAGTTACTTATGCAAGTGATTATACACAGTTTAAAAGAATCCTGTTTTAATCTGTTAATGCCTGCATGTGATACTTTAGCTTCTAAAGGGTAGGGTTTAGGGTACAGGTTAGGGTATGACAATTGGTTAGGTTAGGGTACGGTTTAGGGCAGTTGAAGTATTAGGATAAATCCTAAAATGACTTTCTAGTCCTAATCATTTAAGAAACAAAAACTTATGAGTCTCTTTCTGATTTTTTTCAAATATTTTAGTATTAGCTAGGATGAAAATGGAATATTACATAATCATTCACAAATAGTCTCTGCCTTTTCTGAGGTACTATAATTATTTTCTACCAGTTAGTTTTGGTCTTATGACTTGATTTGGCCAATGAAATGTGGCAGAAAATTATAAGTACTGTCATTCTTTTCCTCTACCTTATCAGTTAGCTATTTTCCAGGACAGAAGTTCTTCCATTAGCCCAATTTACAAAAGCAGTCAATGCAAAATACATCCACAGCCAACACATGATGGTTATGTAGAATGTGTGAGAAATGAACTTTTCTTGTAAATCACTGAGATTTGGGGGTCTGTTAACACTGCTACATGTAGTACACTATTATTACACATTAACCTGGATTCTTCATCATGGATTTATTTATTCATGTCACAAATATCTTGAATACTACACACCATATCAAGTACTGTACTAGATACTGAGGTTCTAATGGCGAGCAAAGGCAGATGTTTTCCTGCAGTTGTGGACCTCACTTTGGAATGAGCATGTGTCATGATGTTATTTTGCTATTGCTCTCTCTCTTTTCCTTTCTCTCTCTCTTTTTAAAAATATATTCAACATGCTGACTATCACAGCCTCAGGCACACCTCTCTTTGTCAAATTGTAAAAGTAGTAGTATCCGAACACTAAGGCTGAAAGGAATTTCAAAAATGGGAGAGCAGGAAAAGGACAAGGCAGGAAGAGGATGGTGGTATTTTAGTCCATTTGAAAGTCCTCAGATGTTATATGTGTCTCTGAGGATTGATCAAAGCAGATGAAGTTGGAGCCCTGTTTATCTTCTTTTTGTCTCCCCTCTATAAGAAGTTTCAAATTGTCCTTTGGGTTATTTTATTTTATGTGGTATCTGAGGCTCAGCCTTGAACTTTCTTACTCTTAGATTTAGGATTAACAGTGTTTTGTAACTGTCAATAACTCTAAAACAAATCTCTACAAATACAGAGGCTGAATTGTGCAGCAAATTATTGTCCTGGGAATCTTTGCAGTATTATAACAATAAATCTCATTGTAATTGTAATACCTTTCTTACAGCTTGATTCTTAAATTTATATGATGATGTGTTGTTATATACAATCTATATCTATTTTATCTATATAATACCTATATATAATAAAGATATATACCTTATTATATGTTACACATCTATGTATATCTATATATCTATCTATATATTTATATCGATATCTATCTATATATCTATATCTGTATCTATATCATCTATATCTATCTCTGTATCTATATGTATATCTATCTATATCTGCCTATATCTATCTATAGCTATATCTGTATCTATCTATATCTCTATCTATATCTCTCTAAAGTAGTTTTGGTCTAACTGCTCTAACAGATTTATTTCTAATTTTGATTTTCTCAAGAATTTGGAAATCCTGACAAATTCATACCTCTGAAAAAGATATAGTGTGAGCTAATAATTTTTCTATATTTTTCCAGCATAATGAGTAAGTGAAAATCAGCCCTGCTGAGAATTAAATCATTAGAACATAAACATTGTTTCTCACAGGACATAGTCAAGGCCATAATGTAGCTGCAAACATGACTAATCCCCTCCTTCTGAGCAAGAATTGCTTTTACTTTTTTATCAATGCCTCCATTTCCCCTGATTTAATCATCCTTCTGCCTGGATAAAAATGATTAAAACATAAACTCAACATATTTCCCCACTTTTTGACAGTATCCAATCTAGCTCTGGTCCCTACTTCTCTAATTTCTTCATAAAATTACTGAATGTAACCCAAATCCTAGAAGTCCTCTCAACTCCCTCTTGCTAGGGAACACAAAATTTCCCCTGGTGTGTGTTCCGAATTGCTTCAGACAGCTAAACAAACTGACCTGGCTTGAGTGCAAGAGTGTCATTTTTGATCTTTGGATGGTGGATGTGAACAATAATGATATAGGGCTGAAAGAAATTTTTTAACTAGTTGTTAAACATACACCCCTCCACACACACACACATGGATAGATATGATTTCCTAAGTGTCAATAAATCTATACACCACAGGAATAAATATTTGTGTATTTTATGTAGGAAAGTGAATTTTTCTAAGAAAGAACATTTTAGTACCATTCAGATTTAAAATGAATGGAAAATGCTCCTTTGTACATGTTTCAAAGCCTCTAAAGAGACTCCATTCTCTTTTGTCTGCCTTACAGCCAAAGTGATTGGTCATGTAAGGTGCTGAGCCATTTTTAAATGATGCTGGGAATACAACTCAGTGGGCACAGAGAGTCCTGAGATGATCAATCATATTGCATTTACTGCTAAAACCAATATTTTCATTGTTTATTCTTTCTTATTATTTCAACCCCATGCTTCCCTGGCAGAAACAATGAACTGAATGGGACAGATTCTGAGAATTTTACTAGCAACAAATATATATCAGACATTATTCACCCAAAGTATATATTCCAATGAAAAAATAAAAAGGATTTATACATTTTCTCCAAGAAAGTATGAAAATTTCTGAGTGTTTAGTTTCCTAGTCAGAATTCTGTGAATGCTTTCTGCTATAGTCACAACCTGAGATTTGTTACTTTAAGGATATAAAGGAAGACCATGAAAGAGATTCATAACCTCACATTACATTAACCGTACATTAAGGGAGATGCACAAATCCCAAGAAATAATGAAATGTCAGGGTTAGAATCTTCCCTTTTCAGGTTTAGTGCTCAATCTCCTATGATCTTGCATAAAATGCTATTGCTGTTCACCTTACTATTAGGAAGTGCAATTGATTTGCTTGCAATATTTATTAGTGCATTAGTCATGTACATTAGCACCAAACTGGAAACAAATAATGCTTTACTTCCCCAAGTCTGTGGCAAGCCAATGCAAGTAAAAACATAGGTGCCAATATAAATAAAACTGTGACTCATGCTCCTGAAATATCCTTTCTTTACGCAGATTTACTACAAAAAGTTAGAGAGATAAACATACTCCAACAATTTCAATCTCTGATAAGTTAGAACAGTTCACATTAGGCTATTTTTTGTTCTTTCAGCTTGCTGTCCTTTTGACAAATTAACCAGAAGAGGTCACAAAGGTAAACGCAAACTGAAAGGAACCTTTTGTCTAATGTTAATAAACAGGATAGGCTAAAACTTGAGGCTACTATTTTGCTAAATATTTATTTCAGCTCAGGTTGTCTCCCTAAATCTTGCATTAGACTTGGTTCTTCGTTTTAAAAATGAGAAAGAAATATATCTTCAATCAAATAAAGTAAGTTTGAAAGCCCAACGTTACTCATGACAACTGACCCCACCACTGCCACCCCATCTGTACCTGGACCTAATTTAAGCCAACTCCATACAGTTCACTCCTTGACCGCCTACTTCAATTTCTGTCTCTGGTCACTAGTGTGTGGAATTTTCTGTAATAAAAACTAAAACTGGCATTTCCCAAAGGACTTTGGATTTCCTGATGCCTTGGTTTTCATCATTCTGAGTTTTCTCCAGTAGAAATCTTTCCCTTTGCAACCATACCCTGTCTCCTGACCCTTCAACAACTTTCCATGCAGGTGAGCCTCAGGACTGCCCACTCACCTGCTCTCCTGGGGAGACTGAAACAACAAACAAGAAGGGTTGATGGTGTTAACACATGCTGTTTGTGAGAATAATTCTAAACATTGTACTGAGTGTTTATGTATTTTATACTAGAATACTATCATTTAAATTTTCTCTTCACTTTGATTTAGCACTACCGTCAAATCACACTATTTTTCAAATAGTCCTAATTTCATTATTACTATTTGAGAATTTATAATAATCCAAACTGAGCTATTCAATCTAATATACTGCCATCAGTTATTGAGTGCTTGGTGTGTTCCAGACCCTGATACATCTGGGTTTTTTAACATCTTTTTTCTTTTTTGATACATCTTTATTGGAGTATAATTGCTTTACAATGGTGTGTTAGTTTCTGCTGTATAATAAACAAAGTGAATCAGCTATACATATACATATATCCCCATATTCCCTTCCTCTTGAGCCTCCCTCCCACCTTCCCTACCCCACCCGTCTAGGTCGTCGCAAACCACCGAGCTGATCTCCCTGTGCTATGCGGCTGCTTCCCACTAGCTATCTATTTTACATTTGGTAGTGTATGTATGTCAGTGCTACTCTCTCACTTCATCCCAGCATCCCCTTCCCACCCCCGTGTCCTCAAGTCTGTTCTCTGCGTTTGCGTCTTTATTCCTGCCCTGCCACTAGGTTCATCAGTACCTGATACAACTTTTTTTTTTACAAATACCATATGCTAACACATATATATGAAATCTTAAAAAAAAAAAATGGTCATGAAGAACCCAGTGGCAGGACGGGAATAAAGATGCAGACCTACTAGAGAATGGACTTGAGGACACGGGGAGGGGGAAGGGTAAGCTGGGACGAAGAGAGAGAGTGGCATGGATATATATACACTACCAAATATAAAACTGATACATCTTTTAAACATCATAAAGCCCTCATAAAATACACATCGTTGTCCCACGTGATATATTGTATTTCTTAAAAATAGCCAGAACCATACCTCCTATTGGACATGCTTTTTTGCAATATGACTTCTCCACTACTCATCAGATTGTCTAGTATATTCTCCACGGCCTTGACTCTGGTGGGGCCCTGTGAATTCTTTAATAAAGAACACAGTGGGAGTGGCACTGTACCATTTCTTGTCGTAGACCTTCTCTGGCCTGGCAGCTTCTACTTCCTTGTCTCTCAGAAATCAGTCACCATGTAAGATGTTGTGACATCCCTGAGACCACCATACTTTGAAAAGCTCAAGGGACTAAGAAAGATGCCGAAATAGGGCTTCCCTGGTGGCGCAGTGGTTGAGAGTCCGCCTGCCGATGCAGGGGATATGGGTTCATGCCCCAGTCCGGGAAGATCCCTCATGCCGTGGAGCAGCTGGGCCCGTGAGCCATGGCCGCTGAGCCTGTGCGTCCGGAGCCTGTGCTCCGCAACGGGAGAGGCCACAAAAGATCCTGAAATATGATATGCTACACAGAGAAAGAGAGGCCAAGAGCACTGAGGTGGCAGCTATGATCAGGAAGAAATCCCGTCAGAACCCCGTGGAAAGCCTGAGCACAGGCCCCAGATATTGTGAATCAGAGACAACAGTCCCCTTGTGCCAGGCCCAAATTCCTCTCCCACAGAGCTGTGAGCATATGAACATGCTTGTTGTTTTTACCTCTAAGCTTGGGGTGGTTCATTATGCAGAGCTGGAGAGCCGGAACACCACTGTTTTGTAGAGGCAACAAAGGCTCAGAGAAGATAATAAATTTGCCCAAGTCTTCACAGATTTAAGGTGGCTGAGCCAGGATTTCAACCATATTCTTTTGTATATATATCCTGTGGTCTTAACCATTATGTAATGCAGGACCTTAATATACATTTTAAAAAGTTGTTTTTCTAAAGAGACTCAAATTCTAAGTAGTACTATAGGGAATATGTTACTTAAGAGAATAATCTCAGTTTATGGCCTGTAGCATATGTGTGTTTATAACCAAACAGATGCTCCTAATTACAAATGTATTTTATTTATTTATTAAACAAGCTGACATAGTCTTTACTTAGAAATACTTTAATTTAAAATACGTATTTTAAACAAATTGGACTGCATGATTTTCTTTCTTTAGAACATACATTTAGTTAGATTCTCACTAATTCACTCCAAATTTCCAAAAGTTTTTTAGTAATATTTCAGACCAAATTTACCTAAATCATGCTTTTCTATAAGTCATTTTTTTATTGCTCAGCTTAGAAAACAAGTCAAAAGAGAGGTGTTAGCTGACATTTTCTGATTCTTAAGATGCAGGTAAACTGACAAGAAGAACAAATTCTGTGAAAAATCGAGAAGCCTCAAACCCAAGGCTTTTCTTTTCACATATGTGCGCTTGCTTCACACAATGTCTCCCAGGGTTGAAAACGAGACCTATGTTCAAATTTCACCAAACTCCCCACACAGTTACAACAACAAAACTCTCCTGACCAAGTTTTCATCACTCTTGACTGAGGATTTGAGGAACACAAAGCACGTCACTTTGCACTCATAATACTTGTTCTTCAAAGTTTTCTTCATCTACCTAGGGTCTTCTCTGTATTTTTCGATCATATAGAGCCTAGTTTTGCAAAACTATCTGCTTTCAATTTTTGCTTACTTTTTTTTTTCTCCTTTTTTTGACTTTTCCTCCATGAGCAAACCAAAGAAATGATCTCTCAATTTTTTTTTTTTAAATATAAAACATTGGTCTTTTAAGTGTTTTTTCTTTTGTGGTTTGAGATCCTGCCTCCACCTATTCCCAAAGTACATGTCTTCTGCTCTGATTTGTCTATAAAAACATTTTCCTTAATAAAATTCTCCTTCAAAAGGAATTTTGGGGCTCGCTATGGAAAACAATAATATATTCACCACTTCTTTCTTTGTTCTGACCACTCTAACTCTAAAACATTTTTTTGGAAGTTACTTAACACAGCTTTAGCTTTCATGAAATAAATATTGAATAACAGCAACCTCAAAATGTTGCTGACAAAATTAAGTGGAAGAAGGAAGATTAAGCCTAACGTGATGAAAGAACTTCATAAACAGTTATTTCCTTCCTGCTAATCTCGTGCCACTTTTCCTCACGCTTTTCTCCTAGCTATTAAAATCAGTCTAGAGTGTTTCTTCATCTTTAAAATAAATGTTACACAATATCACCAAGGTTCCTGTTATTTTTCAGTAATTTTGTCTTATCCTTATGGTGCCTATTAGCTTTCACCCCATCTGTGGATATGCTTGGTTTCATATATAGCATAACTTATTCTCTAGGTAAAAATACATGAAAGTAGGAAGATCTTGTTCATTCTATTTATATTCTGCACTCCTAAACCCTTGGAAAAAGAGTCATACCCTCAGAGAACCATTTTAGGTTACTCTGTTAAATTGACCATGCACAGCAATTGTGCTGATGGTGTTCGCGAAGATTGTGGGCTTTTACGTTTTTCATGAACAAAAATTATACTTTAAAAAGGTATAAGAGGGCTTCCCTGGTGGCGCAGTGGTTGAGAGTCCGCCTGCCGATGCAGGGGACACGGGTTCGTGCCCCTGTCCGGGAAGATCCCACATGCCGCGGAGCAGCTGGGCCCGTGAGCCATGGCCACTGAGCCTGCGCGTCCGGAGCCTGTGCTCTGCAGCGGGAGAGGCCACAACAGTGAGAGGCCCGCGTACCGCAAAACAAAACAAAACAAAACAAAAAAGTATAAGAAAATGTCTTTGAAACAGTTAAAGTTAAAATGAAGGTATCTTATCAGGTAGAAGATATTTATTTTAAAAACTATTTATTTATTTGGTTGCGTCAGGTCTTAGTTGCAGCAGGCGTGCTCCTTAGCTGCGGCATGTTGTGGCATGCATGTGGGATCTAGTTCCCTGACCAGTGATCGAACCCCGGCCCCCTGCATTGGGAGCATGGAGTCTTACCCACTGCACCACCAGGGAAGTTCCTAGAAGATATTTAATGATTTGATTTTGGATTTTAGAAATATAATTTTTATATATTATTGTAATTAACACAATTATAGTCAAAATAATTGCCATGTTGTTCTCTGTAAATTTCAATGAAGTGATGGAATTTTGAAACCTTTATGCCTATGTTTAGCTTTCTTTATACTCCTTACATCTATATTATTATGCTTTATTCATACTAATTCACAAGTTATAAAGCCACTTGAATTAAAGATGTATAGCAAGAAGTCAGAAAAATAAAAGACATATATCAGTAATATTCCGAGACTATTATGTGAATAAGAAATATTTTTCTGCGTGTTCAGATGCCAAATTCTCCTAAAATATCTGACAGGGTGAGGACAAGTCTCCTTCTCATTGTCATTCCACACCACTGCCATCAGAGGAGGGAGATCAAGGGCACAAGAGATAGAGAAATAATAAAAGAAGAACAGATGTGGACTGTTTCTCATTTAACTGAAAAAAAAATAATAGTATGACCTAAAGCTATGAAGAGTGTGAAAGTGGGTGGAGGTTTTATTTTAATATTTAGTATGGTGAATGCGTATGGAAGTGTTTTTTTACCTTTCACGTTTAATATAAAAGGACACATTCTTACTTAAACACAATTTTGGATCTCCAGATGCAATTTTGGATCTCACCAATCAGAGAAATTGCAATGATAGGTAAATATAAACCTGAAATGAAGTTGCTTTTATTTTTATTTTATTTCATTTTTTGCTAACAGTAAACTGCTTTCATGTTTGATTTAGCTTCCATTTGAGTCAGGTGGTTCTATACTTGACTCTAGCTCCAGGGGCATATGTGATTGAGGACTAGCTAATAAAAACACTTCATTTCCTAGACCATAGTGACTAATTCAGAGATGTGACCATGACTCAGTTCACTCCAATGAAACAGAATCTCTGGAGTTACTAATGGGAGAATGTTTGTTTATTTATCTGGGTTTTTTTTGTTTGTTTCTTTAGTATTGCTGAGAAGACAAATGTCAAAAGAAGAGTTACTTGTACAGAAACAAAGCATGGCTTTGCCCATTAAAGTGAAGAACTGATGCTATGACTCTGGTTTTTGCGTTTTCTTTTCCCTCAGAATCAATATTGCATCTCTGTCTGCTACTAAATTCTCAAGGACAATTGAGTATGCAAAGCTTTAATAGCCAACGGGAAGGGTCATTTGCACCACAGTATGCAACAGATAGCGTTCCCTTGCTCCGTGGCTCATTCTAAACTGGCAAGTGAATTAGAAGATACCAGAGGTGGTGTCTTATTTAGTAAGTGTACTTACTTTTTCCTTTAATTTTGAGAGAGTATTTTAAAACGTGCAGAGAATACTGGGTAACATTAGAATTTATTAATACAGTGGGTCTTTGTAATTTCAAATAATTTATCTTTAACCCTCTTTGCTTATGTGTGACTACCAAGACATTCAAGGTACCAGCCTATTTCTATGCTCTAGTTCTTACTAGCTTAATATTAAGAAAGTCATGAAATAGTATAATATTTTTTGAAATAGTTATATGGTCAAGGTCCATGAGAGTAAATTTGGACAATGTAAGACATATTTCAGGTGAAAGCAAACTTATCCTGAGGTAGATTGTTACCAGAGGTGGTTGGAAAAAGGAAAATCTATTTCCAGAAGAAAGGACACATTTCAGGGGCTAGGAACTACATTACTTTGCTTTGGAATAACTGAATACTAGGTGCTAGGGACTGGAATAATTTGCCTAGTAAAAGTACCAATTCTGATACAATTGTTACTTCTGATACTCTCCAATGTCTTCAGTCTTGCACTTATTCTACTGAGGAATTAAATGGAAATGCCATAGGAATCATTACCACATTTTTCAAGTTTTTGATGGCAGCTTAATTTCTGGAGTTTCCAAGGAGGCTATATTGTATTTTGTTACTGAGAAAAAAATTTACAAATGATGAAATGCACAGATCTTATACATTCAACTGATGAGTTTTTGCCAGTGTATACACCCAAGCAGTCATCACCCCAAGTAAGATATAAAACTTTTCCATCTCCCAAGAAATTTCCTTCATGTTTCCTTCCAATTATCTCTTTGAGCTATCACCTAGCATCCTACTTCATAGTGTAGCAAAACCTCTAGACCTGAGAAACCAAGGCTTTTTCTAATGCCAAAATATTGTGACTCTTAACCCAATTCCTCAAATCTCCCTCAGGTTCCCTTCCAGTCACACCCCATTCCACAATTACTTCAGGAAACTCTACACTGATTTATTATCCTAAATCAGTGGTACTTGCACTTAAAGAGGCAAATAATGCAACAATGTGTAGCTTTCAAGAAATATTTTATATTACAAATGCACAATCTTCCAGTCTTTACTCAGGGATCTGTGGTTATTTAGATATATGAGCCGATATTTCAGGGGCTTCAGAATACCATCACAATCTATTGATCAGAATACGCCTCATAGTAGTCAGGTGATAAATGAAATCTGACCCCCGTTTACCTCTGGTAAGACCAAAGGATGGTAAAGAAAGCTGATGGTAATATTCTGTCTCTGAAATAGACATGTTTGAAATAAATATGTCAGTTCACACAGCCTGAGTACAATAAAAGAGGAATAGATCCACATGGGATATATTTCTAAAAGAGGAGATCATCATGCATAAACAATGTGTATCTATTCATCACCTTTCTTCTAACAAATTATTCAGACATGTATTAACTATTTGGTGCTGAAACACTCAAGCTTACGTTTCAATTAATTTAAGATTTGGGGAGCAAAACTTTGCAAGCAGGACACATTTGGAGGAAATTTGACTACACTATTGAAATAGCATTACAAATAAAAATTGAAACAAAAGGAATACACATTGAAATGTAGACATTATTTATTCAATTCAACAAATAGGTATTGATTCCCTACTTAAACATGTTGTTGTTTAATGCTCATCTCACATGTGGTGATAACATGAAAATGTTATCGATGCCTTGATTAAACTATAATAAGTGATGTAGATAGATATTGCTTATTTGGAATACATCCTTTATCTCCTGTGGCAGAGGGGATAACTTCATCAAACATTCTATCTGTTTCTGACACATATTCCAGGCCCCATGCAATTAGGTAGGGCCAAAGAACTGCTCTACCAATGAGCTACAAGCAGAAGTGACTTGTTTTACATTTCATCAAAGCATGTAAAAGTCAGTGTATAACACTCCACTTCTCCCTTCCCCTGACAATGCAACCTTTTATGGTATATATGATCATAGATATATGATCTATGATATATATATATGATCTATGATATATGACTTACACATAACACATACCGGCTCAATGTTTCTTTATGCTCTTACTGTTGAGAGCACTTCTAAAAAAAATTCCTACATGAACATCTCTGTCACAGAGTCTGTTTTTGAAGGTACTGGACTAGAACAATGGATCTCTATGTTCACTGCCCCCTTCTCCCCCTCAATCATAGTACCCAACTGCCTCAGTCTTCTGAAGGTTCAATCTCTGGGACTTGCCAATTGTTTTTTTGCTTTGTTGTTTTGTTTTTTTTTTTTTTTTTGCCGCACTCTCTTTTCTTCACATAGCTGAAGGATTCTCAACTTTCAGATTGAGAATTGTGTTCGGATTGTGTTCTTCTCAGAGAGCCTTCCTGACCATATTATACTTATTTACAAATAATTACTTAAAAATTCTCAAAAATATTACATTTTTTGCAAGAGTTTCATAATGAGTAGCAAATTGGTAATTTATTCAAACACAATTTTAACACACCAAATTCTTTGTAATATAATAAAAATAACATGTGTATTAAAACAAAACATATGTACTTATTAATCAAACATTACAAATAATGTAAGGAGTGTAATAATTTTGGTGCATTGTCACTTACTAAATTCCTTAGTTATATCTATCCCTAATACTATGAGTATGAGTATGAACTCAGAGATATTTACTTTATTCTGTTGCTTATAATTCAATTCTAACATTATTTACTTTGTTACTTAAATTATTCTAGTTTGGTCCTCAGGATTTTCTTCAGGTTAGCTCCATTGTTCTTTTGCCATGATCTCATTCTTTTTGGAACAATTCTATATTTCTGGCACCATGAGATAGACGTACCTTTTGTATTTTCACTAAAACAGCTCTGGAATCAAGTACTTCTTTTAAGTACTTGAGTAAATTCTTTTAAGTAGCCCTGGTTTTTTGAATTGGAGAATGGTATTTAGAAACCATGATCTGGACAATAGTTGTGCTCATTGCTACTGGAGTATCATTGGTCCTAGGCCCTTTGAGTGGATTAAGCATAGAAACGTGTATGTGTGTGTGTGAGTGTGTGTGTGTATACATATATATAGTATATATATACATACATACACACAAGACTGTGCATACCCACACATTCATACTAATTTCTATGTCTATCAATCTATATAATTTTCTTTTTATATATTTATATATTTAAAATATATGTATCTATATATCAGTCGTGCTGATACTTCTAATTCAGTACTACAGGGATTATTCTAGCCTCCTTCTTTTCATTACTTATAATATTATAAATAATGAAAAGTATTCTAAGTAATACTTATATTTATGCCTTCTTTCTCCAACTGTGACAAACATATTTCAATACATGTTTACAATACCTAAGTAAAATTACCTGTAATACATTTATATATTTTCTCATTCTTGTATACACTGAAAATACTTTCATAATTGCTACTGCATACCCTGCAGAAGACAAATTTACTAACTAGAGCATGGAATATACTCCAGTGAATTGTATTACAAGTATATATTTAGGGAGACTATGAATTCTTAAACACACCTGCTGCCAAGAATTCCTAATAAGGTATTATATATCACACTTCAGTAAAAAGAGTAGAGAATAAGCCGACATGAAAAGTAGATAGCTTGATGAATTCCTAGATTCAACCACATCTGTTAATTTAGAAACTGTCTAGTACCTACTCAATGACTCTTCTAACAATACACACAAGCCATCACTTGCCTGAGCTATAAGGTTGAAAACTACCATTAATATTATGTTTACCACAAGTGGATAAAGAGAAAAAACATATAATCATCATATACAAAATGCATACCATTTAATTTATATTCTTTCAAAATTATATTTCAATTCATTCATGTTATGAGAAAGGTAATAGTACTGGATTGTAGTATTTCTAAATGAGAACAGTAAATAATAAGTAGCAAATCATTATTGTTTCTGTTGGCTCATTATACTAACATTAGTCATGGTGAATTATTTTGATATTATCAATGGGGATGTTAAGATATAATACTGCCAGTATGAAGAGTGAATCATTTTCCCAGCAGTTTGGTGTCTTATAAATACTTCTCTTATAATTTTTAAAGTCATTTCTATTCATGACATGAACATGCAATAATAGAAGAGAAATTAAGTTTTAATTCAATTGTTTAATAGAATATTATAAATGTATTACATGCTTAGAATAATGAAGCTGGATTGTTGAAAACAATGTCAATCCATCCTTCATCCTTCAAGTTTATCTTTTCCTCCATAAAGTGTTCAGTAGTTTGTTTTTAACAATCTGTCTATTTTGCATTTCATTCCAAATTTTCACCATGTGGAATTAGACACTATAACATCTTTGGGATTATATTTTAATTGGTATGTTGTTTCATATAAGAAATAAATCTCACGATGTTCTTCATATTCAATATTGAAAAATAAAAATATATTTGCTTGTTCCATATGGAGAAGTTATGTTTCAAAATATAAGGATCATCATACTAAACACACCTATGAATTGCAGTGTTAAAACACATCTTTCAATCTTTTTTTATATTTAAATTTTTGTACGATCAAAGAAAATTATGGCCAAATACACATTCAGGAATGGCAGCAATAGAAGAAACATTTGTTTTACTGTTTTTTAAGACAAGCTAGGACATCAATATATTTTTTCAGATAGAGCTAGAAAATAAGAGTCTGGGTTCTAAATGCATAATTTGTCTTCCAAAAAGGAGAAAAAATGTTTTGATAATTTTCTACTTCAGGATCTTATTTCAATAATTAAAATGATCCTAGTACTTCATCAGTAGTGGTTTGTGAGGCCCATTTAATTTACAAATATCGTGATGGAAACTCAGATATTATAAACCTGTCCCCTGAAACTGAAGAAGCTAATTTGTCTGGCATACTGCTTTGATGCTAGTAATTTAAACTACTTTTGTTTATGTACAAATCAGTTACACAAATTAGGCAACAGGGAGAGACAACTAATTTATCCATGTCTAATGCTAGAATGATATGACAATGCTAATTTAGAGCATTTGGCTCCAAAATAGAGCCCAGAAGTTGACAAGAGATTCTTCTCCAGTTGCTGACAAATATAGTGACAACATCACCAATCCCCTCTTTCACTTAATGAGAATAATGAAAAGTGCTAGACATATTTTTAATGATTAAATTGGTGTAAAATTACATAGTAAATATCTCATGAAAATTGAGCTATGTTTTAAAAATATTATATTATCTTTTACTACTTACAAGATATTGATATATAGATTGTGTACATATGATTGACACACAGATAGGTATGTGGAAAAGGATATTTTATAGTATACATTTTATACTATATTAAGGTAAGACATTTTATACTATATTAAGGTAAGAGATGCTAATATTTCTCTGTATATCTCCCAGATTGAAAACATTAATGACAAAAGAATTTCTATTTTTGTGACTGTACAAAATTAGTTTAAAAAAAGAAAAAAAAAGAAAAAAAAACTACAGCTAAAAGAGTCAATAAACTGCCCTTAGAAACATTCTTTAGAAAACAACAGGGACATAACTGATAGTAAGTACCATTTATTTAACACATACTTTATGCTGAGCACAGAGATAAATAATTTTTTTTATAAACATTTCACTTACACTCACAAGAACCCTTTAAAATAAGTAATATTATCATCTGGATGCTACAGATGAGGAAGTTGAGTATAAGTGAAATCAAGTAATTTCTGTAGGTCACACAACTAGCAAATAGAGGAATTTGAATTATGATCTTGGTCTGTGAGATTCCAGGGCCAGAGATTTTCTACACTATGCTGACTGTCTCATTCTACCCAGCAACTCCATCTTTATACACTCTTTGTCAAAAATTTCATTTTGTTACATTTTAGATTTAATTTAAAATATGGTAAATAATTCTATTTTACTTTTCAGAAAATAAATTTGAATATATAAAAAGTAAGTAAGACATGAAAGCCAGTGATTGAAAACCAGATAGAAGTTAAAATTATTTGGCTTGGTTAAATAGCACCACTCAAATATTAGGCGTTCTGAAGTTCCTGTTGCATGCATGTTTAGAACGAACCTTGGACAATACCATCCTTTGAAGAGCAGAGTATCTTCTCCGTCTCTGCCTCTTTCCAGAGGCAGTGCAGTGATACAGATATAAAAGAGTGAGACCTGTGCCATGGAATGAGGGTGGCGACATCCATTCAGTAACTTACTACACATAAATTATAACACAGTAAAATAATGTGAACATCTGGAACACATGCAGAGCCTAAAAATATTGCATTGCACTAAATATAACTCACTATACCACAAAACCAAAATTACTAGCAAGTTGATTTTAGATAAAACATGCATGAACTTCCAATTTATTTTATTAAAATATATCTATAAGTTTTATAATATAATTTGGTGAATATTGGAGTATGGTTGATTTACAATGTTGCATTAGTTTCTGCTGCACAGCAGGGTGAATCAGTTATACACATACATCTATCAACTCTTTTTAAAATTCTATTCCCATATAGGTCAGTACAGAGTATTGAGTAGAGTTCCCTGTGCTAAACGGTAGGTTCTTATTATCTATTATATATATAGTAGCCTGTATATGTCAATCCCAATCTCCCAAATTATCCCTCCCCTGCCCTTTCCCCTTTGGTAACCATAAGTTTGTTTATCTGTGACTCTATTTCTGTTTTGTAAATAGGTTCATTTGTATCATTTTTTTCTACTCCAAATATAAGCGAAATGATATGATATTTGTCTTTCTCTGTCTGACTTACTTCACTCTGTATGACAATATCTAGGTCCATCCATGTTGCTGCAAATGGCATTATTTTGTTCTTTTTATGGCTGAGAAATATTCCACTGTGTGTGTGTGTGTGTGTGTATATATATATATATATATGTGTATATATATATACACACATATATATATATATACCACATCTTCTTTAACCACTAAGGAAACCATAAAAAAAATGAAAAGACAACCCACAGAATGGGAGAAGATATTTGCAAGTGAAGTGACCAACAAGGGATTAATCTCCAAAATATATAAACAGCACATGGAGCTCAATATCAAAAAACCAAACAAGCCAATCAAAAAATGGGCAGAATTGGGCTTCCCTGGCAGCGCAGTGGTTGAGAGTCCACCTGTCGATGCAGGGGACACGGGTTCGTGCCCCGATCCGGGAAGATCCCACATGCCGCGGAGCGGCTGGGCCCGTGAGCCATGGCTGCTGAGCCTGCGCATCTGGAGCTTGTGCTCCCCAACGGGAGAGGCCACAACAGTGAGAGGCCCGCGTACCGCAAAAAAAAATAAAGGGCAGAATATCTAAATATACATTTCTCCAAAGAATACATACAGATGGCCAAGAGGCATGAGAAAAGATGATCAATATCACTAATTATCAGAGAAATGCAAATCAAAACTCAATGAGGTATCACCTCACAACAGTCAGAATGGCCATCAGCAAAAAATCTACAGAAAATAAATGCTGGAGAGAGTGTGGAGAAAAGAGACCCCTTCTATTCTGTTGGTGGGAATGTAAATTGGTACAGCCAATATGGATAACAGTATGGAGGTTCCTTAAGAAACTAAAAATAGAGCTGCCACATGATCCAGCACTCCCACTCCTGGGCATATATCCAGAGCCAAGAATAATTTGAAAAGATATATGCAGCCCAATGTTCACTGCAGCACTATATACAATAGCCAGGACATGGAAGCAACCTAAATGTTCATCAAAGGAGGAAAGGATTTAGTTATATTTTTTTTTAAATAATTTTATTGGAGTATAATTGCTTTACAGTGGTGTGTTAGTTTCTGCTTTATAAAGAAGTGAATCAGATATGCATACACAGATATCCCCATATCCTCCCTCTTGTGTCTCCCTCCCACCCCCCATATCCCACCCCTCTAGGTGGTCACAAAGCACCGAGCTGATCTCCCTGTGCTATATAGCTGCTTCCCACTAGCTATCTATTTTACATTTGGTAGTGTATATATGTCCATGCCACTCTTTCACTTCATCCCAGATTACCCTTCCCACTCCCCATGTTCTCAAGTCCACTCTCCACATCTGCATCTTTATTCCTGTCCTACCCGTACGTTCTTCACAACCATTTTCTTTTTCTATTTTAGATTCCATATATATGTGTTAGCATACGGTATTTGTTTTTCTCTTTCTTACTTCACTCTGTATGACAGATTTAGATCCATCCACCTCACTACAAATAACTCAGTTTCATTTCTTTTTATGGCTTAGTAATATTCCATTGTATATATGTGCCACATCTTCTTAATCCATTCATCTGCCGATGGAAATTTAGGTTGCTTCCATATCCTGGCTATTGTAAATAGAGCTGCAATGAACATTGTGGTACATGACCCTTTTGGATTTATGGTTTTATCAGGGTATATGCCCAGTAGTGGGATTGCTGGGTTGTATGGTAGTTCTATTATTAGTTTTTAAGGCATTTCCATACAGTTCTCCATAGTGGCTGTATCTATTTACATTCCCACCAACAGTGCAAGAGGGTTCCCTTTTCTCAACACCCTCTCCAGCATTTATTTTTTTGTAGATTTTTTGATGATGGCCATTCTGACTGGTGTGAGGAGAAAACACACTGTAGTTTTCATTTGCATTTCTCTAATGATTAGTGATGTTGAGCATACTTACATGTGTTTATTGGTGATCTGTATATCTTCTTTGGAGAAATGTCTATTTAGATTTTCTGCCCATTTTTTAATTGGATTGTTTGTTTTTTTGATATTGAGCTGCATGAGCTGCTTGTAAATTTTGGAGATTAATCCTTTGTCAGTTAGTTCATTTGCAAATATTTTCTCCCATTCTGAGGGTTGTCTTTTCATCTTGTTTATGGTTTCCTTTGCTCTGCAAAACTTTTAAGTTTCATTAGGTCCCATTTGTTTATTTTTGTTTTTATTTCCATTTCTCTAGGAGGTGAGTCCAAAAGGATCTTGCAGTGATTTATGTCATAGACTGTTCTGCAAATGTTTTCCTCTAACAGTTTGATAGTTTCTGGCCTTACATTTAGGTCTTTAATCCATTTGAGTTTACTTTTGTGTATGGTGTTAGGGAGTGTTCTAATTTCATTCTTCTACATGTAGCTGTCCAGTTTTCCCAGCACCACTTACTGAAGAGGCTGTCTTTTCTCCACTGTATATTCTTGCCTCCTTTATCAAAGATAAGGTGACCATATGTGCATGGGTTTATCTCTGGGCTTTCTATCCTGTTCCATTGATCTATATTTCTGTTTTTGTGCCAGTACCATACTGTCTTGATTACTGTAGATATGTAGTATGGTCTGAAGTCAGGGAGCCTGATTCGTCCAGTTCCATTTTTCTTTATCAAGATTGCTTTGGCTATTCGGGGTTTTTGTGTTTCCACACAAATTGTGAAATTTTTTTGTTCTAGTTCTGTGAAAACTGCCATTGGTAGTTTGATAGGGATTGCATTGAATTTGTAGATTGGTTTGGGTAGTAGAGTCATTTTCACAATGTTGCTTCTTCCAAACCAAGAACATGGTATAGTATATCTCTCCATCTGTTTGTATCATCTTTAATTTCTTTCATCAGTATCTTGTAGTTTTCTGCATACAGGTCTTTTGTCTCCTTAGGTAAGTTTATTCCTAGGTATTTTATTCTTTTTGTTTCAGTGCTAAATGGAAGTGTTTCCTTAATTTCTCTTTCAGATTTTTTCATCATTAGTGTACAGGAATGCAAGAGATTTCTGTGCATTAATTTTGTATCCTGCAACTTTACCAAATTCATTGATTAGCTCTAGTAGTTCTCTGGTAGCATCTTTAGGATTCTCATGGTATACTATCATGTCATCTGCAAAGAGTGACAGCTTTGCTTCTTCTTTTCTGATTTGGATTCCTTTTATTTCTTATTCTTCTCTGATTGCTGTGGCTAAAATTTCCAAAACTATGTTGAATAAGAGTGGTAAGTGAAGACATCCTTGTCTTGTTCCTGACCTTAGAGGAAATGGTTTCAGTTTTGCACCATTGAGAATGATGTTGGCTATGTGTTTGTCATATATGGGCTTTATTATGTTGAGGTAAGTTCCTTCTATGCCTACTTTCTGGAAGGTTTTTATCATAAATGGGTGTTGATTTTTTTTTAAAAGCTTTTTCTGCAACTATTGAGATGATCATATGGTTTTTCTCCTTCAATTTGTTAACATGGTGTATCACATTGATTGGTTTGCATATATTGAAGATTCCTTGCATTCCTGCGATAAACCCAACTTGATCATGGTGTATGATCCTTTAATGTGCTGTTGGATTCTGTTTGCTAGTACTTTGTAGAGGATTTTTGCATCTCTGTTCATCAGTGATGTTGCCCTATAGTTTTCTTTCTTTGTGACATCTTTGTCTGGTTGTAGTGTCAGGGTGATGGTGACCTCATAGAATGAGTTTGGGAGTGTTCCTCCTTCTGCTATATCTGCAAGACTTGAGGAAGATAGGTGTTAGCTCTTTTCTAAATGTTTGATAGAATTCGCCTGTGAAGCCATCTGGTCCTGGGCTTTTGTTTGTTGGAAGATTTTTAATCACAGTTTCAATTTCAGTGCTAGTGATTGGTCTCTTTATATTTTCTATTTCTTCCTGATTCAGTCTCAGAAGGTTGTGCATTTCTAAGAATTTGTCCATTTCTTCCAGGTTGTCCATTTTATTGGCATAGAGTTGCTTGTAGTAATCTCTCATGATCCTTTGTATTTCTGCAGTGTCAGTTGTTACTTCTCCTTTTCCATTTCTAATTCTATTGATGTGAGTCTTCTCCCTTTTTTTCTTGATGAGCCTGGCTAATGGTTTATCAATTTTGTTTATCTTCTCAAAGAACCACCTTTTAGTTTTATTGATCTTTGCTATTCTCCATTTCTTTTTCATTTATTTCTGATCTGATCTTTATGATTTCTTTCCTTCTGCTAACTTTGGAGTTTTTTTGTTTTTCTTTCTCTAATTGTTTTAGGTGTAAGGTTAGGTTGTTTATTTGAGATGTTTCTTGTTTCTTGAGGTAGGATTGCATTGCTATATACTTCCCTCTTAGAACTGCTTTTGCCACATCCCAGATGGTTTGGGTCATCGTGTCTTCATTGTCATTTGTGTCTAGGTAATTTTGGATTTCCTTCTTTGATTTCTTCAGTGATCTCTTGGTTATTTAGAAGTGTATTGTTTAGCTTCCATGTTTGTATTTTTTACAATTTGTTTCATGTAATTGATATCTAGTCTCATAACATTGTGGTCAAAAAAAGATACTTGATACGATTTCAATTTTCTTAAATTTATCAAGGCTTGATTTGTGACCCAAGATATTATATATCCTGGAGAATGTTCCCTGAGCACTTGATAAGAAAGTGTATTCTGTTGTGTTTTGGTGGAATATCCTATAAATATCAATTAAGTCCATCTTGTTTAATGTATAATTTAAAGCTTGTGTTTCCTTATTTTTTTTTTTTTTTTCATTTTGCATGATCCCTCCATTGGTGAAAGTGGGATTTTAAAGTCCCCTACTATGATTGTGTCACTGTCAATTTCCCCTTTATGGCTGTTAGCATTTGCCTTACGTACTGAGGTGCTCCTATGTTGGGTGCAAAAATATTATAATCGTTATATCTCCTTCTTGGATTGATCCCTTGTTCATTATGTAGTGTCCTTCTGTCCCTCTGAAGTGTAATAGTCTTTATTTTAAAGTCTATTTTGTCTGATATGAAAATTGCTACTCCAGCTTTCTGTTGATTTCCCTTTGCATGGAATACCATTTTCCATCCCCTCACATTCAGTCTGTATGTGTCCCCAGGTCTGAAGTGAGTCTCTTGTAGACAGCATAGGTACGTGTCTTGTTTTAGTATCCATTCAGCCAATCTATGTATTTTGGTTGGAGCATTTAATCCATTTAAATTTAAGATAGTTATCAATTTGTATGTTCCTATTAGCATTTTCTTAATTGTTTTGGGTTTGTTATGGTAGGTCTTTTCCTTCTCTTGTGTTTCCTGCCTAGAAAAGTTCCTTTAGTATTTGTTGTTAAGCTGGTTTGGTGGTGCTGAATGCTCTTAACTTTTGCTTTTCTGTAAAGATTTTAATTTCTCCATCAAATCTGAATGAGATCCTTCCTGGGTAGAGTAATCTTTGTTGTAGGTTTTTCCCTTTCATCACTTTAAATATGTCCTGCCACTCCCTTCTGGCTTGCAGAGTTTCTGCTGAAGGATCAGCTGTTAACCTCATGGAGATTCCTTTGTATGTTATTTGTTGATTTTCCCTTGATGCTTTTAATATCCTTTCTTTGTATTGAATTTTTGATCGTTTGTAATAATATGTGTCTTGAAGTGTTTCTCCTTGGGTTTAACCTGTATGGGGCTCTCTGTGCTTCCTGAACTTGATTGACTATTTCCTTTCCCATATTAGAGTAGTTTGCAGCTACAGTCACTTCAAATATTATCTCAGCCCCTTTCTTTTTCTCTTCTTCTGGGACCCCTATAATTCGAATATTGGTGTGTTTAATGTTTTCCCAGAGGTCACTGAGACTGTCCTCAATTCTTTTCATTCTGTTTTCTTTATTCTGCTCTGCGGTAGTTATTTCCACTATTAATCTTCCAGGTCACTTATCTGATCTTCTGCCTCAGTTATTCAGCTATTGATTCCTTCTAGAGAATTTTTAATTTCATTTATTGTGTTGTTCATCATTGTTTGTTTGCTCTTTAGTTCTTCTTGGTCCTTGTTAAACATTTGTTGTGTCTTTTCAGTTCTATTTCTAAGATTTTGGATCATGTTTACTATCATTACTCTGAATTCTTTTTCAGGTAGACTGCATATTTCCTTTTCATTTGTTTGGCCTGGTGTGTTTTTACCTTGTTCCTTCTTCTGCTGTGTGTTTCTCTGTCTTCTCATTTTGCTTAACTTAATGTGTTTGGGGTCTCCTTTTCACAGACTGCAGGCTCATAGTTCCCGTTGTTTTTGGTGTCTGCCCCCAGTCACCAAGGTTGTTTCAGTGGCTTGTTTAGGCTTCCCATTGGAGGGGACTGGTGTCTGTGTTCTGGTGGATGAGTCTGGATCTTTTCTTTCTGGTGTGAAGCACCATGTCTGATGGTGTGTTTTGGGGTTCTGTGACCTTATTATGGTTTTAGGCAGCCTCTCTGAGAATGGGTGTGCTTATGTTCCTATCTTGCTAGTTGCTTGGCATAGGGTGTCCAGCACTGTAGATTGTTGGTTGTTGAATGGAGTTAGGTCTTAACATTGAGATGCAGATCTCTGGGAGAGCTTTTGCCATTTGATATTATGTGGAGCCAGGAGGTCTCTGGTGGACCAATTTCCTGAACTCTGCTCTCCCACTTCAGCGGCACAGGCATGACACCCAGCCAGAGTGCCAAGACCCTGTCAGCCACACAGCTCAGAAGAAAAAGCAGAAAAAAGGAAAGATAGAAAGAAAAAAATGAAGTAAAATAAAGTTATTAAAATAAAAAAAATTTAATTATTAATAATAAGAAAAATTAAAAACTAATAAAAAAGAAATAAATGAGGTCAGACAGAACCCTGGGACAAATGGTAAAAGCAAAGTTATACAATCAAAATCACACAAAGAAGCATACACATACACACTCTCAAAATGAACAAAAGGAAAAAATATATATATTTATATATTTAAAAAAGGAAGAAAGAAACCAAATTAATAAACCAATCTACCAATGATGATAAACTCTAAATACTAAACTAAGATAAACATGAAACCAGAAAAAAATTAGATGCAGAAAGCAAACCTCAAGTCTACAGTTGCTCACAAAGTCCACCACCTCAATTTTGGGATGATTCATTGTTTATTCAGGTGTTCCAGAGATGCAGGGTACATCAAGTTTATTGTGGAGATTTAATTCACTGCTCCTGAGGCTGCTGGGAGAGATTTCCCTTTCTCTTCTTTGTTCTCACAGCTCCCAGAGGCTCAGCTTTGGATTTGGCCCTGCCTCTGCTTGTAGGTCGCTGGAGGGCGTCTGTTCTTAGCCCAGACAGGACGGGGTTAAAGGAGCAGCTGAGTAGGGGGCTCTGGCTCACTCAGGCTGGGGGGAGGGAGGGGTACGGAATGTGGGGTGAGCCTGCAGTGGCAGAGGCTGGCGTGACGTTGCAACAAGCTAAGGCATGCTGTGTATTCTCCTGGGTAAGTTTTCCCTGGATCACGGGACCCTGGCAGTGACTTGTTGCACAGGCTCCCGGGAGGGGTGGTGTGGATAGTGACCTCTGCTTGCACACAGGGTTCTTGGTGGCTATAAGCAGCAGCCTTAGCATTTCATGCCCGTCTCTGGGGTCTGCGCCGACAGTCCCAGCTCGCGCCTGTCTCTGGAGCTGATTTAAGCAGTGCTCTGAATCCCCTCTCCTTGCGCACCCTGAAACAATTGTCTCTTGCCTCTTATGCAGTTCTGGACTTTTTCCCAGACTCCCTTCCAGATAGCTGTGACGCACTAGCCCTCTTCAGGCTGTGTTCACGCAGCCAGCCCTAGTCCTCTCCCTGGGATCTGACCTCTGAAGCCCAAGCCTCAGCTCCCAGCCCCGACCTGCCCCAGCAGGTGAGCAGGTGAGTGCTGGTTGGCACTGATCCTCTGTGCAGGAATCTCTCCTCTTTGCCCTCTGCACTCCTGTTGCTGCACTCTCTTCCATGGCTCTGAATCTTCGCCCCCGCCACCCTCCCATCTCTGCCAGTGAAGGGGCTTCCTAGTGTGTGGAGACTCTTCCTCCTTCACAGGTCCCTTCCAGAGGTGTAGGTCCCATCTCTATTGTCTGTTTTTTCTTTTGCCCTACCCAGGTAGGTGTGGAGTTTCTTGCCTTTTGGGAGGTCTGAGGTCTTCTGGCAGCATTCAGTAGGTGTTCTGTAGGAATTGTTCCACATGTAGATGTATTTCTGATGTATCTGTGAGGAGGAAGGTGATCTCCATGTTTTATTCCTCCGTCATCTTGAAGGTTTCTAGTCTTCATTTTAAATAATAGTATAACTCAAAATATTCTCAGGCTTCTGTTACTGAACCAATCTTGGGTCTGCTTGCTCACCATGCAGCAAAACGAAGTTACTGACACTGTGTTGTGGTGAAGGAAAGTACAGTGTTTATTGTAGACCAAGCAAGGAGAACGGGCAACTCATACTCAAAAGACCCAAACTTCTCGAAGGCTTTCAGGGAAGGGTTTCCAAAGACAAAGTGAGGGAGAGGGTGGCAGGGTACGTGATCTGCTGATGCACAGTCTTCTGATTAGTGGGTGATGAGGTAACCAGGTGAGGTCACAGGGGTCAGCATTATCAATCTTCAGGTTTTGGCCAATCTGTGGGCTACATGCTCATGGTCATCACGCAGTTAGCTTCTTCCACCTGGTAAGGGTTTTAGCATCTACTAAACAAGTCAAGGATATGGCTCAGTGTTTTATCTATAGCCCTTGAGGAGGAACTCAAGGTCCTTGACTTTGTTTTATGGCTAAACTATTATTAATTTGTCCGATTTGACTGTTTTCCTTCGTTTCTTCATTTTCTCATTTCTCTGATTAAATTTTCTCTTTGGAATTCAGGGAAATCCTAGGATGCTAAAGCTTTTCCACTAAGAAGAGGCAGGGGCCATCAGGAGTGGGGTGGGCCCATCCTTGGGAAGGCCCCCACAGGATCCTGCTTAGTTTCACTTCTACTTCTATTCCATATTTTAGTGGCTATTGTACTTTAATTCCCCACAAAAGAACTGGTTGGCACAGATTTTAAAAAGAGTTGTGAAAATAATATTAACTTAATATTATTAAGTTTATATGAAATTTTGTTTAATATTTATGTGGCAGATTCCTTTGACCTACGATTATTGGTGCATAAGCCTCTTTTTGAAATCTTATTTTGCTGTCATGATTTGAAAGAAAACTAGCAAATGACTATGTAAACAAGAGTTATTTTTTTCTTTTTCTTTCTCCCTCTCCTTTTCCTTTAATACACAAGTCTAATGAGGTGCAAAGGATATTTCATATTGTCAAGCTCATCTAAAGCATACAATCTTTATCTCTCCTTCATGCCACAGTGAATTAAGTAGATAAACATGTCATGAGAAATTAAGATGGATGATAAACTTGTTGGCACCATCTTGAAGGCACAAGACATCATCACCCTCTCCACAGGTATTTGGTTAAAATACTCTGTCCTCACATTTTCAAGCAGCACCTTGAAGAAATATCACACACATTGTTGAAAGCAGGAGGAAGTCAAAGAAAATATGACTCAGCGTTTACATATTGCATACATAATATGGTCTTGATATGAACTTGAAAAGACAGAATAAGATATGCACAATACTTAACATTTATTTACAGAGGTTAACTCAACCAACTTACTAATGGAGTAGAAAAGAAATTATTTTTCTTTATTTTATAGATAAGGTCACAGAAGAAAAGGAAAGCTAAGTTAGTTTCCCGAAGCCATAATTGCTTATAATTAAAGATCCAAGTCTAAATGTATTTTACTGTCTCTATTTGTTTATATCAAAGAACAGTCATTGACAATATGAATATAAAATCAAAGATGAAAAAATATGATTTTATCATTTTTTTGCATGAAATCCAAACCATATAGCAAGGAGGAGCAGTATAGTTTAGGCAACTATATTTTGATGACAAAGCCAGTTACACTTATGGAAAACTGAATGTTAGAATGATTCTCATGTCATTTCAAAGACTAATTTTTGCTCAGCTTCTTCATTAAAAGATATAAAAGGAAACAGCTAAAATCTAAAAAAAAACAAAAAAGTTCTGTAACATTTTCTAGAGATATACTTCACCATTTTTTTCTTTTCCTGGGAGTATTTACACAGTTGAAAAGGTTGACTGTAAATGAGACATATACAATGCCAATGAAATGACAACTTGGAGAAGTATAAACAAAATATTTTGATAAAGAATTCAAACAAATTCTATTTTAGCAAGATAGAGACACTAAAGAAGAGTTTATCTTTCCTTCCTTCCTTCCTTCTGAACTTTCATCCATCCATCCTATCTATCTATCTATCTATCCGTGCATCCATATACCTACCTAACAATTTTAGTGAGCTGTTTTGTGTTACTCATCATTCTCACCTTTTCTCACCTCACTACACATTTACACTTAACAAATATGGAATATACATTTGGTACTTAAGAAATGCTGAGATAAATCGAGATGAACTAGAATGTATATAGATATCACAAAGACATATATATAATTTATACTTATATTTATATTCTCATATATAGCATATAATAGCTCATAGCTCACACATATACACATATAAACATGAAGCAAACTACCCTGAACTGCTTGCTTTTTCACTTTCTCTTCTCTGAACTCCTGTTAATTCTTAACGTTCTTTTCAACCTAAGCAGTGCATATCACTTACTATCTTGTACTACTATTATTAAGATATGAATTTAACTTGTCAAATGTTTGTGCTTTAAGTCTCCAAGTCAAATGGTGGACTGTGCCATGAACACTACATTTATAACTTAGGGGAGTACTTTCCACATGGAAGAAATTAAATATTGTTGATGAGATGATATTGTTTGTGAAGGATGAAACTGCTCAAACTGATTGTGTTCACCCTATTCCCTCCTCTCTCTACATGATATCATGAAGATGAGAAATACAGAATGAATAACCACTCACAAAATAACTTTAATAGGAAAAGTTGCTGAAGAAATGGAGTAATCTGATCTTGCATAGCTTGTATCACAGAAGCTGAGATGAACATGAAATCATTTATGTGAAGTTTACCTTTGAAATTTCTATGATTCTAACCTTAGAAAAGCAGTTGGCTCTCTTTGTATTTCATATAAAAATTCTTCACCCTGGCTGTTTTGCAAATATCAACATAATTTTATGAAGAAAAATGCTGTAATCAAGTACCATAAAAACAAACAAAAGTGCTGGCCCAAACCCGTTGCTTAGCAATCACATGTTTTAGTATAGAGCAACTTGCATTATTTTAGCTTATAATATTCATAATGCCCTTCAAGATTTTACACATTACAAAGAAACGTTTATGACCATCAGTCGCACAGTTTTGCAATTAATACTGATATGATTTTTCCCCACAACCCTGTATAGGACTAGGAAGTGGAAACCTTTGATTCTATAAAATATTTGCAATTGAAGAAACAGATTACTAGGTTGTTTATAAAGAATATTTTCTGTTTCTAGCTTTAGTATATCCTACAACTATTTTACATAGTTTCATATAGGCTTTGTTAACATCCATAAAAATTTTACTTTTCAGAACCAATTAATTTTGTAGATCAGTGAGTGTAGTGTGGTGGACAGCATGTGTAATTTGCAGTAAGAAGACATGGTTCAAGTCATAGTTATGCCTTTTATTAATTCCATAACATATTTTTGTGAGTATAAGTGATTTTGAATGTAAAACCAAAAATATTATAATAGCAATGCTAGTAGTAGTAGCAGTAGTAACAGTAAGCGACAGAGTAATATTTATATAACATTTATTATACTTAGGATGTCAACTTAAAGATTGAGAGATATAGATATTGTAAAAGATTTTAGATAACAGAAAACACTTTTAAATATTAATATCTATAACATATAGGAAAATAATAAGGATATTTCTTGGACACATTTTCTTCCAGGTACTGTTCCAAATGCTTTAAATATATTCATTAATTTAATAATTCTTATTATACTCTCCATTTTACAAATGATAGAAAGCTTCAAGAACTTGTCCAAAGACACAAATCTTATAGAACTCATGCTCTTAAGTCTGATTCTAGAGCTCATACTTTTATGACACTTAAAAATGCAGTTTGGGGCTTCCCTGGTGGCACAGTGGTTGAGAGTCCGCCTGCCGATGCAGGGGACATGGGTTTGTGCCCCGGTCCGGGAAGATCCCACATGCCACGAGTGGCTGGGCCCGTGAGTCATGGCCACTGAGCCTGAGCGTCCGGAGCCTGTGCTCCGCAACGGGAGAGGCCACAACAGTGGGAGGCCCGCCTACCGCAAAAACAAACAAACAAACAAAAAAACCCTGCCGTTTGTCAATGACATGAGAATTATTCAGAATTTAAGATCATCAAAATACTGATACCAAGATTCAACAGAACTAGTCATATAAAGTTTGCTAGCCTCTCAAAAGTGAGTATAGAAACCTAAAGAAATTCTTGAAAAATGAAATATAGTTTATTTCATAGATGTTGACCAACTCAATGTTGCCTAGGGAGTGTCAGCATTGTTAAACCATACTTAACAATGAGCCACTACTCTGCTCCCTGTCACTGTGTGTATTATTTTTACCAATTCCAGACCTTTATATAAACGTAATCATATACTGTGTACTCTTTGCATACATCTTCTTTTATACATCAAAATAATTTTAAGTTGTATCCATGCTTTTGTGTGTATCAACAGTCCTTTCATTTTCATTGCTGAGTAATAACATTGTATAAATATACTACCATTTGTTTATTAATTCACACTTGGTGGAAATTTGATTTTTCCCCAGTTTCTCTAAATACTTCAAAAAATTCTTTTTATGGATGTGTATTTTCACTTCCCTTTCGTAATTACCTAGAAGTGGAATTGCTGAGTGACATATTAATTGCGTGTGTGTGTTTAAATAAAAAAACTGTTAACTCTTTTTTAAAGTGGTTATAGCATTCTCCACACCATCTGCATAACAGAAAGTTCCAGTTGCTCCACACTTTTGGCAACACTTAGTTACTAGTCATCTTAATTTTAGCCTTACTTTAGTGTGTGTGTAGTGATACTTAATTACGTTTATTTGGATTTTTCACAGATAACAGGATTTTGAATTAAATTATAATTTTGAACATCTTTTGCATATATTTATTAACCGTTTGTATACCTTCTCTTATGAAATGTCTGTTAAAATATTTAGCAATGAATTCTCTCAGTAATTATTTTACCTGAAAATGCCTTTTTTTACGTCGTTTTTTGGAGATACAGATGTTATTTCCTTTCAGATGTTTAAATGTGTTATTTCAGTGTCTCCTGACTTTCACTATTTCTCTTGAGAAATCTGTTGCATACTTATATTTGTTTATATTTATGTAATAGCTCTCATTATTATAAGTACTTTAAAAAGTTTTTTAATTATCACTTCTTTTCACTGAATTTATTATTCTGTCTATTGATGTGGGTTTCTTTGTATTCATCCTGTTTAATGTTTGCTTAATTTCTTGGAATCATGGGTTTATAATTTGCATCAAATTTTGAGAACAAAATTAGTTATTTTATCAAATATGTATTTTGTACACCACTTTCTGAGACCTATATTAAAGGACTAGTTTAGCTCCTACAACTTTTGAGTCTCTGCTTATTATTTTAGGCCTTTTAAACTCTGTCTTTCAACTTGTATAATTAATGATGCTATTTTATCAGGATTATTAATTTTTTTGAAGAGTATCATATACTACAAAGACCATTAAATGAACTATTTCAGTTTTTTTCTCATTTCTAGAAGTTCTATTTGTTTCATGGCTTTAATTTTTTCATTATGTTTTCATTTAAATCCCTGAACATATTTATAATAATCTTTTTAAGTGTGTCTATTAATTCTATAATATTTTTATTTTTTAACTGAATTGCACCCCCTTTCCCCAATATGGTTTAAATGTTCCTGCTACTTCACGTGTCTAATTTAATTTGCTTGGATGCTTCTCATTGTGACATTATGTTGAATAGTGTGGAGACTTTACTGCGTGTTTCTAACAAGTGTTGTGTTTTGTTTTGGCTGGCAGTTAAGGTGCTTGTCAATAAGTTTGACCACATCAGGGCATGTGGCCAGAAGATGGGTTTTTTATGCTTTTCAGAAGATGGGTCTAACAGTAGACTTTACTATATGGTTAGTTTAACCATTACATGCTAGCCTGACCATGTGGTTCCTACTGAACACCTTGATTGTTTAAATAGTTTTCTTCAATCTCGCTCCTCAGAACTCAAATGCCACTGGCCCTGCATGAGCTGTATGATACACTCAGTTTACGCTGCCTGGTAGTTGTTCTTGATCCAGTAACTGGTCTTTGCCTGTTCTTGTGGAAACTTTCTCTGTGAAACTTCAGCTAAGCCAATGCATAAATGTACCTCCATTTAGAGTTTAAAGACATCCAGACAGAAATGGTAGTGAATCCATAGTTGAAATTCTAAAAATAATTTTCTGTGTATCTTTCTCCTCTTGATAATCTATCCTACAAATTCCAGCTGTCTCATTTTCCTCAAACTCTCAGCAAGAACACCATGATTTGCTTATCTTGGGCATTCATGGGAGGCAGGAAATTACCCTCAGCTTGAAGGCTAAAGTGATTGCCAGGCTAACCTGTTTCCTTTCTTGCACGGATCACTGTTGTGTGCTACCTATTATCCAATATCTGAAAACATAATTTCTTTGTATACTTTGTTCAGTTTTCTAGTTGTTCACAGTGAGAAAATATGTATGATACCGGATATTTTGCTATAGGCAGTAACAGAAATAGGAACACTTTTAAAATATTTTTTAAAATAAAAATAATCTACAAAATTTTGAAATACAGAATATCATGGAAGAAAAATGTACACGTTTCTTGTAATTACACTACTAAGATATAGATACATTTTACACTGTGATGTATATCATTTAAGGACGTATTTTTACGCACAGTACATTTATCTATGCTTACATTTATTAATCATGCTGTACTGCATGAATAGTGTCCTCCCAAATTCATATTTATCCAGTAGTTGTTCATGTGACCTTACTTGGAAGAGGGATCTTTGCAGATGTAATAAAGGTAAGATGAGGTCATACTGAGTTAGTGTGGGCCATAACTCCAATGACTAATGTGCTTATAAGAAGAGGGAAATTTTGACAAAAGGAAACAAACACACACAAAGGGAAGATGTCCATGTTAAGACAGAGGCAAAACTTGGAATGATGCAGCTACAAACCAAAGAATGTCAAGTATTGCCAGCAACCTCCAGAAGCTAGATGAGAGATATGGAATAGATTCTGCCTCAGAGCTATGAAAAGGAACCAAAACTGGTTTAAGCTAGATAATTTGTAGTAATTTGTTATGGTAGCACTAGGAAGGTAATCTACATGATATTGAATATATTATGTAAAATATATATTATCATTTTTATAACATATATTTTACAATCATTTCTAACTTTTTAAAAAAATGAGCTATTGGGCTTCCCTGGTGGCGCAGGGGTTGAGAGTCCGCCTGCCGATGCAGGGGACATGGGTTCGTGCCCCGGTCCGGGAAGATCCCACATGCCGCGGAGCGGCTGGGCCCGTGAGCCGTGGCCGCTGAGCCTGCGCGTCCAGAGCCTGTGCTCCGCAGCGGGAGAGGCCACAACAGTGAGAGGACCGCGTTCCACAAGAAAAAAAAAAAAAAAGCTGTTAATTACTCTTAATTATATGCTATCATATGACATTTAATTATTTAAGAGTAATTCATTATAAATTATATATATATGTATTTTATATATATATATAAAGAAATAAAGCAAGAGAGAAACCAAATCAATAAACAACTCTACCAATTATATAATAAGCTTTAAATACTAAACTAAGATAAACATAAAACCAGAAAGAACTTAGATGCAGAAAGCAAACCTCAAGTCTACAGTTGCTCCCAAAATCCACCACCTCAATTTTCAGATGATTCGTTGTCTAATCAGGTATTCCAGAGATGCAGGGTTCATCTAGTAGATTTTGGAGATTTAATCTGCTATCCTGAGGCTGCTGGGAGAAATTTCCCTTTCTTGTCTTTGTTTGCACAGCTACTGTGGTTCAGCTTTGGATTTGGCCCTGCCTCTGCGTGTTGGTCACCTGAGCGTGTCTGTTCCCTGCCCAGACAGGACTGAGTTAATGTAGCAGCTGATTAGGTGGTTCTGGCTCACTCAGGCCAGTGGTTGAAGGGTTACAGAATGCGAAGCATGCCTTTGGCACAGATGCCAGCTTGTCGTTGCAACAGTCTGATGCACACCATTTGTTCTCCTGGGGAAGTTGTTCCTGGATCACAGGACCCTGGCAGTGGCAGGCTGCACAGGCTCCTGGGAGGGGATGTGTGGATAGTGACCTGTGCTTGCACACAGGCTTCTTGTTGGCAGCAGCAGCAGCCTTAGCATTTCATGCCCGTCTCTGGGGTCCACGCTGATAGCCACGGCTCGTGCCTGTCTCTGGAGTTCATTTAGGCGGTGCTCTGAATCCCCTCTCCTCATGCACTCCAAAACAATGGTCTCTTGCCTCTTAGGCAGTTCCAGACTTTTTCCCGGACTCCCTCCCGGCTAGCTGTGGCACACTAGCCCCCTTCAGGCTCTGTTCACACAGCCAACCCCGGTCCTCTCCCTGGGATCTGACCTCTGAAGCCCAAGCCTCAGCTCCCAGCCCCCACCCATCCCGGCCTGTGAGCAGACAAGCCTCTCAGGCTGGTGAGTGCTAGTCTGCACCGATGATCCTCTGTGCGGGAATCTCTCTGCTTTGCTCTCCACACCACTGTTGCTGCGCTCTCCTCGGTGGCTCCAAAGCTTCCCCCACCCTCCCCTGTCTCTGCCAGTGAAGGGGCTTCCTAGTGTGTGGAAACTTTTCCTCCACAGGTTCCTCCCAGAGGTGCAGGTCCTGTCCCTATTCTTTTGTCTCTGTTTTTTCTTTTGTCCTACCCAGGTACGTGGGTAGTTTCTTGCCTTTTGGGAAGTCTGAGGTTTTCTGCCAGAGTTCAGTAGGTGTTCTGTAGGAGTTGTTCCACATGTAGATGTATTTCTGATGTATTTGTGGGAAGGAAGGTGATCTCCATGTCTTACTTCTTCACCATCTTGAAGGTTCTCCCTATAATTATTTCCTGAATATTAACTCCTAGAAAAATATTTGGTATGAATATTTTCAGATTCCTTGACAAATATTCTCAAATTTCCAAAAAGAAATATGAAACATGAGAATGTTTATCAGAACATTCTAGCCAAAACAAAGCACAATCCCTTATATTAAACTTTGCTGTTTTGATAGTTGAATGATAAAATGAAAAGTCATTATTGTTTTGTTATGCATTAATTTGACTACTAATGAGGTTTAACATTTTTATGTGCTTTTATGCAATTTCTATTTGTATATGTCTGATTTATGTAGTTCTTTTACTGAATATTTGTTTAGGGTAACATTTATTAATTTGTATTATGATAAGGTTTTATTTATTTTTCATGTTGGTATTCTCCTCCTTTGATCATAGGAGTTCAAAAGTGTAGCAATATTCCTTTTAAACTGCTACATTCTATACTACATTTCAAAATTTAACTTAACACAATTCAAGACTCAAAAGTAAGAACAATTATGATATTAACTACATTTCAATCTTCTGTTTAATTTTGGATTCCAAGTTCTGGATTTTGGATTCATAAGTTCTGGAAAGTGTTTGAATCTGTATTTCAACCTTCAGAGATTTTTGTGTATATCACTGAGATGTTATGTGTTTCTCTGTGTAAATATATATATGTATGTACATATATGCACATATATAATTGACAATAGAAACCAATAAAAATGGAAAAATATGATGCTTACTAGACAAGAAAAAGTAATTTGGCCACATTCAAGTCAGTGAAGTCAATTTAAGGTTCACGATGATTTCCCTTGAGGTGTACTTTGATTTGATTACTTTGAAGTTATAGGATTCAAATATTTTCCATAGGCAAGGCAGTGTTGTATGCGTATGTAGACTCTGTGTGTATGCAGACTGATTAGAACAAATGTATTTTCAAATTTCCCTTTGGGGCGAAATAAACCCAAAAGAAACATGGAATACTGAAGCACTCATTCTAATAGATAGTTAACAAATGAGTTCTCCATGATATATATATTTTTAACTTATTTATTTTTGGCTGTGTTGGGTCTTCATTACTGCGTGCAGGCTTTCTCTAGTTGTGGCGAGCGGGGGCTACCCTTCTTTGTGGTGCACTGACTTTTCATTGCAGTGGCTTCTCTTGTTATGGAGCATGGGCTGTAGGCACGCAGGCTTCAGTAGTTGTGGCACACAGGCTTAGTTGCTCTGCGACATGTGGGTTCTTCCTGGATCAGGGCTCATACCCATGTCCCCTGCATTGGCAGGCAGATTCTTAACCACTGAGCCACCAGGGAAGCCCCCTCCATAATATTTTAAAGATACACTCTGACATGTACACACTCTAATATTTAAAATGGATAACCAACAAGGACCTACTGTAGAGCACAGGGAATTCTGCTCAATATTATGTAACAACCTAAATGGGAAAAGAATTTAAGAAAGAATAGCTACATGTATACGTATAACTGAATCACTTTGCTGTGCACCTAAAACACAACATTGTTAATCAACTATACTCCAATATAAAATAAAAAGTTACAAAAAAAATGATACCCTCACATGAGATTGTGTATAGAAAGCTAATGCTAATGGAATACATATAAGAAAGATAAAAATTCTCAGGTATGCCAAGCTTAACTTTTGCTCTGGGGAAACAAATGAAAGCTACAAGTTTTGGGAAGCTTAACACAATAAAAAATTTCGTATTCTAATAAAGTTTAGTCATTGATATAACATACAAACTAATGTGTTTCTATATTAATGGTATTAAATGTACATATACCCATAGGTATTCAGAAGGTTAAATTATCTTCTTTAGACCTTTTTTAAGTTTCATAAATCTATATCAAATGTACAGATTTCTATTAGTGCAACACAGTCCTAAGACACTGCAGTTTCACGGCATTTGTTTTTGGTTTATATATACTCTAAGGAGCTCAATGTATTTTACTCTGACCATTCTCATGTTATATACATATCATAAAGTCTGAAGACAATTCTGAGGAAATGTGACAGTTTCAAACTATGAATACTGAGGTTTTTGTCCAGAGTATAAATAAAACAACCTCAAAAATCATAAATTTAGACTTACTTGGTAGTATCTGAATATCTTTTGAAGTACCACCTAAACAATAGACAATATCACTGTACACATGGTTTGCCATTTTAAATTTACACTTTGTTATATACCTCATGTTTACACTCTCCAAGAAAGTTATTATATTTCAGAAAACAATGTTATGATTATCAGCTTATAGTCATAAGATAAAAAGGATATTAAATTGACATGGCTAACATTACTTTAAATTTGTTGCTTCTACATTGTTTCTACAATAAAAAATGTCCTTTTATAAAGTAGGAGAAAGTATATCATGCCCATAATTTTAACTGAGATAATTATTAAAAGACCATAAGGTAAATTTAAGGTAAATCTTAAATTAGTAATACTATGAGTCTAGATGACAAAAATTATAATCTTTCAAGTTAGAAAATTTAGGATGTATTTTTTTGTTATTGGTTAGTTTTTCTTCTTTTTTATTGAAATATTGTTGATTTACATTGTATTAGTTTCAGATGTACAGCATAGTGATTTAGTATTTTTGCAGATTATATTCCATTATAGGTTATTATAAGATACCAGGTATCCTATAATTCTATGTGCTATAGAGTATATCTTTGTTGCTTATCTATTTTATATATTGTAGTTTGTGTCTGTTAATCCCATACTCTATTTGTCTCTCCTTTTTAGTGTACTATGACTGAATAGAAATTAATGAATTATTCATTAAATAAAACCCAAGGGTTGTGGTGAAGCACATTCAAAAACTTGATATGTATAATTTTGTAAATTAGATTGTAATAAAAAGGTAAAGCATGTGTCAACTTATATTTTGGGATATATATATGAAAAATAAAAATTATTATTATAGCTCAAGTGTATTGAACACTTACCATGTTCAAGATGATATCCAAAAATATTCACATGGATTATGAGATGTAACCCTTGCAATGAACTATGAAGTAGTAACATTTATCTTCCCTGTTTTACTAGGCAACTCATAAATGGTAGATTTGGGGTTTTAACAGAGATAAGCTGACTCCAGAACTTGCACTCTTAATACAGAGAGAGATATTCACTTAATTCCAGTAGAATAGTCTCAGGAGAGAGTGCAGATGCAAAGTTAATAGGTCCTGCTTTGATTCCACGTGAGAAAATGGGACTGGAGCTGTTGGGCATGGGTCAGATGGTATGTGCATAAGTGTGGAACAGAAGAGCACTATGAAATGAGACCTCTCATCTTGGATCTGTGTCCCTCTGAATACCAAAGGCTTAGCACTATACCTAGCATATTAAAATACACAACCTGTTCAAATCCTATTTCTTCCATGATATTTAACTTGCTCTTTCCATATAATATAGAAGCTAATTTGCTTTTCAGGTGAAAGTCAAGTCCCGTTTAGATCATATACCAGGTTTAAATGATAGGAGATTTGAAATTCACACCTAGAAAATTTGGAATTCAAAGTTTAATAGAAAATTTCTTCATAAAATGCCGTCAGTATGTGATAAGGTGAGAAAACACTAAAATTAGGGAAATGTTATTGACTCTGGGAGATTATTTCTCCAGGAATATGACTGGTTTCAATGAACCTGTTTTGAATTTCGAGAGTCTTCACTTTTCAGCTGTGTATAAATTATCACTCTAAGGAGGCCTCCATTCTAGAAATTATGAATGGGTACATCTAAATAGAGGGAGGAAATAATGGGTTCAAATATTCAGCTCTTGGAAACTAAAAGCCATTCCCACAATATGTACCTAATGATGATGTGCATATCAAATGAACAAATAAAACAATCACTGAAGGTAAGTGAACAAAAAATGGACTTAGTCTATAGAACCCAATAAAATCAAGAAGAACCCAAGGTGTAGAGATAGTCAAAATAAGGTCTCTACATATTTTTTGGATAAATTTTTTAGTGTTAGTCTATTCGTCCATATAATAAACAACAAGTATTTGAAACTATAAAGACTATTTGCATGTATTTTCAGAAGCATCTAGCACAGGGAAAGTACACACAAACTGGGGACAAATTAGTTTGGCAGGTGTTTCTCCTCCATTCTGATTTTAAGAGATCTAGGCTAACAAAAGTTCCTTTTCTTAGGCACATGGTGTTCCTGATCACCATTCCAGCTAGAAGTGGAAAAGAACATGTAAAAACACAAAAGAAGTTTTTATGAGTGGAGTCTACAATTGATGCATATTACAGCCTTTCACATCCCATTGTCTAAAACTCAGTCGTGTGGCCACAAGCAACAGAAGGAGACCTAGGAAGCATCAAATAGAAGAAGAAAACATGGATTTCAGTGAGCAGCTAACAATTACCTATTTATATGTATATTTTGAGAGAGAGATTTAATGTGATTTCTTTCCAAAATATCATCTTCTATTATTATCAGAAGCCACTATTCATTTTTTAAGTGCTAAAGATATAGGAAACCACCAAAGCATCTTATAAAAATTTCTGGAGAGAAAAATCACTATAAACTGATATTATTGATCACATCCTTACATAAAAGAAAGTTACAAAGACCTAAGGTAGTGATAGCCAAGAAGACTTTCTCTACTTTAAAATTTGTATAAGGATCTGAATAATGAACTAATATGGTAATTGTAAATTGTCCATTATTTTAAAAAGGTCTCCAAGCAGCCATATATTCCAACATTTGATAACCTAGTTTGAGAAATCATCTACTTTTACAAAAAGTAATTCTTCATGTTGTTTAGAGGGTTTAAAATTTATGTTGGCCTTTATCATTCCTGAACTGATTAAATAGATTTTGTACCACTGTTATCAACAGTTCACAGTGGAGTATGTTGACCATGTAAAAAAATAAAAATATTTCTTTCAGTTCATAGATAGTAGGTACAAAATCCCAAAATTCTACCATTGCAGCAAAAAGAATACAATACCTAGGAATAAGGAGACAAAAGAACTGTATGCAGAAAACTATAAGACACTGATGAAAGAATTTAAAGATGATACAAACAGATGGAGAATTATACCATGTTTTTGGATTGGAAGAATCAACATTGTGAAAATGACTCTACGACCCAAAGCAATCTACAGATTCAATGCAATCCCTATCAAACTACCAATAGCATTTTTCACCGGACTAGAACAAAAAATTTCACAATTTGTATGGACAAAAAAGACCTTGAATAGTCAAAGCAATCATGAGAAAGAAAAATGGAGCTGGAGGAATCAGGCTCCCTGACTTCAGACTATACTCCAAAGCTACAGTAATCAAGACAGTATGATACTAGCACAAAAACAGAAATATAGATCAATGGAACAGGATAGAAGCCCAGAGGTAAACCTGCACACATATGGTCACCTTATCGTTGATAAAGGAGGCAAGAATGTACAATGGAGAAAAGACAGTCTCTTCAGTAAGTGGTTCTGGGAAAACTGAATGAAATTAGAACACTCCCTAACACCATACACAAAAATAAATTCAAAATGGATTAAAGACCTAAATGTAAGCCCAGACACTATAAAACTCTTAGAGGAAAACATAGACAGAACACTCTATGACATAAATCACAGCAAGATCCTTTTGGACCCACCTCCTAGAGGAATGGAAATAAAAACAAAAATAAACAAATGGGAACTGAGGAAACTTAAAAGCTTTTGCACAGCAAAGGAAACCATAAATAAGATGAAAAGACAACCCTCAGAATGGGAGAAAATATTTGCAAACAAAGCAACTGACAAAAGATTAATCTCCAAAATATATGAGCAGCTCAGGCAGTTCAATATCAAAAAACAAAAACAAAAACAAAAAAGAACACAATCCAAAAATGGGCAGAAGACCTAAATAGACATTTCTCCAAAGAAGATATACAGATTGCTAACAAACACATGAAAGGATGCTCAATATCACTAATCTTTAGGGAGATACAAACCAAAACCGCAATGAGGTATCACCTCACACCAGTCAGAATGGACATCATCAAAAAATCTACAAACAATAAATGTTGGAGAGGGTGTTGAGAAAAAGGAACCCTCTAACACTGTTGGTGGGAATGTAAATTGATACAGCTACTATAGAGAACAGTAGGGAGGTTCCTTAAAAGACTAAAAATAGAACTACCATATGACCCAGCAATCCCACTACTGGTCATATACCCTGAGAAAACCATAACTCAAAAAGAGTCATGTACCACAATGTTCATTGCAGCTCTGTTTACAATAACCAAGACATGGAATCAACCTAAGTGTCCATCAACAGATGAATGGATAAAGAAGATGTGGCACATATATACAATGGAATATTACTCAGACATAAAAAGAAACGAAACTGAGTTATTTCTAGTGAGGTGGATTGACATAGAGTCTGAAATACAGAATGAAGTAAGTCAGAAAGAGAAAAACAAATACCATAGTCTAACACATATACATGGAATCTAAGGGAAAAAAAAAGGGTTCTGAAGAACCTAGGGGCAGGATAGGAATAAAGACGCAGATGTAGAGAATGGACTTGAGGACATGGGGAGTGGGAAGCGTAAACTGGGTTGAAGTGAGAGAGTGGCATGGACGTATATACACAACCAAATGTAAAATAGATAGCTAGTGGGAAGCAGCCACATAGCACAGGGAGATCAGCTCGGTGTTTTGTGACCACCTAGAGGGGTGGGATAAGGAGAGTGGGAGAGAGATGCAAGAGGGAGGGGATATGGGGATATATGTATACATATAGTTGATTCACTTTGTTATACAGCAGAAACTAACACAACATTGTAAACAATTGTACTCCAATAAAGATGTTAAAAAAATTAAAAAATAAATAAAATAAAATGGAATTGAGATGCCAGAAGGGGGAGGTCTCACTCAGTACCACTCAAGGTCAATACAGGAAGGACTGTAGCTTAGAGACCCCAACAGGAAGAATCATCATCAGGAAAGAATCATCAGTTACAGGCCTCAACAGGAAAGATGTGCTTGCATCTGCTACAGGAAACGGACTACACCAGCTACTAGGCCCATGAGAACCCATCATCTCCCTGAACTCCCACTTTCCTCCTTTCATTCAAAAAACCCCTCCCAACTTTCAGCTTTTTACTCTGTAAAATAACTTTCCTCTTCTTTGTTTATTAGACTCACCTTGGCTTTTTCTATAGCCTCCATATCCAAAATTGTAATTCTTTGCTGTTCCTGAATAAACCCATTTTTCTTGAAAAGTAAAAAAAAAAAAAATCCCAAAATTCAAAAACAGAAAAATCCCACTAATATAAGCTCAAATTAGTGTACTGGGGTCATGCTGTGTTTTCATAATGAGCATAGGCATATTCACTTCAACACAGCATGTAAGGTAGGAAAATCAGAGCTCTATAGCTGGTTTATCATTAAATACATATTTGGGTTGAGAATGTATTAGGATAAAGTTATTGTAAATATCTCAATTAATATGCTACATCTCAGAGTTTAGTGTAACTTGAATATCACTTTTTTCAAGTAATTTTCCTCAGATATTTGCAAATGTAGGTCCCACTCTATCAAAATTCCCTTTACTCAATATTTTTTTCCTCATGCCACTTCATGGGTGATAATATATCTCTTTCCCCCTGTCCCAGAATTATAAAGACTAAATAGTGCCATATCTACCATGAAGCATAAAGATAGAGTACTCACTATATTTCAAACCAGTTATTAATTTTGAGATCCTACCTTGAGTTAGGCCTGAAGTAGATTATGATAAGTGAAACAGAATATTTATTCTCAAGAATTTCATCAATAGGAGAAAAATAAATGTAAACACTAACAAGCTATGAAATAATGCTGCATTAGATCAAGCATTCTCAAACAAAAATTTGGACATATGGTCAAACAATAGAATGCAATATTTGTAATATTGTTGTCCTGAAAAATCCAGGATGTAGAGCTGTGGAAGTTATAATGGTTCTTCATATACCCACTGATAAGAGAGAAATTTTATATTTGCTTGCTTTGTGAACAGGCTGAGCTAGAACAGGGAATACAATTTGAACAGGTTCTGAGAATGGGAAGGAGTTTGTCAAAGAGACAAACCTTATGCGAAAGGGGTAAGGGAGTTAAAAAAAAATCTTGATGCAAAAAATATAGCTCAAACAATGTCAGTAAAGTTTAAAAAGGTGGTTAAGGGAATAGACTTTGGAAGCAGCCTACTACGTTCAAACCCTCAGTCCAAGACTTTTGCTGTGTGTCCATGGGTAAGTTATTTAACTCTTCTGAAAGGCAGTTTCCTAACCTATAAAATTTGAAATATAATGCTCACTATCTCAAAAAGTTGTCGAGATAATGGAAATGTGTTAAAACATTTAAAGTGCTTGCAATAGTGTCTGGACCACAGTAAATGTCAATACATAATTTTTATAACGTTATGACACATACATTTGGAAAATAGCAAACATTTGCACCAGCCAGAGCTTAGGTTTAGGTAGGTAGCAGAAGATAAGGAGTAAACAAGTAATAAGAAATATGGAAAGGTAAAATTTAACCCAGATTGTAAAGTATGTTTTATTATTTACTAAGAAATTTCAATACTATATTAAATAGAACATGATATACGTAATTTTAAATGTGAAGTGATATAATAATTTAGTAAAATAAATCAGGTGGTATGGTGTTATAACATATATGTAAGGTAGAAAACAATGTTGCCAACAGTGAAATCATTTAATCTTTTCAATGGTTTAGGTAACTGTTCACAGGGAACTTAAAAAACTTAGAAAACCTATAGACCAAGAGGAGAAAATCTATGAGAAAACGGTTCAGAGTTTGGTTATTGTTTCAATATGGAAATGTGCAGTGAGGGTTTAGCAGTGAGAACTCAAGGATGATTCTTAAGTTTCTGTTCTGAATAAGTAAGTGCTTAGTGATGCTGTTAAAGAGACAGAGATTGAAGCAGGAAAAGAGATTACTAAATCATTTTTAAACACATTCCATTGTAGTGTCAGCAGGACATTAGGATAATTTCTCATGAGGCTTTGAAAATACAGGTGTGAAGTCCAGAAAAAGTCACCATTAGTGTGCAGGGGGTAGTTACATCAATGGGCACATGAAAGATGGCAATCAGAGTATATGTGGAATGAGAAGAAAAGATGCAGTTATAATGAAGAAATTATACCTGGAGCTGAAGGGGTTTTAGTTTCCATTTTACCATTTGTGTTTCATAATGCTGAGCATATTACTCAATATCTGTCTGAGCTTCAGTCTACTTATTTGAAAATGGTTCAATGGATTCTTCTTTACAGGGTTATTGTAGGAATCAAGTAAAGCAAAAAAAAAAAAAAAGAAATGAAAAATACATTGCGAAATAGAAACTTCCTAACAAATCTTACTTGTTAAAAGCAGTTTGTGATAAGTATAGATTCATCAGATAATTAATGGTAATGGCAGGCATGGGCAAAAGAAAAACTGTTTCATTTGGCACACTATGTTTTTACTTTACTCTGAGTAAATCCACGGGTAGCTATGGGTGCTTTTTTCTAATAGGAGAAAAAAGTCAATTTTAGTCATAAATTGTCAGAATTTAGCTACTAGCAATCTGTATAGTATTTAAATATTTATTTTATTGTTTGAATTGTGTCCCTCCAAAAAGGTTATGCTGAAGTCTTTACCCTCATCAGGTTACCTTATTTGCAAAAAGGGTGGTTGCAGTTTTAATGAGTTGTGATGAAGTCATATTACAGCAGGGCAGGCCTCTGACCCAATGGGATTTGTGTCCTTATGTGAAGTTGGCCATGTGAAGAAAGGGAGACACAGGGAGAATGCCATGTGAAGACAGGATTGGAGTGAGGCACCTGTAAGCCAAGGAACACCAAATATTTCTAGCAGACCACCGGAAGCTAGGAAGAGCAAGGGGTGATCCTACTACAGGAGTCACAGAGCGCATGGCCCTGCTGACACCTCGATTTTGTATTTTTAGCCTCCAGAAGTGTGAGAAAATAAATATCTGGTGATTTAATCTCTGCGATTTGTGGTACTTTTTATGGCAGCCTTAGGAAACTAATACAATTTATAAGGTACATTCCAGAACATAATGTTTTCATATTTGATCAACATAGTGCTACTCACAAGGAACAACTAACTCATGCAAAATCACATAGTAAGTGGAAAACCAGAAATTTAAATCATGTTTTATGATTCTGAGCCCAGTCCTCCTTGAACTAATAATATAAAATATCACAAAATGATGTAGGTTCTTGTCTAAGAATCTATAGGCACCTAGATGTGCCTATACCGTAATTTGTATAGGTAATTTCCTCTGAATTCAAAACTATGGTCTTAGAATTAGACTTAATATAACTGGTTTGGCAATCCTGGATTACTCATGTCTTGGTCCTTTGTTCTTGGTCCACAGAACACACACAGAAAAATACAAACAAAAAGTACACATAAAATCAACTCATAGGTAAACAGGCTAATGCTTATTTTTCCTCCTTATTTATTGTCAAATACAAAAAAAGATTAGGAACAATACTCAAGTAATGCTTAATACCACCTTTCTAGCATCTATTGGTGCATAAAATAATGACTCACACAGATGAAGTTCTTAATGAATATCTGTTGAAGGAATGAATGCTCCATTCTGTCATCCCTGCACCTATACTTACACTGGCTTAGAAAAGGCAAAAATGAACTCTCTCTAAATGCTTTGAAAGTAAAGCAAATGCAATTCAAAAGAAAAGGAGCAAATATAGGGACGAATGTATGGCATGCCTATGTATTTTTTTTGGAAAGGCACATATTAAAAATGGAATATGACATCTCTGCTCTGTATCAGTGCATTCTAGTTATATGGATGAAAGGAAAATAAAATGAGTACTACAAGAGGAAACAGAAACACTTTTATGTGGAAGTTTATGTTTTGTGTTTTGTGTCTATAGCGGTTGTCATATCTCCTTATAAACCAAGTCAGTTTTATCCACATTTTACCAGCATGACATTTAACATAAAAAGCAATAGACATACGTCAGGAAGTACGCCTACTTTCCAAAGCTGCTGTTATGAGTATACAAAAGACAAATAAGGGCAGAACCTTCTATGAGTCATGGAGGTATTAATTTCAACATAACCATTGTGGCTGGTGTTCATCAGTTAGGAAACTTTTATATACAGATTTCTAGCACATATTCAATATTTGGGATTGGAGCATCCTTGAATGCTCAGTTGAAAGCAGTTATTTCAAGTAGATCAAATATCTCCAATTAAGCATATACAGTAGAGGGGTAAATCAAAATGACACTTGAAGAAAAGTTTCACTTGCCCCTTTTTCTTCTTCAGTAAGTTTGTTTTACTTCATGACCTCAGTATTACAAAAAAATAACTGAGCAGAACATTGATTGTAAGACATTGTCATGACGTTTCCTATGTGCAGTGGCTAGATAGGAAATTTTCATTTCATACACCATTTGAGCCTAGCTGCAGTGATTTCATGAAAGTCAGCAGGCTTTGAAAAGTTAATGATAAAGAAAAGCATTTGTTTTTGTTATTTTGAGAAAGTACTTGAGCATTTGAAACCAGAACCTATGGAGGGTGGTTTGCCATGGGGAAGTGTAAAATTTATTTCATTTTATTTGGCAGTGCTTAATTTACATCACATTTAGAAGAAAAAAGTACCATGGAAGTAATAATATCACAATAGGAATTGCGTCAACAATCATGTTAATAAACAAAAATAGGAAATATGAACAAAATAAATACATAATATATAATAATACATACACTACTGATAAAAACATAAATTAAGTATATCTTATTTAGTCATTTACTATAATAGCCATTTATTTTCTTCACTTCAATACATGAAACTTGATGTTAAGTTTATTTATCTACTCATTCATTCCAAAGACATTTATTAATATATTTTCTACAGTAGGAAATATTTAAACAATAAAAAAGACAACTATAGCTGTGATTCGTAATGTTACATTAGATAATGGGTAATGCCATTGGAAATTGTTTCTGTATCACCCTGAAGAAAACGTTTTTGTTGTTGTTGCCAATTAGAAGGCTAAAGAAATATGAAGTAAAAACCCAATCTTGATATGAGGTAAGAACACAGTTTTGATATCAGTTTTGAGAGTAAAACTGATGATTGTATATTTCTAGCTTTATCTCTGAATGATCTCCTAATGAATGGATCTCCTAACAATAAACTGTGTGTGCCTCTGCCTTGATCAGACCACAACCGCTTTCCTCTTGACTCTTGCTACAGCCTTCTGACTAATGTCCCTGCCTCCATTAACTCTTTTCTCCTGATCTTTCCAGCCCTCCAAGGTTTTCAGAGGCATTACACTTTAAAGAAAAATAAAATGCTCATTCCAACTGAGGACTGTGCATTTCCTTATTTGTTCTAGGTTTTTCATAGTCATGCCTTGGGGCTTTATCTTCTCTCATTCCCACACTATATACCCTATATTACACTCACCAAATCCTTTATGTTCTCCAAACACACTCATAAAAGTCCTCAATACGCTATTTCTTTACTCTGTTCCTATACACATGCTTTCTCTCCTCTTTAAAACTCTACCCCCTTTTTTCTGGAAAGATCCTATGCATTATTTAAGACCCAGTTCAAATGCAAGGTCCTCTATGAAATAGTCTCAAATTCCCCAATAGGGAAACATTCCCCTTTCTGCTTAAAGTTTTGCATCCATCTCTAAAATATCCTTGATCACACGATGCTACATTTCACTTTATGTCAATTTTTTTCTCTTACTGCCCTATTTTAACTTTGTATTTACATATAGCAAGTAAGCTGGAACTCAGAGTTCTCGCTTTGGCAGAACATACATTAAAACTGGAATACAGAGCTGGAACTCCAAAAAAGGGATTTCTTCATCTCACTAAATAACTTCTTTCTACATTTAATGAAATCCCCAAATCCATTTTATTTCATCTTTCTTGTATTTTTCTATCATCAAAACATTGCATTAATAACCATATATTGTTACATATACATTTCATAGTTAATCTTTTGTTCTTCAATGTCAATTCAATTACATGTAATTATACACATTTCATACAAGATAGCATTGATGTTTCCAAATATGCAACTCTATTTATAACAGATGCATGCTATTAAATTGATTTTCCTATTAAGCAAATTGAATAATTTGGCAATGATACTCCTTTTTTTCATTCATTTGAAAGATCACTACAATCTTAATAATTACAGATTATCACCTCTGATATAAGGGAAAACATAAAGAGAAACATAGAGTAATAGAGAATTCTGATATTCCAAGAATAAGAAATAAGATTGTTGTAAATAATACTTTTAAAATAGAATAGGCCGAAGAGAACACTCCAACTCTTTATCTCCTTAGTAACATTTGCTTCAAAATTCTTTTCAGTGTAAAATCATAAACTAAGTCATTTTTCTACCCATTGCTTAAATTGCAAACGTATAAAATACAAACAAGAAATGGCTCCTCCACTCAAAAGTCACTGTCTTTTAGATATCTTTTAAAACATACATTAAATAGTAGAGTTATTTGTAAATGCTATTTAAAAATTCTTTCAGCAATTCCTGATTGTTTCTATAATAGGTCAACATTTCATTGTAAATGCAAAGATGAATAAAACAAATGCTTATTGATGCCATATTATGCGTTAGGCTTTATGAGAAGTGTGGAACACAGAGATCAATGAAAACTGATGGATAGCCCTTACCCTTATGGAGGGTGGAGTTGAATGAGGGCAACAGATATCAATAAAAACAAACCCGCGATCACATAAACATAAATTTCAGAAGGTCAGTTACAGTGAAGGAAATTGGCATGGATTTGAGAAGATGGAGTTGGCATGAGTAAATCTAATTAGATTTGGTAACCAAGAGAAGGCCATACCAAAAAGATGAGTTTCAAATCAATAACCCAAAGAAGACATGAAGTCAAGGTAACGTGTTTGCTCCAGGAATTTTCAGATTTCAGGAAGAGTAAGCAAAAAAATATACCTTGGTGAACTGGTCCAACTAAAATCTGATTTTATATATTTTCTGGGTAACCTCTTTCTGGAACTCCTATAATGTGAATATTGGATCTTCTAAAATGTTTCTCTATGTCTCTTCTTCCTGCCTTATAATGTGTCCTCTTTCCTCTCCTCTGCTCTTTTCTTTCTCATTCTTTCCCTGTTGTGTGTTCTTTATCTCCCCAATATTTATGGATTATTTTTATTTAACCATTGCATTTATAATTTATCAAAACTTTTTTTAAATATCCAATTTTAAGTCATGTCCTTTTTATGTTTATGGATGTAGTACCTTCAAATTTCTTTGAATATAATAGATGGGACTCAAAAAACTTGAACTAGTAATTTTTCAGAATCAAGGCAGAGTCTCTTCTCTTTTTGTAAATTCCCCTTCTCTGCTTCTTTTGAGTATCTTTTGCTTCTACTTTTTTTCTGCAGATATTTCTCTCCATTTGTTCGATATCATGTATAGTTCAAAATTGCATTCTTGACATGGCAACTTCAGCCTTAAAGCACACATCACTATACAGGTCAATTATACTCATGGATAATTAACTGATTTTATATTACTTGAGGAAGAAAATTGGACTTATCTACTTGAGGTAATATTTCTATCCAACTGGCTGTGGAGTGTTAGTATCACACTGCACACTTAGCAGGATGTGTGGAATAAGAATCTCAGAAGGAAGATCATCAGTGGATGGATTGTGGAGAGTTCTTGAAGAGGCACTGGCCACATAGAAAACTCAGGAATTTCTGCTGCAGCTGTGTTGTCAGAAGTTTTCTACCCCACAGCACGTGGGGTAGAAAATCAACATATATTGTAGCATAAATTATTTGAGGAACTGCCATCAGGAAAATATTTTATTAGGCAACAAACTTTTTCTTAAAGGGCCAGACAGCAAATAGTAAAGGTTTTGCAGACCATAAGGTGTCTATCGCAACTACTCTTTTGTTGTATTAGGAAAGCAGCCACAGACAATAGGTAAATGAATGGGCATGGCTTTGTTTGAATAATATTCCATTTGCAAAAACAGAAGGTTGGCCTGCTGGCCATAGTTTGCTGACCTTATAGAACTGGGGTTTAAGAATACATATTTTGGGGAATTTGTTATAATTGTGTGGCTCACTGCATGCACATTTAGAAGGAGACATACTTAATGCAATATAAGCAAACACAGTTTGGCTGAAGACAATTAAATATTTGAATTAATTTATACATTCCCAAATTAATTTTTTTTTTTGAAATAGACAATTTTTAAGACTGGTTTCTGATATTTTTTATATCACTTTCAGACCGTTTCAGATTGTAATAGAAATAACTTTTTCCTTGTTCATCATCTAGTTGCAAATGTATTCTAAGTTTTTTAAAGCTGTTTTTCAAAAGGATAATTATGTGTTGAAGCACGTCTAAAATTGTGATAAGTGCTTAGGTGGGAAGTGTTCGTATACGGAGAAAAGAGAAGTACTAATGGAGATAGAGTTGAGAATGCTAAGGTGGGAAAGACAGAAGCCATATTGGGGGAAATTTCTCTTTCAAGTAATTAACATATGCCAAGAACTGCAGAAATTTAAACCTTTAGGCTTTATAAATGCAAAAGCTAATATTACCATCTTCCATTTTCCAACTCCAACACGCTAAATTGGGAGATGAGAGACATGGAGTTGGGAGCTTGAAATCAAAAAGTTCTTCTGGAAGAGGTCTCAATCAGCATAAATCTATTAGTGAATATGGTTCATGGGAAATCTTCTAACATACTGAGAAAGAGTGTAGTGGGGTACCTATGGAGGAGTTAGGGGAAATAAGTAAAAATATTTCTTGAAGAAAATTCAGTTAGCAATCCTTTTTTCTAACCACATATCTGTGGAATGATGAAACATATATGATGAGATAATAGATGATGAACTAAATATTTCCTGGAACCAAAAGGGTTATTAAAATGCAGGAAAGGACTCATGCTCTTCTCAAAAGATTATTATGGTCAATAAAGAAATTATTCATTTTTTCATGTTACAGAATAAATTCCTTTCAAAAACTTGTGTTGTATCTGAAACTTTATATATCCATGAGAAGCAAGTATACATGGCCAGAAGGCACCACCAAATCTGTGTGATGCTGCTTTATCATATTAGCCACAGCAGGGTAACATTTTCCCAAATTGATAGTTGTTTTTATTTTTGTTTTGGTTTTCTTTTTAATTTGTAGTTATATTTAACAGAGAGTTTGCCATGAAACACAAAATTATTGATAAAAATCATTATGATTGATCACAGTGCAACAAATTTATCTACCTATCCAGATCAAACACTAAAGTAGCAGAGAATGGAATTAATTTGAAAATCATATCCATGGGAAGACAAAACCAAGACTGTAAATCATTAGTTGTACAACTCCCAGAAAATTAAATTTGTTCTTAGATACTGGCAATCTACCTTTAACTGCCTATTATTCAACTCAAAATGTTAATTCCACTGCCACATGTCCTAGAAACATCATTTCTACTTTTCTGTTTTTAAGGGCTTGAATATTCTTGAAAAATAAATGACTTGCATCCCTTCTGTTTCATACTTAATGTTTTACCTGACAGAGAAAGAGCGTGATGCAGTTAGAGTCAACTCAGGGTCAAATATTCCTATCAGAAGTTCAATGAGTGTATAATATATCTGGATATCAAATCTGGATGAAAACTTGTTTAACTGAAAGAAAAGTTTTACTTTTATACTATATGCTCATTTACTTACATTTTATAATGTATTCCATTTTGTTCCTTACAAATAATATTTTCCTAGAGAATACTCTTCTATTTGTCTCACTGAGAATAAATATCTTTCATATTTCATATTTGCTCTAACATGATTATGATAATATGCTACAATTTTAGGAAAATAGTTTGCTTTTTGCAGTTTCTGGTTTCACAGTTTTTCCATGTGAAAATCACAGTGGCTTCACTTCTATTTATAAAAATACTAAATTTATCAGTATGCAAATAAATTTATACACTATGGTTAATATTTGGAGTGACTTATTTTTGCTTTATTGCATCCTTATACAAATGTCATTAAAAATAAGTGTTATTTTTCACTTCTATCTCAAGAATTTGGTCCCATCTCTACCACTCTAGTAGACTTTTAATGAGAATTAATAAATAACAAACAAGGGCACTTTCAGAAGAACATGAATTCATGAGGATATGGCCGGTCTTTTGGAGGGCAAAATTATGTTAATATTTAACATTGTAGCTAACATAAAGAGAAGTGTTTAAATATCTAATTCAAAGCATAAAAATTTTTATGCTGAAAGACCAGTCCAACATTGATGATGATGAAAATAAAGAGTATTTTAAGCACTCAATATGCAGGGCATGCATGATGACTCATTAGGCAGAGAAAATTATTACTGCCCATTAAAGAATTAGCTTTCACACAAATGGAAAAGTTGATTAGTGCACTTCAGAGTGGCTTGTTTCTAAAATTATAAAATTAATGAATGCATGAAATATTTAATTTCACACATAAATATCTGTGAAGAAAAATTGTTTCATACAATAAAAGTAATTTATTTTACATGCAGGATCAAATATTAAATTTGAAATCATAAAATAGTTTTTGATAGTATTTGTTCATGCCAATTTTGTAGCAAAGTTTGTAACATTTCTATGGATTTTCTGAAATTAAGTGGAAAAATTTTATAATACAGATGGATATATTGCTAACAAAACAATAATTTTTGCATATATTAACTGTATGCTAAAAATATTTTTCAGTTCCACAGCCTCAGAAGTTTGGATTAGGTACCCTACATTTATTTTGTAGAATTATTTTATGAGAAAGATAATGAAACATGCTGATTAGATTCAACTACCTTGTATTAGATGATAGCCAAAATTATGGATATTTTATAAAATAAATTCAGTAAGCCGCATATATTTTATCTATTGTAGATCATAGCATACAATATAAAACAATATTAATCAGAATGCAAGACCTTCTATCTTCAAAACTATAATGAACACATCTGAGCTTAATAAAATGTGTTATCATGTAATACTTTCTTATATTTTATAGCAAAGTTCAAGATTGGGATTTTCTGTCATACCATTTATACTAGTACAAGTTCCATAACTGAAAAAGGATGTTGAAATTTTTGGAAATATTATCAGTTATTGAAGTACAAATTTATGTTTTGAAAAATTAAAGCAACAAGTTCATTCTTTAAAAGAGGAATAAAAATTCTTGTCTCATAGAGGGGATATGAAGCATTTTAAGGAAATGGCTTGAAGAGTTGCTTAAGTATATATATATATATATATATATATATATACACACTGTATATATATATATATATATACACACACACTATATATATATAATATATATATGTTATATATATATAAGTCTATCCATTTATAGATATCTCTGTATATATAGTATCTATTCAAAAAATACATATATTATGTATATTTTATATATAGTATATAAAATATATAGTATAGTCTATGTATATTCTATGTAGAGTGATACATGGTTTATATATATATGTGTGTGTTTATATAATAATAATAGTAATTATTATGATTAATTTCTTGCCATCTCAATGTCAAAAGTTCTACCTGGCTAAGTGGTTCCTATGTCCCCAGCAGATCATTTTGAGATAATTGGGTCTTTGTTGAGTCCTGTTCTCATTAGATCAATCCGTGGACCCAAGCTGATTAAGCTGCAAATCCTTCTTCAAACTGATGACTGAATGAATTGTGTTCAGTCTGATCCATCCTATTACGTTACCTTGCTAATTTAACCACTTTCTATGTATTCATTAATTATGAACAGTTATAGTATAAAACAATGGAGTCCATGGAAGCAGTATAGATTATGATCATTGTTTAGCCGCTGTATAAAACAAAACAAAAACCTGAAGAACCTTTCTAACAAGCTTAAGCAATAACAAATCATGAAAGTATTCTCTTAATTAGAGCGTGTTGGCAATACAGATGAAACTGAAACTCAAAATTCTGGCCGGAAAGCTTGCACTAACATTCTATTTGTTTCTCAATGGATAAAGCAAAGTTTAATGGGTCAGTGTTCTCACTAATAAGTGGCGAGAGGGAGAGAGGGACCAGATGATCATTAGGAAGTGAGAGACATTCTCCATGCAAAATATAAGCTATAGAAGGCATCAAAAATGATGTGTTAAACTTATACTCAGTGAAAACAAGGAAAAGTAACTTCCTTTCAAAAAATGCTGGAAACTTGACTCTTTTTGGAAATCTTTTGTGTGTTTGTCTTTCTTAAAGTATAAGATATATATATATATATTCTCAAAGAACATAGATCACAGGAGGCAAATGGTGGAAAGTCTACTTGTTTTCCAGAGCCACATTACTGAATAACTGTTTCCATCACATACAAAGGAGAATAAAAGGGAAGAGTTACTCCGTAGTTGACTTATTTTCCCAAATGTACCATAGTGAAAAACAATGATATATACACTGAAATTTTTTTATTCCTAAATGAAAAGTAAAAGTTAATGATTAAAGTACAATATTATAAACTGTTATATCATGACATGATTTCCATCCAAGGAAAAATATTTAGGATTATCTTTTCCATTGGGATCTTTATAGTGAGGTATTTATGATTTGCCAACATATATATGTGGTATATATACATATACATATATGTACATACATAAAAATATATAATATTTTAACCTTAGCTCTTATTTGATGTGAATATAAAAATAGAATCTATCTTCCTTAAAAAGGTGATTGTCTGGGACACAAATGTTCAAAACTAATTGTTCCATAAAATTGAGGCATATTAACTATTTAACTACTATGTAAACACTAGTTTTTCATCATTTGCCAGAATATACTAAAACAAAAAAGAAAGAAAAAAGATTCAAGACACAGTAATGTATATTCTGAACAGGTATTACAGATTTAAATGTTAGCAGAGATTACTTTTTTCTTTGGTAAATATGCTATTTTAAAAAAATTTGCTGGTCATTATACTTTGAATGGTGCACTCATAGGCCACATACACTTTTTGAGAGTGGGTGGATTTGCCTTGATTTCAGAGAAGGAATTACCTTTTCTCTGAGTGTTAAGTAAAGAATCTGAATAATGCTTGAAATGTTCAAAAGAATGTAAACAAAACAAAGCTGGCTATAGGGTAAGAAGCTCATAGCCAAAATATAAAATGAACTGACTCAGTGATGAAAATATGTCCTTATTTCCATCTAATATAAGATTTATTATAGGTAATATTCAAGAAAGCAAATTATAGAGACCTTTATATATTATATATAAATACTATGTATATAATTTCTTGGCCAGAGGTGTCTCTGCTCATTTTAACATTTTCTTTCTCTTTTTTTCTGTTTGACTACTGTAGGACTGAGGTTCTAGGCCATTCTGTATTAAAGTTTAAAATAAAGATGGAGAAGGAGAAAAGAAAAGGAGGGAAGGTAGGAAGGAGGAAGAGGAGAAGGGAGAAAGAAAAAGAGAGACAAGAAAGGAAAATGGAAAAGCGCTATTTTTTCATCTCAATATTTTATGTTATTCTTATTTTACTTAATAAATTCTTTTCTCTTGCTTGCTTGCTACATGACAAAATATCAAGTTTTGGATAAATGCTTCAAAGTAAATGTCTTAAGACAGCAATAGTTAAAAATCACTTTGCTGTACACTTGATGCTAACATAACGTTTATGTCAAGTATACATACTTCAATTTAAAAAAGAAATGATGGTACCAGGGAAATATACTAGAAAACCACATCAAACAGCCTCCTTTTAAGTACCTCTCAAGAGTGAAATGTATATTCAAATTGAGGTAAAAATCCTAAATAATCCCAAAGAATTATTGTGCTTACATTATGAATTTCTGTTTTAATACAATGCTTAACAGAATGTATTTCTGTTCTCCCTGTTGACATATCACATTGACTACGGTATCTAATGAGGTGGGGGTAGGGTTTTCCTCAACTGCTAACATTTCACAAAACTTTCTAATGATCAGGCAGAATAGCATTTTCCACTTATTTAAAACTTTTTAATGATCATTTTCACCCCAATGCTCAGCAAAGCAGCTGTTTTTCCCTGAGACTGAGGTTTATGCCAAATTTAAAATGTTAAAGTTTTTGAGCCATGTGCTCAAGAATTAAGTATCTCCAATTTCCAAACTGGAAGATCTTGGCAGCACTCACTCACTAAATAAACTCAGAGAGAAAGAGACTTATAACACTAGAGGGAAGAAAAGGAATCCAGGCACTTCTCCTCCTCGACTTTGTGACCTCCTTAAATGGCCAATAATATTAAGGGTCTTTTTAATAATCTACAATTCGTGGAATATGATTGTAGTGGTTGGCCTAGAAGGTTGTTTTTTAAATTAACAAAATTAGATTACTGAGCAAGATGAAAAGAATAGGATAAATAAGACTGTGCAACACCAAGATGAGATAAGTGATATTATAAAAACAAATAATGGTTTAAAATAAGTTCAAGTTTCTTAATTTTGATAATTTTGTGTAAACCATATGATAGGCTTTCAAATACTTAAAGATTACTGTAATTTTCACAAAATTCTATTCATTTCCAGGAGAAAAAAATTCCCCAGCTCTGTGAAAGTTATCTTACATTTGTTTTGTCTTCAATTTTTTTTTTAATTATTATATTTTAAAATTCATTTTGGCATACATTTATATGAGTAGTAACACATGTATAGATGCATGTAATCAACTAGCACAGTAAGAGTATAAAACAGTTCCATTGCCCCAAAAAACCTCCTATGTTCTATCCCTTTAAAATCACACCTCCCCCATCTCTAAACCCAGACAAAGATGGATAGATTTATCATTTTGAGAATGTCATATAAGTACATAAATGTCATAGAATATGTAACCTTATAAGACTGGCTTCTTTCACTCAGTATAATACCTTGAAGGTAAATTCAAGTTGTTGCATTTGTCAATAGTTTATTCTTTTTTGATGAATATTATTCCATTGTATGGATGTACCAGGGATTATTTATCACTTGTTCAAAGATATTTGGGTTCTTCCCAGTTTTTGGTGATTGTGAATAGATTTGCTATAAGGATCCAAGAACAAGTTTTTCTATTTGTATACATTTACATTTCTCTAGGGCAAGTAACAGGAGTGGAATTATGTCACTTGGTTAAGGGAAAAACAAAAACAAAAACAAAACCTACTGGGTAATCCCAAGAGCAGAATGAAAATGTCAGAGGAAAGAGTCAGAAAAACAATTGAGAAACATTGGGAATAAAATTACCTACATCAGAGGGCTCTAGTGAAGAATTAAAACATTTGAGATGTCGTAGCACCCGACATGTGGTTCTCAAAAAATGTTAGTTTCTACAGACACATGACAAATGCAAAATATCACTGTTAACAAAAGCTATTAGAATCAATTATTTCCCTAATTCTCCCTGGTTTAAAAAATCAAAATATCTCTAAAGAATTTTTTTAAATATTACCGATATGTTCAGTGCTCATTATGTTTTTTGTTTTGTTTTGGTTTTTTGGTTTTTTTTTTGTGGTACGCGGGCCTCTCACTGTTGTGGCCTCTCCCGTTGCGGAGCACAGGCTCCAGACGCGCAGGCTCAGCAGCCATGGCTCATGGGCCTAGCCGCTCCGCGGCATGAGGGATCTTCCCGGACCGGGGCACGAACCCGTGTGCCCTGCATAAGCAGGCGGATTCTCAACCACTGCACCACCAGGGAAGCCCCATTATGTATATTTTTAACTTATTTTTATTGTGTTTCAGATAAATGAAGGCCTCTGGCAGTCATAATTCTTAGATTCTCTGGGGCAGTTTAGATACAAAACGTGAGAGACTCTACATTATAGAAATTTGATATTTCCCAATGTGAATTTTGGCAAATAAATGATCTAATATTAGATATCTTTATTTTGGAAAACAGTATAGTCATTTTTATTAGTAAATTTTATTATTAAATTTGAGTTTCTTCCTGTTATAATTTGGTGGAGTTCTAACATTCTTACATATATTTCACATCTTTCCCTCTCTTTCAACAAAGGCAAAGAATTGTCCTGATGCATTTTCTAACAATGTCCATATATAATGTGGCTGAAAAAATCTTTGCTGGTGTGTACTCATTTTGTAAGTGGAGAATCTTTCATTATAATTACTCCTTTTTTTGTTTTGTCTTTTTCCTTGCGGTACGCAGGCCTCCCACCGTTGTGGCCTCTCCCGTTGCGGAGCACAGGCTCCGGACGCGCAGGCTCAGTGGCCATGGCTCACGGGCCCAGCCACTCCGCAGCATGTGGGATGCTCCCAGTCCGAGGCACGAAAACCCGCGTCCCCTGCATTGGCAGGCAGACTCTCAACCACTGCGCCACCAGGGAAGCCCTATAATTACTCTTTTGAAATAAATGTTACCAGTGTTTTGAATGGTTTTGAGGAATTTGGTCCTGGGGCTGTTGAGGTCAACAATACCACTGAATGAACTGTCAGGTTGGAAACAGAAGCCAATCCTGGCTCTCTTTGCATCAGCATCCTTTGAGAAGGCTTTCTCACCATTAACATTTGCATGATAAATCTATGGACTCTGGTTCTACCAGCTTGATTGAACATATTGCATTTTGCTAAGAACAGCATGTCAACTAGCTCAGTCAGCATCCATATACATCTGGGAGAACTGCAACTGTTAGAATTGTGCCATGGGACTAGAAAGACAAGAAAAGCTTTGTCAGCTGTCAGTTAGACATTTCCTTCACTATCTATTTCACAGGTGATGGATGAAAAATGTTGCCAATATTCAATGTGGTATTTCATATATTACTTTTTGGACCCTTACAGCTCTGGAGGTAAAGAAAAAGGTCAAGAAAAGGCACAGGAAGAGGAGAAATACTCACTTTCAGTCCTAGTATTTAAGGAGATGAGGAACAAAATGAAATTATAAGCACAAAAAAGTGTGTCTGAGAAAGCAGCTGGAGGTTGGTTGGCAGAGAGTAATGCTATATGGCAATGATTCGTTTTAGAAAAGATCATTCCTCTGTCATCTGCAAAAAACAGACAGGATATCTCCTAATATTGAACTTTTTGCATTATCCGAAATAACTGCATGATCTCAACCCAATTCTGAAGACTTCAGGGTTTTGTCCACAGGTCATTTCATTCTGTTTGAGAGTTAATTTTATTCTATTATCCATGTAATTTAGACAGAATTTTTAAAAATGATTAAACTATTCATTTGAACTTTCAATTTAATTTTGCATGGTATAAACTGCATTGAAACTAGGTTTTTAAAATCTGAGACCAATGGTCACAATGACTAGAAATAAGAATATAAGTTTTGTTAAAACAAATTAAAGAAAAATGAAATGAAAAGAAAATCAGGCAAGTATTTTTTTATCTATTCCAGAAAGGGATCAGTTATCTTGTTAGTCATAAACAAGGATAAAGTCTTACTGCAGCATCAGGTATGTAATTTAAAATGGCTTTATGGAGGTTTGATGTGACACAACTAATTTTGTTCTTGGACATCTAAATGCAGCCTACAAAGGAAATTATTACACTTTAAGTCTTTAGTACCAGTGACCTTTGAACGGAATGGGACATGAGGATGGGAATAGGGTTCGGGAATGTGTAGTAGGGCTGAGAGAAATTGTGATGCTCAGTGATGATATGGAATTTCAAGTTCAGGTGAGGTTCAAGGTTGTAGTTGGGTCAGGACTTCCAGGTGTAAGCTTGGTTATTAAATAAAATAATAATTTTTAATCCAAGACATTTTTCTTTTAGCATAGGCATCACAGATCGCTTTGCTCTGTATAAATCTTTATATTGTAGAATGACAACACAATTGACGAGTGTATGTGTTTCCCTTGTGTGCTCGTGAACGCTTTTGGAAAGGAATTTATTCTCTAATCCTTAGACCAGCTTGCTTATGTTTGTAGTCTCCTAGAATAAAGGTATCATTTAAATCCACTGAAATATCTCCCACTGCAAATTCATAAAAGACAACAGTTGTAAACTTACAGGGGAAGCACCATGCCAAGTTGTCAAAGTCAGCATTAGAGTATTGTTCTTTTGAAATCATGGTCAAAAAAGGGAAAAGAAAATTGCTAGAAAGCCAAGCCAGTGAGTACATTAATGGAGTATAATCAAGAATCAATACTTGGAGAAAAAAAATTAAAATTTACAAAGTACTGAAAAAAAGCAGAAAGAAAAGGAAAGCCTTTGGCCTGGGTAGCCAGATATCAAATTGCATGAGAATAGCGTAGACATCCTTTAGATAGAATCTAAAAACTAGTTCTGTGACACTTCTTCCCAGGACATGCAAATTTTACAGGCCTATTCTGCTCATCCTAAGGTTTTGTCTTGCTATACGTTGAACCAAATAAATTGCTGGTTTGGAGACTTGCACGTCATCCAGGCCTTATTAGGGATAGCCTATTTGTATTATATAATATTAGAGGTTATGAAGGAAGTGCCTAGTAACCAAAATACATTTGCAAACTCTTACAATAAAGTAATCATGAGGCATTATGGGTGAATTGTTTACTTAAGGAAAGAAAATCATGGTAAATATTAAAGTTTCTAAATAGTTTTTTAATTCCACTTCTCTCTTTTCCTCCCTTTCTCCCTCTCTCTCCTTCTTCCTCTTATCTTTTTCTCCCTCTTTCAGTTAAACTCAGAAATCAGTTTAGCCTTCCTTTATGTTATATCATCTCTCAGACTCTACTTTTGGAGTGATTTGTTAGTGGGTCCTAGTCGGCTGTGGAAGTACCCCTGCTTTTAAAGCCTTGTAGGAACAGAACACAAAAAAGAAATAGGCCATTTCTTATTTAGTTAGAGTAGGCTTTCAAGGCTCACATAAACTCCAGTTCAGTACACTGGAGTAGCAAATTACACAGAAGTTTGAAGTGAAAGACCTCACTTGTAATAATAAGAACAGTTTCCTGGAATACCTCTTGAAATACATAACTAATCATTAAAATGGTAGGTATCACATATTTTTCTTAGCAGTAGGAGTATTATTATCATTATCTCCATTTGATAGATATTGACTATTGAGTCATGCAGATATTAATTAGCACAAAATTACAGGTAGTACATGTTGTCGGCACAGGGTTCCTGAGTCCATTCTCTTAACTTCTGTGCTCCACTGCCCAACTTTCATTTAATAGTTAGTGGATATCTCACATTGTTCTCAATATTTTAATATGTATTAACAGTTTAAATCTTCACAGAACCTAGGAAATAGGGGCTATTAGTCTTCCCATTTTGCAGATAAGTAAACTAAGGCATTTATCCAATACGCGATAGATATGGAATATAAGCCAAGAGAGTTTGGCTCCAGAGCTTGATAATCTTAGCTTGTAGGAGGCTAGTATTTAAGAGTGGAATTTAATTTTTGAATAAATGAGAACATATCTAAGAGGTTCTTGACATGGAAAACTGAAATAAAGTCATACAGTTCCTGTCTTTAATGAGTTCACAGTCTAGTAATAACAATTATAGAGAATACTTGGAAAAAGTATTAGATGAGAAAAATCAGTCTTGAAATTTAAATACACACTCTACAAGGGATTTTTGAGCACAATGTTAGAATTTTGCAGTTGGGAAAATATCCTTGCCAACATGTGCCCTTTTAGATTTAAAAATAAAGTATTATGTCTCAAATATCTTTAACTCTACTCTAAAATTCTTTGGTTTAAGCAGGAAACTTCTAAGTATGAGGAACTACTGACACAAGTGGTTTGAGAGCTAAAAACATTGGATTAATTATTACTCTTATTTAAAAAGGAAGGTGAAGAAAAGTGTGAATTTTTAAATTGATATTTAGAAAGTTTGTTACTTTTATACTTATTCTCTATATTATCATTAAAAGATCTGAGCTTATAACTTAACTATTTACTAGAGTCAAATGTCTTTTCTACTCTATTAAAATAATGTTTCAGTATCTCCAAGGATCATTGCTGATCACCTCAAGGTTATCAATGCTTATAATAGGTGATTTCACTTGTTAGAGTGCTATTTTTACTTTAAAAATTTTCACGTAAATGTAAGTAATCCCAGTTAAAAAAAAAATTTAGTCAGTTAACTGTAACTTCATAAATCTAGCTCCAGTCAACTCAAACGATTTCCTTAAAATTAGATGTGTATATAAAATTACTATCTTTCCTTGTTAAAAATGAATAAAATGAAAAATTGACTTCAGAATCACAATCAGACACCTAATTTTCAATACTTTCAACCGGAAGTTATCATTGCTAGACTTAACCTCAATGTTATAGGGCTAAAAAGCACTGAAGACTTAATCAGCTTCATGCTACTGATGTATTAGCTCAGACATTAACAATCAGTTGGAACTTGTATATTTGAGAAAGACCTCCTCATTGAGTGATACAAATTTCACTGATTTCTGAAGCCATTACAATTTAAGAACTACTGTTATTTGTTCTTCCCAGGACATCAATTAAGTAAAAGATGCCATTTCTGTACATGGGTCTTGTTCTTCCTAAAGAATGTGGCTATTTAATTACCTGTATATCTGATTATTAATGCAGCTTAATGTACGCATATGTTTCTGTATTTAACATCTGCAAATGTTTACACAATCTCCTTATGTAAACTTAAAGTTTCTGAGAACAAATGATAAAATGTTAATATACATTTAAGGTCTTTGATGTTCTAGCTGAGTTGGATATATTACCTCTAATCTCCAAACAATCAAGCTAGGTGAGAAACCTGAGAAGCAAAGAAATAAAGTAGCCAGAGTCACTGGGGTTTTAATCCAACTCTGTGATTTTTAAGTCTGTACATGACATCTTATTGCTGCTCATAAAAGGAGATATAATTTGATTATCTCTGGTCTAGACTGAAGTTATTAGGAAATAGATTAATTCCATAAAGCTGATTTTCAGATTTCATAAAAATGTGAGCATATTAAGATGGAGAGAATACAAACACACACACACTCACCTTTCAGACTTAATATAGTTCTGGAAAATGCCAGTTTTAGCAAATAAATTTATACTCCCACTTTGGAATAAGAAATTGTAAAAAGGGATACTAAATAATATATCAAATAAAGTTATACCTGTCCTAAAATATGTCTCTATATAAAGAGGAACTGATTGCTCAAACTATGTATTAAAAGCTAAAAGGATATTGACATGTAGGTTGTTTTGGTGTTTCGATGCTGGTATATTGAAATATTAAGCTATATTCTAATAAGCCCCTAATGTTAATAAGATACTTAACTTTCAGTCCTGCCTTTACCATAAATTACATGATTAGACAAGTCATTTAATTTCCCTGGACCTCAAGTTCATCATTTATAAAATGAAACACTTGATTTGAAGCCCTCATTTATCTTGAAAAATATCTGATTTTATTAGAATAATTGCTAGTGGCTGTTTCAATTTATTTACAAAGTGTATACATGTTGAAACCAAAAGTGGTAAATTCCAGCTTGGAACCATTTTCACTATTTGCTATATATTTATTATTTGAATACACATTCAGTTCTAGAAGCCTCTTAACAGATGAGATGCCTGAGTCAGCCTTGCATATGATAATTATTGATGACCTTCAAGAAGACTGCCAGTAACAGGATCTCTGAATCCTTGAAACCTACTATGGCCACAAGTTTCTAAGGGTTGTATGCACAGAGGACATATCAGGTTTCTCTTATGACTAGCTAGAATTTGGCCATTATAGCACAATGACAGAGATGGAGAACTTAGATGCATTCAGGGGTCAGGCAGATGACAAAGGGACCAAGTGCATAACATTCAGAAGTGGAAGGTCCGTGAAAAACCAGGAAATACATGCTGCATGAAGATATTAAATATAAAGTTTAAAATCTTGTGCCAATCAAACAAATTTCATCTTATCATCTTTATTTTTTCCTAAAGAATTTTAAAATTCCAACCCTGTCTTTATGTGGAATACTAAACTTGAGAACTTTCTGAACTGAAGGGAGATTTGTCTTTAGCATTCCAGTTTTTAGGCATTGTGAAAATTGTCTATTCAACCTCTTTTCCCTAGACCTATAGTATTGGCTCTACGAATTTTACCACCAAGTTAAATGATGAGAGACAGAGAGAGAGAGAGAGAGGAGAAAATGATTCTAAGACACAGAGAAGAAACAGACAAAGCGTTTGTCCCCTCAAGTTTGCATAAGACCCTAATATATATATGTATATGTATATTTATATGTCTTTCACTAAATATTCACCATGTTACTTTAAGGCTGTAGTAAATTAATGATAGCCATATTTTTTTACCCTCTTCACTTCAATAAATTTGGTTTATGTCCCCTCTTAAATATTGAAAGTCTGTGATTGCTTTGACCAATGGAATAGGGTAGAAGTTACACGGTGCCAGCTTCTGGTTCCAGGTCTTATGACTGGCATCTTTCATTTCCTGTCTCTAGGAATACTTCCTTTTAGGACTCAGCCTCTATTACCATGAGCTCTCCGTACAGAGTACAGTAAATTTCTATAGCTGAGCCATAATATCTTCCTTCTGTCTTCTTTCTCCTCCTCCTCCTTTTCTCCTCCTTCTTCTAAATTTAAATTGTCTGTATATGATTTTTTTTTGATGTAACTGAGTCTATACATGTGTATCCGACTATTAGTTTCCTTACACTTTAAGAGACTACATAGCGTATGGGAAGTCTTGGGTTTTGGAATCCTAATCTGGGGCTTGATATGCTCTTGTGCCATTTATTATCTTTAGGCATTTGTCATTTACTTAACATTTCTACAAATCAGTTTTTTTTATTTGTTAAAAATTTCATCAGCAATTTGCAGTGATGATTAGATAATGAAATTTATTTGTTGATAGTAAAACTTTCCTTGCAGAATTGAAGTGAAATTAAATGAAATAATTTGTCTAAAACTCCCAGTAAACATCAGACAGTGAATAATGGTAGCTTCCATTTCTCCTATTGTTTTTGTTAATAACAATATTTTTACATGTGAGTAATGGTTAAAATGGGACAACAAGGTGACTTCTTTCAAAGATTTATTTTTATGGTGGTATTTCTTGTTTTAGAATGAATGGAAATATAAATGATTGAATCTGACAATAAACAATAGAATATATATATTACCAGGAGAATGAAAGATTCATTTGGATTCTGCTATTCAGAAGACTGAATAACTGGTATGAAATATTTATAAACCTTAATTTTAAAATGATGTTCTACAAGGCAACTCTGAGTGTTTCTTGAAAGAACACATTTATGGTAGACAAGATATTGTTTACTCTTATGAATATCCAATACATTGGCAAGAGATCCAGCTCTAAATTCTCATTTTAGAGTGGGCGTCCTAAGACTACTCCAAGGATAATTGTGTTACATGAGTTTCCTGGAACAGATCATGAAATGGGGGGTAGAAAGTAGAAGTTTTGTTGCAGAGTGCTCTTGGAATACACATCAGTAAAGACGTGAGAAATTAGGATTAGACAGAGGGAGAAACTGACCAACAATATGGTGACAACGGGGAGATTCAGCTGACTCTCTGAGGAGCTCTGGAGTTGGGATGGGCTTTCATCTTTGTCCCAAATTTAGGCACGGGAGTTAGACATATATATCCCCTCCCCACCACTGGCCAACAGCTGAGCTCTGGCTGCATTCTACCAAGGGCATCATCTTGAGCTATGCAGATCCCTGTGGCTGAAGGCAATTCCCAGTTGAGTGATGCACCTGTGAATGGTCTCAGCCTTGCTATTCCCATAAACTGGGAAAATGAGTGCCTAGGGGGCCTCAAAGAGGGAATCTGGACAGTTTCACAATATCTACTACAATACCATGGATCCAAAATAATTTTAAAAGATTTATTAAGATTAGCAATTTTTTTCTAAAACATGTTTACAAAAATTATCAAATAAATATATATGATAAAACTTAGGAAAATGCTTAAAATCAAAATTAGGAAAAATAATGTGTTCCTTATACAATTACAACTGTATTTGAAGTAGCCAGAAATGTAATACAGATCTCTGAAAGACATTTTTTTTTCCCAAATGAGGGCCCCAATGATGTACTACACTGTAATTAACACTGAAATTCTGGGAACCACTTTATCATTTCCAGGCACTATAGTTCCAAAGCTGGGAAGTGAACACTGTACATGAGATGATTGATTTCCCATGGATTCCAATGGGCTGAAGTTCCCTTCATTATGCAAATTAATAAAATTCAAACTATACAAAATATATATTAGTCATTGATGATTAATTCATCCATATCTGGGTACTGAGAGTCTGGGTGACTTAAGCCACACAGATTTTTTAACCTTTTCCATTTAGAAAGATTTTGTATATATACATTCTCCTTCATAGTTATAATTCTATACTGGTAAAAATTATAAGGAAACTCTAAAACTTTAATATATTGTGAAAATAATTCAGTATTTATAGACAATTTTTGATGTCTTAAGAAGAAGGAACTCAAATGGAGATGATGGTTATTGTATTATTTGGGGGACAACATAAAAACAAGCATTTAAAAAGTACTGTTATATAAAACTATAATTTTTCTCTGTGCATAAAACTAAAAAGCAAAAAAGTAATATAAGATTCTACTCTGTAAAAAGTGCTTGTCAAACATTTACAATTAATAACTCTAAGAGTAAAAGGAAAGAAACATACTTCAGCAATATCAGTATATCACAGTTCAAAGTGGCCACCAGCCAAGCATTACTTTGAAATGCCCTGCTGTAACTGTGTACCTGGGGGCCTCCCTTTCTCCTCCAAACTTAGTTTAATATAGAGCAAATCCCACCACAGCTGTATTCAAACTCTCTAGTAACATGACCCTGCAGGAAGATGATCTTTGGCATTAACCTCCATCAAAATGAGAGTTCCCCAAATTGAGAAGCCAATTCCCAGGAAAAACAGTAGAAAATGTGGTTGGAGGTGAGGAGAAAAATTAAGTTTTAAATGTTTAATAGTACTGACTTACTGAACAACATTTTAATTATTTTATATAACAAATCCAGTTAAGAGCAGAGTTGTAATTTATGACAATTAGCATGGTGTAATGCCCTAGTTCCCTATATTTGTTTCAAGGAACTAGTTTTTCCTGTATGTTATTGACACACATAAAACAAACATAATCATCCTCTCTTTGTGCTTAACATGGCATAAACTGAAACCTCTTTGAAAAGAATCTATCTCTATCTACCTCTATCTATACCTATAGATTTATGTCAGTATTTAACTATTAGCAAGCTTATGAGACAGTGATATTGATAATAATAGCTCAAATAGAACTAAAGGTTTTGGGGCTTTGAGATCAGAAAACAGAACTATGTTAGATTTAGCTCAGAATATACGCCTATATAAGTTTGCTTGAGTTAGATTAAAATGAGAACTGTAATAAGTGGGTTTAGCAAGAGCTTCCTAGGTTGTTATTTTATGTACTCAGTACACCCCTAACTGCCACATAGCAGAAAGGTCTTAAGAATCTAGTTTAGGAAAATGAAAGAGAAGATTGAAGCAATTGTTTACATCATCTGATTTAAAAGAAAACATCTTTGTTTCAATCCTTTGGTATTTCAAGTGTAATGTGATCAATGTTCCCCATGACTATTGTTGTCATTATTATTGTTATCATTAATTTCCTCTTTATTTAATTCTCTTCTGTGAAAATTTATATATATATACAACATATTAAAATCCAGCTACATTTTCTGAGTGTAAATTCTGAATATCACTTAGATGACCTAAACTACCTAACAGTTTGAATAGAAAAACTAATGTGATTAATACAGTTAAGACTAATGTTTGCAGCCACTCTCCTAATCTAGTTAATGTCAAAGAGGGATTGTAATTTCCTTTCTACTTACTGACTCAGAGGCAAAGCCTCAGATCTTCTCACAAGATGGAGTATGCCACCTGCTCTAGCTGTACCCAATTGAGTTCAAATCCTGCCTTCACAGGCTAGATGTATTAGGAGCCAGGTAACCACTAGAATTTCTGTGCTAGTAAAATAGTTTATAGTGATGCCAGCTTTAATGGTAGGTTAACTATCTTTAAAGAGTACTTGGCATTTTGCAAGGACTCAATAATTACTAACTGTAATCATAATCTTCCCCCCAACATCCTATAATAATGATTTACATTTATAAATTAAATAAATTGAATCTTGCTTTTCCAAAACAACAAAATTGTTACAATTTTCTTTCTGTATACAGAGGAAACATTTTACAGCAGATGAAGATGTGTTTCTTTTCCCTTCCCTCAAAACTTACGCTAACACTCAAAAAAAAAAAATGACATCCAATGTGACATTAATGCATAGATCCTGTCTGTATGAGAGAGCTGAGCTAACCACAGGGCCTTTATTTAAAAGGAGAGCATCCTATCATACTTTGCTAATGCTACATTGGTATTGAAAGCTAGCATTTCCTAACCTTTTCCTGTTATGTCATGGCACAGTAGATTATAATTTTCAGGATTACAGGGACCTTGTCTTTTTGTAAACTGATTAACACTTAATGCTTAGAATGGTGGGTCTTCAATAATTATGTGTTGTTAGGAAAGAGAACTATAAGAAACACTTGCTTCTTGTTTCTTACAGTGCTTAGCAAAATGTCTAGCAAATAGTAAATAAATAGTATTAGTTGCCTGTTATTATTTTGGGGTACCTTTGATTTGTCTCAATTTTCTTATCTGTAAAAAGGGTATAATATTATCTATTTTTTTCTTAAAGTCTCTTTTTTTTTCAAAATCTAAGTCATCCTCCTCTGTTCACAGTGTCTTCAAACTCTATTAACTTTACTTACTGGTATGAGTGTTATAGCACCCTGATTTTCCTTTGGAGACTTCAAATCCTCCCTTACAGACCAAGTGCGTTTGGGATCTTATTCCATCCATGACTGTAAATCTGCAAGCTCCAGGGCTGGATGCCTAAAATGACTTTCATGAATTTTGCTAAAGTATTTGGGAAAGACTTCCTCTATTTGGACTCAGCTTCTAAACTGATGCAATGGTCTTGCTGTCTCTTAGTGGAGCAGGCTGCTGAGCCGGACAAAGAAATCAATACGAAAGCAAAGCTAAAAGATACCGAGTCCTGATCATACTGTCTGAATATCTAAAGCCAAATGAAGTTCAGTGAATTTCATTGTTTTGTTTTACCTCAAACTCAGCAAACTTTTTCCTTTAAGAGTTAGATTGTAAATATTTTAGGCTTTGAGCCCCATATAGTCTCAGGTGCAACTATTCAACTTGGATGATGGTATGGCTGTTTGCAATAAAACTTGATTTGCAAAGACAGGTGGCAGGGTAAATTTGGCCCTGGATCATTTAGTGACTCCTGCCTCACCCTGACAAAGTAGAGTTTCTCTGGCTGGCAACCAAAGCAGTTTTAACTAATACCCCCTATATCAGGCAATGGAGTAATAGAGTTTTAGGTTAGGAACTTGAAAATCATTATTTATACATTTTCCCTGCCTGGTCCCTCTGAAAACAAATCAATAAGGGCCAGAGCTTTTGTCTCTCCCAAATGTTCTCTCAATCTATTCATTCTTTCTAACCTCACCTCTAACTTGTTATTCCAAATCGTCATCATCTCCTGCTTGGAGTTCTTCAAAAACTTTTTACATATTTTTTTTGTGTCCAGGATTAACCCCTCCAATTATGTTCCACACTGAAGGCCTTATGATGTTTCTATAATGCATATATTTACATATCAAACTCATATCTGGGTGACCTTCTATGAACCCTCAACTTGGTTATATCTCCTGTCATAAAACACATTATTTGATTTATATATTAAAAATTGTTCCTGTTGCCAGAATGAAATTCTGTGAACCAGAGCAATTTTATTCTCTGTAGCTCTGCTCAACTCTCCCTCTCTCTCTATATATAGAAAATATATATATATATATATATACACATATAAAATGGATGTTCAATGTATATATTTCTGAAAAGAGGAAAAAATGATTCATCAGGGAATGTAAAGATAAAAATAATGCAGTTTTTCCTGAAGAAAGACTTTAAAAACATAACTTCTCCATTTTTAAAACCATTAATGTCTGTTAAATATATATTTACTATTGTATGGTAATCTGTTAGTTTTCTATTGGGCCAACATTACCAAAATTTTATTAGAATGAAAAGAGAAGAGTGATTTTTTTAAAAAATATTTATTTCAAATACTTAATTTTCCAATTATCGTTCTATTCCCCTTGACTTCCAAAATTTACTTATTACTCACTATCTAGTTCAAGTCTAGATTCTCATTATATTTCTAACTCAGTCTCTGTCGGTCTGTTCTGTTATTTTTGCACTTATTTTCTGTATCAGACATTTGTATACTTCGTGTTGTATGTAAATTTAATTGTCACAGTTTCTCCTGTGTGCATTTATTTCTTTTATGTCCATGCACAACAAATTTTCCCAGAAATTAAGACATATTTTACACTTTTTAAAAAATCACTAATTTAAGTACAGAGCAATGTACACAGAAGATATTCACTAAATTCCTACTAAATGAGTAAATTGCCAAGGAAACCAAAAAAAAGAAATGATCATAAAAATACATCTGGAAGGAATACCATGCCCAGAAAATCATCTAATGACTGCACACATAATTTTTGCTAGCATTATGATGAAGGAAACAAGTGTATCACAAAAACATGAAACATAGCAGATGGTTGGTTTACACTTCACATCACTCACTTGGTATCTTGGTGTGGAGAAATTATTTGATGATAAATTAATGGCACTTTTCATTTCTATATTTGATCTTTAAATGAATTTAGTGATACGAATTACACAGAAGTATTTAGGCATCTTGCTTATATGTTATGAGGATGTTTTGTTAAAAATATTTAGCTATGTTAAAAGTACAATGATATAAAGAGAATATGAAAGACTTGTTAGGAAGAAAATATAGAAATATAATTGACCAAATATACAATACAAACAAAAAATGAAGTGACAATTTTCAAATCCTTTTTAAAATTATGTAGTCTAAAATCATCAAAACTGACTCCAGAAGAAATCAATACTAAAAGAGTAATGATACAAATGAGCAAATTAAAATGAGAAATTTGTCAAAGAATTACCTCTAATCATGGCTCTGGGCCTAGAATTTATATTTCAGAGAGTAAGAGAATGAACACATAATTCCTTAATATATAAATTGATCTGAAACAAAGAAAAACAGGAGAAAACTACAAATTATTTTTTTACAAAGCTAGTATAAACTTTAAAAATGTGTGTGCCTGAATATGCTTATGCACACATATCAGGGCATACGTGCATGCATAGGCACATACATACACACACACACATCAATCTCACTTAAAAATATGAGTGCAGAAAATCTAGTGACAAAAACAGCAGAAATTAAAATCAACAAATGATCTCAAGAGTAAGATTTTTACTCTCAGAAAAACATACATTATGTCAAATGGTCCAATAAAGAAAAACAGACAATAATGATAAAAAGTTTGTGATCATATTACTGAGGACACAAACACAAACAGTTAAATCTTTGGACATAATTAAGCATTCACACGTAACTGATACAAATATAATAAGATAATATTGATGCACTGATTGGAAAGATCCAATTTAACAAAATCTAAAGTATAATACAAATATTTCACCTTACTCTTCTCTTGCACTACTTCATTTTTCTAATTCAGAATTAATATTTTGGTTTGAATTAACATTACTATCATATATTTGGGTAAATATTATATGTTTAGTAAACATAGAGAAGGATCCTAAGTTTGGCAGAATACTATACTCCTTTCAAAGGTTTCTTTGCAATTCCCCCTCTTACTACATCTAATCTTGTAGATAAATTTTAGAAACAGGTTATCTGGTTCCAAAGAATGTGCTAGAGGGAACTGACTGAGTTTTACCATGTATTATAAGTAATTCTTTAATTTTTTGTTTCTTTTATATAGACTAGTAAATATCAGTAGAATTTCTTGTTAGGTTTATTCCTAGGTAAGATGCATATATACATATATTTCTAACTATAAAATATATGTCTTATATAACTTTAATTTAGTTTTGATAATGTGTAAGAAAGATGTTATTTATTTTATGTGGGTCTGTAATTAGTCATCTATACTTTCTTATTAGTTCTTATTAGTTTAAGTAATCATAATTTCTGAAAGTGATAAAATCTTGATTCTTTCTAATACCCACACTTTCATGTATTTTCTAATTTTATTGCTCTTATTTAATTGCCAATTACGTCAAATTTTATATTCAGTAGTAGTTATGGTAACTGGCATCCTAATCTAGTTTCTGAAATCAAAGGTATCCTTCTAATATTTTGCTATAAACATGAAATACGGTATGCTTCACACAGATGTGCTCTACCAAAACAAGGACTTTATTTCTATCCTATGGTTGTTAATAATTTTTATTGAATTTTATTTGAACTAAATATTTTAACATATTTTTAAATTATGGAGGTAATGATATAGTTATTCTCTCTTAATCATTTAATATATTGAAACGCACTTACAGGTTTCTTAATGTTGTACCATCCTTTTGTCCCTGCAACAAATATTTTTGTCATTGACTAATAGCTTTATTTTCTTTTAAATGCTCATTTTGGCATAATTTCAAATGTACAGAAAAGTGGATACAATAGTATTAATAATTATTACAAACTGTAATTTCCCTATAATGGCTTTATCATTGTCTCCTTCCTTCAAATAAGATGCAGAGATGGTGTCCCTTTATCCCCATGTACATTTCAGTGGGTATTTCCTAAGAGGGCAATCTCTCACTTCTATTACAAAACATATGAATTAAAGAAAGAAATATAGGAAATTAGAAAATATTTTGAACTGAATGATACTAAAATATATCAGAGCTTATGGAACAAAAACAGCAGTGCTTAAATAGAAATTTATAGTTTCGCATACTTATACTTAAAAAGAAGAGAGGTGCAAAATCCGTGATCTAAGCATTCACAATAGGAGACTACAAAAATGAGATTACATTAAAGCTAAAGTAAGAAGAATGGCAACAATAAAGATAAAAGTAGAAATTAAAGACAGAAGAAAAATAAACCATTAAAAATTTGTTTTTTGAAACGATTAGTATATACGTTTCACACATAGTAAGATTGAAAACCAAAAAAGAAAACAAACAATACCAGGATCAGAATTTTGAATGGCATTTCTACAGACTGTGCAGAAGTGTATTGCTTATTTTCCAAATGACTGCTCTTTTTCTAGATATGTCTTTATTGATTTCTAACTTAATATGCCTATTATCAGACAATGTACTCTCTATGATTTCAAACCTTCTAAATTTAATGAGATTTGATCTATTGTCCATCATATATTCCATCTTGGTAAATGTTTCATAAGTACTTGGGAAAATGTGTATTTTGGAACTATTTGATTAAAAACATCATCAAACACTTAAATCCTCTTTTTTCAATTCTTCTACAACTTACTCAATATCTTGGGGGTGTTTATTCAATAAAAGTATGATAGAGGGGTGTTAGATTCTCTTTAATTTTTTGATTTGTCTGTTCTCCCTTTCATTATGTCAAATTTTACTTAATATATTTTGGAAACTATTTTTAAGAGCATACACAATTAATATTGTTTTGTCTTCTGGATGAATTGATTCTTTCATCATTATGAAATGTACCTTTTTATCCCTGATATTGTTCCTTCCTCTGAAATCTACTTTGGCTGATATAAACATTTGATTTCTTATGCTTCTATATCCTAGGTCTTCTCCTTCCAGCCAGATGGTATAATATGGACTAGATTCATACTTTTTTCCTTAAACGACTAAAAATGTTGGATAAAATATACCTATCAGTGGTTTATAGACACTGAACACCATGGAGTATAGGACAGTGACCCTTGAAAGAGGGGAAACAAAAGATATGAGCCCTATGATTGGTCCATCTCACTACCTTTTCTGGCAAAAGGATACTTTTTCTAAGGTTGGATTAATGGAAGTATATTTACAAAGGCAAGTGAATAAATATGGCAAACTACACAGATACTAATTTTTCTGCACAAGAAAAATATCAAAATGATTTAAATTATCGAAAATTTATTTGAAATCAAATTATAGATAACAAAGGTTATAAAGACGCAGACGTAGAGAATGGACTTGAGGACACGGGGAGGGGGAAGTGTAAGCTGGGACAAAGTGAGAGAGTGGCATGGATATATATACACTACCAAATGTAAAACAGATAGCTAGTGGGAAGCAGCTGCAAAGCACAGGGAGATCAGCTCCATGCTTTGTGACCACCTAGAGGGGTGGGATAGGGAGGGTGGGAGGGAGACGCAAGAGGGAGGAGATATGGGGATATATGTATATGTATAGCTGATTCACTTTATTATAAAGCAGAAACTAACATACCATTGTAAAGCAATTATACTCCAATAAAGATGTTAATAAATAAATAAAATATCTATTGACTGTAAAAAGCACTTTTATTTATTCAACAAACATCTATTTAGTGTTCTAATTTCTAGGCCATAGGCACTAAAGGCTAAAGGCAGAACACTGAAAAGAATGGTTCATGTAATCATGGAATTTGCACATATATAACATATATATTGATGAGAACAAATTAATATGTGAATTGACAAAAGGACAAAGAATAATTAACAACAAAAGAAATAAAGTTATAAGGAATATTGTCAAAGTAGCTGGTAATCAAAATGTTTCCTTCTGCTGTTTGACACTCGAACAACTGAAAATAATCATTTTATCTAGTTTATGATTCTGTGGATTAGCTGAACAGTTCTTCTGATCTGGTTTGGATTGGTGGTCTCTGAGAGCTCTTTCATGTTTCCATGGTAATCAACTAAGATTGGCTGGTGGCTGGATGATTCTGAACAGTCTCACAGCATACGTTGGCAGTTGGCTAGGTGCCACTGGGCTGTTTCAGTTTTCTGTATGGACTCTCATCCTCCAAGAGATTAACTTAAATTAGGTTCTTTCACATGGTGACCTTAGGCATTTAAGGTCACCAAAAGAGTAAGCCTCAGTGTGTAAGCACTTTTCCAGATTGCTTGAATCATTTTGCCTAATGTTGCATTGGCCAAAGCAAGTCACATGACGAAAGACAGATCCATGAGGTAAGGAAATAAACTCTACTTCTTGATGCGAGGCCATGTACCTTCAGATTACAGGAATATGGCTAAAGAGGGAGGATTTGTGATCATTTTTTTTTACAATGAATTGAACAAAGATACTACTATAAGGATGTACTGCCATTTTTATATATTAACTTAGGAATAAAAAAGTAAAATCATTCAATGTTGTCAAGTATATGGTTAATTAAACTTCAATTATCTTTCAAACATCTTTATCATTGCATCTGGCTTTTTATAATTTTGTAATCTTTTAGATAGTGAGCTCTCTGAAAAAAAAAATTGTATTTGTTTTGCTTTCTAAATAATAGGCTCAAAATCTTGGCACGGGGTAAAGGCGCAAGTGTTTAAAAAAATAATGAATCATCCCTCAAAAATTTAAGCACAAAATTAACATATGATCCAGAATAAATGAAGATATAATGAAATAAAAATAAATAAACATACGCTCCAGAAATTCCACTCCTAGGCATGTACTCAAAGATTTTGAAAGGAAGTAAGTTAGTTTGCTCAGGCTGCCATAACAAAATATCATAGACTTATGATATCATTAGACTTATGATAGACTTATCATAGGCTTAAACAACAGAAATCTATTTGCTCACAGTTCTGGAGGCTAGAAGCCAAGATCAAGGTGCCAGCAGGGTTGATTTATTCTGAGGCCTCTCTCTTTGGCTTCTAGAAACCATGTTCTCCCTCTGTCTTCACAAGGTCTTCCCTCTGTGCCTATGTCTGTGTCCTAATCTCTTTCTCCGACAATGACACAAATTATAATGGATTAGGGTGCCACCCTCACGATCTCACAAACCTTATATACCTCTTTAAAGACCCTATCTCCAAATAAAGTCACATTCTCAGGTACTGGGGTTTGGGACTTCAACATGAATTTTGAGGAAACACAATCCAGTCCCTAACAGTAGAGATTCAAATAGATATTCTTATATCAGTGTTTATTACAGTTTTATTCATAATAGCCAAAAAGGGGAAACAGTTAAAGTGTCCAGCAAATTAATGGATAAACAAAATGTGTTATAAAACATGGATGTTTATAATAGTGTCATTTAAAATATTTCAGAAAATGGAAATAGTATAAATAACCAGCAACAAAGGAATAATGAAACTATAGTGCATCAAATCCACAAAATATTATAGTCTTTTAGAATGTAAATAGAGTACAGGTCATCTTATAATATTTTTACAGCAAAGTGAATATGCATGTACACCAGAATATAAAAATAAGAAAAACTACATACAAAATTAAAGGAAAACAAAACAGGGATGTTCTTCTTCATCTTAAAACACTGTTAAACTTTTTATTCTTTTCTGTATTAGCTAATCAAATGTGCTCAAACTGGTACAATTCTAATTAACCACCATGCACAATTGACATCAATGACTTAAATTTGCTAATCTGTAGATTTTATTTTTATTTTGGCCCATGGAGAACTCGCCAACTATAAAACAGAAAAGCAAAACAAAACACATTTAAAAAGAAAGGACTTTATTGCTTTGAACTGATTATGTAATGGTAAGGATAAGGATTTTCATTTCTCAGGAAGCATTATCTCCTATGTGTTATCCTATGTGTCTCCTATGTGTTATGTATTATCTCCTATAGCTATCCAGTGTTATGGTCTCTAAGAAAAAATACTGATAAGGATTAAAAAAGATAAAAAATCCCAAGATTCTCTTTTTTTCATGGCTAAGAATATTAAATTTTCAGTTTCATTGGATGAATAAATACTAGCAATTCATATGCAACACAGCAAGAAGATTTACCTTGTAATGACTAAGTCAGAGTGAAAGATATAGTGCATTGAACAATCAGTGACTTGTTCAAAATGCAAGTTATTTGGAATAATGTTGCTGAAATATCAGAGATCTGTTAAGTCAAACTAAAGAAAGAGCAAACGGAGGAAGCTAGAAATAACAATATCAACTTCCATAAAGTAAAACCACTATTCACAAGTCACATAAATAAACAATTGTTTTTAATGAGGCTGTTTACAGTAACAGCCAATACTAAAAGCAGCTGGGGCTTTCTTTTTCCCTTTACGCACATTATTTGACCACCATTATAAACTCTTAAATTACAAGGTCTTTTGTTAAGGTACCAGTTCAACTTCGAATTTTTAAAAATATATCCAAACCAAAAATTCTCTACTTAAATATCACTGCCTAGATGTTTTAATCTACTTTTTCTTTTGTTCTTCTTTTCTATCAGTCCTTTATATGAGACAGCAAATTACCCAGTTCCTTCAGTACCTCTCTGAGGTTAACATCATTTTATATTCATTAGACCAATAGGTCAAATGAGGCACAGAAAGGTTAAGTGATGTCTACTTAAGTGGTTTCAGGCTTTCGACCAACTGAGTTATGGATGAAGCTTGAAACTTGGTCCTTTGGTGTCTTTTGTTCTAATCAGCTGACAGTATGTAAATATTCTTAATTAAGTTTCCATGATGACATGAAACAACAGTTATGTTACCCACATTAATATCATGATTTCTGACAGAATAATCACAGCCTATTTAGTGTCATTGTGAGACATCATTAGGAGCATTTCTATTTATAACTTGCACACATATATAGCAAGGTTAATTTCTCTAGTCATGTGACTTATCTCAGGGCAGATTGGACCAGTTTTCCTGAGTTTCATAAAATCTCTAAAGCTTACATTTATTTGGCCATTGATTTTACATCATGAAATGGTTCACGCTACTTTAATCTAAATCAACACTAATGCTCTCGGTTCTATAGATAGAGGTCTTGAAGCATCTTCTCTAACTTCTAAATATAGGAGTGCTTCAGGTTCCACTCTTGCTGCTTCTTCTCTTCTCTATCCACACTCCCCATCTGCACTGTTTTATCTAACCCCATGACTTTAAATACTATTCATGGTTGATAGATTCCAAATTTATTTCTTCAATTTCTACTTTTATCACCAAACTTATATATGAAAATGCTAATTTTAATTACTCTTAGATATCTAATAATTACTTCAAAAATAACATATACTAAATGGAACTCTTGGCTTTCTCTTCCACGGTTCATCTTATACCATGAGCCAGGCACTGTAGCTAATGATCCTTTCAACAGAAGCAGAATGTAGCTATGAAAATATTAAAGTGATTATTAGACATTCAGTTCAGTAAACTACCTTAAGGTAAGAATAGATAGAGATTAGACTAAGACTGAGAAATCTGAAGAACACTACCATTGCGTGGGATTGTGTAAGCTTCACTAGAGACCAACAGAAAGAGAGAGCAAAGAGACAGACAGTTTCCTCTAATAGCACATAATGTAAGACAGATCTTAATTGACTTACACAATCAAACAGTTAAAGGAAATGGAAAAAAAGTAAAAAATAATCTTTTGAAAATATTTTCAAGTTGGGAAGAAAGTAACCTCAGACAAAACAAATGAAAATTGGAATTAGGGTAGTAAGAAAACTTCAAAAATCACCTTTTCCATTTGGTATCTGACAAACCTTGATGACCTTATGTGTTTATTTGTTTAGAGTTCATGAGGTTTTGGAACAAGGAGATAAAAATTAGCATATTTTACATTCAAGTTATCAAGTAGGAAAACTTTTCCAAAATGCAAAACATCATCATATCGACAACACCTTCTCCTAGATATAAACCTTCTGCCAAAAATGAAACTTGTGTCTTAACAATGGTATGAAAGGTGTGAAATGTATCTCCCTTGAAAATTAATAACTTGAAGCCTATTACTATGTAAGTTAGGAGTTGAAGTCATGCCACCTATGTATTCTGAAAATCACTGTGGAAATTATGATCATGGTCTTGCACTGGAAAAACTCTCAAGCATTAGGCAGATAAAAGCACAACTTGCCTCTGGAAAATCAGCTTTAACCCTTAGATAAAAGTCTTGGTAACATGTATGCAATGTAAATAATAATGATAATAATAATAATACATAGAAAAATATACTGCAAATGAAAGCAAGAAGAATCAGACAAATGAATGCTTCAATATTGGCCTTATCTTTCACAGATAATAAAAATGAAATCCTACGTTTCATGATATAAAAAGAAAGCTTGAAGAAAGGAAAAAAGAAAAGAAAATGCAAACCACCAAGAAGATTTAAAAAGCACAAAATTGAGAAATGGAAGATGTGATATTGAAAGTAAAAATTAAACAGATATGTTTTTCACTATATTATATATACCAGAAGACAGAATTATTAAAGCTGGAAGAAAGGTTCAAATATTTTATCCTAAATGGATGGTAAAAGAGATAGAATGCAGAAAAGAAAAATTAAGAAAAACGCTTCTTAGTGTCAGAAAGTCAAAGAATATGATTTTGTAAATGTTAGGGTAAACCATATGAATATGCCATTGCAGAGGGGGCAAAATGACTGAATATCAAGGAGGTTTTTATAGCTAACCCTATAGGAAAACCCAAGTAAAGCACTAATTAGTTATTTTGCATTAGTAAGTGAAATTAGCAAGATTGTTGGATACAAATCATTATGTAACAGACAACTGTATACCTATAAACTAGCAATAGTCTGTGCAAGATTGTAATCAAATAAGTTATCATGTACAAATGGAAACAACAACAACACATACCTGAGGATAAACTTATACTAAAAGGAACAGCTTTTTAATGGAGAAATATATTAAAATTTATTGAAAAGCATTAATGAATTTCAAGATAAATGGAAGGGCAAAGTTTCTAAACTGATCTTTTCTCCATATCTATCTCACTTATACACACACATACATAAACACACACACATATGTAAGCACACACACACACACACATACACACTCACCACATTAACATTAAAGGGTGAGAAAATACTTTTGTCCTTTTACACCAATCTAGTCCCTTTGTCCCCACTTAAAAGGATATAGGCTGACTGCTTTAAATAATTAGATATTAGGTTCTTATACATTGAAGTTTACAGAAACTGGATTTTCTAAAGATAGGTTTTTGATAGAAAATTTTAACAAAATAAGGATAAGCTGGTACAGCCACTATGGAGAAAAGTATGGAGGTTCCTTAATAAACTAAAAATAGAGCTACCATATGATCCTGCAATCCCTCCCCTGGGCATATATCCAGAGAAAAACATGGTCTGAAAGGATACATGCACCCCAATGTTCATTACAGCATTGTTTACAATAACCAAGACATGGAAGGAACTTAAATGTCCATCGACAGAGGAATGGATAAAGAAGATGTGGTACATATATGCAATGGAATATTAGTCAGCCATTAAAAAGAATGAAATAATGCCATTGCAGCAACATGGACGGACCTAGAGACTGTCATACTGAGTGAAGTAAATCAGACAGAGAAAGACAAATATTGTATGATATGGCTTATATGCAGAATCTAAAAAGAAATGATACAAGTGAACTTATTTACAAAATAGAAACAGACTCACAGACTTAGAGAATGAACTTATGGTTACCGGGGGAAAGGGATAGTTAGGGAGCTTGGGATTGACATGTACACACTGCTATATTTAAAATGGATAACCAACAATGACGTACTGTATAGCACAGGGAACTCTGCTCAGTATTATGTAACAACCTAAATGGGAAAACAATATGAAAAAGAATAGATACATGTATATGTATAACAATCACTTTGCTGTATACCTGAAACTATCACAACATTGTTAATTGACTATACTCCAATATAAAATAAAAAGTTAAGAAAAAGAATAAGCATATGGAGAAAATAATTTAAAAATTATTCAGAGTATACTTGTTCATACATTATAGATATATATATACACCATGTGTTCTGAAAAATAGTTGATGATAGAATAAAATATTTTAAAATTTTCTTCTTAGGAATACCCAAGATATACGGCAGCTGTATTTAGTAAGTTGCTAAAATTTTCTTCTTTTAAATGTGTTATTTTCTGAAAGGGGTAAAAATAATCTTAATAGCATGTCTCTCAACTTTTGAATTTAACATAATTTAGTTGTTAAAAAAATAGTAATCTCGGGCTTCCCTGGTGGCGCAATGGTTGAGAGTCTGCCTGCCGATGCAGGGGACACGGGTTCGTGCCCTGGTCCGGGAAGATCCCACATGCTGTGGAGCAGCTAGGCCCGTGAGCCATGGCCGCTGAGCCTGCGCGTCCGGAGCCTGTGCTCCGCAACGGGAGAGGCCACAACAGTGAGAGGCCCGCGTACCACACACACACAAAAAAAATAGTAATCTCTTGTTAATGGGTTACCCCCAGTTGTAAGTAATGCTTGGATTTAGTTTTGACAGCCAAAAATCTGATAGGAGAAATTTATAAGCATCTGCATGATTGACTTTGTGCCATCATTTTAAAATATGGCTCACTTACAAGCTTAGAGTTTTGTCTAGATATTCCCTATCAGAGTGTGCAATTCAAACAGACATAGCATCTCTGATGAGGCACAAGGCAAAATCTGGGGTTCCATTATTTGAGCACTTAACCCGCTATAAAATATAATTCAAACAGTCAGCTCTCTCTGTGAACCTACTTATTGCAGTTGAAGGATTGTCCACAACCCTTACCTGCTTCTTCAGCTCCTTTTAAATAAGATTCAATGTTTTCTGTACAGTGTTTTTTAACCATGAAATTCTACTTGAACAAAATACAGATGTAAAGTATAGTCATCCCTTGGGATCTACGGGGCATTGGTTCCAGGACCCCCCCCCATGGATACCAAAGTCCACAAATGCTCAAGTCCTTCTATAAAAAGGCATAGTATTTACATATAACCTAAGAACATCCTGTTATATACTTTAAATCATCTCTAGATTACTTATATAACCTAACATACAGTAAATGCTATGTAAACATTTGCCTGGGTGAGGCAAATTCAAATTCTGTTTTAGGAACTTTCTGGATTTTGTTTCAAATATTTTTAACCTGCAATTGGTTGAATCTGTGGATGCAGAACGCATGAATACAGAGGACTCACTGTATTATGTGAAACTCTATAAGAAGTTTCCTGGAAAATGGTAACAGAATAAAATAAATGAAGGTGAAATCAGTAACTCTCCCTACCTCATGTGTGTGACACCTCCTTCAGAAGTAAGTTACACAGAGCCCATGGCTAGGCAGCCAATTGTGGCTGAAGCTTGTCATGCCCTTTAGGTACAAAGAGATACAGTTGCTGAAAAAGTTTAATTTAGCTAGTCTCAAGGTTGAAAAATTCATATAAATGATCCTTGTTTGGTTTCTCCTAATAACTCCAAAAACATAAAATGAAAGAAAAGAAAAATGTGCCGTTTGGTCAGAACCAATCTCAAATTTCTATATAAACTCCAAATAAGATAGACAAAATAAAATGCCACTTCAAATCATAATTCATTTTTCTTTATATTGAGATTTTCCAGAGTGGCACTATTGACATTTTGGATTGGATAATTCTTTGCTGTAGGGGCTGTCTCGTGCATTGTAAATGTTTACCAGTGTTCCTGGTCTCAATGACTCACTGCATGTTAGTAGCGTACTCCCAGATCCAGTGGTAACAATCAAAACTGACTATACAGATATGACCAAGTGTCAGGTGGAGCAAAATGCCCTCCCTTGAGAACCACTGGTCTGTAATAAAGCCCATAATATGGATTTTTCTTTCTTTTCACAATATGGTAGTTCTGACATAATCTGGGGATTGTGGCTATACATTTAGATAAGCAATTAGGAGTTTTCTGGTTTTATAAAGAAACCTGTCTGTAGGTCTACTATGCACTGAATGTTTGTGTTCCCTCCAAATTCCTATGTTGAAGCCCTGATCCTCCAAATGGGATTTGGAAGTGGGGTCTTTGGGAAGTAATTTGGTTTAGATATGTCATGTGGGTGGAGCCCCCATAATGAAATCGGTACCCTTACAAGAAGAGGAAAAGACTAGAGTCCTCTGTCTACAATGTGAGGACACAGAATGAAGCTGGCCAGCAGCAAACTAGGAAGTAGGCTCTCACCAGACACCAAATTCAGGTGACACCTTGACCTTTAACTTCCCTGTCTCCAGAATTGTGAGAAATAAATGTTTGCTGTTTAAGCTACCCAGTCTATAGTGTTGATATTTTGTTGTATCAGCCCAGACTAAGATATGTCTTATTACTTAAAACATAGAAAAAATGTCACAGCTATAGGCTTTATTTCAGAATGACATTACAGTTTATGATCAATGATATAGATCATAGTATAATGAAATGTCAGTCAAGTTAATGATTTTGCACTACTGATTTAACAACCAATAAAATTTCTACATCTAAATCAAATTTGCACTAATTAATACTGATCATAAAGTTGGTCCATAATATTGACCATGTTTTTACTATTCTGTTGTGAAACATTTAAAGACAGAATAAGAGACAGTAAAAATTCTTTTCTACCATAAAAGTATTAAAATTTCAGGTCTTAAATGTATATACTCCTGATTTTTTAAAATGACTCTCTAATTAGAAATAGAAATATTCCTATAGCATGTAAATAAATACATCTCAAATCAACAGCAAATATCTAATTTACTATGAAACAGTAAAGTCATTATTATTACACTAAGGAGAATAAAGATGCTTCATTATATATATTCACTTACTCTTGTCCTCAGAAGTCTTAATAGTGAAATAAGAAACATGAAACTAAGATAACAAGAATAGATGAAAAATAATGGAAACTTAGAACAACTAAAAAAAGACCAGACTTACGTAGTAAGTTTAGAAAGATGGCTACAATTTAAATATATGAAAATCAATCTGTTTTCTTTATATTAACATTACTCAACTTGAACACATAATAAAAACCTACATTCACTTGAACACATAATGGCAAACAAAATATAAACCAACGAGAAATAAAGATAAAAAGAAATATATTGGTCTTTAAGAAAATAAACAATAAAATTTCTGAGTTATAGAAGAAAAAACATTTTTAAAGCAAAGAAAGAGATAATCTTCATGATGGGAAAACTGAATAATCTGAGAATTATATTACGATAGTAGCTAGTACCTATTGGATACCTGATACATGGTATACATTATAAATATTTTACATAAATTTTTTCAAAAATGTTTACAAATATTCTATGATGTTGTTACTATGATGGAATCCAAGTTGGAAGAATAAAACCTCTAAAATCACTAGGTAAAGGAACCAATCTATGAAATTAAGTGGAGTCTAAGCTCCTAGACACTCCTTTAGTGTTTTCCTGTTAGTTTTGAATCATAAGATTTTGGAAAAGAAGCAGCTTTTACTAATTCTGTCATAACAAGATATAGTTACTTTCACTTAATATATTTATTTCCACTTAATCTGAAAATGATTATAATTCTATAATCAATATATGTTGAGAGTTTAATATGGCATGAACTGTTCTGAGTTTTGGAGATATTTAAAAAATAGTGTTGGGGTCTGCTTTTTCCTGAACATATAATGGTTGTCTTAGGACCAATTTATTATATAAATATATATAACGTATATAATTTGTATAATTAAATGTATAACACTTAATTAACCACAAACCTAATATAATTAGGAAAACAAGCTGAATTAAAGGCAAATATCTAATATTTGTATCTAATATTTGTATAAGATAGTATGAGATTGAAAACTTCATTTATATATTTCAACTTTTAAAAATACTTTAATTCTTATTTGATGTGATTTCAACTATAATATATAGCCATAAATATATCAAATACATGCTCCTGTCACTGATTCTTAAAAATAATCATATACTATTTGCAATTACAACTGTTTTTCTAAATTGAAAGATTAAAACAGAAAATTAGAAATTAAACAAAACTTGTGGAGAAGCTTGAATAGTTCTATAGTGACAGGTAAGAAAAAAATTATTGGCTTATGTTTACATTTTTATTTAATCTGCTTTTTTTACCCTGTGCTCATAATATATACTAGAAAAAGGGGGTATTTAATACAGCAGTAATTATGTAAGAAAACATCAGGAAATAGGCTCTTCAAGGAATATTAATTTTCACTTTAGCTTGAGAATTGCCTGAGGTACATATGAAATCTTTTTTGCCTTATATCTTACAGTGGTCCTGAGGAATAGTTTGTTGAATTTAAATATAACATTATTTGTGTCGTTGCTACAAATGGATTAAAAGAACGTTGCTTTAATTAGTTTGGAAGATATGTCTCTAAACTAAAGCCAATGTTTTACATAATTAAAATAACAATATGCTAATATACCTACTATTATAACACTTTAAAATTTATACAAATTTAACACTTCAAAATTTATACAAAGTAAAGTTTCATAAGTGGAGACCTATCAATCAGGACTTTAAAAGTTGCGGCAATTTTTTACTAAAATGATAATTAAAAATTTAACCAAAGTTAGAGACCAAATGATAATAGGGATAGAACTTGCCTTCCTGTGTCATTTTTATTGTCTACAATTGGTACCAGTCAAGATCCCAGCAGAGTGTGTTCTGATGAACAATTCAAAGGAGCACTGTTGCCATTTTCAGCCCATTAAATACAAGATTAGAATAGGAAGACATAATAATGTGAACCCTGATATTTAAAGTGTGGTTTTCTTCTTATAATTCAATCTAATTGCATTCTTCCTTGGATGGTCAAAACAAATTCTGTGTTCTTCTAGAAGTCCACCTGCCTGCCTCTGAACAGGCACTAATAAGTAAACTTCAGTGATAGAAACAGGTAATGGGCTCTTTCTTGTGAGGTCAGTGCTTTCAATTTTGGTCACTGAGTCATACTGCCATGAGAAAGCAATTGTTACATTTTTCTCTCTGTATTGTTGTTTCCCATCAAATGGAAAAGAAAACTTTTCAATTATCTTGGTAGAAATCATATTATGGTATTTATCTGCTGTAACTCCCAAGAAAATTTGACTGAATTTTTTTATAAATCACGAAGAAATAGCTTCAAGTTTGGTGTTAAATGAAAAAAACCAAAACTTCCCAAACTGAAAGGAAGGAACAGAAAGAGATAGAGACAGAGAGATAGGGACAAAAGAGAGACAGAGAGAGAAAGAAGCTTAATAAAACACAAAAATTGTGATTTTGAGAGAACAGATTTCCCTTCTTTCCATACTTTTGTGTAAGACCATTAGCAAAAGTGAAAAATATGTAATGGATTAGCCAGCAATTATTAATTCATGATAAACAACAGAAGTTGAAAAATTTAATTTAATTATGTTTGTAATTATGAAAACATAAGCAGGTAAAATTTATTGTCAACTTGAGTGTGGAATAACTTTGTAATTGACAGTACTTTAGAGCTAGTTTTAATTCTAGAGATATTTGAAAACAATATTTGTCTCCTATTTCTAAGGTTGCTTGCCCATGACAAATTTGGCTGTGATAAATTCATTTTTAAATGTAGATTTCCAAGATTTGTAAAGGAAACAGTACTGGAAATATTTCTTATTTTTTAAGCTTGAATATGAGCAGGCAGATCAGGGAGTATATCAAACAATGGATCTTGATATATCTGATTCTAAAGAAGACAAAGTTCATTTCTGTAATGAAATTCCTATTATTATTCTCACTTTACATATGTGGAGTGCAAAGCAGAGGGAGATTAAATAATTTCACCGTGGTTGCACAACTAGTAAGCGATGGTTCTGATTTAGACAAAATCAATCTGTTTCCAAACTCTGTGCTTTTGACCATTACACTATGCTGTCCTACATTTTGCAAGTAGGATTTTGAGAACTAAGAAATCAAGTTATTTATCAAAGTAAGAAAGTGACTTATTTATTTGGTGCAAAAAGTAAGCAATTCTGACTCCCCATTATGCATGCATACATACCAAATATTTGGCCAAATGGTCAACTGTCACTGTTTCAGTATTGTATATGTGTCACGTATATGCTAACTCTCATCAAACATTTCTTTCTCATAATGATTTTAATGACAATCAAGAAATATTTTAACAATAATTTAAGTTTATTTAGCACATTCTTTATGAGGGATGGAAAGTTGACAGAAAAATAGACATCAATCTTACTCCATGTATTTAGCAACTGTGGAAGCAGACTAGATTCCTGGAAATATGTGACAAGGAAATACCTGACAAGCAGACTAGATTCCTGGAAATACCTGACAAAACTTAGGTTCAGATCATACTTATATGTCAGTTGAAACTGGAACTGTCACCAGAAAATGGTTTTTATTTTGCCTATTTGACAAGAGATGAGATTTGGTTTTACTTTATTGAAGTTCTAACTTGCCAAATTAAACAATGTAATTTTGTTCTCCTAATGCAATTACGCTTCCCCACAAGACAATGTCTTTATGGAGCTGTTCACCTCTCGGCGGGGTGGAGGGGGGAATAATACCAGTTTAAGAGAGTTTTATTTTAGAAACCATCACTTTTAGTCTAAATACTACAGTAAACACCACTGATAAATGCGTTGCAGTTTGCAATTATTCCTATTTCCAAATGATAAATGTGATTTTTAAAAAGAGGTGATGGAGCAACATTTATAAAGTCTATGCATCTTCCTGATTCTAATGCACCCCCCAAATGATTCCATAATCTGAGCCCAAATCCTGCTCTTTTCACTTCACCTGCCTGTCAATTGTCAGTTTAAGGGAATCAGCTATATACATATATATATATATTTTTTTCTATTCCTCCTACGAAAAACGATGGAAATTTTCACATGACAGTTAATAATTGCAGAAGTTCCACAGGGACTAATATTCAATGTGCTAGTTGAAGCATGAATGTCTGGATACAATTATTGAAGTCATTTCCCAGTGCACTGCAGGTATCCTCTAACGATGAGGGGTGAATAGATTTATTTACTGCTCTCATCCAAAACTTCAGTTTGATGAATAAACCAGTTTGCATCCATGTGAATCTCTCGAGCATGTTAGTTTCAGCCTCTGCCTATTCCACTGTCTAAAAATAGAGAAGAAATTCTCTTTCCCCTTCCCTTCATCTGGACACTAAGGTCTTTCACAGTGTAATACTTCCATTAGATGCATATTCATTATTGTTTGATATCAGTACAAGAAATCAAAGAAATGCCCCATATATCCTAATTTATTTGAATAATATAATTAAAAATCAGATTAAGTTAATACGAACAAGAGAAACTTGATAGATGGAGATTTTCAAGGTCACAATCTGATGTCAATTAGTTCAAGCTATGGATCTGGGGGTGGGGTACAGATGAAGAGTACAAAAAAAAAAAAATAGAACATGTTGTGCTTCTCTTTCATTCCTTTGGGTGAACAAGCATTCCAAATATGCTAGGTGTTATTGTGATTCCAAGTCATCTCATGAATTTCAAAAAAAAAGACTGAAAATAAAATATATACTGTAGTAACTCATCTCTTTCAGAAAGTGTGTTGGTATGTGAGGCAAAACCCATGTAAAACCAAACAAAGCCAACAACAACAAAAAAAGACAAAGGTATTCTAACCCAAGCTGTAACATAACGATACAATTTAGAGTACAGAAACTAATAGAGTACAGAAACAGAATTAGCATGCTTTTAAAACTATATATTACATGTTATTCTTGATTCATTTTCTTTAATGTAATGAGGCAATAACCCACTTTCCTTCACTTCCTTCTGGATCATTCCTTCCTAGAAAACAATTGCTAAATATGCCTAGGCTTCACAAAATATTAAAAGCAATTGGATTTTTTATTAAAAATTGATATAGATTACAGCTGTCTCCAGTTTAGTTTAGCACTGGACACTGAGAGTAACTTAATGGCTTCTACTGTATGAGAATTCAGAGTTCCAAAGAGCTACATTCTTCTCCAAAAAGGATGAAAATTAAATTTTCTATTTCCCCTCTATCAATTGTGTAAGCTTTGAAGTAATCTCAAATCTCATTTCATCAATTTCCTACCTTTTCTCTCTGCCTCCACTGGTTATTTTTATTATTTCCACCATGACTTTTGCTGAGATCATTTATTTTCCTAGTTTTTGGTTTTGTTAGGAGGCAGATCTGTATCAGTATTAGGAGTTGGTATGGTGTTTGGGAGAGTACTGAGTGATAGTAAAAATACCTGGCTTCTAGTCATGGCACTGGTCCCTCAAACTCAGTTGTCAGAACTCCATCTAGTACACCTGCTATATTCCAAGCACCTGGTATCATTCATGGAACACAGTTAACTGCTCAACAAATATTTGAAGGGATGAAGGAGAAAAGAAAGCAGTTGGATCTAAGGAAGTAATTTAATTCTTTTCACAAATTCATTCTAGTTGAGAAGAAAGGGAATGACAAAAAAATATATAGACAAGTAAGTTAAGAGTAAAAGTAATATGTACTAAGAAAGTAAATTAGGAATTAAGGCACACTAAATAGGACAGACGACAACATAATAGGGAAGCAAGGTAGGCCTCCGTTTGCTGGGGACATGTAAGTAACCTGCCCCATGGCCTGTTATATCTGTTTAAATGTCAGTAAGACACTCAGATCATCCAACACTGAACCCCTGCTCTCTCTCTCATACTACATACTCAGATATATCCTTCCTCCTATTTTAGCTATCTTAGGAAATAGCTCTTTCGTTCATACAGTTAAGGTAACTAGAAACTAAAGAGTCATCACTGCCATCTCATTCTTTCAACTAACATAGCCAGTCTATCACAAAGTACTAATGATTTTGCTTTCTATTATCTCCCAGTATTCATTTCCTTAAATCTCCATCTTCACGACTACCTATATCAGTGTTTAGAAATTCATCTACATTAAAAAAATTCTTTTTTGAATCCACCTTGGTCCTCTTCTAATGCATCACCCTCGTAGCAGCCAAATATTTTTAAAAGTTAATTTTATAATACCAGCTTCCTAACTTAGAACTTTCAGTGCCTTTCAATTTCTCCTCATATAAAGAAAAAGAAATCTCTTTGGTGCCGCTGTAAAGAATCATCATTCTACTCTCTGCTTCTATGATATCTTAAATAAGTGGAATCATGCGGTTTTTGTTTTTCTGTGACTGGCTAAGAGTGGCCATCAGAAGGTGGGTCTCTTAACTAAGCTCATTTCTGCAGAGATTAAGATGCTCAGGCTTCTAAAGGAAAGACATTTGTCTATTCTCTTTGCACAGCTCATTTGGTGTCCACACGTATTCCAAAGGCATTTCCCCTTTGGAAGATGGGGTGGCAATGTAGACAAATCTCTAGCCCCAAAGCTAGTAATGCTTCTTTTTAAAGGTGGCAATTAAAAAAGGGGAAGAAAGTGAGTCATTGAGGAATTTAGGATAATTTTAAGGCTTATTTTCTTTGACTTCAAGCCAAGTAAGAATCACTCCTGAATTTTTTCACATGTTCCTAAAAATGGTTATCTAACACAGTGTAATAACCATATTACAGACAGGCCTGAACTGAGATACATATGGCCATATATTTAAAAAAATAAACAGAAGGAAAAATAAGCTAACAGGAGGTAATTTAGTAGGCCATTAGGATGGAATGGGAGTCATATCATGATTAAAATTTTCAGTGTCCACATCCCACACTCTTACATGGACAAACAAAACACAAAATAAATATGCACATTAATGTATTTAAAAAGTATTAGGAGTATATGTAAGTCACTTGAGAAGAGGTAATATAGCTAATCTTTGCTGATGCTTAATAATTGTGAATGTATCAATGAAAATATATTTGTTTATGTACATGGATGATGAATAAATAGAAGACATTTTCTTCTTTATAAAAAAATGAAGAACCTTCTTTTTAAATAGTTATATGTAAATTTCAGGACACAGTATGTTAAAATACTTATTCAAATGAAATATGTAGATAATTTCACTTAGGTGACATGGGTTCTATTTTTGTTCGATTGGCTTGTATACTGCAACTAGTGCTTTTTCCTAGCTTTGAAACCATAACTTGAAACTATTTAGGACCTTAGAAAATTTTCCTTAGATAAAGATCAATCAACTTAGAGAATATGAACTGTTATTCTAATTATTATTACTTAAGTGATTTATTATTTGTATTATATTTCAAATTTCCTAAGGATTAGATGTAACATTGTACAGAATTTATTTAAATCAAACAATGGTAGAAGTTCAGCAGAAGGTTAGCCAGATCTAGTAATTTGCAATAAGAAATATGAAAAAGCCCAAGAAAAGTTGGAAAGTATGTACATTAAGTAAAAAGGAACTATAATGAGAGCTTTAAGTCCTTCAGGAGAATTTTAAAAGTTGTTAATAGAAAGGAGAAGAAAGAAAATGGTTTTCATATTAGAATACTGAGAGAACTTTGGGAAAATTTCTATTCCTAAGGCAGTTTTCATACAGCATCAGATGGTGCCCTCGACAAAGACTGACATCCAAAATGAGAAAGTTACAGAGCAAGCAGAGGAATTCAAGTCCAATAAATCACCAGGACCATATGGTATATATCTAAGATTTCTGAAGGAAATAAGTGTGAAATAGCATAAATACAGGGGAAAAAAATAGTGTGAAGTATGGCCTTAATGGTAGTATCTGCTTTTAAAGATTGGAAGATTACTAACCTAGTATGTAGAAAATAAAGGGAAAATTTTAAGTGTTAAGTAAATAATTTAATATGTTCTGTCTGTATTAACCAGTTATGTTGGATAATCTTTCTAATAATATTTAATCTAATAATATTTCTGTATTATTCTTTATCTTTTCTGGATTCTGTTTATCATCAAGCTTTCTGCCATCTGTCTCTCTCTCTTATCTTGGCTATTCTTCCAGCCATACATTGTGTTTGTGCTGTCTAGGGCAAAAACAGGTTAATTAGTTGTGCTTTCACAATGATCCTTCCTCATAAAATTCACAGGTTTTCTTTTCTCCTGTGGTTGTTTTGTTGTTGCTTTATTTTTTTTTTTTCTTTTTTCAAGTGATAGTAAATTGGAATACATTTGATTTCACACAGAGCTGGTATTGCTCCATTTTGTTTTTTCAGCCATTAGCTCATTCTGTTACATGGCTTTGCAATTCAGTTAGGACTCAAAACATCTATTAATCTGCAATTTGAAAAAGTGAAAACTCAAATGAATTTGTTTACTTTTTGTGATGTATTAGATACCTACAGAAAAGTGCACTAATCATAAGTATATGATCTCAATAAATTTTTACACATACATGCAGTAATGTAATCTACAGCTAAATCATCATTAAGAACATTGCAGCCCTCAAGAAGTTTCCCTTTACACTCTGCCAATCAATATTACTCCAAAGCAACCACTATTCTAAATTATAATACCATCAATTAGTATTGTCTATTTTTAAACTTCAAATACATGAAATCATACCAAATATTTTCTGGCTTCTTTTGCTCCAAATAATGTCTCTGAGATTCATCAATGCTGTAGTGTCTATCCATAGACTAATCTTATTCTATTTCTATGTATAATTTCATTTTATAATATACCATATTTTATTTATCCACTAATCTATTGACAGAATTTTCAGCTAATTCCATTTTTGCCTCTTAAGTGTAAAGCTGTAATAAATATACTTGTACTTATGTCTTTTGCTGAACATATGCACTGTTTTCACTTGATCATAAACTTGAGTAAAATTGTTAGTCATAGAGCAAGTATTTAATCAAATATAGTAAATAATGCCAAACTGTTGATACACTTAATACTCAAGTAACAATATATATGAGAATTCAATGGCTTCACATGTTCACAAACGTTTGGTATCATCAGTCTTTCCATGTTTAGCTATTGGGTGAGTAGGTAAGGGATGCCCATTGTGGTATTAATTTGCATTTCACTGTGGAGTAATAACATTAACACATTTTATAATGTTTATTGGCTATTTGAATATTGTCTCTTTCAAAGCATCTATTGATTTTTTGGTTCATTAAAAAACTAGGTCTTTCATCTTTCTCTGATTTCTAGGAAATATTTATATATTCTGGATTTGAGTCCTTTGTTGAATTTATCATCTATCTATCCATTTATTTATCTATAGATGGATGTAATAAATTTTACTGAAGTTCAGAGAAGTTTGTTTTGTGCTTGTGCTTTTGGAATCCTGTTTTAAAAATCTTTGCCTACATCAAGTTCATGTAGATATTTTCCTATAATTTAATCCAAATGCTTTATTGTTTTACATTTCACACTTAGATATATGATTCTTAAGTATATTTGATGTACAGTTTGAGGAAAAGGGTTAATGTTTATGGCTCCTCCTAATGTTAATGTCAAATGGCTCCTTTATCATTTATTGAAAATACCATTTTTCCTCACTGAATTTCACTGACATCTTTGTGGTAATTCAAATTGAATTGAATTTTCTATAATATTCCATTATTCAATCACCTATCCTTTGCCACCGAAAGGAATTTAAGTCCATGGCCCATAACCTCTTGTGGTTCTACAAGACCTTTCTAACTATTCTACTGGAGTTTCCAAAGATTACTCGGAAAACAAAACACACACACACACACACACACACACACATACACACACTGAGAGAAAGACTGAGAAAAAAGGAAAGCTTAATTCACTCATGGGAATGCATTTGCCAGATTATATCAACCATATGGAAGAAAAGTAAAAATGTGCCATCCATATTGCCACCAGAGTCATCTTTATAAAGCATGTATCACATAATAATAGTCCTCTGATCAAACATCTTCTGTGTTTTCCATTGTACTTGGCCCAACATTTAATCATATTGTGGTCTGTGATAAACCCCCCAGTCTCATCTCAAACCACTTTCCTATGGCTATCAATGCTGTATCCACACTAGCTTGTTTTTTTTTTTTTATCAAACAAGGCAAGTTTTTGTGTTCACATTTCACTTGGAAAGCTGATGCCCAGGTTTGTGCTCTGCTCAATCAGTTTCATCATTCTGATCTCAAAGTACATTTCCAGTTCAGAGATACATTGGTTCACCAAATCTAAAATGTCCTACCCTCACATCTACCAGCTCCACCCCACCTCACCCACCCCAAAGTCTTTCTATTATATTTTTCCATTTTATTTTATTAAAGAATTTGTCAACTCCTGACAGAATCTCGTTTATATATCCAATGTATCTGTACATATATATTTTTATTATTGTCTAGCTCTTTTCTACTCATTCATGCATTTGTATAAATTATATTTTAGTATGTTTAGTATATTTACTATGTTAATATTTCTTGTAGTCCTATTTATTGTCGATTTATGTCTTTATTCAGGCCCAAAAAAATGCAATCATAAGCAATAACGTATTGAATACTATCCGATTGACATTTTTCAATTAAAAACATGTCTTTTTATTCTAATATACATTGAGAGAGAAAAAGTAAATCAAATATAGAGACTTTCTAATCATTTTAGGCTTAGGCTGACTATTAAGAAAACTTTGGAGTCTTTCTACCTAGACACTAGACACTTTAAAATAATATAGGAAAGTATTAATCCAGAACGTTTAAATCTTATACACATGGCAAAGAACCATATAATAGCTTATGATTATTATTTTTTTACTATTTAAAAGATATGTGTGCATGTGTATACATGTGTGTGTGTGTGTGTGTGTGTGTGCATGTTTCCCTTTAGAATCTAGGTTCCTTGGGAACAATTATAGGCCATAAAAGCTGTCAAATTCTTTTTCTCCTCTCCATGCCCATCCTGTTTCTTTCTACCATGAAGTAGTCATAGGCTAATTTTTCAATAATTTTGAGGGATCTCAATGAGACTCATTTTAATTTTCATCTTTAAACATATTCAAATACCCCATTCCTTCTTAAAAATACATGGTAAAATTCTTAAAGGCCTGCTTTATAGAAAGAAGACAATATATGTGATGGAAAGAGCTTATTAATAGGATGAATAAGGAGAAACTTACCTCAGTTTCCTTCTCTATAAAAACAGAACATTAGACTCCCTCTCCAGTCAATTACTGCTCTAACATTCTATGTATTTAAAATGAATAACAAGGTACTTACTGATATTCTTCATGACTAAGTTGAACTCTCACTTTAGATTAGCAGAAACAGTCCTGGTGGTTTCAAATCTCCTTAGCAAGAAGGCTGACATTCCTCCAAAAGTAGCTGCTGCTCCTGCCTGGGATACAAATATACAATAGTGAACAAATATAGGTGTTCCCTTGACTAAAGTTCCAGCAATGTGTTCTGGAGTCAGTGACAACAGAGACACATTTTCAGCAGTGGTGGCAATCCCTGGTAGTGACGGAAATGAGTCATTTAGGTCATTAGTGATTTCTACTCTGGGAAACCGAGGTTCCTTTGGCAAAAACAGAAGACATTATAGCCAGCCAGGAAGTGAGATCTTACAAGATTGTGCAGGGGGAAACAGAGCAAGGTAAGACATATATTTCAGTGTGAAAAACTTGAGACTGATAGCAAGGAAAATGAAGCATAAGTGACTCCTAAAATGTGTAAAAAGAAACATTCTACTCTGCTGATGTCTCAAATGTGACGGCAACAGCAAAGGATATCAGCAAGGAACTGTCCTCCAGATGCGGTAAGAAAGAAAAGTCACCTAGGGCAAAGCACCATGGTAAGATAGAAGGGTTTTTATTTCTTCCATCCATATTTTTAATAACAAAGAGGTAAGCTATTTGAGTAACAGCATTTTAAAAATTGGGAAAGCTGTCTTTTAAATGGAATATTTGTATTCATCTTATCAGGTACTAGGCCTGCTATAGGGAAACTGTAAATATGACTTTTTAAGCCAAGAACTTTGAACACTGTATTTTTTGTGTTTTCCTAGCAAATGGTTAATCATTTCCTTGATGCTATAATAGAGATTTTACTAGTGAGGTTAGGAATTGCTTCAGTAACACAAGTAGAGGATAAATAATCTAATCCCAATTATGTTATATATGTTAAACAAAGTCTCCAGTGATGTTGATAAAAAAACAAAGGATTAAGGTAGCTCCAGGTCCCATTCACTCAGAAATCTCTAAATTAAGCTTGTTCCACTAATACCTTAAAATCTTCTACTAAACTTTAGCCATTTGGTCAGTGCCTCCTTTTGAAGGCTGTAGTGTCCCTTTTGGAGATTTTGCACTTTAGAAAATAATTTAAATGTAAAGGAAGGAAGAGTTTATTATTTGCTAAAGGTTGGGTATCACAAGTGAGTCTGACGTAGGGAATCACTAGAATGTTTAAATGTTTATTAAGAAATTGGTTTAAAGTGTGATTGGAGATTAATCTTTTGTCCATTGATTCATTTGAAAATATTTTCTCCCACTCTGAGGGTTGTCTTTTTGTCTTGTTTGTTGCTTCCTTTGCTTTGCAAAAGCTTTTAAGTTTCATTAGGTCCCATTTGCTTATTTTGTTTTTATTTCCATTCTTGGATCTTGCTGTGATTTATGTCAAAGAGTGTTCTTCCAATGTTTTCCTCTAAGAGTTTTATAGTGTCTGGCCTTGCATTTAGGTCTTTAATCCATTTTGAGTTTATTTTTATATATGGTGTTAGGGAGTGTTCTAATTTCATTTTTTTACATGTAGCTATCCAGTTTTCCCAGCACCAATTATTGAAGAGACTGTCTTCTCCATTGTATATCCTTGCCTCCTTTGTCATAGATTAGTTGACCATAGGTGTGTGAGTTTAGCTCTGTGACTTCTATCCTGTTCCATTGGTCTATATTTCTGTTTTTGTGCCAGTACAATATGGTCTTGATTACTGTAGCTTTGTAGTATAGTCTGAAGTCTGGGAGTCTGATTCCTCCAGCTCCGTTTTTTTCCCCCAAGATTGCTTTGGCTATTTGTGGTCTTTTGTGTCTCCATACAAATATTAAGACTTCTTTTTCTAGTTCTGTAAAAAATGCCATTGGTAATTTTATAGGGATTGCATTGAATCTGTACATTGCTTTGGATCGTATAGTAATTTTCACAGTATTGATTCTTCCAATCCAAGAATATGGTATATCTCTACATCTGTTTGTATCATCTTTAATTTCTTTCATCAGTGTCTTATAGTTTTCTGCATACAGGTCTTTTGTCTCCCTAGGTAGGTTTATTCCTAGGTATGTTATTCTTTTTGTTGCAATAGTAAATGGGAGTGTTTCCTTAATTTCTCTTTCAGATTTTTCATCATTAGTGCATAGGAATGCAAGAGGTTTCTGTGCATTAATTTTGTATCCTGCAACTTTACCAAATTCATTGATTAGCTCTAGTAGTTTTCTGGTAGCATCTTCAGGATTCTCTATGTATAGTATCATGTAATCTGCAAACAGTGACGATTTTACTTCTTCTTTTCCAATTTGGATTCCTTTTTTTTTTTTTTTTTTTTTTGCGGTACGCGGGCCTCTCACTGCTGTGGCCTCTCCCACTGCGGAGCACAGGCTCCGGACGCACAGGCTCAGTGGCCATGGCTCATGGGCCCAGCCACTCCGTGGCATGTGGGATCTTCCTGGACCGGGGCACAAACCCGTGTCCCCTGCATCAGCAGGTGGACTCTCAACCACTGCGCCACCAGGGAAGCCCCTGGATTCCTTTTATTCCTTTTTCTTCTCTGATTGCTGTGGCTAGGACTTCCAAAACTATGTTGAATAATAGTGGCAAGAGTACACATCCTTATCTTATTCCTGATCTTAGAAGAAATGCTTTCAGTTTTTCACCATTGAGAATGATGTTTGCTGTGGGTTTGTCGTATATGGCCTTTATTATGTTGAAGTACGTTCCCTCTATACCCACTTTCTGGAGAGTTTTTATCATAAACTGGTGTTGAATTTTGTCAAAAGCTTTTTCTGCATCTATTGAGATGATCATATGGTTTTTATTCTTCAATTTGTTAATATGATGTATCACATTGATTGATTTGCGTATACTGAAGAATCCTTGCATCCCTGGGATAATTCCCACTTGATATGCAGCTCAATATTAAAAAAACAAACAAACCAATCAAAAAATGGGCAGAAGACCTAAATAGACATTTCTCCAAAGAAGACATACAGATGGCCAAGAAGCACATGAAAAGCTGCTCAACATCACTAATTATTAGAGAAATGCTAATCAAAACTACAATGAGGTATCACCTCATACCCGTTAGAATGGGTATCATCAGAAAATCTACAAACAAAAAATGCTGGAGAGGGTGTAGAAAAAAGGGAACCCTCTTGCACTGTTGATGGGAATGTAAATTGATACAGCCACTATGGAGAACAGTATAGAGCTTCCTTAAAAACTAAAAATAGAATTAACATATGACCCAGCAATCCCACTACTGGGCATATACCGAGAGAAAACCATAATTCAAAGAGACACATGAACCCCAATGTTCATTGCAGCACTATTTACAATAGCCAGGTCACAGAAGCAACCTAAATGCCCATAGACAGATGAATGGATAAAGATGTGGTACCTATATATACAATGGAATATTACTCAGCCATAAAAAGGAATGAAATTGTGTCATTTGTAGAGACATGGATGGACCTAGAGACTATCATACAGAGTGAAGTAAGTCAGAAAGAGAAAAACAAATATCATATATTAACACATACATATAGAACCTTAAAAAATGGTAGAGATGAACCGGTTTGCAGGGCACAGATGTAGAGAACAAATGTATGGACACCAAGGGGGGAAAGTGGCAGGGAGGTTCATGATGGTGGGATGAATTGGGAGATTGGGATTGACATATATACACTAATATGTATAAAATAGATAACTAATAAGAACCTGCTGTATAAAAAATAAAATAAAATCAAAAATTCAAAAAAATAAAAATAAATAAAAGTGTGATTGGCAGAGCTGACACTGAAAATGAGTTGTTCTAGAAAAGAAAGCAAACGAGAAAAATTTAAAAATATGTATTATAACCTTGTTTAGGTGTGCTTTTTATTTTTTTACCTGTAGTTGGGAAAATCAAATATTCTTAAGCTAAATATTTTGAAAAATCAAGGACATCTAAGTTTAAAGTTTTCTTTAATGTGTCATTTATTCTCTCTAAATGTATATCTAAAGGGCATTTTCCCTTGTTACTAGTGAAAGTCAGTATAATGGAATAGAAGTAACACTATCTTAGGCTTATGTCCTTGAACTATATTAAGCAATACAGGTTATCTCTGATCCCCCATTTCTTTATCAATACACATGGGAAGACCAACTCTGCACTTAGGTGAAACTAATTTTTTGTAAAAATTTGGTAGGATGGAAGCTAGAAGTAGATAATAAATATTCTTTTTTTCTTTCTGCTTTTCTTCTTTTTGTATTTCCTAGTACAGTTAAAAGGAATAATCTTTAGAAGTAAGAAATGTTTATTAAAATGATTAATACATAAAAAACTTTAGGAAACTAGAAAAAAAGAGAAAATTAAACCCAAAATAAGTAGAAGAAAATAAGAATTAGAACAGAAATCAATGAAATTGAAAATAGGAAATCAATAGAGAAAATCAACAAAACTAAAAGCTGGTTCTTTCAATAGGCCTCTAACCAGGCTAACTATGAAATAGCACTACGAAAATCTTTGCAGAAAACGTAGGAATAAATCTTAATGATCTTGGATTTGCCAAAGGTTTCTTAGATATGACATCAGAAGCATAAATTTACAACAGAATAATAGATAAATTGTACTTCTTCAAGTTAAAAAAATGTGTGTGATTTAAAGGACTTCATTAAGAGGGTGAAAGTTGATCCAAAGAATAGAAGAAAATATTTGTATATCATATACCTGATAAGGGACTTGAATCAAGAAAATACAAGAAAAAATACACCTCAATAGTGAAAAGACAAATAACTTGATTTAAAAATGGGCAATAGATCTAAATAAAAATTTCTCCAAGGAAGATATATAGATGGCTAATAAGCACATGAAAAGATGCTAAACCTCATTAGTCATCAGAGAAATGTAAATCATAACCTCATGATTTACCACTTCCTACCCATTAGGATGACAATAATCAAAAACTCAGACAGTAACCACACTTTTTGGTTAGGGTGTGGAGAAATTGGAACCTTCATGTACTGTTGGAGAGAATGTAAAATGGCTGCACCATTTTGGAAAACATTCTGGCAGTTTCTCAAACAATTAAACATAGTTGTACCATATGATCCAGCAATTCCATTCCTGGGTTTATACCCAAGAGAAATGATAACATATATCAACACAAAACATGTACATGAATGTTTATATTAGCATTATTCATAATAGGGAACAGGTAGAAACAATCCAAATTCCATTAATTGATGAACGGATAAACAAACTGTGGTATCTCCATACAATGGCCTATTATTCAGCCACAAAGAGAAATAAAATACTGATGCATATTGATACACAGATGAACCTTGAAAATATGCTAAGTAAAAGAAGTTGGTCACAAAAGACCACATATCATATGGTTCCTTTTGTATGAAATGTTCAGAACAAAGAAACCTATGGAGACAAAAAATGGATTAGGGGTTGTTTAGTGGTGGGAGGGGAATAATAGGATAGGAGGTTAGTAGATAAAGCGCAGAGCGTTTCTGTTTGAGGTGGTAAAAATGGTCTAAATTTGTGGTAAATGTTGCACATATCTGTGAGTATACTAAAAAAGCACTGAATTTTACACTTTAAATGAGTGAATTATATGGTATGTAAATTATAGCTCATAAAGCTACTTTTTACAGTAACAAAAAATAAGTTACTTTGAGCTGCTGTAACAGAAACAAACAAGAAAGAAAGAGAAAACAAAACCCTCAAATATACGTAGTGTCAAATAAAACAGAAGTTAAAGATCATTGGCATAGTACAGGCAGAGAGACTGTGAAATTGAAAGTCATTCAAAGATCCAGATTCCTTCCACTTGTTCTGCTCTGTACCATGCTGTTTTTCTCATCTGCATGGTTAAATAAGCTTGTCTTCACTTACTAGTCCAGCCCATGGGAAGGGGGAAAGAAGCTTAGAGCAAAGAGCTTCAAAAACACAATCTGGAAATTTCACACATCACTTTTGCTATAAACCACCGAACCAAGCTTCCGTGTCCAAAGCTAGCTCTAAGGGAGGTTGGGAAATCTCAGTAATCATGCACCCAACTAAAACATGGAGGTTCTGCTATCAAAAGAGAAGAAAGAGAGAAAGACAGAGAGAGAGAGATTGAGAGGGAAGGAAAAGATACTAAGAGACAGTTAGCTGTCTCTATTATAATTTCTATTTCATCTTTTAGGATAGAGATGAATTTTTTGTTATAATTATAATAAAATAGAAATCCTAACCATGACGCATAAAGCTTTATATTTTCTGAAACCTCCTCATCTCTCTGACCTTATCTCCCATCACCATCCTCTTTGCTAATTACACCAATAAACACTAACTTTCTTTCTAGTCCCTTCTATTTCTATAGCAAGCTTGCTTTTAACTTACGATTTTTATATGTTGTCATTTGCTATTCCTTGCATTGGAAAACACATTCTTTCACATTCTCCCATGGTTGGGTCTTTCTCGCCATTCCGTTTTTAGCTCTTTGGAGATATTTTCTCTGGCCACCCAAAATAAATTATACCAATTGCTATTGCTCTCATTACTTTTTCCCTCCAACAGTAATAGCCACTAACTGTAATTACTACTTTCAGAAGAGTCATAGTTATTCCCTTATTTAGTAACTATAATTAGTCCCTTCAACATAGTCTTATTTGTTTATTTATTTTATATACTTAATATCAATATTTTGCCAACAAATGAATAGAAATTGTATTTTTCAATAGACCTGACATGACACAAACAGTACCTAATTATTTGTAGAATGAATGAATAAAAATAATACTGGTTGTGATGATAGGGGTAGTACATGAACCAAAAAGGCACAGGGAAGGGATAGTTTATCTACAGATGGGAGAGAGGAGGAGAGGTTTTCTGGAAGAAATGTCCAGAGACCTAAAGTATGCTTTTAATGTAGCCAGATGAAGGAAAGGCAAAGGAAACAACTGAAAAGGTTTAAAGGTCTGTTTTTTTTAAAAAAAAATAAAAACCATATTCATTCAAGGATCTTAAAAAAAAGTGTACTGGGGCCATGTTATACACTACAAGAAGGGAATGATAAAAGTCAAGACTGGGGAGGTAGTCAGGACCAGTTTAGAACAGAATTATCTACAGAACAGTTGTCATTATGTAGAATAAATTCACCCTCACCACATGTCATATTCCTTACTTTACTCAGGTCATTAAAGGGCTTAACATATTTAAAAAAAATATCTCACAAATGTAAAAATTTGCCTCGACAATTTTAACCTACAGATAACATTGCTTCAGAGTATCTTGTTACTTTATTGTCTTGTTTCATCAACCAGTAGTCTCCTCCAGGTATTCACAGCATAGAATGTTAGAAAATTCCATACCAAACATTATGAGGGAAAAAGTTTTAGCACTTTATGTTCAAGGACAGACATTTAGGGCCTTCGTATAAAATGTGCAGTGCAATAAACAAAAGAAAATATTATACATGGAAGAAACAAAATGCTTGTGATCTCAAACTTTCCATGGCAGACATTTAATTTGCTTTTTTCGACACTAGCTTAATCCTTTAATACCTATGTTTCTTTAACAATGCATAAAGTTGTTCCAAAACCTGGGCTGAATGGTGTCCTTCTAAAGCTTCCTACGGAGAACTACTCCTAATAGCCCAGTAGTGATGGAGGGTTTCTTTCAGTTATTCAGAGCTGGAGGCTTGAATGTAGGCAGGCAGAGCTCACCTTTTATCCTTCTGATGGGAGAACACCATAGACTGGCTTTGCACTGATCTTCTGAATGAGATGAAAGGGCTTCATCTCTATTCTGCATCTACATTTTAACTTTTTTTTAATGTTATGGGACATTACATTAGAGAGCATATTTTCAGACACATCAGGATAGGACAAAAGCTCCAAAACATAAATATTCAACCACTTCACTGTTAAAACTTAAATTATTTACTTTCTTTACTGTACTTCTTTTTTAAACATTTTTATTGGAGTATAATTGCCTTACATTGTTGTTTTAGTTTCTGCTGTATAACAAAGTGAATCGGCTATATGCATACATATATCCCCATATCCCCTCCCTCTTGTGTCTCCCTCCCACCCTCCCTATCCCACCCCTCTAGGCGGTCACAAAGCACTGAGCTGATCTCCCTGTACTACGCAGCTGCTTCCCACTAGCTATTTTACACTTGGTAGTGTATATATGTCCATGCCACTCTCTCACTTCGTCCCAGCTTACCCTTCCCCCTCCCCATGTCCTCAAGTCCATTCTCTACATCTGCGTCTTTATACCTGTCCTGCCCCTAGGTTCTTCAGAACTTTTTTTTTTTTGAGTCCATATATATGTGTTAGCATACAGTATTTGTTTTTCTCTTTCTGACTTACTTTACTCTGTATGACAGACTTGCACTATTTCTAATTGGAAAGAGGTTTAAATTTTTGACTTCAAATACAATGTCTCATTCCCTTTTTTTTCAGGAATAACAGTCCTTAGAGAGTTCCTCAGTCATTTCTGACATGAGCCCCCTGGTGCTGTCCCCAGAAAGTCAGAAACAGGCTCCTCTGCTTCTATTGCTTTAGCCTTGTCACCTGCCATCTTGACCCAGAGTAGATGTCTGTTCTCCTTGGCTGGGACAGTCCTGCCCTGAGGAAATTGCTCACAGCAGCATTTGTATAGGTGAAAAGAACTGCCCCTGTCTTCAAACCTGGTTTGAGAGAGGCACTTCTCTACTCCTCCAGTACAGCAGAGATACCACAGGAACTAATAATGAGACTGTATGGAAAGTTCAGGAATAATGAAAGGGAACTATCATATGGGGAAAAACTTAAAACTACCTCATGCGCACCCACTACTCTTAGGATTGTCTTTCATGCTAGATACTCTCCTCAGTTTCAGGGTCATGAAATCCTTATCACAGTCCTGGATATGCTTCAGTCTCTCCTACTTTTCAGGGTAAGCCAAACTGTCTCCAAATTCAAAGTTAGGAAAATATTTTTCTTATCTTCAGTTTAAAGCTTCACTTTTCTTGGCCCATTATTGAAGACTTTCCAGAGTAATTAAGAATAGGAAGGTATTTTACCTTCCAGAAAAACTGTTCTTCCACAGTTAGGAATATTCTCTGAACCTATGACTCCAGCTCAATATAGCCCAATATTAATTCTTCTATCAAAGTTTGAGTAATCCAGGTTTTAATAAACTATATGTAAGACATCAGTAGCCCAGTTCAGCTGCGGCTGCATCAAGCTTAGTCCAATTTTTTTTTTTTACCATCTCTGCTCATTAAGAACTCTGAAAACCTTGGGGTCTAGAATAATTTGATTATGCTTTGATCTAACAGACTTTTGATAGATTATTATATTTTGTCCTTAATCATAATTACAAAATATAATAATATGATCAATAAAACCCTCACTGAATCAGATATATATAATATGAAATACTTTGATTAACTCTCAGACTTTAATAATTCATTTCCCTTCATTAAGATTTTGAAAACAATTTCCACTTAGAGATTTACCTTTTGGTTAAGGCCATTTCCTATTTTATATTTCACATTCCTATGATGAGGTGTTCAAGTAAATATTATGAAAAATGCTCTGCCTTTGTTCTGAATACTACAAAAATAGAATAAGGACCCTTTCACTTCAGATGGTCATCTGAATAGATAAGAACTTGCAGAAAGCTATATCAATGTCCTAGAGGCCTTTTCTTTGTTCTCAGTACCCTTAAAAAGAGTCAGTTAAATGATAATTTATAAAACATTTAAAATATCTAGAGCAATCCTTTTCACATTAAAATTTTAGACTAGTACATCATATAGAAAGAATAATGTCCTATATCTGTTTCCCTTAAAACTTGCAAAAGAAGGGTAGGGTCACAATATCAGTATTCTCACTTAAAGGGGCAGTTTATACATGCAGTACTTCACTTGAAAAATAGAGAAGAAGGCCTTATAAATAGAGAGAGAGAGAGAGAGAGAGAGAGAGAGCATGATATAAAATTTAAAGAAGTAATTCTACTCTTTTTTGGAAATAAAATCCCAATATTATATAACAGCAATTAAATGACCCATCAAAAATGATCAAAAATAAGTAAGTAAAAATTTACATTTTTCCAAAGATTCTCCAGATTCTTACACATGAACTAGAGAATTGGCTCATATAGGTTCATATAGATCAAACAGCGTCTCATCCTTTTAAGGATTGGAGTCTTCTGGTACAAAGGATGCTGTTGTTGACTTGTGGATTCTGGGTTTCTGCTTAGATAGACTGACCATAAATTGTCATTGAAAACCAAGACATTTTGAGAGTAACTGGAGCACTGTTCATAATTACACCAAGGCAAACCAAGAATACCCTTGGTAGATCCTCTCTGCCCCTAACCTACACTCTTCCCTGCAAACAAGTCAGCTATCATCATTCTGTTTCCACTATTTATTATACCAGTTACCATTTAGCCTAATGTTCTCTGAAAGCCTCTCATTTTCACAAGTGCCTAGCCCTAATATTAAATAAAAACTTACATGAAATTCCTACCATTCATGGTAAAGTTAATAACTCTCCCTCATCCATTCAACATACAATTATTGCTGCTTTTCCTTAAAGTTTGGAAGTAACTGTCATTTTCTGGAAAAAAAGAAAGTCAAGGATTCCTTAGGCTTCATAGCACAAAATATATGAAAGTCAATATGCTACCATGCTCCATCTTTACAATGGTAATATAAATACATCGTGCAATAATTATCATTGAAAGACTCATCATTGTTAATAAACAAAAGCGTTAGAGAAACTTTAAATTAATAAAAGGCTATGCAAGTACTAAATATGTACATAGTGCTTGAATAAAATATTAAAGTAAGTGTTATGAAAAATTAAAATAATGCCGTAAGTCCAAAAGGAATTTTCATCCAAGAAGAAAACATAAATATGTATTACATACTATGATGGCAGTAGTTGGGATGCATTACCTAGGTGAATACAATCCTAAGGAATATAAAGAAGTTATTTCTCCTGAGTGATACAAAAAGTCATCTGTAATAGAACCTGCCTTTTGCCTATTCCAGTGTCTATTCTCCTTTTTAGTAATAGCACTCTAATTCTCTTTTGAGGGATCATCACTAATACACTTTCAGTTCATGTGGTTTTAGTAGGATTCACTCTCCCTTTCCCCTGTCCCACTTTCTGGCCCTAAGAATAAACCCATACCAAAGCCAACTCAACCAACAGTGTATATTTTCTTGGGCACATTCATTGTTTTAAGATGAGCACACTACTCAGGTCAAACCAACGAGACCCAAGTCTGTCTTTTAAAAAAGCAAGCACCCCCTCACTAATGACACCATTAGCCTACAATCCCCAAGATCCATCACATGCACAGAGCTCCTCTGAGAGTAAAAGCAGTTTAGGAAAAAGAAAAAAGAGTAGAACGAAGACATTAGGACAAAGAAGTTTGATCTGCTCATATTGTCTGAGTATCTAGAGGCAGGTATTGCTAAAAAAAATTTCTTCTGTAGTTTTTAGTTTCATGAAATAATAAAATTGTTCCTTTTCATTGTTTGATCTCCCACTGTTCATTTTTTAGTTTTTTGTTGTTTTTTTGCTGAAACCAACTTTTTTGTTTCACAATCAAAATTCCAGACCAGGTTAATACTTCATCAGAAAAGACATAGGATGAGCTTTCAATAAACAGAGAAAACTGAATGATATTCCAGCCAGAGGGAAAAAGTAAACAAAGGAAATGATCCAGGGAAACTTGCTTAAGGTGGGAGTTCACCTAGAATATAACATAGGGAAAAAGGAGGTTATCCTAATGGAAAATATACTGCACCAAGAAGTCAGTGGCTAGATTGCACACATTCTTCAATGTCAGTACCAGAAGTTACAGTTTTATTCTGCAGGCAAAAAATGTGTCATAGGCTATTTTAGATAGAGTAGGAGAATGACATGATCAGCTCTGAAACTTTGGAATATTGTGCTGACAACATTGTATTGGCTGATTTTAGAAGAGGAAATTCTAAAGAAAGACTTGCAGGGTCATGTGGCTGACACAGAGGAATAAAGCACTGTTGTGAAGGAGCTGCACCCAGAGGAGATAAAATAGAACAGTGTGATAAAGTCTTCCGCTTAATTCTGAAAGTTCGCAATTACACGGTCCTGCCATTTCTTTTTACTTAATATGACACAACAAAGCATATTAAAGATCATGATTGGATTGATGTCAGTGAAAACTGACATATAAAAGCATGAAATAGAGTTTACTTAGAGTTTCTTGCTCAGTTACTAATAAACAGAAACAAAAAGCATCAGAGACTTCTCCCATTAAACGGATATAATTTAATAAAAATCAGGGCACAGTAAAATACAATATGTGTGTGTGTGTGTGCAACTTAAATGTTATAAATTATGGTATTATTATAAACTGCTTCAAAGTCCATATGATGTAGTCTGAAATGTCATTTCAAATGAAACCCTGCTGTCAGAAATCTCTGATGAATCTTTGCTTTAGGAGTAATTTTTTTTAAGTATTGTGAAGAGTCCATTGCAACTCATTTTATTTTATTAAAATTATGACACTCAATGTGATATTAAGCATATTTAGAAAGTTACTATAGTACAAAAGTCTAGGTCAGAATTGGAGTTTAAACTAGGGCACTGGTAATGGAACCAAAAATATTTCTAGGTGGATATGAAGACCCTAGTAGAGGTAGAACACTCAGAATGTCAACTGACTTATTTACATTTCGGGAACTATCATTATGATGAATTTCTTGTAAATGAAGTTGATCTTTATTCAGTTGGGTATAATGACCCTATACGTGTATGTGTGTGGCACCTGGAATGACAAAGGCTCAGCTCCTTAAAGAATGAAAGGCCAGATTAAATTAGAAGAATCTAAAAGTTTTAGTAACATGCATAGAATGTACCAAATTTATACTGTCAACGTTATTGCAGCCACTAAAATAAATGAGTAAATACATACATATGTAAATAGATATATAGATATTATATCTAATAAAGTTATAAAGGAGATAAAGTTGAATTCTAAAACATTTCTCAAATATTCCAAATGAAGATAGAATAAATGATGGGGTATTAGGGTTCACCAGGCAAACAGAACCAATAGGATCCATCCATCCATCCATCCATATATACAAACATACAGGGAGAGACAGAGAGAGAAAATGAGAGAGAGTGAAAATTTATTGGAAGAAATTGGCCTATGTGATTATGGAGGCTGACAAGTTCCAAGATCTGCAGAGTGAGTTGGCAAACCAGAGATCCAGGAGAGTCAATGGTGGAGTTGCAGTCTGAAGGTTCGTAGTTTTGAGACCCAGGAAGCACCCATGTTTCAGTTTGAGTCCAAAGGCAAGAAAAAAATGCAATGTCTCAGTCTGAAGGCACAAAAGCAGTCAGACAGGAGGAGCTCTCTCTTATTCAGCTTTTTATCCTATTCAGGGCTTCAACTGATGGGATGAGATCCACCACATTAGGGAGAACAATCAGCTTACCTATTTTAATTTTAATCTCATCTAAAAAATTCCTCACAGAACAAAACTAGTGGTTATTAGTGGGGAGAAGGAAGGAGGGAGGGTCAAGATAGGGGTGTGGGATTAGGGGATATAAATTACTACATATTAAATAGATAAGAAACAAGGGTCTATTATATAGCACAGAGAAATATAGCCATTATTTTATAACAACTTTAAAGGAGTATTATCTATAAAAATATTGAATCACTATGTTGTGCATCTGAAACTAATATTGTAAATCAACTATACTTAAATATAAATAAATAAATAAATAAATAAATTCCTTACAGCAACACCCAGAATAAGATTTGACCAATTATCTGAACACCACATGGCCCAGTCAAATTGACATATAAAATCAACAATCACAGATGGATAAAGGAAAACCAAAATTGATGTAACAAATAGAAAACATATAGCAAAATTGTATACTTATTTCCAATCATATAGAAATTATTTTAATATAGATGGACTAAAAGGGAAAAAGAAGTTAAAAAATAAAATTAAACTATGTACCATTAAGAGGAGATATATTTAAAATAAGATAGATTAAAAGTAAAAATATTGAAAAAAAAGATTGCCATAGAAATACTAATCATAAACTGGACAATTATATTAACATCAGACAAAATAGCCTTCAGAATGTGCAGTTATTACCAGAATTAAAGAAAAGCATTTCACAATAATCATCATAGTAAAGTCATCAAGTCAACAACAACATAAAAGATATTACAGGCCTAGATATGTACGAACCTAATATCAAAACTTAAAAAAACATGAAATATAAACTAACAGAACTTAAAGACCAGAGACATACAAATTACAGTAAAGTCTTATTTCACAGAACAAAGAGAAAATAAGTAAAGATACAGAAGACTTGAAGAAGCCCAACAACCAACTCAGTATTTACAGATCACTACAAGCAACAATTGTAGAATACAATTCTTTACTAGTGTAACAGGAGTGGTCAATAAGATAAACTATAAGCTAGACCATGAAACAAGTCTTGATAAATTTAGAAGAATTGAAATCACACAGAGTATGTACTCTCATGTTAATGGAAGTAGTTTTTTGGTACTTAAGTTTTTTCGGATGTTAAGATTTTGCAATATACATTTTTACCCGCTCTAAATCTACCTTCAAATAACATATACTATTTCATGTAGTGTAGATACTTTCTAACAGAGTATAGACAATTCCTCCTCTGGTCCATCATGTCCTCTCTGTCATTTATTTAACTTACTCATATGCAATAATCACCCAGTGTGCTGGTACTATTATTAATTTAAGCAAAACAGTTATCTTTTAGATTCAGAGATTTTAGTGACTTTTTCATGGTAGGTAACACAGCTTAAGAAGTTTTAAAATCAAGACTCACATCCCATACAGGGAGTTTAGTTTACTGGTACTTCACATTCCTTCCAAACTTCTAATAGTGTCAAAGGACTTACTGCAATGTAGAGGCTGGAAAGATAAATACAAAATTCCACAGACACCTTTGCAGCAACAGTTATGGATAATTAAGTGTTCACCAACACAGACATTCCAGTAGGACTCAGAGTGTAGAGTGAGGCAGAGGCTACTCTCTGCTAACTATTATTCATTTCTTCCAGCAAGTCCAGCATGAAGATGTCTGATTTTTCATTGTCAAATTCTTGATAGTAAGAGTCTCCTGATCATGAATGCTTCCTGATTATAACACCTTCTAATGGTTCTGAACCTAGCAGTTGTACTAGCAACTTTTCAATGCCACAGGTAATTTTCTCAATGTAAAAAAAAGCAGTAATGCTCTGGCAACCCAATTCTGCAGCATCACTCTCAAAGTTAATCCTGATAACTGAATCTATAGTGTATTTATTGAGTTCTTTTTGATTCTTCTGGACATTTACATTCCTTTCTTCTTGAACTAGTACACTATTTAATGTATAAGCTAAGCTACTCTAAAAATGAATCAAAAATACTCCAATGGCTCAACCAAGATAGACTTCTCTCTCTCTCTCTCTTTCTTCCCTTCCTTCCTCCCTTCCTTCCTTCCCCTTTCTTTCTCTTTTTTCTCTCTTCCTTTCTTTCTTTTCTTCTTTCCTTCCTTCCTTTCTTTCTTTCTCTCTCTCTCTCCCCCACCCCTCTCAATGATCCAGAAATATGAAAACAGTAGTACAAATTGTCCAGAAAAACTTGTTTTAAGTGGTCATCCAGAGGCCTTATTTCCTTCTTTTCTGTTGCTCTGTCCTCCCCTAAGGTATGGTTAAAGCAGTTCCTAAGGACTCCATCAATGTTCTAGCCCATAAGACCAGGAAAGTAGAAGTACAGATCAAGTAATTGTCTTGTACCAAAGACATACAGAGGTTGTAATTCTCAATTATATTTAATACCTTTGGTAATCACCTAGTCATAAAGCCTTAGATGCTGAAAGCTAAGTTAGGCAACAATGTCAGATGAGTAATGTGTGCTATGTCAAAAACTTCAGGGATTTCTATAACTACAACAAAGAATGGGAGACTAGGTATTGAGGGACAACTGCAATATCTGTCACAATAAGTTACCATAAATTATTTTCTCAGTAGGGGAACATGAGCTGATTTGCCATAATTTCTACAAGTGTACTCTATAAGAATATAATCCATTCTCTCCTTGAGTAAGCACATATTGGTGCCTGCCATATTCTGATTATATAACAACAGTGGTCCCTGCCCACAGAATGCTTAAATAATAGTGTTATAGTCAGGCAAGTGGACAGTAAATATCATGAAATAATATAGCTAACATTTTGAGCTCATATATGTGGGTCATGCTATTCAATTTTTTATGTGCTTTTAATTTTTTAATCTTTTCAATTGATTACTCAAAGAAGTACTGGTCATATTCATTTTAAGGTTAAGAAATCTGAGACACAGACCACTTCCATCACTTGTCTAAGATCATAAAGATACCTAAATTAGAGAACCAGGGTTCAAATTAAGATTCTCTTATTCCACTTGAATGCACTCCCCCATTATGTCATATTGGCTTTCAGAATGTATTATTGAGCGTTAAAGTACTCAGATGAAACAATTATAGAACATGGCTGATACATGCAGGAGGAAAAATTAAACCAAAGTGAAAGTTAGGGGTTGTTCATTGTTGTGATGTAAATGTGGAGGGTATAGTATGTTCATACAATGGAATACTTCTTAGAGACAGAAAGAACAAATCATTGATACTTTCAAAAGCAGGTATGAATCTCAAAAACAACGAAGTATTTACTGTATGATTCTAGTTGCATGAAGAACTAAAAGGAATAATATAAATTTATTGTAAAAAAAACAAATATCAAAACAGCAATAGCCTCTAGGAGTGTGGCTGACACACTGGGAAAGGGCAAAAAGGACATTTCTAGGGATGATGAAAATGTGCCATACATGAGAATACAGGTTCTGTTAAATTTAGTTATATTTTACAGTTAAAATTTTGCCTTTTACTTAATGTCCATTTTACCACTAATTAGTAGGTTTTGTATTTTAATAGTGGCAGAGATTAGATATTTTGTAATATCTACTGTGTATTCTAGGCCTGGGCAAATGAGGAAATATATTAAGGTTAAAAATCATTAAGATAGAAAATCATCAACAATTGTTTCCTTAGCAGATATAGGCAATAGAGAAATGGGAGAAAGTAATCAAGAATCATTACCTGATTTTTGGCTTGATCAAGTAGAAAATGTTGGTACCATTTACAGGGATGAGGGAAGGGAGAAAAAAGAGGTAGGGAGAAGTCTCTCAGGGCAGAAGACATTGATGAATATTGAATCTAAGGGAGTGGATGAGATCTCCCAGATGGAGGGTGGAAATTAAGAAGAAGACCAAGGGAATCTTTTGGAGTGGTGATATTTGTGAAAAAATATGTTTACATAGAGAATCACCCCCAGAAAGCAGTTATAACCAGCTAGATGGAATGATTTTTCTTTGTTTTATACAGTACTCATTCTCAAACTTTAGCATGCCTCAGCATCACCTACCTGGAAGTGTTTGTAAAATATAGATTTTCATAGATTGTTGGATTCTATATCTAGTCTCTGACTCAGTACATCTAAGGTAAGTGGAGTTAGCATTTGTTTCTAAAATGATCTTATACGTTGTTGTTGCTGATGGTTTAGGGCCCAGTTTCAGAATAACTATACTATACAAAAGAAATTTTAGAGATGTTCCATTTTTGATACATCAATAAATATCATTATTAATTATCACAAGTAAACAGAAAGAAGGGCTTGCCATAGTAAACTTGGAAGGATATACTAAATGAAATTTTAAAAAATATATAACACATATATATATACACATATGCATATAATATATACATACATAACTACACATACAATGACATGTTCCATTGGAAGAGAAGTCACTATGCCATTTCCATAAAGATATGACATAGCAACTTATGAATGAATCATTTCACTTTATTTCAGCTATCTTAATATTCATTATTTCACCAAAAATAATTGACTATAATTATAACTATTATGATGTCGGGTTTGTAACAATTTATTTTTCCAGTTCTTAGCAAATAAAAAGTTTTAGCAAGACTAGAAAGAGAAAGAATTAACAACAATTACTAAGTTAGAAAGCAAGGATATTGGAAACTGAAGGGACAGCGACAATGATTCTTTTGCAAAGAATGGGTCACGGAAGTATTACTACACAAAGATGTCCCTGTTAATTTTGTTGAATAGAATTTCCATATCCTGATTAGTATACTGGTTTTTTCTTTGCATTACTTTGAAGACAGAGATTATAATAGAAGTTTATCATCTTCAAATATTTTCCAAAACTTTTAGAAAATTTAGGAATAAAATTAGTTGTACATCTATTTAAGGATTAATTGAAAAAAATGAAAACTGGAAACATGAAGAATCTAAATAAATACTGTTGAAAGGATAAAATAACTCTCAAATAGAAAGTATAATAAGACATAGATATTCCTTCTTGGAAAAAGCCATGCACAATTATCTGAGTTCACAAAGCTCATATGCAATGTTGATGTGTGGAACTTATAATTATGTACACAATTATATATGCATATATGTATAGATATATATCTTAGACATAGATAAAGACTTTTTTTCTATTTGATTCCTATTTCTTAGCACTAGTGAGGATTGAGGGGAAAATTTAAAAAGTTGAAAATTTTAAGAAAAAAGAAAGCCATGAGAGTCGTAGGGAAATTCTGAAATAATTTAAATCATACAATTTTGTTTAACCAGAAAAGTAAAAATAAAAAACAAAGCCATTAGGAAACAAGTTGGTTTTTTTGGGTGGAGGGGTGTAGGGCAAGGATTTAGGATTTGTACAAATGAAAGTGGAGAAGGATATAATCAAAATAAATATTTTAGCTTATATATTCTAAAGTAGACACCATTTTACTTAAATGTTAAACATATAACATATACATGCTAATATATAACAATTTAGATATTCCTTCTGTTTGGATATATTAAATTATCAATGTACTAAATAAACTACATATTACATAACATGCATTATATGTCATCCTCATCTTCCAAAGCATCTTTTAAAACAGTGCCCAATAATCCTTGGTGACTGCTACACTGATTTATGTATTCATATAAAGACAAAATTTTAAAAGGTAAGGAATGAAAAACTTCTTTTCAGCAAATATATGCACCTCATTGTGCTTGTTAATAACAAAGAAACTTATCTTTTAAAATAAAACCTAAAGGTAACCTTAGAAGGAGGTGAAGGTGAAGAAAATAATACAATAATATTATATTATAAGGAAATTCACTCATCATTAATCACATTTTGGGGGAAAATTTTGTTTTTTCTACAAACACAGGTTAGCAATGTGGAGCATACAGAAGCTCATTCTTTTTTGAAGGGAAAGAAATCAAGCAATAAAACTGAGGGATGTGGGTTTTCCCCATGATGCTTTCATGTTCAGTTTGAAAGTTACATAGCTTCCTGTTTCTCTTACCAAATATTTATGCTTATGTTATTTATAAATGTGTTTATTTTTTAAATAAATATTTATTGAGCACCTATTATATACCGGTATAATTAATTCTAGGTGAAGGGGAGTAAAGAAAGGAATAAACAAACAACTAAACTTTCATTTTTATAGAGCTTATATCCTGAGGTTGGGGAGAAATACATAAACAAATAACTAAGTGAAACACATAATGCATCAAGTAATAAAAGGTAAAATGGAGAAAATAAAACATGGGATGTGGAAATGAGGAAGAAATAGAAAAAGAGGGTTTTTTAATATCTTTATTGTAGTATAATTGCTTTGCAATAATGTGTTAGTTTCTGCTGTACAACAAAGTGAATTAGCTATATGTATACCTATATTTCCATATCCCCTCCCTCTTGAGCCTCCCTCCCACCCAGAAAAAGAGCTTTTAAATGAGGTGGTTAGGGAACATCTCCTGAAAAGATGACATGTGAGCGAAGAGGAGGCAGATGAGGCAGGAATTCATGTGAATATCTGGGGGATTGTTTTCTAGACAGAGGTACAGCAGATTCAAACCCTCTGAAGCAGAGGTATGCCTTTTATGTTCATGAAACAGCAAACAGGTCAGCACTTCTAAAGAAAAGTCCATGAAGGGAAAGAGTAGCAGAAAATGGAGTTAAAGAATCAACAGAAGCAAGAACTTGTGGGTCCTTTAGGTCCTTGCAAGTGCACAGAGAGGAATCCACTTGAGGGTGAGGAACAGAGTGACATAAGCTAACTTGTGTTCGGCAGGGTTGTTCTGACTGCTGTGCTGTTTATCAATTGCGGAACTAGGGTGGGAAGAATATAAGAATGGGGACTACTGAAGAGGCTATTGCAATAATGCAGTTGAGATATTTTGAAGGTTTACTTATGATAGTAGCAATAGATGTAGCAAGAATTGTTCTGATTTTGGATATTTTGAAAATAGAGCCAACATGATTGACTAACAACTTGGATGTGAGCAGTGAGAGAAATAAAGAAATCAGGACTCAAGATGACACCGAAGCCATTTGGTCAGAGCAGCTGTCTATGAGGACGTGAGGATATGATGTGGCGTACAATGAAATATTTATTTTCTTTGGTCAATGAGTTATATGTCATAAAAGTCATGTTTCTAGAAGGAAAAAAGAGAGAAAAAAAATTAGTAACTCGAGAGTTGGACATTTGAATTTGAGGACCTGGAGGTAATGTTGTTACTGGAAATAAGATGGTTTAGGAAAATGCTGTCCAATTAACTAGTGCTATTTTTTGCTAAAATGGGGAAGACTATATGAGAAACAGGATGAGGGAGGAGGAACAGCAGTTCTATTTAGCATGCTGAGTTTGAGGTGCCTATTACTAATACAAGAGGTGATGCTCCGTAGGTTCTAAAATATACAGCTTCTCATCATATATACATATAAATAAGAAGAGAGGCGCTCTAGGATTGACTGCTGGAACAATGTTTTGATGAATAGGAGATAGGAGGAACCATCAATGAAAAGTGAGAAAGAGAAATTATTGAAATAGAAAGAGAAACAGAAAAGTATTTTGATCCAAAATTCAAATAATGCAGGTCTTCCACTGATGAACTGTGTCAAAGTTATTAATAGGCTAAGACCATTAGAATTACAAATGGACCATTGTAAATATTTAGCGATGTGGTGAGCAGGTGTAAGAAGAGCAATTTCTAGGAATGGTGGGCTAGTAGCCAGAATTGATTGCATTCAAGAAAGAATAAAAGGAGAACTAGAAGATGGGATTGTTAACATTTTCAAAGAGTGAAAAGTTTTAAAATAGACAAGAGGAATGAAGTTAGGAAAGTCTTTGTTGCTTGTTTTTAATTTGTTTTAGAATGGCAGATTTTTTTAAGTTTTATATACCTATGAGAATATTTGTTATTCTGAAGAAAGAGAGAGAGGAGAAGTATTGGAGAAATATCTTTGATTAGGTGAGAGGCAATAGTGCCTAAGTAGAGGGGTGACATTATCTAGAAGCATGAAGTGTCATTCATATTAACAGGAGAAGAGGAAAGGCAAGAGAGAGAAAAGTTATAAAATAGTCATCTCAGGAAGCAGCAGACTGAAAGGATTTGGAAATATAATAGGCTTACCAGGCAGCTCAAAGGATCCACTTGAAGTTAATAGTCATGATTATAATGTGAAGCCATTGACCATGAATTTGTTTGCCAGCCAACCATGTTCAGCTGCACAAGTCCTGCTAGCAATCTGAGTTTGTCTTTGAAGTTTTGCCAGCTGCATCTGACCATACACTTGATTTGATGGTGCTTGCAAGGGTGTGATTAAAATGATGTATCATGGGTCATCAAGAAAATAAGGATATGATGTATGTTATAATGAAATATTTGGTCAATGAGTTATATGTCATTAAAGTCATGTCACTAGAAGAAACAAGTTAGTAACTAGAGACTAGGAAATTTGAATTTGAGCATATGGAGGTGATATGATTACTGGGCCTAAGAAGGTTTAGGGAAGCGCTGTCCAATAAATATTTATGTGATGATGAGACAGTTCAAATAACCACAATAACCACTAGCAGATATGGCTACTAAACCTTGATAAGTGGCCACTAGAACTAAGGAATTAACTTATTTTAATTAACTTAAATGTAAATACCTACATATAGCTCTTGGCTAATTTATTGGACAGTTGCTGGTCGAGAGGATGACAGTCACAGTAAGAGGCTGAGGAAGAGTGGAGAAATAGCACAAATAGTGTTAGAGAAAGGGAAAGTGAGCTAGATATGAGGGGGGGATGACCTAGGTGATTAGTCTTTACACTAATAGGTAATGAGTGGTTTAGTCTCAGGATGTCAGACTCAAACCTCAGATATTTTAGGAAAGAGGGAGAGAATGTTCAAGATTCTAGCATCTAGAATGACAATGAGATTCAGTAGAATAAGATGTGTGAGAAAGAAAATATCCATTCCCAGAGAGGGGTGCATAGGAAGTCATAATCGCAAAGGAGAGTCACGTTTCAGTTGAAGTAGTAAGGTGAAGGAGACCTTCAGGCATGATATTGAGTATATATAGGATATTTTGCTGAAAATAAGCGGGTTAAAGATGGTATGGTAGAATGGTTCCTTACACTTATAAGAAATGTGAGTTGGGTTAAAAATAAGCATTTTATTGGGATGAGAATACAGTGTATGACCTGGGAGGTCCTAGACATCTTATGAGAACTGCTATAATTAGGGGTAAACAGCATAATGAGATTAATCCTGATGGTTACATAACAGATTCTTCTATACTCTCTTTGGACATCAGTGTACCATCCTTTTCATTCAACAAATGCTAATTAAACAATGACCATGTATCAGTTATGCAAAACTCCAAAGAATAAGTGGACAGTGCATAAAACAGACATAGTTCCCACTCGTATTATCTGCCAAAAATACCTCTTAGGGTAACAAATTCCAAAGGTTTATTATCTGCTCTGTCAATGAATACTTGGTATGCTGTGTATTTCTTCTCTTTTCAGACGTTTTGCTCATGTCAATTGCCAATCTTTACCTTTTAAAGAGAATTGGTGGATACTTTACTCTCTTCTTAGATGATCAGTCTTGGTTTTACCCACTGAGATTGCAAATTATTTTAGTTGTCCTACACATGCCATTCTCTAATTGCAATACGATTTTTAAAATCCTCTCAACACACTTGGAAAATAGGGAAAGCAGATATCAGGACTACTTGATACAGAAGAAGAATGAGGACAAATTGAATAAATTGAATCACTATTCCAAAGATTAAAGTGCCATCATCAGAAAAACTTCACATTATTCTAAATGCTAATCCATACAAAATGATTAGAAAGTGTTTTCCGTTTTATTTTCAATCAGTACATTCTGTTGTCCATTTTGGACACAGAAACAAACTGGGCTTTCTTCCACGGAAAACCACAGTGGTGATTAACATCCTGTGTTGGAAAGTAATTATAGCACAGAGAGACTTTCCATACTTCCAAGTCTAAACTTTCAATGCCAATAATTAACTAATTGATAACTGCAATAGATCTTTTCCCCCATTCTTTTACTTGACTTCTCTCTCAACTCGAAGCCTTTGACATTTCCTCTCTAAAACTATTTCTTTGACTTTCATGACACAATTCTCCCTTGGTTTCCTCACTATTTTTTCTCAGTATTTTATTTCAATGTTTTCACCTAAAAGTTATTGTTCATAGATTCTGTCTTTCCCCTCTCATTCCCAGATATTCACATTCTCTCTCACTGTTCTATCACGTTGATGACTCCAGAACCAATGCTTATGATTTGATCTCTATCTTGAATTTCAAATCTGCCTTGGATGATCTAGCGTAAAATCACCATTTCTGAATGTGAACTCATTTTATTTTTCCCTTCCAAACATGTATGTTCTCCTCTTTGTTATTGTCTATAGTAGAGCCACTATCAATTCAATCTTCAGACCAGAAACCTGTACTCTTCTGGTTTCTATTGTTAGCCTTTTCAGTTATTCTTTCTCCCTCGAGATATGCACCTTTCTTACACAGCACTTCCTTCCTTCAATTTCCAGTGAATGACAACTAGCAATGCTTAAAAATGTCTGCCAAGTTGTACTGAATGACTGAAACTCTTAATATTAGTGTTTTATGTAATATTTACTCATGCTACTCTAACGTTTCAGTGGTCTACAAAGCATGCTCCTGTTTCACAGATTTCTTTTCACTTTTTTAAACTGTACTTTTCCAGATGCCTTTTTAGCTTTTTACCTTTATAATAAATGAAGCTTCCAGTTATAGCACAACACTAAACTAAATTCACAGCTGGAACATTTCTTACCAAAATGTATAACCTACTTTGGCCAATTCACCTAAATCCTACATAAATATCTTTATTAAAATATAACCAGATGATTGGAAGTTCTTTTGAAATAAAGAAAAGATAGAACTTAATTAGAAAGAAAAATATTTATTTTGTACCATAATAACAATAATAAATTACATGATTACAGCCCATTTCTATGTTCTCAACCTAACAGCTATTGTATTAAAATGTGGGTGAAGTTTCAAACAAATATTTCAAACTTAGTAAGTTTGTCAAAATTTAGACGATAAATAAGTTTAGAACTATTTGTTCTTATGCTAATACTTATTCTTTCTCTTTTCTGAATAATGAGATGAAGGGTAATTTACTTTTCATTAATCTGTGTATACTTAAAAAGTTCAACCTGATATCTACCTATTTGTCCCTATCCAGAGAACTAATTTAACAAAATTTGATCACATCTCTATTACCATAGCAAACTCAACCACATGTGAGATAATATTGCACCAACTCTTTTCTACTCTATTTATTGAGTGTAAGCTTTGTAGTTTTTAGGGAAGGACTGTCTTTTTCCTTGTTCCACTTTTTTCCCAAGTAGAAGTGTGTGATTTTTTGATGACATTAAATTAGGTGGAGTTAAACTATTAAAAAGGACACACCTCTTGGAAATTTACTATTTTTTTTTCTTTCCTCTACTTTGGGTTGCAATGAGGAAGTGATTCTGGCTATGTGTTTCAGCTCAGCTGATATAAGGTTTTGTTTGGCGGGAGCTCTCTCTATGTCTAGCATGAGGTGAGGCATGAGAATCAGTAGAGCTAGCCAGCCCTTTTGGCCACCACATAAAGCTTTATTCTCCAAGGAGGTTATCAAGACTGATGATTGACAGTTTATCATCATTTGTCTGTCCCTCATGGCTTATTTAACACTTGGCTAGAAACATAGAAAGGGGAAAACTATACTATGTATAGAATTTCTATGATTCTAACAATATCTCATTGATATGATGGAATACTGAGATGGAGAAAAAAAAGAAAAGGAGAGCATTCTCCTTGGCTTTTGCCCAATGCCCAGGTGGTCATTAAAAAGGATTCACTATAGCTTTGATGATGGCAGTTTACTTTCAAACAAATATTCTTTGTACAAGTTAGACAGTCATTTATATAAACATAAAATATAAGCCTTTCCTTACCTAATATTTTATACAGCAATTTTTTTTGTCCATTTATAAACTCTAAGTAAACCTTGTTTTCCTCCTCTTTCTACAAGCTCAAGTCTAATGGGAGTAAAAGGTTATAATGACATTTAGCATTTCTAAAATATCTCTCCAACATTTCTCCATAAACAATTACCACTGATGTTTCTATGAATAACTGTATATTAAAAGGAAGAGGCCATGATTCCAGTGAAATACCAGTATTTTATACAATACCAGCCTCTCTTATGAAACTTTATTTTTATAAATGCTTTTTCAAGGAAACTTTATTATTACATGACCCATGTAGTTCATTCAATATGATAATTATATTGACTATACAATAAAACTAAGCACCGAAAGAGGGAACAGAAAGCTTTATTGTTAAACTTATTATATCATCATTAATCATTCTCATATCTTGGAACGTACTTGATTACCTGCAGCCATACAATAAGATGGTTAAGAGAGAGGATTTTGAAGTTAGCCTGCCTGCATAGCAATCCAAGTTCTAAACATTTCTAGCTGTGTGATATTGATTGATCTGTTTAACTTCCTTAATTCTCAGATGTTTAATCTATAAATTGGAAAGAATTGCATTACTTATGGAGGTATTATAAAAAAAAAGCAACTAGATAATACAAGTTGAAGTCAGACACAAAATAAGTACTTAGCAAACGTTTGCTATTATTTTAAATTTCAGGTTGGAGGATAAGGGATCATAAATTATTAATTTTTACTAGGTTAAAAGTGATTCCACAGAAACTAATGCATCTTAAGTGCTAGAAACAATAACAACAAAATTAGATCACTTGCAGATTAATGTCCACACATTATTTTGACAAGCCACAAACTAAATTCTCATTCAGTGCTGCCAAGCTAAGCCAAGTAACTACATCATTTGGATTCTAGGCAGGCAGACAGGTATACAGGTACACCAGGGAAGTCAGTTGCTAATTATCCAACTATAGTAGAATTTTAAATATCAAACCGGTAATTTATGGAACAGTCATAGATGTTTAAGATAGGAGAAAATTTTTTTTTAACATCTTTATTGGGGTATAATTGCTTTACAATGGTGTGTTAGTTTCTGCTTTATAACAAAGTGAATCAGTTATACATATACATATGTTCCCATATCTCTTCCCTCTTGCGTCTCCCTCCCTCCCATCCTCCCTATCCCACCCCTCCAGGTGGTCACAAAGCACCGAACATAGGAGAAAACTGAAATAGTATTTTGGTGTCCTAAAGGGACTGAGGAACAAGGTTTCATAAAAAGTGGTATGGAGTAGTAGCAAAGAAAACTTGATAAGAGCCACAAAATGATGGTTCCTGAGAAGTGAAAGTGAGGTTGCACTTCACAGAAAAAATCAGAATAAAACTTATGTGACTGCTGTGCCAGAAACCAATCTGAACCTCCATTCATAAGGTTTTCACATCCATAGAAATGTGTCAATGCATGTTGTATAACACCTAAATAATTGAATCAAAATGTGCTTGGCACTATTTTTCAATTTTTTTAAATTATATTTACATTAAAACTGTACATTTGCTAGATAATCCATACCTGATATAAGTGTACTTTACTTAAAAAGTGATTGAGATTTCTACAGTGGGGTTCTAGGTTATGTAACTATTGCATATGTAACAAATCTACTGCATTTTTGAGATGGAGCATCTGGTAGAGTTCACTGGAAAGAATTTTCTTTATTTGGATGAAATGGGAAAATAGACAAGAATTGTTTCAATACACCACTATATCTACCTATAACAACCATTTTCATTACTCTATTTGAACAAAAAAATTAAACTGATTATTGGAAATATGATCACCTGTTTTTGCATGTAATAATTCTAGAGGTTAAAATATTTTTAAGTTTCCCCAAAATATTAACATTAATTATACCAAGTACAGCTATGGTGTCAGTTGGACTATTTAGGGAAGAATCATGCATATAGGATTTGAGTGATCTAGATTGACATTGACAAAATTAATCAAATTATTTCTAGACTACCATTTGCATAGTTTGTGGATAAACCATATATAATAGATAAAAACAGAAGTCCGGGCTGATATAAGTTTGGAGCCCATTTATATTCACTCTTGAATGTGACTATATGTGAATTAGTTTAAAGTAACTGAACTTGGAAGAATCTGAGCTGAATTTGACTCATCTTTGTCAACTTCCAGCTTCATCCTTGAAGGAGCTGTTTTCCTTTCTGAATCACTATTTTCAATGAAATAATGATATGTATAATAGAAATGTTTGCTGAGAACTCACTATCTGCCAGACTCTGTTAAAAGCACATTTTTAGTACATGTTCTGTCATTTATATATTGCCCCCAAACTCCCATAAACAGTGGGAGAACTTTAGAAATTTCCATATCTGGCCCATTAAAGGAGTCAGAAAACTGAACAGCAGACAAATTACATATTTAGATAGAAAGAAAATGGGAGCTGAAATCAGACAATTAAGTATTCAATGGAATCTGAATAGTTTTCTTTAATGCCTGGGAGGCCCATGGAAAAATACTGAATTCTCAGAATAAGATAAAAGCAATAAAATGAAGGAAGGAAACACCATTACAAAATAGATTTTGCTCAGTTATTCTTTTCCCCCCATGCTATTTATTGTTTTATTTATTTTTATTAACATCTTTATTGGAATATAATTGCTTTACGATGATGTGTTAGTTTCTGCTTTATAACAAAGTGAATCAGCTATACATATACATATATCCCCATATCTCCTCCCTCTTGCATCTCCCTCCCATCCTCCCTACCCCACCCCTCTAGGTGGTCACAAAGCACCGAGCTAATCTTCCTGTGCTATGCGGCTTCTTACCATTAGCTATCAATCTTACATTTAGTAACGTATATACGTCCATGCCACTCTCTCACTTTGTCCCAACTTACCCTTTCCCTTCCCCGTGTCCTCAAGTCCATTCTCTACTAGGTCTGCATCTTTATTCTTGCCCTGCCCCTAGGTTCTTCAAAACCACTTTTTTTTTTTTTTTTAGATTCCATAAATAAGTGTTAGCATACAGTATTTGTTTTTCTCTTTCTGACTAACTTCACTCTGTATGTCAGACTCTAGGTCCATCCACCTCACTACAAATAACTCAATTTCATTTCCTTTTATGACTGAGTAATATTCCATTGTATTTATGTGCCACATCTTCTTTATCCATTCATCTGTCAATGGACACTTAGGTTGCTTCCATGTCCTGGCTATTATAAATAGAGCTGCAATGAACATTGTGGTACATGACCCTTTTAGAATTATGGTTTTTTCAGGGGATATGCTCAGTAGTGGGATTGCTGGGTCATATGGTAGTTCTATTTTTATTTTTTTAAGGAACCTCCATACTGTTCTCCATAGTGGCTATATCAATTTACATTCCCACCAACAGTACAAGAGGGTTCCCTTTTCTCCACACCCTCTCCAGCATTTACTGTTTGTAGATTTTTTGATGATGGCCATTCTGACTGGTGTGAGGTGATATCTCATCGTAGTTTTGATTTGCATTTCTCTAATGACTACTCACTTATTCTTATTAGTTTTAATTATTTATGATAATACTTCATAATATACCAATTAATGTCCTGTAGTATAATGTATAAAATTAATGACAGAATATAAGACTTCTAAGTTACACAAGACTACTGTCTTTTAAGAACAGAGTAGGATTGTTTACTTTCTTGAAAGAGAGAATTTTTGGCTTGGAGATTAGTGAAATTAAAATAATTGAGTTCAAGAACATTTTAATTAAAATATTACATGCATTTATTAATTTACTTAAAATATTTTTGATGTAAAGAACTAACCAGATACAATATAAACATAGTGATATGGGAGTTAATTTATAGTAGATAAAAAGGAAAGTCATCAGAAAACAGTAAATCAGGAATTATTACAGAGGAACTGTATAGGCAAACAGATCCAAGAAAATTAAGATTATAAGATTTATTGTCTTTATATATTACCTTTTATTTTCAGCTGGTTTGAGAGAATAAAAACTAAAATTTTACACAAATTTACCTGAAACAGAAGGTGTATTCCTAGCCAATGTAGTACATACAATGCCAAATATAAACATTTATTTTTTTCCCTCCTTGGTTCTCTTTAAACTGCATTATGAATGGTATCAAGTCTTATATCTCTGTTAAAAGTATCTTTCTCATAAAATATTTATGAGATTGAATATGGAAAATCATCCAGTGAATGGCTGATTTAAATAGACAATTTTTGGAGATACAGGTTAAGTAGGTTAGAAATGAAAGAGAATTCTTGAATGGAGGGTAGGTGATGGAGAATAATGATCACAAACACTGTATCAAACTACTCAATGTGCTAAGTAACAAAATATATAGATACTATAAACTAGGAAAGAATGTCAGATAATCTGAATGTTAAAAAGGTAGCATGCTTTGTATAAAGCTTTGCAGTAGAAATGTAAGCTAAGATAAAATAAAATAAAATGTTGCATTAGCTCCTAGCCCATTCTTTTGGGTTTTCTAGGAAAATAATTAGCCTTTCCAGAGCTGTAGAAAAAGTAATACTCTGGAGGGGAGTTACATGTATTACAAGTGTAAAAGAATGGTACTGTGAAGGTAAAGGAAAGGGATTTATTCAGAGAGCTAATTTCACAAATTCACAGCGAATTGAAGGTTCCAGATGGCACAGTGCAACAGAATGAGAACTACAGAAGTAGTGCAAGGAAAGCACAGGTAAGCGCAAATGCATAGCTCATAAGAGGATGCTAAACAAAGGACTTCCATTTTAAGTTGTAGCCTAAGATGGCAGGAGTGATGTGGCCTAAAATTGGAAGTGTACATTATGAACAGACGAAAGTTCATATCATCTTATAAAGGACCCTTGAGTATATAACAGTCATGGGTCTGATGAGCATTTGGCAGCATTTTCTCAGAAGGAGAAGCAGCACCAGAAGAAGAGGAAATGATTGTCTGTTAAAAGGTTCTCCGAGCATTAAATGAAACAACAAACATGTAAATGCTTTGTGGATTGGAACAAAAATGAGTTATTTCCAGAAGGAAGCATGGGTGGAAAGAGGAGGAATTTTGTAGTCAGACAGTGAGGGCTGTGGGTACTCAACCAGCACACGCCATTACAACACATGCAATCTCAGGAAGGTTACTTAATATCTCTGAAGTTCAGTTACTTTAGTTCTAAAATGTGAACAAAAATTCATGTGTTTCTGAGACAATAACAATCAGCTAACCATGACAGAGCACAGTAGGTTCTCTCTGTGTGAATCCTGCACTTTGCGTGGTAGTACATTTTATGTTCCTTGTGGTACTCCCATGTGTTCCTTCCCTCACCTTTTCACCTGGTTAGCATGATCAACTACTACTCTGTATCTTTTTTGTCTATAACAGTCTTAAAAAACACTTTAAAAATTCTTTTGAGGATAGTTTTATTTTATTTTATTCTATTTCATTTTTTATTGAAGTATAGTTGAGTTACAATATTCAGGTGTATATCAGTTTGTGATTCAATATTTTTACAGATTATGCTCCTTTAAAAGTTATTACAAAATAATGCCTATATTTCCCTGTGCTATGCAATATATTCTTTTTGCTTATCTATTTATACATCGTAGTTTATATCTCTTGATACCATACCCCTACTTTCCTCCTTTCCCTCTACCTTCTCCCCACTGGTAACCACAAGTTTGTTTTCTATATCTGTGCTTCTGTTTCTATTTTTCTATATACATTCATTTGTTTTACTTTTTAGATTCCACAGGTAAGTGATATATACAGTAGTTTTCTTTCTCTGCCTGACTTATTTTAGTAAGCATAATAATGTCTAGGTCCAACCACATTGTTGCAAATAGCAAAAACTCATTCTTTTTATGGCTGAGCAATATCCCATTATATATTTTTATGTGTCCATTCATCTGTTGGTGGACATTTGGGTTGCTTCCATATGCTGGCTATTGTAAATAGTGCCGCTGTGAACATTGGGGTGCATGTATCTTTTCAAAATAGTGTTTTTGTTTTTCCAAATATATACCCAGGAGTGGAAGTGATGAATCACATGATTATTCTAATCATTTTTTTCATTTTTTTAGTAAGCTCTATACTGTTTTCCATAGTGGCTGCACCAATTTACATTCCCACCAACAGTGTACTGGGGTTTCTTTAACTTCACATCCTCACCACATTTGTTATGTGTGGCCTTTTTGATGATAGCCATTCTGACAGGTGTGAGGTTTTGTAGTTTTGCTTTGCATTTCCCTGATGATTAGCAATGTTGAGCATCTTTTCACGTGCCTGTTGGCCATCTATATGTCTTCTTTGGAAAAATGTCTATTCTAGTCTTCTGCCCATTTTTTAAACTGGGTTGTTTGTTCTTTTGATATTGAGCTGTATGAGCTATTTATATATTTTGGATATTAACCCCTTATCAGTCATATCATTTGTAAATATTTTCTCCCATTCAGTAGGCTGCCTTTTCATTTTGACAATGGCTTCCTTTGCAGGGCAAAAGCTTTTAAGTTTAATTAGGTCCTCTTTGTTTAGTTTTGTTTTTGTTCACTTTACCTTAGGAGACATATTCAAAAGAATTTTGCTGCAATTTATATCAAACAGCATTCTCCGTCTGCTTTCTTCTGGGAGTTTTATGGTTTCTGGTTTCAGATTTAGGTCTTAATCCATTTTGAGTTTATTTTTGTATATGGTGTGATAAAATGTTCAAATTTTATTCTTTTACATGCAGCTGTTCAGTTTTCCCAACATCACTTGTTGAAGAGACTATCTTTTATCCATTGTACATTTTTTCCTCCTTTGTCATAGATTAATTGATCATAAGTGTGTGGGTTTATTTCTGGGCTCTCTATTCTTTTCCATTGATTGACCTGTCTGTTTTTGCGCCAGTACCATGCTTTTTTGATTACTGTAGATTTGCAGTATAGTTTGATGTCTGAGAGGGTGATACCTCCAGCTTTGTTCTTTTTTTCTCAAGATTGTTTCAGCAATTTTGGTTTTTCTGCTGTTCTATATGAAGTTTAGAATTATTTGTTCTAGTTCTGTGAAAAATGTCATGGGTATTTTGATAGAGTTTGCATTAAATCTGTAGATTGCTTTGGGTAGTATGGCCATTTTAACAATATTAATTCTTTCAATCCTACTCTGTATCCTTCAAAACAAAATTCAAGTGTGACCTCTTGGTGAACAGATTCTACATTCCCTCTTTGAACTATCATAAAATCTTGTCCTGAAGGCTATTTTAGGATATATCACACTCCATTGCAATTAGTTGTTTACAAGTATGTCTCACACTAAATGGTAAAATTTTTGAGGATACTGAACATATCTGAAATTTTCAGGTTCTAACAAAATGATCTCAGAAATTGTATATGCTGGGGCTTCCCTGGTGGCACAGTGGTTGAGAGTCCGCCTGCCAATGCAGGGGACCCGGGTTTGTGCTCCGGTCCGGGAAGATCCCACATGCCGCAGAGCGGCTGGGCCCGTGAGCCATGGCCGCTGAGCCTGCGCGTCCGGAGCCTGTGCTCCACAACGAGAGAGGCCACAAAAGTGAGAGGCCCGCGTATCACAAAAAAAAAAAAGAAAGAAAACAGAAATTGTATATGTTTAAATGTTTATTAAGTAAGTCAAGTGAATCACATATTCAACAAGTCTCTATTTACTTTTAACTAGAGGCACCTGGTAGACTTCTAGAGAGTACAATAAAACTGACACAACTAATTCAGTACATGTTGAATGATCTGACAAATATGTTATGCCATGAGAAAAAGTCAAACTGAATAGTGTTAAAACTATTGTTACTGGTTCTAATAAATATTTTTAAACCATATCATGGCCAAATTAATTGGCTATAAACTTTCAAGGAAAGAAGACAACCAAAAACTCATTAGTTTTGTGATTAAGAATAAACATTCACTATTACTTAGCCAATTATGGCACCCATTTAAATTGTCACCTTTAAGGCAAGAAAAATGCATTTTTGTACAAAATCGTGTATATATTATTGTAAGAAGTTTGGGAAATAACAAATTTGCATTGTTGTAACTAATTAAAATGAATAAATCAATTAACCTGGAAAAGAGTGAACATAACAATTGAGTGAAATAATATGTAGTAATTGATCCAGCAACACGATTTATATTTAGAAAAATTTCTAGTTTCATCAAAAGAAAAGAATAAATTCACTAAGAGTTACATTTTACTTATTCAGTGGTGTGCCAGAACCCTGATGATTTGGGATATTTAATTGCACTGGTACACTTACAAAAAGCATGTGCAACTGAGCAAATGACAAGAGGCCTTTGTTTATTTTAGGTTATTTTAGTACAATGTTTGTAGATGTTGTATGATGACGAAGTGTATTTAAGTATAAGATTTTGGATGAACTTTTTGTGCCTCCTGAGGTTCTACCTCTGCCCAACTAATGAAAAGGGAACAGCTTCAATTATCTATATTTTAAGCCCACAATGTTTGACTCAGTGGTAAATTAAAGAAAATTGATGAATGAATAACTCTGAAATCGGTTTGAGGAACAAAGCTTTCTCAGCAAGAAGCAAGAAATGTAGTGATCTTTTACCTTATAAAATCAGTCCCATTATATGAATGTGGTCTTGCTGTTCTAGCACTGTAATAAAAGGTTTTCCTTGGAATTTCCAGACAATCAAGAACTTTGTGTGAAGAAAAATGGTTCTAGATTTCTCTACAATATCCACAATCAAATTGATCATATTTAATAAAGTGAGCCAACACATGATTTGTAGGTCAGGGAAAACAATCAACCATCATCATGATAATCATTCATTCTTTCTCCTGGAAAACATTTGTTTTTCATTATCATTGATAATATGATGTTAAACTTTCTTTCTGAGATGTCTTTCCCAGATAGAGTAGCTTCTGCTGTTATTCTCTTAGCTATAATAGTGCAGTGTAGTCGTTCAGGAAACCTCTCAAAAATCTCATACAATGTGATGTTTTATTTTAAATTATAGAAAATATGATTTTATAAAAATCAAATAAAAGTCCAACACATAAAGGGATGTAATAATCTCTGGAGTTGCATTTGCAGTAGAAAACAGTAGATGCAATGTTACTGTTCAGCAAATATTCCATGTGCTCCTCCATGTCATAACCTTCATTTTTGTTCAGCTGGAATCAGGTTTCTAATTTGGGGCAAACAGACAGAGTGCAAATGTGTCACTGTCTGGCAGGGACAGGTTACAAAATGTGATCTTTTCCATTCTTTTTGTTTATTGCTTATACAAGGTATGTTGAGACTGGGCAGTACAAAACAAAGAAAGCCTCAGCCATCTAAATCACTGAATGGAGATCTCCCATCAGATCATATCTGACATTTTCTTCAGGGAGAAGAAATTCTTTATGTTTTAAGTCAATTTTTTTTTTATTGTTGTCATTGTGGTATCTCAGTTTACCCTATGAATTCATCTAGGGATAGCCAAGGTGAATAGGAATAATGAAAGATGAGGTCATGTACCAAATAATTTGTAGAGTTGTTTCATGAAAGTTTGTCTTAGAATTTAAATCCCATGCTATTTTTCTCTGTTCTCAAAGTGATCATAAAAGTAGGAGGAGACGTGTGGCTGTATTTGTGATCTTGGAGATACTAATGATGCAAGAGAGCTAATTGTTGAAAAGTGGTTCCAGGGGATTTGGCAAGGGATAAAAAAGGAGGAGCTTTAAAGAGCTTGGATTTTAAAACAAAGAAACACATTTTTAGTCTGTGCACAAATTAAAAGAAGGGATAGTTGAAGATACATACATACTGTAGTATTAGGCCCAAAATTTCAAGTGTTGTCTTGAAATCCTTGAGCCTCAACGGGCCCCCAAGGCCTAATCATGGGTTCCCATATTCTTTCCAGATGTACCCCCATTCAGTGGGATGGGCTCCCCACCAGGCTAGCTCCCCTATCAACTTGAATAGCTGCACCTCACCCAGTCCTCACTCTGATGGACTTTACCTCCTTGTTATTCCAACAAGACAATCACATCCCCTTTACAGAAATCAAGGGATACCCCACCACCTTGTTACTACAAAGCCTGCCTCCCAGAGCCCCCGCTGGTTCACTCTGATCCTGAGTGCAACCCCATTGTGGCCGTGTGTTCTGTTCAATGTTCTCCTCCCCCTGGGCTATAGATATATGCCACCAATAAACTGTGATCAATTCCATTTGTCCAGTGGAGGGTGTTGTGTGTTTGGACATCTCCTACCACGTAGGGTGGGGAATTCCTCCTATACCAACATGACGAATAAAAAATGATCAGAACATACACACACACACACACACACACACACACACACACACACAAACACACACATACATAGTGGATCAAGGTTATATAGAATTTAACCAACATCTTTAGCAAGTGAAAGGTAAAAAACCCTAGGGATTCAACAGGAAAAAATTTAACAGGAAAAAATAAAAAGGAAGAAATGTATGCTAGAGGAAATGTGACCAAGTGTTAAATAAATATAAACAAACTGGGAAAAAATGCCTAGCATCTTTCAGAAAGATGGGAAAATGGCTCATTTCAGTAAGTGTAAAATTATTTTGGTAAACATAAAGTTTCATGGTATTCTCAAGCAACAGTCAGCAGTAGTCCAAAAATGAGAGAAAAAAATGAATGGTGAGATCTATTCATAATTGGATAGTATTGAAATAGTTATAATAGAAGGACATTCAAAAATAAAAAACTCTTAAACTTACATTAAGCACATGGTAACAAACATTCTGGAATATGACATCTATCAGGACCATAAGATAACAAACAGAAAAATTTATATTTTTGTTGTAGATTGAGAATACAGTGAGGGAGCTGTTATCATTTACTAGGTAGTCTACAACCTGCCTTGTATATTTAAAAAGATAAACACTACCTCTCTATACATTTTGCATAGTTTTTATGCAATCCTAAACATATGTTTTTACATGATATCCAATGTAAGTTTTCTTAAACTAATTAGTTCCATGGACTTTCTGATAAATACAATTCCAAATAGTAATAGAGTTGAGTATACTTACACAAGAAAGTCTAAATGATACTGAAGTTGGAAAAGATGCAAAGTTATGATGCTTATGATCCATAAATAATATAAGGAAGAAAAAATACTTTACTTATTTTTAAATGTGAGGGCAATATTATAATGAATCATGACAGCTTTCATATGTGTCTCTACAGGAGATTAAATCAATACCATTCATTTTATCCAGCTGATTGTTTGAGGTTCCAATACAACTCCCTGTCTAGGAAACAGATTAAATTAATCTTCAAGTAAATTCGGTAGTTGCTATATTTGTGTAAGCATACTCAAGTTATTGTAAGGTTTTAAGTTAAATACTTATTCAACTCTTCTGTGCTCTATTAACAAAGGAATTATAAATAAGCAATGTTGATTTATAAGCAATATTAAAAAGCAAGCTTATGTTATATCTCTGTATGACAATTAGTGAATTAATTAATTCAAGCTTTTGGTTTATATGTATTTATATGGTGATAAAAGAATGGTAAAACCTAAAAAGTAGAATAAGTAGGAGGTATATTTAAATCAGATGATGGACTGGCGTGTTACCACTGATGTCTCTGTAATATTCCTATATTCAAATATCTAACAATTAAACTCACTTCAGAATGGCAGGAGTCATCTTAAGTCAGAAAACTAGGAAGTAGAATTACACTAGGATGTAGATGTCCCATGGGAACTTATGATAATACTCTTAAGTGGATGAGTACATAGACTCCTTCATAAACTTCAGGTATCCCGGTAATATTCTAAAATCACATGGTACATTTTACAGCTCTATTTGGAACAGTTCCAGTGTCCATAAGATGCTTGTGAACAATGTTCAAGTGCTCTTATGGACAGAAATGTATTATAATGGTGAGTTACCAGCTCTCATAGGAGTTTCTGGAGGTATTTATGAAGAGCCTTCAGTTCCTGTGGTATCATTTACTTAATAACCTTTGGTTTAAGTGAAGAAAAGTTAAAATAAATGCTAACACAAAGAAGACTAGACTAGTTATTCAGAGCCCCTTGCTCCACTTCTGGGCAACCTGATACAAAAGACCACAAATCCTTCCTTTGGTGTCAGCAAACCTACAAACCCAAGCCCGTGTATGGGACCCTCACCAGCCCCACCTCCCAAATGAAATGAAACCCAAGCCAGTCTTCCCTCTCTTCTCTCAAACTATTTTCAAACCCACTTGGAAGTCTGCTCTACTTTCTCCAGAAACCCTCGTTTTGTGAGTAATAAGCTTTTCCACACTCTCTTTGTATACATGTGGTATCATCAGTCTTGACACTCAAGCAATATTTTTGGTGGTGGAGTCGACTCTGACCCTGTAGAATGACTACACAATGAATGAATAATAAATGAAGAAATTTCATACTAAGAAAATTGTACTAACCAATAAAATTCATTACAACACTACTCATTCTCTGTTTTCAATACTGTTTTTGTCACTTATTTCCCCAAAATAAAGCCAGACAAACTTGCTTATAGATTTGCTTCTGCTTAGGATATGGAAATTTCAAGAATATCATGCCCATCCCAAAGATAAGAAAAAACTGGATAGTCTGCCCCAAGGAACAGGGCAAAATTATCCATTGCTTCTGGGTGAAGGGTAAAAGTAAAAATCTTTTTTCCCTGAAGGAGAGCTAAGAAAATCTCTTGAACCCAGGATACTGAATCAATACAAAGAGATAGACAACATACCTCTACAACTAGTAATTTTAACCATCAATTTTCCTGCATTGTCAAAGAATGCTCTATGCATAATTTCTAATTTTTGTTATTTATTGAGGGTTTTGTCAATATTTATGATCCAATATAATGGTATATTTCTTTTCTCAAGATTCATATATCACTGTATTTTAATAATGTCAACGCTATTATGTATGTCCTTTAGATTTTATTCTTTTTAACCTCTTTATCAAGGATCATATCAGTGTATTTAAATATATTAATAATGTGTTTCTCTTTGCACGAATGTCTTGTTTTTTCATGAAATCTAATGCTTTATAGTGTGTTGCATAGATATCCTTGACTATTTCACCTCATTGCAAATTCTTCCTCTGATATTTTTTAAAGTGCCATTTTAAAATGTATTTAATATTTTTGTCTAATCAACAAAATGAATAATGATGTTTTTTGTTTTGTTTTCTGGTTTTCTCTTTTACATTTGCCTGCTATACTTTCCCCAATCTTTATGTTTTCAATATTTTCTGAAGTACCTTAAGAGAGTTTTGTAATGAGAGATGATTTATATTTTGCTTTGAGATACAATATGAAACCTAACTTTAAATAGGTTAGATCTGACCACATACGTTCTTTGATAGACATTGTTTTACTGTGTTATATAGGCTTATTATAAGTTCCCTTTTGAAAGTTTTAAAATTTTTCAGAAATTTATTTTCTTGTGTTTATGTTATGTTTACATTTATTCTGGTTGCTTGTTGGGTTTGTACTATTTGTTGTTCTAGTAGTTAACTTCTAAAACCTAATTTTACATGTTACCTTTCAATCCTCTATTTATTTAGACTGTATCCATCAACTCCCACATGAGAACAGGGGCAATTAGTATATTTCCTCTTTCCTTTCTATTCCTTTCCTCTGCAAAAATATAAATTTAGTTGGTTATAGTGACTCTCTTATCTTTTACTTTAATTTTCTTCAACAGAGTTGATATACACTATAAGGAAATTACCTTTATTTCTACTAATTTAATTGCAGAAATCATCATACTTGTATTATCTCATACTTTCACTCTCCTTCTCTAAATCCTTTATAGTGAGTAGTTTATCCTCTTATTTAAATTCTTACTCAATACTATAAATTGATTTAGGGTAACCTCCACTCTCTTTGCCATAGTGTTCCTCTTAACGAATTAGTTGCTTGAAGTTTGAATTTTAGATATTTCTTCAAGAACTCATAAGAACACTAAAACCTCAACTATTACATGTCAAAAATGACTATCTATTACCTTTTAAATGAATGATAGTTTGAATATGTACACAGTTTGGGGATCACTTTCTTTCCTTAAGGGTTCTGTGGTTTTTATGGCATTGCTATGAAAAAAAATCTAGGGTTAGCATAAATTCATTTCATTATATCCTGGCTTCATCTTCATAGTAGTTCAAGGTATTTTTTCATTATCTTTAAATTCCAAGAGTTTTTAAGGCAGTATATTTGTGACAATTATTTAGTTTCAAATTTTCACTCTCCCAAACCCTCATGCTTCCAATCTTTTCTGAAGCACTTTAAGAGGACCCAGATAGAATCAGTTCCTAGTGACTAACAAAGGGACAGTTGATCACCAATTAGCTTTGTAAATGCAATGGATTGTAGTGCATCAAATATTAAACTTATAATGATGCTAAAAACAAGCAAAGTTACTCCTTGATCATTTTTGTAATATACAAGGAAACCAATTTATTATTTGAAAAACTGACAAATGATTGGAAAGAATGAGCCATTTCTGTTGCCTCTCCTATAGGAACTTTACCTAAGAGTAGCAGAGTAGTTGAAGAGAGAAAGTTCCTCTTCATAGAAATACCCCAACTCCTAAATGAAGAAAGAATTTTGTACCACATAATGAATTAATAAATCTAAGCAATGATCATCTAGGGCTTCTAAGAACACACACACAAAAATAAAGCATTTTCACATCTTCTGATGGAAATATATAGCACCTTCTATGAAGTAGATATCCCAAAATTTTAAGCTCAGTACTCATTCTTCTGATTTAAATGCTAATTTTTAAGAAATACATCAAAAGAAAAGTATATTAAACCATAGATAGGGTAGCAAATCCAAATCGTGAGAAACTTTATAAGAAAAAAGTCATATGGTTTTTCAACAAAAACAACAAAAATTGCAAGGGAAAAAAAAGGAAGGGAGGGCAAAGGACTAAAATAGACTTTGAGACATAACTAATTCTAACAGATGGAACAAAAGTAAAACTTTCATAGAAAAATTTGAGTAATATGAATATTGGTGATATTAAGATATTGTTTTATTGCTGATTTGGGATGTGGGTAACAATAGCATTTGAATCACGTTTAAAAAGTGGAGTCCTTGTCATTTATAAATATATAGCAGCCAATTTATTGATAAAATTTTATAATTTTTGAAATTTGCTTCACAATAATATAGAGGGGCTTGGGCTAGTTGTAGAGGGAAAAGCATATTTATGAGTTTGAAATTTTTGAAGTTTTGTAAAGGGTAGATAGGCTTATTTTAGTATTCTTTTTCCTTTGTACATGTGTTTAAAATTTTCTCTTAAAAAGGCAAAAAGCAACATTCCTCATTAACAAATTTGTTCCTTTGTTTGAAAGTCAGAAGGCAAAACCAAGAAAAAATGTTCTATACATTTTCAAGCAAACAATTTTTGGATCCACATCTACAACTTTGATTGTAATTATGTGTTACAGATTAGAACATGAAGTGAATTTAAATGAACAAAATGAGCAAAGTCAATATCTAGTATAGCGTATTAGATGACTTTTTTTGTTATTGCTAAGTGCTCAAGTGTGCCTGATATTATTTAGACATCTTACTGAAAAAGCTTCAGGGTAATTGATGAGGGTAATCTATATATGTCATAAACATTTACTTATAATACCCATTATAAGAAAAGATAAAAGAAAAGATAAAAAAGCATTATAATATTTTAAGAAAAGGAACGGATTTTAACAAGAAATCATTCATGATACTAATCCTCACACATTGTATATTTTATTTTCTCACTTAATTTCCACCAGATAACAAAAATTTGCCTTTCTAGGATGCCTTTCTGGGAAAAATAAGTAATTCAAAAAACTCTTGTGACTAATTCTTATAGTTTTTCTTATGATTTTTGGATACATTTAAATTTGTCTTTAATATATATGTATATACAATTATATCCTTTGATATATGCTTTCTGTGCCTTATAATAAATAACAAAATAAACAACCGCTTATTTATATACCAACCATGTCATGGTATTGAAAGAACAAGAGATATTCCCAAAAGCCTGCTTTAGAGAACAGAAACAAAATACCAGAAACACTAACAAATAAGGGCCGAACTATTCCCTTATATAGCCAATAATTCTTTGCAGAGCATATAATTTAACAAAAATAACATGTATTTTCTAATTCCTGGTGGACACTATATTAATCTGATAATTATTTTGCCCCTAGCTAGTCCACTGAAGTGTTTATGGAGGCTAAGATGACATTAAAATAATTTCATTGTGGAGTTATGTAAGAAAAACTCATCATGATTACATTGCATTAAAAGACCTTAGTAGTGCTGACAAGCCTCTTAGATAGCCTCATCCACCAGAGGGCAGACAGCAGAAGCAAGAAGAATGACAATCCGGCAGCCTGTGAAACAAAAACCACATTCACGGAAAAATAGACAAGCTGAAAGGCAGAGGGCTATGTACCAGATGAAGGAACAAGATAAAACCCCAGAAAAACAACTAAATGAAGTGCAGATAGGCAACCGCTCAGAAAGAATTCAGAATAATGATAGTGAAGATGTTTCAGGACCTCAGAAAAAGAATAGAGGCAAAGATCGAGAAGATGCAAGAAATGTTTAACAAAGACCTAGAAGAATTAAAGAACAAACAAACAGAGATGAACAATAAAATAACTGAAATGAAAAATACACTAGAAGGAATCAATAGCAGAATAACTGAGGCAGAAGAATGGATAAGTGACGTGGAAGACAGAATTGCAGAATTCACTGCAGAACCAAAAAAAGAAAAAAGAATGAAAAGAAATGAAGACAGCCTAAGAGACTTCTGGGACAACATTAAGTGCACCAACATTCGGATTATAGGGGTTCCAGAAGGAGAAGAGAGAAAGGACAAAAGATAATATTTGAAGAGATTACAGTTGAAAACTTCCCTAACATGGGAAAGGAAATAGCCACCCAAATCCAGGAAGCACAGAATGTCCCATACAGGATAAATGCAAGGAGAAACACATCGAGACATATAGTAAACAAAATGGAAAAGATTAAAGACAAAGAAAAATTATTGAAAGCAGCATGGGAAAAATGCCAAATAACATACAAGGGAACTCCCATAAAGTTAACAGTTGATTTCTCAGCAGAAACTCTACAAGCCACAAGGGAGTGGCATGATATACTTAAAGTGATGAAGGGGAAGAACCTACAACCAAGATTAGTGAACCCAGCAAGGATTTCATTCAGATTCGATGGAGAAATCAAAACCTTTACAGACAAACAAAAGCTAAGAGAATTCAGCACCACCAAACCAGCTCTACAACAAATGCTAAAGGAAATTCTCTAAGTGAGAAACATAAGAGAAGAAAAGGACCTACAAAAACAAACCCCAAACAATTAAGAAAATGGTAATAGGAATATACATATCTATAATTACCTTAAATGTGAAAGGATTAAATACTCTGACCAAAAGACACAGGCTCACAGAATGGATACAAAAATAAGACCCATATATATGCTGTCTACAAGAGACCCACATCATACCTAGGGACACATATAGACTAAAAGTGAGGGGATGGAAAAACATATTCCCTGCAAATGGAAATCAAAAGAAAGCTAAAGTAGCAATATTCATATCAGATAAAATAGACTTTAAAATAAAGAACGTTACAAGACAGAAGGAAGGACACTACATAATGATCAAGGGATCAATCCAAGAAGAAGATATAATAATTATAAATATATATGCACCCAAAATAGGAGCACCTCAATACATAAGACAACTGTTAACAGCTATAAAACAGGAAATTGTAAGTACACAATAATAGTGGGGGACTTTAACACCTCACTTACACCAATGGACAGATCATCCAAACAGAAAATTAATAAGAAAACACAAGCTTAAAATGACACAATACACCAGATAGATTTAATTGATATTTATAAGACATTCCAATCAAAAACAGCAGATTACACTTTCTTAAGTGTACATGGAACGTTCTCCAGGATAGATTACATCTTGGGTCACAAGTCAAGCCTCAGTTAATTTAAGAAAATTGAAATCATATCAAGCATCTTTTCTGATCACAACACTATGAGAAGAGAAATCAATTACAGGGGAAAAAATGTAAAATATACAAACACATGAAGGCTAAACAATATGTTATTAAGTAACCAAGAGATCACTGAAGAAATCAAAGAGGATATAAAAATATACCTAGACACAAATGACAATGAAAACATGAGAATCCAAAACCTATGGGATGCAGCAAAAGCAGTTCTAAGAGGGAAGTTTAGAGCTATACATGCCTACCTCAAGAAACAAGAAAAAACTCAAATAAACAATTTAATCTTACACCTAAAGGAACTATAGAAAGAAGAGCAAACAAAACCCAAAGTTAGCAGAAGGAAAGACATCAAAAAGATCAGAGCAGAAATAAATGAAATAGAAAGAAAGAAAACAAAAACAAAGATCAATAAAACCAAAAGCTAGTTCTTTGAGAAGATAAACAAAATTGATAAACCATTAGCCAGACTCATCAAGAAAAAGAGGGAGAGGACTCAAATCCATAAAATTAGAAATGAAAAAGAAGTTACAACAGACACCACAGAAATACAAAACGTCCTAAGAGACTACTACAAGCAACTCTATGCCAATCAAATGGACAACCTAGAAGAAATGGACAAATTCATAGAAAGTTATAACCTTCCAAGACTGAACCAGGAAGAAAGAGAAAATATGAACAGACAAATCACAAGTAATGAAATTGAAACTGTGATGAAAAATCTTCCAACCAACAAAAGTCCAGGACAAGACGGCTTCACAGGTGAATTCTATCAAACATTTAAGGAAGAACTAACACCCATATTTCTCAAACTCTACCAAAAATTGCAGAGTAAGGAACACTCCCAAACTCATTCTACGTGGTCACCATCACCCTGATACCAACACCAGACAAAGATACTACAAAAAAAGAAAATTATAGACCAATATCACTGATGAATATAGATGCAAAAATCCTCAACAAAATACTAGCAAACAGAATCCAACAGTACATTTAAAGAATCATACACCATGATCAAGTGGGATTTATCCCAGGGATGCAAGGATTCTTCAATATATGCAACTCAATCAATGTGATACACCATATTAACAACTGAAGAATAAAAACCATATGATCATCTCAATAGATGCAGAAAAAGCTTTTGACAAAATTCAACACCCATTTATGATAAAAACTCCCCAGAAAGTGGGCATAGAGGGAACCTACTTCAACATAATAAAGGCCATATATGACACACCCACAGCAAATATCATTCTCAATGGTGAAAAACTAAAAGCATTTCCTCTAAGATCAGGAATGAGACCAGGATGTCCACTCTCACCACTATTATTCAACATAGTTTTGGAAGTCCTAGCCACTGCAATAAGAGAAGAAAAAGAAATGAAAGGAATACAAATTGGAAAAGAAGAAGTAAAACTGTCACTGTTTGCAGATGACATGATACTATAGAGAATCCTAAAGATGACACCAGAAAACTACTAGAGCTAATCAATGAATTTGGTAAAGTTGCAGGACACAAAATTAATGCACAGAAATCTCTTGCATTCCAATACACTAATGATGAAAAATCTGAAATAAAAATTAAGGAAACATTCCCATTTACCATTGCAACATAAAGAATAAAATACCTAGGAATAAACCTACCTAGGGAGACAAAGTCCTGTATGCAGAAAACTATAAGACACTGATGAAAGAAATTAAACATGATACCAACAGATGGAGAGATGTACCATGTTCTTGGATTGGAAGAATCAATATTGTGAAAATGACTATACTACCCAAAGAAATCTACAGATTCAGTGCAATCCCTATCAAATTACCAATGGCATTTTTTACAGAACTAGAATAAAAAATCTTAAAATTTGTATTGAGACACAAAAGACCCCGAATAGCCAAAGCAGTCTTGAGGGGAAAAAATTGAGCTGGAGGAATCACACTCCCTGACTTCAGACAATACTACAAAGCATAGTAATCAAGGCAATATGGTACTGGCACGAAAACAGAAATACAGATCAATGGAACAGGATAGAAAGCCCAGAGATAAACCCACGCACATATGGTCACCTTATTTTTGATAAAGGAGGCAAGAATATACAATGGAGAAAAGACAGTCTCTTCAATAAATGGTGCTGGGAAAACTGGACAGCTCCATGTAAAAGAATGAAATTAGAACACTCCCTAACACCATACACAAAAATAAACTCAAAAGGGATTAGAGACCTAAATGTAAGACCAGATACTACAAAACTCTTAGAGGAAAACATAGCAAGAACACTCTTTGACATAAATCACAGCAAGATGTTCTTTGATCTACCTCCTGGAGAAAGCGAAATTAAAACAAAAATAAACAAATGGGACCTAATGAAACTTAAAAGCTTTTGCACAGCAAAGGACCCGTAAACAAGACGAAAAGACAACCCTCAGAATGGGAGAAAATATTTGCAAATGAATGAATGGACAAAGGATTTATTTCCAAAATATATAAACAGCTCATGCAGCTCAATATTAAAAACACAGGGCTTCCCTGGTGGCGCAGTGGTTGAGAGTCTGCCTGCCAATGCAGGGGACACATGTTCAAGCCCTGGTCTGGGAGGATCCCACATGCCGTGGAGCAACTAGGCCCGTGAGCCATAACTACTGAGCCTGCGCGTCTGGAGCCTGTGCTCCACAACAAGAGAGTGCAACAGTGAGAGGCCCGCGCACCGCGATGAAGAGAGGCCCACGCTTGCCACAACTAGAGAAAGCCCTCGCACAGAAACGAAGACCCAACACAGCAAACATAAACAAATAAATTTTTAAAATATATGTATTAAAAACACAAACAACCCAATCCAAAAATGGGCAGAAGACCTAAATAGACATTTCTCCAAAGAAGACATACAGATGGCCAAGAAGCATATGAAAAGCTGCTCAACATCACTAATTATTAGAGAAATGCAAATCAAAACTACAATGAGGTATCACCTCACACCAGTTAGAATGGGCATCATCAGAAAATCTACAAACAACAAATGCTGGAGAGGGTGTGGAGAAAAGGGAACCCTCTTGCACTGTTGGTGGGAATGTAAATTGATACAGCCACTATGGAGAACAGTATGGAGCTTCCTTAAAAAACTAAAAATAGAATTACCCTATGACCTAACAATCCCACTACTGGGCATATACCCAGAGAAAATCATAATTCAAAAAGACACATGCACCCCAATGTTCATTGCAGCAATATTTACAATTGCTAGGTCATGGAAGCAACCTAAATGCTCATTGATAGATGAATGGATAAAGAAGTGGTACATATATACAATGGAATATTACTCAGCCATAAAAAGGAATGAAATTGGGTCATTTGTAGAGACGTGGATGGATCTAGAGACCTCAAACAGCATGAAGTAAGTCAGAAAGAATAAAACAAATATTGTATATTAACACATAAATGTGGAACCTAGAAAAATGGTACAGATGAACCGGTTTGCAGGGCGGAAATGGAGATACAGATGTAGAGAACAAATGTATGGACACCAAGGGGGGAAAGCAGTGGGCGGGTGGTGGTGGCGGTGTGATGAATTGGGAGACTGGGATTGACATGTATACACTTATGTGTATAAAATGGATAACTTATAAGAACCTGCTGTATAAAAAATAAGTAAATAAATAATACTTTAAAAAAATAAATAATAAATAAAGACCTTAGTAGTGTTATATGATGATAAAATAACAGATTAAATAATGATGAGAATTTGAATAGTAGATCAAAATATACAGAACAAATGCAAACTTGCAAGACGTGAATTTCTGACACTCTATTTTATCCTCCATACTCTCATTATTATTCTTAAAGTAATGACAGTTTATTATGTGGGGTGTGTGTGTGTGTCCGTTTGACAGTCAAGAGGTTAAGGGAGAAGGAGCGGGAGAGAGAGAAAGAAGGAACAGTGGAAATAAAAATAGATTGATGGGTAATTTAGGAAATTCCTTAGATTTCAATATTAATCAGCTATTGCAAGTCATTATTTTTCAAGATATTCCATGGAATTCTGTATGTTTTCAAGACAAATCAAACTGTCAAATGTTTTAGAGAGGTATTTTAATTATCTTGGTAATTATTTCTTTAACAATTCTCTATGACTTTTACAGGCAAAAAGTGGTCTCCCTTTTCTTCTATAGACAGAATCACAATTCTTCAGAAGTCGTTATCTCTGAGGCAAGCTTCAATAAATAGTTCTGAAAATAAATATGAAAGCCTGTCTAAGCTAAATTTATATCAAGCTTTTGCAACATCATATTCTGTGTATTCTTTTAAAAAATCATTGTTGTATAAGTACACACTGCTATATTTAAAATGGATAACCAACAAGGACCTACTGCATAGCACAAGGAACACTGCTCAATATTACGTAATACTGTTATATTTTGAATGTGCATTTTAGAAATTTCATACAAAAAATAAAAAAATACAAATCATTCGTGATTTCAAAATAGATATATTCTTTAGAATCATTAGCCACTGCAATAGCAATTCTAGATCCAATTAGTTCAACCATTATGTTTAATTTTTAACTTTTCATTACTAATGAATGACCACTAAACATTTAATAGAAAAATGGTATTCAATTATTCCCAACTTTCTTTAAGCATGCCTTTAGGATGTGATTTTTCAGTGATCACTCTATCAAATTTGATCCAACAGCACAAAATTGAAAGAGAATGCAACATGACAAAATAACTTCTCTACTTAGGACAAAAGTTTTCTACTGGGAGAGTAACATTCATGTATAAAAATAGATATACGACTCAAGGAGGTAAGTACTGACAATCCAATAATACAAGATGATACTACTCGGTGAATCTAACCATTGTCTTACATAAAGCTAACCAACGGGGTAATAGTTTTAGGTGGCAACTTGATGTCTCAGAGAATAACTTAATAGAGAATATCTTGACTTAAATTATTGTGTACCTATTTATTTTTATTTCTCTTTGCTATCCATTTTTCTCTTATATTTTGAGAAAATAAAATGCAAAGAATAAAGAAAATTTTTAGCAGACTGGAAGTAGTTTGAACATTAGATGCATTTCCATTTTCCTTGCCAATGGCAAAAGTCACAGTGAGTAAAACTTTTTCGGGCTAAATCACATTAACAATCCCTGGTGTGGATATGGTAACAATTTTTCACTTCAGGTTGTCAGTGTGTTTGCTTCTGGGAACAAAGTAAAAAGATCAAGTTACCTAAGATGCCCAATGTGCTACACTGCCATCAGTGTACTCCCTCGAGCAAGCAGAATACTTGTTTTGATACTAGCCTTGTTGGGCTTCTTATTTAAGTATGTAAATTTCAACTAGATACAAACTATCATCTTTATTATTCTGAATGCAAATGTTCTCTAGAAGGTTGTAAAATAAATAGCTGTTATATGAAGATATTAAAACAGTAAACTAATTGTGCTCTTTTTAAAGCATCTACGTATATAAGCAAAATATCAAAGTACAATGAAGTAAATAGGGTAGAAAAATGAACTACATGAAAAATAAGGAATAGGAAGAGAAGTACAAGCACTACTGCTATATGATTAGAAACACTGTGAGTGTCCATAAAGCACATGGAAATGGTCATTGAGATCTTTGATTAGCTTTGCCCAATTGCTTGGGTGGTGGAACAGAGAAATTTGATTGCTGATTGGGTTATCCAATCTGGTTGCTAGGATGTCCTAATAACTAGACCAATCATTTACAGTCCAGTTATTTTGATTATCCCTGTGACTCAAATTGCCCATTTCATAAACTTACCCAGTGCTCAGATCACAACTTGTAAGTGACTGAGATGATCAGCCACATAGAAATGATCATGGTACATCCAATTTAGAACAAACTTGGTGAATGCAATAAAGAAATGGGAAGAACCCCAATTCTAAAACTCTAAAAATTGATATGATGAAAAAAGTGTTCTCCTCATAATATAAATGTTTCAAGTGTTGTTCTTATTTAGAAATTAAAATCTGAAGAAATTTTTGAAACTTTCCTTAGCTGGCCAAAAATCAGATTCCTGAGAGGAGTCAGGGAAAATCAGTTCATTTCAGTGCATAGAGATGCACTGTGTTGTTTATGATAGTTGAGTGGCATTATTTAACTGATTATAAAACAAATTAGGCATTTGTTTAACTGAAATTTGCCCAAGGAAACATTTTGCAAATTTCTTACAAATCTGGTTACTGCTAAACTTCAAATGTCATGGAATATAAAACAGCTCACTAAATATTGTAGGAACCACCACTTCTCTTTGCTCCCAGGCAGCTTAAGAATTTAACACTTTATTTTTCTTTTTTCCAAAGGGGTATTGAGGGCAAAAAGGATATTGTCCACAAAGACTGATCCTTATAGATTGTGCAGACAGAAATCTACCTCGGGTATGTTTTTATCAGCATTTCAAAAGTTAAGTTACATGCTACTTCCCTGTATGTGTTCACACCTTAAATTGATAGATCTTCCCCGTCTGCTTCCACCCCCCAGTCCTGATTCTGGCAGCTTTTCCCACATAGCAACAAACCTCGAGATACAGGCATTCTGTCAGATATACTGATACACTTTCCTTAGTCTTTCAGTTAGCTGTTTTCTCAAGAGAATTTTACGAAATAATTTCACCTTATACAATGCAAAATATATCCATCTGGTAAGGCAATGTTAGAAGTTAAAAAATATATTCTCTGTTGAGTACTTTATAGGGTATTTACATCATTGGGGCCTTTGTGTTTAATGTTAAAAAGTAAATATTTTGTTTATGTGACTTTTGTTCAAAAATTAGCCAAGAAACTGAGGCACAGAAAATACGGTAAGAAATCTTGCTTTTTGTTAAAAAACAAAAAAAGTACAATCACTCTGTGCCTTCTCCTTGGAGTTTCTTCATCCATTTTTGTGATCCAATGACAAGAGGATACTTATGGTCTCAGGCACGAACAAGATTTACTTTCCCAATATTTTTATCCTTTGGGGAGAACAGAAAACAAGCCTGCAGACCACAGTCCTACAATAAGCAAGCCCTCAGGCACCATGTGAGAGAAATAAAAGACCACAAAGGACAGAGCAGGAGTGGCTGCACAGACCCTGGGTTATTGGTTTCCTTTTATGAAATATTCTGGGCCTACTGCCTTGACACACAGTTCCTACTCAAAATTACAGCTAATTTGGGGGAGGCACTGTCTCAGTTTAGAACTTATACATGTCTTTATCTTAGATCTTAAACAAAGATGTTTATAAATAAAGAAAAACATTTATATAAACTTCTACTGTATAACCTTCATTAGTACTTATGTAATTTGTGTTCCTCAAGAAGCAGAATTTATCTAGAAGTGTTCCAGAAACAACACCTGAGGGGTAAAAAAAGAAGCAAAATTGGGCAGAGAGAAAAGTTGGGCTGCAATGGAGTCACAGTGTCTCTAGTGACCCCCTGGAATCTGTGAACCTAGGGTAGCCCTTCATATTTATCCTCAGTTGGTAAAGGGGCCAAGTCTATATACCCATATAGACCAGTATTTTAAGCAGGCTGACCTAAGAAGATAAAATGACCTTAGGAAGTGGATCTGTGTAGTCAAAGGAAACTTCCAGAGGACTGCTGCTGAAGGCTTATAGCCAGAACCATTCCTAGCGGCTGCGGGGGGGGGGGGATATTCCTTCAGTTCTGAGAGGGCATCTGAGTTTAGCAAAGTACCATTTTCTACAATGAAAATTAATATCCATAAACACAATGTTCACTTATGCCTAACTGAAGGTGAAATTGTAAGCTAGAATAGGTTAAAAGGAGTGTGCTGTACAATACATGTGGGTGGGCTGGGGAGTATAGAGTAAATGAGAAAAACATTGGATTGATTTAAATCCATTTTTTTTAACATCTTTATTGGAGTATAATTGCTTTACAATGGTGTGTTTGTTGCTGCTTTATAACAAAGTGAATCAGTTATACATATACATATGTTCCCATATCTCTTCCCTCTTGCATCTCCCTCCCTCCCACCCTCCCTATCTCACCCCTCTAGGTGGTCACAAATCCATTTTTAATCCATGAGACTTTGCAATTAACATCTAATTCTATCAGGAAATGAAGGTAATTCTCAAAAGGTTTGAAAATAAATGTAAAGATTTAAAGAGTCAAGAAACTTCCACATTCCTGATTCTATGAGCAGATGGAATGTTTAAGTATAAGATGTAATAAAGATAGCCATCAGTTATTTGGAGCACATAATTTGAGTTGTTTTGATGCAAGCCCAGTGAGGTATTTTATATATATTAATATTAATGTATTAAGGTACTTTACATATAATTATTTACATATATTAATGTTTTGCAGCTTTCTTAAAGCTACAAAACAATTTTTAATAAATAAACTTGAAAAGAAAACCTTTCATGCATAAAAGAGGGAGAAAAGCAGCTGCCTGTCCAAAGAAATAAAGAGAGACCCAGATCCTGGCAAATCAGTCTTCTCTCTCTTCAACCCGTCTACGAAGGTATTGCTGGATTTACCCAGAGTTCCAAGAAAAGTCCTGTTAAATCTATCCAAAACATATTCAAAATTTATTAAACGTGCTTATGTGAAGAACACCATTGTCCCCCTTAACATATTAAAAAAAAAAAAAAAGCCTTCCACTGCCTCCCTTTTAAATCCTTGACATCCTGAAATTCATTTTCTATAACTCAGGCAAGGGAGTCTTTTTAAAACATAAATTAGATATTATGATTTTTTTCACCTGGTTTGGCTAATTAATATACCCATGACTTATAGAACAAGGTCTAGCATATAATAAATCCTCAATAAATATTTGTTGATGCTAATGACCCAAGCAAAATATCTTAAAAAACTAAAAGAGTTACCATATGATTCTGCTATCCCACTCCTGGACATATATCCAGAAAAAACTATAATTTGAAAAGATACATGCACCCCAATATTCATGGCAGCGGTATTTGCAATAGCCAAGACAGGGAAGCAACCTAAGTTTCCATGAACAGATGAATAGAAAAAGAAGATGTGGTACATGTATACAATGGAATATTACTCAGTCATAAAAAAGAATAAAATAATTTCATTTGCAGCAACATGGATGAACCTAGAGATTATCATACTAAGTGAAGCCCAACAGAGAAAGACAAATATCATATGATATTGCTTATACGTAAAATCTAAAAAAATAGATACAAATGAACTTACATAAATAAATAGAAAATAGATGCACAGACACAGAAAACAAACTTATGGTTACCAAAGGGAAAGAGGGGGATAAATTAGGAGGTTGGGAGATAAATTAGGAGATTAACATTTACACGATACTATATACAAAATAGCTAACCAACAAGGACCTACTGTATAGCACAGGGAACTATACTCAATATTTTGTAACAACCTATAAGGGAAAAGAATCTGAATTACTGTGGTGTACACCTGAAACTAACATGACATTATAAATCAACTGTACTTCAATAAAATAAAATTTTAAAACATAAATTTTAAAAATTGTTGAATAAGTAGATATTATTCTATGACAAAAACTCCTAAATGGTTTTCTATCATACTTAGGCTAAAATATAATTTGCTGTCACCCTCAAGGGGGTACATTATATGGTCCATGCCTATCTCTTCAGCCTTATACCACACCTAACCTTACTCACTTTATTCATTCTAATATTAAGGCCTAAGCTTCACAGAACATTCCTTCTTCATAGAACACAAGGTACCTTTTTCATAGGACATCATGTTCTGCTTTTCCCACCCCACCATCCAGACCTCTGTATGACTGATTTCTTTAATCATTGTGTCTCATGTTAAAAGTCACCTCCTCACAAAAATTTTCCCTTGCCACTCAATATAAACTAGACCTCAAATAACTTCATACCACTCCATTTTTTTTTACTTGATGGCACTTGTAATGTCCTTATTGTACATATATCACTCATTGTTATAATGTAAACCCTAAAAGAGCAGAATATATGTCCATCTTTCTTTCTACTCTACAGCCAGTTGCACGCGAATGTGCATATGTGTGTACACATATGTGTGAGGAAGCATGCACATGCACACACAAACACACATCACATGATTTCATGGCATCATGATTTAGTTGAAAGTCAGGACTAAGTCTGATGCACTGACTGTGAGAGGTGTGTGAATGTCCTCCTTTTTATTTAGCTTCCCAAGATATGAATGAATAGAATAATGTGTTTGTCTAACTCATATGAATGCTGTTGAAAATCAGTTAAATTATATCAGTGAAAACAATCCCATGATGTACAAGGAAAGTGTCTTAATTCAGGCTGCTCTAACAAATTACCATAGACTGAGTGGCTTAAACAGTAACCATTTATTTCTCACAGTTCTTGAGACTGTAAGAGATCAGGGTGCCAGCATGGTCAGGTTATAGCGAGAGAACTCTTCCAGGTTTCCTCATATGGTGAAGAAAGAGAAGGAGAGGAAGCAGGCTGTAGTGTCTTCTTTTGTAAGGGCACTACTCCCATTCATGAGGGCTTTACCCTCATCACCTAGTTACCTCCCAAATGCCTCAGCTCCTAAATCAATAACATTGTTGGGGGTTAAGATTCCAATACATGAATTTTAGGGGGATACAAACATGTAGTTCATAACAGAAAGCATAGTAAGATGCCAACAACACCATCTCCCTTAGAGGCCTGGATTAAGTAGGTATCATTTCAGAGAACATGAATATTACATTCTATCCTAATAGATCATGTTTTGAGAATCTGATCTCCATTTTGTTTGCATAATTATAAGAGCATGAATTTTTTTTAAGAAGAGGAACATAATAGAAAGAACAGATACTCAAGATGATTTTTAGTCTTACACATGAAAAGATTCTCACCATCACTAATAATCAGGGAAATGCAAATCAAAACCAGAAGATATCACCTCACACCTGTCAGAACGTCATTCATCAAAAAGTCAACAAAAAGCAAATGCTAGAGAGGGTATGGAGAAAAGGGAACCCTCCCACACTGTTGGTGGGAATGTAAATTAGTGCAGCCACAATGGAAAACAGTATGGAGGTTCCTCAAAAAATTAAAAATAGAACTACCATATGATCTAATAATTCTACTTCTGGTTATATACCCAAAACAAACAAAAAATGCTAAGTTGAAAAAATACATGCATCCCAATGTTCATAGCAACATTATTTACAATACTCAAGATACGGAAGCAATATAAGTGTCCATCAACAGATCAGTGGATAAATAAGATGTGGGGGGGGGTGTGTGTGTGTGTATAAAATGGAATATTACTAAACCATAAAAAGAATGAAATTTGACATTTGCAACAACATGGATAGACCTCAATGGTATTATGCTTAGTGAAGTAAGTCAGGCAGAGAAATACAAATACTGTATGTTTTTACTTATATGTGGAATCTAAAAAAGAAACCAATGAATGCATTTAAAAATACAGAAACAGACTCACAGATACAGAGAACAGTTAGTGCTTCCCAGTGGGGAGAGAAGAAAGGGAGGAAGGGAAAGATATGGGAAGGGGATTAAGAGGTACAAAATACTAGTATAAAATAAGTAAGAGGGACTTCATGGTGGCACAGTGGTTAAGAATCCACCTGCCAATGCAGGGAACATGGGTTCGAGCCCTGGTCCGGGAAGATCCCACATGCGGCGGAGCAACTAAGCCCACGCACCACAACTACTGAAGCCCACGCACCTAGAGCGTGGGTCCGCAACAAGAGAAGCCACTACAATAAGAAGCCTGCGCACTGCAACGAAGAGTAGCCCCTGCTTGTCGCAAATAGAGAAAGCCCGTGTGCAGCAAAGACCCCACGCAGCCAAATAAATGAATAAATAAGATACAAGGGTGTTGTACATCTGCAACTAACATTGTAAATCAACACACTTCAATAAAAAAATTAATGTCACGTAATTTATCTAAATTTCAAAATGTTTTGAAATAATTTCAAACTTACAGAAATTTGCAAGTGTAATTCAAGATATAATATCTGTTATAATTATATAACAACACAATTATTATATAATTGTATTATATAATTATAATTATTATATAATTATATAATAATAAATAGATCTAGGAATCTATTTCTAGATTCCTGAATTCTTCAACTTTATACACACACATAATTTTACATACATATAAAAAATAAATCACAAACATATGTATATATGTATGTGTGTGTGTGTGTGTGCATACCTACACATTTTTATATATTCATGTACTTTTTTCTGGACTATTTGTGAGTAGAGTACATATAGTATTATGCCTCTTTATGCCATAACATTTCAGTGGCTATTTTGGGTTATTGTGTTAGTCAGGATTCTCCAGATAAACAGAATCAATAGGAGATTTCTATAATAGTAGATATTTATTATAAAGAAGTGGGACACAGGATTATGGAGGCTGAGAATTCCCACAATCTGCCCTCTTAAAGCTGGAGACCCAGGAAAGCTGGTGATGTAGTTCTGAGAACCATGGGGCTGATGGTGTAAATCTCAGTACAGAGCAGACTAATGTCTTCAAGCAGACAGAGCAAATTCTCACTTCCTCTGCCTTTGTTCTATTCAGGTCCTCAAAGAACTGAATGCTGCTCACCAACATTGGGGAGAGCAATCTGCTTTGCACAGTCCACCAAATCAAATGATAATTTCTTCTAGAAACACCTTCCCAGACACACCCAGAAATAATGGGCACCTCATGTCCCAGTCAAGTTGACATACAAAATTAACCATTAGAAGTCTACTCCTTGTCAATTTGACACTCATACACATCTCCCTATACCATACTTAACTCCAAATAAAGACAATAACAAGGTCATAATTCTGCCTAATATGATATATCTCTCCTGCCTACATCCAGAAACTAACCCTTCCCCTGGAAGAGTAAATAAAGTCACCTTGATATCCTATAATTTAAATACTATGATGTAAAATTAATAAAACATAAATACTATTCTGTTTAAGTGAATACATCTTATATTACATGACAGGATAATAAGAGGAAAGAATACATGTATAAATAAATACATGTATATATAAATGTACATAGATGAAATATACACACATAAAAATGTATTAATAAGAACAAAATATGAAGGAAATATTCACGATAAGTACAGTTCTTGTTGCGGTAACTGGTCATGTGGTCGTAGCTGGTATTTGTAACTTTCTTTCACTAACTTTCTTTCACTAACTTTCTTTCACTTTGTATTCCCTTTGCCTTCAGCAAGCACCTCAGTTTGTCATGGTTCTTTACCTGGTTGGGTGACCCAAACCTTCATTCCTGAAGGGTCTGTGCAATTAATAGTCCTGCCTGTATTGTGATGCTGTAGTTTTCCACAGGCATGGCACTGCTAAGAAATGTCCTAAGGGATCTCCTGTATTCCAGACATACTCTTTCTTATCTCCATTGTGGAGTAGGACTTCAGTTTCCCCTTCGTTGTCAGGATCCACCACTCTACCTAGCATAATAACTCCCTTCACTGCCTGTTGATTATTTTGAGGAGCTCACAGTGGCCAGGTGGCAGTCTTTACTTCCAGTTCAATGGAATTATTGTTGTGTCTCCTAATAGAAGTATTCCTCCCTTTGGAACAAAGACCTCTAGGCCAGCAGAGCATAAGATCATGGCAACAGGAAGCAAAGATATTGCTTGTGACTTATTAGGGGTAATAGTAAGTGGTACCACTTTCACTTCTACACTTAGACTCCTGGACCTATGAATCCTGGCTATAGGAGAAACAGTACCATGCTGATCCAAAACATACACAATCTACTAAAGAACCTTGCCCAGCCCTGAAATGTATTGTTACCTAATAAGCATTGTAATTAAATCTTCAAAAGGCCATTTCACTAGTCTATCAAACCAGCTGCTTCAGAATGGTAGGCAACATGGTAAGACCAGTGAATTCCATGAGCATGGGCCCATTGCTGTACCTCTTTTGCCATGATTTAGTTCCTTGATCAGAAGCAATGCCATGTGGAATACCATGATGATAGATAAGGCATTCTTTAAGAACACAAATGGTAGTTTTGGCTAAAGCATTTTGCGCTAGTAAGGCAAATCCGTATCCAGAGTATGTGTCTACTCCAGTAAGAACAAAATGCTGCCCTTTCCATGATGGAAGCTGTCCAGTATAATCAACCTCCCACCAGGCAGCTGACTGATCACCTCAGGGACTGGTGCCATACTAGGGATCAGCATTGGTCTATACTGCTGGCAGACTGGGCACTCAGCAGTGGTCATAACCAGGTCAGCCTTAGTGAGTGGAAATCCATGTTGCAGAGCCCACGTATAACTTCTATCCTTGCCACTATTGCCACTTTGTATGTGAGCCCACTAGGCAATCACGGGGGTAGCTGGGGCAAGAGGTTGACTGGTATTCATAGAACAGGTCATCACATTCTCTTGATTAATAAAATTCTCCTATGCTGAGGTCACTCTTTGGTGAACATTTCACATGACAAAAATATCTTCATGCTTTTTGCCATCTGTATATCTTCTCTGATGAGGTGTCTACTCATATCTTCTGACCATTTTTAATTGGACTGTTTTCCTAATGTTGAAATGTTAAACTTTCTTATGTATTTTGGATAAAATTCCTTTAACATATAAGTTTTTGCAAATATTTTCTCCTAGTCTGTGGCTTGCCTGTGTTCTCTTAACAGCATTTTCCACAGAGCAGTCATTTTTAATTTTAATACAATTCAACTCATCAATTTTTTTCTCTCATGGATCATGCTATTGGTGTTATATCTAAAAACTCACTGTAGAACCCAAGGTCACATAGATTTTTCTCCCACAAGGTTATAATTTTGTTTTTCACATTTCATTTTATATCCATTTGGAGTTAATTTTTGCATATGAACTTTCCACTGTTCCAGCATTTGTTGAAAAGATATCCTTTCTCTTTTGGATTGTCTTTTTTCCTTTGTCAAAGACCAGTTAACTATGTTTGTGTGGGTCTATGTATGGGCTTTCTATTCTGTTTTATTAATCTATGTGTTCACCAATACCATACTGCCTTTTTCACTGTACTTCATAGTAATTCCTGAAGTTGGGTAGTGTAATGCCTCAAATTTTTTCTTCTTCTTCAGTATTTTGTTGGCTATTCTGGAACTTGTACTTTTCCATGTAAATGTTATAATCAGTTTTTCCATATCTATGAAATAGCTTGCTGAGATTTTTATAGTTATTGCATTGAATTTATAGATCAAGTTTGCAATAATTAACATCTTAAAAATATTTGAGTCTTTTAGTTCATAAACATGGAATATCTTCCCATGTATATAGCTCTTCATTGACTCCTTTCATCAGAATTTTGTAGTTTTCTTTGTATATATCCTGTACATATTTTGCTAGATTTATTCCCAGTATTTCACTTTTGGGGTCTATCATAAATGGTAATTTAAAAAATTTCAAATTCTAATTTTTCTTGCCAGTATATAAGGAAGTAACAGAATTTTGTATATTAATTTTGTATCCTATGAACTTGCCCTACTCACTTATTAGTCCTAAAATTGTTTTTGGTTTTTTAAGAAGTATTTGGGATATTTTACATAGACAATCATGCTATCTCTAAATAAAGAGAGTTATATATTTTTTTCTTCCCAATCTGTGTACTTTTTATATTCTCTTCTAGTCTAACTACACTAACTAGGACTTCCAGTACAATGTTGAATAAGAGTAGTCAGAGAGGACATCCTTGACTTGTTTCCAATCTTAGAGGAAAACATCCAGTTTCTCACCATTAAGTGTGATGTTAACTATAGATATTTTACATATGTTCTTTATCAAGTTGAGAAAATTACCTTCATTCCTAGTTTTCTATCTTATTGGATTTTGTCATTTTTTTTTTCTGAATCAATTGTTCATTGAGTGATTTTTCTTCTTTAGTTGGTTAATGTGGTAGATTACACTGAATGATTTTCAAATGTTGAACAAGACTTGAATACCTGGAATGAATCCCATTTTCTGGTGGTATATAATTATTTTTATGCATCATTGGAATTACTTCCTAATATTTTCTTGAAGGTTTTTACATCTATTTTCATGAGAAATGTTGGCCTTTAGTCTTTCTTACAATGTCTTTATCTGTGTTTAGTATTAGAGTAATGCTGATCTCATAGAAAGTGTTCATAGAAAGTTAGAAAGTGTTCCTCTCATGTCTATTTTCTAGAAGAGAGAGTTGAAAACTAGTATAATTTCTTTCCTAAAGTTTTGGGAGAATTCACCACTGAATTATTCTGGCCTAGCACTTTCTTTTTGGGAGGTTATTATTCAGTTTCTTTAACAGATATGAGCCTATTGAGACTAAATATATCTCGTGGGATGCATTTTTGTAATTTGTGCCCTTTAAAAGTTGACTCATGGGGCTTCCCTGGTGGCGCAGTGGTTGAGAGTCCGCCTGCCGATGAGTCTGGTTAAAGGTTTACCAATTTTGTTTATCTTCTCAAAGAAACAGCTTTTAGTTTTATTTATCTTTGCTACTGTTTTCTTTGTTTCTATTTCATTTATATTTGCTCTGCTGTTTACGATTTCTTTCCTCCTACTAACTTTGGGTTTTGTTTATTCTTCTTTCTCCAATTCCTTTAGGTGTAAGGTTACATTGTTTATTTGAGATTTTTCTTGTTTGTGAGGTAGCCTTGTATTGCTAAAAACTTCCCTCTTAGAACTGCGTTTGCTGTATCCCATAGGTTTTAGATCATTGTGATTTGTCTCTAGGTATTTTTTGATTTCCTCTTTGATTTCTTCAGTGATCTCTTGGTTATTTAGTAATGTATTGTTTAGCCTCTGTGTGTTTGTGTTTTTAAGTTTTTTTCCCTGTAATTGATATCTAATCTCATAGCATTGTTTTCGGAAAAGATGCTTGATATGATTTCAATTTCCTTAAATTTACTGAGGCTTCATTTGTGACCCAAGAGGTGAACTATCCTGCAGAATGTTCCATGTGCACCTGAGAAGAAAGTGTAATCTGCCATTTTCAGATGGAATGTCCTATAAATATTAAATCTATCTGGTCTATTGTGTCATTTAAAACTTGTGTTTCCTTGTTAATTTCCTGTCTGGATGATCTGTCCATTGGTGTAAGTGATGTGTTAAAGTCCCCCACTATCATTGTGTTACTGTCAATTTCCTCTTTTATAGCTGTTAGCATTTGCCTTATGTATTGAGGTGCTCCTATGTTGAGTGCATATATATTTATAATTGTTATATCTTCTTCTTGGATTGATCCCTTGATCATTATGTGCTGTCCTTCCTTGTCTCTTGTAACATTCTTTATTTTAAAGTCGATTTTGTCTGATATGAGTATTGCTACTCCATTTTTCTTTTGATTTGCATTTGCATGGAATATCTTTTTCCATCCCCTCACTTTCAGGCTGTATGTGCCCCTAGGTCTGAACTGGGTCTCTTGTAGACAGCATGTATATGGCTCTTGTTTTTGTATCCATTCAGCAAGTCTGTGTTTTTTGGTTGGAGCATTTAATCCATTCACATTTAAGGTGATTATCAATATGTATGTTCCTATTACCATTTTCTTAATTGTTTTGGGTTTGTTTTTGTAGGTCCTTTTCTTCTCCTGTGTTTCCCACTAGAAAAGTTCCTTTAGCATTTGTTGTAAGGCTGGTTTAGTGGTGCTGAATTCTCTTAGCTTTTGCTTGTCTGTAAAGCTTTTGATTTCTCCATCGAATCTGAATGAGATCCTTGCTGGGTAGAGTAATCTTGGTTGTATATTCTTCCCTCACATCACTTTAAATATATTTTGACACTCCCTTCTGGCTTGCAGAGTTTCTGCTAAGAAATCAGCTGTTAACCTTATGGGAGTTCCCTTGTATGTTATTTGTTCTTTCTCCCTTGTTGCTTTTAATAATTTTTCTTTGCCTTTAATTTTTGTCAATTTGATTACTATGTGTCTTGGCATGTTTCTCCCTTGGTTTATCCTGCCTGGGACTCTCTGCACTTCCTGGACTTGGGTGACTATTTTCTTTCCCATGTTAGGGAAATTTTCGACTAAAATCTCTTTAAATATTGTCTCGGGTCCTTTCTCTCTCTCTTCTCCTTCTGGGACCCCTGTAATGCGAATGTTGGTGCATTTAATGCTGTCCAGGTGTCTCTTAGGCTGTCTTCATTTATTTTCATTCTTTTTTCTTTATTCTGTTCTGCGACAGTGAATTCCACCATTCTGTCTTCTAGGTCACTTATCTGTTCTTCTACCTCAGTTATTATGCTACTGATTCCTTCTAGTGTACTTTTCATTTCAGTTATTACATTTTTCGTCTTTGTTTGTTTGTTCTTTAATTCTTCTAGGTGTTTGTTCTTTAATTCTTCTAGCTCTTTGTTAAACATTTCTTGCATCTTCTCAGTCTTTGCCTCCATTCTTTTTCCAAGGTGCTGGACCATCTTCACTATCATTATTCTGAATTCTCTTTTTGGAAAGTTGCCTATCTCCACTTCATTTAGTTGTTTTTCTGGGGTTTTATCTTGTTCCCTCATCTGGGACATATTTCTCTGCCTTTTCATTTTGTCTGTCTTCCTGTGAATGTGGTTTTCCTTCCAGAGGCTGCAGTATTGTAGTTCTTCTTGCTTTTGCTGCCTTTCCTCTGGTGGATGAGACTATCTAAGAGGCTTGTACAAGTTTCCTCATGGGAGGGAATTGTGGTGGGTAGAGCTGGGTGTTGCTCTGGTGGGCAGAGCTCAGTAAAACTTTAATCTTCTTCTCTGCTGATGGATGGGGCTGAGTTCCCTCCCTGTTGTTTGTTTGGCCTGAGGTGACCCAACACTGGAGCCTACCTGGCTCTTTGGTGGGGTTAATGGTGGACTCTGGGTGGGCTCATGCCATGGAGTACTTCCCAGAACTTCTGCTACCAGTGTCCTTGTCCCTGGAGTGAGCCACAGCCATCCCAGCCTCTGAAGGTGACCCTCCAACACTAGCAGGTAGGTCTGGTTCAGTCTCCTATGGGGTCACTGCTCCTTTCCCTGGGTCCTGATGCACACACTACTTTCTGTGTGCCCTCCAAGAGTGGAGTCTCTGTTTCCCCCAGTCCTGTCGAATTCTAGCAATCAAATTCTGCTAGCCTTCAAAGTCTGATTCTCTGGGAATTCCTCTTCCCATTCCCAGACCCCCAGGTTGGGAAACCTGTTGTGGGGCTCAGAACCTTCACTGCAGTGGGTGGACTTCTGTGGTATAATTGTTCTGCAGTTTGTGAGTCACCCACTCAGAGGTTATGCAAGTTGATTTTATTGTGATTGCACCCCTTCTACCATCTCATTGTGGCTTCTCCTTTGTCTTTGGATGTGGGGTATCTTTTCTGGTGAGTTCCACTGTCTTCCTGTGGATGATTGTTCAGCAGTTAGTTGTGATTCTGGTGCTCTCGCAAGAGGGAGTGAACACACGTCCTTCTAGTCTGCCATCTTTCCTATTGTATCTTTTTCTCTGAAGTACCCTAATACACTATTCTTATACAATCTGTAATTATTTAATTAATTCATTTATTTAGTTATCTATTCATTTGTATGATAAGCCTTAATTAGAACTCATCTCAAAAACTTTAAAGGACAATATTGATAAACTTGAGAATACCACAATTAACTTTCCATGTGGCAAAAATATCATAATCAAGGTCAGAAGATAAATTATTAACTGTGTGAGAAAATTATTTGCAATATAAAAGTTCTGAATTCCACAACTCACAAAAAGTTTTTACAAACCAAAAAATAAATATAATACAAGAGAATACTGAAGAGTAAAAATAGTATGTTTTCAATAAGGAAATCTACATTTTGAATAAACATAAGAAAAGTTACTATCAGATTATCACACATAATAATTGCAAGATTTTCTATTTTAAAGATAAATTGTGGTTAGGAATGTATATTGGTGCAAACTATTTGGGAGAGAGAAATTTGTTAATATACATAAACATGCAGACACACGCTCTCACACAGCAATTTTACTGATGTAACTTTAATATATAAGTTTACTGTTATAAATTTGCTATAAACTGTATAAAAATAAGACAAAATAATTTTGTCAGCAATTTAATTTGTAAAAAGGAATGAGGAGTTAAAGTTCATTTTGTGCATACCACTTACATCATGTGCATTAGCTTCAATTGAATATAGTGTGTGTGTGTGTTGTTTGTGTATGCTTTAAATGTACTATATGGCCCACACTAAGCAAGACACTAGATTAAAAAAAAAAAAGAGCATATTTCCTATCATTGAGAGTCTCAGAGTCTAATGAATTCCAAATGGAAATCATAGATAGAAAATTTAAAGAAATGAAAATTCTCCATTGAATAGAATTAAGTTGTTATACAGCTTGATGTCTTCAGCTGTGAAACATAGTGTAACAAGGCTTGAGCATAGGGGAAATGTAAGGGGTTCTTGAGAGATGCAGCTGAAATAACAGACATGGTTCAGATCACAAAGCATTTTCTTTGGTGTGGTACTTGGTTTGTACTCTAATTTAGAGTATAGAGAGATCCCTGAAGGATTTTAAGCAAGAAAGTGAAACTATTAGATATAATTTTTTAAAAAGACTCTGGAAGTTATATAAAAAACACTAGAAGGTGTAGATGCTACAATACATTCAGATACAATCTAATGATATAAATAATGGTTTAAATTAAGGCAATAACCATGGCCAACAAAGTATACAGAGAAGGAGTTTCAAGGAAGGAATGGTCAACTCTTTCACATATTACTAAAAGCACAAGAAGGGTAGTAGTTATAAGTTTCCTTCTGTTTCAACAACAGAGATTTATTGAAGATGTTGGTAAGAACAATTTTATTAGTGGAATAGGACCATCCATCAGATTCAGACTGAGTAGGAAGTTATGGAAGGTGAAAAAGTATAATCCATAGGTCTAGATTCCTTTTTCAAGAGGTATATCTGAAAAGGGGAAAAATATTGTGGTATCTAGAGGGGACAAAGTGACAAATAAATATTCTTACATTTGTAGAGGCTTATGAAGTTTATTCATGGAGAGGAAGGCATCAGGGGGTCAATGAGAGCCTGAGAAAGTAAGGGACAAATTCTTCCCCCAAGATGAGGAAAAAGTGAGAACACCTTGTGTATACATTGAAGATTAGCAGGCAATGTTTGGCAATTAAAGATTTTATGCCTACATCCTTTCATTTTCTCTGAGGCAAAAAACAGTTTTATTTTTTAAATGGGAGTTAGAAGGAAGGCAGAGTAAGCCTCGTGTCCTTTGAAAATAGACATCCAAGCACATTATTCATGTCCTTCTACTTAAAGCATAAACTCTATGAAGAAAGTGACATGATTCTCTGTATCACTCATATTTAGCCTTATAAGCACAAAAAGCCATTGAGAAAGGTAGCTGATATATTTCCTTAATCATTTCAATCATTTAGAAGTTAAAAACACTGCATCAATGCTGTCCATTCATATACAACAGAAGCTCCTTATATCCCAACAAAAAAAATATATAAAGACATTAAAAATATTAAAACATAGAAAATTATAGAAATGATGGTGGAAAGATCCTTGAGGAGTATCTAAGCTCTCCAAATATCCTGACAGTCCAACATCCATTTGATATGCAGAGAAAAATCTATCAGAGCAAGAGATACTGCCAGGCAATAGGCTCAATTTTTCCTATTTAAAAATCAATTAAGGGCTTCCCTGGTGGCGCACTGGTTGAGAGTCCGCCTGACAATGCAGGGGACATGGGTTCGTGCCCCGGTCTGGGAAGATCCCACGTGCCGCGGAGCAGCTGGGCCCGTGAGCCATGGCCACTGAGCCTGCGCGTCCGGAGCCTGTGCTCCGCAATGGGAGAGGCCACAACAGTGAGAGGCCCGCGTACCGCAAAAAAAAAAAAAAAAAAAAAAAAAAACAATAAAAAAAATTCACATTGCAGGAAATGTAATAAATATATTTAGGAAAGAATAAAACTTTTCATATTGAAATAGCATACGCCATCCAAAATCTATAGCTATACTGATAAATAAATTAATCTATTGTAAATGTGAAATATTATCTGTTAAAGGCAATGGCTATAATTAGTTTACTAAGGCTGTTTCACCTTTTCTTATTTTGATTATTTTTGCCCTTTATGTTTCACCAGTAAAGCAAGAATATCTTGTCCTCTATTGTGGTTCATATAGAAAAATGTTATTTTCATCTTCCCTGAAGGAAATAGAGTACAATAACAGCAGAATAGAAAAGAAAAAGAAAAAAAGAGCAACCATAGTATGCACTGGCCTCTGATCAAAAGGGAATGAAGAATAAAGTAATATTTTACCAAAGATATCTTTAAGTTCCTTTTCCTGTGCAAAGTCTTCCTAAAACTCTCAACTGTGTGTGGATGTATTTTTGTTTAATTTTCTGAGTTACTAGAATATATACCCTGGTACAGCGTCTTGTTATAGCCTTTTATTTTGTGCATATTTCATTTTTACAGACTAAAAGAAAGGCCAGAATTTACTTTTACTCCTTGTAAGATTTTAGTTATATCAGTTACACTTATTGAATGTTTTGTTGAGAGCTTCCAGGCATAGCAAAATACATAGTTTTTTTGTTTATTTGTTTTTGGATTTCAAGCAAAGACATAGTAATATAAATAGTTTAGATTCATCATTATTATTCTCTGCTGTATGGGTCAGGGTTTTCCAGAGAAACAAAACCAATATGATATATGTAGAGAGATATGTAAGAGATTTACTATAAGAACTGGCTCATACAATTATGAAGGCCAAGAAGCCCCAAAACCAGCTGTCTGTAAGCTAGAGGTTTAAGAAAGCCAGTGGTATGATTTAATCTGAGTCCAAAAACCACAGAACCAGGGGAGTCAATGTGGGGTCAGGAAAAGTTGGAAGCAAAGAGAGCAAATTCTCCCTCCCACCACCATTTTGTTATACTCAGACCCCAACAGTCTGGATGATACTCACCCTCATTGATCTTCTTTACTTGGTCTACAGATACAAATGCTAATCTCTTCTAGAAACACCCTCTTGGACACACCCAGAAATAATCATTTACCAGCCATCTAGGCAACCCTCATCTCAGAAAGTTGACACACATCTGCCAATAGGAATGACTGTCTATTTTAGACCACTGGTTCTTTTTGTTCTGTGTTGACAAACTTAATAACTTTAACTATCCAAGACTGATAGGAACTGGTTCATCACAGTATTTTGAAATTAAATTGCCCTTAAACACACAAACACATTATATTGTAGTCCCTGGGCCAGACATTTCATATAATATCTTTACTTCTCGCAAATTATATCAAACATATAAGGAAGTAGTCGTCATCCCAATCTACCAAAGAAAAATCCCAGACTTAAAGATATAAATGCTAAGTAACTTGTCTAAGATTACACCATTATTAAGTGGCTGAGCTCAGGTTTATGTTCATATTTGCCCAACTTTAGAGGTCTACGCTAAATTTATTACAAAAACAATGGGTGTATGTGTTGCTTTGGATAAAAGAGTTAATTCCAGTCCTGATAAGAATTTTGTCATTAAATGTAGTACTGACTCATATCCAGAAGATAAGATAGACTGATCAATGTTCTCACACACAGAGAACAAGATGGCTGACGAGCAGTTACCACATGGTTAATCAATAGAAGTTTTAAAGCTGTTTAACCTTAAAATTTCCTCTTTAAAAGGCACTTAACAGGGCTTCCCTGGTGGCACAATTGTTGGGAGTCCACCTGCCGGTGCAGAGGACACAGGCTCTTGCCCCGGTCCGGGAGGATCCCACATGCTGCGGAGCGGCTGGGCCCGTGAGCCACGGCCGCTGAGCCTGAGCGTCCGAAGCCTGTGCTCCACAACAGGAGAGGCCACAACAGTGAGAGGCCCACGTACCACAAAAAAAAAAAAAGTTAGAGGATAAGAATATACAACTGGTGTAAAAAATTAAACAACATCCAAAATGAATTTCAGGTCCATAAATAAAATGTAAGAAGAACCTGCCAAAAGCTTGGAGAGAGACTGAGGGATTGAGAGAGAGAGGGAGGGGGGGAGAGAGAGAGAGAAAGAGAAAGAGAGAGAGAGAGAGAGAGAGAGAGAATGAGAATGAGAAAGAGACTGATTCCTCCAATTGTTGTCAAGATACCAACAAACACAAGGGAGGAGCTTCAAGATGGCGGAAGAGTAAGACTCGGACATCACCTTCCTCCCCACAAATACATCAGAAATACATCTACACGTGGAACAACTCCTACAGAACACCGACTGAACGCTGGCAGAAGACCTCAGACCTCCCAAAAGGCAAGAAACTCCTCACGTACCTGAGTAGGGCAAAAGAAAAAACAGAGACAAAGAATAGGGACAGAATCTGAACCAGAGGGAGGGAGCTAGGGACGTGATCTGAACCAGTGGGAGGGAGTTGTGAAGGAGGAAAGGTTTCCACACACTAGGAAGCCCATTCGCAGGTGGAGACTGCTGGTGGCAGAAGGGGGGAGTTTCAGAGCCACAGAGGACAGCGCAACAACAGGGGTGTGGAGGGCAAAGCACAGAGATTCTCGCACAGAGGATCAGTGCCAAGCAGCACACACCAGCCTGAGAGGCTTCTCTGCTTACCCGCCGGGACGGGTTGGGACTCGGAGCTGAGGATCCAGCTTCAGAGGTCAGACCCCAGGGAGAGGACCAGGGTGGGCTGTGTGAACACAGTCTGAAGGGGGCTAGTGCGCCACAGCTAGCCAGGAGGGAGTCTGGGAAAACGTCTGGAACTGCTGGAAAGACAAGAGACTTTTTCTTGCCTCTTTGTTTCCTGGTGCACGAGGAGAGGGGATTAAGAGAGCCGCTTAAAGGAGCTCCAGAGATGGGTGCGAGATGCAGCTATCAGTGTGGAACCCAGAGATGGACATGAGATGCTAAGACTGCTGCTGCAGCCACCAAGAAGCCTGTGAGCAAGCACAGGTCACTCTCCACACCTCCCCTCCCGGGAGCCTGTGCAGCCCGCCACTGCCAGGGTCCCGTGATCCAGGGACAACTTCCCCGGGAGCACGCACGGCGCGCCTCAGGCTGGTGCAACATCACACTACCTTCTGCCGCCGTAGGCTCATCCCACATCTGTACCCCTCGCTTCCCCGGACCTGAGTGAGCCAGAGCCCTCGAATCAGCTGCTCCTTTAACCCCGTCCCTTCTGAGAGAAGAACAGATGCCCTCAGGCAACCTACACGCAAAGGCGGGTCTAAATCCAAAGCTAAACCCCGGGAGCTGTGCGGAAAAAAAGAAAAGAAATGGAAAGCTCTCTCAGCAGCCTCAGGAGCAGCGGATAAAATCTCCACAATCAACTTGATGTACCCTGCTTCTGTGGAATACCTGAATAGACCACGAATCATCCCAAATTGAGGAGGTGGACTTTGGGAGCAACGATATATGTATTTTTTTTTCCCCTTTTTCTCTTTCTGTGAGTGTGTATGTATATGCTTCTGTGTGCTATCTTTTCTGTACAGATTTGCTTTTACCATTTGTGCTAGGGTTCTGTCTGTCCATTTTTTGTGTGTGCTTTTTTTTGTTACTTAAAAAAAAGTTTTTTCTTAATAATTATTTTTTATTTTTATAGTTTTATTTTACGTTATCTTCTTTCTTTCTTTCATTCCTTCTTTCTTTTTTTTCTCCCTTTTATTCTGAGCCATGTGGAGGACAGGCTCTTGGTGCTCCAGCCTGGCGTCATGGCTGTGCCACTGAGGTGGGAGAGCCACGTTCAGGACACTGATCCACAAGAGACCTCCCAGCTCCATGTAATATCAAACAGTGAAAATCCCCCAGAGATCTCCATTTCAGCGCCAAGACCCAACTCCACTCAACGACCAGCAAGCTACAGTGCTGTACACCCTATGCCAAACAACTAGGAAGACAGGAATACAACCCCATGCATTAGCACAGAGGCTGCCTAAAATCATAATAAGGCCACAGACACCCCAAAACACACCACCAGACGTTCATCTGCCCACCAGAAAGACAAGATCCAGCCTCATCCACCAGAACACAGGCACTAGTCCCCTCCACCAGGAAGCCTAAACAGCCCACTGAACCAACTGTAGCCACTGAGGACAGACACCAAAAACAACTGATACTATGAACCTGCAGCCTGCAAAAAGGACACCCCAAACACAGTAAGTTAAGCAAAATGAGAAGAGAGAGAAACACACAGCAGATGTAGGAGCAAGGCAAAAATCTACCAGACCTAACAAATGAAGAGGAAATAGGCAATATACCTGAAAAAGAATTCAGAATAATGATAGTAAAGATGATCCAAAATCTTGGAAATAGAATGGAGAAAATACAAGAAACGTTTAACAAGGACCTAGAAGAACTAAAGAGCAAACAAACAGAGATGAACAACACAATAAATGAAATTAAAAAGTCTCTAGAAGGGATCAATAGCAGAATAACTGAGGCAGAAGAACGGATAACTGACCAGGAAGATAAAAGAGTGGAAATAACTACTGCAAAGTAGAATAGAGAGAAAAGAATGAAAAGAACTGAGGACAGTCTCAGAGACCTCTGGGACAACATTAAATGCACCAACATTGGAATTATAGGGGTCCCAGAAGAAGAAGAGAAAAAGAAAGGGACTGAGAAAATATTTGAAGAGATTATAGTTGAAAACTTCCCTAATATGGGAAAGGAAATAGTTAATCAAGTCCACGAAGCACTGAGCATTCCATACAGGATAAATCCAAGGAGAAACACACCAAGACACATATTAATCAAACTATCAAAAATTAAACACAAGGAACAAATATTAAAAGCAGCAAGGGAAAAACAAAAAGTAACACATAAGGGAATCCCCATAAGGTTGACAGCTGATCTTTCAGCAGAAACTCTGCAAGTGGAAGGGAGTGGCAGGACATTTTTAAACTGATGAAAGAGAAGAACCTACAAACAAGATTACTCTACTCAGCAAAGATCTCATTCAGATTTGACAGGGAAATTAAAACCTTTACAGAAAAGCAAAAGAGAAGAATTCAGCACCACCAAACCAGCTTTACAAAAATGCTAAAGGAACTTCCCTAGGCAGGAAACACAAGAGAAGGAAAAGACCTACAATAATAAACCCCAAACAAATAAGAAAATGGTAATAGGAACATACATATTGATAATACCTTAAATGTAAATGGATTAAATGGTCCAAACAAACGACATAGACTGGCTGACTGGACACAAAAACAAGATCTGTATATAGGCTGTCTACAAGAGACCCACTTCAGACCAAGGGGTACATGCAAACTGAAAGTGAGTGGATGGAAAAAGATACTCCATGCAAATGGAAATCAAAAGAAAGCTGGAGTAGCAATCCCCATATAAGACATAATAGACTTTAAAATAAAGACTATTACAAGAGACAAAGAAGGACACTACATAATGATCAAGGGATCAATCCAAGAAGAAGATATAACAATTGTAAATATTTATGCACCCAACATAGGAGCACCTCAATAAATAAGGCAAATACTAACAGCCATAAAACGGGAAATTGACAGTAACACAATCATAGTAGGGGACTTTCACACCCTACTTTCACGAATGGACAGATCATCCAAAATGAAAATAAATAAGGAAACACAAGCTTTAAATGATACATTAAACAAGATGGACTTAATTGATATTTATAGGACATTCCATCCAATAACAACAGAAGACACATTTTTCTCAAGTGCTCATGGAATATTCTCCAGGATAGATCGTATCTTGGGTCACAAATCAAGCCTTGGTAAATTTAAGAAAATTGAAATTGTTTCAAGCATCCTTTCGGACCACAACTCTTTGAGACTACATATCAGTTACAGGAAAAACTGTGTAAGAAATACAAACACATGGAGGCTAAACAACACACTAATTAATAACAAGAGATCACTGAAGAAATCAAGGAGGAAATCAAAAAATTCCTAGAAACAAATGACAATGAAAACACAATGACCCAAAACCTATGGGATGCAGCAAAAGCAGTTCTAAGAGGGAAGTTTATAGCTATACAAGCCTACCTTAAGAAACAAGAAACGTCTCAAATAAACAACCTAACCTTACACCTAAAGCAATTAGAGAAAGAAGAATTATAAAACCCCAAAGTTAGCAGAAGGAAAGAAATCATAAAGATCAGAGCAGAAATAAATGAAAAAGAAATGAAGGAAACGATACCAAATATCAATAAACCTAAAAGCTGGTTCTTTGAGAAGATAAAATTGATAAACCATTCATCAGACTTATCAAGAAAAAAAGGGAGAAGACTCAAATCAATAAGATTAGAAATGAAAAAGAAGTAACAACTGACCCTGCAGAAATACAAATGATCATGAGAGATTAGTACAAGCAACTCTATGCCAATAAAATGGAAAACCTGGAAAAAATGGACAAATTCTTAGAAACGCACAACCTTCCAAGACTGAATCAGGAAGAAATAGAAAATATGAACAGACAAATCACAAGTAAGGAAATTGAAACTGTGATTAAAAATCTTCCAACAAACAAATGCCCAAGACCAGATGGCTTCACAGGCGAATTCTATCAAACATTTAAAACAGCCATCCTTCTCAAACTCTTCCAAAATATAGCACAGGGATGAATAATCCCAAACTCATTCTACAAGGCCACCATCACCCTGATACCAAAACCATTCAAAGCTGTCACAGAGAAAGAAAACTACAGGCCAATATCACTGATGAACATTGATGCAAAATTCCTCAACAAAATTCTAGCAAACAGAATCCAACAGCACATTAAAAGGATCATACACCATGATCAAGTGGGGTATATCCCAGGAATGCAAGGATTCCTCAATATACGCAAATCGATCAACCTGATACACCATATTAACAAACTGAATGAGAAAAACCATATGATCATCTCAATAGATGCAGAGAAAGCTTTCGAGAAAATTCAACAGCCATTTATGATAAAAACCCTGCAGAAAGTAGGCATTGAGGGATCTTTTCTCAACATAATGAAGGCCACATGTAACAAACCCACAGGCAACATTGTCCTCAATGGTGAAAAACTGAAACCATTTCCACTAAGATCAGGAAAAAGACAAGGTTGCCCAATCTCACCATTATTCTACATAGTTTTGGAAGTTTTAGCCATAGCAATCAAAGAAAAAAAGATATAATATGAATCCAAATTGGAAAAGAAGTAAACCTGTCACTGTTTGCAGATGACATGATACTATACATAGATACTCCTAAAAATGCTACCAGGAAATTACTAGAGCTAATCAATGAATTTGGTAGAGTTGCAGGACACAAAATTAATGCACAGAAATCTCTTGCATTCCTATACAGTAATGATGAAAAATCTGAAAGTGAAATTAAGAAAACACTCCCATTTACCACTCCAACAAAAAGAATAAAATAGCTAGGAATAAATCTACCTAAGGAGACAAAAGACCTGTATGCACAAAATTATAAGACACTGATAAAAGAAATTAAAGATGATACAAATCGATGGAGAGATATACCATGTTCTTGGATTGGAAGAGTCAACATTGTTTAAATGACTCTACTACCCAAAGCAATCTACAGATTCAATGCAATCCCTATCAGACTACCACTGGCATTTTCCTCAGAACTAGAACAAAAAATTTCAGTTTGTATGGAAACACAAAAGATCCCAAATAGCCAAAGCAATCTTGAGACAGAAAAAAGGAGCTGGAGGAATCAGGCTCCCTGACTTCAGACTATATGACAAAGCTACAGTAATCAAGACAGTATGGTACTGGCATAAAAACCGAAATATAGATGAATGGAACAGGACAGAAAGCTCAGAGATAAACCCACGCACATATGGTCACCTCATCTTTGATAAAGGAGGCAAGAATATGCAATGGAGAAAAGACAGCCTCTTCAATAAGTGGTGCTGGGAAAACTGCACAGCTACATGTAAAAGAATGAAATAGAACATTCCCTAACACCATACACAAAAATAAACTCAAAATGGATTAAAGACCTAAATGTAAGGCCAGACACCATCAAACTCTTAGAGGAAAACATAGGCAAAACACTCTATGATATAAATCACAGCAAAATCCTTTTTGACCCACCTCCTAGAAAAATGGAAATAAAAACAAAAATAAACAAATGGGACCTAATGAAACTTAAAAATTTTTGAACAGCAAAGGAAACCATAAATAAGTTGAAAAGACAACCCACAGAATGGGAGAAAATATTTGCAAATGAAGCAACTGACAAAGGATTAATCTGCAAAACATACAAGTAACTCATGCAGCTCAATATCAAAACAGCAAACAACCCAATCCAAAAATGGGAAGAAGACCTAAATAGACATTTTTCCACAGAAGATATACAGATTGCCAACAAACACATGAAGGAATGCTCAACATCATTAATCATTAGAGAAATGCAAATTAAAACTATAATGAGATATCATCTCACAATAGTCAGAATGGTCATCATCAAAAAATCTACAAACAATAAATGCTGGAGAGGGTGTGGAGAAAAGGGAACCCTCTTGCAGTGTTGGTGGGAATGTAAATTGATACAGTCACTATGGGGAACAGTATGGAGGTTCCTTAATAAACTACAAATAGAACTATCATATGACCCAGCAATCCCATTACTGGGCATATACCCTGAGAAAACCATAATTCAAAAAGAGTCATGTACCAAAATGTTCATTGCAGCTCTATTTACAATAGCCAGGACATGGAAGCAACCTAAGTGTCCCTCAACTGATGAATGGATAAAGAAGATGTGGCACATATATACAATGGAATATTACTCAGCCATAAAAAGAAATGAAACTGAGTTATCTGTAATGAGGTTGATGGACCTAGAGACTGTTATACAGAGTGAAGTAAGTCAGAAAGAGAAAAACAAATACCCTATGCTAACACATATATTGGAATCTTAAAAAAAATGAAAGAAAGAAAATGGTCAGAGGAACCTAGGGGCAAGATGTGAATAAAGATGCAGACTTACTAGAGAATGTACTTGAGGATACGGGGGGAGGAAGGGTAAGCTGGGACAAAGTGAGAGAGTGGCATGGACATATATACACTACCAAACGTAAAATAGATAGCTAGTGGGAAGCAGCTGCATAGCACAGGGAGATGAGCTCGGTGCTTTGTGACCACCTAGAGGGGTGGGATAGGGAGGGTGTGAGGGAGGGAGACGCAAGAGGGAAGAGATATGGGAACATATGTATATGTATAACTGATTCACTTTGTTATAAAGCAGAAACTGACACACCATTGTAAAGCAATTATACTCTAATAAAGATGTTAAAAAAAAAAAGATACCAACACACACAAAGAAGTTATGCTTTGAAATATTATATTTGTGGGAATCAACATGGCTCTGCTTATTTTCAAATTAGCCTGAAATAGACTTTTGAGGGAAAGTTGGTAAATCTTCATATATGTAAACGCTGGAATTTTATCTTAATTTGTTTGATTTTTAGAACTTAATTTAGCTTTTAATTCCAGGGGAAAAATCTTATTTATGACTTTCTTTATATAATAGCATTTTAAATAACCCAAAGCACTTATGCCTTAAAAAATTAACCTCAGTGCCTTAATAGCAAATTTATCAATGGTAAATTTTGCCAATCTCTCACATAATTTTACTTCTTTTCTTTTTTTTTCCAGTTAGTTTTAGTCAGGTTCAAAAGGTCAAAGTTTTACCTCTGGTAGATATCTTAAGTCTCTCTCCCTCTTTTTTTAAGTTTCATTTAGAAATAATTATGGATTCAGAGGAGGTTGCAAATAAATGTACAGGGAGGTCCCATGTACTCTTTACCCAGCTTTCCCCAAAGACAGGTACTTGCAGAATTACAGTATAATGTCAAAACCAGGAAACTGACATTGACATAATCCACAGAGCTCATTCAGTTTCCATGTGCATATCTTTTCATGCACTTCCGTGTGTGTGTGTGTGTGTGTGTGTGTGTATCACTATAAGAACTGTGAATCTTTATTATACATTTACAAAGAGAAAGAATATACTTTAATTCTTTGCTAAATAGCTATGTTCTTTATGATAATGCAAGTATATTGCTTCCTGGCATTGATTTCAATACAACTCTAAGTAACTCCTTGTGTATTTCCAAGCCCATTTTATACCTCACCTGGTTCCTCCTCACTTAATTATGTCAGTATCATGTATTGTATTATGATTGTATTTGTGAAATAAGCAAGAACATAATAGAGGAAATTGCATCATTGAGATAAAGAGAGCTAATTTTTTTAAACATGGTAGCCAAATTGCAAAGGACTGGTTATTTTATAGTCATGTGTTCTAGGCTTTTTTTTTTTTTTCACTTTCATGGTATTTTACATCATTAATTTCTTTGTGTAGTCACCAAAAGGAGCTAGAAAAAATTATCTTATTAAAAGGTTATGTTTTGATAATTTCATCCCAAGTTAAAATGCTTTCCACTACACTATGCAAATACTTAAGAGATGTGACTTCAATAAATGTTGCTATTTCTCAGATTTGAAGTTATTTTGAATCCAACCGAATCCTTGACTGGACCCTAACACTTTCTTTTCTCTATCCTAAAACCTCAGTGCTTCTAAAGAGCATTTTACCATTGTATATTTCATTTCTTTTAAATAAATTTCAAATGCATGATTGTAGAAGGACCATGTGTATTTTTACTGTGGACAATTCTGTATTAGACCTTTTTCAGACACTATTTCCAGAGACTAAAATAAATAAAGTTAATTCCCCAAACTGTTAGAAAATCTAAAACTATGATGTTCAAGCAGATATAAATCTTCAGGCTATGTTAAATATATTCAACTGACCTGTCAGGATCTAGAAATCAGAAATCAGTTCAATCAATATTTAATGGAAGGAGCTTACATTCCATTTCATACTCTCAAATTTGTGGAGTTGTTTTTTTTTTTCCAAGTGGAATTTACTCATAGATTTGTTAAAGATACAAAACATAGAGACATTTAGCCAATTTCCCTTTCTTTTGTAATTTCCAGTAAAATGAGGCAAAATTCTGATTTTTGAATGATAAAGGAAATTTAGCTCTTCTGCTGTTGAGTAGTCTTCTATTTCCAGAAAGTGGGGCTTAGCATACCCACAAAGGCACACTCATACAGTAGCCTAAGAACTTCTGAGTTTAAAGATCTGAATGATAATTACGTATTTTTATGACTTTCAGCTAGCTAGCTCAATAGTGTGATTGAATCTAGCCTTCTTTACTATCAGTCATACTAACAGCTTCCCTTAAGTACTTTCAGTGTTATTATTAATATCACACATCTATAAAATACTTTCATCTCCTTCTGCAGATTTAGATAACATGTCAAATGGTGTCATAGCTTTCTGAGGAAAATATAATATCCCACATTTTCTCTCACTGATTCAAATTATTTTTTCCTAATCCTTGGCTTTCTCATATTTTGACTTCTTTCCTTTCCCACTCAGACTACCCTGCCCTTTTCTTCCTTTGATTAAGATACTCTCCCATAAACGCGCCATCATTTGGCTTAACACTTTATTGCTTCTTGCCTTATCAAGCTTTCAGTATGTCATTAAACCCTGATTCCAGTTCTAAGAACTCTCCTTGTCGCTAATAAAATTTTACCCAATCCTCTTTTTTTTTTTTTTTTTTTTGCGGTACGCAGGCCTCTCACTGTTGCGGCCTCTCCCGCTGCAGAGCACAGGCTCCGGATGCGCAGGCCCAGCGGCCATGGCCCACGGGCCCAGTCGCTCTGCGGCATGGGAATCCTCCCGGACCGGGGCACGAACCCGTGTCCCCTACATCGGCAGGCAGACTCCCAACCACTGCGCCACCAGGGAAGCCCTACCCAATCCTCTTTTTAGTCATTTTACCCTATCTTCTCTTTAGTCTCTCCCACATAATGGTTAATTCCAAACGCTAAAGGGGAAAAAAAAGTATTACAACGTTACAGGTATTTATTAAGATTCCACTTAGCCTTCAGGCCTTGCTAAGCTCTGTGGACAAAAAAGAGAAACATAAGTGTGTTTTTTCTGTTGCTGATCTGTGCTACTGTAAATAGGACTGGAAACCCCAAGTATTCAGTGTCCATCAATCCTTTCACATAATTGCCACCTGCTTTGTACACAGCACTATATTAAATATTTTGAAGTTATGATATAAATACATGGGTTTATAATGACAATATAGTCAAAAGTATCCATATAACATCATCAAGTGAACAATCTAAAATGCAAATAAAATCAGAAAGTAATTAATAAGAGGCAGACTATACCAATAACTTATTCTGTGCCTGAGACTTTAAAAATATAATCTCACAAAATCCTTAAGAAAGTTTCCTACTGTTATAATCCACATTTACAGATGAAAAGAACCACACTACGGATTAAACATATTTCTGTGGTTTACCAGGCTTGGAACTATCTTTACCCCATGCCAACATCTGTGCTCATAATCAATATGTTTTTCCTATTTCAAGGTGCAGGGGACCAAAATATGCCAACCTCCCACTTAATGGAAATATTTCTGCAACACAATAGGCTATACAATAATAAGATGGGTTTTAGATGGATTTTAGATGTCACAAATGATAACCAGGGATATTTTACAATCCAAACTTGCATTTCATTCCAATTTGATAGCCATTTAGCCTTTGCTTCAATACTGTCAATAGTAGAAAGCTCACTTCCTTACACTGCTGCTTATTTCATTATTGGTCATTGGTGTCTGTTAATTTGTTCACTGATTCAACATTAATTTTTGAAGAACTTTTATGTGAAGGGCAACATGCCATGTACTAAAGGGGAAGTAATGATGTGTTCAGACATGGATCTATGTTCAAGGAGTTAAAAATCTATTATAGGTTTTTAATTTTTTTCCTATTTTTGAGTAAAAATTTTCTTCATAATTATTTTCATATGCCAATCCTTATAATGCTTTTGAGAACAATGGACGAGTCACCACAGACTTCTATATGGTAGCCCTTCAAATAAATGAAAAAGCCATTTCTCCTTAGTCTTACTCTTCTAAAAGCTGATCATTCTTGAATCCTTCAAATGCATTAGCCCACTACCATCCATACTGCTCTCATTTTTATTCAGTATAAATTCTAAAGATGTGGAATTTCAAATTAAACACAGTATTCTAGATGTATGCTGATTGGTACTAAATATAATAGGAAATATATTTCTCATAATTTTAATATTATACTTCTATTAATGTAACTTAATTGTATAATTCATTTGTAACTTATCACCCTCATGTCTCATATTAATCTTACAGCCAGCTGTAAACACAGGTCTTCTTCACCTGGATTATTGCTAAGTGACCACCTGAAATTTATGCAAAATCTAGAAATTTCTCTTTATAATTGTATATTATCAGTTGGCTTAAAACTTTTGTATAATATAATTAGTATATTAGATAATCTTGAATATTAATTGTATTTATTTGATATGCCTTAGTGATTTTCAGATTTGTTATGAACCTTTTCAAAAACCTCATTAATATGGATATTTACATGTGTGAGCAAATGTAAAATAATTTAGAATTCTCTCTCTTCCATTTTATAATAATATTAGAGAAATGTGAAATAAAGAAATAATGAGAAAGGGTTGAAGTTTTTTTGGTCTTGCTTTGTTTTTTTTCTCTAAGAAAATCTTCTTGAACTGTATGTTCTTTACTATTTTTTATGTAAATAATAAACTTGTTTGGGTGACTAAGTTAGTATTTTGACAAAATAAATGGCATAAAAAATTGGGGCTAGAGAATTAAACTGAGGTTGGTTTACATACATCTTTTTACTTTTATGAATCTCAAAGTATTACAACAACTTTGATAAAAATATCAACAACTCAGGATAAAAATAATGCAAAACATAAAAACCACTTTTTTCCTTCTCCTTCATCTCCACTACATTTTGTGATCAAGTTTCATGCACAGACAGATCCCCAATATGTAAATATATAGACTTATTTTTATACATTTTTATGTATGTTTTTGTACTGATTTCAGTGTAGTCGTATTTTCCCAGCGATACCTCTGCTGTTCAGTGTTCTCAAATCCAACTCAGTGCATCCATCTCAAAGCCCTTCTGAGAAACTATGTGCACTAATAAAAGAGAATGTAAAAACCCATGAAACAGTTTCACAGTTCCTTTTCTTTTAGTATAGGAGATTCCCATACCATGTTTTATTTCACCCTCTCCCAAGACAGCTCTTCATTAAACAGTGTAGTAAAACTAACGAATATAATTAATTTTAAATTATTATTTTTGTTTGTTTGTTTTGCGGTACGCGGGCCTCTCACTGTTGTGGCCTCTCCCGTTGCGGAGCACAGGCTCTGGACGCGCAGGCTCAGTGGCCATGCCTCACTGGCCCAGCCGCTCCGCGGCATGTGGGATCCTCCCAGACCGGGACACGAACCTGTGTCCCCTGCATCGGCAGGTGGACTCTCAACCGCGGCGCCACCAGGGAAGCCCTAAATTATTTTTTTCTTCAACATGTGGTACTTATTTTGGAGTTTTAGAGGAGGATGCTGAAGGTGGAGGACCAAACCTGTGTCCTCCAACTGTCTCTGCCTCAGCTAGAATAGGAGATTTTAATAAGGGAAAAGTTTGATGTCACCCAAAAAGCTCAAACCTGCTTGAAGCAAATATTTTTAAGAGGGTCAATCTTCATAGGAAGGTCAGGCCCAATTATTAACAGTTAGCTCCCTTTTATTTAGAGATAAGTCTCTTGAAGCCCAGCCTATTAGTTAAATGGTGACTTTGAGGACTGGGGGAGTCCAGGACTACTCCAATTACATCCTTTACCTTCTCATAATCTCTTAGTTTACACTGACGCAGAATATGAAGATATTCTTACCATTCAAATGTATTTTTTCTGAAACTCTAGAGATGATTTTGATTACTGTATCATCTCTGTAAAAAGATTTTATTCATATGTTAAAGAAACATTTACATTTGTGGAGGACCAAGCTGGCGAGCACTCTGCTAGGCATTAGGTAAACCCCGCCAAACAAAAAGATATGAACCTGGCCTTACACAGCTAACAATCTAGTGAAAGCAAATATAAGTAAAATAAGTATATAATTATGTATTTTGATAAGTGCTTTGAGGGGAAATAAAAGAGTGCTGAGTGATAATTATGTTGAGGGAAATCTTTACTGAAGAGGTGATATTTAAGCATACACATGAAGGATGAATAGGAATTAACCAGGTCAAGAGTAGAGAAGAATACTGTAGATACAAAGAATAATGAGTTCAAAAGTCATGAGACAAGAAATGGTTTTGGAACATTAGAGTGACTGAATTATTACTGCTATAATTTTAAACTAATTTAATGGTTTATATGTTTGAAATTATTGAAGCTATTTATTTGGAAAGTAAAAATGAGCTACAACACTATTTAAATAATGATTTGTTTCCTTCATATGTAATCTCTTTTGTACACCTGGCTATCTAATTCTTTAGCAAGTATTTCACAGACACAATTAATTAGATTGAACAAGGACAAAATAGGAGAATCTTCCTAAAATGGGCAGTAATTTTCATAAAGCAATTCTCATACGTAACTCAAGTTTTCTACCTTTTCCTGGATCTCATGCTTCAGAAGGAATTAAGTGACTTTATTTTGTTTATGTTCCCCACAAGAGTTCCTAGCCTCATACCCATCAGAGTCTATGAAGTAACCAAAATTGTCCCTTAAGCAGTTGATTACCTAAGTTTCTTCTTTCAGTGATGGCAGTTTTCATCAGATCCTTTATTCACTTCTAGCAAATATGTTACTTGTTCTCTGTGACTATTCCCTAAGTCTCTCACTGGTTCTTTCTGTTATTCTTGACAGTTCTCAGCAGCTGTCAGTGGCATTGCTCCCTGGGGGTCACAGATCTCAGAAGCTCTTACCAGAAGTTCTTCAGCAGCTCCCCCTGAGAGTCTCAACATGGTCTCTGAAATAGCCTTTAACAGCAGCTATCTGCAGCATGGTTCTTTAAAAACGTACATCTGAAGGAGCTTCTTCAAATTGCTTTACACTTGCATTAGGGAAACAGATCTCTGGGTCCCCAGCAGTTTCTCTTCTCTTGGAGCTTTTAGGAAAAATTTTCCATTCTGAAAATTTTTGAAATGTGAAATAGAATATGGCATATCTAAAAACTACCTGCTGGTCAGACATTCAGTAAATTTGCCAACCTTCCTTATGAAGAGTGTGTCTAGCTAGAAAGCCAGCCAACTTACCAACTGAATCTGATAACCAGAACAGGTAGGCCTATAGAATAAGTGGGAAAACAATACCATGTTCTCTAACTTCTTATATAATGCCACTGAAAGATCCACATTCTGCTTAACTGCTTCAAGTTAAAACCAAGATTCACCAGTGTATATGAAACAGGCTGCATAAAATAAAATAAACCCCTAAAGCCATTTGCAGTTAATATTGGCAGAAACAACGGAAGAACTGACTTTGTGGTTTGCCTTTTGTGAATTTTCAGGGCTAACTAGTCAAACAGAATAAAATATAAAGTGATGATAGGACATCTCTAGTATACACCAAGGGAATCTACAATTTCACTCATATGATTTCATTTTATAGGGTCTGAGGGTTTTTCAGATAGAGTGATGATAAGCCAGACTTTATCAGTGTCTAACTACCCAAAACATTCCTTTTAAGAAAGTTTGAAAACTGCATTAACTCTTTAGTGGAGTAATTTCCCCAGCGGTACCCTGGTGGCCTGAAAGGCAATGTAGCTTTCCTACATATCTCACCTTTCTCAATTTCAAGGCACAAGTCCAATCAGCCTTTTAGCTGCTGGAGAATTTGCTTAGGTAAAATTGCTCCAGATGTTTTCCAGTTTATTGCAACTTTGTAAAAGGTCTAAGATCTATATGTACATATTATCCAGCATAATTAGTACTCAAGAATGGACAAGATACTCTTTAAATATCTGATTCCCAGTTAACATTTTGGGAAGATTTCACAGTAGCATAAAACTTAAACTTCTTAACAGGCTGTATGGTTATCTGTCTAGTTTGCTAAAGACTGTCTTGACTTCAGCTCATTATGCCAGCATTAGTATTAATGGTGCCCCTGTTTACTCTTAAGATGTGTCCTGTTTGGATGAAAATTTATATGGCCACCATTATTATTGTGTCATAAAAGACCTGTGATGAGCTGGCCTTGTCTAATGCTGCAGACCCACCTTCTATCACTCCCCCTTGTCTTTCAGTAATCCAGCTACACTGAACTTCTTGTGATTGCCTGAATGTGAGATGCTCTCTCAACTTTGTGCTTTTGCTCATAGATGGATCACCCTACTCAGCACTCTCCTATTTACATGATTCTTACCAGTTCTTCAAGGAGAAGCTTCCCTGCCATGTCTCCCTAAACTTCTGTCTATTCCCTTGGTCAGTGCCGACGTCTCTGACAGACCCTCCTTGCTACCTTATGCATGTCCCAGCTCTCTCTCACAGCATGTACATTGCTTCTATATGTCTGTCTACTGGCCTGTCTCTCCAGGACATAGCAAACTTTCTGAGGGCCAGGACACTTTGCATCATTTTACCCTATGGCACTAAGGCCTGACATATATTTAAAGATTTTCAAATGTTATACATGAATAAGAAGTGAATAAATACAATGGACAACTGTTTATTTTTAAATTCATAACTATATTGTGCCATAATAGTAGAAAAGAATAATCTAGCTAGTATCTAACTCTACCTAATCTCCCCAAAATAAAAGCTTTTCATCAGAATATAACAGATCCTGGTTTGTATCACTTTATATGAACTCAATATAAAAACATCTGGATTTGTGTTATACATGGATTCTTTAAGACATTATTACTGACTTTAAACAAAGGATTCTTTTTTCAAAACAAACCCCTTTGTTGGAATTTAAAGTGTAAGCTAATTTTCAAAATATTGACAAATAAGCTACCTATTAATAAAATACATACACCTTAAAATGTGGCATATATCTTCAGAGATAAGTACATACTAAAATAAACGTCAAAGTATTTTTAATCGATAGAATCCACAACTCTGGCCATTCATTTCTGTACAAATCAAAATGATTTTTAGAAGATGTCCACATGGCTAGCAGCATGAAAATTCTGAGAGTCATTCCAACTATCAATTTCCCACAAGCTGATCAACACAGTCCGTCTATCCCCAGGAAAACATGATGGGCAACCTGCCTGCCTGCAGTATTCATCATTCCACACATGTCTTCCTGTACACAGATATCAGGGATTTGTTTTAACAATTGTTTTAACAATTTGTTTTAACAATTGTTATATTTTTATAATATCTCAAAATTGTCTGCTACTCTGCATGTAGTCTCATTCAGTATTTTTAGGAATTCAAGGCTTTAAAAATAGCAACAATTAAATATGAGCTATGGAAGCCTGTATGTGATGTGCCAGGGGATGGATGGGTCTGTCCATCTGTTTGTCTGTCTCTCTCTTTCCCTCTCCCTCTAAATAGATATAGATATAAATATAGACAGATATGAATATATACAGATATAGATGTTTATATATATCTATATATCTATACCCATCTATCTACCTACCTACCTATGTCCATGCCCTGGCATACCACATCATATTTTCTTCATTCATATATATCCATTCCTGCCCTGACGACTCACATTTACTGACCCCATGACACCCTCCCCAGCTCACTAGGGTTCTGACCCTCTGCACTGGGCTGTCCCACTGTGTGAATGCCCTTATTACACATCTCAGTCTCTGACCTCTAACACCTGAAACTGATACCCCCTCACGCCATTTGTTTTTGCCCGTTTCTGGTCCCCTCCAACACTCCAAGCTGATTTGGCTCACTGCACAGGTCTAATACCCCCCATTGATGTCCTTTAAAATCTTTAATGGGTCTGACATTTCACACCTGACTGTCCCCTATGTGAAAGCCCTACTCACTGTGCTTGGATCCCACAATGCCCTATGGGGCTCACTTTCTACCATATTGACACCCTTTCCACCTCTCTTGGGTTCTAAAGGCCCACTCTGAGCTATCTGGCCACCCAAATACTCTCTCTGCTTCCCATAAGCCAAGCCAGCTGCCCATCTCATGCAATGCGCCCCTCTCCCTTGACACATTTAAGCTCCAACTTCCTGCATGGTTTACTTCCCAGCATTGTCACTCTCATTACATCTCTCAGGCTCCTACACCCTGTGTCAGCCCTTCCCACACCCCCCACACTGGGGGACCCTTTTCTCATCCCACTCAGGATCTGACTGCTTGTGCCAGGCAGGCATCCTGTGGGAATGTCCTTCTATGATGTATAGGCTCTGATACTGCCCACTGGGCTGCCTTCCATGTGGAAGGCTTGCACACTTAACTTATGCCCTAACATCCCAGGCCAAGCTGTGCTCTAATTCCCCAGTGTAGATACTTTCTCACCTTGCCTGGACTCTGACACCCGGCTCTGGACCACCACTGCCCCCCCATTCCCTCACATGTTAAGCTTACTTTACTTGACTGCATCCAATGCTTTTGGACTGAATTGAAGGGAAGGGAAGGGAAGGGAAAGAATAAAGGGATGCATACTCACTTCTAATTTATGCTGCATTTTATTTTAATGTGTAAGATACCTTAAATCCTATTTTTAAATTACTCTTGAATAAAGAAAATAAACAACTTTGATTTAAGTGAGCTATATATAGACTCAAATGCATTACCATGATGTTCAACAATTTGTGTCAGAAAAACGTATTTATCAGAATAATGCCTTACATATTTATAGTTCCAAAGATGATTCAAATTTAAGCAAGGTTCTCTTGGATAAAGGCCAGTTTTCTCTTTAAATCTCTTAAACTTTACTTCAAATTTCTTAAGAAAGCCACAAGCTGAACTTCCACTTCATAGTATTTATTCATGTGATACTGACAAGAACTACTCTGATTTAAGAGCAAAGGGCAGTGATAAGCAGAATGAAATAAATAGTAATGAGCAGAATAAAATAATTATCCTGAACATTTTAAATATCATCTCTTTCAAGAGCTACTGGATCAACTGCTAATTTTAAAAAAATTAAGTTTGCATTTAATCCACTTGCAGAAAGAATATTAAGGGCCATTAAGTGTCATTCTATAATGGAAAAGTCATAACTAATTTGGAGAAAGGCTTTTATCCACATTAATGTACAGATAGCAGTACCTGCTCCACCACTGCTATGAATCAGCATTAAAAGTTCCCATTAGACTGAAATGACAGCAGATTTCAATTCAACATGTTGAGACCTATCCACAAGTTTTATGTATTTTTGTACAGATATCCAGTGAACTTTCAGGAAAATAAGTGAGATAGCAACTCTAAGAATTCTACTTGTGAGGTCACAATTGTCCCCTCTGAGCTCTGTACTGATGAGGATAGTCCCTCCCTGCCCCCCTCTCAGCTCTTTCCTCCCCTTATTCTATAAAAAAGCACCAATATACTCTCCTTAGAAACAAAATTGAGTTTATACATTGCTGCAAAACAAAGCACTCTAAAACAGTGGCTAAAAGTAACAACAATCCTGGGCTTCCTAAAGGTTCATTCCTTACTCTTCTATGCATGCTATTATACTGTGTGCTCTCATTCTAATTTTCAAGATTAATTCTGAAGATGATCTCAAATTTTGCCACAACTACTATAGGCTCTCTTCCAAATTTGAAATTCGTATTACAGTGCCACACTGAGATTATCATTACCCTCCTATCCCCATTCTTCTGTGTTTCTGCACTCCCCTTACTTCTGTGGTCTCTTGTTGATGACATTAAATCTACCCACTGCTCAAGTCAGAAATTCTGCCACTCTCATGCTCAAAACTGGTCAGTTAGCAAGTTCTCTGGGCCTTAAAATGTTTCTAAAAATCTCACTGCCCTTCTGCATTCTATTTCTGTGGCCTGGTCAATTGACTCCTTCTTGTCAGTTGGAAAACCTCCTTTCTGATCACCCTGCTTCTACTAACTGCCCTTAGAAGTCTACCGCCCCCAATAATACCCCTAAAACATACATGTCAGTATTTTTACTGCTAGAAGTTTTCAAAGACATCTTGCAAAATGTAAGTCTAGAAGACTTGGCATCATACTGATTCTCTGCTATCAGTGATATCCATTCCCAGTGGCTCTTCCACCTCCTGCAACGGACAGCTAGTTTCATGTCTTTCCCCCAGTCTCATATATCAATGACCACCAAAAGGACTTTTTTTTTTCCATCTACTAGAAATAACTGCAGTGCTTTTTTAGCACTTCTGTAATGATTATGTTATAGCATTTATCAATCTGTTTTGTGTTAAAGTTACTTTCTAAAATGACTTTCTCCTCATTAGGATTATTATTCCATATTTATAACTTTCCCCTCAAGCACCTGAAATGGTGAATTGGTCATCTCAGATGTTAAATATATATTGAGTTAAAATGTGACTATGGGATTTATGGCAAAGGTGACTGACTATGAACTGGAATGTGAAATGGATTGACATTTTGGTAAGTGGCAAAAGCCAATTAGATGTTCATGTAAAGAAAAATGAATCTTCACTCCTACTTATAAACACAAAATAATTCCAGATAGATTGCAGATCTCAGTGTAAAAGTAAAATAACAAGGCCTAGAAAAGAAAGCACAGGAAAAAGTATTTTATAGGATACAGTAAACACTACCCACAAAGACTATAAAATTATAAATTGAACTGTGAAAAGACACCATTAAGAAAATGAAAAGGCAAGCAACAGACATGGAGATGATATCTGCAATCCTGTGTCTGGTTAATGATTTTATTTTGAATATATAATGAATACTATAAATTCAGCTGAAAACAAAATATATAACCCAATAGAAGAACAGAAAAAATACTTGAACAGGTCTTTCACAAAACCAAATATCCTAAGGTGGGGTGGGGACTAAGTTTTATTACTCATCCTGGAAATCCTACTAAAAGAGTATAGCCCCAAATCCAAGTTCAGATTATGTGGAGTAAATAGCACTCACATCTACTGCTAAAGGCAGTGTAACATTTTCAACTATTTTGGGGAAAAAATGGTGCTATTTAAAAACTTGACCATATGTAAACCCTATAGCCCAAAAATTTTACTCCTAGTTATATACAAACAAAAATGTCAACAAAAGACAGGCACAAGAATGTTCACAAACTCAGTATTCATAATAGCCCCAACCTGAGGCTACCCAAATATTCATCAGTGGTAGATGAGATAATACACTGTGGTACCATCATACAGTTGAATGCTGTATACCAACAACAGTGAAAAACCACAGCTACCTACAACAATATAGCTGAATTTTAAAAACAAAATGAAAATTAAAAAAGCCAAAGAGAAAATTGTGTGATTCAATCTTTGTAAAATTCAGAAACAAGGAAACTATTATTTTATAATATGTCCAGAGGATAGTTATCTTTGGCAGAAGTTTGTGACTAGAAGTTGGCATAGGAAATCTTCTGGGAAGCTAGTAAAACATTCTGTGTTTTTTTATTGTTAGATGTTTTGTTTTGTTATTTTCATTGTTTTTTATCTGGGTACTGGTTACACAGATGTGTTCAATTTGCAGAAATTCATAGATCTGTATACTTATGATTTCTGTGCTTTTTAACATGTACATAATACCTGAATAAAAGTTTAAAACTGCTATATAGAAAAATACTTACCTATGTGGACATGATTATTTAAAATATATAAATAGACATCAATCTACAAGCTGTCCTATTACTATAATTACAAACTTTAGCTATATGCTTGCATTAGCACTAGGGAAGTAGAAATTATGAGGAGTCCCAAGAGAACTGGAATACCATTCTAAATATTTGGGATGTATGATGACCCTGTGGCATGTTGCACCTTCAAAGAGAAAGAGGCTGTGTGTGTCCCTGGCCTATAATTAATTGTAACTGTACTCCAGGCCTAAAAAAGAAATTATTTGGGATATTAATATCAATGCCAATGACCCAAAGAATATATAATATGCCTCATTTACTTTATGTTTTGCTTCTATGATTAATTTTATAACTATCTTAGATTCTTAAAAATACTCTCTGTTGACTGTGAGTGTAGGGTGATGGGAAGTTGACTATATAATAATCAGGAGAAATTCTACATACTTTTCTTGAGGAAGTAAAAAACAAAAAAATGTTCATTGACCTATTTCTTTTCTATACTTGGTTTTAAAGATTTCTTGGATTGGAAGCCGTTCAATTTTTCCATCTAAATATTAGTTAAATTTTCTAACTTTAAAGTGAATTTGTATAAATGTAATGACACCTAAGTTAGTAAGATAAACACTGTGATGAGTTAAGGTAAATATACCTCAAGCTTTAAGCATCATACTATCTATTGGTATATATAATAAAACATAAGAAAATGGGATTCACAGTCAACAAATGACAGCTATTATCAGTAATAATAACATATAAGAATAATTATTAATATATTTCCTTAAAATAAGAAAGGAATTAAGTTTTATTCATACTTAATAAGTGGATTGACAGTATACAACAAAATCAAAATTTAGCAAAGTACTCTGCATTGTAATCCTTGAATCTAATTTACTCAAAACTTTGACCCAAAAACTTTATTTCTAAATTTCTACTATCTGATCATCCTTCTTCTATTTTTCCTATTAGTTTCAAAGCCTCTGATAAAGCATATTTAATGTCCCTTATAAAAGAAAAAGCTGAATAAATTCAAGCTTCTTTTATACCTAGATGGCTACTGGGTAATTAATACATTTATTTTACTATATAATTTGGATATAAGAATTTGTATAATCCAAAAGATTGGGTTTTGGAGGAAGATATATCTAAGTTTAATTCATGTTAACTGCTCCAGTTGGCCTATAATGTTTAGAATCTCTGGATGCCTTAGAGACCTGTGCGTGCTCCTACACGTGTGTGTGTATGTATGTGTGTGTGTGTGTGTGTGTGTACACATATACTATACTGCATGCATTTACCCAAATACCTATATAATTATTAGCACATATCTTTTAGAAATGGAAAGAGTCTTCCCTTTATCATTTTTTTGTGATGCAGTCTGGAGAATATTCCTTACTGCATGTCTAAAGCAGAAATGTAAAAAGTGGACCCCATATTAAAAAGCACACAATCATTTTTTATTAGTAAACTTTTCAATTTCAGCCCCAAATTAACTGATATTATATTAATGTTAAGTGTGACTAACTTAGAACTCTGCTTATAAATTTTTTTCCCATTTTCCTTCCAAACAGATTTCATTCACTGCATTTTCCAAATTTTACATTAGACTATAGATTCAAATTTAATGAAAGCACATTCTATTCCAGTTGAAACACAAACTAATTGTATGATATGGGAAAGTAGCTTAATTCCTCTGAATATGTGGTATATGGTCAGCGCTATGCTGAGCATTTAACATCACTACACCTCATTTCATTAATCTGTAAAATCTAAATAAAGATACTTTGGGTGTATAGAGAAAAAAAGTTTATAAGCAACACGAGGTAGCTACTATCATTAATAATTATAGACTTTAAATATTATTTCTTGTTTACTCTTCATAGGTAAGTGAAATATATAACAGAACGACTAAGAAGATGAATGGATATATCTAAGGTACATAGTTAAGAAACTATCAGATGCCCTATTTTCTTTTCTTCATCCTTTTACTCAAAATACTTACCGAGTACTTATCAATTTCTAGATATTATGCCAGACACTAGTAATATAAAGATGAAAATTGGGACTTCCTGGTGGTGCAGTGGTTAAGAATCTGCCTGCCAATGCAGGGGACACGGGTTCGAGCCCTGGTCCAAGAAGATCCCAGATGCCACGGAGCAACTAAACCCATGTGCCACAACTACTGAGCCTGTGCTCTAGAGCCCACGAGCCACAACTACTGAGCCCTTGTGCCACAACTACTGAAGCCCATGCACCTATAGCCTGTGCTCCACAACAAGAGAAGCCACTACAAGGAGAAGCCCGCACACCACAACAGAGGGTAGCCCCCGCTCACCACAACTAGAGAAAGCCCTCATGCAGCAACAAAGACCCAATGCAACCAAAAAAAAACCAAAAAACAACCATGAAAATTAAAATTTCATCTCTAATAGGGGAAGCAGAAAAGTAAACTAAATGTTGCAACACAGTATGATAATTGTTATGATAGAAATATAGATAGAGTTGCATGGCTATGGGGTAGAAGGGCATCTGAAAAAGAGAAAGGGAAGTGAGCCATCATGGAAGGCTTTTCAGGCGACGAAATGCCTCAAAGAACAAGTAAGAGATAGGCACTACAGGAATGTGAAACAATAATGGCAAACTCACAATGGCTCAAGAGTAGGGAAAACTTTGTGTAAGGGGCATTGGACTTGGTGTACTTCTCTATAGAGACTGGTGAGAAATGCCACTGGGAAGGTAAACAGAGGTCAGATCATGTAGAGCGCCCTTTGTATTACACCAGAGTCTGGGAATGCCTCTATAGGTAGTAGGAAGCATCAGAAAACATTAAATAATTGGATGATATGATCATATATACATTTTAAATAAGATACATTACAGGCAAAGAAAAAATTCTAGAGTTTATTGTTGGAGGGAATCCTTTCACAATGTATGTGCCTATTAAATCATCATGCTGTACACTTTAAATACCTTGCAATTTTATTTGTCAATTATGCCTCAATAAAGCTGAAAAAATACTAGATTAAATGAATGCTATTTTAATGGAACTTGCTGCATATGATTGACAGGTTTTGTTAAAAAACTGGAGGTCAAAATTAAGCAAAAAGGATTAAGAAAACTATTAAAGGAGATTATACAAGTTACCTATCAATTTCCCATAGCTGAAGGAGATTAAAAGGGAAGAGAAACAGAAATAGATAATAAATACAATACTAAAAATAGTTGATTTTTGCCCTGATGAATACCTATAATATCAGTACCACTGGATTAACAGATTAAACTATGGATGGCATCGTGGACTTAGTGTACCACTCTTTTGAATATTCTGTTGTGTTAAAAATTTAAATATATAAGTAAAAATATAAATACTTGTAGGCCATATGTTCCCTCTATTAAGAATTTTTAAAAAGAGAAAGCATTCCACTGATCTCTGCAGAACTACTTTTGTCAACATGATAGCTGAAAAATAGTTACCTCTTGAGTAGTTCATCTTAAATTAGTTCATCCTAACTTGAACTAATTGAACTCACTGTAAAATTATGACTTTGGGTCAAAATAATATTAGTCAATTGAAATGGATACATTTTTGCCCCACTTACTTTTAAGAGAAGAAATCAATAACTTCCCAGATAGCTAGCTAGCTAGCTAGATAATGTAAATGTAGTGAGGAAACATAGCAGTTATACTGAGAGGTTTTCCTGATTTGCATGTTCAGAAAGGACCATTTAAATATTCTCTTGTTTTCTAGTACTAATTTCTTATTTAAAAAATTATGAATTGTTGACGGGTAAAAATATTTGTAACACACTGGCAAATGTTAGTGTATGGAAGAACAAGCACCGAATATAATCATCTAGTATGCTGAACACTGACGTGAAACAAGTTATTTTTCTCTCCTCTCTACGAAACGAGATCAGGAAAGGTTGAGAAAAGCCATGGAAATATCAAAGTATAGGTTATAAGAGCAGGGACATAATAAGTAAGAGACAGATTAAATGATACTTCTGAAAGGACCAGTTCTTTTAGCCAGATCAGACCATTCAGTCACCTGCTTCCATATAGATATCTGAATAAGAAGTCCAAATAATTAGAATATTCAGGCTTTTAATTTTTTGTTTGCTGAGTACAAATTATATATTTGCTACTTCAATTGGTATTTCTCTAACAATAACAGTAAATTTGAATTTGCATTATTTTGTTTAACTTGATCTTCTGTGAATTGTCTATTCATATACATAATTTTTTTTGCTTTTGTCTTTTTCTTGAATATCTGTGATCAATTTTTTTATATTATAGATGGTAATTCACTTTTTGTCACCTGCATTACACATTTTTTTCCAAAGTTGTCAGATCTTTTTACTTTACTTACTATATCTTTAAACTTAAAAATATTTTTTAAACTTTAGTTATATATGAATACTTTTTAGCTTTGTAAATTCAGGATTCAAATCGTAGATAATTTCTCCAAATATAATTTCCTCAATTTATCTGATAAGATTTAATTTTCTTTTTATATTTATATATTTAATACACAAGTATTTAACTCTATTATAAGTAGATACACATTTTTATTTTCTTCCAGCTGGTTAACATATGTGCCAGCACAAATTATTTCAAATCCATCCTCTGCCTACTGAATTAAAATACATATGTACATATATGTGTGTATATATATATATATATATATATCAAATTTTCTGAGATATATTTCTTAATTCTCTAATTTGTTCTACTGACATATATTGGATTGTTCTATAAAAATGCAATTTAATTGGATTGAATAGGCTTCTTCATTGTCCTCCTTTCCCTAGTATTTTGGGGCTATTCCTTATCACAATTTTGTATGTAAAATATAATTTTGAAATACTCATTAACATAGCTCTCAGACTATCTATTTTGGTATCTTTTAATAATACATTTAAAATCACCTTTCTAAATTCCTCTATAGTGGTTGGCCTAAACAAGTTTTCTACTCCTTGGGTTAATTGATTTATTATCATTTTCCTGGGAAGCTAACCTTTCCATTAGTTTCTCAAATTCCTTGCTAAAGTGGATAGCTCTGGTGCTCCAACCATTCCCTATTCAGGGACATCAAGATCACCAGCACCTTCTAACAGTTGACAAATATTTGCCTCACTATGAATTGCCTTCAGACACAGGAAGTTGCCCTGCCAAAGTTTATGTCCCTTTCCATGAAATGGCGGATAACAAACACTGGATTGAAGCCGGGAAACAAAGACTCAGCCCCCTGGTCTCAATTTTGGACAACTCCAAAGGATCCTCCCAGGTTCACAGCTCAATGTAGGATTGACTTCAGGCTTATTGGCAACTACATTGTGGTTCAGCATCCCCTTCTTTGCACTTCCTCCTGCCTTCCCTGCACTTGTATGTTCCAAGTTACTCTTTAATGAACCACCTGTGTGCAACTTCCAATCTGAGATTCTGTTTCTAGGGAATTCAACCTAAGGCATTTAGAGCTTGGGTTGGTTCATTGAGAAATAGGATCTAAAATTAATTTTGGAGATGGATCACTAACTTGTCACCTTGCAATGAGGACCTCATCTTTTTGGTAAGTGGAGGGGGAATCACACCTAGCAATTGTTAAAACTTTTCTCAATGGTGCTAGTATAAAGGGATGAACTGGTTAATGCAATATTATTAGCTCTTGATAGGCAGGAGGGAAATACTACCTGTATGGAAAATTAACTAGGTTGACTGTTGCCGAGCAACGTAGGTTTATAGGAGAGAGAAAATGACAGTTAAAGAAGATTATTACCAATTCAAAACAAATTGCAAAATACAAGGGCCTCCTTGACAGCACTCAAGGAAATCCCAGTCTCCTACAGAGAGGAAATCTAGGCTCAGTATTGAAAGAGAAATGCAATAGATCTTCAGAGAATTTAAAATTCTCAGTCCTGGCAGGTCTACGAGGTCAATACCAAGATCTAATGGAGAAGGAATGAAACCTCTAGACTTGGGTTGGAGATATCTGGGAAGATCCAAACGAGAACATTGAACTCACAGATTCCCTAGGAATAATGAGGCTGCAGATATGGCTCACTCTCCCTTCTTGAAAGATAGTAGAATTACCCCTGTAATACAGAACAAACCTGACTCCATATTGGATCCATTCTTTTAGCTCTAAACTTTGTGCTCTGTTGCCTGTGATTAGTCATGCTGGCTCTACATCTTTGTAAAAGAATGTTGCTTATAGACTGAAATACACATGATAGCCCATTCTCTAGCTCTGCCTCCCAGGCTTGACCTTTAAAGGTGTAACACGTTTCATTCATATAAAGATAAAAAGTTGCAAGAAGAGCAAATAACCTTTGTATTCTTGGAGGTTTATAGGAACATTGTGACCTGACCTATGTGGACAGCTGCAAGAACAAAGGATTCACACCAAGAGGTTTGCAACAACTAGCCACCCCCCTCACCTTTTAGCATAAAAGAAGCCTGAATTTCTAGCTCAGGTAAGATGGTTCTTTGGGACACTAGTCCATCATCTTCCTGGTCCGATAGCTTTCTGAATAAAGTGGCTATTCCTTTCCCCAACATCTCATCTCTTGATTTATTGGCCTGTCATGTGGCAAGCAGTAACAGGAGGAGGGAGGATCCCCTGAAACAGGATTTGATGCCTTGGCATGGACTTGGGGAATAGTGTTTGCAAGTTGACAGGATTTTGGAAACTTGGAAAAAAATATGGGCCATACTAAGTAAAGCAGAAATATCAGAAATGCTGTGGTAGACAGTGAAGGAAGGGATCACAAAGCTCAGAGAGGTGAGCAAGACAGAGCAGATACATTCTGGACGGCTGAGAAAACCACTAGTTGTCGAAGCCCTCTAAGAGAGACTAGAGGGGCATCTATTTACCACAATAATGAGGGATATACCAGTACCATTGAGCATCTTGGTATTTGATGAATAGTCTCTGTAGGCTGTGGCTGACAATAGGAGATACTGTTATATAACTGGATTTTCTGGTAGCAACGAGATGATAAGATGCTGAATAACAGAAGTCAGAAGGTGGCAATTATCTATCAGAAGCAAAGTGGTTACAAATATTATAATAAGCAGCAAAATCAGTGGGTAGCCATAAGGGGCTACCATGTAGAAAGACATGGAATAGTTAAAAGAACATGGAAATCCCCAGAGGAAAGAAGATGGGCAGCCAACAAGGGTACTGTCTACTTTATATAATGAAATCAAGGATGGATGATCAGGAAGCTGAGGAGTCCAGTGAAAAGTCACTGTCTCTGGCCAAGTTCTTAGATATGAGTTATTTCTATGACCTTTGGACTGAGAAGAAATCAGGCCCTTCGAAGGAAGGACCCTACAACACCACAGCAAGCGCACTGAGAAAACATTACCTTTGTCTTTTCACAAAGGGATCTATAGAAATTCATTCATGTAAAAAAGTAGAATACCCAGTACTTTCAGGAATTATTGGTTGCAGATACTAATTTGACATTGTTACCTAGGATTCATAGTGCCATTTGGATCTCCTACTAGACTTACATGTCACACACAAGCATACAAATGTCTGGTAGTTAATGTCACGGGCTCCTGCAAACTGAACCAAACAATGGCCCTAATTGTAGCTGCTTTGTGAAAACTGGTATCTTTTTTTAAGACGAGTTTAACATAGCCTTTGACACATGGTATATTGAAATTGATCTGGCAAATGCAATCTTTTCTATTCTTATCTGGAAGGAGAAAAAGGAGCAATTCACATTTACACGTGAAGGACTCTAGAATGAGTTTAGAGTCTCGGTCTGGGAAAAAGTTGTGAAGTATCAAAAGGGACCTGGACTATAATGGACAATTCACAGAGCATCACATTGATCCATGAATCAGGGCAGAATACAAGAATCGGCAGGTACACTGGAAGCCTTGATGAGGCACATAGGTTTGAGGAGGTGGGAGACTAACATTTTGAATTCAGAGAAACATCACATTAGTGAAGTTTTAGGGATGTGGTGGCTTTAGGCATGCTTGACACCCCGTCTAAAGTACAGAACAAATTTATGCATCTCAACCCCTACTTCTAAGAAGGCAGTTTAGTAGTTATGGGTCCATATTGAGTTCTGGAGCATATTTAAAAATTGACAAGACTGTTCTGACCTATTGCTGAATAAACTAGAAGGCTATCAGCTTTGAGTGGGGCACAAAGAAAGAAAGGTTTTTGTAGCAAGCCCATGCTTCAGTGAAAGCAGGTCTGACCTTTAGGCCTTATTACCTTTCATACCTTATGATACTAAACCTAACTGTGATGGGGAAAAAAATGCCCCAATGAGAGCATCTCAATTTTACGGGTGTGTATGAATTTATAAAGTCAAATGCATTAATTAAAATACTGGATTTTTATAATATTAAATTTTGTCTATTACGTCTGTACCAGTCATAGAAAGATGTGTTACAAAGCAGTTGTGTTTTATTGTTTATCTTTGATTTCTGAATGATTTTGTTTTACATATTTAGCCGTTATGCTGTGTTGTAGTGCAAACAACTTTATAATTATTATTCATTTTCTTTATAAATTGTGCTTTAGATTGTGTGTGTGTGTGTATGTGTCAAACAAGGATGAATTTAATGTTAAATGACAAAATGAATAAAGAGGACAATATATAAAATTTATTTTAGGAAGCCACTACTTTTAATTTAACATGTTTCCCAGATCATTCTCTTTGGGGTCAATAACTATTCTAAAGAAATGTAAATGTTACAGAATTTTTGAAAATAAGTCTCTCTCTTTTTTTCCTGTGCTAATTAACATTATAATCCTTCAATTTTATTTTGTTCATCTTTTCAACTTCAAGGCTCTGATATAGTTTACTTTTATAACCATGAAATATGCAAAATTATATGTAATTATAAATTTATATTCCCAAATCATTTTAGAAAACTGGGACAAAATTTCCCAGAAGGAATTTTCAGACAGTTAAAGCATTAAAAAATCATAATTTAATATTAGCCAAAGGATGAGAGGTCTAAACATATGCCTGATATTCAGAAATGTGCTGATTCATTTTCTCTTAGCTTGTTATGATTTTTCATGGTTATATTTCTATGTGAAGTAGAATCCCCAAAATAATTCTCCATTTCTTTTTTGTCCCATTTCCCTCATATTTCTATGTCTAATATAGTTATATAAGAGTTTGACTATATTTACTTATTCAAGATAAAATGGAATGTAATTAAATAATTATTGAAATAAAGACGGATTATTACATGAATATCATTCATTTGTAAGTGTTAGAATTAACGAAGTTAGTTTCACTTTTACTACAAGGGCATTAGGAAAGAGCCTACTTCTTACCATTTGCAAGGCATCCATTATACTTGCAATTAAATTGGATAATTAGTAAGTTAACATTGTGCTGTGTGTAGTGAATGGAGTAGTCTCTATATATGCATAATATTGAGTTTTTTATGATTGTAGAGTAACATGAGTTAATTGGGGAAGTGGAAGGTATGGAAAATATACCAAGAATAAAAATTAATTGGAACACATGGATGGTCTTAATAAATATTTCTGGATATTTTTTCCAATATTTATTCTTTAGGTCTGCATGTGTATATGTCTCTATGTATATATTTTACTTTTCATCTTTTCTTTGAAGCATTAGATCATTCATGTCATCTCCTGTCTTTAAACATTATTTGAAAATATAATTATATTATGGACATGTTATTATTCATTTGTCCAAATATATGGAACGTACAACAACAAGAGTGAACCCTAATGTAAACTGTGAACTTTGGGTAGTTATGATGTGTCAATGCAGAGTCATCAATTGTAACAAATATACCACTCTGGTGGGGATGTTGATAATGGGGAGGTTGCTCATGTGTGAGGCAGGGGATATATGGGAATTATCTGTACATTTCCTCAATTTTACTGTGAACCTTAAGCTCCTCTGAAAAACAGAATCAATAAAAATAATAAATTGTAACTACTTAAATAATATTAATTTATACCTAGAGCCTATTTAAATTGTTTTCATAATTATATTTATTTCACCTACTTAGACATTTAAATTTTTTTCTTGGTATTCTGTATATACCTTTTATAATCATATACTTCAAGAAATAATTATTTTTATGGGATAAAGTTACAGAAGTTGAGTAAATGGACCAAAGATGAATCAGATACAAATGCTTTTGACCACATTATAGAAACTGCAGCAAACATGCAAACATGTTCTGGAAAATAATACAATTATCTTTCAAAGTAGAAGCTTCAGAAGTATGCAAGCTTTGGGTGTAATACAATCAAAATTTCTTCTCTGCTTTTCTGTATTATATGGCATCTGCCTTCCCACCATGCTGGCTTTGTTACCAGCCTGGTTTCTCTCATAGTTTTAAGAAGGCTGCTAGCAACAAATGAGGCAATGTGCTTTCTTGTTGGCGCCCAGGAGAAGACAGATCCCAATTCACTTGGGCTAGGTCATAATTTCACTCCTGGACTAATAACAGTTACCAGAAGGAAGACCTGGAAGTTAAAAACCATAGAAACATAAAAGGGATAGAATTACAATCATAAATTTTGCACATACCAATCACTCTGCCTGGAGCATTTTCCTCACGTTTTCCTCTCTTTGTGTTATTCAGGTATGGATTCATTTGTTACCTATTAAAAGTGGTATTTCTGATTTCCTTATCTAAAATTTCTTCTTTATAGGTGTCCCATCACAATAAACATTTCATGGTCCATTGATTTTCATAAGATGTTACTACTTAAATCCACATTATTTATTACTGCATATATATATTTATTTTCCATTTCCTTCACTAGAATGAAAGCACCATGTTTATATAACCTCTACCAGAATATAAGCAGTTTAAAACATCTCTGCCTTGTTTATTGCTGAATTCCTTGCATATGACATATGGAAGAAGTTCAAAAAATATTTTCAGAAACAACGAAAAAAAAGGAGGAAGTAAAGAGAAAAGGAGGGAAAAAAGGGAGAGAGTGAGGGAGAAAAGAAGGAAAGAAAGAGAGAGAAGAAAAAGCAAGGTAAATGTGTGAGTACACGTAGATGATACACCAAAACAATTTTACTGCTTTTTTTTCTCCTGTAACTGGCCATATTTGTACCTGTAATAGTTACTGTGATGGTTAATTTTATGTACTGACTTTACTGGACTAAAGAATGCCCAAGATCGCTTGTAAAACATTGTTTCTGGGTATATTATGGGTTTCTGGAAGAGATTAGCATTTGAATCATTAGATTGTGTAAACCAGATCCCCCTTCACCAATGTGGGTGGGTATCAACCAATCCAATGAAGACCTGAATAGAACAAAAAGGCAGAGCCAGTGTGAATTTTCTCTCTCCTCTTGAGCTGGGACATCTATCTTCTCCTGCCTGGAGACAATGGCATTCCTGGAGACACTGAAGCTCTGAACCTTTGAGCTCTAAGATTGCAACATCCCCTTTTCCTTTGGTATGGTATGCGTACCTTTCAGTCCAAGCTGGCTATCTTTTTGCTGATAAATATAAATATTAATACATATACATACATACACACACACACTTGTAAAAATTCTGGGAATTTTACTGGTGCTCCCTCCATCTGACAAACCCATATCCACAAATCTCCTTCTGGCCTCTTCTGAGATAGCCGAAGGACAGCACCCTTAAGCGTCTTATTAGCTCTGTTGTTTAACTGAGAGAACCATGAAGCGTACTCTTAATAAAGGGTGTAGTGTCAGTGCTCTAAGGAACCATCATTCTGAGGTTTTAACAAAGGATTTTAAAGTCACATTTTCACGTCATCTTTAGACTATACTTTTCAAAGAGTGCCCTGGATATAATCTTTGCTTGGAAACAATTATTTTCAGCATCATTTTCCAGCTGTAAAGGCTAAGAAAATATACCTGATATGATTTCAATGTCCTTAAATTTACCAAGGCTTGATTTGTGACTCAAGATATGATCTATCCTGGAAATGTTCCATGAGCACTTGAGAAGAGAGTGTAATGTGCTGTTTTTGGATGGAATGTCCTATAAATATCAACTAAGTCCATCTCTTTTAATACATCATTTAAAGCTTGCATTTCCTTATTTATTTTCATTTTGGATGATCTGTCCATTGGTGAAAGTGGGGTGTTAAAAGTTCCCTACTATGATTGTGTTACTGTTGATTTCCCCTTTTATGGTTGTTAGCATTTGCCTTATGTATTGAGGTGCTCTTATACTGGGTGCATAAATATTTGCAAGTATTATATCTTCCTCTTGGATTGATCCCTCGTTCGTTATGTAGTGTCCTTCTTTGTTTCTTGTAAGTCTTTGTGTTAAAGTCTATTTTGTCAGATATGAGAATTGCTACTCCAGTTTTCTTTTGATTTCCATTTGCATGGAATATCCTTTTCCATCCCCTCACTTTCAGTCTGTATGTGTCCCTAGGTCTGAAGTGGGTCTCTTGTAGACAGCATATATACAGGTCTTGTTTGTGTATCCGTTCAGCTAGTCTATGTGTTTCAGTTGAAGCACTGAATCCATTTAATTTAAGGTAGTTATTGATACCTATGTTTCTATTACGATTTTCTTAATTGTTTGGGGCTTGTTATTGTAGGTCTTTTCCTTCTCTTGTGTTTCCTGCCTAGAGAAGTTCCTTTAGCATTTGCTGTAAAGCTGGTTTGGTGGTGCTGAATTTTCTTAGTTTTTGTTCGTCTGTAAAGGTTTTAATCTCTCCCTCAAATCTGAATGAGATTCTTTCTGGGTAGAGTAATTTTGGTTGTAGTTTTTTCCCTTTCATCACTTTAAATATGTCCTGCCACTCCCTTATGGCTTGGAGAGTTTCTCCTGAAAGATCAGCTGTTAACCTTTTGGGGATTCCCTTGTATGTTATTTTTGTTTGTCCCTTGTTGCTTTTAATATTTTTTTCTTTGTATTTAATTTTTATAGTTTGATTAATATGTGTCTTTGCATGTTTCTCCTTGGATTTATCCTGTCTGGGACTCTCTGCACTTCCTGGACTTGATTGACTATTCCCTTTCCCTTATTAGGGAAGTTTTCAACTATAATCTCTTCAAATATATTCTCAGTCCCTTTCTTTTTCTCTTCTTCTTCTGGGACCCCTGTAATTCAAATGTTGGTGCATTTAATGTTGTCCCAGAGGACTGTGAGACTGTCCTCAATTCTTTTCATTCTTTTCATTTATTCTGTTCTGTGGTAGCTATTTCCACTATTCTATCTTCCAGGTCTCTTATCCATTCTTCTGCCTCAGTTATTCTGCTATTGATTTCTTCTAGAGAATTTTTAATTTCATTTATTGTGTTGTTCATCATTGTTTGTTTGCTCTTTAGTTCTTCTAGTTCCTTGTTAACTGTTTCTTGTATTTTCTCCATTCTATATCCAGGATTTTGGATCATCTTTACTATCATTACTCTGAATTATTTTTCAGGTAGACTGCCTATTTCCTCTTCATTTGTTAGGTCTGGTGGGTTTTACCTTTCTCTTTCATCTGCTGTGTGTTTCTCTGTCTGTTTTGTGTTTCTCTGTCTTCTCATTTTGCTTAATTTACTGTGTTTGGTCTCCTTTTCACAGGCTGCAGTTTTGTTGCTCCTGCTATATTTGGTTTCTGTCCCCAGTGGCTAATGTTATTTCAGTGGGTTGTGTAGGCTTCCTGGTGTAGGGGTCTGGATCTTGTGTTCTGGTGGATGAGGCTATATCTTGTTTCCCTGTTGGGCAGGGCCGCATCCTTTGATTTTTTGGGGTGTGTGTGTGTCTGTGACCTTATTATGTTTTTAGGCAGCCTCTCTCCTTATGGGTGGGGTTATGTTCCTGTCTTGCTAGGCTGCAGAGGCTCACAGGACGGGAGGTGTGGATAGTGACCTGCGTTTCCACACAGGCTTTTTGGTGGCTGCAGCAAGAGCTTTAGTGTTTCATGCCCATCTCTGGTGTCTGCACTGATAGCTGTGGCTCGTGCCCATCTCTGGAGCTCAGTTAGGCAGTGCTCTGAATCTCCTCTCCTCACGTACCCCAAAACAGTGGTCTCTTGCCTATTAGGCAATTCTAGACATTTTCCCGGAATCCCTCCTGGCTACCTGTAGTGCACTAGCCCCCTTCACACTGTGTTCACGCAGCCAACCCCAGTCCTCTACCTAGGATCTGACCTCTGAAGCCGGAGCCTCAGCTCCCAGCCCCCACCCACCCCGGTGGGTGAGCAGACAACCCTCTCAGACTGGTGAGTGCTGGTTAACACTGAGCCTCTGTTTGGGAATCTCTCCACTTTGCCCTTTGCACCCCTATTGCTGTGCTCTCCCCCGTGGTTCCAAAGCTTCCCCCATGCCACCCCCTGTCTCCACCAGTGAAGGGGCTTCCTAGTGTGTGGAAACCTTTCCTCCTTCACAGCTCCCTCCCAGAAGTGCAGGTCCCATCCATATTCTTTTGTCTCTGTTTTCTTCTTTTTTCTTTTGCCCTACCCAAGTAAGTGGGAGTTTCTTGCCTTTTGGGAGGTCTGAGGTCTTCTGCCAGCATTCAGTAGGTGTTCTGTAGGAGTTGTTCCACATGTAGATGTATTTCTGATGTATTTGTGGGGAGGAAGGTGATCTCCAAGTCTTACTCCTCTTGAAGGTCTCTCAGGCTCCTTTCATCCTTTAGTCTTTATCTTGAAAATGATTTCCAAAGGACTGTAACTTGTGGAAACATTACTAGAGTCCTATAAAACACTTCCTCAAAGATAACTCAAAGGCTTTGAATTATTTTGCTCAAATGAGTTTATAAAAGCTACTAGTTGACTGTTTAGAATCTACTTTGACTTGGGGGGAGTTAATTGCTTTTTGTTTGGTTATATTTCTTTTCTCACTCTTGTTGCTTATGTATTTCCTCAAATTATCAAGAATGATTGTGGTCTTTTATTTGCCAGTGTTAGAAATATGGAAATGTTATGTTTGCTTTCATTTCAGTCTTCTTTAAATGCCATTGTTTGTGCAAACTGTGGGCAAATAAGACTTCACTGTTAATTAGCATTCAAATAAGCTAATGATTCAAATATTTGCATATCTTGAAATTTATCAAAACTCAGTGTAAATTAAATGGCGATAGGATTTCAGGAAAGCAATGAAGAAAAAAAGTGTAATTCTCAGTTAGACATAAATCCAGACTAAAATGTAATATTTACTGATGAAACTACTAAACTCACTTGGCAAAACATTTTGAATACACTGAAAGCAGATATATATTAAAATCATTTCTCCAAGAAGTTCTGAGAATTTAAGCTTAGTGACCAGGTAGAAATGTTTTCTTTTTACAAATGAATCTTTCTTAAAGGGACACTTTCTTAAAGTCCTAGTTTTATTGTTTTAATATCTATATATCAGAAACTCCTTCTCATCATGAAAATTATTATTAATATTTTACAAAGAATAAAACATAAAAATGCCATGTTTCCCAAAGAAATTGATAAACATTTGACCGATTGTGAACATGGGTTACCTGCTGTGAATAGATAAAGTTGAATTTGTCCATTCACCCATATTTATTCTTAGAAAATGTAATGGAGCTGTTTGTATATCCGATAATATTGAACTAATTAAGTATACTGATAATAGGGATAGAACACATTTAAATTAAAATCAAAATGTGCTAGCAAGTGAAGAAGAATTCAGTTACAAATAACGTGAGAGTAAAGGAATTTAATTTTCTCCAAAGTTTCATATTTTGTGAGTTCCAGGGATGAAGGCAGAGGAAAGGAGATAGGGAGGGGTTTGAGTTTTTGAAAATGCTAACACCTGCAAACAGGGTAAAAACACAGTAATTGTTTTCAGGTGCCTAATATAGTTAAACACTGTGTAATTATGAGCATATACAGTGAATGGTCATAAGCCACTCTTCAGTGAATTGGAATTTATTAGAATAAAGACAGTCATATTCTTTGTTGTTTACAAAAGAGCATGATTTTTTTCCCCATAGTTGTATCTAAAATATTCAAAGAATAACTTATAACACCCTTGAGGCTTTAAAAGCAGATTAAAATAAGTCAATACCTTGTGAATAAAATGCAGAATTTTTTAAACAATTATTTATAGCCTCTAATACAATAAATTGACCTATGCTTGTCAATTCCTGATAATTATTAAGGAAGTTAAATATGCTATAAGGAGACTAATGAAAACAGCAAGAATATAACTATTGGGATGAAGTAAGCAGTATCACATTTACATCATCAGCACATCACATATCTTTTTAGGAGAATACTGTAAATCAGTGGTTCATATTGTGACATCAATTAAAACCAGAGTCTTTGAGGGAAAGACCACTCCCCTCAAGCCTTGCAGGTCCTGTCAGAATATCAGAGAAGGTGCACAGAAAAAGCCAGAAAGGCTGTGCTTCAAATATTTGTCAAAAAAGCAAAACTATGAATAATGAAATCAGACATGGAATGTAGCAAACAAATTTCACTGATTTTAAATTCTTAATTTTGCCTTTACTTATATATGCTTTTAACTTTACCAAGCAAATGTTTTTTACAGAAAAATTTGATCTGAAAGTTAAGTAGTTTTGAAATATAAGGTAAATTTTTAAAAATAAAAATAGTGTATTATTCCTCCATATGACTTTCCTACATTATTTACTTTCCATCTTAGTTTGTTGTTTGCAAAATCTATAATTTATTTTGTATATTTATAACTATTTTATGTGAATACATTGTTAGATAACCACATATAACTTCTAAATTTATGTTAACTCTCTTTTTTCCTGAGTCATATTTACAGGATAGCTCAACTCCATCTTTATTAGGGTATTTTAGGTTATATGATCTGCAATTTCCTGAAGACACAATTATATGTATGACTGTCTATCCTCACATGCAAGCATTACACTGGTAAATCATATATTAGAGCAAAGGAAAGTACTATAACTTAGGTATTAGAAGTTCACCCTGTTACAACAGTGAACATACACGATCCAGGACCAAATGTAATTTCTGTCACCCAGTAAATAATAGGACAACCAATTAAATGCCTCTATATTATTCCATAGATTGAAGACTGCTGATTATATAGCAATCTGTTGACAATATTATTGAGGAACCAGCTTCAAAGCAAATGAAAAAAAGTGAAGTTGACAGGAGGTGATTGTTTTAAATAGTATGATGTAGGAAGTCATCTTTGTGGTAAGAAAATAAAAGTTTAAATGGAAGCTGTCCTCAGAATTGCTTAAATTCTTCAAAGATCTTTGTGCTACACACGAGTGTCCTGATAAAGAGTGGGTAAATGAATCTTTACTTAATGGATTAGGGGACATTTTTGGATGGACCATGCTGTATGCCATATGCTAACTGAATTTCCACTATTAGTTTATCTTACATTCACCACAAATGCTTTCTTTAAACATACACTTGGCTTACAAAGTATACACTCCAGTTAGTTGTCAATTTTGTGGCTCATTGGAGTGGGAGTTTTTTCTAACTGAAGTGTACATCAAGGCAAACTGACACAAACCAAGGGCATAAACATGGATGAGTGAGCATAAATCTATACGCTGGTCTTCTACTTTCATTAAAACAATAAGAAATAAAAGATTACTAAAACAATGCATTTCTTCTGACATCTCAAAAATTCCAGACTGTTAGAAATTATAATCTGATATCAAATACTCAGTTTTATTTTTTGCTTGACATCTTAGGGATTCTAGGCCATTAGAAATATGTAATTTGAGATTAAAGAACACAAATTGCTTTGCTTAACTAAAAAGTGATCATGTAGTCCTCTGACAAGGAGAAAGCTATTAAAGTGAAGTCAGGTATAAGAAAAAAATTTTAATTTAAACTGATTTAAAAACTGAGAAATAGTGATGACTAATAAGGTCATAAAATGTGTTTAGACCCTATGCATTATATTAATTCCATTTCAATTAATTCCAAGTAATGAATGCATGAGCAGTTTAAAACTAAGAAATGGTTATATTTTGCCCAAACTTTGAGATAAGTTTATTTGCAGTTTAGGGAGAAATTTTAAGAAGTTATCAACTTTTCAAAATAGAGTGGTATAGCAGACCACTATTTGGGACTTACTCAACAGCCATTCTTCCCTGGTCTCCATTTCTAAGTTTGCAGAAATTTTATGTTACTCAGGTGTCAGGCACAGCTGAGTTTAGAGAAGATGAGATTTTCCCCAGCCTCAGGGAAGAAATCACAATTAGCCTAAGACAATTATTGCAATACCACACCGTTTGGAGAAAGTTGTCCATCTTATCCACCTCTAGCTATTTTCATGTAATGTGGAAAGTCTGCTGGAGGGCAAGGGTTATTTGAACTTCATCTAACCAAAACAACCACATAAAGAAATATTAAATGAGTTTGCTCACTTAGGCATGTTATCTTTACCACCTCTCAGGTTCAGACTCTTGCTTCTTATTTCTTTCATTTCAATTGCAATTTAGCTTGTTTCCCAGCACCTTCCTTATTCCACTTAAATTCATCTTCTTCACAGCTGTCAGAGTAAAATATTAAAAATGCAAATCTGACCACGTTTATCTCCTGCTTAAATTAATTCATTCACTACCCAATTATCTACAAGACTCAATCTTCATCTTTCAACAGGAAATCCACCCATACCCATCTCCTTTTCCCCAGGATGGTTAAAATGTTCATTTTTCATTAAAAACATCAGTGTATGTGATTTCTCAGGACAATGTGAGTTTCTTGACTACAGTGGTGATTTATGTATTTCCCTATGCTCAGTACACAGGACAGTACATATAACATAAAAGAAACATTATAAATACTTGCTGAATAGTGAAATTAGTAGTATATCTATAATTATTTAAAAGGAACTCCTAACTTCAGTTCTTAAGGTTTAAATAGATCCCCGATCAACAAGGAAAATAGATTTTTGGGATACATCTTTTGTCACAGCATGCGATATCATCCATGTCTGTAGTATGGTACTATAAAACCATTTCACACTCAGTTCTGGAGGCAATTTGAGTATTATGCAACCTGATGTGAAACTCCAAGAGGAGACTTTGGGCTTCAGAAACTTTGACTCCCCTCAGGGGCATAAATCAGAAAGGAAGAGGTTACATTGTACTGTACTCTTCTAAACTCTCTTCGCTAATACAAATGTCTCAAAAACATCAGCTTCTCAATACACTTTTGGTCAATATGTGTTGAATCTTTGAGCTATTTGTACTGTACTTTACTCTATCTTGTGTGCCTTAACTGGAAATATATCATTAATGCCAAAGAATTTATAGCATCTGTACTATTCTCTCTCTTACATCACAAGAAAAAAATTAACCTTCTAGTTCTAACAGCCATAGATTGAACAGACATCATTGAAAAAAGAAGTGGCACAATGCTGAAACATAGCAAGACACTGTTTTCAGATGATATGGCCAAAGGAAATAAAATAATCATCTGTCTTAAAAAAATTATTAAAGGTATTGCCACATTCATCTTTTAGTGTCAGGTCACTCATTTTTCTTGTGCTATCACTAACTGTTTTTCAAGACTGTCTTTTTGTTTCTACATAAAATCTAATGAAATTTTACTTTAATCTAGTTATAAGTGCAAATTTCAGCGAATTTTTACAAAGTAAATACATAATGAAACTACCATTCTGATAACATATTTGAAGGTTGTCATCCCTCTAGACTAGGGATTCCCAACCCACGGGCCACAGACCAGTACCAGTCTGTGGCCTGTGAGGAGGTGGGCCACACAGCAGGAGGTGAGCGGCCGGTGAGCGAGAGAAGCTTCTTCTGTATTTATAGCCACTTCTCTTCACTTGCATTACCACCTGACAGCTGCCACCTGTCACATCAGCTGCGACATTAGATTCTCATAGAAGTGCGAACCCTACTGTGAACTGTGCATGACAGGGATCTAGGTTGCCACACAAAAGTAAGTACTCTCCTGACTTTTATCACCATGGATTAGTTCATATATTCTTGAACTCTAAGTAAACAGAATCCTACATTATGTCATATTTTATGTCTGATTTCAGTTGCTTAACATTACATTTTAAGATCTGCACAGATCATTGAAAGTAATAGTTTTTTTTATTCTCATTTCTCTATAGCATTCATTGTTTGACAATAACATAATTTGTTTATTCATTTTACTTTGAGTGGCTATTTCAGCTGTATACAGATTGAGGCTAATGGGGATAATCCAATTATGAACATTCTAGAGCATGTGTGTTGGTACACAATTATATGCATTTTAATTGTATGTATTTAAGATTTCAAATTATTGGGACACGAAGAATTCATAAATCTAGCTTAATAAAAAAAGATAAACAGTTTTTCAAAGTGGTTTGTATTGATTTTAACTAATACCTGAAGTATATGAATGTTCCATTTATTCTATATTATTGCCAAAAGTGGCAAAAGCTTCCTTTTTAAATTATAGCCATCCCTTAAATAACATAACATCACTTTAATTTGCATTTCCCTGGTAAACATGAGGTTAAACACAATGTCACATGTTTATTGGCCATTTGAATATCATCTTTTGATGTATGAAGTGCCTTTTCATTTTTATTAGGTTCCTTTTCTTTTTTTCATGTTAATATGTAGGGGTTTCTTACATTTTCTGTATTTGAATCATTTGTCAGATATATATTTTGGAAATTATTTCTGTGACTCTTTGACTTGCATTTTCACACTTAATGGTGTCTTATGATAAATTTAATTTCTTATGTAAATATATTCCAATTTATCATTTTTTATGGTCAAAACTATTTTAATACTGTTTATACAATCTTTGCCTTTTCAAGGACATAAAGATATTCTCCTATGCTAAATTAGCAGCTTTTTTACTCCTTCCCAATTTATGTATACTATCTATTTAATATATATGTATTTATGGTGTGAAGTGTATGACAATGCTGCACAATACGGTAGCCATAGGCAGTATATTTATTTAAATTAAAATTAAAGTTTAAAATTTAGTTTCTCTGTCACATTATTCACAAATCAAGTTCTCAACAACCATATGTAGTTAATGGCTTCCATATCCAAGATACGGAGAACATTGCCATCATACAGAAACTTTTGGACTGTGCTGGTCTAGAGTCACTTTTTCCCCCCCATAAATATTTAATTGACCCAACACCATTTCTACTCTTCCCAAATCTATTTACAAAGAATATTTGTCACAAAACAACTGTCAATGTATGTGTAAAGAAAAAAATGTTGCCCGACATTCCAGTTCTACAAGGTCAAACCATTAGCTACTGCCATCACCCACCAATAGTGCATCCCGAGGGGGAACTAAGGATGGAGAAAAACAGAAAGTATTCTGTGCTTTGGATATATCAACCCCTAGAGAGTTAAGATGTATATCCAAGAAAAAAATACAATGACTCTTGATTCTTTCATCTTCCCATATACAGAGAAGAAGTAAAATTATTAACTTGATATGTCTATTCTTTGTGATTAGCAGTAATCTTTTTATGCTTGACTACTTGTTTCTCCCAGCAATAAAAGCTCATATATACCCTTACCTCTTAACAGCATTTCCTCAGAGCTATGTGACAAACTGTCTCCCAGGCCATAGTCCTCAGTAAGGTTTCCAAATAAAACAAGTCATAATTTTTATGTTGTGTGTTTTTATTTCAGTCCATATAAATGTAGGTTTGTCTGGGTTCTCTATTCTGTGCCACTGAATTATTGTCTGTTCTTGTAACTAAACCACATTCTGTTCATTGTGTAACATATTAAGTATTCCTGTTAGTATAAAGTCTCCAAATGTATTTTTGTTTTTCAAGATTTTCTAGCTATTTGTAGTCCATTGCATTTCCACAAAACCTACAGAATTATTTTGCCACTCTCTTCAACCACCCAGGCAAGCTGCTTGAGTTTTGTTTGGGATTGCAATTAATCTAAAGATCAATTTGAGAATAATTAACATTTTACAGCATTTGATTCTTCCAATTCATGAACATGGATTCATTTCATTTACTTAGGCTTTTAAATTATCTCAGTAACATTCTGTAGTTGTCTTTATAGATGTCTTTGATTTCTTTTTAAATTACATTTTCAGGTATTTAAATTTTTATATTATATTTTTGTTATTTTTATATTATTTCAAATAGTAGCACCAAAATATTGACTGTTGATTGATTATCTACAGAAATATGACTAATTTTCTAAATATTGACATTGTATTTGCAACTTTGAGTTCAAATATTAATTCTAAAAATTTGTAATTAAAAAATGTTCTTATTGATAATCCTGTCATTGGCATATAGTGATGTTTTCATGTGATGCTTTCCAGAATGTTTTGCATTTTACTTTTTGCATTATTTCAATGAATTGGACATCTAGGTCAGCATTGAATAAAAATGGCAGTAGTAAAAATATTTTTCTTGTTCCTGATCTTGAAAAATATTTCAGTGTTTTTTGCCGTTAAGCATTGTAACTGAGATTGCAAAAACTCTACTCTTATTCTACAATCCTTACAACTGTGGTCCATAAGGATCCCAACATCCAATATCTACATCATGAATGGGGAAAGACATTTTCCTTGAAAACTGCCAAGCCCAACCATTTGGCAGGCTTGGAAATGCCAGGAAACTAACACCTCAAGGAAGCAACCCTTAACTACTCACTGGATCACAGTGGTATGTAAATATTCCTTTCCCTTGAGGCATGTGTTTTGAAGCACTTCCCAGAGTTTCCCCATTGAAGTAAGCTTCAATTACCTACTGTGGTAGCCAGCTCAAAAACCCTCTCTTCATGGAGTTCCTTCTGCATATCAATTCCCTCATTCATACTGGCGTTCCCTACAACACCCAAATAAACTATTTCCTATTTGCTCTTGGATCCTTGCCTCTGCTTTTGCTTCTGAGTCAATGCAAACTAGGAAAAGTGTGATTTTTTTCTTCTCTTACCTTTTATCAGATTAAGGAATTTCCTTTCTATTCTTGCTTGTTAAAGATTTTTTTTTCATGAATGCGTGTTAAATTTAAATAAATGATTTTCTTCTTTTTTCTGTGAATGTGGTAAATTACATTGATTGATTTTCAAATAAACAAGTAAATTTGCATTTCTGGAATAAATGCAAGCTGGCTATCACTTATTATTTACTTAATAGATCACATATTTGGTTTGCTAATAATTTCTTTAGAATTTTTACATCTAAGTTTAAAAGAGATCAGTCTGTAACTTTCCTTTCTTGCAGTGTATATGCTATGATTTGCTACTGTCAAAGAAAAATTGCACCAAAAGGAGTTAAAAAGGCAAGGGAGACTTTGTTCAAGACTACTGCAATAGGGAAAGAGATTGAGCTCATCTCCACTGAAACAAAAGTCAGGAGTTTTTAATCACTGGGTAAACTAGTGGGAAAGTACTGGAGGATGCTAGGCAGAGGCTGGGCCATCTTGTTTACTAATTGGTGCTTACTGAAGACAGGCTCCTACAGAGCCTAGAAGATGGAGGTATTACCTTTCTTGATGTTTCCATTTCAAAGAGATGGCTCCTAGGTCCCTAGGAAAGACATTCTTGGGTTGCAAACTGACTAGAGGTTGGAGAAGATTAGCATCTCAAAGGGATGGAGAAAAGATTGATAATTCCAAGTTTTTTTAAATTAAATGTTATAAGAAAAGGGAGGTCAGATCTATAGTCAAGAAGAAACCTATCTAATATTTAGTGAAACTGAGGGGACAATGGAAACTTTGTTTGGAACATTCCCAGATTCTGCCTTATGCATCTCTTCTTTTGGTTGGTTCTCATTTGTATCCTTTTGCTATTAGAAAACTATAATCATAAGCATAGCTCTTACCTTAGTTTTGTGAGTCATTCTAGTCAATTATCAAATCTGAGGGTGGTTTTGGTTCTCTCAAACTTGCAAACTGTGTCAGAAGTCTGGGCATATTTGCTAGTCTAGAGCACTGTTGCCTTAACATTGAGTTTGGCTAATTCCAAGTATTCAGATTAATCAAGTACTTTCATTGCATCCACCTTTATTAACATACTCATTTTCATTATTTTGTTTTTCTTTTAGTAATTATCCTAGACTTTATAATGTACATGACTGACTTACTCTCCTTTTAATTTAGGTCTCTTAGCTATGAATGCTTTTAGTTTTTGTCTGCCCAAGATTATTTCATTTATGTTTCACATTCGAAGGATATTTTCAGAGTGTAAAAATGTAGGTTGATCTTATTATTTTCAGTATTTGAAGCACAGATATATATATTGTCATCTGGATTACTTTTCTTTTCCTACTGAGATATCAGCTGTGTTTTGATTATTGCTTATTTGACAATAATGGTAATGCGTTTTTATTTCTGGCTTCATTTAAATGTTTCTCTTTGTCTTTGATATTTATTTACTATGATATGCCTCAATATTGTTTGTGTTATAATTTTATTGCTTGGATTTGTAGTTCTTTTTTGAATCTGTAGATTGAGATTTTTGTCTACTTTGAAATATATTCAGTTGTCATAACGCCAAATATTGTTACTGACTCATTTTTCTAATGTTCTTCTCATTTTGGGACCCCAAATATGCAAACATCCAACTTTTTCTCAATTTCTGATATTGCCCTTATACTGTTTTTGATGTTTGCTATGTATTTTGCTCTCTGTGATGAAGTCTGGAGTTTTCTCCTGATCTATCTTTTTCAATTCATTGCTTTTTTCTGTAAAAAGCAAAATCCATAACCAATTAAAAGAGATGGCTTTATTCAGGTTCTGAGCTAAAGAGACCATTCATTAATAAGGATCATCTAAATGAAAAGGAGGGGAAACTAGGGAGTTTTAGAGGCAGACCAACAAAGAGTCAACAGTGAATCTTTTAAATGGCATGAGGAAGAACAGAGATGGGCCTTATCTGTGTCAATGACAAAAGATGAAGTTGAGCCTTGAATTGGGAGATATGAAAATAGACTGTGGCTTTCTTTCTTTTTTCTTTCTTTCCTTTTTTTTTGCTTAGCCTTTCCTCAGAACACAGAATTATAGTGAGATTTTTCAACTCTCACTGCTTTATGGGAACATCAGGCTTAGATAAAGTTCAACATTGTCATCTCTAGCTGTGTTTAATCTACCTGATAAACGGACATATTATGTTGTTAATTTCACTTACTTTGTTTTGAACTCCCAATGCATCTATTTGACTTTTTAATAGATTCCACTTTCCTCATGAAATACAACAATTTCTCATTTATTTTCTTGAACGTTTTAACCACAGTAATTTCAAAGTATCTATAGTATAATGCCTCCAAGAGCTATATTATCTATGGTCATGTTTCTATTTTTTCCCTCATGGTTCTCTTTCTTGGTGTAACTGCTTATTTTTGATTGATTTTAGGAAGTTAAAAAGGCCTTTCAAGATACTGTCATTCCTAGATTAGATTCTGTATCCTCTGTCAGGAAGCTCATGTAGAGAGAATCACCTCTCTCCCATCAGTGACTACCTACTTAAAATAGGTATATAGTCTTAGGAGACTCAGCATAATTTTGTTTTATTTTATTCTCTTCAAATGTGCCAACTGAAAGTCTAAGGTTTTTACTATGGCCCCTCTTCCTGGATCTCCTGATCTCCTACTTTTGTCTTTCAGAATCATAAGACTCCCTTAAATTTTTCTGTTATTAATTTACATTTTTCCTCTGGTCTTTAAGCTCCTGTCTTTCACAGATTCTCTATTCCTGTCTTCCTTGAGCCTCCTTCTTGCAAGAAACTCACTCCTGAAGTGTTGGCTGCTTTTTCACTTTTATGATGCCTTTGAACCAAACGTATTTCTAAATTAATTTTTATGGCTTTTCTAGTTGTTCTTGGCAGAAGCAATGCCTATGACAGGCTACCCCATCATAGCCAGAACAGGAAATCTGTTTCCACTAATTTTTTTTTGCTACTTTCCTTAAATTGAAACAAAATTGTTTTAAAAATATTTCAGAGATATATTGACCTACAATTTGTTTTTATTGCTGTGGCAAGTAACACTGTCTCTTCATGACTATGCTGAAGCATATTTGCTAAAATTTCAAGTTGTACTCACTCTAAAAAAATAATCTGCAGAATCACAGTAAGATGATTTTTTTTAAAGCAAACCAACTGGACTGAAAACAACAGCCAATGTCTTTTTATAGTGTATAATTGTTTTCCTTGAGTCATTAGTGCTTCCATCCATGAGTAGAACAATTATGTGTTTTGAATAATTAAAAAAGATCTGTTGCTTGTTGATTTTGGATTTGTTTGCCTGACATATTGAATTAAATATTAAGTTAGTGAATGGCATATGGCATTTCTTCACTGAAACATGGCACATATGGCTTTTTCTTGGTGTACAGACCTTGTTTTCAACCAATTTTATAAGCTGTGCAGAATGAGTGAATTCAGGAATAGATTGTTCAAGATTTATAAATCACATACATTCAATGATTGTCTTCTGCCACAAGATAAATCCAGACTCATGAATAATAAATATTTACGAAGATGAAAACTTTTTCGGAATTCTAAATTTAGAAACCATATGCTGGCTAACTGCCTCATCGTAACTTTCTTCTGTCTTTGTTAGTTTGATATTGTCCAGTTCACCACATTTTTCATGGCTCCTCAGTAGCTCAATTTTGTCTGTTTCTATCAATACAATTTGGCATATGAAAAATGCATACCATCGTGATATTCTACAAATTATTAACTAATCCAATTGTGCGCATTGCTATCATATCTACATGTTCAATGAATAAGATTTTGGGTTTTATTCCTATTCTTAGACAATTTAGCATGACATTTTATCTTGTATCACTTGGATATTCCCCCATATATAAGCACCTCAATAAAAAATTAAAACAAGTAGAAGAAAAATCAATGGAATCATATTAAATGTCATTTCATGTAAACAGATGAAAACTGGTTAAGACAGATAATAATTTTAAAACTTTTTGAATTTTTTGGTTTAACTCTACTAGATAATCATGATGAGAAGTATGAGAGCACAAGAATAATCCTGAAAATGGAGCAATGATGACATTTTAAGTTCTTTGAAGGAACGGATTTTGGTCTACAGAACTTCTTCATATATTTTCCACATAACCCTTTGCTTTGTGCATACTGGAAGTTCAAATATATGGTTTATATTTATGAAATAATATTTCATGAAATTTCCTTAAAACTTAGCCGCAACTGAAAGACAGTAAAGATAAGTGGTCTTCTGGTACTCCTGATTAGAAGGAAATAATTTTTGTAATTACTTGGTCTCTGTTCTCATTTACTTATAAGAACTTACTTCCAGTGACCTCCATTTTACTAAACTTTCGTAGCTTTTCCTTTCTCATATGGTCATGGATAAAGGCAGCCATAAGAGAAATCTGTTTGAGATTTGGAAAGCTGAAGTGAATACTTGACATTTTTTTTTTGACATTCTGACTGTTGAAGTAAAGCTAAGATCTTTGCAGCTCACTCAAATTTTCATCCATACGCTCATCTTTTTGGTGTAGGGAAGCAGCTGGGCCCTTGGTTTCTGAGGTTCTTGACAGATCTGTGCTTCAGCTTCTGCACACCACAACCCACAGAGAAGGGCAGCTCTTTCATGAAGGGTGCCCAGATTATAACATAGGTTGCTCACATCATTAAGATTGGAGACAATGAGTCACAGGTGTGGGTTCTACTTTGTTCTTATAGGTTCCATTTTGTCCTCATGGGTTCCTGTTTATCTCATTGGTTCCTATTTATTCTTATGGATTCCAGTTTTCCCTTAATCTTCTCAAATTTAAATACACTATTTCTTTCCATATCCTGGCCTGATTTCAACTCCAACATCAGATGCAAAAGCAATAGCCTTAAATAAACTGCTTAAGCAGCTTTGATAATTATGTAAGCTCTAATACCTATAAAAAAGCACTTACGCTGTATCACTCATTGTGGTTCTTGTCCTCTTATTAAACCCTCAATTATAAAAAATTTGGTAACACAAGTGATTCTAGGGGACGAGGACCTTAAGAATAAGTTATCTGAATTGGTTGTACAGAACTGTTTCTCTGATTTGATTAGTTTTAAAGATGTTAATGACCCTGTTACTAGTAGCAAGTGGGTCAGTAGAAGTTCATGCCATAAAATGACAAAAGAGATATTTAAATTATCATCTAGAGATATCTGTGATCAAGTGCTATAGAAGGTAAGTCTTTGGATGACTATATAGTTGCTGCCATAAAACATAGTAGTAAAAGTATGGAGTACTATGAGATTTGTTGTTTATTTCTAAATATGCTAGGGACTTGGGGAAACAAACTGAAGAGCTTAGTACTTTAAAGTCTTAACTCAGGCCTTCCCTGGTGGTCCAGTGATTAAGACTTCACCTTCCAATGCAGGGGGTGCAGGTTTGATCCCTGGTTGGGGAGCTAAGATCCCATATGACTCATGGCCAAAAAACCAAAACATAAAAAAAAAAACAAAAGCAATGTTGTAACAAATTCAAAAAAGACTTAAAAAAAATAATAAAGTCTTAACTCAACTCTGGGTCAGGTAACAAATTCAATAAAGACTTAAAAAAAATAATAAAGTCTTAACTCAAGTCTGGGTCAGGTAACGGACAAGAATGCTTCTATGACCTCCTGAAATGAAACCCTTGTATCCTCTATCCATGGAACTCAGATCTGAAAATAAAACCTTATTCCACAAGTGAATGAATTATAATGCAAGTTACATTTCTGTTATCATGGGTGTCTTTTGTTTAACTTAGAGCATTGATCTGGAAGAATAGGGTCCCTCAAAAATGGTAAGGATCCTTATGAGCATATTCTGATGAAGCTGGAGACTGCAAACCCATATACTATCCTGAGATCCTTTTACCATTATAAGTAGATGTTCCTCCCTTCTGAAGAGGTTGGTATCCTTTTGCTTGAATAACCTGAAACAGCCTCCTCTGAAGCATTTGACTTACATGGAACTACTGAAACTCCTTAATAACTACCACATCATCTCTCATTGCTTCTGAACTCATAATCAGATTCAAGTCCTGGTAGGCCAGAAAGGGTAAACCCAAAAGTGTACCACATGAGAAATACAGTAAGTATCAAAAAAAGTAAAATTTATGCTAACTTATTATCAGCAGAAATTTTGAGAACATTTGTAAGAATATGTTCTAACATTATTGGAACATAATGGAATGAAGATAATGTTAGACTGGGCTGAATTCTTTTTCATGAGTGCACTAAGCAGAGATTCTGGATTCAATGTACTATCATGAACTATCATGTACTATCAATGTACTATCATGGTTTTAGCATTGTTCTTAGTTAGATGAAATAAAAACCCAAAGATGGCCTACACCAACAGAACTGAAGTACTAGAATTTTCTTGGTATATTATGCAGGAATGCATTTAAAGGCTTAGGATGTTTTAAATCCTAGAATAAATTAATAATATAAGACTTATTCATAGACACTCCAACTCCATATTAACCACAACCACTGAGAGAGTACAAAGGATGATCCCTTCACCAAGACTGTAAGAAACACACATTGAGAGAAACCTCAGAAAAGAGCACTTTGGGGTCCATTCCTTGTACACAGAAGCTAGAGGAGTTGCAGGCTCTGCTCAGACGTTTGTGCAGAGCCAGGTGCTGCTGCAATGAGCACACATCACTGCTGATCTGCTAGCTCTTCTTGTTGCCACAGAACAGTAGTCAAGCCTGCAGTTCCTCCAGCTCCCTCTGCATGATATCATTCAAAAAAGGGAGATGACTCAAATCAATAAAATTAGAAATGAAAAGGAAGCTACAACTGACACCATGGAAATACAAAGCATCATAAGGGAGTACTATAAACAACTTTATGCCAATAAAATGGACAACCTGGAAGAAATGGACAAATATTTAGAAAGGTACGACCTTCTAAGACTGAAGCAGGAAGAAAGAGAAAATATGAACAGACAAATCACAAGTAAGGAAATTGAAACTGTGATTAAAAATCTTCCAACAAACAAAAGTCCAGGATGACGAGGCTTCACAGGTGAATTCTACCAAACATTTAAAGAAGAGATAAAACCTATCCTTCTCAAACTCCTCCAAAAAATCGCAGAGGAAGGAACACTCCCAAACTCATTTTTCGAGGCCACCATTACCCTGATACCAAAACCAGGCAAAGATTTCACAGAAAAAGAAAATTACAGGCCAATATCACTGATGCATATAGACGCAAAAATGCTCAACAAAATACTACCAAACAGAATCCAACAACACATTAAAAGAATCATACACCATAATCAAGTGGGATTTATCCCAAGGATGCAAGGATTCTTCAATATATGCAAATCAATCAGTATGATACAGCATATTAACAAACTGAAGAAGAAAAACCATATGATCATCTCAATAGAGGCAGAAAAAGCTTTTGACAAAATTCAACACCCATTTATGATAAAAACTCTCCAGAAAGTGGGCATAGAGGGAACCTATCTCAACATAATAAAGGCCATATATGACAAATCCAAAGAAAATATTATTCTCAATGGTGAAAAACTGAAAGCATTTTCTCTAAGATCAGGAACAATACAAGGGTATCCACTCACACCACCATTATTCAACATAGTTTTGGAAGTCTTAACCACAGCAATCACAGAAGAAAAAGAAATAAAAGGAACACAAATTGGAAAAGAAGTAAAACTGTCACTGTTTGCAGATGACATGGTGCTATACATAGAAAATCCTAAAGATGCCTCCAGAAATCTATTAGAACTAATCAATGTATTTAGTAAAGTTGTAGAATACAAAATTAATACACAGAAATCTCTTTCATTCCTATAGGCTAACAATGAAAGATCAGAAAGAGAATTTAAGGAAACACTCCCATTTACCATAACAACAAAAAGAATAAAATACCTAGGAATAAACCTACCTAAGGAGGCAAAAGACCTGTACACAGAAAACTATAAAACACTGATAAAAGAAATCAAAGATGATACAAAGAGATGGAGAGATATACCATGTTCTTGGGTTGGAAGAATCAATATTGTGAAAATGGCTATAATATAAAAAGCAATTTACAATTCAATGCAATATTACCAATGGCATTTTTCAAAGAACTAGAACAAAAAATCTTCAAATTTGCATGGAAACACAAAAGACCCCACATAGCCAAAGCAATATTGAGAAAGAAAAACGGAGCTGTTGGAATCAGGCTCCCTGACTTCAGACTATACTACAAAGCTACAGTAATCAAGACAGTATGGTACTGGAACAAAAGCAGAAATAAGATCAATGGAACAGGATAGAAAGTTCAGAGATAAACCCATGAACATATGGTCACCTTATCTTTGATAAAGGAGACAAGAATATATATGGAGAAAAGACAGCGTCTTCAATAAGTGGTGCTGGGAAAACTCGACAGCTACATGTAAAACAATGAAATCAGAAGACTCCTTAACACCATACACAAAAATAAACTTAAAATGGATTAAAGGCCTAAATGTAAAGCCAGACACTATAAAACTCTTAGAGGAAAACAGGCAGAACACTCTATGACATAAATCACAGCAAGATCCTTTTGACCCACCTCCTAGAGAAATGGAAATAAAGACAGAAATAAATAAATGGGGCCTAATGAAACGTAAAAGCTTTTGCAGAGCAAAGAACACCATAAACAAGACGAAAAGACAACACTTAGAATGGCAGAAGTATTTGCGAATGAAGCAACTGACAAAGAATTAATCTCCAAAATATACAAGCAGCTCATGAAGCTCAATATAAAAAAAAAAGAGCAATCAAACAATGGGGAGAAGAACTAAATAGACATTTCTCCAAAGAAGACATACAAACAGCCAAGAAGCCCATGAAATGATGCTCAACATCACTAATTATTAGAGAAATGCAAATCAAAACTACAATGAGGTATCACCTCACACCAGTTAGAATGGGCATCATGAGAAAATCTACAAACAACAAATGCTGGAGAGGATATGGAGAAAAGGGTACCCTCTTTCACTGTTGGTGGGAATGTAAATTGATACAGCTACTATGGAAAACAATATGAAGGTTTGTTTAAAAATGGAAAATAGAACTACCACACGACCCAGCAACACACTACTGGGAATACACTGAGAGAAAACCATAATTCAAAAAGACACAAGCAAAAAGGCAGGGAAGATGGTGGAAGAGTAAGACACAGAGATCACCTTCCTCCCCACAGATACATCAGAAATACATCTACACGTGGAACAACTCCTACAGAACACCTACTGAATGCCGGCAGAAGACCTCAGACCTCCCAAAAGGCAAGAAACTCCCCACGTACCTGGGTAGGACAAAAAAAAAAAAAGAATAAACAGAGACAAAAGAATAGGGACGGGACCTGCACCAGTGGGAGAGAGCCATCAAGGAGGAAAGGTTTCCCTACATTAGAAGTCCCTTCGCGGGCGGAGACTACGGGTTGTAGAGGGGGACGTTTAGGAGCTGCGGAGGAGAGCGCAGCAACAGGGGTGCAGAGGGCAAAGCAGAGAGAACTTCTGCACAGAGGATCGGTGCCGACTGGCGCTCACCAGCCTGAGAGGCTTGTCTGCTCACCCGCCGGGGCAGGCGGGGCAGGGAGCTGAGGCTCCGGCTTCAGTCGGAGCACAGGGAGAGGATTGGCAGCATGAACACAGCCTGAAGTGGTTAGTGCACCATGGCTAACCAGGAGGGAGTCCGGGAAAAAGTCTGGACCTGCCGAAGGGGCAAGAGACTTTTTATTCCCTCTTTGTTTCCTAGTGCACGAGGAGAAGGGATTAAGAGCGCTGCTTAAAGGAGCTCCAGAGACGGGCGCGAGCCGTGGCTAACAGCATGGACTCCAGAGACTGGCATGAGACGCTAAGGCTGCTGCTTCTGCCGTCAAGAAGCCTGTGTGCGAACACAGGTCACTCTCCACACCCCCCTTCCAGGGAGCCTGTGCAGCCCGCCAATGCCAGTGTCCTGGGATCCAGGGACAACTCCCCCTGGAGAATGCACAGTGCGCCTAAGGCTGCGGCAATGTCACACCGGCCTCTGCCACCGCAGGCTCGCCCCGCACTCCCAACCCCTCCCTCCCCTGGCCTGAGTGAGCCAGAGCCCCCGAATCAGCGGCTCCTTTAACTCCGCCCTGCCTGAGCAAAGAACAGACACCCTCCGGCGACCTACACGCACAGGTGGGGCCCAATCCAAAGCTCAACCCTGGGAGCTGTGCGAACAAAGAAGAGAAAGGGAAATCTCTCCAAGCAGCCTCAGAAACAGTGGATTAAAGCTCCAAAATAAACTTGATGTACCCTGCATCTGTGGAATACCTGAATAGACAACAAATTATCCCAAATTGAGGAGGTGGACTTTGAGAGCAAAATTTATTATTTTTCCCCTTTTCCTCTTTTTCTGAGTGTGTATGTGTATGCTTCTGTTGAGATATTGTCTGTATAGCTTTGCTTTCACCATTTGTCCTAGGATTCTATCCATCCATTTTTTTTTAACTTAAAAAAGATTGCTTTCTTAATTATTTTTTATTTTAATAACTTTATTTTATGTTACCTTACTTTATTTTCTCTTCTTTCTTTCTTTCTCTCTTTCTCTCTTTCTACTTTTTCTCCCTTTTATTCTGAGACGTGTGGATGACAGGCTCTTGGTGCTCCAGCAAGGCATCAGGGCTGTGCCTCTGAGGTGGGAGAGTCAACGTCAGGACACTGGTCCACAAGAGACCTCCCAGCTCCTCATAATATGAAACGGTGAATATCTCCCAGAGATCTCCATCATAACACCAACACCCAGCTTCACTCAACGACCAGCAAGGTACAGTGCTGGACACACTATGCCAAACAACTAGCAAGACAGGAACACAACCCCACGCATTAGCAGAGAGGATGCCTAAAATCATAATAAGTCCAGAGACACCCCAAAACACACCACCAGACGTGGACCTGCCCACCAAAAAGACAAGATCCAGCCTCATCCACCAGAACACAGGCACTAGTCCCCTCCAGCAGGAAGCCTACACAACCCACGGAACTAACTTTAGCCACTGGGGACAGACACCAAAAACAACGGGAACTATAAACCTGCAGCCTGCAAAAAGGAGACCCCAAACACAGTAAGAAAAGCAAAATGAAAAGACAGAAAAACACACAGCAATTCTCACATCAGACAAAATAGACGTTAAAATAAAGCTATTAGAAGAGACAAAGAATGACACTACATAATGATCAAGGTATCGATCCAAGAAGAAGCTATAATAATTGTAAATATTTATGCACCCAACATAGGAGCACCTCAATACATAAGGCAAATACTAACAGCCATAAAAGGGGAAATCGACAGTAACACATTCATAGTAGGGGAATTTAACACCCCACTTTCACCAATGGAGGGATCATCCAAAATGAAAATAAACAAAGAAACACAAGCTTTAAAGGATGTTTAAACAACATGGACTTAATTGATATTTATAGGACATTCCATCCAAAAACAACAGAATACACATCATATCAAGTGCTCGTGGAACATTCTCCAGGATAGATCATATCTTGGGTCACAAATCAAGCATTCGTAAATTTAAGAAAATTGAAATTTTATCAAGTATCTTTTCCAACCAAAATGCTATGAGACTAGATATCAATTACAGGAAAGGATCTGTAAAAAATACAAACACATGGAGGCTAAAAATTACACTACTTAATATCGAAGTGATCAGTGAAGAAACCAAAGAGGAAATTAAAAAAAACCGAGAAACATATGACAATGGAGACACGACAACCCAAAACCTATGGGGTGCAGCAAAAGCAGTTCTAAGAGGAAAGTTTATAGCAATAAAATCCTACCTTAAAAAACAGGAAACATCTCGAATAAACAACCTAACCTTGCACCTAAAGCAACTAGAGAAAGAAGAACAAAAACACATGAAAGTTAGCAGAAGGAAAGAAATCATAAAGCTCAGATCAGAAATAAATGAAAAAGAAATGAAGGAAACGATAGCAAAGATCAATAAAACTAAAAGCTTGTTCTTTGAGAAGATAAACAAAGCTGATAAACCATTAGCCAGACTCATCAAGAAAACAAAGGGAGAAGACTGAAATAAATAGAATTACAAATGAAAGAGGAGAAGCAACAACTGACACTGCAGAAATACAAAAGATCATGAGAGATTACTACAAGCAACCCAATGCCAATAAAATGGACAACCTGGAGGAAATGGACAAATTCTTAAAAATGCACAACCTGCCACGACTGAACCAGGAAGAAATAGAAAATATGAACAGACCAATCACAAGCACTGAAATGGAAACTTTTTAAAAATCTTCCAACAAACAAAAACCCAGGACCAGATGGCTTCACAGGTGAACTCTATCAAACATTTAGAGAAGAGCTAACATCTATCCTTCTCAAACTCTTGCAAAATATAGCAGAGGGAGGAATACTCCAAATCTCATTCTACGAGGCCACCATCACCCTGACACCAAAACCAGACGGGATGTCACAAAGAAAGAAAACTATAGGCCAATATCACTGTGAACATAGATGCAAAAATCCTCAATAAAATACTAGCAAACAGGATCCAACAGCACATTAAAAGGATCATACACTATGATCAAGTGCAGTTTATCCCAGGAATGCAAGGATTCTTCAATATACACAAATCAATCAATGTGATACACGATATTAACAAATTGAAGGAGAAAAACCACATGGTCATCTCAATAGATGCAGAGAAAGCTTTCCACAAAATTCAACACGCATTTATGATAAAAAACCTCCAGAAAATAGGCATAGAGGGAACTTTCCTCAACATAATAAAGGCCATATATGACAAACCCACAGCCAACATCGTCCTCAATGGTGAAAAACTGAAAGCATTTCCACTAAGATCAGGAACAATACGAGGTTGCCCACTCTCACCACTCTTATTCAACATAGCTTTGGAAGTTTTAGCCACAGCAATCAGAGAAGAAAAGGAAATAAAAGGAATCCAAATCGAAAAAGAAGAAGTAAAGCTGTCACTGTTTGCAGATGACATGATATTATACATAGAGAATCCTAAAGATGCTACGAGAAAACTACTAGAGCTCATCAATGAATTTGGTAAAGTAGCAGAATACAAAATTAATGCACAGAAATCTCTTGCATTCCTATACACTAATGATGAAAATCTGAAAGTGAAATCAAGAAAACACTCCCACTTACCATTGCAACAAAAAGAATAAAATTTCTAGGAATAAACCTACCTAGGGAGACACAATACCTATATGCAGAAAATTATAAGACACTGATGAAAGAAATTAAAGCCAATACAAATAGATGGAGAGATATACCATGTTCTTGGATTGGAAGAATCAACATTGTGAAAATGACTGTACTACCCAAAGCAATCTACAGATTCAGTGCAATCCCTATCAAACTACCATTGGTATTTTTCACAGAACTAGAACAAAAAATTTCACAATTTGTATGGAAACACAAAAGACCCCGAATAGCCAAAGTAATCTTGAGAACAAAAAACGGAGCTGGAGGAATCAGTCTCCCTGACTTCAGACTATACTACAAAGCTACAGTAATCAAGACAGTATGGTACTGGTACAAAAACAGAAATATAGATCAATGGAACACGATAGAAAGCCCAGAGATAAACCCATGGACATATAGTCACCTTATCTTTGATAAAGGAGGCAGGAATGTACAGTGGAGAAAGGACAGCCTCTTCAATAAGTGGTGCTGGGAAAACTGGACAGGTACATGTAAAAGTATGAGATTAGATCACTCCCTAACACCATACACAAAAATAAGCTCAAAATGGATTAAAGATCTAAATGTAAGGCCAGAAACTATCAAACTCTTAGAGGAAAACATAGGCAGAACACTCTATGACATAAATCACAGCATGATCCTTTTTCACCCACCTCCTAGAGACATGTAAACAAAAACAAAAATAAACAAATGGGACCTAATGAAACTTAAAAGCTTTTGCACAGCAAAGGAAACCATAAACAAGACCAAAAGACAACCCTCAAAATGGGAGAAAATATTGGCAAATGAAGTAACTGACAAAGAATTAATCTCCAAATTTTACAAGCAGCTCATGCAGCTCAATAACAAAAAAACAAACAACCCAATCCAAAAATTGGCAGAAGATCTAAATAGACATTTCTCCAAAGAAGATATACAGACTGCCAACAAACACATGAAAGAATGCTCAACATCATTAATCATTAGAAAAATGAAAATCAAAACTACAATGAAATATCATCTCATACCAGTCAGAATGGCCATCATCAAAAAATCTAGAAACAATAAATGCTGGAAAGGGTGTGGAGAAAAGGGAACACTCTTGCACTGCTGGTGGGAATGTTAATTGGTACAGCCACTATGGAGAACAGTATGGAGGTTCCTTAAAAATCTACAAATAGAACTACCATATGACTCAGCAATCCCAGTACTGGGCATATACCCTGAGAAAACCATTATTCAAAAGAGTCATGTACCAAAATGTTCATTGCAGCTCTATTTACAATAGCCAGGAGATGGAAACAACCTAAGTGTCCATCATCGGATGAATGGATAAAGAAGAAGTGGTACATATATACAATGGAATATTACTCAGCCATAAAAAGAAACGAAATTGAGCTATTTGTGATGAGGTGGTTGGACCCACAGTCTGTCATACAGAGTGAAGTAAGTCAGAAAGAGAAAGACAAATACCGCATGCTAACACTTATATATGGCACTTAAGAGAAAAAAAAAATGTCATGAAGAACCAGGGGTAAGAAAGGAATAAAGACACAGACCTACTAGAGAATGGACTTGAGGATTTGGGGAGGGGGAAGGGTAAGCTGTGACAAAGTGAGAGAGTTGCATGGACATATATACACTACCAAACGTAAAATAGATAGCTAGTTGGAATCAGCCACATAGCACAGGGAGATCAGCTTGGTGCTTTGTGACCACCTAGAGGGGTGGGATAGGGAGGGTGGGAGGGAGGGAGATGCAAGAGGGAAGAGATATGGGAACATATGTATACGTATAACTGATTCACTTCGTTATAAAGTAGAAACTAACATTCCATTGTAAAGCAATTATACTCCAATAAAGATGTAAAAAAAAAAAAAGACACAAGCCCTCCAATGTTCATAGCAGTACTCTTTACAATAAAGACACAAGCCCCCCAATGTTCATAGCAGTACTCTTTACAGTAGTCAGAACACAGAGGCAACCTAAATATCCATCAACTGAGGAGTGGATAAAGAAGATGTAGTTCATATATACAATGGAATATTACTCAGCCATAAAAAGAAATGAAATTCAGTCATTCATATAGGTGTGGATGGACCTAGAGAGTGTCATACAGAATGAAGTATGTGAGAAAGAGAAAAACAAATATTGTATATTAATGCCTATATGTAGCATCTGGAAAAATGGTATACATGACCTTATTTTCAAAGCATAAATAGAGACACAGACGTAGAGAACAATGTATGGATACCACGGGGGAAAGGGATGGGGTGGGAGGATTTGGGAGACTGGTATTGACACATATACACTATTGATACTATGTATAAAATAGACAACTTATGGGGACATACTGTATAGCACAGGGAACTCTACTTAATGCACTGTGGTGACCTAAATAGGAAGGAAATCCAAAAAAGAGGGGATATATGTATATGTATAGCTGATTCATTTTGCTGTACAGTAGAAACTAACACAACATTGTAAAGCAACTATTCTCTAATAAAAATTAATTTAAAAAAATTTCTTCAGGGCTTCTCTGGTGGCGCAGTGTTTGAGCATCCACCTGCCGATGCAGGGGACACGGGTTCGTGCCCCGGTCCGGGAAGATCCCACATGCCGCAGAGCGGCTGGGCCCGTGAGCAATGGCTACTGAGCCTGCGCGTCTGGAGCCTATGCTCTGCAACGGGAGAGGCCACAACAGTGAGAGGCCCGCATACCGCAAAAAAAAAAAAAAAAAAAAAAAAAAAAAAAAAAATCAGCACATAGGACTGCACATATGAAATTTCCGAACTAAGATAATTTCAATGTAAAAAGGCTGTAAGACTCTTTTCCTTGGGAATCAACAGATAATCATGGACACTCCCTGAGATCTTAGCTAAGAGCATAATTTCAACTTGGTAAATAGTTTATAATATCCCCAAGCCATGCTTACTCAATGCCATGCTTAAATGTTAAATATAAATCTATTTTTATTAAAAAATATGTGCTTATATTATACATATATATTTACATAGCTATATATGATGTAATATATATCTACATTTATCTATAATGTCTATATAGACATTATAGATATGTCTAGATATAGAAGATATGTCTATATCTATATATATATTATGTATTAAGATATATAGATCTACAATCTATATATATCAACATCTATATATCTATATTTATATTTCTAGATATATATCTAGATATATACCTCTATATAACATGTTTTTATATAGATAGATCTATAATCTGTACATATCTAGATATATATTTGTATATATGTGTGTATAATTACATATACATATATTTGTAAATAAAAATAAATTTCTATTTAACATTTAATCAGGGCTTTGCATAAGCATGGCTTGGGAGATATTACAAAATATTTAGTCAGGGAAAACATTTTTTCCCTGCTGTTGGCTAAAATCTCAGGGACTGTCCAGTACTGTCTTGTGATTCTAAAGGAAAAGAAAGTCTTAGTCATTTTAAGTTAAAAACGTTGTATCAATTTAGTAATTTTAAATGTGTAGTCCTATGTAATAAATATGTTATATCTGTCTATATTATATATGTGTATATAAAATCTTTTTAGATATATCTATAGAGATTATGTATTTATATCTAGATATATAGATATTTGTACATAGAGATATGTAGATATATCTAAATATCTAGATATCGATATCAATCTTAATGTAGATATACACACAAGCAGCTCTAGATATATACATTCTCAGTTAAATATTGATAATAACTGGGGTGAATGAATATGAGTATTTTAAAATACCCTTTGAAATTGTATCTAATTTAACTAAAACAGTGTAGTGTTAACAACATAGATTCTAGAAATAGAGAGGCTGGATTTGAATCCTAAGTTTACAAGTGAATGAAATTTTTCCATGTCTCAGTTTACTCCTCTGCATATTGGAGATTACAATAGTGACTTTTGCATAAGGTAGTTTTTAAGTCTTCAGGAGTTAATAATTTAAGATCTGAGAACAGTATCTAGAACATAATAAATTCTGTATGTTTAACTCTTGTTTGATATGAATTTAAATGATTTTTCTCTGCAAAAATAATATGTTATTTTTTTGAATTAGGGATATAGATTTAGTTCAAAGAAGAATGAAGTAATGCAACTTCCTGGCAATGTCTAATTATCCCTGTATTTCTATTGCTATATTTGGAAAAAAAAAAAAAAAACTTCTTAAAACTGTGTGGTTTCTATACAACACTGTGTTGCCTCAAATCAGCTATGGTGATAATTAAATCAATCAATTGTTTTTTTTTTTTCAGCTGACATGATGTTGAATTCAAATGTCATTTTATACAGGAATCTGATTTTTCCCACTGATTTATCTAGGTGAAGAAGTTATTTTGACATTGCACAAATTACAAGTGAGACAATGATATAACTCAAAAATTAGAGTTAAGACAAATTTCATCTGGATGAGAGGAAAACAGCAACTTGAAAGATGTCTTACCCCTTAATGTATTTAACAATGGAAGGTTATTGGAAAGGAAAGATACAAGTTTTTAGTTCCATTTTAAATGCTTTTTACCAAGAGGAATAAAATAAGGTGGGAAAAGAACAAATGTAAAGACATAGAAGAAATTTGCCTTTTGTTTTTTGTATATTTGAAATTAGATTACTGTTCTACCTACTATAATATTGGTGTTGCCGTTAGAAATAAATATGCTACAAGAACAAAAATATGAATAATTTTAAAATATAGAGAGATGAGTATAGTTAACTTATATTTGTGTATTTCTTGATATTGTTATAGCTATTCCTGTATAGTCAGTTAACTGAAATCCATAAAACCGTATTACAAAGGTAGATGTTGTTAATTAGAAATTCAAGTACAAATATAATTAATGTATCTAATGAATCCCTATTTTATGTACATAATTAAGGTATGCACTAAGAAAGAATGAAAAAAGTAACGAAGTCCTTGACATACAAGAATGTTGTGGGGAATGGGAGAAAATATTTGCAAATGATGTGACCGACAAGGGATTGGTCTCCAAAATTTACAAACAACCCATGCAGCTCAATATCATGAAAACAAACAACCCAATCAAAAAAATGTGCAGAAGACCTAAATAGACATTTCTCCAAAGAAGACATACAGATGGCCAAGAGGCACATGAAAAGATGTTCAATATTGCTAATTATTAAATAAATGAAAATCAAAACTACAATGAGATATCACCTCACACCAGTCAGAATGGCTAACATTAAAAAATCCACAAATAATAAATGCTGGAGAGCGTGTGGAGAGAAGGGAACCCTCCTACACTGTTGGTGGGAATGTAACTTGGTACAGGCACTATGGAGAACCGTATGGAGATTCCTTAGTAAACTAATAATAGAGCTAGCATATGATCCTGCAATCCCAATCCTGGGCATAAATCTGGAGAAAACCATAATTTGAAAAGATACATGCACCCCAATATTCATTGCAGCACTGGAAGCAACCTAAATGTCCATCGACAGATAAATGGATAAAGAAGATGTGGTACATACATACAATGGAATGTTACTCAGCCATTAAAAAGAATGAAATAATGCCATTTGCAGCAATATGGACAGACCTAAAAGTTGTCATACTGAGGGAAGTAAGACAGAGAAGGACAAATATCATATGATATCACTTATATGTGGAATCTTAAAAAAAAAATGACACAAATGAACTTGTTTACAAAACAGAAACAGACTTACAGACCAAGAGAAAGAACTTATGGTTACCAGGGGAGAAGTGTTGCGGGGGAAGGGATAGTTAGGGAGTTTGGGACTGACATGTACACACTACTATATTTAAAATGGATAACCAACAAGGACCTACTGTATAACACAGGGAACTCTGCTCAATATTATGTAACAACCTAAATGGGAAAACAGTTTGATAAAGAATAGATACATGTATACGGGCAACTGAACCACTTTTCTGTACACCTGAAACTAACACAACATTATTAATCAACTATACTCCAATATAAAATAAAAAGTTAGAAAATAATGTTGTGGGGTTTTTTTTCCAGAATAAAAATTAGAAAATCATGTTCGTGTGAGTGTGTGTGTGTGTGTGTGTGTGTGTTTTAGCAACATAATCCTACACATGCCAGCTAGAAACATTTTACTTAAATTCCTTGTTCATAAAATAAAAACTATAGTACTCTCTCCTTTCTATCTCAGAATAAATGCAATGTTCTATGTGAAATCATGTTTATTTATTGGAAGGAGAGAATGTATAATGAGCAATATATCCATTAGCAGAGTGAGTCCCATTGTAGGAAGGAGTAAGCCATCTTTTCCATTTGCCGGGAAAAATTAGTGTCAAAATTTCCTCCCTCCGTATTATCTTTCTTAATAAATATGATAATTTTAATAGAATTTACTCATTTTTTCTGAGGAAAAGACATTATAAATGGGAATAAAATTGCATTTCAAAATATTACAAAAAGTAGGACAAAGATTCTAACCCATAGCTTCATTATGTAATAGAAGGAGAAGTCAATTAAATTAAATGACAGTTTTGCCTTAAGATTAAATGAGTTCCTGACATTAATCTTTATTACCATGGCTGATGGTAAATTATCAATTCCAAGGACTCTTTTTATTGGACATAATTATTCAGATTTACCAGGTGTCTCTAAAGAAGATGTTATCAAATAACTTGTTCAACTTCAGTGTTGTAAATAATTGGGACAGGATGGTTTTCAGCCAAGGTCATATAAAAAATAAATAGAGCACACAGGAATGTCTGACAAGGTAATATGTTCATAAAATCTATCAGCTTTCCTGAGACACTGAAAAATTTCTATTGTCAGCATGATATTCTCTATTATGTCTATATTTGGATATAATATTCCTTTAAGAATGAATACCTTGAAATATATCTATGGTATGCATTCTTAATAGTGGTATTAGGGCTAATAGAAATGAAATATTTTTGAAAGTAGATAGTGTTCAAGTGGACAACTCAATAAAATGAGAGAAGAAAAGTATGTTTAGCTCCTCTTCTCTTGACCAAAAAAATGGATTTCAACTTTTTTGAAAATTCATCTTTCAAAAAAAGTTTATAGTTGAAAAGAGTTCTGTTAACATGTCCTCTTGCATTTATGCCTTTCTCTCCCACTGTATAAGAAGGAATGGACCTGACTTTTTGCCTACATCTATAAAAATGTCACCATCTTTAGAATAAAAACATGAATGTACATGCAATACGAAAATTTGTTGCAATGAAAACAAACTGATCCAAGAAAAGTTAAGAGCTTGATTCAAATAATCAACTAAAAATTAATTTTGATGAGGTTAATTTTAATCATTGGATATTACAAAGTGCATTTTAAGACAGTTCTATTGATCCTTAAATCAACCATAATGTATTGTTAACTTGCACAAACAAAAGCATTCACAGACAAATGACTATTCAAGGTCTCCATCAGGACCCCTTTGAGATTCTGTTCCTCCAGTAAACTCAACCTCATCTCCAGTCAGCTGTAATTTCTTAGTAATTTGAATTTCCCAAACACTTATCTCTTCCATTCAGTTGTAAATTAATCATGGATAGCAGGATTGCATTTATTTAAATCATGCCATATTAATTTAATTTGCCTGTGTGTTTTGTTTTACCTACAAGATATTAAACTTCCAGATGGCAATGAATTCTAACCTTTTCTATCATGGTACCATGCCACATATTTGGGTGCTCTTAATACATCTCTAGCTTGACCTTGTCATGCATGCCAGCATTTTATTGTTTTTCTTCAAAGAGAAGCCTAACATAAAATTTGTAATTAACTACTATACCATTAATCTCAATAAACACTAGTTTATCTTAATCTCAATTTCATTAGAAAAAAATAAATCCTGCCAAATGCATGATATGTATGAAAACTGTTAGTTGCCTCATTTTTAAAGATAATTTTCTAATGGCATTTTACTGTCTATTTAGCATCTCCTCTGATACCCTATATATTTGGGAAAAGCAACACAGATGTCACCTCCTCCAGGAAGGCTTCACTAGTCCTCAGTCCCCACCAGCAGCCTGTGCTCTCAGATACACTCCCATAGTTGCTGCATATGTCATAGCACATATTTTCTCACCATGCTATCATTACTTTCCAGAAGATTTGCACTGCATTCCATGTCTGGCATGACACACAGTATCTGGAACCTCAAGGACTAAGCCACCTCCAACTAAAATGTGATTAGAAATTTAATTTATTCATCCAAGTGTCTAGCCATGTGTCTATCTACCTGCATCTGGCAGTGCTTGTTAAAATATCATTAAATGCATACTGGTGTGTTGTAGTACTTTTTATATATTTCTGAAGTTTAGCACAATAACACGCTGTGAGATTCCAGCGACAACACATTCTGAATTGATGGATATTTGAGGAGGTCCAGTAAGTAGCACTACGAAAAGACAAAGCATTAAAGCTGGGTTTAAATATCTACAATACTACTGAGGATGCTGAAGTATTAGAGAAAGGGCTTATTCTGTGAGTAAATGCTACCTTGTACCAGCTACTACGGTCGTGTAGATTCACCAGAGAACCACAGGAACTGCTAGACCAGTGAAGTCTCCTGCTGTGTGTGTGAAGGTAGGTGGGGCAGGTAAGGGTTGTCTGGAAAGTAGAAAAGCTTTGCTCTCTGTAGACAGACTGGCTCCATAGAGAAGAAAGGAGGAGGAAGGTAGGCTGAAAGTGACCAAATTGTTCTCCTGAAATTACCAGTCTGGCATAATTTTCCAACTCCTCTGTTGTAGAATGAGTGACAGGGTAGAGAGAGACCATGCTTATTGAACTTTCTGCATATGGAAAGAGATGGCAAGAGCAGGTAAGAGACATCTTTTAGTCCCATTGAATGAATAGAACAAGTAAACAAATGTATTTTTATCAGATTCTTGTGTCAAGAAGAATATATATATATATACACACACATATATATATACATAACCATGAAATATCACCATCTTTTTTTCTCTCAAATGAGTGATCAGTGGCAAATGAAAACATGAAAAAAACAAAATAACAAAAAATGTAAGTTCAGACCCAATTCTAGCAAATATCAGAAGGTGGAAAAACATAGTATAACCTAGATTCATGTTTCAAATCTAATGGACAATGGCTATAATACAGCCACCATTTTTTGATATATGTCCTGCCAGTAAGTAAATTTAAAGACGCTGAATATTTGCCAGATGTAATTCAGTTTATAAACCATAAGTTCACTCTCATTCAGCCTCTTCATTACTTATATTCTCCTGCTGTCTCCTGACTGACTCTTTTCCACTTCCATAATTACCTCATTCTGTCTTTCCACCTAGTCCCAGATCAGTTATGTTTTGACCTTCAATATTCTTTTTGGAAATATGTAACACTACCAAGTCTCCTTCTTCTCTAAATCCCTGTTTTACCTTGAGGGAAATATGCATACGCATATGTGATACACTTTGGACTAAGTTTCCTGATAGCATTTTTTTCTTGCAGCTCAGTAACATTATACTGCTCTATTTTACAGAAAGCAGAAAATTTTATGAGTTCAGTTTAGTTTGTATTCCAAAGCAGTAACTGAAATCGTCAATTTGCTCCATTTGCTTACAAATAAGCAATTTAAGGCTTGAATGAATTCTTTCAGTGATTACAGTCTTCAGCAAGAAGACACGATATTTAATATCTTAAAAATAAACATAACTCTAGTAAATTTAGGGAGTCAAATGATGAATAATATGAGAGTATTCACATTGCAAAGGGACAAAATAAGTTCACATCACACAAGAAAAATTACTATTAATAAGAATGATAATGGTATTATTACCTGTGTCAGTGTGCTCTCATACCCAGGTAACTCCCTTATATAATAAGTGCACATTCTACCCAATTGATGGTAAGTCTAAAGTATGTGATGACAGGTGAGTAAATTTCACTTTGGGCTGTGAGGAAAATATTATTTAAACACAATATCTCAAAATAGTATTGAGAATAACTTCTTACTTTTTGAACATTGTAACTAGTCCTGTTTTTATTTTCTGATCATTCGGAGATATATGATTTTGGTGAACCACAGCATAACGTAATTTGCATCTTGATGCGTGAGTTTAAAGAGTAAGAAATAGTCCAACTTACTTATATTTTTAACTTGTGATTTTTTTCTGCAAATAAGTAACAAATTTAGCCTTTAAATATGAAGTTAAAAACTTTTTAGGGAAAATATTTGTTTCTCCATTAATTTAAAGTATATTAGGTTATTTTCTAAAGTCTTGTTTCTACAAACTTCTATCGCTGCAACATAAATTGTATGAAGTGGCTAACGTGCTTTCGAATGTATCTTAAAATTTTTATTAACTTAAGTTTAGCACAGGATTTTGAAAGCCTCAGCATTACTATTTTATAAATTATCAAAAAAGTGTAATGATCAAGAGAGATTCTATAATTGAATCACCATTGACTAGATTATTTAAAATGAAATGTAACAGATGATACATTATTTTTATTGAGTAAATTAATTTTAATAGGGATTTAGCTGATATAATGGCAATCATAAGAATTGGGTAATATATAGGTTTTTTAGTTACTTGTTAGGTATGGCCACATCATCCGATGTCTAGTAACTCAGTATTTGGTAGGAATCTACAGGTATGGATTTATTCAATTTCCTATTTTCACCAGTCTGGGTACGTTAATGATATTGGTTTTATTTTTTCTTTTATGCTCTGATTCTGAAGCAATGACTTGTGAATTCGAGGCATTATTCAAATTATTTAATTGCAAGTTAACACTGCCTTCCTCATACTCTTGGAACATCATTTATCTACCCACTCTCCCAGTATTTATGGCCATTGGTAATAGAATATCACCACTTTGTTTTTAATCACGACCATTTGATATTTAGAAATATCTTAGAATTAAACTCAACCGCCAGTGTTAACTTGGATGGTTTTATAGTCCTTATGCAGCAATAGACCTTCACAGAACATAGGCAATCCAGTGCCCTACATTTGTCAAAAATGTGACAAACACTCAGATAGTTTAACACTCAGATAGTTCACAAGACATTCCCCCTGCCAGAATATTAAACAAGAGTCTCTCAAGTTAGCCCCTTCCTGACATCACATCCATTACATTTAATGGGATAGCAGAGTGAGAGGAATATTATCAGCAGAGACTGGATAAAACTAGTTTCTAGATGTTTTTCTTTTGTTTTTTAGTCCTAGGAGAAATTCTTTCATTTTATCTCTGTCAACTTCCTTGGCATCTTACAATTTTTAGCATTAGCTCATAAGCACTCAGGCCTCTGGTAAGTGGGTTCCCTTGCTAGTTCAGAAAAGTGTTACAATATAGAGAGGTAAGGAAAAAGATAAACAATGTTCCAAGTCAAGAGGAAGACCATTTACCATGGGGGAAGAGGGTGGGTTGTTCAAGGAAAATTAAGCTGGAGAACATAAAACAGAATGACCAGGGGTCAAAACAATGTGTTTCTTGATCAGAGATGCTGATGTGAGACCACAGAATATTACTCTAATTTGCGTAATAACCACCCTGTCATACATTTTTTTAACTTAAAAAGAAAATCAAACAAAAAATGTGATCGACCACTCTTTTTTGGACAACTGGAACTTTACTAACAATAATACTTCATACAAGTCTTCAGGGAACTAGTGTTTACAATTATGTAAAGAGAGATTCAGAATACATGAAAATAAATGTAATAATTGAGACATATTTATAAAGTGTAAGGTGATCACAATAGCAATAGTTCTTGTCGGTTTGAAGTGTCCAGCATCATTCCTTAATATTTTTAATATTTGAAGTATTGGAACACTTATAATGATTCCTACTACAGTCATCTTTGGGTAGCTGAGAAAATATTTACAATCATTAATGACAAAGTCCTAATTTATTGAATATTGATTAGATAAATTATCTAGTGTCATCTATATAAAACCTAATTAGCTGTAGGAGAGCCTTTTGAAATGACTTAGCAAATTTTGTGGAATAGAATAAAGGGAAGTTAGGATGTAAGGATGGAGTGAGTATTCATATATGCCACATTTCTCCAAAGAAGATGTACAGATTGCCAACAATCACATGAAAGGATTCTCAACATCACTAATTATTAGAGAAATGCAAATCAAAACTACAATGAGGTATCACCTCACACCAGCTAGAATGGGCATCATCAGAAAATCTACAAACAACAAATGCTGGAGAGGGTTTGGAGCAAAGGGAACTCTCTTGCACTGTTGGTGGGAATGTAAATTGATATAGCCACTATGGAGAACAGAATGGAGGTTCCTTAAAAAACTAAAAATAGAACTACCATATGACCCAGCAATCCCACTACTGGGCATATACCCTGAGAAAACCATAATTCAAAGAGAGTCTTGTACTACAATGTTCATTGCAGCTCTATTTACCATAGCCAGGACATGGAAGCAACCTAAGTATCCATCAACAGATGAATGGATAAAGAAGATGTGGCACATATATACAATGGAATATTACTCAGCCATAAAAAGAAATGAAGCTGAGTTATTTGTAATGAGGTGGATGGGCCTAGAGACTGTCATACAGAGTGAAGTAAGTCAGAAAGAAAAACAAATACCGCATGCTAACACATATATATGGAATCTGAAAAAAAAAAAGAAAAAGAAAATGGTCAGAAGAACCTAGGGGAAAGACGGGAATAAAGATGCAGACCTACGAGAGAATGGACTTGAGGATATGGGGAGGGGGAAGGGTAAGCTGGGACAAAGTGAGAGAGTGGCATGGACATATATACACCACCAAATGTAAAATAGATAGCTAGTGGGAAGCAGCTGCATAGCACAGGGAGTTCAGCTTGTTGCTTTGTGACCACCTAGAGGAGTGGGATAGGGAGGATGGGAGGGAGGGAGACACAAGAGGGAAGAGATATGGGGATATATGTATAACTGATACACTTTGTTATAAAGCAGAAACTAACATACCATTATAAAGCAATTCTACTCCAAAAGAGATGTTAAAAAAAAAAAAGTGAACTAAGCTGAAGAAGAATTTGCCATTATCTTTTTTTTTTTTTTTTTTTTGTGGTACACGGGCCTCTCACTGTTGTGGCCTCTCCCATTGCAGAGCACAGGCTCTGGACGTGCAGGCCCAGCGGCCATGGCTCACAGGCCTAGCGGCTCCGCAGCATGTGGGATCTTCCCGGACCAACCCGCGTCCCCTGCATCTGCAGGCAGACTCTCAACCACTGCGCCACCAGGGAAGCCCCTGCCATTATTTTATAAAATTGTTCTGTTGAATGAGGGCTTGTGACTTATCAGAAGCTCACATTTTCTTCTCTAAGTAATGCATAGATAAAATAGCCATAGGAAAGTCTAAGATTATCTCAAATAATTAATTTTTTGTAAATGTAAAAATTTTGTTATGGAAAGTAAAAAAATATACAAATTCCCATCTTCACACAAAATTTACATAAGTAAATCATATTAAGAAAATCCCTCTTGGAAAAATAAAACCTTCTAATGATCCCCACAAAGTTATCTGGTTAAAAATCCAACTCTGGTCACAGAAAGGAAATTGTTAGCATTATTAACTACTAATAATTGAAAGTTATAGTGGGATGGGGAGGAGATAACCTTGATAAACTTGACGTAGAAAATTGATTACTGTTAATTTTTCTGTGTTTGTTTGTTAAAATTCACCCACCGTTTCACTCTTCCCTGTATCCACACTCTTTGCAATGTGACTTCACAAAACTTCTCACCAAGATATGATGTTCATTCTCCCTATCCTGGCAACTTGGTTGCCCTTATGATTTACTTTAAAAGAAGGCAGTAAAAGTCTCATTTCCAGTTCTGAGCACAGGCCTCAAGAGGTCTTGTACAATTCTGTTTTATCTCTGGACCTTGCACTGCCACGTGAAGAAGGCTAGCCTACTGGATGATGAAACTAGGGTGACCCATTTACTTCTGTTATTTCAGAAGGCAGATAGTCATACATCAGACATGCGAATGAGGGCTTCCTTTACCAGTCATCCTCAGGCCACCTACCAGCTGACCACAGACACATGAGAAATCCCAGGCAAGCTTGGCCAAAAACAGAAGAATCACACAACTGACCTATACTCTTAAGAGCAGTAATACACATCTATTATTTTAATCTGCTGTGCATTTGGGGATGATTTGCTATGCAGCAATGTCTACCTGATACATGTCTTTTCCAACAATGAAAAGGAAATCATATTTTCTATTAAAGTTTTGAGTATTACAATTTTGAGTAATTGATGATATAAAGCCAAATAACTATAATTTAGAAGACTGCTTTCTTCTCTTGTTCTTTTTTTTTTTTCTTCCCTTATTTAGGAGAATATGGATTGCAAATGCTACAAAATTGTTAAGAATACTAAAAAGAAGGGAAATTAGAACACATTCTTGTTTTACTCAACTTGGTGTTACGATAGAACTTTTCTAAAACTCATTTTCTCTTCCTACCCTTACCCTCATCCCTATACACTCATTCTAGATACACACTGAACTGCCATAGCCCACTCCACAACATTCAATAACCTCTATTTTTATCTCATCTCAGACCCTTAAGTGTGTTGTACCCTCAATATGAAATAATCTTGACCCTAAGTTATCTAATTTTTACCTATTGTTTAGAATTCAGCTAAAAATTCAGCTTTTCATAAACATCTATACTCAGTATGGTTTTACCAACATTTTTTTTTTAACAGGATAAGTATTCTTGTTGTGCTGCCATGGAACTCTGAATATATCATCATGGTGTCCATGACGATTTTTAACTGGATCTTCAATTGACTGCCTTCTGCTTATAGACTAATGTTCTTAGGGGGTTAAGAACATGTTTCAATAATATTTTACTATTAAAAAAATGTCAAGTTCACAATGAGTGCTCAGTAACTGTTAAATATGTGAATTAAAGATTAATATTTAATTACACTGGTCTCCGTGACGCTCTTAATGTATGTTTCATGTCATTCTAAGTAGGAAAACATATGAATCAAGTATTCTTAATGCTAGCTGCAATAAAATATAAATCCTAAAATCTCAGTGGTTTAATATATTAGTTTATTTCTCATTCATAAAGAATGAAAACATGTGTCTCTGATTGGCATCAGCCTCATGGAAGTTAGAGTTTCTCAGCCTTGGCTCTATTAACATTTTTGGCCTATCTAATTCTTTGTTGTGGTAGACTGTTCTTGTAGATTGTATAACAGCATCTACAATCTCTACCAACTAAATTCCAATAGCACCTTCCTAGTTATGATGACCCAAAATATCTCCAGATGTTGCCAAATACCCCATAGGGGACAAAATCAGCCCCAGTAGAGAACTACTGATTTAAACAATTACAGGGACCCAAGCTCTTTCAATCTTGTGGTTACAGTATCTTCAAACCATGGCTTCCAAGTTCTCCAAGCTCTTATGCTTCAAGAGGTTGAAGGAAAAGAAGAGGAGAATCAAATGTGAGAGAATTCTATGGCCCATATATGGAGATGGTGCAACTTCCTTCCACTCACATTCCATTGGATATACTCAGTCACATGGACACACCTAATTGCAGAGACTGAGAAAGTGTAATTGTGTTGCTTGGATTTATCTTCTAAACCATGGACTATATTTTTCAGTAACTGCTATATCTAGATGAGTCCATGTGACTAATTCTTTGTAAAGGTATGTGAGCATGAGTAATGTGTCATTTCTAGTATGAAACATTTAAGAAATATATGTGTCTTCTCCACATAATTTTTCACCAGTTATTACCTGGCATGAACACACCCAGGGTCTAGGGCTTGGCTGTGACATAGAATGTAAAGTGCCTGAATCACTGTGTAGAAAGCCATCTGTGTAACACTCAGGGTAGCCCATTACATGAGAAAGAAATGAAGTTTTATTATGGTAAGCCAGTACAATTTTGAGGATTGTTTGTGATATAAGGTAAGAAATACCATTCAGCATGTAACTCTCTACCTATTCCACGATAATTGCTCACCACTGTCATTTCTGCTTCACCTTTTGTCCCATGTTGATGTTTCTGTATTCACATATTTCATTTTTAGTTAGTTTTCTCTCAAATATCTACATTAGAGAGAATATAAAGATTTTACAATCTTGGGATTCTAGTATATTCTTCAATATCTTCATTTTGTCCTGTAATTTTATCTTACTGAAAAATAAAGTTATTTTTTCTTCATAGTTTATAAATGTCCCTTCAATGTCTTCCAGCTTCCAGGGCTGTTAATGGCAAATACAATAACACAACTTATTTGTTATTCTTGCATAGAAGCTAGAAAAAAAAATTTATTTTTATAAGTCAGAAAGTTTCCAATAATCTAACTTGGAAATCAGTAATGTCTTTAATGATCTCACTAACCTTTCCTTCTACTATATTTTAATTTTTGTCCTCTACCATCTTTATTTTCATTGGGGAATATATATTTTCCCAAATAAAGTCTTCTGGATATATCTTACATTTCCCTTTTGTTTCATTTATTATTGTAGCCTGTTTATATTTGTGTTCACTTCCTTGAAATATTTCTTGTACTTAATCATCCTGGATGCTGACACCTTATTATGACCATCCTCTTTAATTCATCTACTCATTTATAAACACTTTTATGTTCAAAAGGTTTTTTTTCCTTTCTTTCTTTTTCTTTCTTTCTTTTCTTTCTTTCTTCTTGCTTCCTTCCTTTTTCCTTTCTTTCCTTCAGTTTTCTATTCCTTTTTGTTTCATTTGGATCTTTTAAAACACAGCGACTTGGGCTTCCCTGGTAGCGCAGTAGTTGAGAGTCCGCCTGCCGATGCAGGGGACACGGGTTCGTGCCCCAGTCCGGGAAGATCCCACATACCGCGGAGCGGCTAGGCCTGTAAGCCATGGCCGCGGAGCCTGTGCTCCGCAACGGGAGAGGCCACAAGAGTGAGAGGTCCACGTACCGCAAAAAAATAAACAAATAAAACACAGCAACTTTATTTATTATCACTGAATGGCTCATCTTTCTCATCCAAAATTTTATTTCACTGGATTTGTGTTCTGACGCTCCAATATGATCTACTTTTCTCTGGTTGCTACACCACTTATGTGGATTGTTAATTTATTTTGCTAGCTCAGTGCATCTGATCTAAAGACTAATCATTTAGATGATAAAATGAATGTTGTATGTATTAAAAGGACTTGATCATATTTAGGAGAAACCAAGTAATCTACAGTCAGCCCCCCAAATCCACAGGTTACACATCCACAAATTCAACCAACTGTGGATCAAAAATATTAAAAAAAAAATTCCAGAAAGTTTTTAAAAGCAAAACTTGACCAGAGGATGTAGGGGAAGGGGAATTGGATGAAGGCAGTCAAAAGGTACAAACTTAAATAAGTACTAGGGGTGAAATATACAACATGATAAATTAATTAATTAACACTGCCATATGTTCTATATGAAAGTTGTTAACAGAGTAAACCCTGAGTTCTCATCACCAGAAAAACTTTTTTTCTGTTTATTTAATTTTGTACCTATATGAGATGATGGATGTTCTATAAACTTATTGTGATAATCACTTCATGAAGTATGTTAATCAAATCATTATGCTGTATAACTTAAACTTACACATTACTGTATGTCAATTAGATCTCATTACATTGAAAGGAACAAAAGCAAAACTTGAATTTGCCATGTACTGGCAACTGTTTACATAGCATTTACATTGTGTTTACAACAAATTATATAACATGAACATTATATAAGGCACTGTAAGTAATTTAGAGATGGTTAGAAGTGTATGGGAGGAAGGTTGTATGCAAATACTACACCATTTTGTATAAAGAACTTGAGTGTCTGCAGATTTTGGTATCCTTGGAGGGGATGGGGTGCTGGAACTAATCCCCCATGGATACCAAGAGACAACTATTAATATAACTAGTAGAAATCAAGCTAGTAAATTTTATGCTCTTGTAACTGCCCTCCTTAAATTCATGTGTCACCAAACAAGATTGTCTTTGTTTAATTAATACTGAAATTTAGGGACCATTAAGCAACTGAGTCATAGAAATAAGCCTTCATTTCAACAATGCATGACCAATATGACTAAAAATATTTCGTGTAGGTTTTTAAAAACAACAAAACAAAAATGACAGCAAAATTTTCTTAATGAATAATCTGAAAATAATAAAATAGTCTCTGGAAACATTAGAATAAACTCTCAAATTTTTAAGAGTTATTACATCTTAAAATATATGTCCAAGAAAATGAATGAATCAATACACTTTGTTTTAATTTTATAAATTTCACTCACCAAAGTTTGTTTTATTTTTAAATATAATACAAGACACACAAAATGAAAAACACCTTTCAGGGGCCTCACTAATTATGTCATAGAGAAATTTTCCCTTCTTATTGCTAGATTCTCTCAAAATTGCAAGAATACTCCTTGTTGAAATTTCTCCAGTATTTAGGAGAAAATAAATTATTCAGATTCAACACAGAGACAGGTATTAGAAATATCTTAATATTAGAAAGTAGATTCAGAGCATAAAAATAATTTTTTTCAGAAATTGTTTTTCCCTTGATTTGAAAGCTAAAGTATAAAATACATATGACTGAAGATGTATTAAAAAGTTATATTACTTAATTGCATGTTTTTTAGATTTAAAAATATCATTAATGGAATAAAATCTTCCTTTTACAGATTCAAATCACTGTGCACACCTATTCACAAGCTCTTTTATGTTAAAATTCAAAAAGAGTGACTCTGAATGAAATCTTAATGTGTGATGAGTAGGTTCCATTATTGAGAACATAATTACCATATACAGTGCCTTGCCCAGTTAATAATGCAAGAAAACTAAATGACAGGGCTGCAGTGAGAGGTGGTCACAGTTTTAATGACTGCATGCAAGAGGTTTCATAAATCTCCACTAAAATAAAAGACTAACTCCTGGCAGAAAGTGGCATTAAAGTTGGGAATAGCTGGCAGAACTGATTGTAAATAACTTGAACCAATAGTCATACACATCCACTCTAAGTATTTTTTCTCTTTGTATTTAGAGAGACATCTATTACGTTGTTTGGCCCATAACACAGAAAAAGAAGGATATAAAGAAACAGGATATAGATATATACAAATTTAAATCATTATGTAATATGTACATATTCCTAATACATGTATGTGTATTAATTTTGTGATTTTTTTCCCTTTCTACAGAATTACAGAATTCTACAGAATTACAGAATTATACTTGAATGACACTTGATGTAAGATTGAACAATTATCATTTTTCAATTAATATATTTTTTAGAACAATGATTGGCATATGTATAATCGTTGCCCCTGAAATGAATAAACACATTCAAATTCTAGGAAAAATTATGTTCATGAATTTATAGATGCAGATGTCTGGTAATTAAGGTGCTGTGATTGCCTTACAATTAATTCTCCATTTAACAATAGAGAAGATAACAAATTTTTGTCACAAATAGCACAGCAATTTTTTATGGATAATGTATCTTTATATTTCCTGATTGGACTTTTCTACCACAGTTCAGTGCAGGAAACAGAAACCACTGTAGGCATTTTTAAACATGAGGAAATTTCATACAGGAAATTCTGTGCTTACCAAAGCATTGACAAGCCTGAAGGAACAGTTTCTAAGCTGGGTCTCTTTGAATAACTCCTGGACCTATATAGAACTGACTTACTAGGAGGGCACTACTTCTGAGGTCACAAATGGAAATATGGCAGAAACAAGAGTCTCTACCTTTGCCAACACAGCCCAACACTCAGGAGGCTGGAAAATGTGCTCCTGATACTGGAGTCAAGGGATGAGATGCCAGATCAAGATGCTGAACCTGCTGCTTGTCAACACTTAGGAAACTGGAGTTTGGACCCTGCAGTACCACTGTTGGCAACCCTCATATCTCCTGAGCACTGTTTGCCAATAGTAAGAGGTAAAAGCCACAAGAAGATGGTTTTTAATTAACTCTTCCCTTTCAGATCTTGCTACACTACATGTTAAACAAATGGTGGAAATCAATTTGTATTCAGGACCTTAGCTGAAAGGAAGTCTGGGAAATGTAGGTTTTAGATTTCAACCTTGTAGTAAGTAAAGGTTTATATAAGATAATGAATTGGATGCCTAATGTGAGTTACGTATAAACAGCATAATCACTTGTGAATAAAATGTTTTAAATATACTGTAGCAGCATACTACACTAATATTTCCTCCACGAAAACAAATATATCTCAAATTTTGGAGCATTTTGTTCTGGCAAGAAAAACTATTCCAGTGGAAAAAAAACATTTTTCAAAAAAAAGAAATTGAATACATTTGGCAAAGAGAAGTTAAAATAAGAGACAACACAAGAATATCCTAAAAGATTTTAGAGTTTCATAGAGATAAATTCAGTGTGTTTTGAGATCAGGAGCAACTGGTGATCATGTGAAAATTAAAAGTCAAACTGAGACCACTCAGGATTAAAGATAGTTTCCTAAATGTTTACCTACCTAAACTTAGAACATAGTGGACATTCATGGAGGTGGGGAGGGCATATTTTAACTAGCTATTTACTTTATGATAGTAACACATGTTAATCATTCTAAAAAATAAATGTTTTCATGGAAATTACTTTGTCTGCGCTATTAGTTTTCTACTGCCTTTGTTATCACAAACTTAGTGGCTTAACACAACACAAATCTATCACCTTACAGTTTTGCAGGCTAGAAGTCTGACATGGGTCTCACTGAGCTAAAATGAAGGTGAGGTCATCAAAGGCAATGGTTTTGCAATCCTCTGTGCCTTTGTTTTCTCTAGTTATATCTCTGTCTCTTTTGCCTTCCTCTTCCATTTTAAGGACACTTGTGAAAATATTGGTCCCACCTGGATAATCCAGGGGACTGTCTGCATCATAAAGCCCATAACCATAATCATAGCTGCAAATTTTCTTTTGCAAAGTAAAGAAACATAATCACTGGTTGTGAAAATTAGGACATGGGCATTTTGGGACACTCATTATCTGCCTATCACATCTGCTAAGAGTAATAACAACAAAAATAGAATTTTCTTATGCAGAGAAAAGCTCTTAGATGTGATATCTCACTTAGTATCATATTATATATCTTATTACATTTGATAAAAGGGACACATTTTATTATATCCTTTGAAAATATCTGAAAGTTCATATTCTGTTTGATTGTTTTTCATCAAATATATGAAGTTTATATGAATCTAGTTGGAACACTCAGAAAGAAAGTTTATAACTCCAAGTGAAAAAATATTTTACTTTTAAATGATCTTATTAACAAAGATCAGATTGCTCCTATGCCATGAAAATTGTTTCAGGGAACTTCTAAATACCTAAATTACATTTTACAATTCAACTATAAATTAAACCTAACACTTGGACCTATTTACTCACTACCTATAATATAGAATGTCACTGTTACAAGATATTTAGAAATGTGCCTATTATCTGTGTCAGTATTATTGTGTCTATTTGAGGATACTGATTTAGACAAAACTAACCTGCAGGTGATTTCAGTTTGGAAGAGAATATAAGAGTTACAACATGCAGTTTAGAGGTTAAAGTTTTTGGGGTAAAGAAAGACTCTACTGTTGACAGAAACATAACATAGAAATGTGAAGGCAGAGATTAAACAGGGACATGAAATAAGCCCTGCTTATTATGTGTAAACTGATAAAATACAGATGTGTGACCCCCCCCCAATCAAATTAGGTATGGGCACAAAATATACAAACACAATGTGTAATTCTCAGAGGAGGTGGAAGTATACATGTTTAATTCACATTTCTGTCAAAACAGATTAAGAATAGCACCACTGCTGTGACTGGAGTTTCCACAGGCCTCACCAACCTACAGGGCACTATTAACAGGGATAACTTTTATTTCTCAGGGCATTTTCCCACTGACTAATGTAGAACATCAGCCTCCCTTCTGGTCCCTGCTCTTTCCACCTAAATATCTTGGATTTCCTAGGTTGTCTCACATGTGGATCAAGTCCAGAGAATGGCAACCTCTGCCACTTCTGATGGGTATTGTTCAACTGCCCTCACTCCTTAAGGTTGAGTTCACTGGAGGAAAGCCCTCCAAAGGCACTTCTACCTGCTGGACATGCTGGTTCTTTCATTAGGCACCACTCCATTCACTGTCTCCTAGACCACATCATGAATGCACCAGAACTATCCATGAGATTTTTGGTAGAACAAAATGGGAGAGTGTCTTATTACTTCCTCAAGTGTTTTGAAGTCTGTTTAAAATCTACCAAATCCTTATGTTCAGGTCCTAAAATATAGCATTTTGTTGAAACACTTTTCTCTGTTTGCTGACAGGCCTCCCTATTCTTTGGATTTAGAGGGGAGAGGTTCAAATGACTGTTTCTTCAAATTCATACTATCTCTTTTCTCCTACAACAAAGGCTTTATTGTTCAGATAATCTTTTTTTGTGCCTTCCAGTGAGTTCTCTTAGGAGATCCTCAATCCTCCATGCAAGTAAGACTTCTATTTAGACTTCCCCACCCATTCATCATATAGGTACACACTTCTCAACAATAAGACACAGTTTAAACCTAGGCTGAAATTTACATCCTTTCATAACACATATTACCTTCAATGTAGGAGCTAATGCAGGACACTGAAACACTCAAAAAGCATGGAAATATTTTAAAAATGGGTGAGCATACTCCATGGATTTGAAACTGAAAATAAAGTCACCAAATATCAAGGTGATCTAGCCAGTGCTGGGAAACTATTAATCCAATCATATAAAGACTATAAATCTCCTATTTCCAGTTTTGGGAGGAGTAAGTATTTACAACATTGTTCTAGGATATGTTGGGCATATCTGTGTCTGAATACAGAAGGAACAATTTCTAAACTTAGTCTCACTTCACCCAGACTTGAGACATGTCCTGTTTTGTGATCACCCTGCATTCTGCAGAATGTGTGGACAAATTCCCAGAATAGCTCTATAGTGAAAGGATTTTCTGGAATTCACTTTATCTCTGTGAATCACTTCTGCATCGATGTTTCCTACCTGTAATATATCTAGCCTCTCTGCTGAAGAAAATGTTCTGTTCATGAAACTGGATACAATCCTGCTATGTATAAATTTTAAAAGATTTAGGACTGACATCACTTCATTATTCTCATAGGAAGGAAATGTTTTGAAATAACTGAAAAGTTGTTAGCTGTTTAATCTTAATACTTGACATACTATATTTATGTATAGCCTGTGGTTTAAAAAGTTAAGTCAGATATTGGGAAGGAATAAAACTTATTCTAAATATGTCAGAACCTAACATACTTTATACAGTAGAGTAACTTAAAATAAGTTTTTGTTGATAGTGTTGCTTTCCCTTTAAAAATGTTATTTTGGGGAGATCAAGATGGTGAAGTAGGAGGATGTTGGGCTCACTTCCCCTCACAAACACATCAAAACTACAACTATATATAGAGTGACTCACATGGGAATCAACCTGGGAATTAGCAGAACAGCTTTTCTACAACTAAGGCTGTAAATAAAGATCCAAATGAAGTCTGGTAGGAAGGGAGGAGAAGTGATCTGGTTAGAACCCACACCCCTAGCAGGGGACACAGAAAGGAAAGGATAACCCAGGCTTGGGTATCATCCCTGGGGAGTACAAAGTTTGAACCACATATTTAGCACTTAGCCCCCAGGTCCAACACTGGGAAGATGAGCCCCCTTAGCTGGTTTAAAAACCAATGGGACTTACCAGAGGACTAGAAGAAACCAATAGTCTGTCCTTGAAGAATACACAAAGTTTTGATTACTCCCAGTTATAGTGTGGAGGCAGCAGATTGAAATTTTCTTGGGCATCTGGCTGGCTTACCAGGAACACTCCAGCCCCCAGCTGGGCTCCTACTTCAGCCCCTTCTGCTCTGGCACTTCTCCCCACTAAGGAGGAGGCTTCCTTTGCCAGTGAGAATACTCATATATGGAGGAAACAGAGCCAGCTCTGAATGCAGCCCTGCCTCTGACCAGGGTAGAGGTAGCCATTATCAGCTCTCATGTCTCTGCACACACTCCCAAGGGATGGAAGCGAGCTCCAGGGCAGAGACCACCATCACTAAATTATACATCCCTGTACACACTAGGGAGGGACCGAGGCCAGTTCAGTGGAGTGACACCAATCCCTCTGGTCCTGATCCAGCCTCTAACCAGGGGACACACGCTGGGAAAAAATGAAATCAGCATAGAAGTGCAGCCCCAAGCCCTCAGATTCCAGCTACATCTCAAACCGAGGCAAAGACTGCCATCATACCCAGGAGAAACAGCTCCATCAGGTCTCCTGCTCCAGCCTCTAAGCCCCCGAACTAGCCCCCAATAGGATAGTGATGGGCAGTAAACATAGGAGAAGCCCTGGCTTGCACATGGATCTGGCTCTGGCCCCTCCAAATCAAGCCCTACCTCCCACCAAGGTGGTGGCTGCCAGCCTATGCTCACTTCAGATCCAGCTTTCCCACCAAAGTCACTGTGCACATACAGACTGCATAAGAACACTCCCACACAGGACACCATTTCAAGATCAGGAAAGGTAAACATTTCCCCTAATTTTATAGAGACAGAGAAAATTAAACAAAATGAGAAGACAGTGAAATAGGTTTCCAAAGAAAGACCAATAAAAAACCCTAAAGAAACAGAGATAAATAATTTACCTGATAGATTTCAAAGCAACAGTAATAAGAATGCTAACTAAACTGAGGGAAAAGTATATGAACACAGTGAGAATTTTAACAAAGAATTAGAAAATATAAGAGCTGAGGAGCACAATAACTGAAATGAAAATATACACTGGAGGGAATTAACAGCAGATTAGGTGAAACAAAAAAACGCATAAGCAATATAGAAGAGAGAATAATGGAAGCCACTCAATCAGAAGATAAAAAGAAAAAAACATATTAAAAAATGAGGATAGTTTAAAGGACCCCTATGACAACATCAAGTGTACTAACACTTGCATTATAGAGGTCCAACAAGGAGAAGAGAGAGAGAAAGGGGTGGAAATGTACTTGATGAAACTATGGCTGAAATCTTCCTGAACCTGAAGAAGGAAACAGATATTCAGGCACAGGAAGGACAAAGAGTACAAAACAAGATGAACCCAAAGAGACCTGCACCAAGACATATCATAATTAAAATGGCAAACATTAAAGGTAAAAAGAGAATTCTAAAGGCAGCAAGAGAAGAACAAAGAGTAACATACAAAAGAATCCCCATAAGGCTATTAACTGATTTTTCAGCAGAACTTTGCAGGCCAGAAGAGAGTGGCATGTTTTATTTAAAGTGCTAAAAGGGAAAAACCTAAAACCTAGGACAGCTTAAACAGCAATGTTATCATTCAGAATTGAAGGAGAAATAAAGAACTTTTCAGACAAGGAAAAACTAAAAGAGTTTATAAATACTAAACAGACTTTACAAGAGGTGCTAAAGGGCCCTCTTTAAATGAAAAAGAAAAGGCAACAACAAAAAATAAGAAATTATGCAAAGGGAAAAATCCCACTGGTATAGGCAAATATATAGTAAAGGCTATGGATCAACCATTTAAATTAGGTAGTGCAAAGACTAAAAGAAAAAAATATATAAAATCAAATATAACCACAGTAAACAGTTAAAGGATAACTATGAAGATGTAAAACATGACATCAAAAACACAAACATTGGGGGAAAGGAGTTAAAACATGTAGATCTTTTAAAATGTGTTTGAAGTTACATTACTAACAGTTTAAAATAAATAGATATAGTTACAGGTCAACATATATAAACCTGATCAGAACAAGAAATCAAAAACCTGTAATATATACACAAACACTAGAGAGAAAGGAACACAAGCATACCACTAAAGCAAATTATGAAATCATAATGGAACAAACTAAAAGAAGAAGAAAAGAATAGAGAAGAATTACCAAAAAAACCTAGAAAACAAGTAACAAAATGTCAGTAAGTATACACCTATCAATAATCACTTTAAATTCCAATGGACTAAGTGCTCCTATCAAATGACATAGAGTGGCTGATTCAATTAGAAAATGACCCATCTATATGCTGCATGCAAAAGACTCATTTCAGAACTGAAGACACACAAACAAAGTGAGGGTATGGAAACGGGTATTCCATGCAAATAGAAGTTGAAAGAAACCTGAGGTAGAAATACTCATATCAGACAAAGTAGACATTAAAACAAAATCTAAAATAAAATACAAAGGGAATTACATAATGATAAAGGGAACAATACAAGAAGAGGAGATAATGTCCCTAAATATATATGTACCTAACATAGGAGCACCTAAATATATAAAGCAAATATAACAGATAAAAAAGGAGAAATTGACAGTAATACAATAATAATAGGGAACTTTAATGCCCCACTAATATCAGTGGATAGAAAATTAATAAGGAAACAATGGTCTTAAATGACACATTAAACCAAATAAAGTTAATATATATATCTAGAGGACATTCCATCAAAAACATCAGAACACACATTCTTTTTAAATGCACACAAAAGTTTCTCTGGGATAGATCACATGCTAGGCCACAAAACAAGTCTCAACAAATTTAAGAGGATACAAATTACATTAAGCATCTTTCTGACTAAAGTGGTACAAAACTAGAAATCAATTAAAGAAAGAAAAATTGGGAAAAACACAAATACATGGAGAATGAACAACATATTATTGAAAAACAATTAATGGGTCAATGAAGAATCAAAGAGGAAATCAAAAAACACCTTGGGAGAAATGAAAATAAAAGTACAACTTTCCAAAATCTATGGGATCTGGCAAAAGGAGTTCTAACAGGGAATTTATACAGGTACAGAGACAACTCAAGAAACAAGAAAAATCTCCAATAAGCAATCTAACCTACCATCTAAAGGAACTAGAAAAATAAGCACAAAGAAAGCTTAAAGTCATCAGAAGGAAGGATATAATAAAGATCAGAAAGGAAATAAATAAAATAGAGACCAAAAAAAAAAAAAAGTAGAAAAGGTCAATGAAACCAAGAGTTGTTCATTTCCAAAAGGATTAATGAAACTGACAAACCTCTAGCCAAGTTCATTAAGAAAAAAAGGGAGAGGACACAAATAAACAAAATAATAAATGAAAGAGGAAATATTTCAACTGATAACACATAGATACAAAAAATTATAAAGGAATACTGCAGTTATATGCCAACAAATTGGATAACCTAGAAGAAATGAATAAATTCCTAGAAACACACATTCTTTCAAGATTGAATCAGGAAGAAATAAATAATCTGAACAGAACAATTACTAGTATTGAATCAGTAATCAAAACATTCCCAATAAACAAAAATCCAGGACTGTATATCTTTACAGAAGAATTCTAACAAACATTAAATGAAGAGTTAATACCTATCCTTCTCAAACTATTCCAAAAAGTTGAAGAGGAGGGTACACTCTCAAATTCATTCTACAAGGTCACCTTTACCATGATACCAAAACCAGACAAAACACTACAACAAAAGAAAATTGCAGGCCAATATCACTAATGAATATCAACTCAAAAATTCTCAACAAGTATCAGCAAACCAAATTCAACAATATATAAAATATCATAGACAATGATCAAGTGGAATTTATTCCAGGGGTGTAAGGATGGTTCAACATCTACAAATCAATCAATGTGATAAAAACATTAATAAAAGAAAGGATAAAATCACATGATCATCTTAATAGATGTAGAAAAAGTATTTGACAAAATTCAACACCCATTCATGATAAAAACTCCATCCAAAGTTGGTATAGAGGGATTATATCTCAACATCATTAAGACCATTTATGACAAACCCTCAGCTAACATGACACTCAATGATGAAAGCTGAAAGCTTTTCCTCTAAAATGAGGAAAAAGACAAGGACGCCCACTTTCACCACATCTATTTAACACAGTATTAAGTCCTACCCACAGCAATCAGAAAAGAAAAAGAAATCCAAGGCATCCAAATAGAAAGTAGTAAAACTGTCACTATCTGCAGATGATATGATACTATATTTAGAAATTCCCAAAATCTTCACCCAAATCTGTTAGAACTAATAAATTAATTCAGTAAAGTTGCAGGACAAAGATCAATGTACAGAAATCTTTTGCTTTTCTATAAGTAGAAATAAACTATCAGAAAGAGCAAGCAAGAAAACAATCCCATTACAGTCACATCAAAAAGAATAAAATACCTAAAAATAAACTTAACCAAGGAGGTAAAAGACATAAACTCAGAAAACTATGGAACACTGCTGAAGGGAACTGAAGTTGATACAAAGAATTGAAACGCTATCCTGTGTTCACAGATTCAAAGAATTAACATTGTTAAAATATCCAAGCTACCCAAAGCTATCTGCAGATTCAACCCAGTTCCTATCAAAACTGAACTAGTACAAGTAATCCTAAAATGTGTGTGAAACCACAAAAGACTCTAAATAGCCAAAGCAAACTTGTGAATAAAGAACAAAGCTGGAGGTATCATATTCCTGAATTCACCTCCAAACCAGCTTTACAATAAATGCTAAAGGAACTTCTCTAGGCAGGAAACACAAGAGAAGAAAAAAACCCAAAATCAAGCACAAATCAAGAAAATGGTAACAGGAACATACATATAGATAATTACCTTGAATGTAAATGGATTAAATGCTTCAACCGAAAGATGGAGACTGGTTGAATGGATACAAAATCAAAACCTGTATGTATGCTGTCTACAAGAGAAGCACTTCAGACCTAGGGACACATACAGACTGAAAGTGAGGGGCTGGAAAATGATATTCCATGCAAATGGAAATCACAAGAAAGCTGGAGTAGCAATACTCATATCAGATATAATAGACTTTAAAATAAAGACTGTTACAAGAGATAAGGAAGGACACTACATAATGATCAAGAGATCAATCCAAGAAGTACATAACAATTATAAATATTTATGCACCCAACACAGAGCACCTCAATACATAAGGCAAATGCTAACAGCCATAAAAGGAGAAATTGACAGTAACACATTAATAATGCAGGACTTTAACACCCCACTTACACCAATAGACAGATCATCCAGACAGAAAACAAATAAGGAAACACAAGCTTTAAATGACACAATAGACCAGATAGACTTAATTGATATTTACAGGACATTCCACCCGAAAGTGGAAGAATACACTTTCTTCTCAAGTGCACACGGAACGTTCTCCAGGACAGATCACATTTTGGGTCACAAATCAAACCTTGGAAAATTTAAGAGAGTTGAAATTGTATCAAGCATTTTTTCCCGACCAAAACACTATGAGATTAGAAATCAATTACAGAAAAAAACTGTTAGAAACACAAACAAATGGAGGCTAAAAACAGTGCACTGCTAAATAACCAAGAGAGCATTGAAGAAATCAAAGAAGAAATTTAAAAATACCTAGAAACAAATAACAACAAAAACACAATGATCCAAAACCTATGGGATGAAGCCATAGCAGTTTTAAGAGGGAGGTTTATAGCAATTCAAGCTCACCTCAAGAAAAAAGAAAAATCTCAAATAAACAATCTAATGTTAAACCAAAAGCAGCAAGAAAAAGAAGAAAGCCCAAAGTTAGTAGAAGGAAAGAAATCATAAATATCAGAGAAGAAAGGAGTAGAAATGAAAACAATAGCAAAGATCAAAAAAACTATAAGTCGGTTCTTTGAGAAGGTAAACAAAATTGATAAACCTTTAGCCAGATTCACAAAAAGAAAAAGGTAGAGGACTAAAATCAATAAAATTAGAAATGAAAAAGGAGAAATTACAACTGACACTGCAGAAATACAAAGGATCATAAGGGACTACTACAAGCAACTCTATGCCAATAAAATAGACAATCTGGAAGAAATGGACAAATTCCAAGACTGAACCAGGAAGAATTAGAAAACATACGCAGACCAATCACAAGTAATGAAATTGAAACTGTAATGAAAAATCTTCCAACAAACAAAAGTTCAGGATCAGATGGCTTCACAGGCAAATTCTTTCAAACATTCAGAAAAGCTTTAATCCTATACTTCTAAAACTCTACCAAAAATTACAGAAGGAGGAACACTCCCAAACTCGTTCTACTAGCTCACCATCACCCTGATACAAAAAACAGACAAAGATATCACAGAAAAAGTAAATTACAGGCTAATGTCACTGATGAACACAGATGTAAAAATCCTCAACAAAATGCAAGCAAACAGAATCCAACAACACATTAAAAAGATCATACACCATGATCAAGTGGGATTTACCCCAGGGATGCAAGGATTCTTCACTATATGCAAATCAATCAATGTAATGCACCATATCAACAAATTGAAGAATAAAAACCATATGATAATCTCAATAGATGTAGAAAAAGTTTTTGACAAAATTTAACACCGATTTATGATAAAAGCTCTCCAGAAAGTGGGCATAGAGGGAACCTATCTCAACTTAATAAAGACCATATATGAGGAACCTACAGCAAACATCATTCTCAATGGTGAAAAACCGAAAGCATTTCCTCTTAGATCAGGAACAAGACAAGAATGGCTACTTTTGCCACTATTATTCAATATAGTTTTGGAAGCCCTAGCCATAGAAATCAGAGAAGAGAAAGAAATAAAAGGAATACAATTTGGAAGAGAAGAAGTAAAACTGTCACTGTTTGCAGATGACATGGTACTATACATAGAAAATCCTAAAGATGCCACCAGAAAATTACTAGAACTAATCAATGAATTTAGTCAAGTTGCAGGATATAAAATTAATGCACAGAAATCTCTTGCATTCCTATATGCTAACAATGAATAATCTGAGAGAGAAATTAAGGAAACAATCCCATTTACCATCACAACAAAAAGAATAAAATACCAGGAATAAACCTACCTAAGGAGGCAAAAGACCTGTACTCAGAAAACTATAAAACACTGATGAAAGAAATCAAAGGTGACACAAACAGATGGAGAGATATACTATGTTCCTGGATTGGAAGAATCAATATTTTGAAAATGACTCTACTACCCAAAGCAATCTACAGGTTCAATGCAATCCCTATCAAATGACCGTTGGTATTTTTCACAGAACTAGAACAAAAATTTTATAATTTGTATGGAAACACAAAAGACTCCAGATAGCCAAAGCAATCTTGAGAAAGAAAAACGGAGCTGGAGGAATCAGGCTCCCTGATTTCAGACTATACAACAAAGCTACAGTAATCAAGACAGTATCGTACTGGCACAAAAACAGAAACGTAGATCAATGGAACATGATAGAAAGCTCAGAGATAAACCCACGCACATATGGTCACCTTATTTTTGATAAAGGAGGCAAGAATATACAATGGAGAAAAGGCAGCCTCTTCAATAAGTGGTGCCAGGAAAATGGGACAGCTCCGTGTAAAAGAATGAAATTAGAACACTCCCTAACACCATACACAAAAATAAACTCAAAATGGATTAAAGACCTAAATATAAGACCAGACACTATAAAACTGTTAGAGGAAAACATAGGAAAAACACTCTTTGACATAAATCACAGCAAGATCTTTTATGACCCACCTCCTAAAGTAATGAAAATAAAAACAAAAATAAGCAAATGGGACCTAATGAAATTTAAAAGCTTTTTCACAGCAAAGGAAACCATAATCAAGATGAAAAGACAACCCACATAATGGAGATAATATTTGCAAATGAAGCAACTGACAAAGGATTAATCTCCAAAATATACAAACAGCTCATGCAGCTTAGTTTCAAAAAAACAAACAAGCCAATCTAACAATGGATGGAAGAGCTAAATAGACATTTCACCAAAGAAGACACACAGATGGCCAAGAGGCACATGAAAAAATGATCAACATCACTAATTATTAGAGAACTGCAAATCAAAACTACAATGAGGTTCACCTCACACTGGTCAGTATGGTCATCATCAAAAAACCTACAAACAAAAATGCTGGAGAGGGTGCAGAGAAAAGGGAACCCTCTTGCTCTGTTGGTGGGAATGTAAATTGATACAGCCACTGTTGTGAACAGTATGGAGGTCCTTTAAAAAACTTAAAATAGAACTACCACATTACCCAGCAAACCCACTACTTGGCATATACCCTGAGAAAACCATATTTCAAAAACACACAGGTACCCGAATGTTCATTGCAGCACTATTTACATTAGCCAGGACATGGAAACAATCTAAATGTTCATCAACAGATGAATGGATAAAGAATATCTGGTACATATATATAATGGAATTACTCAGCCATAAAAATAAATGAAATTGGGTCATTTGCAGAGATGTGGATGAACCTAGACTCTGTCATTCAGAGTGAAGCAAGTGAGAAAGAGAAAAACAAATATCATATATTAATGCATATATGTGGAATCTAGAAAAATGGTACAGATGAACATATTTGCAGGGCAGGAAAAGAAATGCAGATGTAGAGAACAGACATATGGATATGAGGGAAGGGGAGGGTGGCATGAATTGGGAGATTAGGCTTGACATAAATACACTACCATGTGTGAAATAGATAGCTAGTGGGAACCTGCTGTATAGCATAGGGAGCTCAGTTCGGCAGTCTGTGATGACCTAGATGGGTGGGATGGGGGGAGAGAGAGGGGATATATGTATATATATAGCTGATTCATTTCACTGTACAGCAGAAACTAACACAACATTGTAATGCAATTATACTCTAATAAAAAAAATAAAGTGGAAAAAAATAAAACAAAGCTGGAGGTATCATACTCCTGAATTCAAACTATACTACAAAACTACAGTAATCAAAACAGCATGGTACTCACAAGGAAAAAAATAAATCAACCAAAAAAAAACCAGATCAGTGGAAAATAATACAGAGCCTGGAAATAAAGCCATACACATATGGTCAATTATTCTATGACAATGTAGCCAAAAATATACAACGTTGGAATAGATAGCATCTTAAATAAGTGATGTTGGGAAAACTGTACAGCTGTATGTAGAATAATAAAATTAGAACTTTTTCTCATGCCAAAACAAAAATTCATAATGGATTAAAGACTTAATTGCAGATTAGGAACCACAGAACTCCTAGAGGAAACATGGCACTAGACTATTTTATGTAAATCTTAACCATATTTTTTGGGGAGATCTGTCTCAGGAAAGGAAAACAAAATAAAAAATAAACAAACAAAAAACTTAAAAGCTTTTTCACAGTGAATAAAACTATCAATAAAATGCGAAGATGATATACAGTATGGGAGAATATGTTTGCAAATGATATGTTTGATAAGGGGCTAATACTGATATTTTAAAAACTCATAGAATTCAATACCAATAGACAAACAAACAACCTGATTAAAAAATGGATAAAAGACCTGAACAGACATTTTCCAAAGAAGATGTACAGATGGCCAAAGACACATGAAAAGATGCTCTACATCACTAATAATCAGGGAAATGCAAATCCAAACCAGTCAGAATGGCTATCATCAAAAAGTCAACAAGTGTTAAATGTCAGCAGGAATATGGAGAAAATGGAACCCTAGTTCACTGTTTGTGGGAATGTAAATATGTACAGTTCACTACGGAAATAGTATGGAGGTTCCTTTAAAAAATAAATATAGAACTATTATAAAATCCAGCAATTCCATTCCTGTGCTTATATCTGAAAAAAATGAAAACACTAATTGGAAAAGATATATGCAACCCAATATTCATAGTAGCATCATTTACAATACCTAACATATGGAAGCAACCTGTGTCCATCAGTAGATGAATTGATAAAGTAATGTGGTACACAAACACACACAATGGAATATTATTCAGCCATAAAAATAATGAAATTTTGCCATTTGCAACAACATGGATGGACCTGGAGGGTATTATGCTTGGTGAAGTAAGTCACATAGAAAAAGACAAATACTGTATGTTTTCATTTATATGTGGAATCTAAAAAATAAAACGAATGAATATAACAAAACAGAAACAGATTTATAGACACAGAGAACAAACTAGTGGTACCAGTGGGAATATGGGTCTGGGAGGGGCAAGATGGGGAAGAGTATTAATAGGTACAAAGTATTAGGTATAAAATAAATAATACACAAGGCTGTAATATACACCATAGGAAACATAACCAATATTTTATTTTAACTTTAAATGGAGTAGAACCTATAAAAATATTGAATCAATCTGTTGTATGCTTAAAAATAATATAACATTGTAAATCAACTATGTTTCAATTCAAAGAAGGAATTTTACAGAAAAATGTTATTTTTAGCACTTTTGTTAACATGTTATTTTAACATGTTATGTTCACAGGCTATATCAGAAACCATTATTCAATCTAAAATAAAGTTAAATTGTTCAACTCTCTTGTAAACTAACAGGAAATATAATGTTTTAAACTCATATTTTATATTTTATAATGCTATATATTACATGATGTATTTTAATTTAATGTTACACTAAAGCTTTCAAAAGGGCAAATTTAATCCATGTAGATAGCAGAAGTGAACAAAAATTAGAGGATCTTACAAATAATTTCTGTCACAATCTCTTCAGGATACAAAAGATAAATTCCTCAGTTTTAGTGAAAATTTTTGTCTTTATGCCCAATTTCAATATGAAATAATTTTATTATTTTATTAGGTTTTAAGAAGAATGAAAAATATGTCTAAGAACAAATGTTCTGTCAATATTTTGAAGTAGGAAAATGGGGAAATATAGTAGAATGTATATGAAACAAGTAAATATGTTTAGAAAGTTAATTATATAAGTAAATGTGTTCTGTATGCAATCTATAAAGCAATTTTTTTCCCAGTATGATGCATGATCTAATGTAGATTGCTACTTCATTTTCTCATGATTACAAAAGATAAGGAAACATTATTTTACACATATTTCCATAAATAATACATTATTTTTATACACATTACTCACTGAGGTATAATACCCATGTACTTTATTAGTTCCCTTTTTGTTTTAGCCTCTTGCATTGTGATATTATCAGCCCAGTCTTAAGAAATTGTTAAAATAAACATTAAGCCAGAACAGAGTTTTGAAAAGTAGGTAGGTGCACAGGGGCAAAGTCATTGCATGTCTAACATCCCTAGCATGTTACTATGATATTCAGCCAACAAGAAAGTTCAGCCAAACTTAGAAATACAGTACTAGACATGAATTTATATAGATATTTTAATCTAAATTTGTTTTAATTCCTTCTTTTGAAGACATTTTTATAAAATAAAACAATTTCAGAAGTCAAACTTTAATCATTCTTATAAAAAGTGAAGTAGATATAGGAGAAATAATATTTCTACTGAAATGGAAAAAACACTTCAGTCAAAGAAGTAGGAATTTTCACTGAAACAATTGTGAAAATATGTATTCATTTCTGAATGTTGGGTTATTACTTGACATTTGTCCATAATTTTCCCTTATTCTTTTAATATCTGTCTTCTGGCATCCATTGTTCCTGATGAGAAATCAACAGTTAATCTTACTGCACGTGATGAATCAGTAATGTGTCCTTTCAATGTTGATAATATCAGGATTTTTCTCTTTTCCTTTTGGTAGTTTTATTTCAATTTGTCTAGGAGTGAATCTCTCTGAGTTTAGCTCACTGAACTTTTAGATGTGTACATGAATATTTTTCATAAAATTTGTGGAGTTTTGGCTGTTATTTCTTCAAACATATTTTCTGTCCCTTATCTCTCTCCTCTCCTTCTGGGACACTCATCACAAGCATCCCAGTTTGATAGTGTCTCATAAGTGTCTGAGCCTCTGTCCATTATTTATTAGTTCTTTTTTATTTCTCCTTTTAGACTAAATTAGGTCTAATAATTTGGCTTCAAGTTTTGCTGACTTTTTCTTTTGCCTCAAATCTTTTACTGAACCAATCTAGTGAATTTTTCACTACAGTTATTGCACATTTCCACTCCAGTTATTTCTACTTGTTTTTCTTTTTTAAATTTTGTCTCTTTAGTGGTTTTCTTTATTTGATGAGTCATTGTTGTCATGCATGCCTCTAATTTTTTAAGCATGGTTTTCTTTGGTTCTTTGAACATATTTATAACAGCTATTTTGAAGTTTTTGTTTATCAAATCTAATAGCTGTGTTCTGATATACTTTTCACTGTTTTTGCTTTTCCTGTGTATGGCCACACTCTCCTGTTTCTTTGCATGTTGATATTTTGTTGTTGTTGGTACCTAGACATTTTAGATAATATATTGCAGTAACACTGGATTCAGATTCCCCTTACCAAAATTATTTATTTTTTGTTTTAATTTGTTTGTTTAGTGACTCTCCTGAATTAATTCTACAGAAACTATGTCCTCTACTATGCACAGTAATTGATATTTTTGCTCATTTTTAATTTTTTTTCATATTTAGATTTTTTATATGAGTTTCCTTGGCCGGCCAGTGGGTCCTCATAGCATATTGGTTAGCCAATTTTTACTCTGAAGTTGGACTTAAATACCTTGAAATATTTGGCTCAATAAGTTAGCAAATAAGGCTTGGGAGGGAGCATGATTTGTAGTTCAGAGAGTTTACAAGTCTGATCCAGACTTTTTGCTTCTTCAGGATTTCATATTCAGCTGGGGATGAGTATATAAATGGGGCACTTTCCAGTCTCTTCTGAATAGTATCCTGTGCTTTGCATGCAAGAAGGCTTCCAAATTCTGAATAATGTGTGAAAGCTTATCAAAAATCCTTATGGCCAGCTTGTTCCCCAGGTCTTCCTGTTAGGTATTTACTGGTCTCTTGCTTGCCCCAACCTATACTGAATACTCAGGCAGCTGTGGTGTTGGCCTACCCCAACTGCCACTGAAACCGCTATTATTTGCAACGAATCTACATATGGGGCTTTTCCTTCGAGTTTAATATCAGAGAAATCAGCCTTCTCTGGTGGCAGCGAGGCTCTCTAGTCCTTTTAGTTATTGCCAAGGAGCAGGTGGAGGGGCATGGGGGATGGAAGAAGCCCCATATAAAAATGCCACAAACACCCACTGCTCTGATTGAGTTTTGGTTGTTTTCCTTGAATAAATGCTTTCCAATTTGTTGTATACCTCTGATTACTGTCCAGAATTGTGAGATGATAGTTTTGATAACTGTGTCCAGTTTTCATCATTGCTTTTTGGTAATGGGATTTGCTAACTCCTCACTCCACTATACGAGTGTTCACTATTTCTTTTAAGTATTAGAAAACGTGATTGTATATTAGATCTTTATTTATTTTTTGAATCTCTTTTAAAACGTTGTTTTATATTAGCATATTTGTTCATTTTAAATTGAATTGTTTGAGCTTTATACATCAAGAGACACTTTATTATTAGCTTTGCAAGCACATTTCCTTAGTTTGTTGTTTTCTTTGTTACATTCCATATATGTATATATTTTTACAGATAAAAGTTTTTCATTTTATGTAGTCAAATATGTAATGACTTTTTAATGGATCTTTAATTTTGCAGAAGTCTTCCCTACACTGATACCAACAATATTTTCCAATATTTTTCATATTTCCAATATATTGTATTGAAACTTAAAAGTAAATCCATAACCTTGATGGACTATCTTTTTGATGTATGATATTTAGGGGGAATCTATTTTGTTGTTTAATGCTCAATTATGATATCACCATAATTTATCAATAATTTACATTTATTCTAGTGATATAAAGTAACTTTTTGTATAACAAATACATTTAGAAACTGGGTCCCCTTTTCTTTTACATTAAATTCTCTCACTATCTAATTTTACATATTTTAAGACACACTATCACTTTTTTCTAATTATTCAAACAGTTTTCTTGTTTTAAGGAACTTAGAAACATATACAGATTTATTTCAATCATATTTCATCAGTGTCATACCTATATAACAACTTGCTTGCTTCAATGAATATCTATAAACATAAAATGATAGGATTTTAATAGCTGCATATTACATTGAATGAGTTGTAAAAAATTTTTTTCAACTATTTCCTTCTTTTGGAAATTTGGATTATTTTCCAAAATTTTATTCAGACAAAATCACTATAATTAATATTTTTATTATAAAATTTTTGGACACTTGTCCAATTATTTCTTGATCCATTTAACTGAACTGTCCTTTTAGTTCTAAAATGTTTGACATGACTTTTGGGAAATTTATTTATAGGCAATCGTATCTACAAACCAATACTGGTTTATCCTCCTTTCTAGTGATTCTATCTCATTTCCTATTTCATGGCTATCAAAGTGACTACAACAATGTAGGGTGATAATGGTGATAGTAGTCATATCTGTTCTACTTCTGAATTTAATAGAAATGATCAAATGTTGCTTGGTTAATTATAGATACATTAAACTTTTGTGATTAATTTTGCTTATAAGGTTAAGAAAATATATTTTTAAGTCAAAAAGGATTTTTATCAAGAGTGTCATGCTCTTTAAAGATTATTATCTATAGGAATGGCAATATTCCTCTCCCTTCCTTCCACTCTCTCCTTCTTTATCATTCAATTATGATGCTGTTGCAACACTATTAAGAATAGCCAAGACATGGAAAAAACCTAAACGTCCATTGACAGAGGAATAGATAAAGAAGATGTGGTACATATATACAATGGAATACTACTCAGCCATAATAAAGAGCACAATAAAGAACACAGTAATTTGCAGCAACATGGATGCAACTAGAGATTATCATACTAAGTGAAGTCAGAAAGAGAAAGACAAATACCATATGATATCACTTATACGTGGAACCTAAAATATTACACAAATGAACCTATCTATGAAACAGAAACAGAATCACAGACATAGAGAACAGACTAGGTTGCCAAGAGGGAGGGGGTTGGGGGAGGGATGGAGTGGGAGGTTGGTGTTAGCAGCTGTAATCTTTTATATATAGAATGGATAAACAACAAGTTCCTACAGTATAGCACAGAGAACTATATTCAATATCCTATGATAAACCATAATGGAAAAGAATATTTTAAAGAAGCATGTATATATATGTATAACTGAATCACTTTGCTGTACAGCAGTAAATGACACAACACTGTAAATCAACTATACTTCAATTAAAAATATTAGTATTATAGTATTAAAAATTATGTTAAAGTGGAAATAATAGAATTAATTATATACAAATATTTTGGGTCACTTTGTATATGTAATTCAATTTATGAGTAAGTTTTGCCTATAAGTATTTGCATGTGTGCATGTTTGTGTGCACACACTTGTATGTAAAATATGTGAGTTTGATATTTTTGAAGTTTCTTACTGCTACTATGTTAGCTATATAAAATGGGTCAGATAAAGTATAAAAAGTTTATTATACTCTTTAAAAATGTTCCACTGCCAAAAACTGATTTGTCTCTGTATCTTTAGAAGCTTCTTTTCTTTTTCCCAACTGCTTCCATGAAGTTGTCTATTCTTTTGTGAGTCAATTTTAACTACATATGCTTACAAAAGCATACATTTTAAAATTCTATAATTCTGCAGTAGTAAATTGTATCTTATGTTCACTTACCATAAAAATATATATCTAACATATTTTAATGAGTATTTTATTCAAGTTATTTACCCTGTGTTTTTGTATTTACTTTAGTCTTTACAAATGGCTGTATATTTTGTTGTTTTCAAAAATAAACTCATAATTTATTTTGTGATGTTACTCATTCTATGTACCTGAAACTATTATTTTGTCACATTATAAGATACTTCTCTTTTAATTCATCAATTTTATTCTTGAAACAAGAAAACATTTAGTTGTTTTACACACTAAAATTTTCTTCATATTCACAGTTAATTTCTTACTGACTAGCAATTATTTAGAACATAGCAGTAACTCAATGTTTGAATTACTTATATAATTACTCATTGGAAAAAATATCCAATTAAATAGATACTTCTCTTATCTTAAGAGAAAGGAGGCTGATCTGTAAGTGGGGAGAAAGAGGTCTGTGACATGTATTTAAATGCTGAAATGTTTATTTTTGTTGAATATCATATTGCATTTGAATGGTTATGGTTATGGTGTAAAAGCATTAGTATATTGAGAGAAACCCTTTTTGAAAGGCAAAGGTAAATTTTTAAACTTTGAAAGTATTACCCCACTTATTTTTTAATCTGTTTCTGCTGATACCCACTGCAGGTTTTAATTGGCATAATTGGATTATAGACCCCAATAATTAATTTTATATTCTATGTATTCTTGTTCAATATTCTTTTTAGCTTGTATGCGCTTGTAACTATATTAAATAAAGTCCATTTCAACACTTTCACTTTACTGATCTTGTTTATTATACTACTTCTTTCCTACTATCTAGTTATTGATTTTAATTATCCCTTGTTTATCAAGATTGCTTCTTAAACTCCCTTTGGCTTTTCAAAGTTCGTTATCCTATTTGAGTCAGTTTATGCCTGAGTATATTTTCTATTGGTCTTACAGAAGATACCATATCTATAGCCAGGTGTAAAATTCCAAGGACACAATTTTTGTCTTTAAAATTGTACAAATATCTCAGCAATCAGTTTCAGAGATAAGTGGTAAAGAGAAATTCAGAGATGTCAGTGTGATATTCTCCTTATAGTCCCACTTACAATATGTGTATGTATGAGTAGGGAGAACTGTATTTAATTAGTGTATGCTTACACGACAGCGGCTGGTGGAGACTATGGAGCGGGAAGCAGAAACTGAATGGTCTATTCCAGTTTTACTAAAGCTCAGTATAAGGTAAATTAGAAATCATCCCACTAATACAAAAATTATACCAGGTTTCCTAAGTCTGTGTGGTAAGCAGAATTTGAAGACGGTTCCCATAATTTCCAACCTCTGGTCTTCATACCTTTGTTTAAGCCCAGCTCTCAGCCTTGTTTCACTTTCTGTATTTAGTAAAATTTCATCTATTATGGCTCAGTTACTAGAGATGGAATATTTTTCTGTCTCCATAGCTTATTTCTCTGGCCGTGTAAACATATGTTTATCATGCATATTACTGGCTCCATGCCGGGCTTCCTTTCTTAACATTTCCTAATCACCACCCATTGTGTATCTTGTGATTCTATATCCCCTGGGATTAATGCATAAATGCTATCCATATTCTACTTGTGACACTGCCATCTTATGGGAGTTGACATCTCTGAATAAATGAATAGGAAATAAGAATGCAATCCAGCAGATTAAAAATTCATCAGTCATTAATAGGGCAAATCTTGCTTAATTTTCTAGATGATATACTACATGAATTTTTAAAACCTAGGGCATCTCTTTGGGGTATTATCAGGGTCTCTTCATTTGCTTTTAGGTGAGAATGTTGATATACTTTACATTTATGGGTCATCTATTAAATAATTTTTTATTAGATTTTTAAAATCTAGTATTCATTTGAAAAATTTCCAGATACTGACATTGTATATTAATGAATTTATTTTATTAATTCATTCAAAAACAATTACTATGTCTCTATTATGTGCAAAGAATTTGATTTTTTAGCTAAGATCAATATACTCATTAAAGTCTTTCTGGCCTGGCTTGTTTGCAGAGGCTCTGGCCAGTGTCAACATCTGGAACCTCATCCACAATGTAGAGGGTTGGTAGACCGTCCCAGCAGCTGGAGCTGCACCAGTAGGAGGCTTTTCCCCTTCTAGCACTGTGGCCCCAGCTGAGAACAAAGTAGAAGCAAAGAAAGAAAAATCTCAGGAGTCCCATGATGACATGGGTTTTGGTCTTTTTGACTAAACCCCTTTTATAATATGTTCAATCAAAAGCTAAACTCAAAAAAATATATATATAGAATGAGACTTGCAGAAATAGAGGCTGAGGGATAATATCTCTTAGAAAGAACACACTGTACAAAACCCTAGTGATATGAGAAAACAGAATGCATTAATGTTAATATAATTAAAGGGCACATGAGGTAAAGACTACAAAGACAGGGACTATATTGTAAAACTCACATAGATTTACATTTCTCATGCCTATATTGTAAATAGGTTATCTATGTGTTAAAGTAAGAGTTAAGCATCCATAAAAAAGTCACATGTGTAATTCTTTTAGTTCCTTTCTCTCAGTAAATTCCTTCAACAGTTAACCAGATCCCAAGGACTAAGGTCCCAATTAATGCTTGGGCAGGGAAAAATTAAGTTGGTCTGGCTGACAATTAACCAAAATAGAGACTATAATTTATTGAACAAGTATTTATACGTGTGTGTACATGCATATGTGTGTACATGTCTGTGCACAGGTACGTGTCTATATGTGTATAGATATGTATATGTATGTATGTGTGTGTATATATGTTTATATAAATTTAATGGACTCTCACACTAATGATTTTGGATACCTCATACCAACGGCCTTGCATAGTTATTTCAATGTGTTACCAGTGCAAATTATAAGGCCCATCTGCTCCAGACCTACTGAATCAGAAACTGTAAGAATTGGTCCAATAATCTGTCTTTTAACAAGGCTTCCAACTGACCAATGACTCATCTAAAAGATATCATTTGTAGTATATTTTTCATATATGTGAAATATGGAAAAATTTTCAAGGGTTTTTCAAGTGAGGCATTTTATTAGACCATTCTAGAGCAAAATTGTGTACTTCCTTTGTTGTTTCTAGGTGAGGGACACTGGGATATGACAGTGCATCTATCTCTTATAAAGACTAAAATCATAAAATGATCAATGACTTTTATTTGTATAATTCTATAACCATTAAAAAAGCAAACATTAATAAATATAGTCTAGATTAAAAATCATAGAAAACAGGCAGATAGAAAGCAAAAATATCTTTGCAACTGATATTCATTTTTGTTTCAAAACTTGAGAACTTACTTTCTAAGAAATTATATTAGGTGAAAAAATGTTAATATGAATAAAATAAAAATCTAGAATTTTTATTCTTACCATCATGGTATCAGTATATTATTTTTTGAAGCATATCATATTATATATGCTAATTATAATACCATACAATTTAAAGAAAACTAGTAAAATATACACCATGAACCATATTTCTATATCAAGAAACAAAACTGCAGAAGAGTCACTAAAGTCCCTGTATACCCTTTCTTTCTTGTCTTGTTATTTTTTTCCTGAGTGTAATATTATTTTATTTTTTGATGCTACTGAAAACGGATTTTTTAAAATATTTTATTTTCCAAATGTTTGCTAATACACAAAAATATAATTGATTTTCATATATTGATATTGTATCCAAAAACATTGCTACATTTACTATTTTAAAGTAAACTTTGGAAAAAAGTTTACTTTAAAAAATTTGGAAAAAATTGTAGGTTCATATGCAACAATAAGAAATAATACAGAGAAATTCCATGTACCCTTCATCCAGTTTCCCCAATGCGTCCATCTTGCAAAACTATAGTAAAATATCGCAATTAGTATACTGACATTGACAGAGCCAAGATACAGAACGTTTACTTCTCCGCAAGGATTCCTCATGTTGCATTCAGCCCCCCACACACTGTACCCAACCTACATTTTCTTAATCCCTAGACATCACTAATTTCTTCTTCCTTTTTATAATTTTTTCATTTCAACAATGCTATATAAGGGAATCAGACAGTATTTAACATTTAGGTATTATTTTTCTCAGCATAAAACTTTGGTGATTCAAAGTTTGTACGTCTCAATTGTTTGTTCCTTTTTATCACTAAGTACTATTCCATGGTATGGATGTTCCAGTTTGCTTAACCATTCATCATTGAAAGATATCTGGGCTTTTTTTTCCAGTTTTTTGATTATTAGGAATATCTGCTTTGAATATTTGTGTACGTTTTTATGTGAACACGGTTCCACGTCTCTGGATAAGTGCCCAAGAATTCAATTACTGGGACAGATGGCAATTTCATATTTAGTTCATAAAAATCCACCAAAAGGTTTTCCTATTGGCAATGTATGGGTGATCCAGTTTCTCCATGTTCTCACCAACATTTGCTCTTATTTTTTCCCCCTATTTTTAAAATTTGAGCCATTTGGTTAGCTGTAGAGTTTTATTTTACATTTCCCCAATGGCTAAAGATGCTGAACATATTTTCATATGCTTAGTTACCATCTTTATATCTTCTTCAGTGAAAAGTCTCTTCATGTCTTTTTCCCCTTTCCTGATTGGATAGTTTTTGTCTTTTTTTATTTTTACCGTTGATTTTTGGAAATTTTGTATGTATTTTAGATTCTAGTCTTTTGTCAGATATGTGATTTGCAAGTATTTTTTTTCAAGTTTGGAGGTTGTCTTTTTACCCTCTTCACATGGGCTTTCACAAAGCAAAAGTTTTTAATTTATTTAGAGCTCAAATTAACATTTAAAAACTTTTTTCTGGATTTTTGTTTTGGTGTCAACACTAAGAACTCTTTTCTGAGCCTTAGATTCTGATGATTTTCTGCTGTTTTTTTTCTAGACATCTTATATATTTTACATTTCACATTCAAATCTCTGATCCATTTGAGTTACTATTTATAATGATGTATGATTTTTAAGGTTGACAGCTGTTTTTTTTTTTTTTTTTTTTGTCTTTGGATGTCCAACTGTTTTAGCATCATTTGTTGAAAAGGACAGTCTTTAACAATTTAATTGTTTTGGCACCTCAGTCAAAAATCAGTTGGGCATACACATTCACATTTTATTTATATTCTAGTCTATTAGTATACAGTATTTGTGTATATAGTTTTATGATAATGCCACCCTGCCCTTGTTGTTGTAGATTTCTAGTGAGTCTAAAAATCATTAATGTATATTCTACAACTTTGTTATTTTTCAAATTTATTTGACTATTATAGACCCTTTTTCTTTTGACATACATTTGAGAAATAGTCTTCAATTTAAACAAAATAGCCTGCTGGAATTTTGATAAGAATTATGCAGAATCTATGAATCTATTGATCAGTTTGGGAAGAATTAGCATCTCAACAATACTGAGTCTTCTAGTCTATAGCCATAATGTATGTTTGTATGTATGCCTTGTCTGTCTCTCTGTCTCTCTCCTTATTTATTTAGATCTTAATTTATTTTGCTCAATGGTATTTAGTAGCTTTCACAGTAAAGGTTTTGCACATAGTTTGTTAAATTTATACTTAATATTTCTAGGGTTTTCATGCTATTAAAATGGGCATTTTAAAATTTCCATTCCTAATTGTCTATTAAAATTATATAGAAACACAATTGATTTTGTACATTGAGCTTTACTCTGTGATATTAATTTACTTATTAGTTTTTAGTATCATTTTTGTTGATCATTTAAGATTTTCAATATTGACAATTTTGTCATTTAAGAATAACTCCATTTTAAATTCTTCCTTTCCAATATGTAGGTATTTATGTAATTTTACTTTGAAGTTAGTTGAAAAAATATGCTTTGATAATTTTTATTTCCTCTATCATTCAATTTTTAAAATTTCATTTTATTTATTCATTCATATATGGATTGTTTATAAAATTTTAAAAATGTGTTAATGTATTGGTATTTTGGTTTTAATTTATATTTATGTAAATGATTTCTAAATAACATTTTATGTTCAATGTTATTAGTCTTTATGACAGCATTTTAAAAACTTGTTTTGAAACTTCATACCTTAAGACATTCATTTTTTGTATTTCTGTCTATATTTGGAGACCTACTCTCCATCTGTTGGGTGCACTAATGCCTTAATTGTATTTGTATGTTATTAATGTTATTATTGGCTTTTAATTGATTTGATCTATATATCTGTAGGAAAAGCTTGTTTAAATCTCCTACTATGGTAAAGCATCAGCCATTCATCTTTTCTTTGGACAACTGACAATTTTTGCTTTATTGTACTGAAACTTTTTTCAGTGAATAAAATGAGTTTTTATGTCTAGTTAGTTGATTAAAACTTTTAGCAGTAAGTGGTGATGGGTATTATTTCTATCAATGATGAAACTTCCTCTCATAAGTTATTAGTAGAGATAAACCAGCTACCCTTACATAATTTCCTTCTAATCTTTCCCAATTCTTATACTTTTAAAAGGCTCTTATTTTGTCTGTATAGTCTATGTGTTTAATATTCAATATATAATATATTTTTGGAGTGACTGAAGTATTGTTTTATTTTTTCCTCATCCCATTTCTATCTGATAGCTTAGATGGTGCATATTCTTTTTCTATTTTATAGGTTACCCCAGAAATTTCCCTTTATTAAATCCATGTTAATATATAATTACACAATATATAAACCATCAAATGCTCAAAATCTGATGCTTTGTCCTTTTAAAAAAAATTACACAGTTATGAAATTTTGTTTAAATGCACTCATATGTTTATCACTTTATTTAATTATTAATACTTCTTGCAGCTCAGACCTTCCTTCAGGGATTACTTTCCAACTATCTAATGCATATTCTCTACTCATTCAAAATTGTGTTAGTAGAAAACCTTCTCAATTTTTCTTTCCTGAAATATTTTATTTGATCTCAAATATTTACTTTATCATAAAGCTTTATTTTGTTCAAATATCCAGGCTAAGAGACATTTTTTATGCTGCTGTTGTTATTGTTTTTGTAAGAATTTAGTTGATGATCTTATTGTTTTTCATAAATACTTTGGTTTTTTTCCTCAGTGCTTTTAGAAGAATTTTTCATTTTAGGCATTCGATAGTTTACTAAAATGTTCCTAGATATTAATTTTTATTTTGCATGCATTATATATATTGTGTTTACTATATATGTGGATTTATGTCTTTCATCATATCTGTCTTTCATCAATTCTAGCCATTTTGTAATCAATTTCTCTATGTTCTTTATTGTCTTGCTTGCATTTTATATATTCTTACTCTTCCCTTATTCCCTTTTAGTTTTCAATTTCTAATGGCCTACATTACCTTCTGGTAACTTGGCCTTCTTGTTTACCAATTGACTCTCAACTATATCTATTTTAATTCATGCATTCAATTCCAATTTTTAATTAATATAGTTCCCATTTTAGAATTGCTATTTTTCTGTTCTTCAAATATGACTTACTACTTTTTAACAAATAAATCTCTTTTAGCCATATGTTTACTGCTACCTCATATTTATTTAAATACATTATCTATGGGCTTCCCTGGTGGCGCAGTGGTTGAGAGTATGCCTGCTGATGCAGGGGACATGGGTTCGTGCCCCAGTCCGGGAAGATCCCATATGCCGCAGAGCTGCGAGGCCTGTGAGCCATAGCCGCTGAGCCTGCATGTCCGGAGCCTATGCTCTGCAATGGGAGAGGCCACAACAGTGAGAGGCCCACGTACCGCAAAATATAAATAAATAAATACATACATACATAACATATCTAATGACTTAAAGGAACAATTATTTTATTACCTCTCAAGATTTTATGGGTTGATTGGGCTTAGCCACATGTTTTGAGCTGAAGCTACAATTAATTGGAGGTTTAATTGAAACATCCTGGATAGTTTACTCACCTATCTGGCAGTTTATAATTCTTATTGACTGGGAGCTCAGGTGGGGCAGTTGACCAGAACTACATGTGGTCTCTTCTATGGCTTGGTGCCATGCTTTCTATGCTCATGGAGAGTGGGTTCTAAAAGGACATGTTCCTAAAATAGGAGTTCAAAAAGCCTGAAAGTAATTTTAATGAAAATTAAATTTGCCACTAGCAGTCATTGAAATTATCCATAGTTCTTGCTTCCTTTTACAAAATGGATGCTTAATAATTTTTTTTCTTTAATTTACATTTTATATTGGAGTATGAATGATGATAATTAGTTATTAGTGAAAGCCATTATTTCAAGGTAACCTACTTTGGATAAAAATTCCAGAGATGAACTTAATAGACATATTTTTTAAATTTTCAGACAGTTTTATGGCCAGAATGATCATAACAGGACCTCTTTACCCAGGCAATTTTCATAAAAGAGTTAGCAAATGTAATGCAAAATAAGCAACTGAATATTAACATAGGGAATTTCAGTGATAGTTACGTAGAGCCCTATGACTTTCTTAATAGAGACGTATGCTTTCACATTTTATATAAATGATTGCCACTCACTTGATAGTAAGACTGATCCTAATATTAAAATCTTAAGAAAATTTTAAATCATCCTTGCATGACACAATATTACAATAATGGCCCCCAAAATGGTATTCACTCAAAACTATAATGAATTCTAAGTTTGTACTTTTTTGTATTTGTTTGTTTTTGTTTTACTACTGAAGTATCCTATGGACCATTGTATTCAAACATATATATATGTAGTCTTAAATCTCTCTTTCTCTCATTTCTTTATATGCAAAATGGGGATAAAAATACGTAAGTTTAAAGAAAGGGGTGGTGTGAGGATTAAAAGATATATTTAAACTTCATGATTTTATTCAGTGAATACCTCCTACCATATTAGAAGAATTATTAGAAACAATTGTTATAAAAATCTATTGTTTAACTACAAATAGCATTTATATTAACATCTTCTAAAAATGAAGTATGTAGGTATAAATCAAAAACCATATGCTCAAGATCTATATGAGGAAACTATAAAATTTTGATGAACAAAATCAAAGAATATCTAATTATATGAATAAATATTCCATGTTCATGGATAGGCAGATTCAATACTGTTAAATTGTCAGTTCTTTCAAACCTGATCTACATATTCAATGAAATCCCAATCAAGATCTCAGCAAGTTATTTTGTGGGTAACAAAACCGTATCCCAATGTTTATATGGAGAGGTATTGACCCTGACTGGCTAACACAATATGAAGGAGAAGAACAAAGTTGGAGGATTCATACTACCTGACTTCAAAACTTACTATAAAGCTACAATAATCAGGACAGTGTAGTATTGGCAAAAGAACAGATAAATAGAATAGAAAGCCCAGTAATAGACCCAGGTAAATACAGTTAACTGATTTTTAACAAGGGAATAAAAGTAATAGAATGGATCAAAAATAGACTTACAAAAAAAAAAAGGTAAGGGAACAAGTGGACATGCACATGCAAAAAACAAATCTAGACACAGACCTACATCCTTCACAAACATTAACTCAAACTGGATCACAGACCTAAATGTAAAATGCAAAACTATAAAACTCCTGTTAGATAACATAGGAGAAAACCTAGATGACCTTAAGTATGACAATGACATCTCAGGTACAACACCAAAAGCACAATCCATGAAAGTAATAATTGAAAAGTTGGACTTCATTAAAGTTTAAAACTTCATCTCTGCAAAGGACATCAAGAGAATTAGAGGACAGCCACAGAACGGGAGAAAATATTTGCAAAAGACACATCTGATAAAGAACTTTTATCCAAAATATACAGAGAACTCTTAAAACTCAATAATAAGAAAACCACCCAATTCAAAAAATGGGTCAAAGGCCTTAACAAACACCTCATCAAAGAAGATATACAGAGAGCAAATAAGTGTATGAAAAGATGCTTCAAATAATATGTCATCAGGAATGCAAAGTAAAACAATGAGATCTCACTGTACATCTAGCAAAATGGTAAAAATCTGGAACACTGATACCACCCAATGTTGGCTAGGATGTAGAGCAACAGGAATTCCCACTGATTGCTGGTGGAAATGCAAAACAGTACAGCCACTTTGGAAGACAATTTGGCTGTTTCCTATAATACTAAACGTACTTTTACCATATAATACAGCAATTGCACTTCTCATTATTTACCCTAATGAATTGAAAACTTATGTAACTATACAAAAACATAAACAAGGATATGTATAGCATTTCCATTCATAATTGCCAAAACTTGACAGCAACTAAGATGTCCTTCTTAGGACATAGTAAACAATTTACATGCTGTAAACTATGGTACATTTACAGAATGGAATATTGTTTAGTGCAAAAAAAATGAGTTATTAAGCCATGAAAAGTCATGGTGAAAACTTAAATGCATATTACTTAGAGAATGAAGCAACTGAAAAGGCTACACATATATTTCAAATATATGATATTCTGGAAAAGGCAAAACTGTGAAGACAATAAAAATATCAGTGGTTGTCAGACATTGGTGGGGCAGGATTGGGGTGGGGGTGGGGAGCCCAGGAGGGATGAATAGGAAGAGTCCAGAGTATTTTTAGGGCAGTGAAATACTTTGTATGACCTTGAAATGATGGATACATACTATTATACATTTGTCCAAACCCACTGAATATACAGCATCAAAAGTAAAATCCTAAGGTAAACTATGGACTTGGGGAAATTATGATATGTTAATACAGGTTTATCAATTGTAACAAATGTACCACTCCAATGGGGATAATGAGAAGGCTATGTATGTGTGGGGACAGGGGGCAAATGGGAAATTTCTGTACCTTCTCCATAATTTTGCTGTGAACCCAAAACACAATTTGTTTTTCCATTGTTTTTATGAGGATTTAAATTTTCAAATAAAAATTAGCCAGATATCATTCTCTTGCAGTTATAAACACATAAGTCATCTAGTTATTTTTTTGAATTCATATTATAATTGAAATTATATAATTTATCCAATAATGTATTAAAATAATAAAACAATAAATTTCCTTTTTAGAATCCACATCTTTTACTGTATCAAGAATCAAGCTCCGTCCTGACAATTAAATGTATACTTGAGCCTTGTATACCCCCAACAATATAAAACTGCTGTCTTAGTTCCAGTACACCTAGTTGAAATTTTCTAATAGAAATGACAGGTGGGTCTTAAAGTGATACTTTCATGCAATTCTAAGCCTTTTAAATTAATTTCTTCATGGATGCCAAGAACAATATGATATAGAACAGTGTGCCCATTGTGAAATAATTTTTATTTTGTATTTTAGTTTCAGATATTCCTAAAAATATTCTAAACACTTAAAATTTCATTGAAATGACTATTAGATAAGTAGAACAAAATAAAGTTTTTCCTTTATACCTCTTTTTCATTCTTTATGATTAGAGTGTAGATTGTAGTCCCTGTCTCTGAGATATAGTATTATTTTCCCCTGAAAAAAATATCCTATCTATTGTACCATCCACTTTTCAGATACTCTTGGGAAATATACCAGCTGTTAAATAGAAGAATAAATTAGAAAATGATTGTAATTAGAAGATAAGCCTGCTTATAATCTTTTCCCCCTTTAAGAGCAAAGCTGACACTGCCATAAGATGACACCAGGAGACCCTACTACAGTTTGTGTCAGGTAACCAGATTTGCAAAATCTTCAAATGATCTTCCAAAAATCAAATTGAATTAAATGTATTTAGGATTGGAGATAACATTTGAATGAAGATGAGGAAGTGATTTCATTTAAGTAATTTCTTATGCACCTGTATAAGAAAGGAAAATTGATGTTTCCCTTTAGGAATATTGTTACTAAGACTTATAATCCATTCAAATAATCAAGCACAGATACTATAATGCACATGATAGTAGCTCATGTGTTTCTTATAGGAAGCTACAGAGTTCATGAAGGTATACTGGTAATGCTGTCAGGCAAACCTCAGTAGACTAGGAAATAAAATCATCACTTAATCTCCTAGCACCATCATGGTTCTGATACAAATGCATTTATTTTTTTATTTTTATACATACAGATGTTTAAAACAATTCAACTAATCTAGTAGTCCTGAAAACAACAAAAGACACTTGATGTTTTAACTTGAATGAAAAACTGAATAATAGAAGAGAATTTACCAAACCTAAATTTGGCTGGGTGATTGCCAGAATCTCATCAGGATTCTCCAGTGAAACCAAACCAATATGATATAGGAGGGAGGGAGGGAGGGATGGATGGATAGATAGATAGATAGATAGATAGATCTAGACAGATAGATAGATAGATAATAGATGGAGAGAGAGGGAGGGAGGGAGGGAGATAGAGAAATGAAGAAATTGCCACATGCAATTGTGGCAGGCTGGCGAGGGTGAAATCTTTCAGAGAGTCTAGAGGCTGGAAATTCCAGAAGGAATTGATGTTGCAGTCTTGAGTCCAAAAGCAGTCTAAAGATAAAATTCCTTTCTTTTAGAAGGACTCCAGTCTTTATGCTTAAGGCCTTCCACTAATTGGGTGAGTTTCATCCACTCTATGGAGGGTAATCTGCTTTAATCAAATTTTACTGATTTAAATGATAATCACATCTAAAAAATACTTTCACAGCAATATCTACATTGTCGTTTAACTGAAAATTGGGCACCATAGTCTAGTCAGGCTGCAGTATAAAATTAATCATCACAGTGGTTTACCAAACTATGCAAGAAATACTCAATGTACAAGGCCAATCAATGTGGCATTGTTTGTCAGACATTCAAATGACACTATCAAAAATGGCCATCAGCCAATATATACGTTGCATAAATTGTAATACAACCAACCAAAGAAATGCCACAGAATTTAAAAAAAGAATGAGTTGGCTATACATGAATATGAAGAGATCTCCAAGACATACTGTTGAAAAATGAGGAACAGAACAATGTGTATAATACACTATCTTTAGAGTAAAAGGAAGAGGTGAAAGTATATGTCCAGGTATGCTTATTTGTATCTATAAATCTAAGGAAGGATGCAATAAAAATACAAAAATGTTTTACTATGATGGTGAGGGGGTGGGTAGTCACTAAATAGATAGGCAAGAGGATCAGATAATGGATAGTGAATGGATAGAAGACAGAGAATAAAGAATGGAAACAGGATAATGGGTAGAGGATAATATAAAAACAGAAACTATACATATAGATCTTGTTATACTTTTGGATTTTGAAACATGTGAATGTTTATTTTATCTATTTATTTTAAATAAATAGATAAGAAAATAGGGAAGACATCTGCAGATATATTCCTAAGGCGTTTTTGTTTCTTCCAACATGCACTTAGTTTCCCTTTATGCATTTTGAAATAATAAATAATGCAAGTAGTATGAAAGTCTGACTTCAGACATAAAATTTGAATGACGTAAAAATATCACTTAAAGGTGTTTTATTACCCCTTGTGTTTTTATATAAATTAGTATTTATTTAAGAATAAACATTAAAGTCTCAGTGACTACCCCATTCCTTATCTGTGCTTATAGAGAGATTATTTTTCTACTTTCTGATTTTGAAATATATTTTATCTTTCCACACATACATATATACATTTAACAATTATTATGAATGTAAACTTAGCTTGGAATGCTGTAACTTTTGGTGTATAAGTGTAACTTGCGTGTGCCCACTTATGTAAAAGTGTACAAGAAATGATTCCTCAAGTATGTGTGTGTATATATGCGTGCACACATCATATTCATATGATGGTCAGGCTTAGGTATATAAGCTTGATTCATATATTCTGAGCATGCTTCTATCCTTGTGTAATAGAATAAGTAAAAGAATAAAATGTTGCTTTATGGGAACACTTTACCATTGTAGCGTCTCTTAAAAATTGGATCCAAAGCAATCTTGAGAAAGAAAAACGGAGCTGGAGGAATCAGGCTCCCTGACTTCACACTATACTACAAAGCTACAGTAATCAAGACAGTATGGTACTAGCACAAAAACAGAAATATAGATCAATGGAACAGGATAGAAAGGCCAGAGATAAACCCATGCACATATGGTCACCTCATCTTTGAAAAAAGGCAAGAATATATAATGGAGAAAAGACAGCCTGTTCAATAAGTGGTGCTGGGAAAACTCCACAGCTACATGTTAAAGAATGAAATTAGAACACTCCCTAACACCATACACAAAAATAAACTCAAAATGGATTAAAGACCAGACTTCCCTGGTGGCGCAGTGGTTGACAGTCCACCTGCCAATGCAGGGGGCACGGATTCGTGCCCCGGTCCAGGAAGATACCACATGCCGCGGAGTGGCTGGGCCCGTGAGCCATGGCTGCTGAGCCTGCGCGTCCGGAACCTGTGCTCCGCAACGGGAGAGGCCACAACAGTGAGAGGCCCACATACCACCAAAAAAAAAAAAAAAAAAAAAAAAAAAGCTTTTGCACAGCAAAGGAAACCATAAACAAAAGACAACCCTCAGAATGGGAGAAAATATTTGCAAACGAAGCAACTGACAAAAGATTAATCTCCAAAATATACAAGCAGCTCATGCAGCTCAATATAAAAAAACAAACAACCCAATCCAAAATTGGGCAGAAGACTTAAAGAGACATTTCTCCAAAGAAGATATACAGATTGCTAACAAACACATGAAAGGATGCTCAACATTACTAATCATTAGAGAAATGAAAATCAAAAGTACAATGAGGTATCTCCTCACACCAGTCAGAATGGCCATCATCAAAAAAATCTACAAACAATAAATGTTGTGGAGGAAAGGGAGCCCTCTTGCACTGTTGGTGGGAATGTAAATTGATACAGCCACTATGGAGAACAGTATCAAGGTTCCTTAAAAAACTAAAAATAGAACTACTATATGACCCAGTAATCCCACTACTGACCATATACCCTGAGAAAACCATCATTCAAAAAGAGTCAGGTACCACAATGTTCATTGCAGCACTATTTACAGTAGCCAGGACATGGAAGCAACCTAAGTGTCCATCAACAGATGAATGGGTAAAGAAGATGTGGCACATATATACAATGGAATATTACTCAGCCAAAAAAAGAAACGAAACTGAGTTATTTGTAGTGAGGTGGATGGACCTAGAGTCTGTCATACAGAGTGAAGTAAGTAAGAAGGAGAAAAACAAATACTGTATGCTAACACATATATATGGACTCTAAGAAAAAAAATGGTTCTGAACAACCTAGGGGCAGGACAGGAATAAAGACGCATACATGGAGAATGGACTTGAGGACACGGGGAGAGAGAAGGATAAGCTGGGACGAAGTGGCATGGACATATATACACTACCGAATGTAAAATAGATAGCTAGTGGGAAGCAGCTGCATAGCACAGGGAGATCAGCTCCGTGCCTTGTGACCACCTACAGGGGTGGGATAGGGAGGGTGGGAGGGAGACGCAAAAGAGAGGGGGTATGGGGATATATGTATACATATAGCTGATTCACTTTGTTATATAGCAGAAACTAACACAACAATGTAAAGCAATTATACTCCAATAAAGATGTTAAAACTTTTTTTGGAAAAATTCCATTATAACTTTTACATTAAAAAATTCCTTGCTTCCTAACTTTACAACATTTTTGTGGAAAAATAAATCTCATTGATGCATTTATGCTTCAATAATTTTTTGATATGTCATAAGTCCTTTGAAACGAAACATGTTTAGATATTTAACAAAGTATTGTGTGTTGATATATATCTCCACACACATTAAAATCAAACATCTCTCTTTTTCAAGTGAGATATATTTTTAATAATATATTAAAAAACGGTGCATACAATTTTAATCTAGCAATTACTTCAACGATTCAGAACTACCTGAAGTAAATAATATGTAAGAGAAAACTGCACAATTGGGAGAAAACCTTATCAAATCCAGATTTGCTGGAATTTTAAGACTAACATTGAGATTCTTGGCTGCTCAGGACGTATCATTAGCATAGTCTCAAAATACAACCAGGAGATAAATCCAGATATAAAATCTTATTATTTTATCAAATTAATTTATAGAATGAGATTATATGACCTATGGGTAGAACAGGACAATAGTATGAATCTCTTCAGACTGCTTGATTGTATGTTTTATATTCATGGATGTAAATAAAGTGGAGACACTGCATTATAAAGAAGTGAGACATAAACAATAGAATAGTCTACTGTTTAGATCAGATTTTAACAAGCTTTGAGATATGTTGTTTAAAATACATTCTGTCTGAAGTGACAGTGCCTACGTAAAGGCAGAAGAAAATAAAACAAAACTGAGTGATATAAAAGTTGTGGCCAAAATATGGTTAAACAATTAGAACACATTTCAAATACTAGTAATGCTTTTTAAGAAGATGCTAGCAACTTTCAAAAGAACATTTAATAATTCAATTGAATTTGAAAATCTTTCAGACATTATCTTGAATTTGTAAATATTGAGTTTTATTTGTTGTTATATGGGCAGTACGAGGCAGAATTTACTATATCACATTTAAAATTACTGGTTGTCTTAAAATTACAGACAAACATAATACTTGAAATGAAACAGAATAGCCATTTTAATTGATAATATAAATTCCCTAATGATGTTCCAAATATGATAACATTGTTATACCTTATCTATATTATCATTATTTTTGATACAATAAAATTTTAGTAATATTATCATGTTTACAATTACAGATGCAGTTCAATAGATTGATTTTTAAATTTATGCTGAACTAAATAATTAATGAAAAAGAAATGTTTTAAAACTCTGAAATGCTAGAGATGGATTATAAATATTTTAAGACAAACATGTTTTAGAATGAAACTTTCATTTCACTGAAGGTACTGTTTACTTGTACCACATTAAACACTTAATACATAATTGTGAGCAGTTTTATACATCAATTCATTTGCAGAGAGAACTGCATCTTCATGTTCATTTCATCATTACTCACAATAGCCAAGACATGAAAATAACCTAAGTGTTCATCAATGAATGAATGGATAAAAAAGATACACACACACACACACACACACACACACCATTTATTATTATTCAGCCATGAAGAAAGAAGGAAATCCTGCAATTTGCAACATGGATGGATCTTGAGGGCATTATGTTAAGTGAAATAAGTCAGACAGAGAAAGACAAATACTGTATGATATCACTAAGACTACAAATATGTAGTCTTAAAAAGCCAAGCTCAGAGAAAGAAAGGGTAAAGTAGTGGTTACCAGGGACTGGGGTTTGGGGGAAATGGGAAGACAATGGTCAAAGGGTACAGATATCTAGTTATAAGAGTAACAAGTTCTAGGGATCTAGTGTACATCATGGTTAGTATAGCAAATAATACTGTATTACATACTTGAAGACTGCTAAGAGAACAGATCTTAAATGTTCTCATCACAAAGAAAGAAATGATAATTATACAACAGGATGGAGGTGTTAGCTAATGCTGTGAGGGTAATCACTTTGAAATACCATTGATCCTCAAACAACAGAGGGATTAGGGCACTGACCCCCATGCCATAAAAAATATGCTTATAATTTTACAATCGGCTCTCGCTGCCTGTGATTTTGCATCCATGGATTCAATCAGTCTTGGATTGTGTAGTACTGTAGTATGCACTTATCGAAGAAAAGCTACATATAATTGGACCTGCGCAGTTCAAACTAGTGTTGTTCAAGCGTTCACTGTATATAAATGTAGCAAATCAACATATGGTTCACAATGAGTTTTGCCAATTATAGTTCAATAAAGCTGGGGGGGAAAAAAAAACTTTCCACACACTAATTTTCTGGATTAAGCCTCTAAAGGAGTTTATCCCTACTACTTCAACTGAGTCACAACTTATCCCATAACTAAGCCATGTGAAATAGCCATTTATCATGCTTAAAAGTTCTGTGAGTCATGAATTTAGATAAGGCACAGCAGTGATAGTTTGTCTTTCATCCATGATATCTGGAGCTTCAACTACATGACATGAAAGTTATGTGCTGGGATCAGATGAATTCTTGTGCCCTCACAGGTCTGCTGGTTGATGATGGCCATAAGCTGAGAGTCTTAGGTACTCTACACATGGACTTTGCCATACAGTGTCTCCATGTTGTCTAGTCTGGGCTACTTCCTAGCATGATGACTGGGTTTCAAAGGTAGATGTCCCAAGAGAGAAAAGGATGACCAAGTGAAAATTGCATTGCCTTTGTTAAGCTAGCCTGAAATCACGCAGTTTAACTGTATTATCTTCATTGAACAGTCACAAGTCCTTCTCAGTTTCCAGGAGAGTGGAGATAGGCCCCATCTCTTAAAGGGGACTATCAATTTTCTCTCAGATGAGCCAGAAATATTGCTGTGACCTTTTTCAGAAAATATAATCTGCCACATTCTGCCCTCTAGGCACAACAATGAATTTTTTCCTACATGCACAATATTTTCACCTCTCCTCTCCAAAGTCACATCACATTAGGATATTTCAAGCATAGACTGGAGGTCGAGAATCTCAGCATATAGATTGGGACCACATATGAATAAGGCTCATTAAGTATAGTTTCTCTCCATGTGAAGACTTATGAACTAAAGGACAAGTTATCTGACCTCATATATCCAATATTTAATGGTGGATCAGATATAGAATATCCACTACAGTTCCTCTATAAATTGAAAAAAGTGTGAAATACATACGAGTTACTAGTTCATAACAGTTCTGAAATATAGCTAAATATATGTTGGCAGTTTCTTCTTTTTTTTTTTTTTTTTTTTTGCGGTACGCGGGCCTCTCACCTCTGTGGCCTCTCCAGCTGCGGAGCACAGCCTCCAGACGCGCAAGCCCAGAGGCCATGGCCCACGGGCCCAGTCGCTCTGCAGCACGCGGGATCCTCCCAGACCGGGGCACGAACCTGCGTCCCCTGCATCGGCAGGCGGACTCTCAACCACTGCGCCACCAGGGAAGCCCTGTTGGCAGTTTCTTGACCAATAAGTCCTCCTGTCTGCAAATGACTCACAGTAGCTCTTGGCTGCATCCTTTGGACTCCTGTCTATCACCTGAGTCACTTTCTTTTCTATAAGAAAGTAAGTCAGTTTTGCAACTAAGTTGTTTTCCCAGCTTGTTACTTGTCTTTTGAAGTTTCCGGGCTCAAATGCCTATTTCAGTGCACTTGAAGATTTTTCTTAATTTGGAAACATTTAAGAGACCAAGAAGGAGAAACATTTTGTTTTCAAACCTATCATTTCTTGGCTCCTTTATATCTAGCAGATCTTTAACTTATCGAATCCCTCTCATACTATCCAGTAAGTAGCAAGAAGCAGCCAGACAGCAGTTTCAACCTTCTGACTGTTCTTGTTGGTTAGATCATTAGGTTCACTTGACTCATTTTCTACTTTCCATGTTACCACAGTCAACAGTATTGTTAAACTTTTAACCACCACATGCAAGGAGCACTTTTATATAATTTCCAAGAATATTTTCTTCACTTTTATTTAAGTCCTCACTGACAGTTTCCTCCTCCAGGGTTATCATGATTCATTTAATGATCTCTTCAGGACCATGTTCTCAAAGCCCTGGACATTTTTAGTTTTTGGTTATGGCACTGTCCACTCTCACCACCAATATCTATTTCAGTTTCTCTGACTGTGTAACACATTACCATATCACCTGAAACTTAGTAGTATTAAATAACTTTTTTCGGTTTCAGTGACTCTATGAATCAGGAATTAACACAAGAAACAGCAGGAATGGCTTTTTGGCTCATGATATATGAGCTTCAGAAAGAATTGAAACCTGGGGGCTAAATTCAACTGTCATCTTATTTGCTTATATATGGTAGTAGATGCTGAGTGTAAGCTAGTCATCTCAGTTCCTCTCTAGTGGGACTCTGTATAGACTAGGTTGGCTTCCTTATAGAATGGTGACTGGGTTCCAAGAATAAGATTCCAGAAATAAAGTGCCTACCAGGTAGAAGCCATACTCCTTTTCCTGACCTAGCCTCAAAGTCACATAATGCCATTTTCATTGCATTCTACTAATCAAGGAAGTCCCAAAGTCTTGTTCTTTTTCAAATGAAAGGGAAATAAATTCCACTACTTGTTGGGGAGTGGAGATGTTTGGGACCAGAAATATATCTGTGGTTGTTCTTTGGAAGAGACAATCTGCCACGGGATGAGATAACACAGTACAACATTTAAAAACGATCTGTTATCATTTACAAATAGTTTGTGGACATAAACATTTTACTGGTATATTGCAATAAATTGAATAAAAATAGAGATATAACTGGAAATTTTATCTAAAACCATGATATGAGTTTTAGCTCTGCCAAAACAGCTTAAATTCTCAATGGATGATGTTAAATAATCTTTGTATTATGTTTTAACTCATAACTGTATAGAGTACAATAGTGCCTTTTTATACATGTGTAGTTAATAAGATGCTATTTCAAATAAAAAGGATTCTTCTGCTAAAATATTTGACAACCACTGTTATATCAGAGAAAAAGGGTTTCAAATAATTGTATGTACAAAAATAAAACTTTCAGTTTGACTCAATATATTTTGTGTTAACCACTGTCAAGAAAATGGCTTAGCAGCAATGTTAAAGGGCTAGGAAATTTAACATTCTAAGCATATGTCAAAATAGGAAAGAGAATATGTTGTTATGCTTGGAAGGTATATTTTGAAATGAAACTTTGTTATCATAATAAAATACATAAATTATTATGGCTTTAGGGATAATTATAAGGGACCAACATACAAAGAAAGACCTCAGGAAATTATCTTATGAATTTAAGGGTTCATCCTGAAGACAAATGGAATGGATGAGAAGGAGTCACAGGCATTGGTGACAGGAGACGCTCTAGAATCATAGCTTCAGAAGTCCCCAGTATTATATTATCATATCAGACATTAGAAAAATGCCAACAGTGTAGGAGCACTGTTTTCCAGAAGAACAACAGGTACAATTTCTATTCTTTGCTTCCCAACATATGGGGAAACAGTGAAAAGTTTATTGGTCATTAGAGTAAAAGTAATTCTTTGATAGCAGATAATTTTTAAAAGAACTAGGCATAAGGGGAGAATTTTAATAAATCAGACTTTAAAAATTCAGAATTTGTACTAACTCGATATTGTTAACTTGGCCTTTGCATTTAACCATTTGTAAAAAATATTTTATTGAGTAACTAAGGAACATAAATGTAATTGTTAAAATTAAGCTTCTCTATTAACTAATTCATGACTACATGAAACAATTTCTTGTTCTGTATTCTAGGCATTCATCTGGTACTTGGGATATAACTGTGAATAATACAGCAATGATCTATGCCTTGGAATGACTGGATTGGAATGAACACTCAAGTGAAACACGGAAAGAATTTTAACACCCATTACTTTGCCCATAAGTAATCACTATAGCAAATACAACAAACATATATCCATGCTTACTATTGCATAATTTGAAACATTTGACTCTTAAATAAAGTCACCTAACACATGTTAAACTCTCACAAAAACACATTCTCAATGTGATGTGAACTATTTTTTTTTACTACATCTTCTCAAGAAATTGCTTTCATATCCGACAGAAGAGCAAAGTAAAAAGATGTTTTTCTACAGTAGGGTTTATTAGCCTAGGCTTTATCCACATTTTGGACTTGATAATTCTCTGTGTGGATAGCTGCCCTGTATTGTAGGATATTTAGTGGTATCTATAGCCTCTACCCATGAATAACATCACCTCCAAATTGTGACAACCAAAAATGATTCCAGACATTGCCAAATTTCCCTGGATGGTAAAGTCACTCCCAGTTGAGAACTACTGTCTATAGTAAATAAAGGTACTTTAAAGAAAAATATGTGTTCCTTTCTGTGTTTACTGAAGTCAGACTTAGAAATTCAAGAAGACATATATTCTTCCATCAAATGCCCCATTCATTAAAGTTAACTAAGGCAGTTATATGTTTTATGAATATATAATTAACTGAGTTCATATTGCATTGTGCAGCATTAGACTGTGAGCATAATATAAGCAATATTAATCTAGATTAATATTCAGATTCATTGGAATAATTTTCTGTAGTTATAAGACAGATTGACAGAATTGAAACAAATATTTTATAATTAAATATATTATCATCAAAACCCTATAGATAACAACAACAAAAAATGAGATGATAAAATTGGTTGGCTCAAATTTTACTTCTCTGTTTAAAAATTCCATAGTGTTTAAGTAAGAGATGGGTAACCTAAGAAGAGGGAAAATGAAAGAGGAAGATCTTGAGTGCCTACTGTAAGTCAAATCCTACACTGTAATTCAGGTACATTTTATCCTCAGAACAAATCATCTTTCAGTTGGATTATTTTTGGTGAATTTCATTTTATTTTTTATACAGCAGGTTCTTATTAGTTATCTATTTTATACATATCCCAATCTCCCAATTCATCCCACACCATCACCCCCCACACACACACACTTTCCCCCCTTGGTGTCCATATGTTTGTTCTCTACATCTATGTCTCTATTTCTGCCTTGCAAACTGGTTCACCTGTACCATTTTTCTAGATTCCACATATATGCATTAATATACGATACTTGTTTTTCTCTTTCTGACTTACTTCACTCTGTATGACAGTCTCTAGGTCAATCCATGTCTCCACAAATGACCCAATTTCATTCTTTTTTATGACTAATATTCCACTGTATATATGTACCACATCTTCTTTATCCATTCATTTGTCAATGGGCATTTAGGTTGCTTACACGACCTGGCTAGTGCTGCAGTGAATATTGGGGTGCATGTGTCTTTTTGAATTATGGTTTTCTCTGGGTATATGTCCAGTAGTGGGATTGCTGGGTCATATGGTAATCCTATTTTTAGTTTTTTAAGGAACCTCCATACTGTTCTCCATAGTGGCTGTATCAATTTACATTCCCACCAACGGTGCAGGAGGGTTCCCTTTTCTCCACATCCTCTCCAGCATTTGCTGTTTGTAGATTTTCTGATGATTTCAGTTAGATTTTTATATATACATTATAAAATAAAGAAAATGAGGGTTGTGGATTTTCAGTAACTTTTTCATGAGCACATATAAGAAACTGGCAATTTATTATTTAAATCCCAATCTCTGTTGCCCTTCCACCATACTACAGTGTTTCCTTTCTTTCTAACTAAAGAAAGTGGGAAAATAACCAAATGCAACTATTCTGGGACCCAAGAGGGTCAGATACAGAAGATGTGGCATAGTCTACGGTTTGTCCCCATTGTTCATTTTCCCCTTCTTTACTACTAGAATTCTTTGACTTTTAACCAGGCATATGGCTTCCCCACAAAAGACTATACTTCTCATATTTTATTGGAGCCAGGTGTTATCACATAACTCAGTTCAGAGCCAAAGGCATTTGTGAAAGTGATATGGGCAAATTTAAAGTACACTCTGAAAGACAAAGTTGTTTATTTTATTATTCCTTTGTTGGCTTGAAATGACTGGAAGAATCTTGGAAGCCATGACTTAAGGACAGTATTATTTCCCATTAGCCATGCGCTGCCTATGTTTGTAGACTGCTAATGTGAGAGTGAAATATATAATTTACTGTACATTGAGTTTTTTTATTACAGCAGCTTAGCCAGTTTTAACTTGAATAAATAGAGGGGGGCATTTATAAAGAAGAAATGTAATGCAGAGGTTTTATGAACAAACATTAAATACAAAGTTTAATTCATTAATCCCAACATTAGCAGATCTGCATATTATATCTATTTTTCTCATGGCACACCCTTATTATTTTGAATTTCATTCCTATTTCAAAAATAAATGGCAATATATACCTTACTTTACATAATTCAAAAATAGTATGAAAGACTTTCACTAGTCTCTATGATGGAGTACTTGGTACCAGACTTATCTTTTCTCTTAACACACCTACAAAACTTGGAAAAATAGATGAGAAAATACTTTTCAAGCACTGAACAACATAGTGCAGGACTGTGGTCATTGAGGTAAGTCAACAAATAATTCTACAATTGCCTTTTCTTTCTTCTTGGGATGAATCTTCCTATAAAACAGGGAGGCAGAAACTAAGCAAAGAGTGGGTCTTCAGAGAGGAGAGAGGAGAGAGAAACACAGAGAGAGACACACACACACAGAGGGAGAGAGACAGAGATGGATCAGAATTGCAAGCTACTTAAAAGGCTAATATGTGTGGACCAAGTTACCTAAGAAGTGAGACCTGGGCATAAGGCTTCCCCAAAAGTCTGTTTGGTTGTCCACTGTATACCTTGGCACATGCAAAGGCCAAGATGTCAGAAAGGGCTTCATAGAATCTGTGAGGGTAAGAGATGAACAGTGACAAAGTCTTGCAGTGATGGAATATGTTAAATTCAATCCCAGAGTTGAGAGCCTCACTGAGTACCTTATGCATTCAACTGAAACTACATATAGACAATGGATTAGAGTTAAGAACAATGCTCTAGAATAAAGTGTATCCTCTAGGTCTAAATTAAAAACTGAAATAGACTTGTCAAGCAAAGAATAAAAGTACGTCTAAAGGGCCAGAGGTAGCTAATTTAACTGACTGTCAGAAAAGATAATCAGTACTGTTTAAACGAAAAAAATATAATCCACACTTCCTATGCTTATTCCTAGTATATATCAATATAAGATATGAAAAGAAAAAAAGGGAAGTGGAAAAGAATGACCCACAGTCAAGAAAGAAGGAGGCAACAGAAACTGATCCCAAGAGGAACCAGATACTCTAACAAACAGGATTCTATAGTAGTCTTTGTAAATATTTCTCAAAGATATTAAAGACAATATGATCATCATGTATGAAAAAAGAATATCTGCAAAGACCAAATGGAACTTTCAAAAGAAAACTAACATCTCAGAAATGAAAAATGTACTGGGTGGGCTTAATGACTTTATAGATAGTATAAAAATTGTATGTTAATTGAAGATATAAATTATTCAAGCAAAAATTCAAATAAACAAAAACTACTTTAAAAGAAGTGAAAGAACATTAATATCATGTTAGACCAATTTAATATGGTCTAACATGCACACACTTGGAGTTTAAGACTGAAAAGAGAGAGAAAGATTATAAAGTACTTGAAAAAATGATTAATTTATTATCAAGTTTTAAGAAAAAGCATAAACTCAAAGATTTTAAGAAGATCAGAGAATCAGAAGCAAAATAATACAAAGAAAACCACACTATGCATTCCATAGTTGAAATGCTGAAAATAAAAAATAAAGAGCACCATGAAAATATACAAACAGGACAAAAAAAATATGTCTAGTCTGATTTCTCATCAGAAACAATGGAGGATAGAATACAATGGAACAACATCACTGAAGTGCTAAAAAATAAAATAATAATAATTAATGATGATGTTATCCTATAATACTTAAAAATGTAAAACAATAATTGAAAGGAAGTAAAATAAAAATATTTGCAAATTAAAAGTGAGAAAATTTGTAGATAGCAGACTTACAAGTCAAAAATTGTTTAAGTGGGTTAAACTAATCTGTGGTATAAAAAAGTTATCTTTGAGGAAGAGAGTGCAGTCAATAACTGGGAAGACCTACAGAGGGCTTCTGAGGTGCTATTAATATTCTACTTCTTAATCTGGGTGATGTTCACTTTCTGATGATTCACTGAGACATTTATAATGTTTGCAATTTTTTGTATGTATATTATATGCCAATCTAAAAGTTATTTCTATAAATTGTTTAAGGAAGTTATTTAAGCTGAAAGACAATGATGTCAGATGAATATTAGATCTATAGTCTCAAGAGGAGAACACCAGATATAGTAAATATTGGGTAAATATAAAATCTAATGCATTTTTTATTTTTATCTCTTAACATCTTAAAATATATGATAGGTAAAAAGAAAAATTTAACCATATATTGTGGGTTTTTAATCTAGGTAGATTCAATATGTGTATAATAACAGCACAAAGTTCAGGGGGATGAAACCATATTATTGCAAGGTTCTTACATTCTAAGTGATATAATAAAACATTGAATGGAAGTAGAATATGATGGTTAAGGATGTGTATTGTAATTCTTAAAGTGACTAAAAAAGGAATGCAAAAGCAGTATAGCAGAAATGGCAATATAAGAATTAAAATGGGAGTAGAAAAAAATTAATCCCCCAAAGGCTGGAAATAAGGAACAGGAGGTAAAACCAAACAAACAAAAAGAAAGCATTTAGCAAAATGATTGATATACTCAATGTCAGTAATTGCATTAAATGTAAATGAAACAAATCAGTTAAAATACAGTAATTCTCTGACTCAATAAAATAAAAAACCAAACCCTAATAACTGTCTCCTAGTAGCATACTTTAAATAAAGAAACACATACAAGTGTAAAGTAAGGGAATGGAAATAGAAATACCAGGTGATCATTAAAAATAAGAGTGTACTGTATAGCACAGGGAACTCTACTCAATATTCTGTAACAACCTATATGGGAAAGGAATCTGAAAAAGAATGAATATATGTATATGTATAACTGAATCACTTTGCTGTATACCTGAAACTAACACAACATTGTAAATGAACTATACACCAATATAAAATAAAAATTAAACTAAAAAAACATAAAAAAAGAGTTCCTGAATGACTATATTAAGAACAGGCAAAATACCTTTGAGGACAAGGAGTATATCAGAGTTAAAGATTAGTATTTTATAATTATAGAAAGGTAATTCATCAGAGAGACATAGCAGTTGTAAATACATATGTACCTAATAACAGAGTTAAAAATATATTAAGCAAAAATTAACAGAAATAATGGGTGAAGTAGAAAATTCAATAATCTTGTTTGGAACCTTCTAATATTATTCTCTCATCAGATGACAGACAAACCAGAAAATAACTTGTAAGAATGTGGAAAATCTGAACAACACTATCAAATATCAAGATTATGTTACTATAGAATTCCATAATCTTACTTTTCTTTCAAATGAACATAGACTCTTCATCAGGTTAGTACATTAGTTTACCCATACAATAAGTCTCAACAAGTATCAAATAATTGAAATCATACAGAATATTACTCTAATGTTTGACAAATTTTGGCACCAAAATAAATACTGATAGTAAGAGATATAATAGCCGAAAAAATAAAATAAAGATCCATAAATTCTATACCAAATGTATGAAGGAGATGGAGGGGAAGCTCCTTATTACACTATTATGCCAATTTGTATTACATTGAAGATAGAAAATTATCAGTGGATACTAAAACTAGTGTAAGAGACTTTCATGAAGAACAGGATATTAAGACCGTGGAGTCTCAAACTATATCCCCCCATGTTACCTACTAATTATAAGGAGAGAAAAAAATAAGTTTATGTGAAAAGTCCTAGCATATACTACTTTATGCAAAATGATCATTTAATGCTACCAATATTGGGATAATCTCACCAATGCGTACTTACTTACATGATGCACTAAGAAATTTTGTAACATTCCTGCCAAAAATGTAACACCTCAAATCTAACCATGAAGAAACATCAGACAAAGCCAAACTGAAGGACAATTCCACAAAAAAACTGGTTATAGTCTTTGTAAGACTCATGGAACATAGTCTTTAAAATACATGAAAGAAAAACGTTCCAAATTAAAGGAGAAAAAAGACAAATAATCACTAAACATAATATTTTGTCCTAGAGTGAATTTGGGGCAAGAATTTTAAAAATGTAAAAATGTTTTTGTCACAGTTGATAATTGATAGCTCATCTGAATTAGTATTAATAGATACCAGAAATCTATAAATGTTACATTTTAATATTTTAACATGGTTATATATGAAAATCTGCTTGTGAAATGTGCATGAGGTTTTTAGTGGCTAAGAAAAATAATATTTTTAATGCTCAAGTAGTTCATAATTGATTTCTGTATGTTAAAATTATAACAAAATAAAGTGTTACAAAATAGTATAGGGATCATGAAATATGTTACTGAATTACTTTCAGCCCTTAAGTTAAAGATTTATACTTATATATCCAGAACATACTTGATCTTAGTGAAGTCTACAAACAAATGAAAATACATTAACATTCATTTCTACTGACTTAAAGTGTTAACAATTTATTTTTTTTGGTATTTTTTGAATCAGGTCAAGTTATATGTGTCAATCTTTCTCTTATTTGAATCTCTATGTTAACAATCCAGAAACAGTATGTTTTTAAAGCCAGAAGAATCTAATCTATCATATTTAAAGTTTTTCATTTAATTGCTTAGAGCACTTAAAATTAATTAATTTCATTTTTAATTCAGTGGTATAGGTCTTCTATTTTTAGATTCTTCTATATTTTTCCCCTATGTTTTTCTAGCTGTCTGGCTTTGGATTGCTCCTTGTCCTCTCACTGTGTCAGTTTCATCGGTACAGTAATAGTTTCAGTATTATATGTATATTGTGATTAGCCAGAACATAATCAAGCACATAATAAGTCATTGCCAATTGTTATTAAACTGAGGCAGTATATTTAGTTTCCCAGAGACTAAAGCCATACTGCCTAAGTTCAAGGCCAGCTTTGTTACTTCTTACTGAGTAACTTAACTTTTCTTTCCAGTAGTTTCCCTACCTGTAAAATGCAAATAGTAATAATATCAACTTCCTGGGGTTACTATGTAAATAAAATCAATTAATGTTTATAAAATACTTAGAGCATTACATGGAAAATAGTATGCAGTTCTTGCATTAAATAATGATAATAATTATTATCATTATTATTATCCTTATTATTATTATTAATCTATCACAGTCTAATATATATTACTTTTGTATTTCTTTCCTTACCTTTGGCTAGCTCAGCTAGCTGTATGAAGTACCTCATCAGAACCCATATTACTTTAGAGTAATCTATCTAAGTGTAGTCCTTTTAAATTCACATAAAACACAAGTAAAGTCCCTTGATGCTATAGAAATCTGTATTGCTATGGTTTCACAACCCAAGAAAAAGAACGACTTCATTTGATCTCTTTACTAGAGACAGTTTCTTACTTTAAACAACTCTTTACAACTGCTAATACATTAATTTGCTGAAAAGCTCCTGTACTGAATTTATATTGGGTGTAAATTTCACCCAATGTATTTACTTTCATTTCAATAACCGTCTCAATAATAAAGCAGCATTATTTTAATGTCTATGAAGGATATACAAACGAAGTCTGAAAGAAAATTGACAAATTTAATATGTACTATTGTAGACAGCTTTCAGAGATGGCCCTCAGTGATCCCCATTTCTTGACATTCACCAACTTGGGTAATCCCCTCTCCTTGAGAGTTACTTCTAACCAATAGACTACCAGTGTGGTTATAAGCCATAACTTCTATGATTAGGTTAAGAAAGACCACGAGTTTTATCTCCTGATGACAGACTCACTTTATTGCCTTCTTGGCTTGCATACTTTAATGATAAGTTGCCATGTTGGAGAGGCCCACCTGGCAGAGAACTGAGGACAGAATCAGTCCAACAAACATCTAGAAACTGATTTCTGCTAAAAATCCTGTCCAGTTAAGCACTGAAATGACTTTGGCCCAGCGGACACTTTGCAGACTATGAGATACCCTGAAGTAGAGAACCCAGTTGTCCAGAAATACAAAATTACACATGCATGTTAAGACACTAAATTTGGGGGCAAGTCATTATGCAGAAGTAGAAAATGACTAGTGTTTTAACCATAAAGCAACTAAAGAGCCATGTTAGGCTGCATTTGACTATTTTAGGATAAAATATCTTTCAAAGATTAATTAATATGTATGTTTGTTTTTGCTAGGAGAAATGATTTCTCAAAAAGAGATCTCCTTAATACAACACAGCAACTCCTAGGTAATTTTAAATCAGTTTGACTTCTATGTTATTAGATAATCTCCTCTCAGAGAGTCCAAAGTAAAAGAACAAAAATTTAGTTTTATACTGACATTTTTATACTCCATATAAGCAAAATCTTAGCTGAAGGACTCAATTAGTTTTTAATCGTAATCTGTATTTTTCAAGACTATAAATAGAGTTTTCTAAATGTATAAGCTAACACCTAAAATAAGTAACTTGGTCTTTCTAAAGAATTAAAAGCCCTTTGAAGCTGGATCAGTTTTGAACCTGAAACTGCCTTTGGAAGTTGCTGGACCACTGAGTACTAGTGTATTTGTACTTTTTGGGCAATCAAAATTATAGTGTATTACTAGATAAATCCTGGTTATATAACTATATAACATTGCTTTTAATGTCATTTCACATTAACCAGATCTATACTGAGTATTAACAAAATTATTCCAAAAAGTGAAGTATGAAAATGTAGAGCCCACATTGGGTATATATTATTCCTAATTTCCTAAATTGTTCTTACACATTTTTCACTCTTGTTTCCCTTATATTGCTGCCATTGAGAAGGGCAATTCATTTTGTAAAGTTTGTTTTGTTTACCTCTTAATGAATTGCTTTCATGCCTACTATATTTCCTGCAAGTCATCCCAACTAAGTCAACCACACAGCTAAACATATTTAATTCATGTATTATTTTAGAAGAACATTTCTTCCTTGATGCTGAAATACTTATTTTAATGTAAAGATAAAATTTCCCTAATTATTTGTAAATGGGACTTTAAGTTATATTTACAGGTTAAATTAAATGTCTTTGATGCTGTATTTCAATGTGAGTTTCAGAGAGAAACTATATTTTGAATTTCTCCTTTAAAGATCTTAACATGAGAAGCTGAGTTATAAGTACATATAAACTATAAAGAAATTGAGAATATCATTTTATATTTTAATATGCATTCTGACATTTAACTTTGAGCCGAATCTTTGCTCAGTTATAACATAAAATTATTGTATGCAAGTGTGTGTGTGCATGTTTAATGAGCTAAGTTAGTTCTTTTATTAGTTCTCTGGTGTAAATAAATAATCAGTAAACACTTGGAGGAGTCATTGTTCTAATGTGAGATAGCAAGTGAGTTCTTAATTGAATACATGACTGTCTTAATTATTACTCCATATAACCCTTTTTCTTAGTTTGCTCAGCCTACCATAAAAAAATACCATAGATTTGTGGCTTAAACAACAGAAATCTCACAGTTCTGAAGGCTAGAAGTCAGATATCAGGTGCCATCACAGTGTACTTTAATCCCCAAATCTCATGTATTAGTAAATGCTACTTGGGAAACACTTAAAATGGTTATTCTTGATCTAGATTTAGGTAGGCAGCATACAACCCTTAATGTTTCTCTGAGCTCTTCAGTATGATTCAATGCATTTCATTTTAATGACCTCTTCAAGTATATTCTAAGAATAGAAAGTTGCTACTGACACTTTTCTAGGTAAATGGAGGTATAACAAAGACTGTTCTGCCCTAACTTAAGATGGCTTCTCTACAAGAATGTGATTAAGGGAGAAATTGATTATGGAATACAAGGATAATAATAAAATTTTCAACAGCAAAAAAGAGCTGCCCTGCTCTTCATTCCAGGAAAATTGTGTTTGAAAGTACTACCTTCATGTAATGCAATATTTTAGAACCAATTAATGTGGATTTTTTAATTGAAGTATAGTACTGTGGTAGACAGCATGTAAATACTTAAATTACTGATTTTAATAGTAGTTAATTTAACAGTACTAAATATAGATGTGAAATTACTTTTGTGAAATTATTTAATATATGTTTTTAATAAAAATTGTATTCTTATAAGTTTTCAACTAATATTATAGTAAGGAAATATATTGCTAACTCTGTTACTGTGCCATGTATTATCATACATCTGAAAATTTCTAAGATTAATAAGTAGAATATTTATCTTTTGCTGTACGTGTACATGTATGTATATGTCTATTAATTTGTTTTTGTTATAATAAAAATTAAAATAAACAAAAAAGAATATGCTTCCATTAAAAAATATAAAGGTTATACGAGAGTTAGACTAATTTTCTAATTAGAAATATCTCCAGAGCATATGTAGTTTTAAATTATTTATATGTATTTGTTTATATATGTTTATATATATTTATATATGTATATGTATACTATATTATATTGTTTGATATAGATCAAATACTACTTTCACAAAATTAATACTTCATATTTTATTTTCATAAAAAGTGCTGAATCATAGGCATTAAACAATCTTTATGAAAACTTTCATTATTCTGGGTGTCACTAGTCCAGTTTTCAACACAGTTGCAATTTTTCCCGTTTTGGTATGCTCAGTGTTAAATAAAAGGTATTGAATACAATATATCCTTTTATACATGAAAGGTGGATGTTGAATAATGTTAGTAGACACCAACAAGATTGTTAATGATATTGCAAAATGATATTGTTATCATTGCAAAATGATATTGTTAATTATCGCAAATTGCAGACAGAAGGAAAAGAAAGGAACTAATTGTATGTAGCATGACGTGTACCAATGAAAAATAAAAATCCAGTTAAAATATTTTCTGTTAGAGTTTAATATGTATTGGTTATTGTTTTACAAGGGAATCTAACCACTAAAATAAATTATTTATTAAAAAAAAAGTATTCTTCATATGGAGGCACTGCAACTAATACTTTCGAGAGAGTATTACTATCTATCCAGTCTATAATGGATTTTTGCCTTTAAGGTTTCAAAGAATTAATACCATCCTTCAATTAAAGAGCAGGGAGAGTTTCAGCATCATCAACTTTATCAGAGTATAGTCTGACATTAAATTATTTTTCTTGTTCTTTTGTTGTTATTTGTTTTATTACTGAGCTGCAGGGTCACAATATTTTCTTCTGAATCAGAGTACAGCTCCATTTATAGTGAATGAGCAATCAATAACAACTCTTTGAACTGGTACAAACTCAAACAGTTTCACATCTTGTATTTTTTTCTGAATGTATACACTTTAAAAAATCTTTATTTAAATTAGATGAAATCACCCTTTAAAAAATAAAGAAAAATTATTAAAGCCATTCTCACGCTGGTTCCAAATTCCAATACAGAATTCCACTTTTAGATGTTAGCCCTCTCATGTTCTACACCCCTGTACTTTGTGGAAGTAGTTTGCAAACTGTGCTCTGGCTGTTCCAAAGACCTAGCTCCCCCAGTGTTCCTCCTGGTAGAAAGAGCGTAAGGGAGGGACCAACGAGATGACATTGGATCACACCATCTTTTTGAATGTGAGCCGCTCTGTTTTCATCTGTGTTAAACATTAGATTACTAAGTAACTTTTCTTTAAATAAAGCAGTCTCTGATTAAAATATTTTAAAAGAGTTGGAAAATAACTCCATTCTGACATATTTTTAAACTTATACGAAAAGTGGCTTTTGTCTTATTGTACAATTACTTGATAGTTTCAAGAATTCTCTTAAAATCACAGAAAGTACAATGTCTTAGATGTTGGGAAATTAGGTTTTGGCCTATAGTTTTATGGTATCACACACACACACACCAGCTGAGAAAAGAAGTCCGATCATAGAGACACAGTATGAATCTTCCCTGAGAAGGTCAAGGAATCTTTTAACTTCCTTTACAATTTCATTCCCTCAGAGAGCTTATAACTGATACTATCTCCCTTACATAAAAAACTATATTAATATAAACACTGTCTTTTTAATATAAATTCAAACATCTCTGCTACATAGCTTAATTTTTCTACAATCTTATTCTTAGAATATTATCTGGGTAATTTTTCTGATTGCCCACTTACTTTATTTGCACAGGCTCTTCGACATACTTTTATGACTAAATAATTTGTGACATGAGGAAAAAAGAAAAGGAAAATAAAACTGATTAAGCACTAGGGTGAACTACATATATCTATTTCATCAAATCCATCAATTGAAAGACACATTATTCTTTTATGTACCCCTAAGAAAGAAAAATAAATACCACCAATTAAACTATGACATGCTATCTATGTAGGACTGATTCCAATTTTATAAATGTCATAATGTTAAACATATGTACTTAGAAGAAATGAAATGCAGAAATCATTCATTTGATTTTTTTTATAAAAACATCACATAGGATGGATTATTAGCCCTGTTTCTAAGATGAAGAAAATTAGTATCAAACTATAAGTAACAAATACAAGAGTACAAAATAATATATAGCATAGTCAGAATTCAGAATCAAAGTTGTCTGTACAGACCATCTTCTCCCTAGAGATTTCTACTCCTTATGCATTCACTGTTGATGTTCCACTGCAGTTTGACTTCTGGAAATGCCTCTCTTGACTCCTATTTAATAGTCTCATATGCTATAATCTATGAAGAGACCATGTGTAACCAAGGTGTAATCAATGGCATAACCAAACAATAGATTTCAATATATCCTTAAGTCTTGATCACTAAGAAAAAAATATTGCTTCTCTACTCTAAAATCTCAATAAGTGTTTTTGAAAAGTTCCATTTTATGATATTTATGCCAAATATAGTGACTTGTACTTAATAGGCTTACGATGCTTTGACCATTTGGACAAACTGTCAAAGGAACTATGCGGCTGAACAACCAAAGCTTTTTTAACCAATAAACCACATAACCCACATGTAATGGGTGTGAATTAGTTATTTTTTCCTTTTGCAATAAGAAATAAATTAAACATGGAATCCCTTTTATGAATTTTAACATTAAGCCACAATAAAATATAATTAATACCTTATATACTTAAATACATAATAATGTGTGCAAATAATTATCAAATGCTTATTGTGAACCAAGAACTAAGGTATGTAACCTAAGGATTCAACAAATAACACCTTAGAACAGTTAAAACTGGAATGCAGGATTTATACCAGTCCCACACCAGAGGCTTTTAACCCATCTACATGTTTTCCTTCCAAGGAAGAAAGAGAAATGGGTTGGAACTCTAGAGACCACCATTAAAGTTTAGGTTACAAAGTAAGTGAGTCCTGGAGCCTAAACAAATCACTTTGCTTGACTCAAAGTGACTTTGTAAAATATTTGCCTTTCCCAGTTTATTCCAAGTTCTCCTATGCCTTAACATGGGTTTTCCTTTCTTTTGTCCAGTTTAACCCAGTTGGCTTAACTCACCCTACTGACTCTGCATGAACATGCTTCTTTCAGCTCCCAACTCTCCAAATCCCATTCTTCATATAGAGGGTGCTCTTTCTTCTCTGCTTCCAGAGCACCCTGTGCATGCATCTACTGGTGCATTTAATTCACAATACTCCTCAAAGTCTCTGAACTTGTTTAAAGCAGAAATGGTATCTCATTCTCCATGTGTAAACAGAGGGCCTAGCTCACATGATGCATTTAGTAAATAAATATTAGATGAAAGAAGGAAGAAATAAGTGAGTGGACATCAATTTACTCCTTTTATTATAAGGAACTGGGTCTAGCTGAAAGCTAAGACTCTCCCTAGCTCTGAAAACCAGTCACTTCTGTCTCTATTGACATACTAGAGCACTTAATAAACAACATTAATCTTTTCAACCTCAATCTTCATTACACATTTTTGTTGCTTTCTTACTTGCCAAAACTAGAAACTACGGCAGTGATGATTATTGAAACTTAGTACATGCTCCTTTCCATTTGCCAGCTTCTGTTGCAAATAATTAGGTTCTGTGACTAATATCTTGCCAAGAGAATGTTGGAAAAAACATTATATTACCTCTAGGCCTGGCATCCCAAAGATCCTGAAGAGTCTAATGTGTTTCTTCGGCTCTTCAGTCACCCTGATGGAGGGTATCCTCCAGGATATGCCGTGGAGCCCCTAGGGGACAATGGAACAAACAAATGAAAGACCTCTAGGTTGGTGAGTCATTATGTACATGACAGTGACCCAGAGAAGTCACATGACCTGTGTCAGCTATTTAAGACTATGTATGCATAAGCCACTGAATTTTTTTTAATGGAAATGAACTTTAATACAGAAGAAAAAAAAATCTTCAATTCCAAGAAGACTAATTTTATTTATTTTTGTTTTAGCCTGAAAATAACTAAGAATCTAGAATAAATTAACAGAATCATCATCTGAGTTTTCTTATCAGACTTTCTGAGTCTGAGTTATAAATTTGTTTAGTCTTTCATACATGGAGCCACTAATAATGGGAGAGTAGAAACAGTCAATAAAGTTTCAAACTGACAATAAATCCTTTAATAATCAATCAATGCCCAAATATACGGTAGCCATTTTGTAGACATATCAAATAAGCAAAAACTTTAGAATTTAGGATGTTTATCTCTTGGTGAGTGGTATATAAGTGTATATCCAAATGTGTTTCTTCTCTCCCTGCTGCTTCAGTTTTGCTTTGTTAAGAATAGGTGATGTAAAACCAAGAATACAGAATATGTGGGAAGGATATAACACTATAAGAACTTCATTTATGATAATTTATTACCTCCAAGATCAAATATTCTACAAAGCTTGAAATACTTTATCATCTTGTAGCGTAACGTTTAACCTTGTGAAATCTAATAAGAGATATCTTATACATAGAGAAAAATATATGGTTGATTATTATAATTCCTCAAAAGTCTAAAACCAGGGTTACTTTCGGTCAATTATTTTTTAAATCGTTCGCTAAAGTACGTAATGTTGACTCTCAAGTATTTAAAATATTACACTGAATAGCTTTACAGGAATGTTTCTTTCAAATGGAACTTATGACAAAGAAGTTATCCCATATTATAATCTCAATAAGTAATGATATTAAAATCTAATTTCTGGTCTTAAACTTTTTTATTCCCTTTTCTGCCTTCTTACATTTCAGAGGCCTCTTGATTGTCCATTAGAATGTATACAGATGGTCCTCAAGTTAGTGATTTGATTTATGAAGTTTTAACTTTGTGACGGTGTGAAAGTGATATTTATTCAGTAGAAACTGTGCTTCAAATGTTAAATGTTGATCTCTTCCCAGGCTAGCAATACACAGTACAATACTCTCTCCCTATGATGCTGGACAGCAGCAGTGAGCTTCAGCTCTCAGTCAGCCACACGATGACAAGCATAAACAACAGATATACTCACAGTCATTCTGTACCAATACACCTATTCTGCTTTTCATTTTCAGTATAGTATTCAATATATTACATGAGATATTCAACATTTTATTACAAAATTGGTTTTGCGTTAAGATGATTTTCCCCAGCTGTAGGGTATTCTAAGTGTTCTGAGCATGTTCAATGTAGGCTAGGCTAAGCCATGATGTTCGGTAGTTTAGGTGTATTAAATGCATTTTCAACTGATTTTCAGCTTACAATGGATTTATTGGGACTTAATCCCATTTTAAGTTGAGGAAGATTATGTAGGGACAGAGAGAAGAAAGACAAGAAAGAGAGAGGAAGGGAGAGAAGGAGGGAAGGAAAAGAAAGAGTAAAGAGAAAGAGAGAGAGAAACAAGAGTGGGAGGGAGGGAGAGAAAGGGGGTGAGAGGAAGGAAGGTAGGAAAGAAGAATGGAGGAAGGGAGAGAAAATCTATTATTTTTGTGATGCATGTATGGAAAAGATCTGGAAACTCAAGTTTTCCATTCAGAAAAAGAATGAGAGAGAAAAACCCATAGGTTTCATGAGTCGTTAAATTTGAAAATATGCCAAATCTTGGGAAAAAAATTCAGAATGACAGAGAGTTAGGCATATGTTGTATGATGAGACATTTTTGGTCAGCCCTAGAGATCACCGTCTGAGTACAAACTGATTCAGTTACACATTTAAAACATTAGATTCAGAAAATGGATAATAAATGAGACAGTTCAAAGAGAAAAAAAAACTTTATTACTTTAGGGAAAAAGGGAAAAACCTGAAACTACACTATTTTACTTTATGTTTATTTCTTTTATTTAAAAAATTGCAACCACGGGCTTCCCTGGTGGCGCAGTGGTTGAGAATCTGCCTGCTAATGCAGGGGACACGGGTTCAAGCCCTGGTCTGGGAAAATCCCACATGCTGCAGAGCAACTAGGCCCGTGAGCCACAACTACTGAGCCTGCGCGTCTGGAGCCTGTGGTCCGCAACAAAAGAGGCCACGACAGTGAGAGGCCCGCGCACCGCGATGAAGAGTGCCCCCACTTGCCACGACTACAGAAAGCTCTCGCACAGAAACGAAGACCCAACACATCAAAAATAAATAAAATAAATTAATAAACTCCTACCCCCAACATCTTCTTTAAAAAAAAAACTGCAACCGCTAATTTTATTGTTCAGAAATCTTTGGAAACTAGGAAAAAGTACATTAATAATCTTTGAAAACAATTACCAGTGGTGTAAACAGCCTGTCTCAAAGGAGACATTTAGACAATTCCCTAATATTAAGACATTTTTTCCAGTATATAATACACAAAACTGTCTGTGCTCTAATAAGAAAGCACCTCCCCCAAATTTTCTAAATCACTTTTAATGGCATTCATTTATACTTTAGAAAAATCTGATTACATGAATCAGCACAAATCTGCTAATTAGTGATAGAATTTTGACTAAAACATAATTCTGAATCCCAATCTCAACACCATCATGGCTCTTCACTGCTCTGATATTTAGGATATATATCTTTGTCTTAATCTCAGCTTGTTTACTATTAAACAAAAAGGATCAACCTTTTAAATTTTGTGACATATTGGGAGGGGGAGTGGGAAGGGTTGAGTTGAGAGTTTGGGACTAGCAGATGCAAACTATTATGTATAGAATGGATAAACAACAAGGTCTTACTGTATAGTACAGGGAACTATATTCAATATCCTGTAATCAACCATAATGGAAAAGAAAACCAGAAACTATCACAATATTGTAAATCAAATATATGTCAATAAAAAATAAAATAAAAACAATTATAAACAAATGAATGTATAAATAAATGAATAAGTAAATAATTAAATTTCCCGACATCTTAAAACCATTTTGTTACATCCTTTCATGTAATGAATTGTGTCCCCCCTCCACATTGATGTGTTGAGTGAAATCCTAACCCCCAATACCTCCGAATGTAATTATATGTAGAAATAAGGTCTTTAAAGAGGTGATTAAGTTCAAACGAAGTTTTTGTTCATTTTAGGGTGGACTCCAATCCAATATGACTGGTATCTTTATAAAAAGAGGCAGTTTGGACGCACACACACAGACACCAGTAACATGTGCACTCAGAGAGATAACCATCTGCAAGCCAAAGAGAGAGGCCTCGGAAGAAACCAACTCTGCCAACTCTTTAATCTTGGACTTACAGCCTCTAGAACTGTAACAAAACAAATCTTTTCTGTTTAAGCCACCAAGTCTATTGTATTTTGTCATGGCAGCCTGAGCAGACTAATAAAGATCCTAAGTTTTCTTTCCTAATATTTATTAAATATTGTAAAGAAAAAGTATACAGCTTTATCTCACTTTCCTGGAAGGACTGATGTAAACATTTATGAGATAATGATTGTAAAATTTAGGGATTCATAAAGATTCAAGTAATAGTATTAGTTACGCACACTTATTTTTTAAATGTTCAAAATTTTATGGATCTATTATATAGTTTTCAAATTAAGAGAGCATAGTAGATTAGAACATTGTTCAAAGATATTCACTGCCCTCCTTAGCTTCATAAAAGTGTAGTTCCCTGCCCCCTTATAATGGGCTTGTCAACATGCTTGCTTTAGCCAGTGGGATATTAACAAATGTGATACAAACAGAAGTTTGAGATGTGTTTGTGCAGTGAGGCACTTGTGACTGTTTGGCCCCTTTCATCTTGGGCCACAGAATATATTCACATTGAGCAGACCTAAGACCAACTTACAGTGAAGAGCCATGGCCAGTTGACCCCCAGCATAAAGCAGGGCTGCCCAGATGAATCCAAGCAAGATGAGCTGACACACAGGTGAACAGCAGATGTGTGGGAGAGAATAAATGACAGCTGTTTTAAGTCACTCAATTTTGAGAAGTTATGTTGTGCAGCATTATTGAGGCCACAGTTGATAACAGACAGCAGGGTTACAATCAATAAAATAAAGAAGATTGATTACAATGTAGGTAGAACTTTTCAGTAATTTCCAACAGAATATTTAGGAAATTAGTATTCTTGTTGAAAATTTAAAGTATTGTCATATATTTTCAATACCAGAAATGACAGAAGCTAATGCTAAAATCTACTATTTCTTGAGTACTTACGTTCTGTGCACAGTGATAACCTCTGATCATCTGAGTTTCATCTCAACGGAAACTCCAAGGTTAAATATAATGATTATCCCATTTTACAGATATTTGGTGATTTTCACAGGATTAAAAAGTTAATATGTTGTGGAGCTGGAATTTAAACTAAGGCAATCTGGCTCCTATGTCTGGGTTCTTAATTTTAAAGCACATTCAAATATCACAGATTATATATATTTTTTTAATTAATTTATTTATTTATATTTGGCTGTGTTGGGTTTTCGTTTCTGTGCGAGGGCTTTCTCCAGTTGTGGCAAGCGGGGGCCACTCTTCATCGCGGTGCACGGGCCTCTCACTGTCGCAGCCTCTCTTGTTGCAGAGCACAGGCTCCAGACGCACAGGCTCAGTAGCTGGGGCTCACGGGCCCAGTTGCTCAGCGGCATGTGGGATCTTCCCAGACCAGGGCTCAAACCCGTGTCCCCTGCATTGGCAGGCAGATTCTCAACCACTGCGTCACCAGGGAAGCCTGATTGTATATTTTTTGAAGGTGATTTTATAAATTTAATTTCCACTCTAATAGATGTTTTGTATATAAAGATGTCTTCTCCACACTATACACACTAAAGATTATCATTTAATGTATATTCTATCATATATGCAGAATCTTACCTATTTAAAAAATCTCATTTTATGCCTAAGTAGAAAAAATATTATAAATATACTCCCAGACTGTTATCCTTAAACATATTCCTTGCACATTAACATAATAGGAAACAGAACTAATAGGGAATTGCCAGGATAAACAGCTGTACTAAAACCAATTGGATTACCAGAGTTTTGCTTTAATGCTAATATCAAACTGATGAAATTTGAGTAAAAATATTATTCTCTGTAACTTCCATATCTCTCAGGTGGCCTATTAAGAGGTATTACTGGACAAAGAAAGATGTGAGGCATTCATTTTAATGGGAATTATCAGAGCACTGAAGTTACTTTCAGAAAAACTCGGTGCTTAAAGAATATTTAAAACATTTGAGAAGGTCTTTGTAACTGGTCTAAAAGAATTCCGAATCCTCTCAGATCATCAGAAAGCATTCTAGGAAGCCCTGAAATAGAATAGTCCTTTTGGTCTCTAAAAATTCCTCCTAACATCCTATCCCTACTTCCCACCACCTCTAAATGTCCAGGTCCAGGTCAACAAAATACAGTTTCTAGAGAATTTGCAGGGTGAACCATGACATACATAGAGACCTGAAAACATGAACATGAGAAAGAAGTTCTCATACAGAATGCTAACCAAACATTAGCCAATCCCAAGGCAGGCCTGAAGTCAAAGTTGATGCTAAAAGCAGCCAAATCAAATTAGCTACCCTAACAGACCAGACGTGTATATTCAAAATGAAAGAATTTTGTTTATTTTTATTGATCAGGAGTATGCACTGGAATCTGGAAATCACATATTGGTTTGGTGTGAATATTAAGGCACCATCGAGTTGAGGGAGTTGAATAATTTTCATTTCACTCTATCATTTAACTTGCATTATACAAATTCATGTTATCTTTATGATACTGCTCAAAGGAATATAATTTTTTTAAAGTTGTATTTTTTCAACTATGTAACATTAAGGCCTCTCAGCAGTAATTGATTTCTAGAAGTATTCAGATAAACTGGATGATTTGAGGCTGTCTCCAAAACTCCTTACAAAACGTGTCCATACAAATATCGAGTCTAGTCATTTACTTTCATATTGGTCAGCTGGCGGTCTTCCCAGATCATTTAGAATTCCTATACTATTAACTTTAAATGACTATTGATTTCTAACTCCTATAGACAAGATGACTTTTCAACTCAGTGACACTAAAGCAGTGTCAGTACACATAGTAGGTATATAAGTAAGGAACTGCCTAAGGCTAAAAATAATATGCAACATTAAACAGGATTCATTGATATTAAAATTGATAAGGTTTTGTATTTGATTTTAATGGAGTAAACAGCAAACACCTTATATGATAAGTGTACAGTTATTACCACATTATGGAACAATCTACCTTTTTACTTTCTAATTTGACTCTCTTGAAATAATTACATATTAAACTCCTTAACACTATAGCATTTACGATTATGTAAAAGAAAAAAGAAACAACATGCATTATTTTTCCACATTAAAGGAACAGAGATACTACTTGGATGCTTGGAATTTCTCCAAAACATATAGCTTAACATTAGAAGCAGCAATAGTTAAAGCATATCTAAAAGGTGCATTTTCTGCTGATCATTTGACATCCTCTCAAGCTGGCACAAACTGCCCCTGTGGATCTTGAGTCAACAGCTACCCCTGTGTGTCAGAGTTCAACAGGCCACTCTTCCCTTCTTTTCATATGAACTCCAGCACATACGTGCATATTCATTGGCTCTAACGCACTTCTCGTTCTTTTTACCATTCCTGGTGTCTGGGATTTTTTTTTTTTTTAATATCTAAAAGGAATAGCATGACCCCATCTTAAAAACTGAAATAGTCACTGATCTATGGTTATTCCTGTAATATCACTAGTGTTGGTGAATAATTCAAATTAAATAGTTTCCTATATATTCCATTTTAAAGGAACTTCATTTACTTTCTTTCAATGGTTTCCTCCTGTGCTGTTCTCACCCTGCATTATACATATGCAACCTCACAAATTGCTTTGAGTTCGAGCGGTACTGATATAAATCGTAGGGCTATTTTCTCTGGAGGACTTTAGCCCTAAGCTCTACAACTTGTTTTAAAATGAAAACTGTGTTCAATTAAAGTGATTTGTTTGCTCAAAAATTAACTATCTTATATTCCCATTTGCAGGGAGAGAAGACTAAAGTTACATTCCAGGCTGTTGAATAATTTTAGAAGTAATTTACTATCACACTTTCTGGCTGTATCCTTGCATTTGGCTTATCCTGTGCATTTATTTGTGCCTAGGTCATATTCCTCAAAATATAAATATAGCTCTCAAAGATTTCTTTCCCAATTGTTTTACATTTTGACTTTTGAATAGTTCCTTTGTAAATGAACTAAAATAATGTGTTATTTGCTTTCCAGACCCATAACTGAATGAAAAAAACAGAGAGAAAGAGAGGGAGGGAGAGGGAGAGAGAGGGGAGACAAATCAGTGGAAATCAAGCAAACTGAGAACTTAGATTCATATTGAGAACTGCTATAAAAGTAGCATTTTAAGAGTGATGTCACTGAAAAGAGCAGAGGAGCAAATCCCACTCCTCCCTCCCCAAATGCAACTAATGAGATGAAAAGGCAACTTTTGAAATGGGATAAAATATTTGCAAATCATATATCAGATGAAGGGTTAATAGCCAAGATATATAAGGAACTCATACAATTCAATAACCAAAATAAATATATAAATAAACTGATTAAAAATGGGCTGCAGACCTGAATAGACATTTTTCCAAAGAAGACATACATACAGATGGCTAATAGATATGAAGCGCTGCTCAACATCACTAACCATCAGGAATATGCAAACCAAAATCACAATGAGCTATCACACATGTTATAGAATGACTATCATCAAAAAGGCAAGAGATAACAAGTGTTGGCAAAGATGTAGAGAAAAGGGAACTCTTATGTACTGTTGGTAAATTGGTAAGGCCACTGTGGAAAACAATATGGAGGTTCCTCAAAACTTAAACATCAGCAGCTGCACTTCAAATGCAGATTTGGTAAAACCAGAGAAAGCAGTATGAACCTTATTCTCAAAGGACTGTTGTTGTGGGTCTCCATACATCTGGCATCTCCCTCAAGGACAAGTACATAGCATTTGTTTCACCTGACTTGAATCACTCCCTGGGCTGGGATGACTTCCCCTGTGGCTTTTGTCAGAAGCATTTAAACTTAACAGATATTAATTACAGCAGTCTTAGGCAAGGAATAACACTTGGAACAAGCTTGTGATACACTTGGTTCACCATCTTAAACAACCAATGGGTCAAAGAAAAAATTACAAGGGAGATTAGAAAATACATTAGTACAAATAAAATAAAAACGCAACACACAAAAACTTTTGGGATGCAGTGAAAGCAGAGTTCATTTGGAATTTAGAGCTATAAGTGCTTATATTCAAAAAAAACCTAGGAGGAGCTTCAAGATGGCGGAAGAGTAAGACGCGGACATCACCTTCCTCCCCACAAATACATCAGAAATACATCTACATGTGGAACAACTCCTACAGGACACCTACTGAACGCTGGCAGAAGACCTCAGACCTCCCAAAAGGCAAGAAACTCCCCACTTACCTGGGTAGGGTAAAAGAAAAAAGAAAACACAGAAACAAAGAACAGGGACGGGACCCGCACCAGTGGGAGGGAGCTGTGAAGGAGGAAAGGTGTCCACACACTAGGAAGAGCAGAGACTGGGGGTGGCAGAAGGGGGAAGCTTCAGAGCCACGGAGGAGAGTGCGGCAACAGGGGTGCAGAGGGAAAAGCGGAGAGATTCCCGCACAGAGGATCGGTGCCGAATGCACGCACCAGCCCAAGAGGCTTGTCTGCTCACCTGCCAGGACGGGTGGGGGCTGGGAGCTGAGGCTCGGGCTTCAGTCGGATCCCAGGGAGAGGCCTGGTGGCGTGAACACAGCCTGAAGGGGCTAGTGCGCAACAGCCAGCCGGGAGGGAGTCCGGGAAAATGTCTGGAGCTGCTGAAGAGGCAAGAGACCTTTTTCTTGCCTCTTTGTTTCCTAGTGCGTGAAGAGAAGGGATTAAGAGCGCTGCTTAAAGGAGCTCCAGAGACGGGCGCGAGGCGCGGCTAAAAGCGCGGACCCCAGAGACGGGCAGGAGACGCTAAGGCTGCTGCTGCCGCCACCAAGAAACCTGTGTGCGAGCACAAGGCACTATCCGCACCCCCCTTCCGGGGAGCCTGTGCAGCCCGCCACGGCCAGGGTCCCGGGATCCGGGAGAACGCACAGCGCGCCTCAGGCTCGTGCAACGTCACGCCGGCCTCTGGCGCTGCAGGCCCGCCCCGCACTCCGTGCCCCGCCCTCCCCCCTGGCCTGAGTGAGCCAGAGCTCCCGAATCAGCGGCTCGTTTAACCCCGTCCTGTCTGAGCGAAGAACAGACGCCCTCAGGCGACCTACACGCAGAGGCGAGTCCAAATCCAAAGCTGAACCCCGGGAGCTGTGCGAACAAAGAAGAGAAAGGGAAATCTCTCCCAGCAGCCTCTGGAGCAGCAGATTAAATCTCCGTAATCAACATGATGTACCCTGCATCTGTGGAATACCTGAATAGGCAACGAATCATCCCAAATTGAGGAGGTGGACTTTGGGAGCAATGATATATACATTTTTTCCCCCTTTTTCTCTTTTTGTGAGTGTGTATGTGTATGCTTCTGTGTGTGATTTTGTCTGTATAGCTTTGCTTTTACCATTTGTCCTAGGGTTCTGTCTGTCCGTCTTGTTTGTTTGTTTGTTTTTTGGGGGTTTCTTACTTTAAAAAATTTTGCTGAATACTTATTTTTTATTTCAATAACTTTTTATTTTATTTTATTTTATCTTCTTTCTTTCCTTCTTTTTTTCTCCCTTTTATTCTGAGCCGTGTGGATGACAGGCTCTTGATGCTCCAGCAAGGCATCAGGGCTGTGCCTCTGAGGTGGCAGAGTGAAGTTCAGGACACTGCTCCACAAGAGACCACCCAGCTCCACATAATATCAAACAGTGAAAATCTCCCAGAGATCTCCATCTCAACACCAAGAACCAGCTCCACTCAACGACCAGCAAGCTACAGTGCTGGACACCCTTTGCCAAACAACTAGCAAGACAGGAACACAACCCCATCCATTAGCACAGAGGCTGCCTAAAATCATAATAAGTTCACAGACCCCAAAACACACCACCAGACATGGACCTGCCCACCAGAAAGACAACGTCCAGCCTCATCCAGCAGAACACTGGCACTAGTCCCCTCCACCAGGAAGCCTACACAACCCACTGAACCAACCTTAGCCACAGACACCAAAAACAACGGAAACTATGAACCTGCAGCCTGCAAAAAGGAGACCCCAAACACAGTAAGTTAAGCAAAATGAGAAGACAGAGAAACACACAGCAGATGAAGGAGCAAGGTAAAAACCCACCAGACCTAACAAATGAAGAGGAAATAGGCAGTCTACCAGAAAAAGAATTCAGAATAATGATAGTAAAGATGATCCAAAATCTTGGCAAAAGAATGGAGAAAATACAAGAAACGTTTAACAAAGACCTAGAAGAATGAAAGAGCAAACAAACAGTGATGAACAACACAATAAATGCAATTAAAAATTCTCGAGAGGGATCAATAGCAGAATAATTGAGGCAGAAGAACGGATAAGTGACCTGGAAGATAAAAAGTTGGCAATAACTGCTGCAGAGCAGAATAAAGAGAAAAGAGTGAAAAGAAATGAGGACAGTCTCAGAGACCTCTGGGACAACATTAAACACACCAACATTAGAATTATAGGGGTCCCAGAAGAAGAAGAGAAAAAGAAAGGGACTGAGAAAATATTTGAAGAGATTATAGTTGAACACTTCCCCAGTATGGGAAAGGAAATAGTTAATCAAGTCCAGGAAGCACAGACAGTTCCATACAGCATAAACCCAAGGAGAAACACGCCAAGACACATATTAATCAAACTATCAGAAATTAAATACAAAGAAAAAATATTAAAAGCAGCAAGGGAAAAACAACAAATAACACACAAGGGAATCCCCATCTTTCAGCAGAAACTCTGCAAGGCAGAAGGGAGTACAGGACATATTTAAAGTGATGAAGGAGGAAAAACCTACAGCCAAGATTACTCTACTCAGCTAGGATCTCATTCAGATTTGATGGAGAAATTAAAACCTTTACAGACAAGCAAAAGCTAAGAGAATTCAGCAGCACCAAACCAGCTTTACAACAAACGCTTGTCTAGGCAGGAAGCACAAGAGAAGGAAAAGACCTACAATAACAAACCCAAAACAATTAAGAAAATTGTAATAGGAACAGGCATATCAATAATTACCTTAAATGTAAATAGATTAAATGCTCCAACAAAAGAGATAGATTGGCTGCGTGGATACTAAAACAAGACCCCTATATATGCTGTCTACAAGAGACCCACTTCACACCTGGGGACACATACAAACTGAAAGTGAGGGGATGGAAAAAGATATTCCATGCAAATGGAAATCAAAAGAATGCTGGAATAGCAATTCTCATATCAGAAAAAAGTAGACCTTAAAATAAAGTCTATTACAAGAGACAAAGAAGGAAACTACATAATGATCAAGGGATCAAGGGATCAAACTACATAATGATCAAATTGATCAAAGACATAAATGTAAGAACTAAAAAACTATAAAGCCCTTAATGGAAAGTTGTATCATCATGATCTAGAATTTAGCAAAATATTCTTAGACATGACACCAAAGTACACACAGCAAGAGAAAAAATAGACAAATTGGACTTCATAAAAATGGAAAGTAAAGTTGTGTTTTAAATGACACTATTAAGAAAGTAAAAAGACAACCAAAAGAATGAAAATATCAGCAAGTCACAAATCTGATAATAATCTAATACACAAAACGTATAAAGAACTCTTATCACAGCAAAACAAACAACCCAGTAAAAATCAGGCATAGGACTTGAATAGACAGCACCCCAAAGAAGATGTATAAGTTGCAAACGAGCACATGAAAGACGTTAAACACCATTAGCGGTTAGGAAAATGCAACCAAAACCTCACTAACATTCCATTTCACACTGGCTAGGATGGCTATAATTTAAAAACAAAACAAAAATGGAAAATAAATATTAGGATGTAGAGAAATTGGAACATTTGTACACTGCTCTTGGGTATATAAAATGGTGTAATTACAGTAGAAAACATTTTGGCAGCTTTTCAAAATGTTAAACGTAAAATTACCATAGGAGTCAACAATTCTACTCCTAAGTTTATATCCAAGGGGATTGAAAACACTTATTCAAACAAATATCGTACACAAGTGTTTATAGCAGCACTATTTACAATAGCCAAAAGGTGGAAAAAACATAAATGTCCATCAACAGATGAATGGATAAACAAAATGTTGTATATCCATGCAATGGAATATTATTCAGCCATAAAATAGAGTTAAATACAGACATATACTGCAATCTCAACAAACCCTGAAAACCTTAAAGTCAGTGAAAGATGTCAGGCACAAAAGTTCACATATTGTATGGTTTTATTTATATAAAATATCTAGAATAGGTAAATTGATGGAGATAGAAAACCAACTAGTGGTTACCAGAGGCTGGGGGGAGAGAACAATGTCAATGGCTGCCCAACAGATACAGGGTTTCCTCATGGAGTGATAAAAATATCTTGGAGCTATAAAAAGGTAGTGGTTACAAACCTTGTGACTGTACTAAACACACTGAAACATACACTTTAAAATGCTTAGTGATTAATTTTGTTATATTAATTTTACTCAGTAAAAGATAAGTAAGTAAAAGCTGCATTTTATCAATACCAAGCTAAACATTTGTCCTGGAAGGTGGATGCACTAGATGTTTGGTGAGTTCAAATTATGTTTGGGTTGAGGAAATTTGTACACTCTTTACCAATTTATTATGATAAGGCTAGATGCAGAAAAAGGCAATAAAGTTAGATGTGAAGAGAAGGCTCATTGTTCCAGTAGGCAAGGGAGAATTTTAAGGAGAATGCTTAGGATATGTTGACTTGGATTCTGGAAATAAAATGAATAAGATAATAAAATTGATCTAAACTCTAACAGAAAATTGAAAGTAAAATCAAATAGCCTCACACACTTGTTTGGCTGAATCAGTAAAGAGAGAGCCAGCTTGAGAGAGCGAAGCTTTATATTTTTCAAGCAATTTAATAGGTGGTAGTTATAACAGAATCACTATTAAGAATCCAATCTTGTAAACTTACAGTTAAGTAAATTACATTAAAAACAAATATTACTCAAAACTTCTCATTTCCGTATTTTATTAATATTTATGTTCCTGAGATTATTTACATCTATTGTAATAGTGTGCTTTAAATGTTATACAATGCTGTGTAACCACTCATACCTTCCCAGTTCTGCATTGAAGGCTGTCTCTTTGGCCATGGCTGGGTGTATTTAAATGTAAATAAGCAAATATTACAAATTTTAAATTTCAACTTACTATTTTGTTAATTGTTTAGACTAAGAAATGATAGAAAATGTTAATAATGTAGAATAAACCTAAACTTATGCTATCTGCAGTTATTATTAATAGCCCTCCAAAAAGAAAAGAGAGATACTTCCAGTATTCAAAAACAATTATCTAATTAATCAAAACACTCAATGGAAAATGCAATGGAAAATGAGAGAAGTTCCAACGTATGTATGCTTTTTAGTTTCACTTTTGTCATTTTTGTTAATTTACACAAAAATATCAACAAACAAAAAATATCAGAACTATACTTATTCATCAAATGCAACCATAGATTGGCTATGGATAGAAGAATATTTCAAAAATCAACAAAAGCATCCTATGATATCCTTCTATATACATCCATTGGCTATATGGAATTTACAATGAAGAGTGTTGCATATTTTAGCTTTATTTGTAAATTTTATTTTACATAGTACTGATACTAATAAAATTTATGATAAACTTGTACAATTCTTTTCCTTTGAGGAGCCATTTGTAAAGCATTTACCGGGAAAATACTGGAATGATCTTTCTTTCTTTCTTAAATTTGGAATGTTCTGACTTTCATATTAGGACTGGTCTCTGGGGAATTAGAAGCTTAGAGCTTTCAGTGATCCCTGAAGGTTTCCTCTGTTAAGTCAGAAATTGGAACTTGTTCTTATGTGGCAGTTCTTAGGAAACTTCTTGTCTAAATTTGCTTCTGTACCTGGTACCCCACTCAATTCTCTTAAGGAGACGAAACTTCATAGCGAAGTCATATTATCCAACTTGAGGGCAGAATAGCCACATAAGTTTTTTGGAATTTTCCTGCATGAGAGATTTGTTTATTTTGCCCTATTTATGTTTTAAATTATTCAATAATTTATATCAGGGAACTCTGTTCAATACTCTGTAATAAACTAAATGGAAAAATAATTTGAAAAAAATAGATAAAAGTAAAAAAATAAAATTTTTTTAAAAATTAAATAAAATGATTAGACAGTTGTCACCTTCTTCCAAACTGGGATATCCCCAAATCCTAATTTATTAATTTTAAAATTTCTATACATTAAGGTTCACTTTTTATGGTCTAAAGTTGTATAACTTTTGACAATAAATAGTGCCACTTGACCATTAATCAGTACCATTAATTTTGTTGCCCTAAAAACTCTCCTGTGTTTCACATATTTAAACCTTACCTCTTTCCACTGGCAACCAGTAATCTTTTTACCAACTCTCTAGCTTTGCCATTACCAGAATGTCATGTAAATGGGATTTTTTTATCCATTCACTTATTGAAGGACTTATTGGTTGCTTCCAGTTTTGGGTAATTATGAATAAAGCTGATATTGATATTCATGTATAGATTTTCATGTGTACATAAATTTTCAAATGGTTGAAATAAATATATACGAGTGTGATTACTGAATCATGTAGTAAGACTGTTTAGTTTTATAAGAAACCATTAATGTATTTCAAAAGTGGCTTTACCATTTAGAATTACCACTAATGAATGAAAGTTTCTGTTACTCTGCATTCTCACCAGCAATTGGTATTATCAGTTTGTTTGATATTAGCCATCGTATTGGTATGTCATGTTGCTTTAATTTGTGATTCTCTAATTATAAATAATGTTGAGTAGGTTTTTATATATTTACCACCTGCATATCTTCTTTGGTTATATGTCTGTTCAGAATTTTTCCAATTTTTAAATTGTGTCATCTGTTTTTGTATTGTTGAGCTTTAAGAGTTCTCTGTATACTGTGGAGACAAGTATTAAATGTATGTTTTCAAATACTTTCTTCCATTCTATGTCTTGTCTTGTAATTCTTTTAACAGTATTGCACACAATAGAATTTTTAAATTTTAATAAGTACAACTTTTCATTTTTTCTTTTCAGATAGTGCTTTGGTGTTGTATCTGAAAGTGCATTGCAAAACACAAGGTCACCTACAGATGAACAAAAATAAGAATTATAGACTTCTCATCACAAACCACGCAAGCAAGAAGAAAATGGAGTGAAATACTGAAAGTGTTGAAAAAACTGTTGACCTAGAATCCTATTTACAATAGGATTTTTCTTCAACGCTGAAGGAGGAATAAAGACTTTCTCAGAAAAACAAAAGCTGAGGTATTCTTCATAGGCAGATCTTCCCTACAATCAATGATCAAAGATGTTTTAAAGGAGAAGGAAATCATATCACCAGAAATTTTGATTTTCATTAAGAAAGGAATAGTATCAGGGAAGGAACAACTGAAGGTAAAATAAAGTCTATTTGATTTATTAATTGATCTAAAACGTAATGGTTCATTCAAACTAATAATAACTTTGTTGTCAGTTACCTGTACTCAAGTGAAGCAGTATAGTGTTATTTGAAGGTGAAATTAGATTACTTTAAATATATATTTTAAACTCCAGAGCAACCACTAAAATACTTTTGAAGAATAATTTCTATCTATATAGGGAAGAAAATATACATATTTTTGTTATGGGCTGAATTTTGACCCCCCAAATGCATATATTGAAGTCCAAATCCCAATAACTCAGAATGTGACTGTATTTAGAGGTAGGGCATTTAAAGAGATGATTAAGTTAAAATGACACTGTTAGGATAGGTCCTCTTCCAATCTGACTGCTGTCCTTATAAGAAGAGAAAATTTGGACACAGAAAAAGACACCAGGGATGCCAGTGCACAGAGGAAAGACCATGTGAGGACAACACCATGAAGGTGGCCATCTGCAGACCAAGGACAGAGACCTCAGGAGAAACCAACCATGCCCACATCTTAATCTTGGTACTTCTAGCCTCCAGAAGTGTGAGAAAATAAATTTCTGTAGTTTAAGCCACACAGTCTTTGGTATTTTATTATAGTAGCCCTAGAAAACTAACATAATGCTCAAGTAAAACCAGAAAGGGGAGAAAAACAAGAGAAGAAAAAAATGGTACACATATACAAAGAAAGACAGATTGTCATAGTGGATTTAAAAAAATAAGAAAACTGAATGTTGTCTACAAGAAATCCAGTTTAATTATTAAGATTCAGATATTCTAAAAGTAAAGGGATACAGGAAACTAACAATCAAAAATAACCTAGAGTAGTTATATTAGTTTTAGATAAAGTAGACTTAAGAGCAAGAAAAATTTTCAGGGATAAAAAGGGGGATTACAAAATGATAACGACATCAATTCTCCAAAAAGAATAACAATCCTAAACGTGTATGCACCTAACACCAGAGTGTTAAAATATGTGAGACAAAACTTAAAAAATCTTCAAGGAGAAATAAATGAATCCATTATTATAGATGGAAACTTCAACACCCTTCTTTCAGTCATTGACAGATGAAGTAGGAAGAATATCAATAAGGATATATTTGACCTAAACAGCACTATCAATCACCATGACTATTTATTCTAAATTTCTTCCCAAAGTTTTGATTTCCTTCTCAAAATATACATTTTAATATATCAGAAGACTCACATACCCTAATTCCCTTAATGTATTACTTATTTGTACTTCCAGATTGTTGTTCATTAAGCTCATGAGATATTTATAATTTCTTCTGAAATCATTCTTCAAAAAGCTCCCTGATATACTGTTCTAATTTCATTTTATTGCTTTCTATGTCCTGTATTTCTAATTTACTATTCTTTGCATATTTTACAAGATATGTCTGATTAACTTAAATTTGCAAAAAAAATGGAAAATGCTTTTAGGTAAAGCTGGCAAGTCTGAAATTTTATTTTTCTTCATTCTTAAAAAAAAGTGAGACTGGCTCTGTATTCTAGGTTCAAGTCATTCAACAGAACTTGATAAACATTGCTTTATGGTCTTTTAGCATCTAGTGTTGATGATTTCTGATTCATATTAGTTTCCTTTTTTACCTCTTCATTTTTAGGATTTTCTTTTGATTTTTATAACATTAAGATTTTATTTGATTTTCTACAACTGTCATTACTTAGTATTTCACAAAGTCTTTCAAAGTAAAGTACAAAACCTTTATCCAAGCCAGAAGATTGTTTTCTATTATTGTTTTGATTTTATCTCATTTCCCATGATCTCAGTCGAGTCCTTTTTGAACTCCTGTTAATATCTATTGGACCTTGCTCATCTTATCCTTGCTTGTTTTAAAGGCTGAAAGTTTGAAATGTTTTGTTTTCTTCTACAGTAGTGCAGGCTTGTTTCCCCTCTAGATATCTTTCCTGGATTTTGCTATTCAGAAAATTAAAAGGACATGTCAACACATAGTCTTCCCTCTAAGAAGAGCTCTAAGACAATGAGGCAGGGTTGGCCAACATAGTGGTAAAGGTAGCTATCAGTTTCTGAGTGAAACCAAGTATTCCCTTTTCTCTCCTTCTCCTTCTCCTTCACTCCCCCTGCACCACCTCCCCTTCTACCTTCTTTTTTTTCTCCATATTTATTCTCTTAATATTTTCTTTGCTTTCACTGTTATTTTTCAAGAGGGCCATTAAACATGTGCTCCAATGCCTATCTTGAATCAGAAGTCCTTACCATATTATATATATTTTTTAACATCTTTATTGGGGTATAATTGCTTTACAATGGTGTATTAGTTTCTGCTTTATAACATAGTGAATCAGTTATACATATACATATGTTCCCATATCTCTTCCCTCTTGAGTCTACCTCCCTCTCACCCTCCCTATCCCACCCCTCCAGGTGGTCACAAAGCACGGAGCTGATCTCCCTGTGCTATGCAGCTGCTTCCCACTAGCTATCTACCTTACGATTGGTAGTGTATATATGTCCATGCCTCTCTCTTGCTTTGTCACAGCTCACCCTTCCCCCTCCCCATATCCTCAAGTCCATTCTCTAGTAGGTCTGTGTCTTTATTCCTGTCTTACCCTATGTTATTTTAAGGAGTGTATTTGAGGACCTCATGAGAGAATTTGAAGGTATTTTGCACATCTAATTCACATTTTCACTGAGGAAGTTCTCCTGGGCCAGCCCCTTAGATTCCAAAAATGAATCAACGTGTTCTAGGATAATGTCTTGCACTTGACTGATTATGGTAATATAAAACCAGCAATTGAACTGGACACAATATGGAAGGTCTCATAATCTTAGTACCATAACAGGCCAACTATAACTTTTAGGGTAGTGGTTGTTTTTGCCAATTATGGTCACACATCTTGCTTTTGATGTTATTTACTGGGATTAGTCTTCATAATCTCTATTTCATACTATAAAAATTCATATTTTATCCAATTTAATTCATTAACAATGACAGGCAATAATATTTTTATTCTGGAGAAGGTAAATAAGAAAACTGATCTACTAAACATGAGTCCAAACTTCATATCTTACCAATACAGCACTCTATTCACCCTTCATATTTGAGTCATTACAATGAAGCCAAAATACATTCAAGACCACTGGTGGAAGGGGTTAATGGGTTAACCTAATAAAATATTACAGTTTTTATATTTTTTTAATAACTAAAGAAATAACCATGACATTACTTCTCAAATATCTGTGCAAAAGTCATCTAGTTTTATTGAGTGAAATTTCAAGATATTTAGAAAAGCATCCAAAAAGTTGGTACAAAAGGAAGCTACTTTAATCTAAAGAAAAAAAAACAGAAAAGAAAGATAGAGCTGGTCCCTGAACAATGTAGAGATTAAGGGCACTGACTCCCACACAGTCAAGAATCCAGTCATAATTTAAAAATCGACACTCCCTATCCATGGTTCCTACATCTGCAATTCAACCAACCTCAGATCGTGTAGTACTATAGAATGTATTGATCAAAAATAATTCACATATGTGTGGGCCCTCTCAGTTCAAACCAGTGTTGTTCAAGGGCCAACGGTTTTATTTGTCAGGTAAGACCTACTTACTTGAGGCAATTCCACCTAGCCCTTTTCCTATAAGGTTACCAGGAAGTAACTCACAAGGTAAATATTCCCTACAGCTGTGCAGTATAAAGAATATTTATGAGAAGTTGGACTCATCCATCCAGTATGCATGTGTATACCAGCAACATGCCTAAAGGGAAAGAAGCACAGGGAAAGCAAGGAGCACAGAAGTTGTAGTAAGAAGAAAAAGGTAATAGTTCCATTTCTGGTTGGAAATCAAAACCCTAAAATTAGTAACATATGCTATGTTTAAATGGATCCACAGTTTAAATCTTTTTATAACACATATACTGGCTCTACAACCCAAATGGTAACTTTAGGGATGAATGTTAAGAGTGCCTTAACTTCTTAATTAAATAAAACATAACTGGAATGACACTGGAATAGATTGATATTTTAAAAAAGAGAAAGAATCACATAACATTAAAGCACACTATTTTAGCATTTGACATTTGGTATTATTTACAAGTGTTAATATAGATAAAACTACTCAAAAATTATTTAGGTAGAAGGAAAAAAATATTCTCTTTATGTTCTCACTGTGTGTGTATGTATGTATGTGTGTGTGTGTGTGTGTGTGTGTGTGTGTTTGATGAATTGTAAAACCTCTTCTCTTCTTTCACAGAATAGACATAGGTTTAAATTGTAATGCTTTCTTCCCTCTCATTACCCAATTGTGAAAATATGTGTTTGTTTGCCTTATCCATATAATGTAGCAGGGGAAACTTTGTTTAATATATAGTAATTATATAGTAAAACATTCTGCCTCTACCTAAACAAAAGAGTAAAGTTGCCAAGTCATTTCCCAAAGACGACCAGTCATTAAATTAGAAACAGCTGGGGCAGACATATAATCATCATATGCCACTACTAGAAAAGTAGGATACAAATGAGGAGATTAGTTTGGAAAAGTGGTTGATCCAAAACAGAAAGTGAATTCCAGAAAAGATAGTTTACTTTTAAATATAGAAAGGACAGTTGTTAATGAAAACAAGAAAGCATGGGACCAAGTACATTTCAAGTTCCTTTCTTATTCCTAGGCAATAATAAAGCTATTTCAACAAAGGAATTTGTATTACTTTTGTTCTAAAACAGATGCTATAATAGATATTTTAAGCTTACAAAAATCTGAAAAAAACTAAAAATATGTACTAAAATATATATACTAAAAAAGTAACATGTTTAGTACATGTAAGACTTTACACTTATTTTGATTATTTGCCTTGTTTTATATTAGGGAATTTATAAAAATTAAAAGTGAATTTGTTACTATTTTAGTTATAGTAAATATAAGGTTGTATTTCCTTACATAATTGCTAGCGAAACATAATGTGGTATATCCTTTGGGTGTTAATTTTCCATGTTCCAAGGAGTTATGGTTTAAATCAAATTATACCATCTGTTATATCACAACCTAACACTACTATCAAATACTTCATAACAGAAACTAGCTGGCAATTGATTTGTATACAAAATATTCTTTGAGATGCACTTTAGGACCTCAGTCTTTGAAAGGAACATCACATTTCCATCATCTCTTTCAGATGCACTTTAGGACCTCAGTCTTTGAAAGGAACATCACATTTCCATCATCTCTTTGAGATTATTCTAACTCTGAACAATTGCAGATTTCTTCAAGTTAATCTATATTCTTTGCTTCCTCAAATATTTATTACATACTTAAGGATGTGCCAGGTACTATGTTCTATCTGTATTTCTCATTTCTCTTGAACTGTAACAGTTCATGAAGAGAGGCTGGCGATATCCAATAGGAAATGTGAGAGCACTGGTGAATATATTAAGGTACATTAATACAAGAGGATAATAGCAATAGCTAACATTTTTGTTAAGTGCTTACTATGTCCCCAGCATGATTATAAGTACTTAAAATACTTAATATCTATTAACATATTTAATTCTTATAATAGCTATATTAGTTAACTGAAACATAGAGAGGTTACATAACTTGTCCACTTGTCCACTAGAAAGTGGCAGAACTGGGATACAAAAGCAGTCAGTTTGTCTTCAGATGTTGAGATCATAAACTATGCTGTATTCTATTCATTCCTCAGAAATCAGTCAAAAGCCTTGGTCTACTATTTTGAAGTTAACACCAATCCACTGCAGTGAACCTATAGCTGAACCCACACAAAAAAATAAAGAACTGGCCAAAGCTTAAGTCACAACCTTGAAGATATAGTTCAGTACTAAAAAAAATTAAAGATCTGGTTTACTGTATAAAATCTTAGAAAAAAAAATTGGGAGAGATGGAGTTAGTTAAGAATGTGACTTCTATCAAGTATATAAATTAGCTATATTCCATGGTTTCTATCACATTTCTGATGTCAAAGAATAAAAAGAGAGCACAGGAAAAAATACAAAGCCAAGTTTATTAACTCACCTCTAGTGAAGTAATTCATTGAGTAGTCCATTTATAGGAAAAGGTAAGATTTTTTTTTTCTTAAGTGTTAGAAAGGGCCATGGTAGTCAAGGTGGTAATGCTAATTAAGGATTGGAAACTAGCATTCGGACAGGACAAAATGGGTGCACAGATCTGTATCCAGCTGATAAAAACTAATCCTATTGTTTGTTGATCAGGAAAATGTCTCCAGACATGCCCAGTAACAGTCGGGTGTATTGAGATAATTCATAGTTTAGTTCTGTAACAGCTTCAATTGGTTAGATTCAGGTATAATGAAACAATATTCATTTTTTATATCACTTAGGCAAATTCTGTTGTAATCATAAAATTTCCTTGTATGCTCTCACGGTGTTACAGAGAACTGACATAAGCTTAATTTGAGGTAAATGTCTTTCCTTGCTGGAACGTTTTAAAGACAGATGTTCATTTATACAAGCAAATCATTTCTACTTCTATGTTCTTCTGAGGACCAGGACTGCTGGTATTTCCTCAGATTGTGTCATTGAGTATTTACCTCTAATCTTATTAATTTAATAGACATTCAGCTTTTCTTTTATTCAATACTTGAAAAACATGGTGTTAAGAACTAGTGGAACTTACTATGCATGATCTTTTTTTTCCTTTTAATTTCATTATTTTAGTCAACCCTTCTTTCATCTAATATTTAAAGAGCAGGGTGTTAAGACCTGTAAAGAAAAAGGCATATGACATACTACCCTGCCTCCAGGGAATGTATCTCTTAGGAAGTGAGACAGAGGAAAATTATCATTCAGAGGCTACTGTTATATTATAACATAGATAGGATGAGGATAAAATGGAATATAGAGGAAGAGTACTAAATGAGGCTTGGATGAGAAGTCAGAGGAAGCTTCCTTGAAGAGATAACAGCTTAGTATTCTCTTCCACGAGGAGTTATATGAAGAGAGGGAGGCAAAGAGTATGTAAAAAGACAAAACCCACTAAATAATGGAAATAACTTAGTATGTGTCCTATTATTCTTGAAGCTGCTGAGTTTTTTTTAACAAAAGAATTTTATCTAATAAATGCATAAGGAATAATAGAATTAGAAGTCGACCATTTTGCAATCACTAATGGAATAATGGATCTGGCATTAATGGCTGCACAAATCATTAGGTGAAAGACTGTAAGAGAGCAATCAAGGTGACTATACTCAAACATATTGGTCAAAACGAACATCAGTAAGAAAGAGACAACCAGACATTTTATGCCTCCCAATATGTTGCAAAAAAGAAAAAAAAAAAAGGATAGAGCATCATCTATGGGAACTTCTTTTTAAAAAAAAGATGAAGGGAGGACTTCATCCAGTCCAGCTCACAGTCTCTATATTTTATTGCCATTTTATAAGAAATATAGGGACTCTGATGCCCAACCTAAATTTGAATCCTGACTCTACTACTTTTACGCATGTGCTTGAAAAAAAATGACTTTTCTTTTTGTACTTTGGTCTTCTGACATGTAATATGGAATAATAATTAGCAACTGAAGTGTACAGCATCATCTAGGGTTGTCATGAAAAGGTCAATGAGATAATTCAAATATGGGTCTTACCGAAACTGTTGTCCAAAAGTAAATGATATAATCAATGATTATCTATTATTGCTAATGCTTTTTTGTTATTAAAAGTCAAATAACCTTACAGAATTTAGGATCTAATTGGAGAAGGAGGAGTACGCTGGCAATTTTAATAGAATAGGAAAACTCCATTGAGAACAATAAAAGAATAAAAAGTAAATATACAGTGTATTCCCATTACCTATTCATTCTCTGAATCCCCATAGTTATGAGGTTGAAAAGATAAATAAAATTTGCTATAGGGCAAAAATAATCACTAAGGAACTGACAGTTTATAAAATTATTCTTTAGTAAAATATTTCCCTCTCCATTTTCAGCCACTTAACATTACTGAATATCCCTGCTCCTCTCCTCAAGTTCTTTATCAATAACTCTGTTCACTAACGATAGTGTCCTGTAAACATTAGTCAATGAACTGCAAATATAATGCAAATTAATTAGAAAGTGAAAGTGTGTATCTTGCAAGAATCTCATTTTCAATATGTCAATAAAATAATGTTCATGGACTATTCCAGTCACATACAAAGCCACTGCCAAATGAATACCTTAAGAGGTTTAACAACAAATGAAGAAGAAAATATTGATAAAAGTTATGTCAATTATTTTTTTAAAAATAATGTTTTAGAAATCAAGATTTAAGGTAGTCTTTTGGGGAAACTAATAAGAACATATATTTTAATAAACATGACATTCTTTATGATCCTTTTTTTTTTTTTTCGGTATGCGGGCCTCTCACTGTTGTGGCCTCTCCCGTTGCGGAGCACAGGCTCCAGACGTGCAGGCTCAACGGCCATGGCTCACAGCCTCAGAAGCTCCGCGGCATGTGGGATCTTCCCAGACAGGGGCACGAACCCGTGTCCCCTGCATCGGCAGGCGGACTCTCAACCACTGCGCCACCAGGGAAGCCCTCTTTATGATCCTTTTGTAAAACCCAAACTGTGATAAAGAATCTAATTTCACAATATTACAAAATATCAGAAAAATTCCATGCAGAGAAGTAACACTTTGACAATATATTTGAGAATGAGAATATAGTGTCTCTATATGTTAAAACTTGTTGAAATATAATAGAAAATAAGCTATGTTTTTATTTCTTACTTTCATTGTAATTCTTCTATTAGCCATGCCCCCATCCCAGTCCATTACTGCCTCTGCCACTATTTTCTATGAAATTTTGACTCCAGTTTTAAATAGATCTATTTTAAGTGTCTTTTTCCTGTACTAATCATTCTTTGATAATGAGGAGCTCCCATGTACGTCTATTTCAGAGACTGTAGTAAGCACAGAATCACTTAAAAAGAAACTTGATTCAGATTTGGAGGGATATATACAGCTTCCCAGAGAATTCTTGTGTGGTAAGGATCTTAAATTTTTTGAAGCCATGCATATTTTTAAGCATGGACACTGCATACTCGGATTCATTTCATGGAATGAGCACTTAACCCAAAAACTTACATGAGCACTTACTGTTTGCATCTGCTGCTCAACTCACCTCCAGCTATTGCTGCAGTAAACAGCTTTGCACAAGTACACTGGACAGTACCTTGCTCAGTTTCACTACGGCACTTGCTTTCTACCCCAGGGTCTTTCTGAAGCCAGGCCTCTGGACACCTGAAAAACTACTCAGTACTCATGCACACATAAACCTGGGAGTTCTAAAGAGTATACACTCCATGGACTACCATTTGACCAAAGAGAACAGGAACCAGTGGATAACTGCTCTCCTTTTCTATCTTTCCAGCAGACAATTCTGAGGCCCTCGGGCTGGTGGTGACCAGTTGGATAACTCACTGGTGCCTTGGGTTTTCTTCCTTTCCCTTTTCATTCTTTTCACTTGAGATCATGTTGCCAAATTAGCTGAACATAGAATGGGGGGATTAACAAGGAAGTTCCCCTCCAATGAAATTCTCACACACACCAAAAAATGGTGCAGAAAAATGGAGAGAGTTTACAAAACTAAGACATTTGGATTCATATCATAGATGATCTGAATAAGTCCACCTGAAAAAATATAGTTTTGTTTTGTGAGCAAATCATATTTGGGCATTTTACAAAAGATATATTGTTATGTTAAATTTTGTCAGGAATACTGATTGGTGAAATACTTTATTTGATAATACTATCATAAGTCATGATAGTATATTGTCTTATTGATATGAGTTTATTATACAGTTGGGTCATTTTGGTGGGGTTGAAAAGGGCTTAATGAGAATAAAGGTGAATTATGTAGTTATGACCATGAGAAAGCCACAGGATAATTATAATCATCAGTGAAACCAACCTTCATCAGTGGCATGTTTGATTTCCATTTGTAGTGCACTAGAACAAGTATTTTAATTAATCCTGAAGCAATACAATGGAAAAACCACCCTTGTTATTAGGTTGTTCTGTAAGAAAATTATCATTACAAAAGGAGTTTTGAAATTGGACTATATAATTTTATTTTAATCTCTATAACTGCTTGAGCATAACTTTTAAAGTATAATACTGCATTGTTTTATGATTCTAAACTTATTATGCATAATTATTGAATATTTTGATAGCTCTAACTGGGGAAAAGTATTATTGAGGTATAGAAAGAAGAGAAAAATAAGTAAAGGTTTTAATCATGACATATTGCCTTTTTCTGAGTAATTTGTTTTTGTCTGATATCAAAAATGCGTCAAAGCTTTTATGGTAATCTACCTCTTCTTTTTAATTTGATATTTAATACTAGTACTAACAAACTAATTGCTGAAATTCATTTTGTGGTTTTACATCTTTAAGCTTCATAGTTTGGGTCATAGTCAGGAACGTATAATTCATCTGCAAAAATAAATCTTTTTTTTAATTAAGAGTTTTTAATATTAAATAACCACCAGGTGATATCCCTACTTTGGAAAAATGTGAAGTTAAACACTCAAATTTGTGTCACTTCTGTGTATAATACTAAGAAACACTACTTACTTAAAAATACAGCTCAACTGTTATATCTAGCATGTTCTAACAAGTTTCAAATTTATTCTATATACTCAACTTCATCAATAATACCTAAAATATTACTATTCAATGTTTTATATTTTATGACGTTAAAGTCCCTTGTTTCTATTTATCATGAACTTTCAACAGTCTCATAAAATAAAATATGAATATGTTTTGAAAACTTGAAGACTAAAGTTTCCTTACTTCATAGAAAAAAAATAAATGAGTCTTATCCATCTCTATATTCAGAGCCATGCTTTGAACATAGCAAATGACTTGCAATTTTTCTACTGAATATATGAAGAAAACTCTGAATTAAAAGAAATCAGATTGTGTAACAGGGCTAAGTAAGCACCAACACTATATATTCAATGAAAAATATGCATACAACCTGCTATAAACATATTTTCCAAACCTAGTTGACGCTGACTGTAAATTTGTTCCTTATGTGTGTGAGGTCAACAATGGAAAATTTCATAAAACACTATAATAGGCTTTTAGCTCCTTTCCATTTTCTGAATTTCTGTCCAAATGATTTGCTCTAGGGAGCTCATGATGACTGCAGCTTCTGGCGTGTCACTAAAGGATACCTTCATGGAAGGTAGCCCTTCTCTGGGTTGTCCTCTGCCTCTAGAGTAAAAACTGCCTTATTTTAAGTTGATTTTACTTAGGAATTTGAAATTTCTCAATAAGGTTAATCTAATAAACTAATATATTCTAAAAGTAATTGCAATCTTCTTCTCTACCCAGGAACAGATGTTTTAACAGGTGCTTTCTAGAGGCAATATCTTAATCCAAGAAGTATTCCTGATGGTGCTAATATTTAGGATTCATGTTATAATAATGGGGGAATCTCCTGAAAAGGAATTGCCTAAGTAACATATCATGGCTATCTTTAAATATTAAAAGAATCTTCATCAGAAGAATATAAATATATTTGTTTTTAATTGCTATAAAGATATAATTATTGGCTATATTTATGTGGAAAAAGTATCAAGAGTTTTCTTTCAATTAGAGCTCTCCACAAATGGTGTGATTGCCTTAAACGAAGGCTGTCTCTTTAATGTTACTTTGTTTCTCAAGATCTCATTCATGATCTTTTCTTATACATGAATTCTCCAAGGAAGATGACTTGTCTAATAAGTCATTAAACAATCTATATTTTACTGCAGAATTCTTTGTTTTGTTTTTCAGATGTATATATTGAATTTCCTATCATTTACATCTCATTGAATGTTCTGAAGACTTCTCAAACTCAACAAATCTTAAACTGAAGTACCTTCTCATTTCCATTTCTTTAAAAAAGCATTTTTTACTCTAATAAATGACACTTTCACTTACCTCAATGCCCAGCCAAAATTCTAGAATAGGTTTGCAGCATAAAAGAGAGGTAAAGGGGCCAACATTTGAGGGCAGACTACCTGAATTTGAAGATTTACTGATTGGGTGACTTGGACAAGTTAGTGAAGCACTCTGAGTCTTTCCCCCCATGTACAAAATTAGAATAATGGTGCTTGTACAGATATTTTAAGGATTAAAGGAGATAATCCACATAAAGCACTTAGCATATATTATTACCATTTAAACAATTTATCATATCCATTCTTTTAGTCATCTCTTTTATCTAATCAGCTATATTTTACAGAATTTTTAAAATGATGATTCTGTCTTTCACTGTATTATCCTTTGCTATCTAGCCCCTGCCTAAATTTTTATTTGTTCTTCTTCTCCTCGTCGTCCAACATATCTTTTGTGAGTCATCACACCAAATCACTTGTACTTACTTGAATGTGCTTTTTCACATCTCTGTAGTTTGCACATACTATTCCCTTTTTATGGTATTCTCCTTGCCTTATTTCTTCTAAAAAAAAAAAAAGAAAAAGAAAAACTCAAAACAAACAAAACCTGTAAATTTCCAAAAACTGTTCTCTTGTCTCTAAGCTGGATAAGATCCCTTTTCTCTATGTTCTCATAACTTTGTGGGGAATATCTTATATTGTATTTATAGTGCCCTGGTATTGTTATTTATAATGTGTTATTATGTGTTATAATGTGTTGTTATTTGGTGGTTCCTCCATCCAACTGGGAAGACCATAAGGGCAAACACTGGATGTTCTAAGTGTCTATCACAGTGCCTAGCACTTCGTAATGGTGCAATAAATATTTGTCGAGGGGATTTTGTATTGGGTGGGCCAAAAAGTGCCTTCTGTTTTTTAAGTAAAAATAAAAGACACGTTTTTCACTTTCACAAAGAACTTTATTGAACAACGTATTCACCCTTTTGTTTCACTACCTTCTGCCATTTTTCAGGCAACTTCATAATTCCATCTTCCCAAAACTTTATCTTTTTGAGCAAAGAACTGTTCCAGGTGCCTATTACAGTCTTCCAGGGAATTGAAATTTTTTCCAATAAGAGAAATTTGTAAAGACCAGAATAAATGGAAATATGAAGGTGCAATGTCTGCTGCATATGGCGGATGAATCAGAACTTTCCAGCCAAGCTATAACAGTTTTTACCTGGTCATCAAAGAAACATGTGGTCTTGCATTAACCTGATGGAAGATTATGCGTTTTCTGTTGACTAACTCTGGATGTTTTTCGTCAAATGGCATTTTCAGTTGGTCTAATTGGGAGCAGTACTTGTGGGAATTAATCGTTTGGTTTTCCGGAAGGAGTTCATAATAGAGGACTCCCTTCCAATCCCGCCATATACACAACATCACCTTCTTTGGATGAAGACCAGCCTTTGGTGTGGTTAGTGGTGGTTCATTTCCCTTGCCCCATGATATTTTCTGTTCCACATTGTTGTACAGTATCCACTTTTCATCGCCCGTCACAATTTGTTTTAAATATGGAATGTTCTCATTAAGGTCAGTAGAGAATTGCATGTGGAAATATGGTCAAGAAGGTTTTTTGGGGGACTTCCCTGGTGGTGAAGTGGTTAAGAATCCGCCTGACAATGCAGGGAACACAGGTTCGAGCCCTGGTCCGGGAAGATCCCACATGCCGCAGAGCAACGAAGTCCGTGCGCCACAACCACTGAACCTGCACTCTAGAGCCCGCGAGCCACAACTACTGAGCCTGCGTGCCACAACTACTGAAGCCCATGCGCCTAGAGCCCATGCTCTGCAACGAGAAGCCACCGCAATGAGAAGCACACGCACTGCAACAAAGTAGCGCCTGCTCACTGCAACTAGAGAAAGCTCTCGCACAGCAACAAAGACCCAACACAGCCAAAAATAAATAAATAAATATTTTTTTTTTAAAAAAGGTTTTTTTCATTTAATTTATGTGGAACCCAAACATCAAAGTGATTCACATAACCAAGCTGGTGCAAATGATTTTCAACACTTGATTTGGATATTTTGAGTATGTTGGCTAACTCCTGCATGATATAACATTGACTGTTCTCAATTAATGTCTTGATTTGATCGCTGTCAACTTCAACTGGTCTACCCGACTGTGGAACATCGTCCAGTGAGAAATCTCCAGCACGAAACTTCACAAACCACTTTTGACACGTTCAGTCAGTCACAGCACCTTCTCCATACAGTGCACAAATCTTTTTGTGCGTTTCAGTTGCATTTTTACCTTTCTTGAAATAATAAAGCATAATATGAAAAAAATGTTGCCTTTTTCCCTTCTGTCATCAATATTAAAATGGCTACACAAAAATCACCAATTTTGATGTCTTTTTTTTAAATGCATGCTGATATGGCAGCTGTCACATACAATCTAACGAAATTGTTTTGAATGAAGTTAAAGACAACTAAGTGCTACTAGAGTCAACTTATGGAAGAAACTGAATGAAGCTTTGGGTTACCCAATATTTATTCTCTCTACTTATTCAGCCCAGCATTACTGAGTTATAAAGAAAGATACTTCACTGCTGGACTGTTTTCTGAGATGCACAAAACTGTTATTTTTCACTCTGCTGTACCCTTTATGTTTAGTTCACTGGTGATACTGTGATAAAACTGTTAAAAAGAAACTGACTGTAAAGACCAATCTTTTTCTCACCTCATGTGGCCATCACAGGGTCTCTGCTGACCCCCCAAAAGATATGCCAGATAGACGGATCTGTTATCAATATCTCTGTCACCATCTCTTAACAGTACATTTCAGAAGCTACAGATATCATATAGCTTTCATCTCTTTTTAGATTTTCACAGATGAGACTGCTACGTGTCTGTAATATTCTTCAGCTATATATATATATATATATATATATATATATATATATATACACATATATTTTTCTTTGCCTGAAGTGTGATAAAATGCCTAGTGGCCCATAATTCATTGAATTGGTCTTGTGAGTAGATATAGAAAATCGTAAGTAGAAATATATGCATTTATTCTCTCATTTCCAAATCAAGAAATTTAAAACTTTGCTCTGTAAATCTGTTCTATTGATATATCCAATAGAAAAATTTAGACTGTAAATCTGGTATAAAATCTGAAGAAAAATTAAAGTATCAAACTCAAAGGAGATATTTATTCTCAGAATTTTCCTAAACAATATTAGGATGATAATCTGATCTATTAAAAAATAACTGTTAATGTGGTATCTACATTTATTCAAAAAGATAAAATTAAATTCATCTGATTAATTTAAATTTAAAAAACCTTATTAAAATTTATTCTTTTTTAAAAATTTTATTGGAGTATAGTTGATTTACAATGTTGTGTTAGTTTCAGGTGTAAAACAATGTGATTTAATTATACATACATATATATATATATATTCATTTTTTCAGACTCTTTTTCCATATAGGTTATTACAGAATATTGAGGAGAGGTCCCTGTGTATACAGTAGGTCCTTTTTGGTTATCTATTTATATATAGTAGTGTGTGTATGTTAATCCCAACCTCCTAATTTATCACTCTCCCCCACGTTTCCCCTTTGGTAACCAGAAGTTTGTTTTCAAAATCTGTGAGTCTCTTTCTGTTTTAAGCACATTAAAAATGCTAAACATAACTAATTATCAGAGAAATGCAAATCAAAACTGCAGTGAGGTACCACCTCACACCAGTCAGAATGGCCATCATCAAAAATTCTACAAACAATAAATGCTGGAGAGTGTGTTGAGAGAAGGGAACCCTCCTACACTGTTGCTGGGAATGTAAATTGGTACAACCACTATAGAGAACAGTACAGAGGTTCCTTAAAAAACTAAAAATAAAACTACCATATGATACAGCAATCCCACACCTGGGCATATATCTGGAGAAAACCATGGTTCAAAAGGACACAAACACCCCAATGTTCATTGCAGCACTGTTTACAATAGCCAAGACATGGAAGCAACCTAAATGTCCATCGACAGATGAATGGATAAGGAAGATGTGGTACATATATACAATGGAATATAACTCAGCCATAAAAAAGAATGAAATAATGCCATTTGCAGCAACATGGATGGACCTAGAGGTTATCGTACTAAGTGAAGTAAGCCAGCAGAGAAAGACAAATATCATATGATATCACTCATATGTAGAATCTAATTTTACAAAATTATATAAATGAACTAAAATGAGCTTAAATTTATATAACTATAACATTTCTTTACATATTTGGAATCAGTATGGTAAAGGCTTTGGTTATTTTCAAAATTATTTTTTATAATTTCAGATTTTTTTACTCTATGGAAAAAAATTATTATTTCTGCTTTTCCTTTTTCAAATAATTTCTACTTCTCAGATTAGAACATCTAACAGCTGAGAGATAGTCTACTTAGTTTTTAAGTGTCAAATTTTTTTGACCTCTTTCATTTCTAAGGAGATACTGGGACTGTCTGAATATCTTTTTATAACTGAAAATACTTCCAATTAAAGGATAGGAAGGTTCTATAACAATGAATAGATAGAATCATTTTAAATGAATGTCTTTCTACCTTGGTATAGAATATGAGAAATAGGCCATAAACAAAATGAACTGAAAATAATGTAAGGATAAAAGAAACAACACTTGAATTAAGATATTATAATCCCTAATTAGAATACATTAGTGATGAGCTGTTTTTCTTTTATATAATCACAACAATTGATTCTAGCCATACTTTTCATGGTAAAAAACATCACTGTGCTAATATATGGGCCTTGTAAAGCTTAAAGTATAATCTTATTATCTGATTTTTAAAATATTTGTTCCTTTATATTTTTATATACTCTAAATATAATTTACTCTAAATAAATCTCCATTTACTCTAGATTTACTCTATTCAAACTAACTATTCCTGCCTTCCAAATAAAATGGTATCTTAGCTCAGTTTATTAATCCATTCAACGAATAAGGACTATCATACCCACCATGTATTTGACACATTAGAAAAGTCCTAAGGATAGTAAATCAGACATGTTTCTGCTGTCATAGAGCTTAGAGTTTAACAAAAAGAAATAAATGATTATATTAAAACACACACACTAAAGTAAAACACTAATGTAAAAAACACCAATATATATAAAATTCCAACTCAAAAGAATTGTAAAAAGAGGGTTTGATGCGATACTATGGAAGTCAGGGCATGTGAGTTACTCATAGAAAGTAGTCTTCCTCCAGGAAAGTTAGGAGCTTAATTGATATCTGAATAATAATTAGGGAGAACAATAAGTCATGGTGACAATTTCTATAAAACAATATTAAAAAAAGGAAAACTAATATGAAGAATAACATCAAATAATTAGATGAATTATTTAGCAAATATTTTTGGATTAAATATAAATTTTAAAAAATAATTAGAAAGGTAAAAAAACTACAAAAGGTAAAAATAAAATTCAACTATATAAAAGTTATACAGATTTCTATTTTAATTAGAATATTTTCAAAAGTATGAGTGCTAAATACTCATATGGAATTTTTTTTTTAAATTCAGTCTAATAAGAGTATATTGTTCTTTTGTCATTTTCAAATATATCTTTTCCTTGAATACTAGTTACATGTTTTCCTTTTGGCTGAAGTATAGATGCAACATATTGTATCATGTGACCATATTAATATTTAATTTTGTTCTCAAATGATTTCTTTTCCCAAGATCTCTAACTATAAAAAAGAATTAGTAATTGCCACTTCTTTCTCCACTTCTACCTTTCAGTATGCAAAATAGCATTTGATTCTTTTATTATTTACTAATATTTGTCATAAGAAATACATGTGGTTAAAAGAGAATTAAGAGATTGGGATTTCCTGCCAAGATTCATTGAGAAAGACAGAAAGAATGTTTCACAGTTAATCCAGTTATGCAAGCTTTGTAGCTGAGTTAGAAATTATATTTTTCTTAGTTCAGAAAGTAATTATGTTACTATGTGAAACATAAGAATTTTAATTAATAACATAAAAATACTCTAATTAAATTTTCATATGTACTTCTGTTATTCCAATACTTATTTTTCTCATCAAATTGTTGTATGGTCTGCCCCACCTATCTGCAGATACAGAGGGCCGACTGTACAAAGTTTTGTTTCACACTTATTGGCTGTGAAAAAGTTGAATATGCAGAATCCTCTACAATTCTTAGAGAATTCATAAATTAAATTATATCCATACTTGCTAATGTGCTTAAATGGGAGGATAAGTTAGGCGTGGTTCACAACAAATATTTACCACTAAAACATTGATGGTGTGTCCCCCCCCTTAGATATATGTCTAGACATAATTTTAATGAACTCCTATATAGTCAATATTATTCTATTGGCTTAACCTTATTCTAATAACAATAAAATCCAGTTATTAACAATTGGACTTTGAATTTATTTTTTCCAAGTAACATGGTCTTTACTTAGGTCAGGTAAATAAAATACTTCTAATTTAAATGATCTCCTTAATACATAAGTTCTTTGTGTGTCCTCACTCAGGCTGCTGTAACAAAATATCATAAACTTGGTAGCTTAAACAACAGATATTTGCTTTCTAACAGCTCTGGAGTTTGGAAATCCTGAGAGATCAGGGTTGCAGCAGGGTAGAGTTTTGGTGAGGAGTCTTTTCCTGGCTTGTTTTCATATGGTAGAGAGAAAGAGAGCAAGCTCTCTGGTGTCTCTTTAACGGGCACTAATCCCATAATGAGGGTACCACCCTAATGTACTCATCTAAATCTAAATCCCAAAGGCCCCTTCTCCATCACATTGGGATATTCAACATAGGAATTTTAGGGGGACACAATTCAGTCCATAAGACATGGTATTATTCCTTTGTTCATTAAACAATTTTTTAAATTGAAGTATAATTGATATACAATGTTATACTAGTTTTAGGTGTAAATTCAGTGATTTTAATCTAGTATCTATGTTCTAAGCACTCTTCTATGCTTAATTTAAGCCAACTCTTTTCTCTGAAACATCCCTATTTCGAAGCACTCAAGATCTTGTTATACTTGACTAAATTGCAGCTGAGCACAGTGTTAAGCAAATAGAAACTTCAAATTTCTTCTTCACATTAAAAAATAGAAAACATGATATGTATGGTTGTCCACACTTATTTAGTATATACTATAAGTGGTGCATTATACTAGAATTTGAAAATCTGTACATACTTGCATTTGTATAACTGACTAAAAAATGTTGATTTGAATATATTCAACTCAACTATGAAGAATTATTGAACTTGTATATGAATATGATCGTATGTAAGCTATGCTAGTACTGAAAATGTAATTATTCTTATTTGTACTGAAGTATGATTAGTATACCTAAAATTGAAAAAAAAAATTCTTTGAGTAAAACAAAATGTCCATAAATATACTATACATATTCTATAATTTCTTTTATTATAAATTTTATTTGCCAAAAATGAACTTACAAATTAGAGTTTAGAATTTAATTAGCCACTATTTTTAACTTCTTTGAAGTAAAACTGTTTACTTGATATTTGAATGTGTTATTTCACTATAATTAATGATAATTTAATAACTATGCAGGAAAGGCTGGGTTATGTTTTTCTCTTGATTTTTTTTCTTGTAGTATAATAAGCATTAAGTTATCAGCATAGTAGTTACAAGCATAGGATATTTTGGAATTCAGACAATCTGGGTTTATACTCTGGCTCTAATATTTACAATATGACCTTTGGAATGTTACTTAAGTCTCTTGCTCATTTTCTTCATCTTTCAAATGGAATTATAAAAAATAATACTTACTATGTCCTGTATTTGTTTCCTATTTCTGTGGCAAGAAATTACTACTAACATGGTGGCTCGAAACAAGAGAAATTTATCTTAAAATTCTACAGGCCAGAAATGTGAGTCTTACTGGACTAAAATCAAGCTGTCAGCAGAGCTGTGTTCCCTTTGGAAGGTCTAGAAGAGAATCCCTTTTCCCAGTTTCTATGGGCTCCAGGTATTCTTTGGCCTATTGTTTCCTTCCACCTTTTCCAGGAATATCAGTTTGAGTCTTTACATCTCCTCACTCCAAATGTGCTTCCCTTCAGCTTCCTCTGACTCTCTGCCTCCAACTTACATGTTTAAAGAACACTTGTGATTACATTGGGTTCACCAGGGTAATCTAGGATAAACTATTTATCATTTGATTAACAACTTTAATTCCATCTGCAACCTAATCCTCCCTGGCCATGTAACATTAAATATTTGCAAGTTTCTGGAGGATTAGGATGTACACATCCTTGTGGGGGGTGGGAGGCATTATTTTGCCTACCACATGTACATTCTATATGCCAGGCACTATGTTACTTTTTTTTATGAATTAAAATTCATTAAATTATTAAATAATATTATGAAATAAATTCATATAATTAAAATTATGGACTTTATCTTCACAAGAACCTGTATTCTTGGTACATCTCCACTTGACAGATCATTCAACTGATTGTAATAGTAATAAAAACTGTCTCAAAATTTACCATTTACAGATGCTGTCAGAATTAAATAAAATGACATATGCAAAAATTTTAAACAGTGTTTAGCACCTCTTTAATTATTTTAATTAAATATTTTCATTATTATATAATATTATCCTGATTTTTATCATTTTTATTCCATGTTCCTAGAAACACTCTTCTCAAATGGGAATGCTCTACAGAAGTAAATCATTGTGTCCTCTATTTAATAGTCCTCTATTTATGACTTCTCCCTCCTGAAACCATTCTGAATGTCAAATGGATAAAAAGAGCATAAGCACATAAAGTACACAAGAATAAAGAAAATAGACAGAGCCTGACAGCAACATTTTTACAACTGGAAATCAAAAAAGTCCTAAGTGACTTGGAAAAGCAAAGAGAATTAAGACCATAAGCCAGTAATGGGGAAGTTTTACATGTAAGATGGATCACACCACAGAATCCTAAAAAGACTGAGAAATTGGAGGCACTGGATTCTTGACAAAGTATAGCTGCATTTCAATACACATTGGTACAAAAAAGTAAGATTTTTAGTTTAAAAATATGACATAATTTAATCCTAGAACAGTCCTTACCTACCCAGCTTACTCCCTGCAGATGTTGAACCAGAAAGAGTTTGGACCCTAGGACATATTCACGTGGGAATCCAACCAGCCAGATCCGTTTCCTTAGTAGAGTTTTCATCACACAAGGGCAGTGCCCTATGCCTATGCGCTTTTCTACAGAATTTCTCTTTGGTTGACCAGAGATGCCTGGGAGTTATATTATTACCATGACCAACATCAAAAAGAAGGAAGGCAAAGTATTACTGGTACACAGGTACAGAAGCAACATATGGTGATATTTATGTACCAGGTCACTCCCATATCTCATGGATTAGGCCAAGGCTGTAATTTAAGACCATAGTTATTTCTCTTCTTTATTCAGCTTCCCTCACACCATTCAGGTTTCTGCCAAAGAGACCCTCCTTTAATAAGTCCTAAGCATCTACATCTCTGTCTTAGTTTCTGCTCCTGTAGTACTTAATCCAAGATTACGGGTCACCCTACTCAACATCCAAGTATGGAATAAAATTTCAGAAGCTGAACACTGAGACCCTATGCCTATCCTCCCACTCAGCTCTAAGAACACTTGTGATTAGATTTCAACACATAATTTAGGAGATTGAAATTTTTCTTTTAGAGAAACACCAATCCAAGAGAAAAGACCTATAGATATTGAGAGTTGAGACCATCTAAACAAAAGGGCAAAATCAGATCACCTTAGAGTGAAGGCTACTAGTTAAAATATACTACTCTTCCATACACAGATTCCAATAAAATTTTTATTACTTTTCTTCTTAGCCACCATGAATTATCAGATTTTTGCAGAAAACCTCCTGCATTAAAATATGTATTATAAATATAAATATATATATATATATATATATACACTAAGTATGGTAGAGTCACTTTAGAAGATATTTTGCCAGTTCTTTACAAAACTAAACCTACTCATATCATATAATCCAACAATTGCCATTCCTTGGTATTTGCCCAAACTTCGAAGCAACCAAGATGTTCTTCAGTAGGTGAATAAATAAACTGCTGTACATCTAGACAATGGAATATTATCCAGCATTAAAACAAAATGAGTTATAAAGTGATGAAACGGAAGTCTTAAATTCATATTGATAAGCAAAATAATCCAACCTGAAAGGCGGCATACTGTATAATTCGAGCTACATGACTTTCTGGAAAAGGCAAAACTAAGAAGACAGTAAAAAGATTGGGGGTTGGGGAGTGGGGAATGAATAGGTATAACACAGAAAATTTTTAGGGCCGTGAAAATACTCTGTGTGATACCATAATGATAAATACATGTCATTATACATTTCTCCAAACCCATAGAATATAGTGAACAGTGACTTAAATTATGAACTTTGAATGATTATGATGTGTCAATGTGTTAATGTAGGTTCATCAGTTGTAATAAACATACCACTCTGGTGGGGCAGTTGATATGGGGGAAACTATGCAATGAGTGGGGGAGAGAGTACCTGGGAAATCTCTATATCTTAATGTCTATTTTGCTTATGTATAAAACTTCTCAAAAAATAAAATCTGAATTAAAAGATACACACTAATTAATAGCCTTAGAGAGAGAAAAGATAGTTTGTTTTCCTTACACAAGAAAAGGAGCCTTGAAAGTGAAAATTTCAGAGTAAATCTGGTAGCCAAAAAGGAAATTTTAATTGAAGGTGTATTCCTTAAGGTAAAGGTGGCTAATGTCATACAGTTATAAATGTTTAATGATGGAAACATGATAGATACTTATTCCTCACTCTAATGTTTAAAAAAATGTCCTCAAGAGATATTTAGATTTATTTCCTGAATTAAATTAACAATTAGGTAAAATGTCATAAAGAGTTAAGTGCTATGAAGAAGCTAATTCATATCTCAAAAGGTTTGTCAGTAAAATTCTTTATGAAGAGCTAACATTTGAGAAATGATAAATTGAAGAATTATTTAATAAAGATACAAGTAAATATTAATGCTTTTGAATAAATTTAAAAAGTAGAATATATATATATATATATATATATATATATACACACACACACACACATATGCTTTTTAAAAATGTTAAATGATTAACCCATATGATAAAGGAAACAACACATCAAATAAATACTTAATTAAAAATCAATATAGATACAGAGGAAATTAAAGGAACCATAAGTTCCTCCACAAAAATGAATTTAGAAATATGGAACAAGAGGATAATTTTCTAAGAAAATGAAATTTGCTGATTTCAAAATAATTGGAAAACTTACATAATTATGATGAGCTAGGGCCTGAAAATTATCAAAATACTACCCATCAAAAATGTAACAGTTCAGTTCAATCAAATATTGGGGGGAAAATAGCATTTGAATTTTATTAACAATATTCCATAGGAAAAAAATAATTCTAATTCCACTAACAATATTCCAGAGGCTATTAGAAGAAAGTGTTTATGGCACAAGAATACCTACGATTCACAAATCCAAATAAACAAACAAAAATTAAGATCACTTTCATGTTTGAAGATCACTGCAAATATCCTAAATATAATCTTAACAAATCAAATTCAGTAGCACATTAATGAATAATATATTAATGCACCATGAATGATAGCAGGATAAATCAGTACCAGGAAATTAATATGATTTATCTTATCAATATATTTAAGAAAAGTACATTAACATTTCCATTGAAAATAAAAAGACCAACTGATAAAAGAAAACCAAGAGCCATTAAAAAAAAAATCTCTGAAGGTGTATAAGGATCAGTTTATTGGATTTCACATGGATTGTCAGGAAGATGTTTCTTTTCAAAAACCATATTGGCTTTGCCTTATCACATAATGAGAAGTATAAAACTTTTCATGGTTTCCTTATTACCTTTGCTGTCAAGAAACTAAATTTAGCTTTCAATTGGATAACTGAAGCATATTTAGTTAGCATGTTAGACAATAATAAAATCATTTATATATATCACTATATATATTTTTCAGATTATTTTCCATTATAGGTTATTTCAAGACATTGAATAGAGTTTCCTATGCTATACAGTAAATACTCATTGCTTATCTATTTTATGTACAGTAGTTTGTATCTGTTAATCTCACACTGCTAATGTATCTCTTCTCCCCCTTTCCCCTTTGGTAACCATAAGTTTGTCTTCTATGTCTGTGAATGTATCTCTATTTTGTAAATAAAGTTCATTTGTATCATTTTTTAAGATTCCACATATAAGTGATATCATATGATATTTGTCTTTCTCTGTCTGACTTACTTCACATAGTATGATATTCTCTACTTCCATCCATGTTGCTGCAAATGGCAATATTTCATTTTTCTTTATAGTTGAGTAATACTCTAGTGTATATATATACTACACCACATCTTCTTAAACCAACTGTCTCTTGATGGGCACTTGGGTTGTTTTCACTTCTTGGCTATTGTTAATACTGCTGCTGTAAACATTGGGGTGCATATATCATTTTGAATCAGTGTTTTTGTTTTTCTGGATATATACCTATGAATGGAATTCCTGGATCATATAGTAGCTCTATTTTTAGGGGTTTTTTAAATTTACTTTTTAAAATTTTTGACTGCACTGTGCAGATTGTGGGATCTTAGTTCCCTGACCAGGGATTGAACCTGGACCCACTGCAGTGAAAGCACAGAGTTCTAACCACTAAACTACTAGGGAATCCCCTATTTTTAGTTTTTTAAGGAAAACTCCATACTGTTTTCCATACTGGCTGCACCAATTTACATTCCCACCAACAGTGTAAGAGTGTTCCCTTTTCTCCAAACCCTCTCTGGCATTTTTTATTTGTAGACTTTCTGATGGCCATTCTGACTGGTGTGCAGTAATACCTCATTGTGGATTTGATTTGCAAGATGTTGAGCATCTTCTCATGTGCCTGATGGCCATCTGCATGTCTTCTTTGGAGAAATGTCTATTTAGGTCTTCTGCCCATTTTTTAATTGGGTTGCTTGTTTTTTTGATATTGAGCTGTATAAGCTATTTGTATATTTTAGAAATTAAATCTTTGTAAGTCACATCGTTTGCAAATATTTTCTCCCAGTCTATAGGTTGTCTTTTCATTTTGTTGATGGTTTCCTTTGCTATGCAAAATCTTTTAAGTTATTCTTAATTGTGAAACTACAGAAATTTCCATTAATTTTAAAAATATGTAGTATTTTTAATATTGTTCTAAAAATGTTAGCCAAGAAAATAATTTTTGAAAATGATAAATTATTGAAAATAATAAAACAATAATTTTTAAACAAATGTTTCACTTTTCCACATAGGAAACATGAGAATAAATTCAAATGTCAAAGGAATACATAATACCATGGTAAACTAATTCATAATTAGAAAAATGAAAAAAAAATGGTATTTTTTCTAGAATACCAAATAGGAGAATATTTATAAAAATAACCTGTGTTGACATGTGTATAGAAATCTGAACATTCTCAAACAGCGTTGGTGCAGATAAAAATATTTTGAGAGATTTATATATCAAAAACTTGAATGTATAAAAGTTTTGGGGCCAAGTTTCTTTTGTTTGTTTTTTGTTTTTATTTTAACCAGAGTTAACAGGGTAAGATGTATACAGGATACTCTGTGTGTGCACATATGTGGGTGTTTGTTATGTGTTTGTATGAAGTACATATCATTCACTATATGCTGGGCAATGTTCTACATGTTATATAAATGTACATGTATTAAATTCTTGTAACAAGCTCATGAAAAGACATTATTATTATCAACTCCATTTTACCTAGTAGAAATCTCTATTAGCTGAGATATGATAAATAATTTAACCAAGATCATCCAGCTGGTCATTTGGTATATCCTGAATTAGAATCCAGGTTGCCAAGTTCCAAATATCTGTGTTATTGATCACTATGATAAGTTGTCACAATTTAGTATCAGGATTTTTATTTTAGCATTATTTGTAATAGTAAAAAAAAAAATCTACCCAAAGATATGATTCTCCATTAGATCAAATTTTAAAAATATAACTGTATAAACCTACAACTATATAGTGAATACTATGCAATTATTATATAGAAATAAATATATGAAAAGTATTAAGTAAAAAAGTAGATTAAATATTATATACATTTATCCTAAATTTTAAATCAGTATCAGTATAGACATAGGTAAAAGAGTGCAATAAAATGAGCCAAACTGTAATCAGCATTTAATTTTGAGCAGTAAAATTTGAGATTATATTTGTTCCTTATATATCTTTATTTTCCAGATTATTTCAAAAGATGAGCATTACATTTTTTAGTCAAATAATTAAAAATACTTTATAAGTCAGCTCATATAAATTAATTCACCTACTGAAGGAACTGTCTGCATTCTGCATTTTAAAAATGAACATACTTATCCAAGTCCATACTGCTAACACAAAACCAAGTTATTTAAGAATGGGTACTCCAAAACAGAACCTGCGTTTCCCCAGAGCTGGAACTCCAGGCTTGGGATTTCTTCCCTCTGCTGTCACTGAGCTTCCCTGGAGCCGAATGGGAGGATGACCTCTCGGAGGCTGCTGGCTCTGGAGAGACCCTACCAGATGAAGCCTGACCGTCCTTGGGACTGCAGGCCAGTTGTTTCAACAAATAACTTAAAGACAAAATGGAAAAACAAAGAGAAATGTGCCTGAGATCATATTGATGCAAAACCAGGGATGGCCACCTTGGGCCAGGACTTTTCCTGAAGTCAGAACCAGTTCCAGGGAGGTTGACCACTGTATATTTCTCCAAGTACAGCTGCAAAGCATCTCTGCCAAACACCAGTTTATAGATGAGGAAACAGACACTGAGGCACAGGGAGGTTAAGTGGCTTGGTCAAAGTCACATAGACGCCGTGTGGCTGACAGGGTCTTGGTACTCTGACCAGGTGTCAAACCTGAACCTCTTAGGTGGGAGAGCCAAGTTCAGGACATTAGACCACCAGAGACCTCCCAGCCCCATGAAATATCAAGCGGTGAGAGCTCTCCAAGAGATATCCATCTCAATGCTAAGACCCAATTCCACTCAATGACAAGCAAGCTCCAATGCTGGACACCCCATGCCAAACAACTAGCAAGAAAGGAACACAGTCCCACCCATTAGCAGAGAGGCTGCCTAAAATCATAATAAGGTCACAGACACCCCAAAACACACCACTGGAGGTGGTCCTGCTCACCAGAAAGACAATATCCAGCCTTATCCACCAGAACACAGGAAACAGTCCCACTGGGAGAAGACACCAAAAAAACAGGAACTATGAACCTGCAACCTGCAAAAAGGAGACCCAAACACAGTAAGTTAAGCAAAATGAGAAGACAGAGAAATACGCAGCAGATGAAGTAGCAAAGTAAAAACCCACCAGACAAACCAAAAGAAGAGGAAATGGGCAGTTTACCTGAAAAAGAATTCAGAGTGATTATAGTAAAGATGATCCAAAATCTTGGAAATAGAAGAGAGAAAATACAAGAAATGTTTAACAAGGACCTAGAAGAACTAAAGAGCAAACAAAAATGAACAACAAAATAAAACAAGTTAAAATTTTTCTAGAAGGAATCAATAGCAGAATAACTGAGGCAGGAGAATGAATAAGTGACCTGGAAGATAAAATAGTGGAAATAACTACTGCAGAACAGAATAAAGAAAAAAAGAATGAAAAGAATTGAGGAGTGTCTCAGAGACTTCTGGGACAACATTAAATGCACCAACATTCAAATTCTAGGGGTCCCAGAAGAAGAATAGAAAAAGAAAGGGACTGAGAAAATATTTGAAGACATTATTGTTGAAAACTTCCCTAATATGGGAAAGGAAATAGTCAATCAAGTCCAGGAAGTTCAGAGAGACTCATACAGGATAAGACCAAGAAGAAACACACCAAGCCATATATTAATCCAGCTATCAAAAATTAAACACAAAGAAAAAATATTAAAAGCAGCAAGGGAAAAACAACAAATAACATACAAGGGAATCCCCATAAGGTTAACAACTAAACTTTCAGCATAAACTCTGCAAGCAAGAAGGGAGCGGCAGGACATATTTAAAGTGATGAAGGGGAAAAAACTACAACCAAGACTTCTCTACCTACCAAGGATCTCATTCAGATTCGATGGAGAAATTAAAAGCTTTACAGACAAGCAAAATCTAAGAGAATTTAGCACCACCAAACCAGCTTTACAACAAATGCTAAAGGAACTTCACTAGGGAGAAAACACAAGAGAAGGAAAAGACCTACAATAACAAGCCCAAAACAATTAAGAAAATGGTAATAGGAACATACATATTGATAATTACCATAGACATAAATGGATTAAATACTCCAACCAAAAGACATAGACTGGCTGAATGGATACAAAAACAGGACCTGTATATATAATGTCTACAAGAGACCCACTACAGACATAGGGACACATACAGACTGAAAGTGAGAGGATGGAAAAAGATATTCCATGAAAATGGAAATCAAAAGAAAGCTGGAGTAGCAATTCTCATATCAAACAAGATAGACTTTAAAATAAAGACTATTACAAGAGACAAAGAAGGACACTACATAATGATCAAGGGATCAATCAAAGAAGAAGATACAATACTTCGAGATATTTATGCACCCACCATAGGAGCACCTCAATACGTAAGGCAAATGCTAACAGCCATAAAAGGGGAAATTCACAGTAACACAATCATAGTAGGGGACTTTAACACCCCACTTTCACCAAATACAGATCTTCCAAAATGAAAATAAATAAGGAAACACAAGCTTTAAATGACACATTAAACAAGATGGACTTAATTGATATTTATAGGATATTCCATCCCAAAACAACAGAATACACTTTCTTCTCAAGTGCTTATGGAACTTTCACCAGGATAGATCATATCTTGGGTCACAAATCAAGCCTTGGTAAATTTAGGAAAATTGAAATGATATCAAGTATCTCTTCTGACCACAACACTATGAGACTAGATATCAATTACAGGAAAAAAACTGTAAAAAATACAAACACATGGAGGTTAAATAATACACTACTAAATAACCAAGAGATCACTGAAGAAATAAAAGAGAAAATCAAAAAATACCTGGAAACAAATGACAATGAAAAGAGGATGATCCAAAATGTATGGGATGCAGCAAAACAGTTCTAAGAGGGAAGTTTATAGCAATATAATCCTACCTCAAGAAACAAGAAACATCTCAAATAAACAACCTAAACTTACACCTAAAGAAATTAGAGAAAGAAGAACAGAAAAACCCCAAAGTTAGCAGAGGGAAAGGAATCATAAAGATCAGATCAGAAACAAAAGGAAAAGAAATGAAGGAAACAATAGCAAAGATCAATAAAACTAAAAGCTGGTTCTTTGAGAAGATAAAAAACATTGATAAACCATTAGCCAGACTCATCAAGAAAAAAAATGGAGAAGACTCAAATCAATAGAATTAGAAATGAAAAAGGAGAATTAACAACTAACACTGCAGAAATACAAAGGATCATGAGAGATTACTACAAGCAACTATATGCCAATAAAATGGACAACATGGAAGAAATGGACAAATTCTCAGAAAAGCACAAGCTTCCGAGACTGAACCAGTAAGAAGTAGAAAATATAAACAGACCAATCATAAGCACTGAAATTGAAACTGTGATTAAAAATCTTCCGACATACAAAAGTCCAGGCCCAGATGGCATCACAGGCGAATTCTATCAAACATTTAGAGAAGACCTAACACCTATCTTTCTCAAACTCTTCCACAATATAGCAGAGGGAGGAACACACCCAAACTCATTCTATGAGGCCACCATCAACCTGACACCAAAACCAGTCAAATATATCACAAAAAAAGAAAACTACAGGACTATACCACTGATAAACATATATGCAAAAAACCTCAACAAAATACTAGCAAAGAGAATCCAACAACACATTAAAAGGATGATACACCATGATCAAGTGGGGTTTATCTCAGGGATGCAAGGATTCTTCAATATATGCAAATCAATCTATGTGATACACCACAATAATTAATTGAAGGATAAAATCCATATGATAATCTCAATAGATGCAGATAAAGCTTTTTAAAAAATTCAACACCCATTTTTGATAAAAACCCTCCAGAAAGTAGGCATAGAGGGAATCTACCTCAACATAATTACAGCTATATATGACAAACACACAGCCAACATCACAGTTTCAATGGTGAAAAATTGAAAACATTTCCACTAATATCAGGAACAACAGAAGGTTGCCCACTCTCACTACTATTATTCAAAATAGTTTTTGAAGTTTTAGCCAAAGAAATCAGAGAAGAAAAAGAAATAAAAGGAATCCAAATCAGAAAAGAAGTAATGTTGTCACTGTTTGCAGATGACATGATATTATACATAAAGAAACCTAAAGATGCTACCAGAAAACTACCGGAGCTAATCAATGAATCTGGTAATGTAGCAGAATACAAAATTAATGCATATAAATCTCTTGCATTCCTATACACTAATGATGAGAAATCTGAAAGAGAAATTAAGGAAACACTCCCAAATACCACTGCAAAGAAAAGAATAAAATACCTAGGAATAAACCTACCTAAGGAGACAAAAGACTTGTATGAAGAAAACTCTAAGACACTGATGAAAGGAATCAAAGATGACACAAACAGATGTAGAGATATACCAGGTTCTTGGACAGGAAGACTCAACACTGTGAAAATGACTATATGACCCAAAGCAATCTACAGATTGAATGCAATCCCTGTCAAACTACCAATGACGTTTTTCACAGAACTAGAACAAAAAATTTCACAGTTCGTATGGAAACACAAAAGTCCCCGCATAGCCAAAAGAATCTTGGGAGAGAAAAACGGAGCTGGAGGAATCAGGATCCTGGACTTCAGACTATGCTACAAAGCTCCAGTAATCAAGACAGTATGGTACTGGCACAAAAACAGAAATATAGATCAATGGAACAGGATAGAAAGCCCAGAGATAAACCCACACACATATGGTCACCTTACCTTTGATAAAGGAGGCAAGAATATACAATGGAGAAAAGACAGGCTCTTCAATAAGTGGTGCTGGGAAAACCTGACAGCTAAATGTAAAAGAATAAAATTAGAACACTTCCTAACAACATACACAAAAATAAACTCAAAATGGATTAAAGACCTAAATGTAAGGCCAGACACTATCAAAATCTTAGAGGAAAACATAGGCAGAACACTCTATGACATAAATCACAGCAAGATCCTTTTTGACCCACCTCCTAGAGGAATGGAAGTAAAACCAAAAATAAACAAATGGGACTTAAAAGCTTTTGCACAGCAAAGAAAACCATAAACAAGACAAAAGACAACCCTCAGAATGGGAGAAAATATTTGCAAACCAAGCAACTGACAAAGAATTAATCACCAAAACATACAAGCAGCACATGCAGCTCAATATCAAAAAATCAAACAACCCAATCCAAAAATGGGTGGAAGACCTAAATAGATATTTCTCCAAAGAAGACATATGGATTGCCAACAAATACATGAAAAGATCCTCAACGTCACTTATCATTAGAGAAATGCAAATCAAAACCACAATGAGGTATCACCTCACACCAATGGCCATCATCAAAAAATCTACAAACAATAAATGCTGGAGAGGGTGTGGAGAAAATGGAACCCTCTTGCAGTGTTTGTGAGAATGTAAATTGATACTGCCAGTATGGAGAACAGTATGGAGATTCCTTAAAGAACTAAAAATAGAACTACCATATGACTGAGCAATCCCACTACTGGGCATATACCCTGAGAAAACCATAATTCAAAAAGAATCATGTACCACAATATTCATTGCAACTCTATTTACAATAGCCAGGACATGGAAGCAACCTAAGTGTCCATCAACAGATGAATGGATAAAGAAGGTATGGCACATATATACAATGGAATATTACTCAACCATAAAAAATGGAATTTAGTTATTTGTAGTGAAGTGGAGTACCTAGAGTCTGTCATACAGAGTGAAGTAAGTCAGAAAGAGAAAAACAAATACTGTATGTAAACACATATACATGGGACCTAAAAAAAAAAAAAAGTTTCTGAAGGACCTAGGGGCAGGACAGGAATAAAGACGCACATGTAGAGAATGGACTTGAGGACATGGGCAGGGGGAATGGTAAGCAGGGATGAAGTGAGAGAGTGGTGTTGACATATATACACTACCAAATGTAAAATATATAGCTAGTGGGAAGGAACTGCATCACACAGTGAGATCAGCTCAGTGCTTTGTGACCACCTAGATGGGTGGGATAGGCAGGGTTGGAGGGAGACGCAAGAGGTAGGGGAATTGGGCATATATGTATATGTATAGCTGCTTCACTTTGTTATACAGCAGAAACTAACACAACATTGTAAAGCAATTATACTCCAATAAAGATGTTAAAAAAAAACCCCACATATCCTACAAAATGCAAATATATTTCTTATATTGTTTCATACAATCTGTATTTCAGCTATATTTCATAAAAATTTCAGTTTTTACCATGTGGAGATATAGTTGCAGTTTAAGGAAGCAAATAAATATTTCCCAGAAATCTGTACATTTAATCAAATAACCAACACTACATCTCTCCAGCTAAATAAAGAAAAACAAAGAAACAAACAAAAAACCCCAGCAAAAGGAACGACTGTTTATATGAGGAAAAAAGGGATTATCTAAACTCCAAAATCTAATTCATAATTCAGTTGACTTTTGAACAACACTGGCTTGAACTCTGTGGGCCCACTTACATGCAGAATTTTTTCAATACGTAGACTATAGGACTACACGATCTGCTCAAATTCATGGATGCAGAACTGCGGATACGAAGGGCGACTATAAAATTAAATGTGTATTGTGGACTGTTTGGGGTCAGCCCCCTAAGCCCCCAGTTGTTCAAGGGCCAACTGTGGTTCCTTCTGCTACTTTTCTATAGACCCCACCTTTTATGTCTCTATGCTATAAATAGCAGTATCACTTTTTCTTGAAAATTAATTTCCCTTTGTATTATAATATCTTACATTTAAAAAGTAATATTTGTTATTCTCATTAGAACTTTGCAAAACGGCTTTTCATTATATCAGCTTAGTTTGGTGATCTTGGCCTAATTTTGGAATTTCAATTAAGATCAGAAAAATCAAGACCCGGTATTTATTTTCTGTAGAACATTTCATTAATTCTGTTTATTAATACTTTGTGACCTGTTTCTTGCTTAGTAAGGATGCTTATTTTGCAAATTTTAATGCTGTTTGCAGTGTGTATTACCCTCCTGCAGAGCATTTAATAGATTATCAATGAGAACAACTTTGTGTCATTGTAGTGGTTCATTGTTGCTCCCTTCTACAAGCTATTTAACATAATATATTAGTCATATATTATGCTATGCAAGTCATATATATGCAAGTCATATATTATGCTATGTAAGCTAAAGTTAGCACAGGTTTTTCATTTCCATGACATTACCAAATAAAGGAAAATAAGAATCAATAGCAAAAATTTCCCTCTCTAAAAAACAAGGAACCACAAGTAAATGATAAAATCTTCAAGAAAAAAAATAACTTCCTATTAGTTAATTACACATTAGAAATCATCATTGATATTTACGCAGCATTATTATATGGTTAGAGGTACAAAAAACAAAGAAAATGATTTGTTAATTTTCTTATTTGATTTTGGTTTTAGAAAAGTTTTCGTCCCCTAGGATTTTCTGTTTGCAAAGTTAATCTTTTTGAGATGTGGTATAAGACAAAACATCCTGAAATGCCTAACCATATTGAATCATCTCTCAAAGTACTCTTTTTTTAATCTGCTCTATCAAAAACAGTAATTTTTGAGGATCAAACTGCATAATGTCTATAAAAGTGCTGTCTAAATTTTACCATTCGATATTTATATGCTGTTAATCTCCATTTAGTTGCTAAATAAATTTAGAAAGTTTAAAAATTTCAAATACAAAACCACTGAAGTGCAATAAAATTCTATCTGTCTCCCTAAATATATTAAACCCTTTATTGTTGTTACTTACAGAGGAAGTTCTCTGGGACGAGGATCTATTAACCTTCTTGACCCTAACTTCTTCGATAAAGTTTTGTTTTGTTTTGCTTTTTACCTTCAGTGGCACTCGCTGAATACCACCCCTACCACGCTGGTCAAAAAGAGACAGCCTTCATGTTCATTCTTTTCTGAGCATGAAGGGAAACTCTAAAGGAATAAATAAATGGAAGATGATTCCCTGTAACATACTGGAGCTGATCTACATCTGAGTCATGCAAAATGTTTTCTGGTGAAAGGTTGATGTTAAGAAAGTGAAGTAGTCCCTGAGACTGATATAAATTCAGCAAGTTAGACTTTTACATTATACTTTAGTAATTTGTATTATTCATCCATGATGGAAATAACCCCCATCCTGACTCCAGAATGGCTTCAAGGCTCCTTGCATGAGGGGCACACTATTATGACACCCCTAACTAAGGAAACTCTGTTTTAGCAATTACTCAAATTCAAATCTTGGCATGAGGAGGAATAGGAAGGCGGGGGAGGGAAGAGAGAGAGAGAAAGAGAGAGAGACTTTTCCTGCTTGAGACAAGTTCCATCCACAAAGTGCAAGCCTATTGTCTGAGGATGAGCCTGTATCTATGGCGAATTCTAGCTTTAACTTAGCCTGTACTTATACTCCATTCCCTGCATGGCTACGGCCCTATTCTTCTGGAACCTTTTGTAAACTACTTCTTTGAACTCACTCTAATACATTGAAGTCTGAATCATTTTTCCTAGGCTATTCATGCAGCTCAAATGAATTAGGCCACCTCTTGAATAAGAAATTTTTAAGAAGTAAAAGATCTCAAATAATTGGATTTTTAAAAATAAAAAAAATTTGAAGTGGTACCCCTCACCTGGCCCACCTTTCACTAACAACCTAAAATGAGAACAAAATATTCATATTGCTCTAGCTCAAAGTCTTTATTCATGCCACTCAGCTTGCCCCGTAAAATTGGTATGAAGTTGTGAGTCTCAGATATTTAGGATTTACCCCTAAATGATGTAGTAAAACCAATAATAGACTATAAGGTTGAAATTAGACTCTTTATCCTGATGTGATCCAGTTCTGAAACATAAAAGCCGCTTCTGTGGAACGAAGTAGAAAATCAGGTCAGTCTTCATAATTTATTCAATATCAGAACTGTTGGCTTTCCACCATGCCTAAACTGTTCAACTCTTGTTCTCTTTAAACACAAGAACTAGTTAACTAGATAGAGCTTTTGAACTTCATTTAATTGTTAACGCTATTTGGATTTAAATCCCTTACCTTTTTCTCTTAGGTTTTCTCTATGAGACAACCTTCTCTCAATAATAAACTTTGTAAACACTCTACTTTGTCCCCAGATGTCATGTACTCTGGGTCTTTTTGGCAATCCTTTTCAGGTTTGACTAGAATTGGCCGTATTGGTCAAAGATGAACCTTTTCAGAATTGCATCAAGTATAACAACTTCCAAAAATTCTTACTTAGAGACTCCCAATTCATAAGTTTGTTCCGAATTTCCCCACTTTGATCCAAGTATTTTTCCCAAGATTAAACATCTATATCTGTATCCATACTAAATACAGAATATTTGCAATATATTCAGCTTTCTCTTGTCCATGTGAACAATCTTATTAGATTCCATATTAAGATGGTGGTACAAGTTAATCTTTTCAAATTCATAAGGACTTGTTTTGGATTATAAGTATTTCAACGTTATCAATTACCTTGTTTGAACAAAGGTAAATTAAATTAAGCTTAAAACAAAATCACTTACAGTCTTTCTCAAACAAATCGTATATTTGTAAAGCTTTCTCTATAGGTATCAAGGGTGTTAGTGCCTCTTTTAAAAATTATTTTTAATGTTTATGTATTCATGAATTTTGTTATTTGAGAAGATATACTTTCTTGCTGGGGGTTGATTACTCAATTCAAGAAAGATAAATGTATAAACAGAGGAAGAATAGAGAGAGATTTGCTCATTTCACTGAATTTCTGTAAAATATTAGTGAAAAAAATGATGCTTCTAAGGATTTTTATTTATGTAAAAATAGAGTAAGTTCCCAAGTATATATTTCTGTGGACATGTAGAAAAAAATGGGAAGGCATTGGAAATATGTATAATTTGCCCCATTTCATTGCTTTTCTATGAAGAAAAGTATATCTTTCACTTATTCTCTGTTTACTGGCATTTACATTTGGCTGAAACACTGCCTTATGGCCATAGAGACACCACTTGCCACTAGACACTGTCTTAGGATTTTTCTCTTTAATGTCTGCTATTTTCAAAATTCTCATAGCAGCTAGAAAATGATGATCTCTTTCCAAGTCTAATGGACTTATTTTTCCACTGTTGGATTTCTGTGTCACTTTTGTTCGCTTGGTTGTGATTTTGTTAAACAGGAGATCAGGTATCTTGGACAATGTGTGAGTGATTGTTAAAAAAAGAAATCTAAGGTGATTAATGAATTCTATTCCAGGCTATGGATTTACTTACTGATATCTTGAGAAACTGTAGGCCTCTTTATGGGGGGGGAAAGAAAAAAAAATTGATCACAGAGTGACATGAGTGTAGGTTGATTTACTTTGGCTTTTAAAAATAAAAATATAGTTTAAAATGTGTGTTTATATATTTTGGTCAAAGTAAGGATGGATTTGTGTCTTTTCTCAGCGATCAGTAATAGTGCTGTAGAGATTCCATTATTTAATGTCACCTGAGGTATGTGGATATTTTCTGAATAGGAATAGCTTTACTTGTCAAGAAGAAACAACAGAGTTTTGAAAAATTAAATACATGCCAGTTCAAGTTATAATGTTTTCATGGTAGGTCAAAGTATTAAAGCAAACCAGCAAAAGGAATCGCTTTTAAGATTAATTCTACTTGGAAGAATGGATGTCACCTCAGAGATGGCAGTGGGGAAAGAAGGCAGTCTCCTTACTAAAGACAGATCTCAACTGGGAGTGTTAAGAGTCCTGCAATGACTCAACCATCCTGGGCATATTTAAATAAAGTATTCATCAAATCTCAATCCTAAAGGAACTCAGTTCCAATCAAAGTACTGTGATCATATCATCAAGCACTTTCCATTTTCCCAGTTTTATTTACTCAGACATAACTTTCTAATGATATAAAATATAATTCATAGATTTAAAGCTATTTACTAAACCAAATGAGTGATTGCTTCTCTGTTTATTGATATAGCAATTACCTAAAAAAATGTATCACAGGTAAAATAAGACATTTTGAGGATTTGGGACAAATACCTAACATCTTTTCATATCTTAAAATAATCTAGTAAGAAAATAGTTTTGTACTTCCCCTCCAGATATTAAGAGAAGGTTGTTGCTGTTTGCCTGCACTGGGTTGGTAGGTGGGGGAGTTACATTGTACATGAAGAGAAAGCATACTTTTCAATGATTTATATAAATAAAATTCACCAATAATGATTTTAATGAAATTCATATCCAGCTAAATAACAGTAGCAATGAAGTGAACTCAGCCTTTCCTAAACTTTGTCAGTTTAATGAGGTGTTAATATTATGGTCAATGGGAGCACAGCCATATTAGATGCAAGCAACTTTTTTCTTTAGTTCTGCTTTTTGAAATAGTAACATTCAGCGATGCATTTACCTGTAAAGCCTTTCATGTCAAATTTTAATTTAATGAAATCAGCACTTTTCTGCAGTCACAGGATGCAATGTAATTGCCATTGGGAAAAGGTGAGAAGATAGTTCTGACTATAATGGAAACAAATGTTTCCTTTTTCTCCCTTGCATCAGGCTTTTCAAAATTTTACTTTTCATTTCACATCCAACCTGAGAGAATTTAGCTCCAAGTGATTTCAAAATTGTTGAAAACAAATATGATTTTCCTCCACTCAACTTTTGTGTTCTGTAACAATATATCAAAAAGAAACATTAAACACTAGAAACAATAGACAAAACAAAAGTCTTGTTCAGTAGGGCCAGTATAATCATCTAAATACCTGTATTAAGCAGCACTAATAAGTCAAACTAAAAATAATTTGCTTAGTTAAAATTTTCATACAAATGAAACATGAGGCTGATACACTAAAACTTTCAGATTCGGTAAACTGTTCAAGCATTTCATCCACAAATGCACAGTAAACAGTAACTGCCAATTACCAAAATGCTTTTTTTTTTTTGTGGTACGCAGGCCTGTTGGGGCCTCTCTCGTTGCGGAGCACAGGCTCCGGACGCGCAGGCTCAGCGGCCATGGCTCACGGGCCCAGCCGCTCCGCGGCATGTGGGATCTTCCCGGACCAGGGCACGAACCCGTGTCTCCTGCATCGGCAGGCGGACTCTCAACTACTGCGCCACCAGGGAAGCCCCAAAACGCTTTTTAATGTGTAGATTCCAGGTCAACACATCCAAAATCAAGCTTATAATCTTTCTTCTCAACTCACTCATCCTCCTATATTTCCATTTTCAGTAAACCATTTATTTTATTTAACCCATGATTGCAGGAGACCCCTAAACCTCCATCCCTTCTCCTACCACATCTCATGGGGCATTGAATCCTATATGATTTTACTATGTTAGTATCTGTAAATATCACCCCCTTCCAACTACCAATGACTTAATTTAGATTTTCATCATCTCCCACCTAAAGCACAGTAAGCTCCACTCTTGTCCTTATCCACAGTCTCATAATCTATTATCTATCTTCAACAAAGATTGAATCAAAATAGAAATATGACCTTGCTACTCCTGATTGGTTTTTAATGTTCTCAGTGGGACCACTGATTGAGGACTTATTAGAATATCATAAGCTACACTCCAAAATGTCTCCTTTGCCTAATTTGCCTTTGCTACATAAATATTGTCTACATTTCAGTCAAGACCAAAACTCCACAGTCCCCTTGGCTGTCTAACATACTTCTAGTTTGGCACATGCTGTTCTGCCTCCTGAAATACACTTCTTTGCTCACCAATCTCCCAATCTCATTTTGCTCCCATTTGGAAAAAACCTACTCCTATTTTATGTTCCATGTAAAACATCTTTTCTTTGAAAATATACCTTATGCATTCAAGTTGATCACTTGTAATCTGTGTCAATATTCTATTTTGAAAATACTGGCAAAATTGTACTCATCACATTTTATCCCAATGATTTACTTATATCACTCTCTTTATCCTTGACTGTGTGCCCTTGAGAGCAAACAGCATTCCACATTTATATTTTTATCCCAAGCATTTCCCACAGTGTCTGACACATATTATAACTCAAAAATGTTTGTTGAATTTAATTGGCATAATGTGAATCAAAGACAATGTACTTATGTGAAGATCTACCACCTGTACAAAATTTTGTTAGGCTGTGAATCATATCGGAAAAAAATACAAGCTTTGAGATATCTGTTAATGCACTTAGTATTGCTGACTAAAAGGAGGTTATATAGGTTGTGAATAGAGTAATAAGAAAGATGTTGGAGTCATATATAATGAACCAAAGCTGATAAGGAGAGTCAGGTATTATTTTTCATCTTTTTTGAAGACTCAAATTCTTAGCCTTAGTTTTCACTCTTGTTAAAAGTATAGCAATGTTTACCTTCTTCGTAAGAATTATGACTTGTTCACTGAGTCAATTTTTTAAATTACTTTGAAGTGCAGAGTGGTAATAAATTATTTCTTAAACAAAAGTGATGTTGCCTTTATGTGGAGTTTAGCCTGCTTCTGATGTTTAATATTTTTTTTATGTTCATTCCATGGATTGGAAGGAACTTATGAATCATCAGAACTCACAAAAGCTGATGGAAACTGGCCAGAAAGATGAGACATTCTAATGAAAAATAATTCACATTGAAGTAAATTTGCAAAGATGGGAGGAATGGCACAACTTGCTTCTGTGATGTTGTATACCTAATATAAATAGAAATCCCTTTAAAAGATATTTTGGAAAAGATTTTCTCTCCTAACAAGCTAGACATTCTATTCTAATTGAAAATATAAGACATCCTAACTGAAAAAGTCTTCCACAAAACAGTCAAGTATTACTTTAATTTGGGAAACTCAATTTTATTCTTCTTTTACATATCTATATAACATATCTCTATATATATAATATTTCATATATATATGACATTTTTTATCATGTTAGCATGTAGTTTTTAGCTATGTGTGTCCCAGTCTGTATGTGTGGATATACCTCAGCATAACTAGTAATTCTTATAATAAAGAAAAAAATAAAGCTAAACCTTATGAGTATTTCAAAAGTGAAATCAGTTCACTATTATATAAATGATTACATAAAACTTGAGAGTTTTCACATATAGGTTACACTGTCTTCTAAATCACTCATTGCAGAGATAGACTTTTTGTATATCTATTATGTATTATATACATAAAGTCATATATACATATTAACATATACATAAATCGTAAAGAAGACAGAACTGTCAACACTTGAGACCTACAATCTATGGAATGAAATATAAATAATGCATTAATAATAAGCATATTGGATAATTTTTTTAAAAAAGCATACCATGTATTGGGAATATTTTAAAAGTGAGACACAGATAACAAAAGATATAAGCAAATGTAGAAGATGCCCTTAGTATTAGAGGCAAGAGTAGTGGAGAGGCACAAGTAAAGAAGCAGACTCAGAGAGAACTTGATTAATAAATAAGACCAAGTCACTGGAGTCTGAAAATAATGGATAGCCACTTCTGAAGAGAGAGCAACTCGACTGGATTGTAGGAACATCTATTCTGATACTTAACTATGTTTCCACCTAAAACAGCAATAAACACTATTTTACTGTAGGAAGCTTTCCTGAGAAGCTGCTGAAATAGTCTCCTGTGTTTCCTATGTTTCCTATGGAGACTAAAAATATCTATTAGTGAGCAAGAAAGAGCATATCTACATCCTCTGGAAATTATAAAAATGCAATTTACATTGCTGCTAAGATGAGTGATAAATCTAGAGTTTTTCTTATGTGATCTTTTGCAATTGATCATAGCCCTTGAAGGTGGCATTATGCCTTTATAAATAGTACCAAATTTCTTAAAGATATGGGACACCTGATACATGATATCAATTTTATCTGGATATAATTGACACAGTAAAATGCAAACATGTTATTTATAATTTTTTTTATACAAACGTTTTTTGGTTGCTCCATGGGGCATGTGGGATCTTAGTTCCCTGACCAGGGATTGAACCCACACTCCCTGCATTGGAAGCACGGAGTCTTAACCACTGGACCAAGAGGGAAGTTCAATTAAGTTTATAATTTGATATGTTTTGTCAAATGTACATTCTAATGTTACACTATTATAATTAAGATATAAAATATTCACATTAATTTTTTCTGTTCTAGAATTGCATAGAAATAGAATTCTACAACAATAATAAATATCTTTGTATCTGGCTTCTTTCACTCAACAAAATGATTTTTGAGATATAATTATGTTGTTTTGTGCATTATTAGTTTCTGCCTCTTTATTGCTAAGTAGTATTCCATTGTATGAATATACATTTATTGTATGTTATATCCATTTATGAGTAGTCCATTTATCCAGTCATCTGTTGATGAACACTAGTTGCATTTCCAGTTTGGGACTATTATGGACAAGCTATTAGCATTGGCAGCAAAATGTGTTTAAACATAATCTTTCATTTGCCTGGATACGTATCTAGGACTGAAATTGCTGGGTTATTTAAATGTGTAAGAGCTTGCCAAACTGTTTTCCAAATGGCTGTAACATTTTATTTTCTCACCAGCAATACTTGGGTGCCCCAGTTCCTCCATTTGCTTTCATTTAGTAGCGCCATTTGTTTTAATTTTACCATTCTGTTTAGAAGACATCCTTAAACTTTTAAATTTGGATTAGTTTTTTTTTTTAATTTTGATTAAGTACAATTTAGCTATTTTTTCCTTTTTAATGCTTATTTTTATGTCCTGAATCAGAAATCCTTGTTTTTCATAAGGTCAAAAAGATTTTCCTTTGTGTTTTTTCTTTAAAAGTTTCTAGTTTTATCTTTTACATTTATGTTTATGATCCATTTGAGATAATCAGTGTGTGGTATTAGGCAAGATTGAAATTCATTTTTTCTCATAAAGCCATCCAATTGTGGTAGTATTGTTTATTAAAAATACTGCAGTTGACCGTTGAACAACACGGGTTTGAATTGCATGGGTTCACTTATACGCAGATATTTTTCAATGAATACGTAGTACAGTACTACATGATCCACAGTTGGTTGAATTTACAGATGCAGAACCATGGACACGAAGGGCCAACTGTAAATTTATACATGGATATTCCACTAGGTGAGGGTCAGTTCCCCTAACCCCAGAGGTTGTTCAAGGGTCAACTGTATTTTTTCCCCTATTCAATTTTCTTAGAACTCTTGTCAAAAATCATTTAATTATATATGTGAAAGTTAAATTTTGGACTCTATTGTGTTCCATTGATATCCATGTCTATCCTAACATCAGTACCATATTGTCTATATTAATTTAACTTTGTAATAAGTTTTGAAACCAGGTAGAGTATGTGTTATGATTTTGTTCTTCTTCAAAATTAGGTTGGCATTCAAAATCCTTTGCATTTCAACATGAATTTTAGCATCAGCTTCTCAATTTCCTAAGAAAAACACTTGCTGAGAGTTTGTTTGGAATTATGTTGAAGTGATAGATCAATTTGGGTAGAACTATGTTCATATATTGCCACGTGCTTTTTCTGCATTTAGTGATTATATAAATTTCTCTTTATTCAATGAATATGGTGAATTACATGCATTATTTTTAGAATGTTAAATTGACTTTGAATTCCTGAGTAAGGCTTACTTGGTTACAGTATATTACATGCTATTATATATTACTGGATTCTATTTTCTAATATTTTAAAAAGTAGGCTCACAAAGAGTATTAGTCTACAGTTTTGTTTCCTTATAACGTATATTTTTTAATAACAAACTTACCTCGCAAAATGACTTGATAACTGTTTTTTCTTCCTGTTTGAAAGAGTTTGTCTAGAATTTACAATATTTATTCTTTAAATATTTGACAAATTCACCAGTGATTTTGTTTGGTGGTAATTTAAAAAATTACAAATTGACTTTCATATATGTGGCAATTATATGTATATACACACATGTACACATATATGAATACAGACACTCCTATATGGCATTTGTATATGCATATATATGTGTATATGTATATGACATGCACTATAATATACAGTTTTTATATTTCTATTTGTGTTGGTTTTTCTATAGTGTGTTTTATAGGAATTTGTCCTTTTTGTTGTTGTTGTTTTAATGTATATTAAGATGTATTTTAAAACTACAGTAACTGTACAGCACAGTAATGGCTCTAGAACCAGACAGCATCAATGTCTCATAACTAATAACTCTAAAACCAACCTTACTATGGGCATAAAAGCAACATGAAATTTAAAAAAAAAGCATTGCAAATCAATGAGAAAGAATTAAGAAAAAAGGGTGCTGAAAAAATTGACAACTTGGGAAAGTATCATTTTAGATTTTAGATCTTTACCTATCTTTACCTTTTTCTGAGGTAAATTTCAAATAAAGTATAGTGTTAAATACAAGAAACCACATAGAAGAACATAAATTATTTTTTTTAGTTTTTGATTATACTTCATTTATTTTATATTTTTTTAAAATAAAAATAATGCATGTGAAAAATAACACAGGCACATGGTTTGTAAAAATGAAACAATGCCAAAAGGAATGAAAAATGAAAATCTCTTCTTCCTACCCTCTGATCCCCAAATCTCTAAACTCTCTCCAAAGGTGGCAACAGTTAATAGTTTCCTATATACGGGTCCAGTGGAAAACAAACAACAGATACACATACTTTCAAAAATTTTACACAAATGTTTCACACCTTTCTGCACTTTGCTTGTTCCACTAAATGGTGTATCTAGATTGTTCTGTATTTTAATGGCTGCAGTTTTTGGACATATGATTACTTGCTAGCTTCTATTTTTTCACTTAGCGTAATGCCCTCAAGGTTCATCAATGTTGTTGTAAATAGCAGGATTTCCTTCTTTTCATAGTTGACTATATAGTTTATCTGAAATGACGCAATGAAGATGAGGGTAGAGGTCCTTTTGATACAGGGATTTCATTTCTTTAGGATAAACACCCAGAAGTGAAATTCCTGGATCATGTGGCAGCTCTATTTTTAATTATTTTTGAGGAACTTCCACACTGTTTTCAATGTGGCTGTGTTAGTTTACATTCCCATGCCCATTTCTTCTAAGCAAAGTCAGTAGTAAGAAATTGTTCCCAATATTCTCTGTATCTGCAGGACATATAGGATGATTTCTACTTGACATTGTTAGTGTGATGTTTTGCTCTTTTCTGCCATTAATTTAAATCAGACTGTCTCAAATGTAGTTTTGTAAGAAAATCAAGGCCTACAAAAATTATTTGAGGATTTCTTCCAAACATAATATATAGTTAGCAAAGTCAGATATATAAGATCAGTTACATTAAAAAAAAACTTTAAAAATAGATTTTAAATCTTTCAAAAATTTTGTGTGAAAGGGACTGGTCTAGCTAGAAATTTATCCATTTTAATGACATTTTCAAAAATCTATCATTGATTTAATAAGTTCTCTATTTTAATTCATATTCTGCTCTTACTTTTATTATTTCTTTCCTTTTACATACTTTGTGTTTGATTTGTTCTTTTTGTTCTGCCTTTCTACGGTTAAAGCTTAGATCAATGATTCTAGATAATTCTTTTTTACAAATGTAAGCATTTACTTATATGTAATTAATTTTAAAATTTATATTCATGAAGCACTGCTTTAGGGGAATCCAACAAATTTTGATAAGTTGTTTATTCCATTAAATTAAAAATATTTTATAATTATTATTTTGATTTCTTCTTTGGCCCATGGGCTATACATAAGTATTATTTAAGTGATCATTATTTTATTATTTTAGGCTACTTAATTCTTTAGTGGTCTGAGAAATATATATTTGACTTTAATTCTTTGAAATTTATTGGGGTATTTTTATGGCCCATATATATTGTCTATGTAGATTAATATTCCATGTGCACTCACAGTCTGTCTATTTGAGATAGGAGTTGAGATAGGAATTGCAACTTTCACTTATAGTTATGGACATATCTAGGTCTCCTTTCAGTTTTGCCAGTAATTTGTCTTAAAGGAGAGCAGAATATGACACCCCAAAATATGCCACTTTGGCACATTGATTATTTTGAATTAAAATTACTAAGAAACAACCATGCAAAAAGGACACTCTGATCCTCCTTTATCCCCCTGAAAGTAGGAAATAAATCTCCCATGTGAAACAACCTTCCATATATCAGGAAGGTAGAAGGTATCCTTATAGCTAAAGATAGGGAATTCAAGGCTGAAAAGGCTGCATAAACAAACCTGTTACTTTTTTCACTAATTTACTACCCAAAGCCCAAATCCCTTTGTTTTGTCAATTTCTCACAAATTATTGTTTCCTTGTCTAAAAGGTATAAAAGATGCCTGCTTTGGTTAGCTTGGGGAGTCTCATCTTTATGGGCTCCCATTTGTACAAAATTAAATTTGCTTTTCTCCTGTTAATCTGTCTTATGTCAATTTAATTGTTAGACAAGCCAAAAAACCTAGAAGCGAAGAGGAAAATTTTCCATTTCTACCATTTATATGTTTGAAACTCTTAAGAGGAACATACATATTTAAGTATATTTCATTTTATTGATGAATTATCACTTTTATAATCATGAATGTCCCTCTTTAGAAATATGGTTTGTCTAAAAGAATACATGGTCTAATATTAATATAGTTCTTCCAGTCTTCTTAGGATTATTTTTAACATATTATAGTTTTTTCACCTTTTTACTTTTTACCTAGCTGTGTATTTATACTCAATGCAGGTTTCCTCTAGATAGCATGTTGCTAGGTCATGCTTTTTATCCAATTTGACAATCTGCCTTTTATTTAGAGTATTTAGACCATTTAAATTATCCCTATGTTTGGATTGAAGTCCACCATCTTGCTATATATGTTTTCTATTTGCACTGTCTAGTCTTTGTTCTTTTTTTTTCCTTTTTCTTTTCCTAACATCACTTGGATTAACTGAGCAATTTTAGCATTCCATTTTAGAATGCTAAAATGCTACTTATTATCCATACCTCTTTTTATAGTAATTTTCTTCTAGGAATCTGCAAGATGCATCCTTAAATTAACAAAATATATTTTAATATTGCTATACCATATACATCTTAATTTTCTCCTACTATACTATGTTGCCACTTCTACCTATGTCACAGATCACATAACACATTGTTTTAATTATTCTTTTAATAATATATTACCACTTGAAAATAGTAAACATTATAAAAATGTCTTATATATCTTTCTCCATATATTTACCTTATTTAGTACTCTTTGTTACTTTGTGTATATTCAATTTTTCACTTGTATGATTTTTCTATTCACTTGAAGAACTATGTTTAATATTTCTAATAGTGCAAGTTGGCTGATGAATTTTATCAGCTTTTCAATTCTGAAATATTTTTATTTTACCTCATTTTTCAAAAGATTATTTAGCTGGATATAGAATTATAGTTAACTATTGTTTCTTGGTTTACATGTTTGTTCCTGTCCTTTATAGATACAATTCTGTTTTCTTCTGTGTTACATCGTTTCTGAGGAAAAGTCTACATAATTTCTTACCTTTTATCACCAGGAACATAAATCTCTAAGTGCTTTAGGATTATTTCTAGCATTGGTTTGCACAATTCAAATATGTTGTGCCTTGCTGATTGTCCCGTTTCTGCTTCAGTGAGTTTCTTGGGTTTTTAGTTTACTGATTTCATTAAACTTACAAAACTCTAAGCCATTATTTAAGTTGTTTTTGATGCTCTTTTCTACATTCTCCTTTTTTTTCTCTTCTAGGTCTCCAATTACTCCATTTGCTGCTTGATTTTTTTTCCCCATGAGAGTGAGGATCTTTCATTTTCTCATATTTTAGTTTTTCCCTTTGAGTCTCAATTTGGATACTTTCTTTTGCTATATTTTCAAGTTCACATCATATGCATGATTTAATTTTTATTTTATATATATGAAAGAACCCACCAGATCCCACAAAATGTACTTGTATAAGGCTTTTATTTAAAGGCAAAGGATATGGTGCAGCAAAAGAGAGGACTGGAAAGCATTGGAGAACTAAGCGACATCAACATGCAAGTATACCAGGGGTTGGGCTGGAGCAGAGTAGACTGTCTCCAGCTTGGGATGTTATCTATGTCAGTATCTAGGACCAGGATCTTGGCTTTGGGAGAACTCAAAGGAAAAAACTTTCAGTAGGTACATTTAAGTCCCTTTGGCCATCAGATCAAGCCAGACTTTTCTAGTTGGTTGGACTGTATTAATCATGTTTTTTATTTTCCATATCTTATGGTGCTTTGATATTTGGGGTGGGGCAGTGTTAGTTGGTTGGGGAGAGACTGCCCCTCCCAAAGCTAGCTAATTTCCAAGATACCAATTTCACTGTGAACACAAAATTCATATGCAAGAAAACCAACTCCAAGGCCACCTCCTTTATCTCTCACACACCAAGCCAGTATTTCCCCTACCCTAAATCATCCCAGGGCCTGATATCAGACCACAAGAGATGACTACTATAGCCTAGTGCCCAAAGACATTATTCAGACTGGCCAATTCTAAGTCATTTCCATTCCCTGCCTTACCTTTCCCACAGAAAACATAATAATAAAGGTCTAGGCCATGATTTCCTTGTTCCTTCTGCTTCATAATCAAGCCTGGTGCTTCTCCATGTGGAGCTGCATGGCAAGGCATGCTTCCTCCTCTTGAGAACTGTAAGTAATAAGTTCTTTTTTCAATAGCACTGATCTCTCTGTGTTGGCACTCAATCAATTTCAGAAATTAAAATTCCAGAGGTACAATTGGAACACAGACCATTTGCAAGCCATCAGTAAAGAAACTGACCTCTGGGGTTGCCAGGAGAGCTTAAGTCCTTAAGCAGCATATAAATTCCATTGTCCTTACCTTGGACAAGAATTAATAACCAGACATCTACACATGGCTAGAGATAAAGATAGAGCTTCTCATACTCAGATAATCTACAGTATCTCTACAATTCAAGCTCTAACTCTTGGCCAAGGATTTGTCATTATAATTTGCTCATGATTATTTCTTTTCTGGTATCTTTTGCACAATTTATAGAACATAAAAGCAAAAGGATACTCATGAAAATAAGAATCATTTGTGTCAAATGAGATGCATATATTGCTTTAAAGAAGTATTTCAGGGCTTCCCTGGTGGTGCAGTGGTTGAGAGTCCACCTGCCGATGCAGGGAACATGGGTTCGTGCCCCGATCCGGGAAGATCCCACATGCCGCAGACCGGCTAGGTCCGTGAGCCATGGCCGCTGAGCCTGCGCGTCCGGAGCCTGTGCTCTGCAACGGGAGAGGCCACAACAGTGAGAGGCCCACATACCGCAAAAAAAAAAAAAAAAAAAAAAAAAGAAGTATTTCAGTTTACCAGTACAAAGTTTTTACTAATCTTGTAAAAGCTTGACAATTCTTTTAGTTTGATTTTTGAACTTTATGAAAGGTATCAATAGATTAATTCAATATAACAATTAATTGGTTATTAACTAATCAATAGTTAATAGTTCTTCTACTGGCCAATAAGCTTCTATTAAAAGAACTTCATTTGTAGGTTTTAATTCAATTCTACAATATATCTGATCATCCATATCAGTGTTGTTGTTGTTTTTTATCAAAATTAAATTTATACTATCAAACAGTATTATTCCAAATAGCAATTAGAATATGAATTAGACTGAGAACATTACAAAATAAGTCAGAAGAGTCTGAGTGCCTTTTTCTTTCCTATTTGAGTCTTCCCTACTTGAATCAACATCTTCACTTCAAGCTCTCTCTGAATTTCTCATTTTGGTACTCCATCAGAAATAATCTTTGCAATTTCAGACAAAGTTTATATTTTGTTCCCACTTGACCAGGTTGTCCATGGAATTACATGTCCCATTTCACCAGATATGATTTGAGGTAATATTAAATAACCAATGGGAATATTTTACCATAGGAGTAACCTATGATTAAATGGCCCCTGGAATGTATTTCCTTTCCTTTCTGGTAATATACAGTTGTTAAATATGTTTACCTTAGAGAAAGTGCCCTGAAATATTTTAACTCACTTTTTAAGATCTATTTGCTCTGTTAGTCACCGAGAAATGAATGTTAACATTTTAACTTTCCATATGAATCTTTTTTTCCATTGCTCACTATACTGTTTTACTTAAGACAAAATCATGTTTTTGCTGATTTTTCCAGTAAAATTTTAATTTTCAATTTTTTTCTAGAATCTAAGATTTTTCATTTCTCTTGCATTAAAGGTAAATTTCTTGAATTAATTTAATGGTTTCTAGAGAAAACGAACTCTTAATATGCAATTATATTCATAGCACAGTTGGGGTATTTTACCTTCCATAATAATATTATTTAGGAACTCTTAGCTTACTGTAATGTATTTCCTCATTTTGAGATGGAGGAATAGAAATATATTTTCTAATAGCTCAATCAGTTCATTCTTTTATTCAATCAACATTTATTAAGGGTATACTATGTAACAATTCTTCAGTAAACATGAATACTCAAAAATTAAAGATTTGGTCTCTATTCATTTAGCTCACAGAGTAATCTGGATCCTTTCATATAAGTTATTACCCTGATTCATTTTTCTTGTACTTCAACAAAGATAATGAAAAATGCCTGAAGAAAACTTATTTGTACCCTCAAGGAATAAATTAATGAAAAATTCTTATGAACTTGTTATAGTAAGGTAAGATTTCAAGAATAACATATACTCTCTTATTTATAGCTATAATTTATAAGCTTTTTTAAACCAAAATCTATTCACCTGTGTAGTCTTTCTGCTTTTTACAAGAGGTCTTTTATTGGGTCTTTACTAATTAGTAAAATTTCCAACCCATGAAATTATTTGCATAAAGTTTATAATACAACGTTAGAACATCCAAATACAAACAATTTCAATATAAAAGATGTAAATATCAGAAGTGTATTTCTAAATATTCTTCACAGTACTTCTACATGGCATAAAATTTGTAAAAGCAATTATAATACTGAAATGGCTTTGACAACATAAATACAAGGTATTAAAAGTCATAAACCACAAGGGCATAACCTGGATACCCACTGCTGTCACAAATAGATCCCTTGAATTAAAAAGAGATTGAGATTAATTTATTTATCCATTTTGGCTAGCAAAATGGATATTGTTACTAGTTGGCCTTCATAAAAGAATCAAAGTTTCTTTAAATTCAACTTATTAAAGATTTCCATATAGGTAATCATTTTTTATGTTCAAATGTAAATAATCTAATAAAAAATACCTAACCCAACTTATTAATGCAAAAGACATTTTTGACAATTTGAATAAATTATATTTTAATAGGTTAAAATATTTTCAATACTAGTAATACTCTTTTTTCTCTTCATGAAAAGAGTATCAGGGCTTTTTTTTTTTTAATTTCAACACTGGATTTCTGATTTCAGCTGTAATATGCAAAGAGCTCTGAAATTATCAAAACTATCCTTACAATAAAAAAAATTAAACTGAAATTGAACAACTTTTTGGACTACTCAAAGAACTATGATCACAGAACCAACAACCATCGCAAATTCTGAAGGGAAAATATAAAGAATCACAGGCGAGATCTGCTTACCTGAAGCAGAAACCCTAGAGCCACAACTTGGGAAGAAGACTTAAATCGTAATTTTAACAACTTGATGGAGTCTGAGCATGGACTAGTGTGAGGGTGAGAAACTCCTGGGAGATGCAGTCCCCCACACATTTGTGGGTTTCACCTCCCACAGACTCAGTTTTACTTTCATGGGTTTGACTTCCAGTAACTTCACAAGCATATCACGATAAAAAGCAAAGAAAGATTCCTGTTCTCCCCTCCCTCATAGCTCTGGCTGAAAAAGGAGAAAGGTAATTATTGTAAAATAAGCAGAACATTCTTGAAAGCAAAAGCTTAATCTCCAGGAGAAAAGACTTCATACTTTTCCTACCTGGGAAAGTCCACTCCTCCTACTCCAGACAGCTCAAAACTTCCTCTTTCAAATAAAAAGAAAACTCTTAAAAATCAAAAATAAGACCAAAAAAAAAAGATTAAAATGGGAAAAAAATGCCAAAACTCAACTGATACCTCACCAAAGAGAATATATGGTTAGCAAACATGAATATGAGAAGATGCTCATTATTTTTTCCCTAAAGATGCTAATTACACTTCGCTAAAATCATTTTTCATTAGGGAAATGTAAATTGAAACAGTGAGATACCACTGTAAACCTAGAATAGCTAAGATAAAATTTTAAAATTATATTATCAATGCTGGCTAAATTGTGGAGTAAAAGGGACTCATTATTTTCTGATGTGAATGCAAAAATGGTAGAGCCACCTTGTAAAACAATTTGGCAACTTCTTACAAAAATAAATATATTCTTACCCTACAATTTAGCATCCATGTTCCTGAGTACATACCCAATGGATTTGAAACTTTGGACGTAAAAATTGGCATGTGGATATCTATAGCTGCTTTATTCATAATCACCCAAAATTTAAGTTACCAAGACGCCCTTCAATAGTTAAAAAAATAAATAATATTTCGTTGTATAGGATGTACATCTAATTGATAGAATATTTTTAGAAGCCAGTGATTTTAAAAAATGAGTTATTAAGTCACAAAGAGACATGGATGAATGTTAAGTGCATACTGCTAACAGAAAAAAGTAAGTTGGAAAATGCTACATATTGCAGGATTTCCATTACATTAGATTCTGAAATAATCAGAAACTGTAATCAGATAAGAAATCACAAGGGGTTTGAGGGAGGAGGCATGGTTGTATTGGTAAAACAGTGGAATTTTTTTTTTTTTGGTAGTGAGTCTATTCTATACGACACTGTAATGGTTGAGATATTTCATTATGTATATGTCAAAGCCCATATAATTCTATAGCATAAAGAACAAACCTTTAGGCATACAAAATTTTTTTTTTTAATCATTGAGGAGGTTGGGGAATCCCAGTATGCAATGCAGTATGTTACAAAATAATCTAACTATTACAAATATATGAAACAACCTCACTGAATGGGGTGGGGAAAAAGATGCAGACCTAAGTCTAAGTCATTTGGAATGAGTTGAATCTGTAAGACTAAAGGCTATATACAAATTAATTAAAAGAGTTACTCATAACCACTGTACTCTAGCTGGTAAAACTATTTCCCATGAGGGTACAAGTTAACAATTCTAATACTACTATAAATGTACAGATCTACCTCAATGGGAAAAATCCCTATAAACCCATTGTAAGTTGAAAATGTTAAGTTGAAAACACATTTAATACACCTAACCCACAAACTTCGTAGTAGAGGCTAGCCTACCTTAAACATGCTCAGAACACTTAGATTTAGCATACAGTTGAGCAAAATCTAACACAAAACTTATTTTATAATAAAGTGTCAAATAGTTTATTGAGTAGTATACTGAAACTGAAAAACACAATGTTTATATTGGTATATAATGGTTGCAAATCTATCAGTTGTTTACGCTGTGATCTCACGGCTGGCTGGGAGGTGTGGCTGGCACTGCTCAGCATCACCAAAGAGTATCTACCGCATATTGCTAGCCCAGGAAAAGATCAAAGTTCAAAGTACATTTTCTACTAAATGAATATCATTTTCACACCATCATAAGACTGAAAAATTGTAAACTGAACCATTGTTAAGTCGGGGGCTGTCTGTATTCTGTAATTGATTGTATATGAAAGACGTATGATGGGGGTCACTTTCCCCACTATTGGAGTGGTAGTTACTTGTAAGTAAGAAATAAAAAAGGGTTTGAATAATCCATGTGGAAATCAGTTGGACTTTGAGATATCAATATGAATACATTTTTAGTTGAATATAGAAAAAGATGGTGATGTGTATATTTATACGTGTGTGCACGTGCACAGGTTAGTATACACACATATATTTCCTTGCTCTAGAGCGCCTGGAAGTAATGACAACCACTCGTAGAGTCCAGATCTTGATTTCTAATAGCAGTCTCCAATTAAAGGAAGCAGGGTTCCTTTAGAAGAATGGTTCTGGGACTGAGGCAGGAAATATTCAAGATGAGCCTGGAATATCTCGTAGTGACAGAAATTAAGACAGTACTCAGTAAACAAGAACAAAAGAGACAAAAACCCTACATGGGTTTTTGGGTACGTCAAAGGGACACAGAAGCCAAATGAACAACACAATGAATAAAGTAGTATTGGATTATAACGCAAGGTGTAAAATAAGTATACGTGAGTCCATACTGATGGGTCATAATTGAATGAATGAATGAGGCAGAAGAAACAAACCTCACAAGCACAAAAAGAATTTCAAATAATTTGTGTGGATATTCTGTTCTCAGGGTGAAGGAGCATAATTATCCACTCCTTAAATTTGTGCACTGTGACTTCCTTTCAAAGTGTACAGTATGAAAGGCAAGAGGGTGTTGAGGGTAGGGGAGTAACTTTGCAGTGGAGAAATCTGAAAGATGCTATCTCAGCCAGGTGATCAAATTTAACACCTTCAGTAATATATCATCTTGACAGCATTTACTCCTGGTACATGATAAAATGGAACTTTAGCCTGTGATCTTCCTTTTAAAAACACATAACCCCAAACTAATAAGAAAAACATCAGAGCAATTCCAATGGAGGGAGAGGCTACAAAATATGTAACCAGTACTACTCGCAACTTCAGACACAATGAAAGTCTGAGGAACTATCACAGGAAGAAAGCCTAAGGAGACATAGAGACTAAATGTAATGTAGTGTCCTGAATGAAATCTTGGAACAGAAAAAGGAAATTAGGTAAAACTAAAGAAGTCTGAATAAAGCATGGACTTTGCTTAATATCTCAATATTGGGGCATTAGTTTTAAGAAGCGTAAATTAGTAACATAAGTTACATTTCTTATACAACATTACAATATACAACATTGTGTATATTGATTGTTTATATATAGGGTACAATCATATATACAACATCAATAACAGGGGACATTGGGTTTGGGTTATATGATAACTCTATGTTATATTCACAACTTCTTTGTGAATTGAAAGCTCTTCTAAAATAAAACATTTATGTTGAAAAGTTCAACCACTACATTATAGATTCTTTTGAATAATGTCAATACTTCATATGCAATAGAAAGCTGCTTAGCTAACAATATGTTTACATAATGTATACTGTTAACTATCCTTCACATTTCTTCGATACATTTCAACTGTTCTGGCCCTGAAAAAAGTGACAAAGTAGAAAGCCATTTAAGTTGAATTCACTTATATTTTTATTGTAAAAGGTGTTTGTTATAAAGTGTTACATTATATGTATTTATTATTATTGATTCATATCCATGCCAGAGTAAATAAGTAAACACTTTGCCAAAAACATAAATTTTTATTCAGCTCTCTGCTGTGTCACTGTGATTTAGAAAAGATAAATGTAATTTTCTGCTTAAAAAGTATAGACTTTAAAAATCATATCAAAATAAAGTTAATGAAAGTCAAGCTTCTCTTGAATCTATTAATCTATTGCTATGTATCACACGATCCTAAAATTTAGTGGTTTACACAACAATGAAAATGTTTCTCATGAATTCTGTTGCATTGGCTGAGTGACTGTAGTCAGCTGGAGAGTGGGCTGGAATAGAACATATAAGATGGACACAGTCACACTGACAGATGGAACTGGCTGTTATTTGCTGTACCACTTGGCCTCTCATTTTCCATTAAGCTCCTCGTTGCCTTCTATACATGGCCATCTCAGGGAAATGTTAAAGATGGCAAATGTGCAGGTGCCAAGGGGTCTCTTGTGGCCTACACTGCAGAAATCACACAGCATTAGTTCCATCAGATTTAGCTGACTGAAGAAAATCAGAAGGCCTGCCGGCTGGATGGATCAGCAATGCCAAGTTACAAAGTGACATGCATACTGGGCTGAAAGGAAATTGTGGCCATTAAGCAATTTACCACACACATATACATTGGCATCAAGTGTACTGATACAGCACGTGAGCAGGAGGATTCCTGTGGTGATGGGACTGTTTCTCATAGTTGTCACAATTTCGATCATCATCAATATCATCATTACCTCCATCAACTCTAATGTGTACTGAGATTTTCCTATGAGCAGGACATTCTTCTGAGCATGCCCTAATTAATTCATTTGAGCTTAATAAAAACTCTGCAACATATTGGCAATGTTACTGCACTGTAAACTGGTGCAATAGTATGCATGTTAGGAAAATGGTTTTATTTTAATTAATTGATTGATGGATTGCATTTTCTACCATATACTCGAGACTAGGGCAATTTAATCTCTCTGAGCTTTGGCATTTTAAACTGGTAAAATTAGATGGTTGCAATAAAAATTAAGGTCACTTCCAGTTCTGAATATTTATGAATGTATTTCTATTGATCAAGTATCATGGATCATATTTGCAAATATACTTATAACAACTGATGTTCTTACATTCATGGCCCTTCCCTTTTTTGTTCTCATTGTCAAAAAATATTTAAAATAATTTCATGAAATACTTCATATGTTTGAGTTTCATATTGGGAGAAGCTGAGCTGAAAGCAGAAAGTTTTCATGTGTATCATTTTTACATTAAAGAATTTCCAAATCAAATAACTTATGAAAAATTGGAAAATATTAGCCCTGTTAGTAGAACTTTGATCAGTTTCAACAGTGTTGTCTTCTCCACCCTCTTTTTCCATTCAGTCTTGCATGTTTTAACACATCAACCCCAATTTACTAGTAGTATTTACATAATAAATGAATTATTATTTATATTTTAATGGACTCAGCTATTTAACTCAACTATATTTTTGAAATAAATTTTGTTTCTTATAAACTGCTTTCAGTTAGACACTTCTCTAGATTCTCCAATATTGTTAGTTCTACAGACATTCCAACAAGGTAAAAATAATATTCCTCAATGAGAAGACTAGCCCAAGTCTCAGACTATATACGACTTTTCCAGGACTCCATGACTAATCAATTAGGTCTCTGACCTAACCAATTTAGGTCTCTCTGATTCAAAATAACCATTTTACATATAAGAAAGATGAAGTATTTTATATTAAGTTTTCAAATAAATGTTTACAAATACATTTCAAGCAATCACGTGTTTAAGCTGTAATTGTTACCTCTTAAATAAATGTAAATAGCATCTTCTAATAATTTGGCAATATTTATTCTAGATATTAGAATCCATTAAAAAAATGAGCTATAAAGAGCAAGCAAATATTAATGTTGTTTGTTGTATCTTTCCAGTTTAAATGTTTCATGATCAGAAATCAGAGTAGATATCATTGTATGAGGACTATAGTGAAATATGATATAGAATACATATCAGCTATGTCTGTTTCTAACCTTGTTCAATACTGAGTATTTAATAACCATATTTAAACATTTTAAAATTCCCTGAAGGTAAAATTCCTACCACTCTTATAGGTCAAATTATATAATTTATGTAATGTTTGTGGGTGAAGTAATGTTATGACTAACTTTTAAGAAAACTGTACAGTGATGAAGTAAGGAAGAGATATGGGGCAGAGATAAAACATGGTTTGCTATGAATTGTTAAAAGTTGAAGCTGAGAGCTGAGTACAATAGGGGAATTATGCTCTAGCTCTACTTTTGTAAGTACTTGAATACTTTAATAAAAAAAAGAGGATGTGTTTAGTCCTTGTGCATGGCATGTCAATTTAATGTCTTTACTACAGATCAATAAAAAGTTAATTTAATTCCTTAATTGGAACTTGAGTTATACACACTGATTTATGACCAAATATTGATATTTAACTTATCTCCTGAAGTCATATAAAAAATGAAAATCAAGACAGTCTTAGCTATCTTGTCATTGCCTCCTGGAATGTCTCCTCCTCCTGATCATCTAATTCTGATATCACTGATTACTATTTTCTTAGTCCATATCCTGTGTATAAATCTGACTGTACCCCTAGGAGCTAAGGGAATAATCTTTGATGGATGAAAATCAAGTCATTCCATTTTTGGGGCTACAGAGATAGGCTCAGCTATTGGTGTGTGCCTAATTCAGGGCAATCAAGAGGGAAGGAGTATATGTAAGCCATCAGATCCTCCCTTATGTTGTGAACTGGATACTGTGATGATTTAAATCGGGACTTGTGGGTAAAAAATGCAAACTTGGGAAAAGATTCTAGTGACCATTTGAGTCATGAAAAAACACACACCTGAAGCTATATCCACCCCTATACTATTATATGAGGCAGTAAATTATTTTTTATGCATATGCTCATTTGGATAAGGAATCATTTCCCTTGCAATAGAACAAATCCCAACTAATAATGTACACATTAAAAATGTGCTATAAAAAGATAACTTTTCAATTGTCATGAAGACCAGGACTTGTGAAAACATAAAATTTAATCATGAACAAATATTAGGTGAAAATGTTTTTTAATACATTAAAATTTTTCAGGACCTTAGACATAAACTTGTTTATTCAAGATCTATAGATGTATATTTGTTGGCCTTTAAGTCACATATATTGTATATTTCTGTAGAAAAGTGAATTTATAAAGTGAAAATTAATCTTATTTTTTGTCCAAAGAAACCTCTGCATTACTAATGAAATGAGAATACCAGAAGTAAAGAAAAAAAATTGTTACATATTTTTATAAGTGACTTGACAAAATGAGTTAATCAATTTTTCTGATTATTTATTGTTACCTAATGTTATTTCCATTCTTATTTGATGTACAGATAACAGTATGCATTTGATTTTAAAAAGTAAATAAGGATTTTAGGTTTTCTACAGTATGCTTGATAGTTATATAGCAAGTATTTCAGAGTTAATAGTGCAGTATAACCAATATTATAAAGATTTTCTCATTCTTATAATTTTTGGAATGTTAATAGTAATAAAAAATATTTTGAAAATATTCATTGGTCAAAATTAATACTGGATTTGGAAGAGTTGCAAAAATATCTATAAAATATATTATTTTTCTATGAATATTATCTCTATATTTTATCTAATCCTGTCTATACATAAATTCCCTTGGAAGTAAAACTAATATAAGTAAATGTTTATATAAATATTATACTTAAATGAAACTATATACAGTACGTAGATCCAAAAGTACATTCACAACTAAAATTGGTAATGGGAATTAAAGTTATTTTAACTGAACTTTGAAGAAATAATTTTACCTCAATTTACTTATAGAAACAATTTTTTGAATAGTTTTTCAGTTGTCTCTTTTGGTATGTCACTTCTAAGACTGTATAATTTTTACAAAACATACAAAAATTTAGAGTTAAATTAAACCAAAATTAGCTAAAAATTAGCTAAAAATGAGTAAGGAAATAGAGAAATTCAAGATAGAAGTGTAAGTTAATAAAAGTAAAAACTGAATTTCTAAAATATATCAAAGTCTTCTTCAAAATACATTTTTACTCAATACTATAGAAGTATAATATTTAACTTGGTTAACAGTTACCTATTAAATTATTGTGTTTATATTAAGACCAAGTCAGATTTGTCATTCTTAATTTCCCATGAATTTTGCTATGGAAATTGTTGAATTCCCCAAGGTTGTTGCGACATATTTGTTGAAAGGTTAAATGAATGATGCCATGTTATAACAAAACTTTGACAACTGAATTAGTTTAACAGCAACATAAAAAGATGACTACTGAAACGTTAAGTTAGTAGCTTTAAGAGGAATAATAATAACCCAATAAAATACAGGCGTACTTCTGATCATTTACTATAAGGAGGGTCGAAACTCTGATGATTGTACTTTTTCCTATTGTGTTGTTCCTTTGGAATAGGATAAGTACTGTCTTCCAAGTATGTGTTTTTAAATAACCAGTATGGTGACCATTCTGTTCTCCTGATATGATGGGGTAATTCTTTAGATTGTGAATATACATGTGTGTACGTACATATATTTGTATATATGTCTGTATATATTTATATATATTTAGGAAAAAATACAGTTATGAAGAAACCATATATTTTCATATTATATTCAGTCAGCTTAGTGAGTCCAGAAAAGTATCTCCTAATGATTGCCCCCATAAGTTTATAAGATTTTGGAAAAGGTATATAACCATGAGCAGGTCAGGTTTTTGCATTCAACAATACTCTTTATCATATTTTGGGTATAAAGTGAAAAATCAGTAAAATTCCCTTTTTGTTTTATTTCAGTCTGTTAAGGCCTAAAAAGATGTATAAGGGCCATGTGCATGTGTGTGTGTGTTTGTGTATGAGTATGTGTAGTTAATTTCATGTAACAAAAACTTGAATGTTTCCCCATGTAGATTCCCTGATATGAAAATTCAAACCTGTAAAATTCAATCCAGTTGGTATGGTTTTATGTAATCAGATACTACTTCATTTCTTCATTCCTTCCTAATTACTATAGTTTTCAATATTAAATTTATATTAAGTGAGGATGTATTTATGGTAGCATATTTAGGGACAGTATGAATTTAAAGTTAACTTTAAGACAATTGATCATCACAAGTTTAAGACTATTTTTCTAACTTTACATAATAACCTTGATTAAAGAAAAGGAAACCAAGAGGTATAACCAATCTAAAAGCAACAAAATCAATAAAGACCGATGGGCTTGTTTCATTTAACAAAATGGGATTTCATGCACAATGGACCCGTTAATTCATTTCCTATATAAAGCCTATGGTCTACTACCTTATGAAATGGATGCAAGCATTATCATTTTTGCATATATGGATGGGATACATGAAAACACAGTCTACATACAAATCTATGTTTTAAACACTAAACATTTTCTATATTTTTTATTATATATTACAAATATATATATATTTTAAACATTTTCATAATTTGTCTTAATTCCTGTCAGCTTTCAATATCCCTGTAAAATATCATGTATTTAATATCATTATAATTTAATAGAATTAAATATATAATAAATCAAGAAGTTAACAGGCCAAGAAATACTAATATGTATGGATTATTAAAAACAAAAGTGTTTTAGTACTATGATGGAATCTTTATACTGATACCATGTAATACAATCAGCCCATGACAGACAAAATAATAGAACAGTGGTGATTCTTAAATGATTAAACAGTATTACCCCCACTTCCTGCAGGACAGGTAGGATAAAAATTTAAAACACTGCTTAGGAAAATATTATGACAGTCAACATATTTCTTAGTTATTCATCACCTACTCCAAGAAGTCCAAGAGAGTTTTAACTATCCATGTATTCTCATAATATCAAAAAGGATGATAAGTGGACAGAAATAACAATCAGTTCAGGGAATTCAGACCCATAGCACACAAGTTAAAAAAAAGAATTCACAATGAGGAAAATAAAAATCTCCTATGATCTGATCCTTCCTTTCTCCATTCACTTCATCCCCTCCCTTCTTCCTTTCTGGTTATCATTTAAATTATGTACTGAATCTACTTCCAACTAAGTGCTGGGAATGACATAACAAACAAGAGGCATGATTCTACCCTTATGGAGGGTATATTATACTGGCACATAGAAAAGTAATGGATAAGTATACAATCTTTAGTAAGTCCTACGACCAACCTATTATAATATAATAAGGAAACTTATGTAGGCAGTTTAATTTAGATTTTGAGACTAGAGAACACTTTTTGAATGAAAACTAGACAAAAGATGAGAACTGAATAACTTGGTAAATAGAGGAAATAGTATTCCAGATGCAGAAAATAGTATGAACAAAGCCTAACTTCAAGGGGTAATTCTCTTAATATGTGATAGACTTCTAAATATATATTATAATGCTAACAAACTTCACTTACAATTTTACCTGAACATTTCCCCATTTTATAAACTTGCCCCTTCCATATTTAATAACTGTTTAATGATAATAATTACAGTAGTGATTCACACTGAGTTCTTAATATGTGCCCAGAATTGTTCTATGTTCTTAATACACAAATCTTTGACATAAGTTTGAGTATCATCTCATTTTATAAATGTATTTTTATTAAGAAAATAGTTAATATTAATAAAAACTTAACTGTGTGTATTGCTGGTCCATTACCTATTTATGAATACTATTTATTTTTACTTTAGAAGTATCAAATTTTTGTAAAATATTTTACAAATTTATTCTGTTTTTTCATTTTGTCACTGAAATTACCAAAATTCAGTGAACTCTGAAAATAATTGCCTGAAGTACAAATGTAAAAGTAGATAGAGAAAATTTCCAGAAAAAGAGATATAAAATATAGAATTAGCATCAATACGTGAATAATAAGAGGGAAAAATTAATGAGGGAAAAATTAAAATGGGAAACCTGAGCTGTTTTATAAAAAGGGATTTAGATTTCAATAATCTAAGGATATATTAGTGACATTAGACTGAAATCACCCCTGGCTTGACAAACAAATGAAACTAAGAACACCTCATTCCTCAAAACATCATAGTGTTATGAAAAAAATCAATAAAAGAAAATTATGAGCATTTTCAGAAATAAATAATAGGCCGTTAAGAAATAGAAATAAGGTGACATTAAATTTCTCAATTGTAATCCTAGATAAAACACAATAAGTTGTTTTTACAGCATTAACCAATAAGAACTTTCAAATTAGATACAAACACATTGGCATTCAACTGAATCAACAACAAAAAGAATCTCAGAAACACATGACCTTCAGGATATGTGCCAAAGCCCCACTTGAAAAAAAAAAATTTTGAATAAAGAATTTGAATACAAAAAACAAATCCAGAAAGTTCTGTAAAAAAAGTTTATAAAGCAAGGGTGGTCAAATACTTTTGTAAATCTTTCTTTAACAAAACAAACAAAGCATCTTTCGTTTTTTAAAGAGAGATTTACAAAAAGCACATGAAATGTTGCTCAACATCACTAATTTATTAGAGCAATGCAAAACAAAACTACAATGAGGTATCACCTCACACCAGTCAGAATGGCCATCATCAAAAGATCTACAAATAAATGCTAGAGAAGGTGTGGAGAAAAGGGAAGCTTCCCACTGTTGTTGGGAATGTAAATTGGTACAGCCACTATGGAAAACAGTATGGAGAGCAGTATAGCTCTATATAAAAAAAAAAACCTAAAAATAGAGCTACCATCCAGCAATCCCACTCCTGGGCATATATATCTGGAGAAAACCATAATTTGAAAAGATACATGCACACGAATATTCATTGCAACACTATTTACAATAGCTAGGACATGGAAGCAACCTAAATGTCCATTGACAGATGAATGGATAAGGAAGATGTGGTACATATATATAATAGAATATTACTCAGCCATAAAAAAGAATGAAATAATGCCATTTGTAGCAACATGGATGGACCTAGATATTGTCATACTGAGTGAAGTAAGTTAGACAGAGAAAGACAAATATCATATGATATTGCTTATATGTGGAATCTAAAAAATGGTACAAATGAACTTATTTACAAAATGGAAACAGTCATAGATGGAGAAAACAAACTTATAGTTACCAACGGGGAAAGGGTGGGGGAAGGATAAATTGGGAGACCAGGACTGACATATATACACTACTATATATAAAATAGATAACTAATAAAAACCTACTGTATAGCACAGGAAACTCTACTCAATACTCTGTAATGACCTATATGGGAAAATAATCTAAAAAAGAGTGGATATGTTTATGTGTATAAATGAATCACTTTACTGTACAGCAGAAACTAACGTAATACTGTAAATCAACTATACTCCAATAAAAATTCATTAATTTTTTTAAAACATAAAATAAAAATAAACAAACAAAAAACCCTAATAACAAAAATTTACAGAAGAGGAAAATAGAATTAAAAAAAGAAAGTATAGCCATAATTTTTAATAAAATTCTACACAATATGAACATGATGAGTTTGGGTTGGTAGAATATATACGCTCTAGGTATTGCAAGGGAAGGCAGGGGTTTTGCAGTCATACAGAAATGTATGCACATATATGTATATATTTACTACCATTAGCTGCGTGACCTTAAGTAAGCCGAACAGGGATTCAAAAGTGATGAATCTTCTTCAGCTGTTGCTCAGTTCCAGCCCATACTTGTCTTGAGTGATGAAGCTAGACCTTCCACTTTTTCAATCATACCAAAAATTCAGAGTTTTTTGGTGTAAAATCTCCTCATTTTTACATCTGGATAAGTAATATATTTGATTAATACTGAATAGGCCAATAGAAACATAGTTGTGGGCTAGATCCAATAGTTTTAAGGTTCTACTTAGATTGTTTCTTAGCTAACCATTACATGGAATAAGGAGAACTCACAGGATATACCCATAAAGCAATAGTATTATTCCCTTTCCACACCTGCTCAAATGCTTTTAGGAGGCTAGTACTTCCTCTAAACTTGAATAAAGCCCTAGAATTGGGTCTTATCTTTTCCTGTCATTCTCTGATAATAAAAGCACTACAGCCTTTTTAGTCCCTAGGAAAGTAGTCTTGCAAAAATAATCAATGCTATATATTTTATGTAAAGTTGAGTATTTTTATCCTCCTCACAGTTTGGCTTGCTTAACTAAACTGCTTCTAAAATCTCCATGTGTTATAATGTTTGCAAAGTGTGCCACAATATTTTCCCTCTGTATCCATACTCCTCATAGACCATAGGTTAACACTTGTGAACTGCTTTGGGCAATAGGACAGTATGCTATGCAAATAAAGAGTTAAAAGTAGTTGTGCATTGAGGCTTACCCTCTTTTGGATGCTTTTGGAAACACTGTAACCATCTCCATGTGAATGTGTCAGGAATAACCTGCTGGATAATGAGAGATATTATGGCAAAGTCATCGTTTGTCTTGGCTGACTTCAAGCCAACTGCCAACCATGTAAGACTGGCTATCCTAGATCATCCAGTCCTAGCCAAGCTACCAACTGAACTCTAATATTAGCCATGCCAGCTCACACAAGGAAAACTACCAAGCTTACACTTCAGTTCATGAGAAATCAATGTTTATTGTTTTAACCCACTAAGTTGTAGGGTGGTTATACACCAAGAGCCTACTGATACTCTCCAAAGTTAAGATTGTAGTCAAGTGCAAATATAAAAAGCACAAAAGTTCTTACTAGGCAAATGTTGAAGGCTTACCCTTTTCCTCCTGCTTCCTTTAGTGGGCTCCCTGATAGATTCCTCCTACTGCAACTCTCATGATGTTAGATAGTATTTCTCCTTACAACGACTGTTTAATACCTCTACCCCTACTGCCATCTCGTTAATTTTTCTGCATCTGAGAGGCCATTTCCATATTCATTCTGCCAATCTGTTTTGCCTCTGGCACAGACTTCTTGGCCAGCATCTTTTAAAAACAATCTTCAGCCATTAGTCTAACCATAGATTCCAGGACTAGTCCCTGAAAATCATGCACCTTTGGAGCAAGTGTATGGAGGTATGTAATTATTTCCCAAACATGACCAAAGCCAGGCAGCCTCAAGCCACTTCAGCCTACCTTGGATACTTTTTTTTTACAATTGACAGTTTAAAACCAATTCAATGTGTCCCAAAATTACAAGGGATAAATATAACATCTCTAAGTAGTTTCTTCTTCTTAGATCAAGGTTAGAGGAAAGAAGTATATCATTCAAGATGAGGGAATGGGGCTTCCCTGGTGGCGCAGTGGTTGAGAGTTCACCTGCCGATGCAGGGGACACGGGTTCGTGCCCCGGTCCGGGAGGATCCCACATGCCACGGAGTGGCTGGGCCCGTGAGCCATGGCCGCTGAGCCTGCGCGTCCGGAGCCTGTGCTCCGCAACGGGAGAGGCCACAACAGTGAGAGGCCCACGTACCGCAGAAAAAAAAAAAAAAAAAAAAAAGGGAATGGAGCACAGTAGAAACTCTCAAAATAAATTCTGCCACAATGTTACCACTGCCCTTCCTATTTTCAACCATGTTATACCCTTGAGGTGAGGGTAGGAGTTGTCAAACCAGATTTTGAATATGTTCTTTTCCTCTCCTGCATAGAAAATCTAGCACCTCAATTTATTATCATGTGGTCTCCAAACCTGAGAAAGAGAGAACTGTATTTTAAAATTCTGTTATATCCTAAAAGCTTATCCACTAATTGGCAAAACTCATATCTTTTGACTTAAACATGTGTACAAATCATCTACCTCAAATCAAAATACTATATTGAAAAAAAAATCAATGAGTGTATAATTGTCAGAGTCCAATGAATGGTTCATAATTATCCCTTTAAGATTTCCCATATGTTTTGCTATAACGTTTTTGGAAAGTTTGACATAATTAAAATTTCAAACACAACTACTATATTTACAAATTAATAAACATCAGCTTATGTGTGAGATTATCAATTGTAACCACAAGTAAAATATACTAAGTTTTTTTCAGTCATCTGCAATTGACCTGAAAATGCAATTATCCTCTTGGAGATTATGTTATCAGGGAGAAAGGGCTTGATCATTGAGGCCAGGAACGCTTATCTCGCATTCTGTTTCTCAGTCATTAACTGTGCCATTTTAGCCGAGTCACTTTAAGGGATTATCATAAAGATTAAAAATAACATATAGATTATGTTACACAATTTTCCTCCACCTCTGTTATCCAGAAGTAAAATATGGAATGTGAATGATCAGCTTCCCAGTTCAAACTTAGAAGCGGTTTTCTCTGAACTGTGCAAAAATCCCCACTGTGAGAACTGCTCTGCTGTCTCTCTGGGATGGAAAGCATATAGAACAGAGATCCTACCCAAGCCCTTATGATGGGGCCCCCAAGGTAAGCTATCCTGTGCTTCGAAGAGAATGAGCTTTTGACTACCAATGGCTGGGGGAGTTGGACAAAGCCTTACCTGTCCCAAGAACTCCATATCAAAGCCATAATCTTAGCCTCATCATGATACAACAAACCTACAAGACCCGTACTTGAAAATAAGCCATAAAACCCCTTCAGGATTAAATAACTCATTGACTTCTTTGTCATTACACCACTAATCTCCATATTACATAAAGTACCAACCATAGAAGGCATTTCTTAAACTACTATTTGCAGATTACTCCAAGAAACATTACTACTTAAATGCAAAAAACTTGCAAACATAGTTTATAACTATATTGATAAAGTAATGACTATGAAAGTTAGGATTTTAAGTAAATTGAACTGGGAACAATATGAATAAATTTTGTTTTATGAGCTCTTTGATTGAAAGAGTCAGGTATAAGTGTAATCTTATTTAGCAGGTTGTCACAGCTGTTAGTGTGGAAATAGGTTTCTGGCCAAATGGATAGCTTTATTATTGATAAATTTGTTTAACTCTTACTTATTTTAAGATGCCCAGATGCTCTAGCAATACATGGTAAAATATATTTTAGATGGATAAATACATGAAACCTAATGCAATAAGCTGCATACGCAAGAAATAATTAAACCAGAACAAGTGCTATAGTAGATAAATCAATGCAGGTACAGCACTTAATTTGTGAGACGAATGGTTGTGGTCAACAGAGTCAAAAAGTGCAGAAAGCTACCATAATAACAACAGGGAACAATTCCCCTGCCATATATCCACACAAGCAGCAGACCAGACACAAGAAAGTGCTTTCTAAAGAATTTCTGCCTAAAGTGAAATTGGGCATTTGAATATTTAGATGTAACCTCATCTGAATTTCAACATATAAAATTGTTAGTTGTACAAAGAATAAGAATGAATTCCTTAGACACACCTAGGTTCATTGCTGCATTCTACACTGTGATAGTACTTTTCTAAATTTCGTTTTAGTCATCTCTAAGACAGGAAGAATCTTGGACTGAAACAAATCTATTGAATAATGATAATCTAATGATAAACAAATGAATAATACAGAATTTAAATAATATTTGAATTTTAAAAAAAGAATAACTATTTAATAATAAATGAGGAAAGCACTGGATCTTTTTAGTAACATACATGAAAAGCTTGTACTTCAGATTTTTAAATAATTTTGCATCATTATGTACATGATGCAAATGTTTAGAGCAGATATTCTGTAATAAAAGTTTGATTTTAAAATACATATTACTTTTAAAATACTTCATCTGATAAATTACTGTGCTTGTTAGAACTGTGGCTATAAAGATTTTAATACATTTTTAAGACTGAAATTTATTTTCCAACCACAGTGGATAATTATTTTTTTTTAGAACTATGTTATTGGTATTTTATGTAAGCAAATATTTTATCCAATGAAGAGTTAGTAAAGGAACACTCCACTTTCATGTCTGTTTTAAGTTGTATTTTTTAATAAAAAAATACTGTATCATACTATAATCCTAAAGGACAATGACTAGTTTGCCACATAGAATTAAAAAAAAAACCCATAATTTTCATTTTAGGCTGAGATGCACTAGCATAAATGAAAAACTCCTGGGACCACAGCCTTAGGGAGCCCAACACTTTCATGGGTTTTATTTTGAGGAACTGCATCAGGTTTTCACAGTAAAGAGTTGACAAAGATCACCTATGGCTCTGATGGGAGAGAGGAACAATAATCATTGTGAAATAGAACCAGAGCATATTTCATAAGAAAAGTCCTTCTCTCTAAGGGTGAAGGCTTTAGCAGAGTCTTATCCCACCTGGGTAAAAGGCGATCCTCCTACCGCACCACTTCCCGTATCACCTAAAGTGGGGAAAGGGGGCTAAAAAAGTCTTGTAAATGTCACATGCCAGGTCCCCTGAAATAATTAGATTTAATTATGATTATAGAATGCTTACCCTCCTCTCCACTATCAAACAAACAAGGCTCTAGCATAGTAATAGTGGATCACAGCTAAAAGAACTTTATTCATAATTTTGGAAACAAGCACTTAGAAAAACCCAAAGTCAATAGGGGAAAACAAATGAAAATTACACTAGAGGAATTTGAAGTCTTTGGTATATATAACTACAGCAAACATTAAACACAGGTCAAATTCTAGCCAGATTAACTTAAAATTTTAACTAAAGCCCAGTTCCTATTATCCAATATATCATGCCCAGATTTCAACAAAACACTACACGGCATGCTAAAGGACAAGCAAAATCATGGTCTGAAGAGACCAGGCAAGCATCAGACCAGATTCATGAGACAAATGGTGGAATTTTCAGACACGAAATTTAAAATAACCCTGATTAACATGTTGAGGGCTCAAATGGAAAAAGTAGACAACACACAAGAACATATGGGCTGAAAGGAGAAAGATGAAAATTCTAAGAATTTAAAGGAAATAGCAGAGAAAAAAGTATCAGAAACCAAAGAACGCCTTTGATGGGCTCATCAGTTCACTAGAAACTAAGGAGGAAATAATCAGTGAGCTTGAATACAGACTCATAGAAACTTACCAAACTAATGAAATTCAAAGTGCTAAAAAATGATAAAGAAGGCGGAGGAAGAGGAAGAAGAAGAAAGAGAAACAGAAGGGAACATCCAAACATCCAAGAACTACAGAACATCAAGAACTACTATTTACAGGGCAAATTTTAATGTGTAATATATATGTAACTGGAATATTAGGGGAGAAGACAGAAATGAGAAGAAATATTTGAATAATGGCCCAGAAATTTCCAAAATAGACAGAAAACAAACCAGAGATCCAGGAAGCTCAGAGAACATCAAGCAGGATAAATACCAAAAGGCACACCCAGGCATATCATATTCAAACCAGAATACCAAAGACAAAGAGGAAATTTTTTAAAAATGAAATAACTTTAGGACAATAAGAACAAGAATTATATCGAACTTCTTATCAGAAACCATGCAAACAAGAAGAAAGTAAAAATTTTAAACATTAAAGAAAAATCTTTTAATTTTTTCCACTATATCTTATTTAAACTCTTATCCTTGGCAAAAAGAATTCTTTCATCATTTAAGAGAAAACAGACATATGAACTGAAAACAGAAATACAAATATGTGAGAATAAAGTTAATTTTTTCTATTCATTGTTTTTCCTTTTTTAATCTGTCCTTTGTTAAATTTCTGTCTCTTTTTTCTGCTAAGCAGAGGTACACTGGCAATCTACTCAAGGAAGAAGAATCTTAATACAGCTTTTGGTACATATTCTTTCAAAACTTCATTGAAGAAATATCATCACAAAAAAGAAAAAAAAAAAACCTGGCCTCTTTATGTTTTGGATAAAGGAGCTATTCCACATTTTAGCATCCTGTCCTCCCCCCAAAGAATTGTTGATTTGAACTTTAGCAGTAAATGGCATTCTAATCTTGTTGCCATAGATATATTAGAGCTTTTGGCAGGTTACTGCTTTGTGTTAGGTTCTGTCACTGAGGAAAATGTTCTTGTCTGGGGAAGAAAATACCTGCCAGGAGCAGACAGGGGCTTAACATGGTGTCAGCATTGTGGAAAAATCAACATTTCTCTGTAGTTCACTGCAAGACTAACGAAAATGAAAGGCAAGTCTAATAGAGGCAAAAGGAGGGCTGGGTTCATGAAATAAATTAATTCTCTTGTGTATTATATTTGTTAGGGCTGCCATAACAAACTACCACAGATTGGGTGGTATAAACAATAGTAGTTTATTGTCTAACAGTTCTGGAGTCCAAGATCAAGGTGTCATTAGGGTTTGTTCCTTCTTAGAGCTGTCAAAGAATCTGTTCCAAGCCTCTCTCCTTGGCTTGTAGGTGGCCATCTTTTCCTTATGTCTTCCAATTATCTTCCCTCTATACTTTTCTCTGTGTCCAAATTTCCCCTCCATAAGGACACTAGTCATATTGTAATGAGGGCCCACCCTAACAACCTCACTTTAGATTAATTACCTCTGTAAAACCCCTATCTCCAAATAAGGTCACATTTTTAGGTACTAGGGGTTATGCATTCAACATATGAATTGGTGGGAAAATGACTCAATTCGCAGCACTCTGAAACATGGATAGTTATTTTATCCAGAGTTTCCTCAAGCTGGTCACTCTTAACAATATATTCAAGTTATGTATGAGATTTAAGTAATTAGCCAAGAAGATTACAGTTAATAATTTATTAAAGATCTATGAAAAGAAAAATATTGGTGAAAATTGTAACCCTACTTTGGTTAATGGAACATCTGGAAGCACTTACAATTTTGAATTTAAAGGCAAATCTTATGGGATGGCCTGTTTTATCTTTTGCCCTAAATCTGCAGTTCAGTACACTCTCAATCAGGATAATATTTTTGCTATGGATTGGGCTACAAGGAGCATATACAGCTGTTAGGCTTGTTTTGAAACAATTACAAAAGGTAATGTAATTCCAGCTGACCTCTGTGAATCACTAAAATCATTTTGTTTAATATTGTAATAAAGAACTCTCACTTTCGGACAAAAAGAACTGGGTTTTTCCCTCCTTCCTGAAATAACTAAAATATCAGCTATGGAAAAAATGGAAAATATTTCTCAGGGCATTGAAGCAATGTAGAATATTTTTCCCTTGAGAAATGGATCACATGAAAAGATATTCAACATTATTACTCATTAGGGAAATAAAAATCAAAACCACAGTAAAATATCACTTTACGTCCACTAGGGTGGCATAAATCAAAAAGACAGACAATAACAAGTATTGACAAGGATATGGAAAATTTAAAACCCTTAAGCGTTGATGATGGAAATGTAAAATGCTACAGCCACTTTGGAAAATAGTTTGGCAGTTCCTCAAATGTTAAACATAGAGTTATTATATTACCCAGCAATTCTGCTCCTAGGTATCTACCAAGAAATTAAAACATACATCCACATACAAACCTATACCAAATATTCATAACAGCATTGTTTATAAACTCAAAATTAGATTACCCAAATTTATTCTACTGATGAAACAGAAAATGTTGTATACCCCTATAGTGAAATATTGAGTAATTAAAAACAATGAATTACTGATACATTTACAGCATAGATGAATCTTGAAAACATTATGCTAAATGAAGTAAGCTAGTAATAAAATATCACCTATTTTATGAATCCAGTTAAATGAAATGTCCAGAACAGGTCAATCTAAGAGGCAATGTAGATTAGTAGTTTCCTAGGACTAAGGATGGAGTTGGTAAACAACTTCTGTATATGAAAAATTTTTTTAGAGAGAAGAAAAAATTTCTAACGTTATATTGCATTGATAATTCTTTGAATATAAAAACCATTCACATAACTCTGAATATACTTAACACCACTGAACTGTATGTTTTGAATTGATACATTTCATGATAATTCTATCTCAATAAAGCTGTTATAAAAGAGTGGAAAATTAAACTTGAAATATAGAAATTAGTAGAAAAATAAATCAATAATTATAATTCTGTTTGTTCAAGAATATAAAATGATTTAGCATGTTAAGAAGAGACATCAAAATTATAGAAAAACAAATACTCAAAATGAAGGCTAGAAAAGAAAATACATTGTCTAACATCAAAAATACACTGGATGAAATTAACAGCAGATTAGACATTACGGAATATTATCGTATTTGAAGATTTAACAATAGAAATAAAAAATAGAAAAATATCGGGGGAAAAAATAACAGCATCAGTGAACTCTGGGAGAACATCAAGCATCTAAACACGTGTGTGTTGAAGTCACTGAATTAAAGGGGTGATGAAAACTATTTAAATAAAGGCCAAAATTTTTCTAAATTTTATGAAAAAATATGTACATATACACACAGATATAAGAAGTTAAAGAAACTTAGGCATAAGAAACATGAAGAAACTACACCTAGGCATATCGCAAGTAAACTGCTTCAAACCAATTATAATGATAATTTATAATACAATTTATAATCTAATACACCAACAGCTAAGGTAAAACAGAGGCAACATTAAATGCAGACAAGGATGAAGATAAAAATGTATCTCTCAAGGATGCAGATAAAAATGTATCTCTCCAGCCCAGCTACTCTGGAAGTTAGTTTAGCAGCATCTTTAAAAATTAAACCTACATTTACCATATAACTCAGCAACTGCACTCCTGGATATTTATTCCAGAGAAATGAAAACTTGTATCACCACAAAACTCTCTACACAATTGTTCATAGTACCTTTATATGTTAATAGCCAAAAACTGGAACCAACCACGTCCCTCAGTAAGGGAATGGTTAAAACAACTATTGTACATCCATACTGTAGATACTACTTAGCAATAAACAGAATTGAATTATTGATACACACAAACTTAGATGGATCTGAAGGGCATTACAAGCGAAAAAAGAAAATCTCAAAAGGTCACATACAGTGTGATTCCACTTATACAATATTCTTAAAATGACAAAATTATATAAATGGAAAGCAGATTTGTGGTTGGCAAGGGTGGCCAATGGTGGGAGTGGGGGATGGGTATGACCATAAAGGAGTATGGAGGGAAATCTTTGTGGTGAAATAGTTCTGTATCTTGATTGTGGTGGTGGTTACACGAATCTACACATATGATAAAATGACACAGAACTATACACACAGATTAGACCAATGTCAGATTCTTTTTGATATTGTACTATATACCTTTCACCTAGTTTCCCCCAGTAGTTACACAGGACCTCTTTGTACTATCTTTGCAATTTCCTGTGAACATATAATTATTTCAAAATTAAAAAAAAAAACAAAACCATTTTCATTTCAGTGGGAACTTTCCCCAGGTAGATGCTGACCCTTCTGCCTGGGCAAAAGGGTCATATGGAGCCAAACTGAATCCAGCCCACAGTGAGGAGCTAAGTCCAGGCCAGGTCCTCCTGGATCAGTTGACCCATAGAAGCATAAGGGAAAATAAATGGTTATTGTTTGAAGCCACTGAGCTTTGGAGTGGTTTGTTTTGCAGCACTAGTTTGACAATAGCTAACTAATATATGCCCACTTGCCTCGCTTCCTCTCTATAGCCCTAAAAAGGATGGATGTCTGTCATTGTTGACTGTGGCAGAAACAGCTAGATGTCCTTCAACATCTGTTCTACCCTTCTGTCACCCCAGAGTAATGGTATCTTTGATTTTTATCTGGCCATATGGCTATCTGAATTAAGACTACATTTCCAACCTCTCTTGTAATTAGGTGTGGCCATGCAACTAAATTCTGACCAATGGGATGTAAGAGAAAAGGGCCACAAGACACATCTGGGAAATTTCTCTAAGAAAGAACTGACTTTCTTGCTTCTTCACCTTTCTCACAGATTGGAATGCAGAAGTAATGGCTGAAGCTCAAGCAATCTTGTTGGATATGCGGTAAAAGCTACATTTTGAGAATGGCAAGGCAACAGAATAGAGAAATTAAGTTTCCTGTTTTGATCATGGAGGTGCCATACCAGTCCAAGGCTGCTTATTTCTGAATTTCCCTTATCTGAGAGTGATGTAAACTTTTACCTTATGTTTTCTGTCATTCACAACAGAACTCAGTCTTTATTGCATGGCTTCTTATTTGGGCTACCCTTTCTCATGAGCTTACCCTGTCAAACCAACCATGCTAAGCACCATATGTTTTATAACCATTAAATAATTATTTATTAGGCAGGGTGGTAATGCTTAGGAAAGAGTAAGGAGCAAGACAGATATGCTCCTTGCCCTCGAGGGCTTTGGGAGGAAAAAAAAAAAAAAAGAGCGAGAGAGAGAGCGAGAGAGAGAGCGAGAGAGAGAGAGAGAGAGAGAGAGAGAGAGAGAGAGAGAGAGAAAACCTTAAAAGCAGCTAGAGCAACATAAACACAACCCCTACAGAAAAGCAAAAAGAAAGATGACAGCAGATTTCTTGTTTTAAAAAAGAAGCAAGCTGGAAGACAGTGGAGAAACATCTTTAAAATACGTCAAAATTAAAAACTCCCAACCGAGAATCCTTTAGCCAGCAAAAATATCTTTCAAAAATAAAGGCTTTTAAAGATATACAAAATGCCAAATATGGAAAATGAGTTAGAAGCCAGCACACATATACTATAAAAATATTAAAGGAAGTCTTTGAAGCAAAAAATAAACATACTAATAGAAATCAAGATGTACACAAGGTAATAAGGAGCAGTGAAACTGGTAACTACTTGGATAAATATAATTTTTTATAATCTCTTCAAAATATAGTAGTTTAAACAAAAACAATGCACTGTGGGTTTTAAAACAGAGAAGTAAAATCTGTGACAACAAGAGCATAAAATCCATGAGGGGAAAAATAGAAGCATACTATTGCAATAATGTCCTTAAAATTTAAATGAGATAGCACAATATTAATTGAAGGTAGACAGTGATAATTTTCTTTGTTTTTTTTTCTATTTATTGTCTTTTTGCTGTAAAATATACATAGGATTTACCATCTTAACAATTTTTTTAAAAATTTAACCTCTTTATTGGAGTGTAATTTCTTTACAATGCTTGGTTAGTTTCTGCAGCGTAACAAAGTGAATCAGCTGTATGTATACATATAGCCCCATATCCCCTCCCCCTTGCGTCTCCCTCCCACCTTCCCTATTCCAACCCTCTAGGTGGACACAAAGCACTGAGCTGATCTCCCTGTGCTATGAAGCTGCTTCCCACTAGCTATCTATTTTACATCAGTAATGCATATATGTCAATGCTACTCTCTCCCTTCATCCCAACTTACCCTTCCCTCCCCGTGTCCTCAAGTCCATTCTCTATGTCTGCGCCTTTATTCCTGTAGTGCTCTGAGGTTCATCACAACAACTTTTTATTTATTTATTTATTTTTAAGATTCCATATATATATGTTAGCATATGGTATTTGTTTTTCTCTTTCTGACTTACTTCACTCTGTAAGACAGACTCTAGGTCCATCCACCTCATTAAAATAGTTCAATTTTGTTTCTTTTTACGGCTGAGTAATATTCCACTGTATATGCATGTGCCACATCATTGTCCATTCATCTGTTAATGGACACTTAGGTTGATTCCATTTCCTGGCTATTGTAAATAGTGCTGCAATGAACATTGTGGTACATGACACTTTTTGAATTATGGTTTTCTCAGGATGTATGCCCAGTAGTGGGATTGCTGGATCACATGGTAGTTCTATTTTTAGATTTTTAAGGAACCTCCATACTGTTCTCCATAGTGGCTGTATCAATTTACATCCCCACCAACAGTGCAGGAAGTTTCCCTTTTCTCCACACCCTCTCCAGCATTTATTGTTTGTAGACTTTTGATGATGGCCATTCTGACTGGTGTGAGGTGGTACCTCATTGTAGTTTTGATTTGCATTTCTCTAATGATTAGTGATGCTGAGCATCCTTTCATGGATTTGTTGGCAATCTGTATATCTTCTTTGGAGAAATGCCTCTTTAGGTCTTCTGCCCAATTTTGGATTGGGTTGTTTGTTTTTTTGATTTGAGCTGCATGAGCTGCTTGTATATTCGGGAGATTAATCCTTTGTCAGTTGCTTCATTTGCAAATATTTTCTCCCATTCTGAGGGTTGTCTTTTTGTCTTGTTTATGGTTTCCTTTGTTGTGCAAAAGCCTTTAAGATTCATTAGGTCCCATTTGTTTATTTTTATTTCCATTTCTCCAGGAGGTGTGTCAAAAAGGATTTTGCTGTGATTTATGTCAAAGAGGAAGTGTCCCCATGTCTTCCCAATCCCCACATAGTTTAGCCAATGGGGAGCCATGACAGGAGGTCAGAGGGTCAGGGTGTTCCTCTCCCTGAGCCTTCGACCAGGCCACCTCAGATGGCTGAATCCTCAAGTGTCAGACTGTGCCTCTGAGGTTGGCCCTCTCTCTCTCCACACGAGTCTCCTTCCAGGTTTCCATCCCGTTTTTTTTACCTCTTCCTACAGCTGGTAAGAGTGAGGCTGATACTATGGGTATCTGCACCATCACTTTTGGTGCCCTGACTGCCAACCCTGTCTAAATGTCTTTCTGTGAATAAACCACTCCCTATGTTTTCCTCTTAGAGTTTTATAGTGTTTGGCCCAACATTTAGATCTTTAATTCATTTTGAGTTTACTTTTGTGTATGGTTTTAAGAAGTGTTCTAATTTCATTCTTTTACATGTAACTGTCCAGTTTTCCCAGCACCATTTATTGAAGAGACTATCTTTTCTCCATTGTATATTCCTGCCTCCTTTATCAAAGATAAGGTGACCATATGTGCATGGGTTTATCTCTGGGCTTTCTATCCTGTTCCATTGATTGATATTTCTGTTTTTGTGCCAGTACCATACTGTCTTGATTGCTGTATCTTTGCAGTATAGTCTGAAGTCAAGGAGACTGATTCCTCCAGTTCCATTTTTCTTTCTCAAGATTGCTTTCGTTATTCAGGGTTTTTGTGTTTCCATATAAATTGTGAAATCTTTTGCTCTAGTTCTGTGAAAAATGACATTGGTAGCTTGATGGGGATTGCACTGAATCTGTATATTGCTTTGGGTAGTATAATCATTTTAACAATGTTGATTCTTCCAATCCAAGAACATGTAATATCTATCTGTTTGTATCATCTTTAAATTCTTTCATCAGTGTCTTATAATTTTCTGCATACAGGTCTTTTGTCTCCTTAGGTAGGTTTATTCCTAGGTATTTTGTTCTTTTTGCTGATATGGTAAATGGGATTATTTCTTAATTTCTCTTTCAGATTTTTCATCATTAGTGTATAGGAATGCAAGAGATTTCTGTGCATTAATTTTGTATCCTGCTACTTTACCAGATTCATTGCTTAGTTCTACTAGTTTTCTGTTAGCATCTTTAAGTTTCTCTATGTACAGTATCATGTCATCTGCAAACAGTGATAGTTTTACTTCATCTTTTCTGATTAGGATTTTTTAATTTCTTTTTCATTTCTGATTGCTGTAGCTAAAACTTCCAAAACTATATATTGAAGAATAGTGGTGAGAATGGGCAACCTTCTGTTGTTCCTGGCCTTAGAGGAAATATTTTCAGTTTTTCACTCTGAGAATGATCTTGGCAGTGGGTTTGTCATACATGGACTTTATTATGTTGAGGTAGGTTCCCTCTATGCCTACTTTCTAGAGAGTTTTTTATCATAAATGGGTGTTGATTTTTTTTTAAATCTTTTTTTGTATCTATTGAGATGATCATATGGTTTTTATCCTTCAATTTGTTAATATGGTGTATCACATTGAATGATTTGCATATATTGAAGGATCCTTACATTCCTGGGATAAACCCCACTTGATCAGGGTGTATGATCCTTTTAATGTGCTGTTGGACTCTGTTTGCTAGTATTTTGTTGAGGATTTTTGCATCTATGTTCATCAGTGATATTGTCTTCTTGTTTCCTTTTTTTGTGACATCTTTGTCTGGTTTTGGTATCAGGGTGATGGTGGCCTTGTAGAATGAGTTTGAGACTGTTCCTCCCTGTGCTATAGTTTAGAAGAGTTTGAGAAGGATAGCTGTTATCTGTTCTCTAAATGTTTGATACAATTCACCTGTGAAGTCATCTGGTCCTGGGCTTTCCTTTGTTGGAAGATTTTTAATCACAGTTTCAGTTTCAGTGCTTGTGACTGGTCTGTTAATATTTTCTATTTCTTCCTGCTTCAGTATCAGAAGGTTGTGCTTTTCTAAGAATTTGTCCATTTCTTCCACGTTGTCTATTTTATTGGCATACAGTTGCTTAGAGTAATCTCTTATGATCCTTTGTATTTCTGCAATGTCAGTTGTTACTTCTCCTTTTTTATTTCTAATTCTACTGACTTAAGGCTTCTCCCTTTTTTTCTTGGTGAGTCTGGCTAATGGTTTATCAATTTTGTTTATCTTCTCAAAGAACCAGCTTTTAGTTTTATTGATCTGTGCTATCATTTCCTTCATTTCTTTTTCATTTATTTCTGATCTGATCTTTGTGATTACTTTACTTCTGCTAACTTTGGGGATTTTTGTTCTTCTCTCTCTAATTCTTTAGGTGTAAGGTTAGGTTGTTTATTTGAGATGTTTCTTGAGGTATGAATGTATTGTTATAAACTTCCCTCTTAGAGCTCCTTTTGCCACACCCCACAGGGTTTGGGTCATCGTGTTTTCATTGTCATTTGCATCTAGGTAATTTTTGATTTCCTCTTTGATTTCTTCAGTGACCTCTTGGTTATTTAGAAGTGTATTGTTTAGCCTCCATGTTTGTATTTTTTACAGTTTGTTTCCTGGAATTGATATCTAGTCTCATAGCACTGTGGTTGGAAAAGATATTTGATACAATTTCAATTTTCTTAAATTTACCAAGGCTTGATTTGTGACCCAAGATATGATCTATCCTGTAGCATGTTCCATGAGGGCTTGAGAAGAAAGTGTATTCTGTTGTTTTTGGATGGAATGTCCTATCAATATTAATTAAGTCCATCTTGTTTAATATGTCATTTAAAGCCTGTGTTTCCTTACTTATTTTCATTTTGAGTGATCTGTCCATTGGTGAAAGTGGGGTGTTAAAGTCCCCTATTATGACTGTGTTACTGTTGATTTACCCTTTTATGGCTGTTAGCATTTGCCTATGTATTGAGTTGCTCCTATGTAGAGTGCATAAATATTTACAATTGTTATGTCTTTTTCTTGGATTGATCCCTTGATCATTGTGTAGTGTCCTTCTTTGTCTCTTATAATAGTCTTTATTTTATTTTATTTTATTTTTTTGTGGTACACGGGCCTCTCACTGTTGTGGCCTCTCCTGTTGTGGAGCACAGGCTCCGGACGCGCACGCTCAGCAGTCATGGGTCTCAGGCCCAGCCTCTCCGCGGCATGTGGGATCTTCCCGGACCGGGGCACAAACCCACGTCCCCTGCATCAGCAGGCAGACTCTCAACCACTGCACCACCAGGGAAGCCCAATAGTCTTTATTTTAAAGTCTATTTTGTCTGAAGTGAGAATGGCTACTACAGCTTTTTTTTTTTTTTTTTTTTTTTTTTTTGTGGTACGCGGGCCTCTCACCGTTGTGGCCTCTCCTGTTGTGGAGCACAGGCTCCAGGCACGCAGGCCCAGTGGTCATGGCTCATGGGGCCAGACGCTCCACAGAATGTGGGATCTTCCCGAACTGGGGCACAAACCCATGTCCCCTGCATTGGCAGGTGGATTCTCAACCATTGTGCCACCAGGGAAGCCCTCCAGCTTTCTTTTGATCTCCATTTGCATGGAATATCTTTTTCCATCCCCTCATTTTCTGTCTGTATGTGTCCCTAGGTCTGAAGTGTGTCTCTTGTAGACAGTATATATACAGGTCCTGTTTTTGTATCCATTCAGCCAGTCTGTGTCTTTTGGTTGGAGCATTTAATCCACTTACATTTAAGGTAATTATCAATATGTATGTTCCTATTACCATTTTCTTAATTGTTTGGGACTTGTTATTGTAGGTCTTTTCCTTGTTTTTCCTGCCTAGAGAAGTTCCTTTAGCATTTGTTGTAAAGCTGGTTTGGTAGTGCTGAATTTTCTTAGCTTTTGCTTGTCTGTAAAGGTTTTAATTTCTCTGTTGAATCTGAATGAGATCCTTGCTGGGTAGAATAATCTTGATTGTAGGTTTTTCCCCTTCATCACTTTAAATATGTCCTGCCACTCCTTTCTAGCTTGCAGAGTTTCTGCTGAACAGTCAGTTGTTAACCTTATGGGGATTCCCTTGTATGTTATTCATTGCATTTCCCTTGCTGCTTTTAATATTTTTTCTTTGTATTTAATTTTTGATAGTTTGAATATGTGTCTTGGTGTGTTTCGCCTTGGATTTATCCTGTATGGGACTCTCTGTTCTTCCTGGACTTGATTGACTATTTCCTTTCCCATGTTAGGGAAGTTTTCAACTATTATATGTTCAAATATTTTCTCAGACCCTTTCTTTTTCTCTTATTCTAGGACCCCTATAACTCAAATGTTGGTGCATGTAATGTTGGTCCAGAGGTCTCTGAGACTGTCTTCAATTCTTTTCATTCTTTTTACTTTATTCTGCTCTGTGGTAATTATTTACCCTATTTTATCTTCCAGGTCACTTATCCATTCTTCTGCCTCAGTTATTCTGCTATTGCTTCCTTCTAGATAATTTTTAATTTCATTTAATGTGTTGGTCATCATTGTTTGTTTGCTCTTTAGTTCTTCTAGGTCCTTGTTAAATGTTTCTTGTATTTTCTCCATTCTATTTCCAAGATTTCGTATCATCTTTTCTATCAATACTCTGAATTCTTTTTCAAGTAGACCGCCTATTTTCTCTTCATTTGTTAGGTCTTGTGAGTTTTTACCTTGCTCCTTCATGTGCTGCATATTTCTCTGTCTTCTCATTTTGTTTAACTTACTGTGTTTGGGGTCTCCTTTCTGCAGGCTGCAGGTTTGTAGTTCCCGTTGTTTTTGGTGTCTGCTCCCAATGGGTAATGTGGTTCAGTGGCTTGTGTAAGCTTACTGATGGAGGGGACTGGTGCATGTATTCTGGTGGATGGGGCTGGATCTTGTCTTTCTGCTGGGCAGGACCACATCCGGTGGTGTGTTTTGGGTTGTCTGTGAACTTAGTATGATTTTAGACAGCCTCTCTAATGGGTAGGGTTGTGTTCCTGTCTTGCTAGTTGTTTGGCTTGGGGCATCCAGCACTGGAGCTTGCTGGCTGTTGGGTAGAGCTGGGTCTTATGGTTGAGACAGAGATCTCTGGGAGAGCTCTCGCCAGTTGATATTATGTGGGGCCTGGAAGTCTCTGGTGGTCCAATATCCTTAACTTGGCTTTCCCACCTCAGAGGCTCAGACCCGACACCAGGTCGGAGCACCAAGACCCTTTCAGCCACATGGCTCAGAAGAAATACTAAAAACTAGAGTAAGATGAATATAAAAATCAGAAACAAATCAGTCACAGACAGCAAATGCCAAATCTACAGTTGTTCCCAAAGTCCACTGCCTCAATTTTGGGATGTTTCATTGTCTATTCAGGTATTCCATGGATGCAGGGTACATCAAGTTGATTGTAAGGATTTAATACCCTGCTCCTGAGGTTGCACGGAGTAATTTCCCTTTCTCTTTTTTGTTTGCACAGCTCCTGGGGTTCAGCTGTGGTTTTGGCCCCACCTCTGCTTGTATATCACCCTCAGGCATCTGGTCTCTGCTCTTACAGGAGGGGGTTAAAGCAGCGGCTGATTAGGGGGCTCTTGCTCACTCATGCCAGGGAGAGCGAGGGTTACAGTAGTTATAATTGTAAAGCAGGGCGAGTCTGCACTGGCAGAGGCCGGCATGACATTGTCACAGCCTGAGGCGCACCATGTGTTCTCTCAGGGAAGTTGTCATCCCTGGATCACGGGACCCTGGCAGTGGCAGGCTGCACAGGCTCCCAGGGGAGGGAGGTATGGATAGTGACCTGTGCTTGCACACAGGCTTCTTGGTGGCTGCAGCAGCAGCCTTAGCATTTCATGCCCATCTCTGGTGTCCACACTGATGGCTGCGGCTTCCTCCCATCTCTGGAGCTCATTTAGGCAGTGCTCTGAATCGCCTCTCCTCGTGCACCCAGAAACAATGGTCTCTTGCCTCTTAGGCAGTTCCAGACAATTTCCCGGACTGCCTCCCAGCTAGCTGTGGCTCACTAGCCCCCTTCAGGCTGTGTCTACGTAGCCAACCCCAGTTCTCTCCCTGGGATCTGACCTTTGAAGCTGGAGCCTCAGCTCCCAGCCCCAACCCTCCCTGGCAGGTGAGCAGACAAGCCTCTCAGGCTGGTGAGTTCTGGTCGGCACTGATCCTCTGTGTGTGAATCTCTACACTTTGCTCTCTGCACCCCTGTTGCTGTGCTCTCCTCCATGGCTCTGAAGCTTCCTCCCTGCCCCCTCCCCCACCATTTCCACCAGTGAAGGGGCTTCCTAGTGCGTGGAAACTTTTCCCACTTCACAGCTCCCTCCCAGAGGTGCAAGTCCCGTCTCTGTTCTTTTGTCTCTGTTTTTTCTTTTGCCCTACCCAGGTACATGGGGAGTTTCTTGCCTTTTGGCAAGTCTGAGGTCTTCTGCCAGTGTTCAGTAGGGGTTCTATAGGAGCTGTTCCTCATGTAGAGGTATTTTTTAGGTATTTGTGGGGAGGAAGGTGTTCCTGACATCTTACTCCTCTGCCATCTTGAAGGTCCCTGACTGTGATAATTTTAAAATTTATATTATAAACCTTAAGTCAACATAAACAGTTATAACCCTAAAGATGTGTATCTAATAATCAGAGAAAATGGAATCATAAATAATATTCAACTAATCAAAAAAAAGGCAGAAAGAGGAAAATGTAACAGCAAGAATAGATGGTACACATGAAAAACAACTAACAACATCGTATATTTAAATCCAACTATATCGATAATCACATTATATGTAAATGGTTAAACTCAAGTAAAAACACAGACACACACACATTGCCACAAACTAAGGGCAAGACTCAACTATATGCTACCTACAAGAAACCTACTTCATATATAAAGACACAAACAGATTCAAAGCAAAATAATGGAGAAAAATACACCAGGCTGAGAAAAATACAATTAATCAAAATAAAATTTGTTCAGTTCATAGTTGTAGAGAGACACATAAATATCCCTCCCATCATTATGACAAGGCAAAAACTGAACATAATTCAAATTAACAACTCCTCTTTAACCCACCGTAGAACAGAAATTGCAGGACAAACAAGTGACCCAAAATCTGTAGAAACACAAGCACTTGAAATAAGAAACAATACTCCAGTGTTTGCCTACCTGGAAAAGATGTTGTAGAATGAAGTATCAACTGGTAAGAAGTTACAGCTATAACATTTTAAAGAATATCTAAAAGTCAAGTGTACACAAAAACAGAAACATGAAACCCTTAGAAGTGACAGATATACGGAAGCAAGGTCATACCTTTTGCAGACTTTTCCTCCACAAACCTTACCCGGTGCTCACAGAAGATTGAGGAAAATTCAGAAGAAGCTTTTCTTGTTGTGGTAGAGGGGAAAACCAGCTGCTGGGGAAATTTTCAGAGAAGGGTCTCCCCCATCTTCCCTTCAGATAACAAACCTTAATCTGCAAGGAAAAAGCAATAAAAACTGTTACGTGCAGGCTGTAGATTGGGGGAAATCCAATGCAACTTAGAAAAGAACAAAAACAAAGACCAGCACTGCTCCTAGGAAAAGATGCAGGAATACATACTAGGCCCAGTATTCCAGCTCCAAAAGGACAGGTAGGATTTGTGAAGTCTATACCATGGAGTTCAGGCCAAGACTGAGGTTAAATCAGAGCAAAGAATGCACCCTTCCCCCAGCACCTGCCCCCCAGGCTAATAAGCATTGAGTGAAGGCAATGATGGAATACAGCTGGGAGAACTGCAAGAGCATGAGCCTCTCCAGGCCTCAGCACAAAAGGGAAATGCAAGGCCAAGAAGGGAGCAGATATTGAGGAAACTGACAAAAAAGTTCTGCAAATTAACCCACATCTCAAAGAAAGTTTAGCCAGAAGAATTTAATGGCTAGAGTGTAATGAGAGTAATCACAGCAATAAGGGGGCCTAGAACCCAGTTCAATTCCTCACTATACTTTCAGAAGCCTACACATCACAGGCCTGGCAGAAGGAAAGGAGTTCAATTTTACCAGCAAAACAAAATATTTAACTCATATCTACTGTCCTACACAACAACATTTCAGGCTTCTGATAAAAATTCATCAGGTATTCAAAGGGGCGAGGAAAAACAAATTCTGAGAAGACAAAAAGTAATCATCAGAGCCAGACTCTGATATGAGACACATGTTAAAAACAATCAAGCAGCTTGTCCCAGTTGACATTTATAGAACATTCTAATCTACAAAAGCAAAACACACTGTGAGCCCATTGTGAGCCCATGAAAAGGTGTTTGACATTACTAATCATTAGGGAAATAAAAAATAAAACTATAACGAACTACCATTACCTACCCTCCTGTATGATAAATTAAACTGACTGATATCACCAAAATTGGCAAGAATGTAGATCACCCATAACTCTCAACTTGTAGGCTCACTCTGGATAAAGTTCTGGCAATATCACATATAAGTAAACATCATTTATTCAACTATCCTGTAATTTCATTACTAGGTATTTAACCCCCAAATAAAAGTATATGTACAGAAGAAACTTGTACTAAAATGTTGCACAGCCGTTTTATACATAATAATTAAAAACAGGAAACAGCTGAGTGCACTAGCCGGTGAATGTATTAAATGAATTGATGTTTATCCATACAAAGCAATGCCGCTCACCAATAAAAAGAGATAATACTACTTGACTTAATTTCAAGTTCTGAAACAGACACAAGTAATATGTGTTCTAAAAATATCAGAACAATAGTTGCCTCTTGTGAGAGGCATGAGTTGAGTGGGAAGGGCATGTCCGAACTTTTGGGGATGATGGTGATATTCTGTATCTTGATTTGGTTTACAAGAGTGTGTGCATTCTTGTACACTAGAAAGCATACACTAAAATTTGTGCATTCTTGTACACTAGAAAGCATACACTAAAATTTGCACTCAGAAAGCATACACTAAAATTTGTGAAATGCATTACACACAAATTGTGTGTAAATCTGACATCAGAAAAAAGACCTGTATATAAATATTGAATTCTATTTAAGATCTGCACGCTGAAATATTTAGAAATGTTCTGATGTCTCTGATTTATTCTGAAATCGACCCAAAAATAAGATGGATGGTTGGAAGAATAGAGGATGGGTAAAGGAATGGACTCCTGATGAAGCAAGAACACCAAAAGATTTGTGGTATAATCTAGGGGAGTGAATATGAGTGTTTACATTTTTTCAACTTTGGTACATGTTTTAAAGTTTTCATAATGAAAATTGAAAAAAACAGTATACGAGGTAAAGACTGAACACTTTCTCAAACCACTGCAGGTCTCTAACTGAAATATGGCAAAATGGAGGAAGTATAAGTTTTTTAGAAGTTTACAGTTCTCACTATTACATAAGAATAGATATTCTAATAACCATAGGGAGGAAAAAAAATCTTCTCTTCTACCCTTCTAGGTTCTTGCTGGGGGTCTGTAACAAAAGAGATTACCAAGAAAACAAATATACAGATTCATGTACTATGCCATGTGGGAGTTTCCCTGAGAAAGTGAAGATGGGAAGAAGCTGTTAAGCCTGAGTATTCTAATGCTAGGCTTGATGAAGTGTGCCATGGAAAAATGTGATAGGACCAAAGGATATGAGCTAAGTGTGATAAACTGGGGGAACTCAGCAAGGTTTGTTTCATTTCCATTCCTCCCTGCCTTCCTCAGTCTTCAGAAATAAGGACTGTCCTTTCCTTTGGGTCTGGGTAGGCACCTCTCATATGAGGGTCTTATGATCAAACTTGGGGAGATGGGGAAAATGTCAGAGTCCTTCTTGCACCTGCCATTTCTCAAATTTCTTCAGCTGAAAATATTCAGTATGCCAAGGCACCGTATTTTGGAGTATTATGTCCTGAACTGTGTCATACGAAAATAAAACTTAATTGTGCCTAAAGTAATCATGGAACATTTTATTACCTCAGAGAGTGAGCAGAAAAATCATAGATCCTGCCCGAGATATCATCCAAGGGACAGGGAGGAACTAGCCAAACATAATAGGTTTAAAAGGACAGTTATAGGAGGAATATAGTTACTTTATCATTACATTCTCTTGTATTTTTCTTTTCAATGTAACAGTTCCATACAGATTTTCCTGGCAAGGTTAAATGCCCAGTTTTAATTACATATTATAGTTATAGTGTTTCCAGTCTATGCAGAGGCATGATTTTTTTCACCAGTGGGACAAATTATTGTGTAGTGGTTAATAGACATCGCAGCCAAACTGCCTAGAATTTTATGCTGGCTCTAAAACAGGCTGGGACCTGGGACCCTTTGCTGCAGTGCTTGCACCTGGACAAATGTCTCCTCAGAGCAACGGAATACAAAGAAACTGTAAGGAACTAAAAGTAACTTCACTCATGTGCAGTTGGGGAAATGATGAATAACAAGATACAAAAAGACCAAAAACCCAACTGCCGCTTCTGAGGGGCAAAAGCAGGGTACTGCACGTGATCCCTACACACAGCATCATCAAGAGGGTGGGCTAACCACCTAAACCCCCTTTCAGCCCAACCCATGTATCTGCCCCTGCCCTCACCCCATTTAAGGGACCAGCTCACCCCCCTTCAGAGAACAAGTAAGGACACCTGTTAGTTGTTTTTACTCCCTCATGTGGCAGCATGAGTCCCAATAAAGCCTTGCCTGAATTTCTCATCTGTCCTTTTATCAATTTCTAGTGATTAAGGAGTCCAAGAACCCTGGTCGGAAACAGCTCTACATTTATTGACTGTTGAACAAAATTACTTATCCTCACAGGGCAAGTATCCTTGTCTGTAAAATGGAGATAATAATAGTACACATCACATAGGGCTTGTTGATTCATAAATTTGCCCCAGTACATGAGGGCAAGGTGAGACCAAAGAGAGAGGCAGACCACTTCAGATTGGTAGGTGGTGGGTTTAATAAGCAAGGGAACTTACATAGGAGGCTTGCCTTGGGCAGCTGCAAGACGAGTACATCTCGGTACCCACATGCCAGAATCTTAAAAGTACATAGAGACCTTAACTGGATTCAGTCACATATCCAGTCCAGATGGTTTCAATAACTCGTTGCTCTTTCAAGGCTGCATCCTTGAAAATGGCTACAGCTGTGGGTACGGTGGGCAGAACGTACATTCCAAGGACAGGAGAGGGGGGTGAGGAGCCTCCACTGTCTGGGTCCAGCTTGTGGGTCAACAAGTGGTCACACCCTCTTGAGGACCTCATCTAATGAGGTTATAGTTAGAATTAAGTGAATTGATGACTAAACCCTCTAGGCCAGTGCAATATAAATATTGGCAATTATAATTTTGAATTATTATTTGCACTTTCATAAAAGCATTTGACATAACAGGTAAAAAACTCTCTTTTGCCTTTATAGTATTTATTAACTTTGCCACTATTACCAAAGGCATAAACCAATCAAGCAAAACTATTTCAGTGGACTTTTAAAAGTGTAAATTGAACAAAAGGAAAAATGACTAATGTTATTAAATATCTTCCTTATGATTACAAGAAATTTGTGCTTTTCTTCCAAGGAGTTTGAAAATCTTTCACGCATAGTTTATCACATCAAATGATTGTGTCTTTAGCACTGGGTTATTATTTTAAGTACACAGTTTTAAGCACACACACACACACTCATACAGACACATGACTGGCATACATTTCCTAATGTTTAAAATGTTAGTTTTATATTTTTTATAGTATATGTATAATTTTCTTAATATGCAGCATGTGCCACATCTATACAGATTCTTATTTAGCATGTGTAGTATTGTTGTGCAATAGATTAGTAAAAAGAATATACTCCAGATTACACATTCTCAATTAATTAGCCAAAGATATAGAAATTTAGCATCCATGTGGTGGCTCCACAGAGCAGGAGATGATACAGCATACCTCGTCACAACGTTTTTAGACCCAACCGCCAGATTCCCTAGCAAAGCTTGTGTAATTCTCTATGATGTCATCACACAAGTCAGGGTCTTGCCTTGGTGAAGAAGTTTTAATTTTGCAGGGAGTTATTGATTTCTACCCCTTCCCTCATAATTCACAATATTATTCAACGGTTTACATAGACAACTTCTTCAACCTCTTTCTGTTAGAGAATATTTACAGACCCTGGACTCTCCATTTGTTGGCTTTACCTGGATTCAGCATGGCTGCTTTCCTATGAATGAGCAGGAAACCAGAGCATGTGCTCAGTTTTTCTTTCAGTGATTTGTGACTCTCCATCTTAATTTCTGGCTTCCAAGAAAGAGCTCTTCTATGCAACATTCTAGAGCTCTAGATGAAACTGAACAACATTGGAGCAAACACTGCTTAAAACAAACAACAACACAAGGCTGAGTGGTTTCCTTCCTTCATGATAGTTGCAAGCCCCTCAAGCTCCTCTCTTAATTCAATTAGCTTCTTAACCCATATTCAGTGGCATGAAAAGAAGTAACTGTGCTGCTGTCGCATGTTTGCCAGGTCACAATTTTCATTTTTATTTATCTGGTTTTAGTTCATTATTTTATGTTGTTTCTGTTGTTGCTATTGTTTTAGTTATGTTTTCTAAGCCCCTGAACACTGTTGTGGATTCTACACATTTTAATTTCCATGGCCAGAGAATCCAGTGATGCCACAGAATCTGTTCCACAAAAGATAATTTTTTTATGAGTATCATTGTGTGTGTGAACTTTCAGGGGAAATAATAGAGGTATATCAATTTTTTCCTTGGTTATCTCTCATTTTGTCTTAATAGATACAAGTATTTTCAAACAGTGAAATAAAGACCCCCTTAGTTAGAATGGTATGTCTCATTAAATTTCTAAATTGTAGAAAACATTACTGTGATATAAGGGTAAGGTAATTGTGTACTCCTCACATAGACACTCAGCAATCTACTTAATCACTCTGAGTTTTAGTTCCCCTTTCTATGAAATAGAAAGTAGTAGCTATTATTAAGTTATCCGTTTTTCTAGTTCAAATATCAGGTCTCAATTCAATGCAAAACATACAAATAAATAATTTTTAAATAGATAAATAGATGTGTACACTATATTTATAAATTGAGCCCAGTTTGAGCAGGGCAATGCGCTTAAGGGAATTCAATTAAAGTTCAAATAGTTTGATGAATTTAAAAGATAGATATAATTATGAATAGTGTTTAGGTAAATATTTCAACAACTGAATCATCTGGTAGTGTTTCAAGAGAAGACTAGCACTGAAATGTTGCCTAGAATTATTCACATAATTCTCCATGTCAATAATAAACAGCCTTTGGTTAAAACAGAGGGTTCAGGAGACAATCAGTGGTGTTCGGAATATCCCCACATCACAAATATAGGAGTTTAAATAGCAAGACTATAAGAAAAATTTAATAGACACATTTACCTTTATTCTGGTAATAGACATCACATCTTCAAGATGTTATATACGTAAAAGTTCAATCCATTTTCAATGAGAAGTAGCAAATAGTAATTTGGCTAAACCTTGCACAGATGCTTGGAAGAACTTTCTGGCTGAGATGATGAAGAGACGTGAGACTTGGGTTCCAAGTAAGATTGTAGATTCTCATTCCTTAAAGATAAAAATAAGATGTCTATCTTCTTGGTATCACTTTACTGCCAACCTAGGATTAAGGCAGGGAGATGAATGAAGTAGGCATTAAAGTTTCATTCTAGGCCTGTAACCCAATGAATTTCTTGAATTTACCATTTTTATCTTGTAACAGATTCAGCAATGAGGCAAAATTACTAGGCAACCCAATTTCTTAGGGTTGAAGCAATGTCACAGATAATTAAATAGGAACTGGGGTTTTGTCCTGGTTTCAATAAATTGGCCAGCTGGACCACAAGCAACATCTCCCCATGCAGTTACAGAGATCTAGCAGTGTGTTAATAAAAGCCTCAGGGAGGTCCTACGAACTATTGGCCATTTTCTACATGAGATGTAACTCTGGGCAATTTCAAAATGTCTATCTAGTACTCCTCTTCCAAAAGAAATAAGAGTATAAGAGTACTCTTATGTATGTATGTATATGTGTATGTGTGTTAAGTGGCCTAAAAAGAATTGAAAATTAATGAAACATGGAAAAATGGCTACCTTCTCTCCCCGTTCCCCCATATACAGCTTTGCTAATTCAACAACTCACCAGCTGTTAATACTTAATACTCAAAGGAAAAACACATTTGCAATTTAATTAAAGCACAAGCTGGTAGGTTCTATTTAGAAATTCTATGGTAAAGGAAGTTTTTTCTCCCCACACCATTTTTCTAAACCAACCTTTCTAATACCTGACATTTCTCACATTTAACTTGCTAATGCTGTTAATATTGAAATCAGTCTAACGGAAATAATGAGAAATTTAAAAATAATAAGAATAAAAATTGATGTACAATTAAATTCACTTAGATATTTAAGCATAATATAAATAATATCATTCAACATTTTTGAATAATTCAATTAGGTGAAAATTGACTGGAGAAAAACAAGATGAGGGGATAAAAGTAGATACTTTCTTTTACATTTTGCTCATGAGCTAAGAAAAGATTATACTTCTGTTCACTTAATAATCAAAATCAACAATACTAATGAGTTTTAATAGAATTGCCACAAAAAGTTAAATATCGTTACATTTTCCAAATTTATGGAAACAATAATAAAAAAAATTATGTTCTAATAGGGCTATTTCTTGCTCAGTTTGTTAAAGAGAAAAAAACCCCTGTAATTACAAGATCCTCTCTCTAGGGAACCAATTCTTGACTATAAATTTCAATGGCAATTTTCCCACTTATCAGAACAATTTGAAAATTACACACAATCCATTTTTAGGTTTTTTATTTTTCAAATTCAGACGTCACAACACTTATATGTTTTAATAAATGTTAAATTGACATCTACTAACTTACAAACTAAAGTTTAAAATATTTCCATTACCCAAATTTTCTTTTAGTTTGATTCTCCTTTTCTTATCTGTTATAAATATTACCCACAAATACAACCAAGTATAGATTCTGACAAAGAGCCTTACATAAACAGCCCCTATGATATTTGTGGCATTTTTGTCTATAACTCTTTTTAAAAACCTAAGAAATTTCTAAATCACAGCATACTTTTGTAACATAATGTGAAATCTTAAGAAAAGCGGCAATATTTTGGTGATATGTAGTCCAAGACAATCAACAAATTATTACTAATTTATCAATAAAGAGGCATGTATATACACACATGGAAGAAGACAGAAGGCACAAATAGAAGGATCAGTAAGACTCATTAATGCAATGTTAATAATGGCCATGTATTGTGGTAGGATTATATTTCAATTCTATTTTCTTTCATATATTTTTCAGTTTTTAAAATTTTCTATAGTAAGCATGTATTACTTTTATTGTCATAAACATAAACATTACTTTTAAAGACTTGTTTCATGATTAAATAGAAGAGGTTATATGCTTAAATAGTAAAGACATTAATATGTCTGAGGAAAGAGAAAAAATAAAATAGTCTTATGACAATTTAATCTCTGTACATTCAACAGATACCATTGAAAAGAAAATTTTTTCATAGCTATAATATACTCTATAAAAATAAAATTTCTACCACTAATTCTTTCTGCTTTCTATGCCTGGCAGATTTAGAAGCTAAATGTCATATGTAAATTTAGCCTTTATTTAACTTTTAATTTAACAGCATCCATAGCAATTTTTTACTTGATAGTTTAAATAATTTCACTTAGACTTTTTCAGTAATTTGCTTATTTTCATTTATTCTTAGCTCCATCCCTCCTGAGAGAGGTCTAAACAAGTGCATTACAATGTGATTTGAATATCAGAAGCATCTATAAAGTGTAGACACAACCCAGAAGAAGGAGAAATTAAATTGTTTGTAAAAACTGTGAAGTCATCCAAATTTCTTCACAGGTGGTATGTGAGATTAGAAGAATACATAGTTTTCCAGGACCAGATGTCAGAAAAACTGACATATTTAGTGCTATCTTTGATTCCTTCTCCTCTTTCACACATCAGTCTCCCCCATCAACAAGCCATCATATTTTGCTTTTTCTGCTTTCCAAATATGTTCTCCTTTTATTAACTATTGCCAGGGCTTCCAGTCAGTCTTTCTCTACCTTTGGCCTAAATAACAGTGACTGACTCCTAGCTATTTTCCTTGATATTAGTCTCTCTGCCCAATATTGCATCTCACTCCTATCCCACAAGAGTTAATTTCTAAACAAGCATCTATTCATTTCACACACTACTTAAAAAGGTAGCACTACACTCTATTATTCATGCAATAAGCTCCAAAATATTTATATGACCCCTAAAACCTATTCAAACATGAACTCAAACAAATTTCCAACTTCTATCTAGTAACAAACTCTGCCCCACCAACACATTTCCATCTATGATATACTCTATGCGTCTCTCAGTTTCTATCTCTGTATTTCCATTGCTTTTCTGCCCCTGCTCATGCTTAACCTCTGCCGATATGGCCCAATAGTTCCTCCGTCTCTTCTAAGTTCCAGTATACCAGTTTTTACTGATTGACATTTTCTTCACTATGATATGAACTTCATATCATAGTGAGATGATGATGAGAATTACATTGTCTTTCTTTGTATCCTCAACATCTAATATATAAAAGAAGGAATGAAAGAATATTTTGAAATCTAAAGCTCCCAAGTAGTTCCTTTACTCTATATCATATCTAAGATCAAAACTATCATATTCATTTTTTATCTTGTAATACATGTCTGACAATGAATTATTTTTGTGTGACTCCACATTTCAGGCGCACACAACTTTAAAAAAACACTGATTTTTCCCTGTAATATATTCTATTTCTTACCCAAAATGATCTAACCTTCCATTAGATAAATTTCTGAATATCCTTGAATAAATTCCACTTTTGAATAGAATAAAATTAGAATGAAGTTCACTTGGGTTTTTTTTAATTGACAATTTTTAAGACAGGCAGAGATGCAATTTTAAATACTTCTGCTGCACATAATATATATCTAATAGTTCCTTGTTTCTTAAAGCTAGCATCTCCACCCCTCTCTAATAGACAATAAAACAAAAGAAAAAAATACAAAGTACTTGAGTTTTATAAGAGAGAAAAAAATGCTTCTGTGAATTTTGAGAGTGCTTTAGAGGTGCCTACTTTTATCTGGGGAATATTTTTACAAGATAGAAGAGTTAAACACAATCATTTAGAGATGCTTGGTTTTAGTGTTTAAAAAAAATCGAATTTACACATTTTCTGAAAATGACTTTTTTACCAAGCTGAACTCATTTCATTTCCTACTTACAATTTGTCAATAAGATAAAAGCTTATTTATTTCTCCCCTTTAGAACAACGATTTTTATGGTGGATAACTGAAAGAAAAATCAGAATCCTTGAAATTCAAATTTCCTATGAGGGAAGACTTTTCTAAAGAATAACATCTGTTTGAGTTTTCTTTTTTTGCAAATTAAACATGAAAATGATAATTATTAAAAATTGGCATGGAAATTTCCGATGCATATTTTCATGATTTTTATTTCCACAGTATCACAAAAAAAAGTGTGTCCAACTTGCTGTGAAGTTACTTGGATTAACTGCATAAGAGGATTTAAAAGTAAATCTAAGAGAAATTGGGCAGTAGTGTCAATAAAAATCAAGCAGTGTGATGTAAGAAAAACCTGGGTTCTATTTTTGCAGTCAGTGGAATGTTTTTATTCTTAATAAGAAAGCACTGTTCTTCAGATTGACAAAATAATTGATTTTTCTTTGTCATAAAAATACTATAAAATTAAAAATAGAAACATTGATATTTAAGTGATATGTTTCTCATGCCAGCATCTTGAAGTCAAAAAAGATAAAGAAAAAAATGTATTCCCTACCTTTCCTATTCCAGTTAATATCACCACAAATTTTGTTCATATTGGTTTTTCCCTCTGGCTCAAAGTTTGCCAGGAGGAATTCCCTGTGTCTCTAAACCCGTCTTCTTTTTCTCTATTATTTTGTGACATCCTGGCGATTAAATAGATGGAATATTTCCAATGTGCACATGCCTCTCCACATTTGTTTGCCGCTTGGCACCCACACTGATCCCCAGGGAGCCTGCAAATGAAGGGGAAGTGCATCTTCCTCAGCTATTCTGCCCCAGTGGGATAACTCCAGGTTCCAGTGCCAAAACAGATGGGAAGAAAACTGTACTAAATGTTTTTACAGTATGTTAAACAAAGCAGTAATAGTAGCAGAAACAACAATGAAACCAAACATCTACTGAACACTTAAAAGTAGCAAATGGACTAAGCTTTAGATCTCAAAAAAGCCCAACCTGTTGTCTCAGAAACTTCAGTGGCATTACAGTGGTTATTGTGCCTATTCTTGATTACAGTCCACTTTCCCTCACAGGCAGGCACTTGTCCTAAGGGAACAAGGCTTGACACTTGAGTGTCCTAGTATAAGTCTGAGGGAACAGCATGTTAAAATGCTGGAAACCAGACAGGGAAGAGAAAGGATAGATGTTCAAAGAATGGAAAGTACCTGTACTTCAGTAGGGCTGAAGCTTAGTATGAGAAAGGAAAAGAATGACAGAAGAAAGTGAATAAATCGGGAATCAAATCATGAAGAATCTTGTAAGTCTTTTCAGACGTTATGCTCAGGAACAATTAACATCTTAAGTGCAAAATACAGGCTCATATTAAGTTATAGAGAGGCCATTTTAGTTACAGTGTTAAAAATGACGTGGATAAAAGCAAGATTGATGGAGAAAGATCAATTAACAGATTGTTGTAGTTACCTAGATGACAGTTAATAATGGCTTGATCTAAGGCAGAGTTTCTCAACCTCAGCACTATTGATATCCTGGACTGGATAACTCTTTGCTGTGGGGGGCTGTCCCATGCATTGAAGGATGTTTGGCAGAATCCATGGCTACTACTCACTAGATGCCAGTATCATCCCCACCCTAAGTTTTGACAACCAAAAATGTCTCCAGTCTTTGTTAAATATCCCCTGGGGGCAAACACCTCCCTTCACCCCATTGCATCTCCTACCTTCTTCTTCCCTTTAAGAACACTGATCTAAGATAGTGGTAAAGGGGATACACTAAAGAGGGGGACTGGAGTAATAGTTAAAGGATACTATGAACCTCAACCATAAAATGGTGATCTATTGGTTACAGAGTTTGAGGGAGGGGGTAAGATATTTGAATCAGAATGAAAGGGTGTATTTTACTCTCTACTAGGAATAATATAGGCTTTTACATAGGGAGGTGATGATATCAGATTTACATGCTTGAAAAATAAATGGTGGAGATATATAGACTCGTGTATATATATAGACACATATACATGCATAGAGTATTTCAATGTGAAATGAAGAGCATCTCAGCTAAAGACATGACAGTGGAAATAGAAGGAAACCAAATGGTAAAGGTTTTGATGACCTTCTGGGGGAATGAGTTAGATTTTTATCAAGGGTCACTCCAACTATTCTGGAAAACATAAAAGAAGCAGCAGATTTGGAGAATTAGGAGTCAGAAAACATATTAATTTTAGCTACCCATCACTAACAATGTTCGGAAATATAATTAGTTTCTTTTTTGGAAGCTCTATACAATTTTAGGCACATAATATGGAAAATCAAGGACAAAATATACTTTAATATTTTTTATAGAGAAAATGTGCTCCATTTTTGATATTATGGTACAATGCATTTATTTGCCCAGTTAGGTTAAATGAAAATAATCAACAAAAAAATGTGTGGACAGCTGGAGAGGAAAAAGTTTGCAGTTAGAGCAGAGTGAAAGCATATGATTATTCTTGAGAGCGTATTGGGAGAGCCTGTCCTCATGCTCTCACACAGGATGTTTCTGCTATAATAAAATACTCTTCTATCAAGTCCTTATTAGGCACTTGAGCTTCACGTTTCCTCCTTCTAATGGTAAATGCAGGATATTGTTTGTCAAAAACCTACAATTTTTGCATGCCAATTCACTATTTTCCCTGTAAGCATATAAAAGAAAACTAAAGCTTTTTTAAAAACTGTTTTTATTATCATTAGGCTAACAAGAACCAAAACAGCATATTTTATGCAGCATAAGAAAATTTGAAGTTTTTACATTTTCTTTAAGAGAAAGTAATTTTGGCAAGGATTATTTAACCTGTAAATGATACTTTCATATTCAGTCTGAAATCTTCAAACAATCGTTTGAATAAAATAAGGAATACTTGAAATATAGGTTTCATTATTTAAACTGTTGGAAATTAAATTTTAGCTTAAATTTTAGCAAGATTAGAGAATCTAGTGTTATTTCAGTCTACTGTCACACTTCTAACAGAATATTTTTTGTATACATATTTCACCTATTTATGTTTAAGGAATAAACAGGTGTTCAATATAAAATAGTCAGAAAAGTATCCAGTATTAATTATGGTTACCATTTGGTATATAGGCTTTCATATCTATACTGATACATAAATATTTTCAAAACTGTGATCAACACATTTTGATAACTTCATTACCTCCTTATATTTATTGGCCAATTTCCAGTAAAGAGACTGTCATAAATTTGAATCAGTAAATTTTATTCCACTTAAAGGATATATCAAAATTTAACCCATCTCTTTAAGAATGACATATAGAAGTTGTGGCCAATATTTGAATAAAATAGACAACATCAATATCACTGCCATGATATATAAATTGTGGTTTATTTGTTCAAATCTTTATTATATATTTCTGGAAGGAGATTCCCAGGTTAAAAGGCGTTCTTACTTTGGAAATTTCTTTTTAAGTTGCAAAATTATATTGATTCGCTCTTGTATTAGTTGTGCATGATTTTGCCCATATTCCTACATCTTTTACAACACAAGCATGTTTCAGTTGTTTAAATTGTGGAAACAATATAGACACAGTCCTGAATCCATTAGGAAAAGTATGTACATTATGTCCTACAGCCAGAAAGCAAAATGAAACAAAACACTTTGCACTGAGAGATAAACCATAAATAATCGGGTCTCTTTGTTTAGTTCTAGGCTCCAATCTCAATAAAGTCCATGGCATTTTCTATAATTTCCTAGTTCCCTAATGAAAAAATTCTATCCTTGATTTTTGCACAGCTTTCATCTAAGGATAAGACCTTATCTTTGTGGATAAAATGATAACAACATAAGAAAATTGTTTTTTCACCATAAACAGGCTAACCGTACACTCAGTAAATTTGATAATTCTGTTGTGCTTAAAAAAAAATCAATAACTGTTTTTGGTTTTGTGTTTTAAATTTGATAACCAGTTCTTTGAAAGCCTGGACTTTTTTCCAGTTCTTTGAAAGCAAACTTCTTTTTTAAATGTTTTGGTCTATCTTTCTTTCAGAGATGTTTACCCAACCCATAGGTTATAAAATGATTTTTAAATTTTAAAGCAGCTTACATATTTAATTACTAGGTATGTCAACATCCTTTTATAGATTAATGCTCCATTTGTAGTTCTTCTTTTGTAAGTGTCTTATACATATCTCTGACTTTATTTCTATTGTGTGCTTTTTTAATTGATTACTTTGGTTTCTTTTACATTTAATATGTTGCTATTCATCACGTATGACACTAATTTTCTTTGCAGTTTTGTTTTTTGCCAAGTCATTTAACATTATTTTTGTAGTCAAATCCATCATTGCATTTCCTTGCAACGTTTCGTTCTTTAGAAAGCCATCTTAAACATAAAACTTAAAAGTATTCATTTATATTCTAATACAGTTATGATGTTATTTTTAACACTTAAATCACTAACTCATTGGCCTTCAGCCTAAGGAAAACTGGGTTCAAATATCAGATTTGTCCATTGTTAGTTCAAAGTTTGGACAACTTCAGTGATCTTTGAGTCTCACTTTCTCACTTCTAAAAGGAGGTTGATAGTATTTAGCTCATTAGGTGCTTGTAGCGATTTAATTAGATAATGCATATAAATGGTTCAACAGACTTCCTGCTGATAGTAAATAATAAATAATGATGAGGACGACATGGATTCATACTTAAAAAGAATATATGTAGGTATACATAATATATATATAGACCAAAACATCTATAATTTACCAAAGATTTATTTAGATATAGAAATTTAATTATTTGGATAGTTAAGAGATAGCTACTGTCAAAATATATATGCATGTGGGCTTGAAATTAATTTCATCAAAATGTTTTTAGTTCCATTTGGAAGAGAATGTCGAATTAAGCAGTGCTCACGAATACTGGATACATAGAGAAACTTCCTGTGCATGGAAGCTACTTTGGACTTTGGTGTTTTAAGTCTTTGTTCTACTCTTTTTAATGGAATGATTCAATAAATAATGAAAGGTTAACAGTGATGGCAGATCAACAAGCAAAGATAAACACAAAAATGATGCAAGACAGAGTGTTCCTGTTCAATATCCTTCAAGTAGTTTCAGATTTAGATTACTTCTAGGCATCCAAGCATCTGAGCTATCACCAGGAATATCTAAATTGCTTTCTCACAGGTTCTACAAAGCACTCTCTTTACTTTATCTACACATTTTAGATGGCACCTCATTGAATTTCTCCTAGCCAATTTACTTTCTGCAAAGCTCACATTTCTCTTACAGTAGAGAAATTTCTTCAGCTCTACTCTTTTAACTTTAGCCTAATAGCACTGGGGGCTTTCCTTAAGTTTCACTGTCAGCAGAACAGCACAAATTTAACATCTATGTGACCCATTTTTACTAAATAGCAGAAGGAGAAAGTGTAATGCTAAGGGCAATATGGGTATTAATTTTGTCTACGGTTTATACAACTACCTGGATGCATCCCCAAAGAAAACTACTATATTGATCAAACCTAAAAATTAGCTTTAATTTACATAAAACCCTAGCATGAGTTACCTGTATGCTGTAGAAAGATAGAAGGCTTCAGCAAAAATAAACCATAAGAATTTAGAATTCAGACTCATCTGGCACACAAGACATCAAAAGTATGAAAGTAATATGAAACAAAAATTCCAATCTTATAATAAAATTATTTTAATTAGAAAAAATTAAATTTAATTGTTTTAAAATTTGCTATTATATAACAAATTTTATATAAGTATATAATATGAAGGTTTTTTAATAGAAAAATAGAAATAAAATAAATTTGCCAATAATACCATCACTCAAAGGTAAAAAAGTATGAATAATATTCACTGAATCTTCTTCCAGACTTTCTACACACACAGACACACACACACACACACACACACACACACAATACCATTCCACACATTCAGTTTTGTTGTCCCCTTTTTTCATTTAACATTAAATTATCAAGATGTTTTCTTGTCATTTTTTAAATTCAACAAATACTTATTAAGCAAATACCACTTGCTACAACAGTATGCTACTTATGTTGTAAACAAAAAATTATACAACAGTAATTGCTATTCCCTTGTGGAATTTATATTCCTATTGAGAAGACAGACCATGAACAATGAGCAACTGGACAAAGAACTAAAATATATATTTGTATTTATATGTATGGACATAATTATAAATAATTAAGAAAATTATGAATAAAAGATAAGGAATATATAACTGAGAAACAGAAGTTCTGATTAAAGTTCAGTATAAATATATCTGAAAAAAATGAAAATAACTCTTCAAGTTTCTATTATATAAATTTCCAAAGTTATATATTTTTCAAAAGATTATCCAACATTTTTTACTTATAAGAATAACATATACTAAAACGCTTTTAATTTCATAATAATATAAAATGGTAAACTTATACAAAATGATATTAAGTATATAATAAATGTCATAGAAATATATATGATCTTTTTTATATTTAAAGAGGTTTTACAAAATTTTACACAATTTAACACTATAATGAATCAGTAAGTAAATTAACATGTGGTTAAAGGAAATAAAGCAACAAAAAGTACTAAGTATTAAATAGAAAACCCCAGGCCCCAAATGGCCTCACTTGTATCACTTGTGCCCATGATACCAAACCTACACTTAATACCTGACTTAATTGCAGTTTCCACTTTCCTCAGAAATGTAATCTTAATCATCCCATCTGGACTTTTCTGGTCAGTACCAATGAAGTAATCTGTCACTCAGGTCCTCTCCATTGCCCCAAGGAAGAAACTGCAATCTGCATGATAAAACCCATGCCGTTCCCTTCCCTTCAAAAAACATCTCCTGGCCTAAAAATAAGCCTATCTTTTCTTTTGCTCACAGCACTTTTGCCCCACCCTCCTGCCAGTGAAAACTTTTCATTTTGTAGAACCCCGTGGAGCACCCTTCCACTTGCTAGATGGGATGCTGCTGGATTCATGAATGGTTGAATAAAGCCCATCCAAATAGATTTTCAAATTTACTTGGTTGAATTTTGTTTTTTACATAATATTAGGATATTTAAAATTTAAATATAAGTATTCCGGAATCAAGCCTAATGCTAAACAAATCCCACATAGCAAAACACTGTAGGGGAGGAAAAATAATTTTTCTCTACCCTTTTAGGTCCTTGGCTGAGACCTGCCTTGCAATAAGGACAGATTTACTAGAAGAAGAACAGGCAGAAGTTTGATAACCTATATAACCTCTGTATACATGGGGGATACCCAGAAAACAGTAATTCCAGAAACCAAGCAGTACCCTGCAGGGCCTTCTCAGGTACAAAAGCCCCTCTGTGTTCCCCATTTCTTTTCTGTAGGAAAAAAAAAATCTTTAGTCTTCTAGGCCTTCCCTAAGTTCCAAAGAGCAGGCAAAACAGTTAACAATTAGAGACATGAGGGAATGCAGAAACAAAGGAAAAGCTGTCAATTAAGAAAAGTAAAGATAGCTTAAACAGCAGTTCCCTGATAAAAGAGTCTTAGTTCCTCCTCAAAGGATATACATACCAATCTTATGCATATCTTTGAACTGTTCTGCAGAGATTAGGATCCACCCAGGCGGAGGATAGTGACTACAGGCTGACCACAAGCAGTGGACCCCAGTCTGGTTGGAACCAGAAGGTTGATGATTTAGATTCAGAAACATCACACTGTTACCTCACCACTCACCAATCAGAAGAAAGTCCACAAACTGATGACACACCCTGCAACCCTCACCCTAATGTTGCCTTTAAAAACCCTTTCCTGAAAGCTATTGGCAGTTTGAGTCTTTTGAACATGAGCTGCTCATTCTCCTTGCTTGGCTTCCTGCAATAAACACTGTACTTTCCTTCACCACAGTTCATGGTCAGTAGATTAGCTTTGCTGCATGGTGGGTGAGTGGACCCAAGTTTGGTTTGGCAAGAGTTCTGAAATAGTCCAAGCTTTCACTTTAAATAATATATCCAGATAAAGACAGAAGAAGATGTTGAGGTGTGTGTGTGGCCATGGGGGTGGTGGTGGTGGTGGGCAGTTATGAAAGGACTTTAGTCAAACCACAGTAAACTAGGGTATGGTTGTTATGTGGATTTAAGTCTCAGCCTTCTCCACTGATAAGAGTTTCTACCCTCTCTGCCTAGTATAGCAAGGGAGACACCTTTATAAATAGAGATTTTCTTTTTAAATGTAAATGTCTCTTACAAAAGGGTAACTTCTACTGGGTTTTTAGAATTTCTCCTGAGTCTGCTGTTTCTTAAAAATAATTAGACTGAAATGATCCTTATACCAAAGAGACATATTTTGTGGTAGTAATTCTGCTCCTCTTCAACATATGCTTCATATTTGACCAGAAAAACAAAATTAAACTTCTTGATATGGAAAACCATTAAGAAGAACTCTAGCTGTGTAGAAATGAATACAAAAGTATATAAATGATAGAGAATTTAAGGCAAAAGTGAAAAATGAGACAAAAAAATACAGTAGTTATTTTCCATGGAATGAGATGACTTTATATACATTAAACAAACGTCTTATAAAGGTAGAAATATACTAATATTTTTTAAAAATTCATAAGATTGTCAAAAATTCATTTTCAAGAATGATATACTGCATATTTAACAAATAAATTAATATCAGTCATCAGAATTAGAGTAAAACTATGAACAGTCGACATGGGCACAATCACAGACTTTAGTAAGGATAAAATGATGCAGTGTGCTCTTGTGCAGGTCTTCAGTACCTCCCCATTAAAGATGATAACAAACCCTAATTAGTGTGTTTAAAGAGACATTTTTGTCTAGATTTTCTCCTGGGAATACTGCTCTGTGTTTGTTGAGTGCATTTTTACTTCCAACACTTATCACCAATCTTGGACTGCTTAAAGACTTGTCTTTAGTATCAGAGTGCCGTAAGTTTATTTCTGTGAATGGCTCTTCATGATTATGCTCTTCAAATTGCCACCTGTTTACTGGATAATGAAAATGGCCAATTGGGGCTTCCCTGGTGGTGCAGTGGTTGAGAATCCGCCTGCCAATGCAGGGGACACGGGTTTGAGCCCTGGTCCAGGAAGATCCCACATGCCGCGGAGCAACTAAGCCTGTGTGCCACAACTACTGAGCCTGCGCTCTAGAGCCCGCGAGCCACAACTACTGACTCCGAGTGCCACAGCTACTGAAGCCCACGTGCCTAGAGCCCGTGCTTGGCAGCAAGAGAAGCCCGCACACCACAACGAAGACCCAACACAGCCTAAAATAAAAATAAATAAATTTATTTTAAAAAAAAAGAAAATGGCCAATTGACGATGCAGTCCTTCATTTTTCATATTCTGAGTATTCGGTGCCTTGTTTTTTCTGGTGGATGCTTTCTGTTTGTGAGAGTAGCATATTCTGCTGTTGTTTACAATAAGAAAAGACAGTGTTTTCTTGATGGGAAGACAATTCTCTACTTAGAGAATAAACTGAGATGAATGTACCATTATATTATCTGTACAGTGTATTACTTTATATGCATTAAAAAATGGGAATTACAGTTTCTCACTATGTGTAGGTAAAATGAACATAGTAAGTTCTCAAGGAATGCTTTATTATTATCATTATTATTATTATTATCATCATCATCATCACCATTATTTTGCAGTAATGTCCTAGGAAAATGTTGGGTGATGTATTCTATTCAGGGAATAAATCCTTCCACAGCAGATTTTGTACATTTCTGTTTTTAAAAAGTGATGTAGGTTGTTCAGGGACCACACTCTTGTTATCATGGTACATGTAAATCCCTTCTTGAGTTTCTTTTTCCATTTCTGCTATCACCCCTACAAAGCAGGTACTCTAAAATATTTAATATATGTTCTTAACTTATATGTATCTTTGCAATATAAGCAGTAACATTTTGCATGTTTGTATGTTTACAAATAATATTAAGGGTTTGCATTATTTTTTCCTATTTTTCTCATTCAACAATTTGAGCTATCTGTTGCTGCATATTTGTTGCAAATTATTGTTACATTCCCTCTATCACATGAATTCCCCATATTTCATTTAACCATTCACCTGCTAATGGATACCTAGTGATCTCCAGAAACATTGAAAATATCTTCCTAATCAGTGCTGCTCTTCTCTTATCAGAAATCTTTATTTGGATAAAATTTAGCTTACCAATTCTAATCTTATAAGATCTGTTCTTTTGGTAATAAGTTTTTCTCTTCCTCTAGGATACAAATATTTTTCTTCTCCATTATTTTTATTCATTTTTTTGAATCCTCTTTTATATATGGTGCAAAATCTAGGCCTGGGCTTATTGTTTTTCTCCATAGAAATTTAGTTTTCCCAGCTCTATCTGCTAAACTATCTGGCATTTCTCCCTATGTAGCACCATGATTATCATATATCAGGTACTAATATAGACATGGAATTGCTTCTCAACATTTTTTTTTTTTTGCATTGATCTGAGGCCTATCCTTTCAAGAAATGGACTGGTTTTATTTCTATAATCTCTTAATATAACACTACATTAAGGTAATCCTCTTTCTGTTATCTTCTTTTCCAAAGTCTAATAGATCTTTCTTAACTTTTATTATACTATATAAATATGAGAATGACTATAGAAGTCCTAAAAAAAAAATCAAGCTGATATTTTTTACTGGAGGGTTTTTAATTTGAGGATATAATTGCAAAAATAATTACCATTACAAAGATGTGTCCCAGTAAGAAATATTGTATAATGATCAAGTTAATTCAAATATTTCATGTCCCTTAATATGATTAAAAATCTTTTAACCATAAAGATATTTTCCATGATTTTCAGGGTGATTATTTTATACTTGTAATTTGCCTTAATAGTGAGAAATAATGCAATTTCTATTTCAGAAGTGTTGATATAAGGAAGTTTAACTTTAAATATTGCATGTGCAAGAACTTATTAAGACTTGCTGATCTTGGTTGCAAGATTTTTGTTGCCTCATTCTATTGTAGCTTATTAAAGGAATAATTATGTAATCCACATATAATGACATTTTTCTCTTTTTTTCTTGTATTTACATATCTGATGCTTTTCTTTTCATGTAGCATTGGTCACAACCTTCAGTACTAAAATAAAATGTAGACACAATAGTGACATCCTTATGGTGCATTTATTATTAAAGGAATACATCTAAAGATTCTCCATCAGGTATATAAGCATTTTTTATTCTACTTATTTTGTCTAAGTGTTCTTTTTTATTTTTAGCCATAAACAGGGTTGAATTATGTAATTTTAAAAATTTTGTTAATTTTAAGACTTTTTTAATTAACATGATGAATTGCATTGCTAGATATTTTAACTTATAACTCTTTTTACCTTTATGAGGTAGGTGGCACTTGATTAGAATTCATTTTAATAAACTATTAGATTCATTAATTTTTTCTTCAGACATTTGAAATGTATGTTTCTATATAAATTAGAGCTATAATATTTTCCTATGATGGCATTATTTATATCAAGAATATGTTAGCCTCATAAGAATATTAAGCCTTTCTCTCTTTATATCTGATTGCTGGCATAATTTGTATAGAATAGAAATTGTTGCTTCCTTTAAATAATTGGTGGGGCTTCCCTGGTGGTGCAGTGGTTAAGAATCCGCCTGCCAATGCAGGGAACACGGGTTCGATCCCTGGTCCGGGAAGATCCCTCATGCCATGGAGCAAGTAAGCCTGTTTGCCACAACTACTGAGCCTGCGTGCCACAACTACTGAAGCCTGCACACCTAGAGCCCATGCTCCACAACAAGAGAAGCCACTGCAATGAGAAGCCCACGCACCACAATGAAGAGCAGCCCCCGCTCCCCACAACTAGAAGAAAGCCCGCACACAGGAATGAAGACCCAATGTAGCCAAAAATAAAATTAAATTAAAATTTTTTTTTAAATAATTGGTAAAAATAATCTGTGAACTATTTGAGAAATACAGATTTTAGGATAGGAGATAATAAGTCCCTACTTGGTGTGAATACAAGTAGCCATATGTGAAATACGTTTGTCCATTCAGCCTGTTCTTTTTCTTTTCTTTATACTCAGTCTTGTGTTATATTTGAGAAGAGTTTATTGTTATTTTACTAGTGCCAGGAGATGCTCTAATCACATTGCAAACATTAAGTGATTTAATCCTCACAATAGTATATACTGTTGTTGCCAGAGAGGTTAATCAACTTGTCCAAGGCCACAAAGCTAATAAGAGGGCCACCTAGCTAACCAGCTAATTTGAATTCAGATAGTCCATGGACTTTGACTGTAGCCATTACCCTAAAAGCCACCACCTTAAAAATAAGATTTTAAAAGACTGTGAATGTTTATTCATTCAGAATCTTGGTGTCAATATCTAATTTTATTTTTATTTATAGATTACCTCTTAGTCATCTTCTAGAACTACTCACTTCTTCCACATCTATCATACCTATTCCTTTCTTTACTTTCTGCATCTGGATATAGGAGAACTACCTCTGCAGATAATGGAATAGTTCTACACAAGCATGGTCTTGAATGTCATATGGTTGGGGGGTTGTTTAGAACATAGGATACAAGGAGTCAAATACTCACCATATCCCATCAGCATGCTTAAAGCAATCTAAATGTGACTAGGCACACTGATTCCAGAGTCTACCTGTCTGGTCCAATCCTGGCTCCTCACTTGGTTGTGTGGCCTTGAACTATATGTTTACCTTCCCTGCACTTCAGCTTTCTCATTTGTAAAGTGGGGTTAATAATATCACCTACCACACAGAGCTTTTGTTAGAGCTAAAAACCAGTACAGTCAAAAAACTTAGTATCTAATAGTATACATTACTTAAAGTATTTCTTATTCCCCTTAAGACATATATCATTTGGGCACTGGCATAATAGATATTTAAGTAAACATGTTTTTCACCTAATTGGGTGTCAGTGGTGTCAGTGTTTGGTAACAGTGTGGGGTGTGTGTGTGTGTGTGTGTGTGTTTATATGCAATCCCCTGACCCATATCCAGCACCACCAGCTGCCCCAGCACTCAAAAATTCAATAAATAATTGTGCATGTGTGAGTGAATAAAAACAACATGTTTACCGTTATGCTTCTCCATGTATTACTTATTTCACTCTCAAATAAGTATTATTTTGTTTTTGCCTCCCTGAAAATTTAAGAGAAAAGAGGGAAACATTCAGTTACTGAATCAAAGAATATATAGCAAGTTATGAATTGGAGAATTCAACTGAATTTTTTTTTCATGTTTTAGGACAGAAAAGTACTGGAACAATGGTATGGTAAAACAATAGAAATTGAACAAAACTTCCATTTATTATTTAACTTCTTTCAAGTGTAAAATAGGTACAGGTTTCTTATTATTTGGAAATAAACTTCTGGATCTGAACTTAAAAGAAGCATTAGTTTGACTTGTTATAAAAGTGAATGTTCCTAATACAATATTAAAAATTGGCAAGCCAGGACCTTGGATGATTCTTTGCAAGAACATGGTAGTAGTAGAAGGTCTACTTTACCCTGGCTGATCTTGGTCTCTCCATTTCTTGTAGGGTTATAAAGTTCATGTCTCTGTAGGAAAACACTAGCTTGAGGCAAGAGCCTAAGGGCAATTAGACGGTAATTTAAGACTCTGATCCTACCCTTTAAGTAATTCCCTTCCATAAGAAAAAAACAAAAAATTACGCTCTTCACATTGGTACTCAGTGCAATAAAAATTTGTATGTTACAGATTAGGTTGTAGGGAGAATGGCTTATAAAAAAGAACCATTAGGGAGGAGATTATGATTTATAATAGATTTATTGTAAATTTTAAAATACACACATTTTTAAAAATCAAACTTTTTTTTTTTTTTTTTTTTTTTTTTTTTTTGCGGTGCGCGGGCCTCTCACTGTTGTGGCCTCTCCCGCTGTGGAGCACAGGCTCCGGACGCGCAGGCTCAGCGGCCATGGCCCACGGGCCCAGCTGCTCCGCGGCATGTGGAATCCTCCCGGACCGGGGCACGACCCCGTGTCCCCTGCATGGGCAGGCGGACCCTCAACCACTGCGCCACCGGGGAAGCCCAAAATCAAACATTTTTATTGACAAAAATATCTTTCGGAAAGAAATATTTTATTTCAGTATTATCAGTTATATTCTTGGTGAAATTAGAGCCAATTTCAGTGGTATTTGTATGACATTCTTTCAGTTTTGTTTCCAAATCATTTTTTAAATGTTTATATATGTGCCTATATCTTTCTTCCAAATTAATCAGCATAAGCATTAGTGCTGATAATGCAGTGCTTCTGTCCAAGTCTCAAACATAAGAAATTCCACAGCCTAACTCATTCATTCATTCATTCAGTCAGTCAATTATTGAGCAGCTACTATGTGTCAAAAACGTGCTGATTGCTGGGATTCCATGTGGAACAAAACAGACATGTTTTCTGCCCTCTTAGAAGCAGGGGAAGAGGAAGATAGCAATCAAAAATGTATGCAAAGAAGACTATATCTGTGAGTGAAAAAATTATAAGAAAAGAAACATGGGACTATGAGAGCATAAAATAGGTATTTCTCCTAATCTCAGAAATCAAGTTAAACTTCTCTAAGGGATTAAAAGAATTCCTGAATTAAAAAGGAAAACATTTAGTCATATCATTAATCACCTTAGTCTAATATTGGTTGCATGATCTATGAAAAATTTATATAAATTATAATTATATTTCTATAAGCACTTACAATTATTGATTATTTATTAACAGTCTACTTTTATTCATCTAAAATATATCTGATATAGTCGATCTCTCTCTCTCTCTCTCTCCACACACACACCACACACACACACACACACACACACACACGTGTGTGTGTATATACACATATAGGTAAAACTAATGTTATAAAACTAATATGAATTTTACTCTTGCTTGTTGTGACTGGGTTTAGTCATCTGCATGAATTAAATACTAAGGACCACTTATGTTTAATAAATAACTTTGGTAAATTAACAGACTGTAGAAATTTACAAGGTTTCCTTTCCAATCAATATCTACAGAAAGTGCAAAATCAATTTTAACTGCCCCCAATGAGAAACACAGAAACAAGTCACCATATCTATTGCCTCCTGCAAAACAGCAGCATACTATAAAAGACAAATGAATAAATAAATAAGGAGATTAACATTTCCAACATAAAGCAAAAAATTTAACGTGATTTTCAAGGTATATATAAGTTTTTGAATTATACTTTTTTCATATAGTGAACATACTATGTTCAAAATAAATATTTAGGATGTTCCATAATTTAAAATAATTTTGCAAATACTATGACTTTTGCAAACTAAAATCCTAGAAACATACATTATTTTGATAATAGAAATACTTACTTTGGTTAACTATGTAGTTTTTAGAAACATCTCTCAAAAATATGTTGGAAGATAAGACCATAAAGCACTATTGTTACTCAAATGATAGATTACTAAATCAAAAAAAATCATAGAGATAAATGTGTTTTTTAGATCACATCCATAGTAGCATGCTCCAAGTGTACCTTTAATTAATTTTAGTCATATTTTAGCAATGTTAAAATCAGTTATCTTTTTGAGCTTTCTAAAAATAAATAATCTGTACCTCTAGAAATAAAAATATATCGGCTTTCTGTATCTTCAAAATTTCACAAAATAATAATAACATTATTGTATACTCATGAAACTTTAAGTATTCACTTATTTAAATTCTTTATGTGTAGTAATTTATTTAAACCTCAAAATAACCACATGGAATAGATATTATTTTTATCTTAAATTTATAATAAAGAAATTGAAGAACAGGAGGTTTTATTAATTTACTTAAGGTCCCACAACTCATAATGGTGGAGTAAGGGTTTGTATTTAAGGACACAGACCCAGAGCTTGGACTTTTACTTACAGAAAGACTGTGTTTCTATATACATTTAATTAAATTGCAATAATTATATTTCAATACCTTAGATGAGGAGGAAGTACAGGCAAGTCTTTATCAGCAAACACTAAATTCATATGATTAAGAAAAAGGTAATAATAATATAGTTTATATTTATTGATATTTTTATCAGTTTGTAATTGGCAACTCTCTATCAATCAAAAGTTTTATTGTTGTAGTAACCCTAGGTTTATAATGCTTCTTCAAAGTATATACCACATTACTGTTACCGCCTAAATGATTAAAAATATTATTTCTATTTTGTGCTTTAATTTATATCTATATAAATTGATTTGACTGTTAGATAGAATGAGTTCAAATCCAACTGTCAAAGACAAGAAAAGTCCAAATTGTCCATTTCTGTAAAGTGGCTAAAGTTTGTGATTGGCAAACACAGCATCATAGACGCTAAAGCTAAATTTGTTCTTGTCACTTCATTTAGTTGGTTCAGTAAGAACAGTATTAATACGTAATATATTGTGTAAAAAAGGTTTGAGTTGAACAGTTGAATAAGATACTCATGTGATTTAGACATAGATAATATCAAAAAGTTTCACAAATTGAGACAAACACAAAACATGAACACAAAATAATACAAACTAGGAAACAAAAGTGGAGTTAAAAATATAAATAATACTGATATACGTCAATTCATTGGTAAATTTAAGAACTTTCTTTAAAATGAAGATATCAGCGGACTAGTCATTTTTAAATAATTTTATTTTTAATTGTGTTTAGTTGTAAATTTTACTTTATGTCAAATGTCAAGTAAGAAGATAATGTGAACATAAATGAAATCAATAGATTAAAATAATATTTATTAATCATGCTAATCTGCAGGGTACTATGAAAGGGTATGTGAGGGATAATAAGATCTATGATACATTATCCCTACTCTTAATAAGTTTTCTCAAGAATTACCTGGAATACTTTCACCTCCCCTTCCTGTCATTCTACTTCACAAGGTGAAATTTCATAAATATTTTAAAGCTGCAAATGTCATTTTACTTATAAGCCTTTCTCTGACATACTTTAGAATCAAATTTCTTCTTCCCTTCTCTGTGCACTTGTAATAAATAGACCCTAGTGTGAGAATAGAACTTAGTGTGATCATGTGATCCTCAATGAGTCCCACTTCCTGGTGTTTATACTTCGGAGTAACCCCCCCTCTCTTGAGTGTTGGAAGGACCCATGACTTGCTTTTGATCAATTAAGTAAGGTAAAGATAAAATGATGTCACTTTGTGATTACATTATGTCATGTAAGACAAATTCTTAGCAAGCTAGAGCTAGAGGATTTTCTTGTGGGCATGATGAAATAAACAGCCAGGTTGAAGAATCCCACATGACAAGAAACAGGAAAAATCCAAGGTCCTCAGTCATGCAGCTACAAGGAAATGAATTTTGTTAACTACAGATGGATTTAGAAGTGGATTCTTTCCCACTTGAGACTCCAAATGTGAAAGCAGCCTGGCCAACACCTAGAGTGCAGTTTTATGAGACCCTGAGCGGAGGACCCACCTAAACCATGTCTGGAGTCCTGACCCACAGAAATTCCAAGACAGTAGATGTAATTGGTTAAGCCAATACTTTCCTAGTAATTTGTTTTACAACAATATCAAACTAATACACTATTCAAAACACTTTCTTTTGCCCCTTAAATATTTGTCTAGCTACCTCTCTTTGACACTAGGCTGTGAGCTACCTATAGGTTTGTTAATTATTCCTCTCTATTTAGAAGATGAGTACAAAATGTTTGGCACACTTATTTATTCTGAATCTGCCTTGTCACACACAAGCACACACACACACACGAGCTATTTCTTGTAGCAAAATACTATTCTATGTATGCTAATTGCATGAATGAATAAATAAAAAGTGAATGAGTTATTTATTACTTCCATTTTAATGATTAGGAAATTGAAGCCTGAGAATGTTATATGGCTTGTAAATGGCAAAGCCAGGATATGAACTAGAGCATCTGGCTATAAATCCTGTACTTCTTCTGCTACAAAACATAATATATAGCCTTATGTATTATAGGATTATTGTATTGTAGATTAAGTGAAATAAAACAGATAAATTGCTTAAACTATTGACTAACATATAGTAGAATCTTAATAAGTCTCCAATAACTCTTATTATGCCTAAGCTCTCAGAAAGCTGAAAACTCAAATTTGTACTCAGTTATAATAATCAGATCACCCTATCTCTAGAGTAATTTTATTTTTTCCTCCTTTTAAATTGTGTTTGTGTTACATTCAATTATATATTTCAACAATCCTGTTTTACGTGTTTTTTTGTTTTTTTGTTTTTGTTTTTTTGGTACGCGGGTCTCTCACTGTTGTGGCCTCTCCCGTTGCGGAGCACAGGCTCTGGACGCGCAGGCTCAGCGGCCATGGCTCACGGGCCTAGCCACTCCGCGGCATGTGGGATCTTCCCGGAATGGGACACAAACCCATGTCCTCCCGGAATGGGACACAAACCCGCCTGCATCAGCAGGCGGACTCTCAACCACTGAGCCACCAGGGAAGCCCTACGTGTTTTTTAATAACACAAATATCTTAAAATTGTTGAGGGAAATAAGCAGCGTTAAAAATATTTAAGTAAATATGAAACTTTACTCAATAGTGTACATTTTGCAGAATGTTTTATGTACCAGATATTTAGAAAATCAAAATGATACCAGATATTTAGAAAATCAAAATGATTCTAACTGATGCAAGTCTGTATAACAGTTCATTAAATTCAAATGTCTACATGATAAACAATAGGAACACTGGTTTTCTGCTTCCTCAGATGTTTCCATTCAGCAAAAACTGAATCTATTTTCTCTGGCCAGACTTTCATTTCAAAATTTGTAACACTTCTGACAGGTTCAACCCAATCAGAGTGGCAAGTCTATAACGGTAGGACATAAATGGAAGGCTAAGAATGTGCTTTCTTTTTTAGTCATTAAAATCACAGAATACCTGAGATTTAATCGTTTTTATATGATGTGAGAGACATCTTATTGAGTTGTACAGTGAAATTTAAAAATTTACATACAATCCTCATATCTTTGCATTTATACATATATTCTCCTGGATATCAGTTTCCATGTAATGTTTCCAAATGGGATAAGTACTAAACTCCATTGCCTCCTCCAATTCTTGACTTCTGAGAAAGACTAAAGTATCAGATAATTATTCTTATTTCTGAGCCATGTTAGAAATTACAGCAATCAGAAAATACTGCATAGTGCCATGTCAAACATTATGTGTATGTTTTTCACAGAGGAAGACAGAATTCCTGAGCCATCTTGGCTTTCATCAATAACCACTGACATTCATTTACTTGCCTAAAGTGAAGTACCTGAGTATGTGTTTGTTTTTATTTTAAAGCCATATGATTTACCAGCTATACAAGTTAATTATTGCTGTATAACAAACTACCCTAAAACTATAAAAAAGTGTTTATTATTGTCATAGATTGGTTGGACACATCTGATGATAAGTTTCAGGGTTGGCTGTTTGTAGCTGGGTTTACTTTTGGATTTGCTATCAGCTGGAAGTTTGAGTGGAGGTGGTGACTCTAGGACAGTCAGATTCAGGTTTAACTGGCTATCTGGCTGTTAGATGGAAAAGCTTAGCCTGGGCTTATTCACATAGTGGTGAATGGTGGGATCCAAGAGAACAAGTAGAAGAGTACAAGCTCTCTGAGGTCAAATCTTGGAACTGGCACACCATTACTTTTTCTACATTTTATTAAACAAAGCAAATTATAAGACCAGCCCATATAGAAAAGGTAAATAGATTCTAATTTCTGATGAAACTATTGGAAGAATAGCATTGCAAAGATGTGGATACAGCAGTGGGTGAAGATTTGAGGTAATTTTTGCAAATAGTATACCACAACGGTTTGCCAATAATTTCACAGACTGTGCTAGCTTTGTTGGTTTTTTTGTTTGTGTCTTTTTTTAAAAAAATTTATTAGACTAGTCTTGTGCCAAAATGAACTTAACATCTTGCCCTTATATACAGACTGTATATCAGAAGAGAACAGAAAACACTACTCTACAATCTATTCCAGATGACAGCTATTCCTCTCCTGCTGCTAGCCCCACTGCTGAAGTGTTCATATTTGATCTGCTCCATTTCACACACTTCCCTGAGAATCCAGAGGCCACACAGTTATTGTTGGCTACAAAGGCTGTAAGAGCATGAACTTTGTATTTAGAGAGACCTGGATGTGAAACCCAGCCACTGTCCCACTGAGTGAGCCTACACTGATAATTTATCCTCTCCGTTTCCTTATCTTGAAAAAATGAGTTTAATGGTCCGTACCTCATAGGTCTGTTGTGAGGATTTAGAGATTGTAAATAGCTCAAGGGAGTGCTATTATACAGTAGGTGCTTAATACTTATCAATTCATTCTACCCCCATGGCTTTCTTGAAATGATTTTTTTTCATTATAGGATATCTTGTCTCAAAAACAAAGCCCAGAACCGTTCACAAAGGAGTAAGCTTACGATTTTTAAGTGCAGAAATATTTGGCCTGCAGAGTAAAATAAAAGAGTAAACAAGTTTTTATATATTATTCTAAGGTTTATGATTTTCTTGAGGATATTTTCATGGATTTTTTTCCACCATATATATCCCCAAAGTGTATATTCTAAAGATGAATAATGAGAATAAAGAGGAAAATGCTGTCTTAGGTAGTATGTATTCTTTGTGGATATAAATTATATTAATAACTCAATCAAAATCAATGTATACTGGGATGACATTATTAATCTTTGATATATTTGGGGGTCACCTTTAATAAGGGGATATTGAGGTTATTAATACAAATGAAAAGGAAAAACATTAAAAAGTGGCATTGATTCATAGGACAGCAGAATATATTACTTGGTGCAAGGTAATTATTTAAATGGTCTCCACTTAAACTGATGAGGTTAGAACCTCCTCATTTCCACAGGTATGTCTCCTTAGCCAGGCTTTCCAAAACCCAGTAAGGGAGTGAAGAATTTATATTCCTTTCAGCAGAAATAATCCACGTGAAACATTCAATCTCAGTAATGAGATTTAAAGTCTAATTTCATTCCATGTGGGGGGGAGAAAAAGCAGATTGTTTTAAAGTCACAGAGAAATGCTTATAGGAGCCTTTTCAAATATATGTCTTCTCTCATTTAAATTAATAGCGCCACATCCTGACTCCTCTAAAGAGACCCCAAAGGGAATGTGACTGGTAAACATCGGATTCAAACAAGTTGTACAGCAGGCTGTACATTATGACCGCAACTCAAGTACCTGTAGCCACAGGAGATGATCCATAAATCCATGCCTGTTCACTTCCTGTCAGAACTACTCTTTGCAACACATTGCCCAATCCAACCAGGTAGCTATAGCCCTATAGTAACTCACTGACTCCTATGTTAAGGCCACAATCAGACTATTTCCTAGGACTGACTTTTGTTATCATAGGAATTCTTTGCAAATTTTCTGTCTGAGGTAAACATCACTCTCTTTCAACTTTTCACTGTCACTGCTGACTCCCTTCTGCTTTCCTAACTGTTTGTCTCGTTTCTGATATCTCACCTTGCCTGGGTCTCTAATATCATGTATGGCCCGGTTCCATAAATTCTTTTTTTTTTTTTTCTTTCCTTTTTTGCGGTACGTGGGCCTCTCACTGTTGTGGCCTCTCCCGTTGCGGAGCACAGGCTCCGGATGTGCAGGCTCAGCGGCCATGGCTCACGGGCCCAGCCGCTCTGCAGCATGTGGGATCCTCCCGGACCGGGGCACGAACCCGTGTCCCCTGCATCGGCAGGTGGACTCTCAACCACTGCGCCACCAGGGAATCCCCCTTAAATTCTTATAAAGCTTGTTCCCCATGGCCTTGTCATTTATTTTGTCACTTGATTTCTCCTTCAACTCTGCCCAGACCACGGGGCTCTGGGTCTGAGATGTCTGAGATCAAGGCTGCTTGGGATCTTTCATTGCTCGCTTTTCCTGGACTTTTCCTGTCTCTCCAGCTATTCTCTCCCTGTGAACAACACTCTTGCCCATGCCTGTTTTGACTAGTTATAGTCATTTTTTTGTAGATCTAAAGGGAGTTGCTTATTTAATCACAAAATGTACATGTACTGTTTTGAGGGTTCTCAAATATGGTAGTCTGGTTTGTATATCCAAAGGTAGAGTAAACATTTATTTTATAAAAATAAAGAAATCATTTCAATTTCAGCACTTCATTTACATAACGAGGTCCAATATTGTATTGTAAATGGGAGAGTAAGTCCCCTAGTGGGGTCTTTAAGGATCACTCCAAAATGACTGTGGAAATTACACTAGAAGGGGCATGTGATATTGAATTATTTATTATCCTCACAGGTTCTAGAGAGGAGGCATGGCATGCTCAGAGGGCCACACAAAGTCATCAAAAGCTCGAAGTTTGGTCATGGCAGGAAAGGAAAGAGCAGAGCAAGGATTCATGAGCAAATGTTTGGGTGGGGTAGCTGTGGCATGTGAGAAGCATTCTCACTGGGTAATTTGAGTGTAACTGGGTGAAAATGAAAAGGAGAGGAATAATGGGAAATCGTCAGGGTATTTATTGTTCATACATGTTGGAAATGAATGCCGAGAGATAGGCAATAACTAGGTAAAAGTTCAAAACAAGCAAGGTGGGTGCCAACACTCAGGGAGCCATTGAAACAACAAGTAATACCTTTCCATTACAAATCCATAAGCCATTTAGCTTTCTTTCCCCTCTCTACCCTGGTTATTTTCATAATTATATTTTGAAACGCCATTCATTCTTTTATTTTAGAATAATTTTTTATTATAAACACTGCATACAACAAATTAAAAGATATACATTGAAGACTGGAAACATTCTGAGCAAAAATCCTATTTTCTATACTGAAAATAGCATTGGTAACATTTTGCTATTTGCAAATGTCTCAGTAAAATAATGAAGTTGTTCCTGTCTCTTATGCTGGCATTAAGTAAGTCAATTTAAAATATTCAAACCCATAAAACAGACTCTGCCAGGACTGTTGTCTCTCACTTTAAAAGCAAAGCTGTTCCTTTAAAGACCTAAACACTTTTTGGAGATTTAACTGTGTTATAATTTCCATAGGAGACTGGCAGTGACCATTTCATTTCTCTAAGGAAATGAAAATGCTACATGAGTCTCTAGCTGTGCCTCACATATGCTTTTTTCTCAATGGCTTTTTATTTGCTGTTCCCCACACTTGAGCACCATTGTCCTCAATCCTAACATAGTTTTCTCCTTCACTTTCATTGATTGATTTTTTTTTTTTTTTTTAGTGTCACTTCAGAGAAGATTTGGTTGATTACCTCACGGGTAGCAGCCCCTTTCACTGGATTTGCCATTACTACACATTACTATACTCACACACACAAACACGCATACATATGATGTTATTGCCTATACCCTACAACAGATTGTAAGCTCCAGTGGGGCAGAAAGTCTTACAAGGACTAAAAGATACCAAACAGGTTTGTCAGTAAACACACACACATACACACAATAACATAGAAAAGTCCTTTTTGAGGGTGGAATCCTTGATACTTTACAATAGCTGCAGCTAAGCTGGTGGCCAACTTCCTGAATAGATAATTAGGATTACTAGCCAAAACCTCCCTGCACAGGCAGCTAGGCAAAGATGTCAGAGCTATGCTAAGTCCTTAAATGACTTTTTAAGCCAATCAGAATGGTTTCCTACTAAAAAGGAATTCCCAATGAGTAGAGAGTGGTTAATATTTTATATTTAGATACAAAATCATCATCAATTTTTAAATTATTAACGGAAAAAAGTCCAAAGAAGTGGTCAAATACTGAAGGATGTAGCTAAATTTTAATGAGAGTAATTCCTACAGCAAATTGTATACCTCACCATTATGTTTATACTTTATGACACAATAGCTATGTTCCTTATTTTTTTCCAGGGCAGTTCCAATAGCAAATCTTTAAAAACATTTTTGAAACTGCACTTGCCTTCTGTGAACACTGTTCAAAGTTCTAATTTAGAAAATGATAGGTGTTAATATAAGAAATGCTAACTATGAGGCATGCTTTATTAGAACTCATTCTTAGAAATTGTTTTCAGATTTTTCTAATTGCCTCCAGTTCATTGAGTAAAACAGTAGAGAATCAAAAGTAAGAATTCTACCTAAATTCTATCTATTTGAAAAATTATCTAAATTTTATAACTCAGCTTGTAGTACAAATATATAAATGTATATTATTCTACTCATATTTGCACAGTAAAATAAGTAGAACCATGACTCATCAGAAAACATTTAAATCGGTCCTATACTTCAGAATTCAAATATGTCAATCCTTTCTGAATCTCCTGTATACACCCATGGAATACGAATTTACTTATGAGCTCTGTGTTCTTCACACTGACCTTGAACTAACTCTGGACAAATTCTATTTGAGAATAAATATATTAAGACACTGTGAGAGAACAGACCTCCTTTGTTCTAGGTGAATTGTACATGTTATTTTAACTGTAGGTTTATTATCAGGCTGTAATTACTTAAATCTAAGATCTATATGTAAAGAGCTGTAGGTAGAGACATCCATGATATTGAGAACCTATGGAAGTAACTGTGGCTGGTGACCATAGGTGGTTTGAATCATTTGTGTAATAAGGGTGGCCTTCATCTCTCTTTTGCCAGTGAAATCAGAATTGGAGGTCCTCAGAAACTTGGGGATGAGGTGAAAAATGGAGACAGTTTTGTCATAGCTTGTAGGTTTTGAACAAATTTCTCCCTCAAAGTGTATGTGGAACATAACTCTTTGTGAAATAATCTTCCTCGTATTACCTGAGAACAGGGTATGACAATGTGTATCCTGTGAAACAATATTTTCATTTGGATGGAATATTGGGTTTGTTTGGAAAAAAAGTTGTCTTTGGTCAAATAAAGATAGAGAATCAGTTTAAACATAATTAAATAGGTTCCTTCATTGCAGGGCTTTTCAGAACTATAATTATGTTAGTGTTAATCTTGACTAGGCCACAGAATCCTATTACATAAAGCATCATTGGCAACTAATGTTCTAAAGAGCACAGTTTGTAAAGCTTTTACTTGGAACAACAGGAGAATAATGTTTTACCTCAAAGTAGGAGTAGACTTTAAAATAATGGTTAATCAAAGCCTTTCAGGAAAGCAAAATGGTACAAAGATAGATGGACAAATGATAGAATTACAGAGATTTACATTCAACATAGACGTAAAGAATAAATATATATTCTCTTAAATGTGGTTCAGTATGCTGACTGTTAAAGGAGCACAAATCTAGACGTGTAGAAAGTAAGGCAAGACACAGAGTTATGAGAAGGTAAATCATTCATGCAGGTTTTCATTTAGCTATTAAGAAGATATTTGCTTAGCACCTAGTATGTGTAAGATGTTGCTTTAGTGCTATAAATACAGAGGGAAGCATGACAGACAGGGCCTATAACACCTAAATTCACTTAAAACAAATCTAAATAAAAATCAGGAATGACCAGCTAGTTATTTTTTAAAATATTTTTTGGACTAAATAATTCTTCAAGTGATTCTTGCTTTATTCACTATTTGTCATTTCTTTTAGTTACCAGCATTAAACCCTCTTAAAAATACAAAAGTTTGAATTTCTATTTTTCAGAATAGCCATTAGGGGAGAAATAGATATATCCTGTTTCCTATTGTTTAGCAGCCTGTCCGCATCTAGGCAGGGGTCAGAGGTTCAAGTACAAAAGAAGAAAGTAGAAATTAGGAAAGAAAGGTAAAATGAGGAAAATATCTGGAGCTCATATGTATATATATGTAGATACATTTTTTTTTTCTTTTAAATAAAAGAAAGCTGCAAAATGAGGTTGATCTGGAACTGGCCCTGAGGAGGATAATTGAGAGCAGGAACCTAGCCTACCTCCAGGGGCACATGTTCCTTCTGTTTGTTATTAGATTAACTCTACAGAATACTAGAAAATTATCTAAGTCCAGAGCTTCTGAATCTAAGTGATGATTATATCATCACTAACTCTTTGCTGCCTTTCGAATGATTTTCAATCCCTTGGTGGTTTATAAAGTAGACATTGCAGCACCTAGCCCTCATAATATGAGCTGACAATACAAGAGAGAATACGTGGAAGATTATGTATTTTTTGTTTAATGTACCAATGTCACCTGTCAGCAAAACATATGCCTGTAATCAGTTCAATAAGAAGTTAGTGAGGTGCTTTTGAGGAGGTTGAACCATACAGTTCTCTGCTTTCTCAAAACACGCATGTTAGAAACATAAAGAAACTAAAACTGTCATTTAAAGCCACTCAGTCAAAGCACAAATATCCTAATAAAACATGAGCAGAAATCAGTTTAGAATTCACACATTGTGTGTCACATAGACAGAGTTTGATTTAAAAAGAAAATATTGTGGAAAACTTGGTTATGTGCACAATCTTCCAGAAACCTCTAAAGACGCTTAAGGATATTTAGATTTTTTGCAAAGGCCATGGCCTATGTAGTGCCAGGGATTCAAACTGTGTGAAGGTCCATGTGTTAGTAAATGCATAGGATTTAATATCATGAAGCTCCACCTATGATGAGAAAAGAAAGTATGGTCTAAATATGCTTCCCTTTTCCTGTTATTTATAATTTGACCCTATCTATTTTCCTTCGTTATCAAGTATGCATATACAAATTTAGATTCAGACTTCGATAAGCTGAAAATTCAAGTCATTCATGTAAGGCATGTATAGGCTGACACTGACTTTTCTTTTTTCGCCCAATATTCACTACTACTTTGTGATGATATTAAAAAAATAAACAAAATCACTATATTTCACATATCCTCTTCATGTGTGGTCTTCCAATTGCTTCAGTTGCTCATCTACCCTAGTTTACATGATCCAAGGGCACTATAAATAATTTTAAATACTTATTTTCATTTTCTAAAAATATAAAACATTGAAATTGCAAAATATTAACAAAGGAAACAAAGTAAATTTTTTAAACGTAACAAAGATTTGTTTTTTCCTCCCATCGTCTGTTATAAATTTTTTTCCCTAAAAATGTGTTGTAGTAGGAAAAAAATAATAAAAGAACGTCAAACACAGGGATTCTAACTTCTTTGTGGAGAAATTACAATTCATTATATCATTGATGTTGGAAAAATACGGTTAGTAGACTAATCAAGCCAATCATGTTTTGTCATAGATATTTCCAGTAATAGATGGGGTTCCCATGTTAACAGTTCCCCCTATTATCACTTACTTCTGAATGCCCATAAGACAGGATGCATTTAGACCCAGGCGCTATATATTATAGCTGTGCATTTCTCTCCTTAATAGAGTTAATGACCTGAACACAGCACAATGCCACAAAGCAGAGGCTGGTGGTATCCATCCCCTCACTCATTCATTTTATATTTACTGGAGCCTACTATGTACCTTTGCACCATGCTAATCATAGTTTGGAAATATGTGGTGATGGTGAAATTGGATACTAAGATAAGTAGTTGGAGGACACAATGTGAGATGAAAACAGATAAATTCAAACCAACAGTAAAAATATCAGTACAATTTCTGGTTTATGTGTATATGACTAGAAACACATGGTTCAAATTTTTTAGAGTTGTTTGTTAAAACAGTTTTTATTTGGAAGTAGACAGATATGGTTTCAATATCTAAGTGTTTAGCTTTATACTTATTACATGCTTTTACTTTTCTTTTAAACATTTAATGAAAAGAATAGTTTTCTAATGATCACAGAGACCTAAATTATTTTAGGGAATATAGAGCTCTATATACACATTAATTATACCATGTGATATCAGACATTTTAAAATTATTCCAGCTATTTGCCTAACAAAATTACCTATCAAATTTGAGTTCTTTTAAATTATTTGTATAATTTTAATTTTCAACTGTTGCCACTTCCCACTAACCTTGAGTGATTTCTTAACATGCCTCTTCTTCCCTCTGTTAACGTGTTGCTTCTTGGGCTGAAAGGTCAAACAGTCATACATATAAGAACTGTATATAAAATAAACAGTCCACAAGCAATATCCAGAAGGTACCCCTTGTGAAAAAGAATAGGCAATTTCATTCATTGACTGTGTGACATTAATATTTCTTAACCTACTTATATTTTCTTTATTGATTGGTGCTTAACTGCATTCATAAAGGAGATTTTCAGATTCATAAATTTCAAATAGGTGAGGTGTTGTACGATCTTTTACAGAAATAAAGGTGTTGTGTTTATTTATAAATGAACATAATCATTGCAGAGTAGCTATAAAGTGCTTATATAAGAAAGAGTGATCTTAGTTGTGTGCCTGTATGTGTGTAAATACATAATCTGTCAAGATATGTACCTATAGCTAATTTAATAAAACTCTATTCTAAAAAAGATTTTTTAAATATACAAGATGGACTCTCTAATGTTCTTTGCATACCATTTATAGATACTGTGATCTGACCTCAAATACATCTTTGCCATCTATCTCATCCCTTCATCATGCCTTTACCTTATAACAAAGTCACACCATTCAACCTCTCCCTGTTGCTTTCTTCCTTTTATTTGCTGCCATCTTGCCCGTGATCCCATTGTTCTCATTATCAGATGCATTTCTGTCATTAACAGGTATCATCTTCATCAGTTTAAACCTTACCCATCCTTCAAGATACAGCTCCAATGTCAGCTTCCCAATGAACGAATGTCTTTATTCAGCATTAATATCACTCCCTTCTCTGTTACATAGCATTTTGTTTGTATTTTTAGTACGTGTCCAATATTATAAATTTGTGTCCATGCCTGTTTCTCCTGATGGGTAGTAGAAATTTTAAGGTCAATGACCATATCTTGTTTATTTCTATATACATAATACTGCCAAGCAGTGTCTTTCCAAAAGTAGATAATAAATATTTTTAGGATTACACTGAAATGAGACAAACTGAATTAGCTCAAGGTTGCTACACGTTGTTTCTTTACTGTTCAGAACTCTTTGCTCTTGAATTGCAACATTTGTCTCAGTTTTTGCTGTACTTGAAAGCTGATATACCCTTAACTTACATCCATCTAAATGGATTGGAGAGTGACATTTATTAATATTTGCATAGCTCCAAAGAAGTTCATGCTGTGCAAAACACTCTACAAATTGGAAGTGCTATTTAAAAATAAAAGGATGTATAGTGCAGTAAAGTGCAGCAACTTGGCACAATCAATACAGCTCTTGAATTTTTCAATATAAAAATTTAAAGAAAGAAGCACCTGTTATACATTTCCTGAAACAATGGAACATAACTTTATTTGCAAATGGTGACATTATCTTGTTAAATGAAAAATCTAAGAACAGTTGCTAGGGATATTTTATGCACTCACGGTGTCTATGGAAACTGAGCCTGCACAAAACTTGTAAGGGGGAATAAAGAGACACCTGGAAGAGTGCCCAGTGTCAGAAAGACAATGAGAATATAACTTTTCAAAAGTTATAAAGAGCAAAAATAGAATAAAAATACACTTACCTGGTGTCTTTGGGTACTAGCAGAAAGGCTTAATCCTGGGAAAAAATATAAAGAACAGAAAAAACAAAAACAATTTTTTAACCTTGCTTCAATTTACTAACATTACTAAAGTTTGAAAAGTAATGTGGCCATTGTTTCCTAGACACTCATAGAATTGACTCATGCTTGTGTAAGCCATGGAAGAATCTCCTCATGCTCTGAAACAGCATTTATATTTCAAAGATAAGGGAACACAATTTATTTTGTTTTTGAAATTTGAACCCTGGCACATCTAATGATTTTGGACTTCATTAATTAGAACAGAGTGCCATATCTTTGACTGGACATCTAGTAGCTCACTTTGCTGATATAAATGAATCTTTGTCTGAAAGAATGGCTGTCATTTAGAGAAAAAATAGATCTAACCCTTGTCCTTTTTAAACTAACAACTTCAGATGTTGTGTTTCCACAGAATTTCATCTGTCTCCAAACGATGATATGAATGCAATAAGACCTTTAAAATTAAAAAAAAATCTATTAGCAGTTGGTTTGTATATAGTAAAGATTCTGAAATAATGCATTATTCAGTGCTTAATTTAATTTTGGAAAATGAGCATTTCTTATGGGTCAGGAATAAGTACTAGAAATAAATAGCAGAAATCCAGAAAGTACCAGAAATAAGTTCCAGAGAGCCAGTGGTAAGTATAAATAGACACAATCCTTGCCTTCCTGGGACTTGCACATTAATGAGGAAGACAGATCTTCATCAAACTATGAGTAAAATATATGTCAAAGATAGTTCCTTTTAAAATGATAAATTAATATGTTTTTTATTTAAAAGAGTAATTTAGAGATTATAAGTGTAAAAAATATATACTTTGTGTTAATGTTTTAAAAACAATAATAATTACTTTTCCAATATGGAACAATTAGCAAATATTTAAAAATACTTTCCATGCTCAGTTTCTTTAGCTTTTTATGGTATTTGAAAAATGAGCTCTACTCCTGATCAGAGAGATATTTATAGCTTTACATTTTGAGTAGCAATAATTATTGTTCTCAATCCGTTGAGTACTAAGTACTATATGTAGACCATATAATACTTTTTTATTTTCTGGTTTGCTAAGCAAGATCTTTAAATTCAAGAATTATTAAGAAGAGATGGGTCTTTTTATAAACACTCAGCCAATTGAACAACTCAATTGACCAGAACATTGAGGGACAGTAAATAAGAAAGAAGAGGGAAAATGTTGCACAAAGTAGCCAAAATTGGAGAGAATAAGAATCAAAATCCCTAAAGGGCCAGTTGGGCCCTGTTGAAGTCCATTAGTTCAGGAAGAACTCCTGTAGTTCAAACCAATCAATCATTTCTCACTCAACCTCATAGGATCAAATTCCACCCTCAATTACATGCACCTAACTTTCCGCCCTCAATTACACACACCTAACTTTCACTCAAGTTGCAGGGAGTTAGACACACATTCAGGAGGGCAGGCTGTGGCCCTGCACGCTGAGTGGGGAGTAATTGATGGCTCTTTCCTGCTGTGCTTGGCTTGGTGAGCACAGCTAGCAGCAGAGGCCTGCAGGCCTAAGCAGAGAAGGAGGATGCTATAAAAAATCCACAGCCTTGAGCGCTGTATCAGAGCTGTGGCAGCCGTTCTTCATTTCAAGACTAAAGAAGGCCAGCTTCACTAAGCACTGAGATGTATGTATTTTCTTACATATTCTTTTCCTTAGTTTACTCCAGTTTCTCATCCTATCTCCATTCTGTTTTCTTCTCCTATAAGAAAGCGGTTCTTTTCTTTCTTTGCTCCCATTTCCCCATCAGTGTTTTCAGGCTTTTACAAATATTAAATGAGATAAAGTGCTTAGAACAATCTGGCACAGGATAAGAGTTCAATAATTGTTAGTTTAGTTGTGACAGTTATTTTGTATTATCATTGCTATCGTTAGAACTAATTTTCATTGATTTAAAGAGGTTTTAGATATATGCAGGAAAGACAATCGTTTAATTTTGATAAGATTTTACTTAGAAAGTTTCATCTTTTGTATATTTGTCTAAAACTGCTAATTTCACACCAAACTTATAATCACATACTGAATTTATCTGTGAAGAAAAGATGAATGATATTTCTGAGACATTATCCTTTTATGAGAAAAGTGATAGAAAAATCATTTAGCAACATTGAAAATATTCTCAAGAATGTCACTGGCAGACCCATAATACTTGACATAATAAAACTTGAGCTTCCTGAAGTAAATAAACATTGAATTGGTTTACTTTAAATAGTTAAAAAAATGGAGCTTGAGGAAAAATAGTATATTTTAATAACTGGACTTTAATTATAAGAGTTGTTAAAATAGAGCATAATTTAGGTTAATTTTTTGGATAGTATAAAGCTTGAAAGTATATAGCAAAAACTATTGTAACTTTAAGCAATATATAATATTTCAAATAATATATATGTAAATATGTGTGTTAAGTATACTGTGTACTAAAATTATATATTTTAACATTCTGACTGCTAGATGGCTTATTGTGCTATACCAGCACACTAAGGAATATGAAAACTGTAATATATACGTTTAATAATAAACTAAAATATTTTAACAAAACACAACATATTTAAAAATATTAAAATTTTGAGCATGCATTATAAAAGCAGCTCTATGAATTCCTAGGTACTTCCATTACTCAAATGACAATTTGTTATACATAGTTTTCTCTTCAGGTTCCATGTGCAAAAACTCTGGTGTTTGTTGCCCTTTGGATCAGTTTTCACAGTTTCTCAGAAGTTCCCGGAGTAAGCTGATTGTGGATTCACCTGAGAACCTCAATGAAAACTTTCAACATTTTCACAACGAGGTCTTGAATGGCTGCTATAAGCCCGGCATTCCTCAGAGTCTATCCTTACATACTACTTGGCCCGTCTTCCGGGCAGGTAGAATAAACCTGCTCTTTGATCTCCCAGGTTTTCTGAGTTCTGTGTAGTCCATGTTCCAATAACATATGAGGGGACTATTTTAACTAGAGTCTCCTCTACCACATTTTTTCAAGAAGAAAAAGAATCACGCTCCTTACTTGTTTTTGCTATTTTTCAGTCATCGGTTAACAACTATCTCTTTCCATGTATGTATACTACCAGATCTTGCTTTACTTTTACTTGAAAGACATTTTACTGTCCAGTTAATTCAAACTCCTTCTTTTATGTCATTGTCCACAATGCTTAGAAATGGGTTCTTTTTCAATGTTTGCTCTAAAACCTTTGTTGATTAGTTTTTTTAATAAGGCACCTATAGTCAAAGGTTACATTGAGAGGTAGTAAAATTAGAGATCAAAAGAATGGGCACTGGAGACAGATTGCCTTGGATTTTCATGCTGCAATTCTCTAGCTGATTACTTAACCTCTCTCTTTCAAGTTGCTTATCTGTCAAGTGAAGAAAATAATAATTCCTCATAGGATTATGAACAATATGCTAACATGCTAATAGTTTTAATCTGCTAGTTAATATTAACACATCTAAAGAACAATACACAAAGTTAGTATTCGATAAAAGTAAACATAAATAGAGGATCAGGGTTTCATTAAAAACCTACTGATGAAACTGAAATAAATATCCAATTAATATAGAGTGGTCTTTTTAAAACATTGTGTGCTCTATAAAAACACTAATTTTACAGGATGTTAACTAACATTATGTGAAAAAGTGTTCTATCATTAGATAAATTGTAAAACTCAGGTTTAAAAAAGATAATTTTTTTGGGCTTCCCTGGTGGCGCACTGGTTGGGGGTCCGCCTGCTGATGAAGGGGACACGGGTTTGTGTCCCAGTCCAGGAAGATCCCACATGCCGCAGAGAGGCTGGGCCCGTGAGCCATGGCCGCTGAGCCTGTGCGTCCGGATCCTGTGCTCCGCAACGGGAGAGGCCACAACAGTGAGAGGCCTGCGTACCGCAGAAAAAAAAAAAGATAAATTTTTTAATGCAGGATTTCACAGACCTGCATGTTGATTTCCCAAAGATATATAACTTATGTAATGTTTCTGAAACAAATTCTATTTTGAAACTCTTGCTGTTTGTGGAGCATCTCACAGTGTGTTGTTCTAGAAGATGCAAGTTTGGAAAGGCAATTTATATGAAAAAATTCCTCTTTTATCACTAAAGAAAAGATAACAGAGGAATGGTTGGTTAAAAGACAGAAAGATAGGTAGCAGGTAAAGTATATAATAGAGTGAGTTGTGATTCCAATTTAATGGGATTGTGCTTTGTAGATTTAGTTATTTTTATTTATAGTTCAAAGAAGTAGAAACTTATAATTACATTTATAATTCTTAGCTTAAGAATATTCTATGACAGAACTAACTGTATTTTCCCATTAGTGAAGCATACTCTACAGATTGTTTTATTGATTCTCCTTCAGCTAATGAATGCAGTAAAAAAAGATATTCTGCGTAACCAGCTCATAGATGTGTGAAAGGGAAGTCTGGTAAGAGCTGACTACTTACAACTCAGAACGTAAGTAGAGGTTATAGGAAGATACCTAAAATCTTGCAACTTTATTCAGATGTGAGAAGAGCTTATTGTGTATCTTGTGAGTTATTATTTGTTCTTCTGAATTTGCCTAATATTGTAAACTGACTAATGGCCCCCAAAATGGCCATATTTCAATCCCCAGAACGTGTATTTTATGTTATATAACAGAAAGGAACTTTGCAGATGTGGAAAAATTAAGGATCATGAAATGGGGATCTTATCTTAGATTATAGAGGTGAGAACAATGGATTCACAAAGAATATCAAAGCATGATATTGTTTAACTTTTGAGATTTATCTAGAATAGAGCTCGTCTTAGCCATTGAAGTTAAATGAATATCCCTCCTAAAACTGTTTAAAAATCAGAAGCAAGAAAGAAAAAAAAAAACAAGGAATGATAAAATTGTCACCTCTTCCTTGCCTTCACCTTATGACTCTGTTATAAAAAGCCAGTGGAATAAGGATAAACTTGCACCTGTGAATCTTTCAACAGCAAATCTAAAATGGACTAATTAGAATTTGGAGTAGGGCCCATGACTTATTCATCTTTATATCCCTTCCATAATCCAGTGCACATAGTAGAAGGTCGAGAGTATCTTGTTAAATGAATAAATTAAAACTGACTCAGGTATATTCGTGGTGAAATGTATTTACTACCAATTACATTACACTCAGATTACAGGTAAAAAGGTGACTTTGCCTACAAAGAAAAATGGACAAAGGCTGTATCCCTCTTTCCTAAGCAATAAGTCTGTGGCTAATGTAACCTTGAAGTTTCATACCTGATTTATTCATCTTCTTAGATTTGCTCTTAGCTCTGTATGTCTCTGACCCTTCCCTCCACACCTGGGCCCAGATGAAGCATTGTGTTTTGAGACATCTCAGGGCTCAAAAAGAGTACAACTAGAAGGGATTGTGTAGGAATTCATGTATCTTGAGATTATATTTGACCAATGAGAGACAGGAGATGGCACATACTTAAATTCCTTGCCCTTCCTATTTGGAGATGTCCCAGGTGAATAAGCATTCAGTCTAGTTTATTTAGTGAAGTTTTGGAGCTGCTGTAATGTACCACTTTGTATTTTTTCCCCCTCCCCAGGTTCACTCTCTTTTTTCTCTTACCCTAATTTTCCTGGGATTCTACTCCTCATAGTAGAGTTGGCAATTGACATTTGCCTCAGGCTGTTTTCTAGGTATCTTTTTTTTTTTTTTTTGCGGTACGCGGGGCTCTCACTGTTGTGGCCTCTCCCGTTGAGGAGCACAGGCTCCGGACGCGCAGGCTCAGTGACCATGGCTCACGGGCCTAGCCGCTTCACGGCATGTGGGATCTTCCCGGACTGGGGCACGAACCCGTGTACCCTGCATCGGCAGGCGGACTCTCAACCACTGCGCCACCAGGGAAGCCCTCTAGGTATCTTTGACTAAGATGGTTTTCATCCTTAGGGGCCAGGGCATGGGAAATGACAACTCAGTTCTGCAAAATCAATGGAAATTGCAAACTAGAAACCTCTCTCACAAAATAAATTGGCATGAAACGATATACATTAACTTTCCACTTGAACCTAAAGATCAGATATAGTGGGGCCTGAAATTTACATAGACCTGGAAGACCTCCTAATCAGAAATGAAGTTTTATCAAAGAGTTAGACTTCACAAATTATAGGATAATTTGTTCCCAAGTATTTAAGCCACATATAGTGATTTTGAACTTAACTTTGAAGAACAGGAGTAATGAAATAATAAGTGGGTTTTTTTCCCTACAAAATTAGGGGAGCTTTTCCTTAGACAATACATGCCTGAGGGAAATTCCTAATTTTCCTTCAGAGTCTATAACAAAATTTTACTTCAATCATGTGCTCTTTTGAGTTCAGCTCAGGCTGTTATCCACTTGAATTTGAGAACTTCATGAAACCTGATGCATAGAATTTTCAATCTGATGAGAATATTCTGGACATTGTTCCTAATTGTATTGTGCCACTTTTTGAGTTAGAAAACAGATACCTAATAAGCAAAAAAAGCAAGTATTCCTAAACCTAAAGTCACCTTATAATTACAAGACAGATAATAGGTCAAGAAGACTGGGCATAAATGAATGCTATCCCAGAAAAATGATTTATTCAGGGTAAACTGGTATGATTGCCCCACCCCTTCAAGGCCAGCTTACACAGTTGTATAGGAACCTGTGTAAGAAGGGTCCCCCTCTTGGTTCAGTGCACATCTGCTTCCCTCTTGAAATCCTTAATGCTTTTGGTAAAAGGGGCCCTGCATTTTCATTTTCAGTTTGACCCCACAAATTATGTAGGCATCCTGTACAACTTACAATCTTGATGATGGATTCAGCTCCATTCTTTAGCATGTATTTAATTCCTAGAGTTTAGAGGGCAAGGCTTATAGGTAAGTAAATAATTCTAATAGTCCTGAGATTTATATAAAAATAATCTTAAACCTATCTCCTTTCTGAATTTTGACTTGTTCCTGGCCTGGGTTCCCCAGGAGCAGGTCACTGCCTAGAAGCTCAGGGACTGGATACCCTGCCTCTTGGTATTTGGCTCCTGTCATTTTTATGTCCCCAGGAGACTCATCATTTGTATTACCTTTTGCCCCCAAATGTCTGGATCATGAACTCTTCTCTAGGATTTTTATATAAAAGAAACAGAGGTTCTTCACATTGCCTCAAGACCAAAGGAAGATTAATTTTAAGGTACATAAGGTTTCAATCTATACATTCTAGGGATGACCTAGTTTCTCTGTGAGTCTCTTACTCTTTTGAAAGCCACATAGTCTCCTTTCTTGTATATCTGGATATGTGAAAATGAGTGTTCTCTTATTATGAATTCCTTATGGGATCTCATGGCTATTCTGCTTATCTCTTTTCAGTTATAGCATACCCTGAAAGCTGTATTATTAATTTGGTATACCTTAATTTAGATATCAAAGAGGGAACTTGTCTGGCCTATCCTTCTAAGGCAGGCCATGTCAAATTAACTTTCCATTCAGTGGGTTGTCAGCCCATGAGTCCAGGACATGTCCTGGGTAACATCAGGGCTAATTAGTAAGTCCCAGGAAAAAAATCATGTAGTATACAACATGACTGCCTACTAAGAACTATGATTTCTGTCAGAACTGGTGCATGGTAACAAATGTACTTGAGACAAAAGTTAAAAATTCTGACCCAGAATATGATTCCCAAAGTCTCCATGGTAGTAGATAGAATGCTAGTCTGTGGCTTAACAGGATCTTCCTTTGTGCCAATTATGAGATATGTGAATTTCTTGCTCTACTTTTCAACAGTCGTTATAATTTTTCATGCTGAGCACCCATTGCTTGAATTCCCATCAGTTATTTACTTCTTGGATATCTTTGAAACAGCCATATTCTCTTTCTGGGCTAATCTTTTTCTAACTATTGTCTGGACATGCTCTGACCCTCTCTTCTGCTGATCAGGTCCCACATATGATGCATTTCTTTTTAGGTTATTAAAAATGTTCATCTACAATTTAAAAAAAAGTCTTTCAGAAGTACTTTCTCCAGGCAGTATAAAATGATTTGAGAATAAAATAACTATGTTTTGCATTGACTTTTGGTTATTTCATTTACATCCAAAACATCCCAGCAAGTTAGCTAAGAAAGGGCAAATTAGGGTTCTTCTTTTATTTTTAAAAAATATTTTAACTTTTATTTTTCTAACAATTTTAATGAAATGTTGTATTTTGAGTTTTGGCCTTATAATTCCCTACTGTTTGCCCTATATAATGAGGTATCAAATTGAAGTTCAAGGTGCAAAAAATTTCTATCATTGTGTAATTTTGTGGTCTTAGAATATAATTTAATGTCTACTATTTGTAGGTTATATGTCTTCTATCTTTCTCTATTATTTAGACACAAGCTTAGTTTATAAATAATCTTAGTTTATGAATAATCTTAGTTTGACATCATTTACCTACAAGAGAATGCAAAGACGTATCAGGTTTAGATATCACTAATAAGTAAAAAGTATTTTTTTCAGTTTTCTGGTACTGTGAGAATATTTTCTGAGAAAAATACATTAAAGTAAATCACTATTAATTAAAATAGTATGTACCCTAAAATATGTGTGTATACTTTTTGAATATGAAAGTCAAGAAGTATATGTACAAAAATTTTATAAAGGAAAAGAGCACACTTTTACAGAAAATATGATTAAACATACTGTTCTTACATAATATTTGAAGATTATCTTATTAAGACAAAAATAACTTTACAGTAGCAAATTATTTCAGAAGCAAGAGACAGAGATACAAATGAGCTGAAAAAGAAAAAAAAAAAACTTTCAAGGAACGTAAAAGTAACAAGCCAGTTTTCTGTGTCTAAATGCTGTGTTGTGTTTTTTTGTCTGTTTTGCCTCTTTTTAAGAAAAAGCATCTTGGCTCCTTTCCTCAATTTCTAGCATTTGGTCATTTAGATAAAGGCACAGATGCTCACTTGCTTAAGTAATTTTATTCAAATGATTTTTATTGCCTAAAAATGATCTCACTGTTGGAGATTGCTATGGTTTAGAGTATACAGCACAAGGCATTTAAATGATAAGGTAGTAGCTTCCAACTTGAATCTTGCCTGAAGAGAATAACAGGCAATGTTTAGCTTCATTACCTTTTAGAGGTTTAATGTATAATATTTATTAGTGTTGCTACTCTCTCAACGTCCATAACAATTCTTCTGTCCCATTTAGTAGCTGTTTGTGGTAAAATGCTCCCGCATACCTGTGATTTGATAAGATTTCTACCATTTATCATCCACATTAGTGAAAGAAGGTCTTTGTATACTCTCCTGAAATTTCACTCTATCATATCATAGGATGGATATATGTGTTGCAATGTGTGTGTATATACATACAAATAGATGCATATATATAATGTATACATATGCACACTGTTCTGTTGACTTTGAGAAGTTTTAAAAAAATAGCAAGACATTATCCTTTTATATATAGGAGTTAATTCAGTATAATCAATAAACAGTATTAGGCAATATCAAAATCACTGAATGAAACACTGAACTTATTTTAAGATTACATTTGCAAAGCAGAGTAGTGTATTGACAATCACACAGCACTAGGAGTAAGAACTGGGTTCTAGTCTCTATTCAATTATTTGTAGCCTCTCAGACTTGATAAAGTCACTAAATTTATCCAAACCTCAGTTTCCTTACCTATGAAATGGGATAAGAAAATATTTTCAGAGCTAAAAAATTTTGTCTGCTATGTGTCTATAGCAGGGTGCTCAGAATCTTGAAGAAGCTCAATAAATATTTGTTTATCAGACAGAATAAAGCAAGTGATTGTATCAGATGATTCTTTTAAGGACTATTCTGGCTCCAAGAACAGTAAATTATTTATGATGTCATTTTTCTTTTTTTGAAAGAAAGTGGCAGAGAACTGTAAACATATATGACAAAAGGAAGGCACTGTGTCTAATGGCTTAGCCACTTTCTAAGGACTGAGGCTTCTGGATTCATTTTGAAGTAGTTTGTAGTAAATAGAGATATTTCTTTTTGGATATCTAAGTCCACCAATTGTGAACTGTGGACATTTGAATAAAATGAACCTGTGGTAAAACACCTTGAGAGAAATATATCATAAATGATCTGCACAGTGAATGCTGCATTCTAATAATATCACATATGCTTTTTTTTTTTACTACACAAACTGAAGCTCCCTCTAATGGGTCTGAAGAGCTGAAATTCTACTATCACTCTCTTTGCTTTTGGCCTTCTTAGATTTCCTCATAATGTGGAAACATATGAAGGGCTGAAAAGAAGCCAGTCCTGAGGACTTAAATGGGGATCCTCTGAAGTCTGTTCAGTGGGCTCTACTGGTCTTGTCGAGGCTGCAAAGATCTCACCACTGATGCTCAGAGGAGTTGACCTGAGGGGTTGTACAGATCTGCTGAGTCTCTTTATATATCTGATTCCTTGGTTAAGTTCTTCCCACAGTGTCCCTCTCCTATTCACATTTCTGTGCTCTTTTAGCTCCTTTTAATCCCGTGTACGTGTCTACAAGATGCTGGTGGTCCTAGGGATGCTGTCTGTCCATGTGGTTTCTGCATAAGTCTTTTACCCCAAAGCATTTTTACCTTTCCAGCAAGGAGACTGACCTCTAAACTTGGAACAGCATCACTTCTCTTTTACCTTCCCAAATATATCCAAGGTAACTTTCTTGCTATGTGCTTGTGGTAATGGTAAAACATTCAAACAGTAACAACAGAAGTTAAATCTTCAGTAGGGCATCTTGCTATAAATATTTTCAAAATTGACAGAATAAATACAAACTTACTGATATAAATATATTTATATGAAACAGGAAATAAATTAGTGTTTAAAGAATATTTTGGGGTATGTCCATTACACAGCTTGAAAACACTTCCCTCTCTAAATTTCAGGATATTTATATTACAGTACTTGTTTAGTGTATTCTTCTTTCATAAATTAAAAAGATCTTGAGGACACGGACCATATTTGCTCTGATAACTGCTATATATTCAGCAGCTTTCTGGAACAAAATAGATTCCCATACACATACTACATTTAACAGAAAAATAAAGATTGATCCACTTAGAGTTTAATTCAAGCTTCCTTTTTATGTACCACCTTTACTAAACTTATGTGTTTTTTCTGTCTGTGGAAACACTCTATCAAACAAAGGTTTCCAAATTATATCTAGAATTTATTATTTTTCACCTAAAACTTATCCCCATTTCTTCCACTTCTTAGCAATCTGTCCAAAATATGTTTCCTCTGTAATCTTCAATGCAGTCAACTCTCTTACTATGCTGAGTAGGTCAACACTGAAAATTATTCTTGGCCTCTATTTCTATTTATGTACACATGCATACACATGCACACATCAGAAATAAGTTCTTGAGTTTCCTCCTTTATGTAAGATGTAAGAAAGATTGCTTAACTTAAAACACATTAAGAAGCAGCATTCACTTAAAGCATGAACTATGCTCTAGATATGTATGCATTTTTTCTCACTGTATATTCACAAAATCCTACATAATCATACTATTATTAACCACATTTTACAGATGAGGACACAGAAGCTTAATGTGATTAAGTTATGAGCAAATTCTCAGAGCTATTGGCAGCTCAATATTTTTTCAGAAATATTTCTGATTCTAGAATCTATACTCACAACCTGTACACCACTCTGCAGTTGGTCCTATGCTCCTTCTATTTTTATTAGATTTCATCTTTCAAAAGGAAAATCAAAAGTTTCTGTTTTTGCTTTAACTGAAGAAAAATTTTTCTTCACTTTTATTTTTTAGAATACCATCTATATCAAGCAAAACAACATAATTACCTGTTGGGTGAGTACATCTTCTTTCTTATTAGCCTGAAAGTATAAGCTAGTAAGAGTATTTGAGTTGTGAAGTCATCTTTCCAAGGACAAAATGAGTAAGAGGAGATTATAGATCTACTACCATTTCCGCAATTAATTCTTTAATTTTGGACATGGACTAAGCCTTTGAAATTATTTAATTCACAGATTCCATATGTCTAAATATCCAAAATGAAGATACTATGTTAGATTACCTCCCAGTATCTTTTCAGCCCTAATATGTGTGTTTTAACATGCTTTCATGAAGGATTTCACACAAACTACTTGTTTAGTTAAGAACCAGCAGCCTCACCAAACTGATTCAAATTATTTTTTGCCAAATATTTATTTACTATAGTGCCAATACAGGCTAGGAATCAGATACTTGATTTAATTGTGTATTTTCTTTGATCTATAATGCTTCTTTTTATTGAGTTCTAACCTTGTGATTGTACCTAATTTATTGGGGAGACAACTATGTACATTAAAACTTCTAAAATAATTTATGTGTAATTGGTTCAAGATATGCTTAAATATTAAGATTCAAGATTTGCAAAACAGCATAGAGCTAAGGAATAACTAATGTTTATTAGCAACTTTTTATTAGAAAAATAGTGTTTAGAAATATGTTTTTGAAAGTTCAGGAATTCAGGGTATTTCTCAAATATTTTTTCACAGTGATATTATGAATTTTAGTATAAGAACATATACTAAAACATACTATTTGCTGGAAATTATACTTACACAGAGGAAACCATTGCATATTGTCAATGCAAATAATCAACAAGCAATCTATACTAGGACTAGAAAAGAGTTGTATTCAAACCAAACTGAGAACTATAGCCCAGGAGACATGGAATCAAGAAGCATTTGAATTGTGTTCTATCCGGTTGCAAAATGGGGGAGGCAAAAACCACAAAGTTATACAATTTGTTGGTCAAGAATTAAGACTGGAGCTGGCAAGAATTTAAGGATGCTTGCTAAGCAAGGATTGGTTGGAGTCTAAAACTGTTGCATAATTACAACGGGAGAGCTTGAGACCATAAGGTTACAGCTAGCAGCTTCTAGCAGATATTGTTTGGAAAATCGGTTGGGAGAGTCCTTGATTGATACAGTCTAGAAAATTCAAGTTCTCAGTGATGCAGATATGTGTCTGAAACCATAACCAAAATGGCCACCGGGCTCCATTTTGGATGCATGAACCATAGTTTTACAACTTGTCAGAACAAAGAACAAATATCAAACATGACAGGAGTACGTTCCTTTAAGGTTTCAGAAGAGATAGATTAGCATATACACAGTGAGCCAGCATGACCTTAGTGTCTGGGAAGGGAACCTCATGTTCGAAGGAGTACTACCACTGACATCATAGGAAAGGGGGGCATTTATCCCTATCTTCAATGTGGACATTCCACAAAATCTGGTAAAAACATTTTTTTTTTTTAATGGTTAAAGATGTGCAATACCTGTTTGACAGGCCATAAGACAGGCTATTCTAGTTAGCATGAAATTCAAGCCAAAGCAGATACAAGCCAGAATGACTTCCCTGTACCTCAATGTGTGAAAATTTCTTCCATCAATATTTTAGAATGTTTGTATTATAGAATGATAAATAAATGGTATAATAGAAGAATGAAAACAAATGGTTTGTATAAGACTATTAGGAGAAAACATGTTTGCATGTGTGCATGATCATACATTTTGTTTTACATTTTACTGTGTTTAAGCTAGAAGCAGTTGATGTGAATGTAGAGTGTATATAAAGGTTCTGACCAAACAAATAAGCCTGAATCCCACCTATTTTAGACATGCTTTTTAATTAATTTGACCCATTTTTATTTATGTTTCTGTGGTAGGCTTTGGAAAGGTAAGATGTGAACAAAGCTGTTCCCAGCCAAATAGATTTATTTGGCACTTACAGTATATAGTGTCTCCACTAAATCTTTGCATTTTCTCAACTAAACCAATCAATGAGGAGATTATAATTATCAATCCCAATTTTATGGATAATAAAACCAAAGCACATATCTAAAATATAGAAGAACTCTTAAAATTCAAAAAAAAGTGGGAAAAAAGTTAAGATGGGCAAAAGACCTGAATTTATAAATCACCATGAACATATAAAAATAAATAAATAAACATATTAAAATACTCAGCATCAAAAAAAAATACTCAGCATCATTTATGATTAGGGAACTGCAAATTAAAGCACAATGAATACTACTACATGCATATTAGAATGGCTAAAATCCAAATCAGAACAACAACAACAACAAACTAACAATACCAATTGCCAGTGTGATTGTGGAACAATAGAAACTCTCACTAATAGTGGGAATTAAGCCTGGTACATCCACTTTAGTAAAAAAAATATAAAGCTAAACATAATTGTACCATAGGATCAAGCAATCACACTCCTAGGTAGTACCAAACTTACTTAAAAATTGATAGCCACAGAAAAACCTGCACATGAGTAGCTATAGCAATTTTATTCAAAAGCATCAAAAACTGGAAGGAACCAAGATATCCTTCAATGTGAATGGACAAACAAACTGTGCTGCATCCATACAATTAAATAATATTTAGTGATAAAAACAAAGGACCTGGGCTTCCCTGGTGGCGCAGTAGAGAGTCCGCCTGCCGATGCAGGGGACACGGGTTCGTGCCCGGGTCCAGGAGGATCCCACGTGCTGCGGAGCGGCTGCGCCCGTGAGCCATGGCCGCTGAGCCTGCGCGTCCGGAGCCGGTGCTCTGCGGCGGGGGGAGACCACAGCAGTGAGAGGCCTGCATACCGCAAAAAAAAAAAAAAAAAAAAAAAAAAAAGATCTATAAAACTATACCGAAACCTGGATGCAATTTAAATGTATATTGCCAATCTGAAAAGGCAACACGCTGTTTATATAAAATTTTGCAAAAGGCATAGCTATATAAATAGTAAAAATATCAGTGGCTGAGGAGAATGAGGAAAGGGGGTTGAACAAGTGAAGAAAAGGGATTTTTGAGAACAATAAAACTATTCTGTATAATAATTTAGTGGTGGATACATGACACTCCATATTTGTCAAAACTCGGAAATTTATAGCACAAAGAGTAAATCTTAATGTATACATTTTTTTAAAATTAGAAGGACAGATGATTTTACTGGTGAATTCTACCAAATATTTAATGAAGAATTATCTTAATCCTTTTTACACTCTTCTAAGAAATAGAAGAGAATAGAACACATCCTAACCTATTTCAAAAGTCAGTATTACCATAATACCTAAATTAGATAAGGACATTACAATTAGAGAAACTAGAGACCAGTATCCCCTATTAATGTAAAAGTAAAACTTCCCAACAGATCAATACAAATCAGCAACATAAATCCTGCAGCATATGAAAAGGTTTACACACCTTGACTAATATTTACCCAGGGAATGTAAGGTTGATTCAGTGTAAGAAAATGAATCACTGAAATACAACATATTAGTAGAATGAAGAGAAAAAAACCATGATTATCTCAATAGATACAGATACAAAATTTTGACAAAATCCAAACCCTTTAATGATAAAAACACTAAAAAAAAAAAAAAAAAGAAAAGAAACTGGAATGGAATTTCCTCAATGCTAAGTCATACTTACTGGTGAAAAAATGAAAGCTTTCCCCTGAAGATCAGAAACAAGACAAGGCTGAGTACTCTTAGCATCTCTTTTCAACAATGTACTATAGGTTTTAACAAGGACAGTTAGGCAAGGAAAAGTAATAAAAGGTACCTGGATTGTAAAGGAAGAAGTAAAATTATACCTTTTGCAGGTGGCATGGTCTTATATATAGGAACTTCCCCAAATTCATAAAAATCTATTAGAACTAACAAACAAGTTCAGCAAAATTGCAGGACACAAGCTCAATAATAAAATGCTACATTTTGATACACTTGCAATAAACAATCTGAAAATGAAATTATGAAAATTCCACTTGCATTAGCATTAAAAAGAATAAAATACTTAGGAATAAATTTAACACAAGTGCAATACTTATATAGTGAAAACTAAAACAAAATATTGTTAAAATAAATACCAACAAAATAAATTTTTAAAAATCCCTTGATTATGGATTAGAAGGCACAATGTAATTAAGAGAGCAATACTCCAAATATTGATCTATAGATTTAATGCAATCCTACTCAGAATTCCAGCTACCCACTTTTAATTTTCCCCAGAAATAGAAAAGCTGATCCTGAAAATTCAAGGAACCCAGGTTCACAAAAATAAATTTTGCAGAAGAAAGTTGGAGGACTCGTACTTTTCAATTTCAAAACTTAACAAACTAGAGTAATCAAGATAGCATGGTACCAGCATAAGGTTAGACAAAAAAAATCAATGAAATAGAATTGAGATTCCAGAGATAAACCTGTGGTCAGTTGATTTCAACAAAGGTGCCAAAATCATTCAATAAAGATAGTATAGTCTTTTCAACGTATGTTTCTAGGACATCTGGATATCAGCATGCAATACAATGAATTTGGATCCCTACCTCACACTATATACAAACATTAACTTAAAGTTGATCAAAAAAAACCACAAACATTGCTAAAACTATAAAACTCTCAGGAGAAAATATACCTGTCAATCTTGGTGATCTTAATTGGTTGATGGTTTCTTAGATATGACATCAAAAGCATAAGCAACAACATAAAAGTAGATAAATTGGACTTCATTGAAATTAAAAGCTTTTGTGCATCAAAGTGCATTATTAAGAAAGTCAAAAGACAAATCTATATCTGATAAGGGCCTAGTTGCCAGAATATATAAACACCTCTTACATCTCAAAACGAAAAGGCAAATAACGCACTTAAAAATAGGCAAAAGATTTAGAAAGGTATTTCTACAAAAAAGATATACAAATGGTCAGTAAACATTTAACCATTAGCAAAATGCAAATCAAAATTACAGTGAGATACCCTTTTATACCCATTAGGATGGCTATAGTCAAATAAATGGAAAATGACAAATGTGGATGAGCATGTAGGAAAATTGAAACTCTGACCTATAGCTGATAGAAATGTAAAATGGTGCAGCTTCCATAGAAAACAATTTGGCAATTCCTCAAAAAGTTAAACATAGAGTTGTCCTATGACTCAGAAATTCTACTCTAAGGTATATACCCAAGAGAATTCAAAATATGCCCATATAAAAACTTGTACACAGATGTTTACAGCAGCATGATTTATAATAGCTCAAAAATAGAAAGAATGCAAATGCTCATCAACTGATGAATAATAAGTAACTCATGGTATCAGTACAATGGAATAAATGCACTTAATGAAATAAAAAGCAATGAAGTACTAATACATGTTATAATATGGATGAACCTAGAAAACATTATCCTAAGTGAAAAAAGCTAGTCACAAAAGTCCACATATTGAATAATTCAATTTATATAAAATATCCAGAATAGACAAAGTCCATTGAGACAGAAAGTAGATTAGTGGTGGCCTGGGGATAGGCATAGGGCAGAATGGAGAGTGACTGCTATTGATACAGATCTGGGTTTTTTGGTAGTGTTAATAAAATATTCTGGAATTAGATAAAGGTGATGGTTTCACAATCTATAATATATACTAAAAATTTTTATGGTTTGTGAATTATATCTCAGTTAAAAGAAGTAATTTTTCATTTTATGTTATATCAACTCTTGATAAAAAGTGTCACTAACATGCTTTCCACGGTTAAAATAAAATTTGATCTCACCAAATTAGAAGCATTTTCCAGAACAACATAGTGTTTCCAGATTACAAACTTATGCTGATCTAAAAATGTATATATGAAAGATTTATTACACTGCAATGTGTCTTAATGGTACATATACTTAGTACTTTGGGTTTGAGTGATCCTGAAGAATGTTGTATCTCTTTACTTTGATTGAATATGAATGACTTTTTTTTTTTTTTTTTTTTTTGCAGTACACGGGCCTCTCACTGCCATGGCCTCTCCCGTTACGGAGCACAGGCTCCGGATGCGCAGGCCCAGCGGCCATGACTCACGGGCCCAGCTGCTCTGCGGCACGCGGGACCCCCCCGGACCGGGGCACGAACCCGTGTCCCCTGCATCGGCAGGCGGACTCTCTACCTCTGTGCCACCAGGAAAGCCCTGAATGTTCACATTTATTTTTTGAAAAAGTTAAAGAAGTTTATAAATTTGGAAAGAATGTATTGTACTTTCTCTACCCCGTGCACTGTTTGTTGAATGTGCTCAATAAATGATCACAACAGCAGTATCATAAAATAATGTATAATAGAAGTGTCTTACACATTTTCTAGCACAAAAGTTACTGTATATAATGAGAAATAGATATAATGCTCAGTCCAAAAACTCCAGTATTTAATTAACTATAATTATTATTTAATTATAATTAATTAAATTTTTTCTTGATTTTCAATTACAATTTAATTCCCATACTTCTCCAAGTGTGGTGTCATTTTTATCATAGTCCATCCTCTGTGTTCACTTGCACAGATTCTCGTTTCCCTGAGAGTTCAATTCAAGTTCAGGAAGGTTTACATCATGCTGAGGAGTTAGGTATGAATATCTGGTTCTTAATGTCACCCAGCTGTTACTAGAATGCAATTTCTGCAAAGGCAGAGATTTTGAGTGCTTTGATCACTGCTGCTATGTCTCACAATCTGTAAAAATGTTTGGCACATAATAGAGGTTCAATAGATAATTGTACAATTGATAATGTGTATGCTAACATCTCCTGAGATGACCATTGTTCTTACTGGTTCTCCATTATTTGTGTAGAAATTACTATTTTCAAGGTATCTGCAGGCAAAATTTTGGGATAATCTCTGAATCTTTTTAGGTCTTATACAGCGACAGACATTACACATGCTTTTCTGATGTCTGCATTCCTACCATCTCCCAAGGGCTCTTCACAGGAAATGAGAAACAGGTCTCTTTTATGCTTGAATATCAAAAGTTTACCTGGGATTTGGCCAAAGAAAAGAGCACAGAGTCCTTTTCTCTAACATTCAATACCACTTGCTTCATTCTATGTTGTTTCTGCTCACGGACTCCTATTCTCTTCTAGGTTATGTGGAAAGACAGTGTGAGGAGGGAGCTCCTTGTTAGGAATAACAGCTCTTAATTTTTTAAAAAAAATTTTATATACTTTTTATCCTTTTTTGGGTACAGGCTTTTACAAATTAAAGTTTCAACAGTAACTCATCTTTTAGCTTCTTTTTCCTCTCATATTCTTTCCTTGAGATAATGAATAAGAATGCCTGACTGTTTAAATGTGGCAAAGGCAAAGAAGGCAATACTGCAAAGTGTGAAATATTAAATTAGTAAAATTTAATAAATATAAGTAAATAATTATATTTTTATATAAGGTAAGGTATATACATATGTCGCAGCTTGAGCCAGAAGCAAAAAGTTAGTGTAATAATCTAAAACATTGATGTATAAAATCACCTATCCAAATTGTGAAATCCTAAATTATTTCAGTTGTTCTGCAAGATTATTAAAGAAAAATTAATTGGAAAATATAATAAAAAGAAGATAATTGAGGTACATTTTATCATGGAAATATCTACTCCTCGTTCAGGAATTAACTCCCTGTTAATTGAAGTTGGGGGAGGGGTGTACAAAATAAGGTTAAGATGTAGATTCCCTGGTGCCCTTCAACTAATAGAAAGCCAGGAAGAATGGTTTTTATAGAGGGCCCTGTATTCCATTATAAGCAGCTTGAACTGTGTCCTACATCAGATCGTAAATAGAAAGTCATCTTGTTTAGTCAACATTGACTTTCTTTTCATTAAATCTACCAACAAAGGCCTCATTCTGCTTTCTATTTATCCTTGGTACTCCACTGCAATATCTATCCTTTCCTATTTTCAAACAATTTAAAATTACCATCAAAATGGCCCTCTCCTACACTTCAGGAGGATTATTATCACGATAGATCACTTATACCTGCTTATTCAAGAATGAACACTACTAAGTTAATATATAGCCCTATTTTATTATATCTTTTTGTCTTTCAATGTTGTGTTCAGTAGATTGAACTTTAAACAGATAAATAACTCATGGTTGTGATTTTTGGCACCTTATTCATAGATGAGGATGATACTGTAACACACTTGGAAAATTTCCTATTTCTTTAATCATACTCCATCTTTGGCTGTACATTGAATCCCATGTGAAATTGGTCTTACTGGTGAATAAAGTTAGTAGCCTACAAAATACAGGGCAAGATAAGTTTGACATCTCAAAAGATGACTGACTAAAGCAAAGAATTAATTGAATTGCTAAAACAATATTTTAACTGATTAGCTAAAAAAACAATTATATATATATATCATGAATATATATTATAAAAATACTGCTAGGTCCATAAAGCCTATTTATCTCAGTGTTATTTCTCTCTTAAATTTTAAAAAGAATATATGTTCAGGCTGATAGCAATAGATGCAAAATTCAATACAAATTAGACATAAAAGCAGTTTAAGCAGTTCAGTTAGAATGGCAAGTATCTCATGTACTGAAATTTAAATATTATAGTCCCCTCTTCATTTATTTATTCACTATTGTACTTGTATATCCCTAGATTTATAGAGGTAGCCTACTCTTTGAAAAAGCACAAGGACTCTGAAACTTTAATTGGTATAATTTCATATATTTTCTGTTAAAAATATATACATATATCAATAGATTTTAATTCATCCTCAGATCAACTAATATCTTTCCATATTATATATTCCAGGTTGGTGTATTAACAGTAAATCCTGGAAGTAAGACAAGCTCAATCACTTCTGAAAGTACATTGTAATGTCCCCAAATCTCAGTAAGAATATCACTAGAATATCAAAACTGGGAGTAAGCATCAATTTTTTTCTAAGCAAATATTTTGAAAAGAAGCCCTAGGGGAAAGAGCATTTGGATGTCAATTTAGAACAGGTGGATAAGACAACAGGGAAGTTCCATCAGACAGGAGCCAGTGCAGAGGCTATAATGGACAGGGCTGCTATTACTGTATATAGTGCCCATCAATTAACTCCTTAAAGAAATAAAATCACAGTACTAATATATACCACAGACTTCTTTGAAAAGAAGTGGTTCCAGCATATGAGAGACAGTGTTTAATTATCAGGAAATTAAAAAGTAAAATTTTACTAGACTTTTATCTTAAAGTTGAAACTCTTTGAAATCAGACTACTATTTTAATAACTTCTTTGCTCACCATTTTTTCACACTCCTTAAAGAGGTTTAAGAAAATGTAAGAAGCGTGATGGTAGTATCACTCTTCATAATGTCACTCCTCAATTCTAGCCATCTTTTAAATTACTAACTTTTCTAATCTAATTATATAAATGGTGATTACCTATAAAGTAGCAATTAATTCTGAGAAGCACCTGTAAAGATGGAAATGCACTCATGAAGCCTGTAACCGGTAGGGATTAAATTCATTGAAATCAATGGTATGCAATGCTTGAAGTAAGCTTTGCACTGAGGCCTAAGGTTATAAACTTTCTAAACATGGTAGAATAATTTTCTCTTCTTTACTTGCATTTCTCAGATGTAGTGATGAAGAATGTGACTAATTAATGACTTGACTTTTATCCCAATGGAAGCTTACATAATTTGGCTTTGTAATATTCAGTCTCTTTATTCTAAATATGCAAAAAATGAAATTTAATGGTAAGAAAAAAGGCACGTAGATAAAAATTGGTCAACTTCCCCTTCACCTGGCTCTGTCACATCAGAGTCAAGTATATCAGCCAAACATTTTATGTATATAGAGTGTGTGACCAATGAGCTACTTGTTTGATAAATGTAGAGAAAGGAAGGAAATGATATGCATCAGGGCAAATATGAAAATCTGTATGTAGCAGTGATTCTAAACAAGGGCAATTTTGCCCCTCCCCCTGGAGAATATTTGGCAATGTCTGGAAAGACACTTTTTTTTGTCATAATTGTGGGTGGGGACAGGATAGAAAGCCCAGAGATAAACCCACGCACATATGGACATCTTATCTTTGATAAAGGTGGCAGGAATGTACAGTGGAGAAAGGACAGCCTCTTCAATAAGTGGTGCTGGGAAAGCTGGACAGGTACATGTAAAAGTATGAGATTAGATCACTCCCTAACACCATACACAAAAATAAACTCCAAATGGATTAAAGACCTAAATGTAAGGCCAGAAACTATCAAACTCTTAGAGGAAAACATAGGCAGAACACTCTATGACATAAATCACAGCAAGATCCTTTCTGACCCACCTCCTAGAGAAATGGAAATAAAAACAAAAATAAATAAATGGGACCTAATGAAACTTAAGAGCTCTTGCACAGCAAAGGAAACCATAAACAAGACCAAAAGACAACCCTCAGAATGGGAGAAAATATTTGCAAATGAAGCAACTGACAAAGGATTAATTTACAAGCAGCTCATGCAGCTCAGTAAGAAAGAAACAACCCAATTCAAAAATGGGCAGAAGACCTAAATAGACATTTCTCCAAAGAAGATATACAGATTGACAACAAACACATGAAAGAATGCTCAACATCATTAATCATTAGAGAAATGCAAATCAAAACTACAATGAGATATCATCTCACACCAGCCAGAATGGTCATCATCAAAAAATCTAGAAACAATAAATGCTGGAGAGGGTGTGGAGAAAAGGGAACACTCTTGCACTGCTGGTGGGAATGTGAATTGGTTCAGCCACTTTGGAGAACAGTATGGAGGTTCCTTAAAAAACTACAAACAGAACTACCATATGACCCAGCAATCCCACTACTGGGCCTATACCCTGAGAAAACCAAAATTCAAAAAGAGTCATGTACCAAAATGTTCATTGCAGCTCTATTTACAATAGCCCAGAGATGGAAACAACCTAAATGCCCATCATCAGATGAATGGATAAAGAAGATGTGGCACATATATACATTTCTCAGCCATAAAAAGAAATGAAATTGAGCTATTTGTAATGAGGTGGATAGACCTAGAGTCTGTCATACAGAGTGAAGTAAGTCAGAAAGAAAAAGACAAATACCGTATGCTAACACATATATATGGAATTTAAGAAAAAAAAATGTCATGAAGAACCTAGGGGTAAGACAGGAATAAAGACACAGACCTACTGGAGAACGGAGTTGAGGATATGGGGAGGGGGAAGGGTGAGCTGTGACAGGGCGAGAGAGAGGCATGGACATATATACACTAACAAACGTAAGGTAGATAGCTAATGGGAAGCAGCCGCATGGCACAGGGATATCAGCTCGGTGCTTTGTGACTGCCTAGAGGGGTGGGATAGGGAGGGTGGGAGGGAGGGAGACGCAAGAGGGAAGAGATATGGGAACGTATGTGTATGTATAACTGATTCACTTTGTTATAAAGCAGAAACTAACACACCATTGTAAAGCAATTACACCCCAATAAAGATGTTAAAAAAAAATTGGGGGTGGGGTGGGGTGGAGTCTTAACACTGGCATCTAATGGGTAGAAAGCAGAGATACTGCTAAACATTCTATAGTGGATCAGAAAGCTCCCTACAGCAATCATCTGCCCATAATGTTGATAGTAACCTCATTCCTGATACATTGGAACAGAAAATATTAAAGTCAAACAAGCACTATCACAGAAGAAAAGAGAAAAAGACGTGGTAGATCCATGCTTGAATATGTATGGGTTATACAGTGCTGACATAAAAAATACAGTATGAAATACATTAAAATCCATATTGTGAGTAGAAACTGGGAAATAATCATTGTAGAGATAATTAGATACACACTGGAGTACTGCGTAGGATAGTTACATTTAGACTACCTCGCTTAAAAAGTGTATTTGCTAGAATTCCAATTAAATTATTTCTAATATCTCATCTCCTCTATTCTATAATTTATGAGTTCCTAATAAGGGAGGTTTTACAGCAATCAGTAGTTCCTGTCAAAAATCTTGGCAGTAATGCTGAGACAAATTCATGAACTTGAACAGACTACTGAGAAGTCAGATCATTAATTCATCAATTAATGAGGATTTATTTTATTGGCTGTGACCTTTGCTTTTATCAGAAAATCCTAAACTAACAGTTTGAGTCCTATAGCTTGAAGTAGAAGCTCTAATACTGCCACTGTGGAAATATTGGTTTATATGTGGCTCTAGATAGGAGTAGTCTGTTATTCCAAAAAAAAAAAAAAAAAAAAGAACATATCTCTATTAATTATTTTCTGTGTGGAAGTATTTTATCAACCAAAAACTCCTTATGTCAAGACTTTTATTCCTTTGAAATCTATCCCTACTGTGCCACAATTATCCCCAAATGATTCTCTCCATTGTTACGGTTTTAACTTATATATCATATACAAAATATTGGATTGTTACAGCTTACAGAAAACCCAAATGAACTCTTTGGCCAACCCAACATTATAAAACTGGGAAAAGATGAAAAAAATAAATAGTTGTGTTGTTTAACTTTGTACAAACAAAAATACAATATGATTTAATTAGTGTCTGATATATTATTTTTTTTAATTAAGGGAATTCTCATATCTACAAAGGATTAAGAGAAGTTGCTTAATGAATTTAGTAGAAGCATGAATGTGAATACATAAGCAATTGTTTATTGTTTACCATAAAAATTCTATCAAGGAATATTGGCAAAGGTTGTTTTATATTTACCCATCTGAAAACCTTGTATTTACTTGTCATATTTTGTTTTAAAAAATCTTTCTATGGCACAAACATAAAGATGAAATTTGAAAATAAATACAAGTATTTAGATACATACTAGGCACAATGAATCTAATTGGTTTATGCAGAATAATCCACTAATTATATTCTATCATATAGTATATTTATATTTAATGAGCCAGATGTTGAATATGGAACTATTCAGCAAACCATTGAGAAAAATATCACAAAATTCACCAACATTTCATCTACTTGCAAAGAAGACTACACAGTTATCTTTTTCTATTGTTTTTCAATGAAACCTGGGTGGGAAAAACAGATGTACACATAGGCCCTGCTGCTTTGGAATCATTCCTTCAGAATTTCAGGTGAAATCACATGCAAGTTAGTAAGCTAAAATCATTTCCTTTATATGTTCATTTCCTCCAATCATTCTTATTTAATCAATTTGGTCTGAGACAATAGAAAAAAGTGTCTTTATCCATACCACAACTAAAAAAATCCTTAGCACGAATTACAGGTAACATGAAAATGTTAATATATCTTGTCGATTTCTTCTTCCTCTGGGTATACAGATTCATTTCTGATCATGGTAGGAACTGTGAAAAGAATGTTTCCTGAGAAAATGACTCTTTTGCTACTGTGCTTCAGAGTTCTTTTATTATTGTTCACTGTGAGGCTTCACTGGGGGACAATCACCTATCACACCTATGCTTGCTTAAGAAGGGGACCCTTGACTCTCCTCTGTCACCAGAGTGCCAAAGTGGTGAGGATTCTAAGACAAGTGGAAGAGTCTTCAGGAAGATCAAACCCTCTGACTGTACTCTGTGACAGGAAATGACAGAAGAGAGTTCTGGACATGCAGGAGTAAAAGAGGAGAATAAGGCAGCCAGACAATAGAACTGAGAAGCCACCCTGGCTTTTCTGACCAGAGGACTCTTATATAAGAAGAGCTGACTGTGTGAGTTAAACCTACACTTAAATTGCATAATTGCAAGTTATTAAGCTCAGATAATTATGTGTGTATAAAATGTAATTGGTTTTCTGTGGTTGTTATTGTTCAAATTAAAAGACAAGGAATAGGAGAGACGGAGCTGTGTGTGTCCACATGTCTTGCTTTTCATGGCTGCGGATTAAAAGATACTACATCAAATTTTTAAATAGATTAGATAGTTGTATAAATGTGTAAGTTAAATTCATGAGAGTAAGTAAATATGAACAAAATTCAGTGCTTTCTTCAGCAAAATGGGGATGTGGGTAGCTTTTTACAGCCTTTGAGGATTCCATGTTTTCTAAAAATCCAAACATATCTTTTTCAGTAATAATAATTGTAAGAAATTACTATACTTAAAATGCAAAAGAGCCATGTTTTCAGATATAATAGCTAATATATAAAATATGCTGATATTTATGGTAGATTATGTGAGTGTTCTGTAAATACTCTTCCCTTCCCCTCTGCCACCACCACAAAAGTTGTACAGGCCCCTGATCCACTGATGTAAGCTTCCATGTGATTTGTTCTGGCCAATTAATGCACCAGTATGCCTATTCTAACTGCAGGCTTTAAAAGGCATGATGGTTTCCTTGGAGGCCTTGTGCTTCTGCCACCTGCCTAGGGAAGAGCATGCATGCTCCATGCGGCTGCTGGCCCCAGAAAGTGAGATAGGTAAAGTATATCTGCATCAACATGAGAACAGAGCTGCTTCAGCCAATCCATACCACTCTTTTAAATTTAAAAAAGCTAGTGTGAGTGAGAAGTAAATGTTTGTTGATATAAGCTGCTGAAATGTTGAGGTTTGCTTGTTTCACAACATTATTGCAGTAAAATGTGGATAATATAATCGTGCTATCATTTTTGCCACAGAAGGTGAGTGCGCTTTAGTTCCCCCCAAATGGGTAACGGAATATTGTTCTTATCACAAAAATATTTAATAGAAATTCCAGATGACAACTAATTTGTGTTGGGTTCTCTGTTTGGCTAAGGATCTAGCACATTTTAAGGCACAGTGTAAGACCAACAATTAGTTGTTATAGTTACTAATGAGCTGTATTTCACTGTTTTCAAAAAGGAGAAACAGTTCCATAAAATATTGGGATTCTAAGATTCCTGATATGAATTTTGATTCCTTATTTGTAATACCATCAAGAGTATTACCATCAAGTAATCTGTAATACCATCAAGAGACTGTTGATTCTGGAAGTGAAGGATAAGCACGTGGAAGATATGAAATAAAGGAAAAGAAGAAAGAGTAATAGCAGGAATAGTGTACGGAACATGCAGGATTTTTTTAGCTATAAGTAGCAGACATCTAAAATCAAATTAACTTTATTATAAGGAAATATATTACCTCACACGTGTTGAAAATATGGTAAGCTTCATAGTTGATTGATCTTTTCATGTCTCTCATCTGCCATCTTCTGTATTGGCAGATTGTTCTAAAGTAGCTAAAACTCTTCTAGGTTTCACCATCCAGGGTCAGGTAAAATGGGAAATCATCTCTTCCTGTGGTTTTCTCTAGGGACAAGAGAAACTATTCCCAGTGGCTCCAAGCAGAATTATCCGCATGCTTTACTGACCAGAATTTTTTTTTTAATTGCAAGCCATCTCTTTTTTTTTAAATTTATTTCATTTTTATTTTTGGCTGTGTTGGGTCTTTGTTGCTGTGCACAGGCTTTCTCCAGTTGCGGGGAGCAGGGGACACTCCTGGTTGTGGTGTGCAGGCTTCTCATTGCAGTGGCCTCCCTTGTTGCAGAGCACGGGCTCCAGGCAGGCGGGCTTCAGCAGTTGTGGCTTGCAGGCTCGAGAGCACAGGCTCAGTAGTTGTGGCGCACGGACTTGGTTGCTCCGTGGCATGTGGGATCTACCCAGACCAGGGCTCGAACCCGCATCCCCTGCATTGGCAGGCGGACTCCCAACCACTGCGCCACCAGGGAAGCCCTACTGACCAGAATTTGATTACGTCTAGACACTAGGAAGATGGATGAGCTCACTTTAAAAATATTGCGCCCTCATGTGGAGCTGGTGGTGCCTCAGATTCCTCTGATGAGCAAGGTGCCGTAACGGAGAGCTGGTCACCCTAAAACAAACAAGGACTCTGTCGGAAAAGAGGAAGGGAAGGATGCAGCAACCAACCATGTCTCCCAAAAGGTAAAAATGTACTCTACCTGATAAACTGTCGCTCATATTATATGTTTTTTATGTATAACAGGTATCATTTTTAACATATCGGCTAATCCTGAGAAACAAAGAGAAACTTTTGAAAATGGAATATGACATATTTTACCCTAGTTGACCATTAAACCCATAATTGATTTGGAGTGCAGCCACCACAAGCTGTTCCAAGAAAGAAAAAATAAAGAGCTTTTATGAAACACTCATCTAAGAATAGAAGTGTGCATTTTTCCTCTACGTGGGCAATGCACATTATAGTACTTCCTTTAAGAACTCTGCAAGAAGTTAAAATGCAGCTGTAAAAGTACAGCCCAACACAATGGTCTTCTGTTAGTCATTTGCACTGGTTCTTGCATATAAAAATAGCTGGCTTTTAGGTCACCTACAGATAAGAAATTTCTGGGTCTTCAGAAGAAAAGACTGATCATTTTTACATTCTATTCTAGTATAATCCCTTAAAAAGACACTTCCAGATGCATGCTCAACATTTTTGTAAATTTAAATCCAACAAATGGAAAAATATTTTCCATCTTCAAAAATGGCACTTAACTCTTGAATCCACAGATTTTTGTATTTCACTTCAACAGCGGTTAAAAGTGATGCCTGCAAATAGAAATCTTATTATTACTCAGTAACATAAAAAATGTATATAAAGCCATTTAAAGTATGAGATCTTATTAACAATTAAGTGATCCCAGATGTATATGATTAAAAAATATAATAATAATCAATACTTAGTCATATAGTTGTGGGGTCCATCATACTACATGCTTTAAATCTAATTGTGGCACTGGTGAATGCTATTCTACTTGAGTTTTGCTATTGCTTCTGATTTTCTATCTTAGGCAAAGTCTAGCTTCAGGAGTTTCTACTTTTACTTTTCTACCATTAAAAATCTTCCTGGACAGTTTAGATAACTAATTTCAGGGTTCTGAAAGCTTTTATGTACATTTTATCCCATATTTAACACAAGAGTCAAGTAAATGAACATAGGATGGGTCCACAGACCTCACTGAACCACTCTGAGATAGACGTCAGCAAAGACTCTATCTCCCAGACTCCCCACGTTCCCACCCCAGCTGTGTTGGGAAGGTATGATGGCATTTTGGGTCCCCTGTGAGAGAACTGCTACTGTATATACAAACTTTAGCATTTCAGAGGCTTTTCTCAAGGGTCCCAAACTCTCCTTCCACCAAAGGGTTATGTCTGAGAACTGACTTAGGTATGAAAACTATACCTGGGGCTTCCCTGGTGGCGCAGTGGTTGAGAGTCCGCCTTTTGATGCAGGGGACATGGGCTCGTGCCCCGGTCCGGGAGGATCCCACATGCCGCGGAGCGGCTGGGCCTGTGAGCCATGGCCGCTGAGCCTGCGCGTCCGGAGCCTGTGCTCCGCAACGGGAGAGGCCACAGCAGTGAGAGGTCCGCGTACCGCAAAAAAAAAAACAAAAAACCTATACCTGTCACCACAGATCTATGGAGGTCAGTAGCCACAGTCACTATTGTGGTTTTGCTGCAGATTGTGGTAATTATGTCCACTTTGCCTCTGGAGGTGAAGAGATACCAACCCTTACATACAGAGGTCAGACAACACTGATTTTCTCAATAATGACAGTGACCATAACACTAACACTCTCATCTTGATTTAGTGAATGAAGATTTCTTTGGAAACTCTAAGGAAACACAGTTGGTAGGTTCTCTACCCTGATAAACAAATCCATTTAAGTGTGCCCACTTTTCTGAGTCCATTGACTGCTTCTTCAATCTACCAAGGCAATTCTTTAAAACCTCACTTGCTGTAGGTCATCATTCTTTCTAAACTTCAGGTAGACATCCTGGAATACATTAGGACTGGTTCCAAGTATCCTCACCAGGACACAAATCCTGACACACATATGAGTAACACCATGTCAGTGAAAGTCCCCTTATCTAGCCTGATATTCTATCACAACACCCCCAGCCCCGGGTCAGCAACCTCAAGATCCATTCCAGGATATTTTCTTAAAGTTCCAGCCATACTTATGACTTACATCCTTCAGTTCTTTCCATGAATAATATATTTTCTCCCAAAGCAGAAAGAGTACTTGTACAACTGGTTTTTGTTTACTCTTCACTGCTTTGTTGACCCAGAAGCCATAAGAGGAAGCATGGATTATCTTTAGGAAGTCTCCTTCCTCAGGTAAGGCTCTGCATAGTCTGCAGGCTAGAGGGGGCTATCTCTTCCAGCAGAGGGGAGAGGGCCGCTTCCAACAGGCCAGTAGGTCGAGGACATCTGAGCATTTAAACTCTTCAAGTGCATGTACCTATGTCCCCATCTCATGTCCCACGACCCCACTTTTTCCTGATAGTTCTCTGATTTTAGTCTTGGAGACATGCTGCAACTGTGAATTAAGCCTTTTCTTGAGACTGTCATAGTCATATACTGGGCTTTGTTTTCCGCCCAATCTGAGCTCTAGTTCTGGAAATAAAGGTCTTTTGAAATGCTGTCACTGAGGACTCTGGCTTTCTCACCATGCTCCTGAATTGAAGGTTGACTGTCATAAGCCTGACATTCCCTCCTTCAGCACATTTATGGTGCTAACAGTATGCAACCAACCAACACTTCAGAGCTTAACATTACTACTGCAGCCATATCTCTTAAATTCTAGAGACATTAGGTAAGCCAGGGCACCTCCTATGTGTATCACGTCCCAAATCTCCAGAGATAAGGATCCTAGTAAGTGTGCTGCTACAATATGTCAGGGCTAGTACAGTATCACCACCCCACTTACCAATAGCATAATTGTCCTTGCCATCTGGCCAGCCCAGAATCCAACTCAGAATCCTATGCTGAGGATTTACTCTTAGGAGCAGTTCTGGTACCAAATCTTTTCTTGTGATTTTCCATAGATTCAGACCCAGAGAAAATATCCAAGTTCAACCCTGCAAGGAAATGGAGATTAATAAACAAAAAGGAAGATAAACAATAATATATTATTAACCCAGTTACTGCAGTGGGCAACTTAAACTTAATCCTACAGAAAACATTTGGAAAAAGGTATAAAACAGCATTATTCTTCTTGAAAGTCAAGAGAACTAGACTATTAACATTAATTTTCATCATTCATATTTTGAAGACTGATAGTTGTTAATTCTTTAGTACTTCTGATCTGCTTCATGTGCAGGAAGAGAGACCCCCTTAAAAAAACCATCATCCACAAAGATATAAATATTCACAGTTAGAAAATGTCTGGTGCACACTGAAACTGTAAGGCCATAAGGTTAGATATGGGTGCTGACAACTCCTGTCATTATCACATTTAACATTACCATATTTGACTGAGAAAATCTATTACAAATCTAGAAGATTCTGCCTTTTCTAGATTTTTATTTTCTCTTCAATTTTGGTCTGAAAATTTATTTACTTTCAAGGAATACTCACAATGTTATTATCGATAAAGAAATAGGCTATAATTTGTCCAAAATGTATTCAAATTTTGGTCAGTTATCCCCAAAAAGTCCTTTACAATCTGTTAAAACCAGGAGGTAGTCAAGAACCATGGATTATATTTGCTTTTATGTCTCTTCAGTTTTAATTTTGAACCTTCTCTCTCTCCTCTCTCTCTGTCATGACATTAACTTGTGTATCTTTTGACATTTATCTTGCTTCTTTATCCTCAATATTTTCTCCTAATTAGACATTAGATATGGGCTTGATTGGATTAGGTTAAACATTTTTGGCATAAGAGTACATAGGTAATGCTGTTTATTTCATATTGCTTAATGAGAGAAGGCCTATCGTTTTAATGATGTCTCAATTCTGTATCAAAAATGAAATAAAATATATTTTGGAAAGTTTTTAATATTCAGTAAAAGTCAAGTATCAAGTCAATCACTGAGCAATATGTATCATTAGTATTTTTAGTATATATTTACCCAATTTTCCTTGTGGTATCTTCTAGTTTTTTTGTGCTTAGAAAATTCTGCTCCAATAGGGTTAAATCTTCATCTATATTTCTTTCTAGTATTTTTTTAAATACAAAATTACTTTAATTTATGGTGTAAGTAATGCTCTAACTTGCTCTTTTTTCAAGTTACCTATTTTTAATACTATTTTAAACTAAGAATTCCTTTTAATTTTTCAATTATTAAAACATTTTAAATTAAACCACTCATACTCCCAGGTTTCATCAAATCTTAGTACACATGAATTTTTCAAAATAAGAAAACTTATTCTTATATAATTATATAACGTTAGTTGCAGTTTTAAAGAATTCCCTGTAGTTTCTAAGAGATTTAGCAAAAGCCAACTTCAGGTTTCTTTCTCAGTTAATTAAGTCCCACTTAACAGAAGAGACAATACTTTTGACTGGTTATGTTTATTCTGAATAGGCCTTGTGTTTGTCTCATTTCCCACCTAACACCAAACCATTCATTCGTTTCCCTCCTGTTGTTTCTAACCTATTTACCTGAAATGGTCTTCTAATTACAGTAAAGCCTTTAGCCGAGCTATGTTATATGCATCTAAGACATTATTTATCCCTTAACTTTCTTTTATTCTTCTTCCACATAAAATAGTAAACATGAAAAAAATGCAAGCTAACTCTTCTTGGTCTGATTTGGGCTATTTTCCTTCCAAATCCTATCACTAGCTTTCTCTTTCCAGTAGGCTTATTTTTCTTCTAGTCTTCTTATCTCTCTCATTTGCCTCTTCGCCTCCACATGAATAGCTTCACATTTTAAATCATACAGTTTTACATCTAATATATTCAATATTTACAACTTTTTACTTGAAAATTAAAAAAACTTTAATTTAAAGTAACATATCTTCTAAATATGTCACTGCACTGTTTTCAAAATTATTTTCAAATTAGTTTCAGATTTGCATGTAGCCATTAAATGGTCTTTATTTAAATAAATTTTACAAAATAGTTAATTTGTTACCTGACCTAAAAAAAAAAAAAAAACCTTTTTAAAATCATCCATCTAAAATATGCTTATAATGAAAACTTCTTCTGTTCTGAATTTCAGAGTACGGTTTAGAGTGTTGTAACTATAACGTTAGATGTTTCTTTACTCATTTATCTTTCTCTGAAATAGTTAAAAATGAGATAAGACTAGCATATTTAGTTAACAACTCCTTAAGCTCTAAATGAGAAAACCCTATTCTAATGCAATGTTGCTAGTTGGCATAATATTTCTTCAGTGACCAACAGCTACAAATTGTATTACTCTGTAAAACTTATTACTTTGAAATGTTTCTCAAGACGTTTTATGTTAATCCCATTATAATGGGACTATGATCAAGCAATTGCAATGGTAGCAACTTTCACTGCTTTTATAGAAATTGTAGATAGACTGGACTAAATCCAAAATCTACTCCAAAAAAAGCAGCTATCAACTGCTATGTTTTTGGGGTTTTTTTGTAACATCTTTATTGGAGTATAATTGCTTTACAATGGTGTGTTAGTTTCTGCTTTATTACAAAGTGAATCAGTTATACATATACATATGTTCCTATGTATCTTCCCTCTTGCATCTCCCTCCCTCCCACCCTCCCTATCCCACGCTTCTAGCTGGTCACAAACCACCTAGCTGATTTCCCTGTGCTATGCAGCTGCTACCCAATAGCTATCTATTTTACGTTTGGTAGTGTATATATGTCGATGCCACCCTCTCACTTTGTCACAGCTTACCCTTCCCCCTCCCCATATCCTCAAGTCCACGCTCTAGTAGTTCCATGTCTTTATTCCCGTCTTACCCCTAGGTACTTCATGACCTTTTTTTTTTTAGATTCCATAAATATGTGTTAGCATATGGTATTTGTCTTTCTCTTTCTGACTTACTTCACTCTGTATGACAGTCTCTAGGTCCATCCACATCACTACAAATAACTCAATTTCATTTCTTTTTATGGCTCAGTATTATTCCATTGTATACATGTGCCACATCTTCTTTATCCATTCATCTGTTGATGGACACTAGGTTGCTTCCATGTCCTGGCTATTGTAAATAGAGCTGCAATGAACACTTTGGTACATGACACTTTTGAATTATGGTTTTCTCAGGGTATATGCCCAGTAGTGGGATTGCTGGGTCATATGGTAGTTCTATTTGTAGTTTTTTAAGGAACCTCCATACTGTTCTCCATAGTGGCTGTACCAATTCACATTCCCACCAGCAGTGCAAGAGTGTTCCCTTTTCTCCACACCTTCTCCAGCATTTATTGTTTCTAGATTTTTTTATGATGGCCATGCTGACCGGTGTGAGATGATATCTCATTGTAGTTTTGATGTGAATTTCTCTAATGATTAATGACGTTGAGCATTCTTTCATGTGTTTGTTGGCAATCTGTGTATCTTCTTTGGAGAAATGTCTATTTAGGTCTTCTGCCCATTTTTGGATTGGGTTGTTCGTTTTTTACTTATTGAGCTGCATGAGCTGCTTGTAAATTGTGGAGATTAATCCTTTGTCAGTTGCTTCATTTGCAAATATTTTCTCCCATTCTGAGGGTTGTCTTTTCGTCTTGTTTATGGTCTCCTTTGCTGTGCAAGAGCTCTTAAGTTTCATTAGGTCCCATTTATTTATTTTTGTTTTTATTTCCATTTCTCTAGGAGGTGGGTCAAAAAGGATCTTGCTGTGATTTATATCACAGAGTGTTCTGCCTATGTTTTCCTCTAAGAGTTTGATAGTGTCTGGCCGTACATTTAGGTCTTTAATCCATTTTGAGTTTATTTTTGTGTATGGTGATAGGGAGTGTTCTAATTTCATTCTTTTATTTGTACCTGTCCAGTTTTCCCAGTACCACTTATTGAAGAGGCTGTCTTTTCTCCACTGTATGTTCTTGCCTCCTTTATCAAAGATAAGGTGACCATATGTGTGTGGGTTTATATCTGGGCTTTCTATCCTGTTCCATTGATCTATCTTTCTGTTCTTGTGCCAGTACCATACTGTCTTGATTACTGTAGCTTTGTAGTATAGTCTGAAGTCAGGCAGACTGATTCTGCCAGCTCCATTTTTTTGTGCTCCAGATTGCTTTGGTTATTTGGGGTCTTTTGTGTTTCCATACAAATTGTGCAATTTTTTGCTCTAGTTCTGTGAAAAATGCCATTGGTCGTTTGATAGGGATTGCATTGAATGTGTAGATTGCTTTGGGTAGTAGAGTCATTTTCACAATGTTGATTCTTCCAATCCAAGAACATGGTATAACTCTCCATCTATTTGCATCATCTTTAATTTCTTTCATCAGTGTCTTATAATTTTCTGCATACAGGTATTTTGTCTCCTTAGGTAGGTTTATTCCTAGATATTTCATTCTTTTTGTTGCAGTGGTAAATGGGACTGTTTTCTTAAGTTTACTTTCAGATTTTTCATTATTAGTGTATAAGAATGTCAGAGATTTCTGTGCATTAATTTTGTATCCTGCTACTTTACCAAATTCATTGATTAGCTCTAGTAGTTTTCTGGTAGCATCTTTAGGATTCTCTATGTATATTATCATGTCATCTGAAAACAGTGACAGCTTTACTTCTTCTTTTCCGATTTGGATTCCTTTTATTTCTTTTTCTTCTCTGCTGCTGTGGCGAAAACTTTCAAAATTATGTGGAATAAGAGTGGTGAGAGTGGGCAACCTTATCTGGCTCCTGATCGTAGTGGAAATGGTTTCAGTTTTTCACCATGAGGACGATGTTGGCCTTGGGTTTGTCATATAAGGCCTTTATTATGTTGAGGAAAGTTCCCTCTATGCCTACTTTCTGCAGGGTTTTTATCATAAATGGGTGTTGAATTTTGGCAAAAGCTTTCTCTGCATCTATTGAGATGATCATATGTTTTTTCTCCTTCAATTTGTTAATGTGGTATATCACGTGGATTGATTTGTGCATATTAAAGAATCCTTGCATTCCTGGAATAAACCCCACTTGATCATGGTGTATGATCCATTTAATGTGCTGTTGGATTCTGTTTGCTAGTATTTTGTTGAGGATTTTTGCATCTATGTTCATCAGTGATATTGGCCTGTAGTTTTCTTTCTTTGTGATATCTTTGTCTGGTTTTGGTATCAGGTTGATTGTGGCTCCGTAGAATGACTTTGGGAGTGTTCTTCCCTCTGCTATATTTTGGAAGAGTTTGAAAAGGATAGGTGTTAGCTCTTCTCTAAATGTTTGATAGAATTCACCTGTGAAGACATCTGGTCCTGGGCTTTTTTCTGTTGGAAGATTTTTAATCACAATTTCAATTTCAGAGCTTGTGATCGGTCTGTTCATATTTTCTATTTCTTCCTGGTTCAGTCTCAGCAGGTGCATTTCTAAGAATTTGTCCATTTCTTCCAGGTTGTCCATTTTATTGGCATAGAGTTGCTTGTAGTAGTCTCTCATGACCCTTGGTATTTCTGCAGTGTCAGTTGTTACTTCTCCTTTTTGACTTCTAATTCTATTGATTTGAGTCTTCTCCCTTTTATTCTTGATGAGTCTGGCTAATGGTTTATCAATTTTGTTTATATTCTCAAAGAACAAGCTTTCAGTTTTATTGATCTTTGCTATCATTTCCTTCATTTGTTTTTCATTTATTTCTACTCTGATCTTTATGATTTCTTTCCTTCTGTTAATTTTGGGGTATTTTTGTTCTTCTTTCTATAATTGCTTTAGGTGCAAAGGTAGGTTGTTTATTTGTGATGTTTCCTGTTTCTTAAGGTAGGATTGTATTCCTATAAACTTCCCTCTTAGAACTGCTTTTGCTGCATCCTATAGGTTTTGGGTCTTCGTGTCTCCATTGTCATTTGTTTCTAGGTATTTTTTGATTTCCTCTTTGATTTCTTCATGATCACTTGGTTATTAAGTAGTATATTGTTTAGCCTCCATGTGTTTGTATTTTTTACAGATCTTTTCCTGTAACTGATATCTAGTCTCATAGCATTGTGGTCAGAAAAGACACTTGATACGGTTTCAAATTTCTTAAATTTACCAAGGCTTTATGTGTGACCCAAGATATGATCTATCTTGGAGAATGTTCCATGAGCACTTGAGAAAAATGTGTATTCTATTGTTTTTGGATAGAATGTCCTATAAATATCAATTAAGTCCATTTTGTTTAATGTATCATTTAAAGCTTGTGTTTCCTTATTTATTTTCATTTTGGATGATCTGTCCATTGGTGAAAGTGGGGTGTGAAAGCCCCCTACTATGATTGTGTTACTGTCAATTTCCCCCCTTATGGCTGTTAGTATTTGCCTTATGTATTGAGGTGCTCCTCTGTTGGGTGCATAAATATTTACAATTGTTATATCTTCTTCTTGGATTGATCCCTTAATCATTATGTAGTGTCCTTCTTTGTCTCTTGTAATAGTCTTTATCTTAAAGTCTATTTTGTCTGATATGAGAATTGCTACTCCAGCTTTCTTTTGATTTCCATTTACATGGAATGTCTTTTTCCATCCCCTCACTTTCAGTCTGTATGTGTCCCTAGGTCTGAAGTGGGTCTCTTGTAGAGAGCATGTACATGGGTCTTGTTTTTGTATCCATTCAGCCAGTCTGTGTCTTTTGGTGGGAGCATTTAATCCATTTACATTTAAGGTGGTTATCGATATGTATGTTCCTATTCCCATTTTCTTATATTTTTTGTGTTTGTTATTGTAGGTCTTTTCCTTCTTTTGTGTTTCTTGCCCAGAGAAGTTTCTTTAGCATTTGTCGTAAAGTTGGTTCGGTGGCGCTGAACTCTCTCAGCTTTTGCTTGTCTGTAAAGGTTTTAATTTCTCCATCGAATCTGAATGAGATCCTTGCTGGGTAGAGTAATCATGGTTGTAGGTTTTTCTCCTTAATCACTTTAAATATGTCCCTCCACTCCCTTCTGGCTTGCAGAGTTTCTGCTGAAAGTTCAGCTGTTAATCTTATGGGTATTCCCTTGTGTGTTATTTGTTGTTTTTCCCTTGCTGCTTTTAATATGTTTTCTTTGTATTTAATTTCTGATAGTTTGATTAATATGTGTCTTGGTGTGTTTCTCTTTGGATTTATCCTGTATGGGACTCTGTGTGCTTCCTTGACTTGATTAACTATTTCCTTTCCCATATTAGGGAAATTTTCAACGATAATCTCTTCAAATATTTTCTCAGTGCCTTTCTTTTTCTCTTCTTCTTCTGGGACCCCTATAATTCGAATGTTGGTGCATTGAATGTTGTCCCACAGGTCTCTGAGACTGTCCTCAGTTCTTTTCATTCTTTTTTCTTTATTCTGCTGTGCAGTAGTTATTTACATTATTTTATCTTCCAGGTCACTTATCTTTATCTCTGCCTCTGTTATTCTGCTATTGATCCCTAGATACTCCCTAGAGTATTTTTAATTTCATTTATGTATTGTTCATCTTTGCTTGTTTCCTCTTTAGTTCTTCTAGGTCCTTGTTAAATGTTTCTTGTATTTTCTGCATTCTATTTCCAAGATTTTGATCATCTTTACTATCATTATTCTGAATTCTTTTTCAGATAGACTGCCTATTTCCTCTTCATTTGTTAGGTCTGGTGGGTTTTTACCTTGCTCCTTCATCTGCTGTGTGATTTTCTGTCTTCTTATTTTGCTTATCTTACTGGGTTTAGTGTCTCCTTTTTGCAGGCTGCAGATTCGTAGTTCCCGTTGTTTTTGGTGTCTGTCCCCAGTGGCTAAAGTTGTTTCATTTGATTGTGTAGGCTTCCTGGTGGAGGGGACTAGTGCCTGTGTTCTGGTGGATCAGACTGGATCTTGTCTTTCTGGTGGGCAGGTCCATGTCTGGTGGTGTGTTTTGGAGTATCTGTGGACTTATTATGATTTTAGGCAGCCTCTCTGGTAATATGTGGGGTTGTGTTTCTGTCTTGCTAGTTCTTTGGCACAGAGTGTCCGGCACTGTAGCTTGCTAGTTGTTGAGCGAAGCTGGGTCTTGGTGTTGAGACGGAGTTCTCTGGGAGATTTTTGCCGTTTGATATTACGTGGAGCTGGGAGGTCTCTTGTCGATCAGTGTCCTGTTGTTGGCTCTCCCACCTCAGAGGCACAGCACTGACTCCTGGCTGGAGCAGCAAGAGCCTTTCATCCACATGGCTCTGAATAAAAGGGAGATAAAGTAGAAGGAAGAAAAAAAGAACGAGGATAAAATAAAATAAAATAAAGTTATTAAAATAATTATTACAAAAAAAATTTTTTTTAAGTAAAAAGAAAAAAATGGATGGAGAGAACCCTAGAATAAATGGTGAAAGCAAAGCTTTACAGACAAAATCTCGCATAGAAGCATACACATACACACTGACAAAAAGAGGAAAAGGGGAAAAAATAATATAGCTTGCTCTCAAAGTCCACCTCCTCAATTTGGGATGATTCGTTATCTATTCAGGTATTCCACAGATGCAGAGTACATCAAGTTGATTGTGGAGCTTTAATCTGCTGCTCCTGATGCTGCTGGGAGAAAATTACCTTTCTCTTCTTTGTTCGCACAGCTCCTGGGGTTCAGCATTATATTTGGCCCGGCCTCTGCATGTAGGTTGCCTGAGGGTGTCTGTTCTTCACTCAGACAGGACGGGGTTAAAGGAGCAACTGATTCGGGGGCTCTGGCTCACTCAGGCCGGGAGGAGGGAGGGGCACGGGGTGCAGGGTTGGCCTGCGGCAGCAGAGGCCAGCCTGATGTTGCACCAGCCTGAGGCGCGCCGTGTGTTCTCCCGGGGAAGTTGTCCCTGGATCACTGGACACTGGCAGTGGCGGGCTCCACAGGCTCCCAGGAGGGGAGGTATGGATAGTGACCTGTGCTCACACACAGGCTTCTTGGTGGCAGCAGCAGCAGCCTTAGCGTCTCATGCCCGTCTCTGGAGTCTGTGCTTTTTTCCACTGCTCACGCTCATCTCTGGAGCTCCTTTAAGCAGAGCTCTTAATCCCCTCTCCTCGCTCACCAGGAAACAATGAGGGAAGAAAAAGTCTCGTGTCTTCGGCAGGTCCAGACTTTCCCAGACACCATCCTGGCTAGTCGTGGTGCATTAACCCCTTCAGGCTGTGTTCACACCTCCAGTCCTCTCCCTGGGATCCGACTGAAGCCTGAGCCTCAGCTCCCAGCCCCCACCTGCCCCGGGTGAGCAGACAAGTCTCTCGGGCTGGTGAGTGCTGGGCTGCACCGATCCTCTCTGCGGGAATCTCTCCGCTTTGCCCTCCACACCCCTGTTGCTGTGGTCTCCTCCGCGGCTCTGAAGCTTCCCCCCTCCGCCACCCACAGTCTCCTCCCATGAAGGGGCTTCCTAGTGTGTGGAAACCTTTCCTCCTTCACAGCTCCCTCCCACTGGTGCAGGTCCCGTTCCTATTATTTTGACTCTGTTTTTTTCTTTTTTCTTTTGCTCTACCCAGGTACATGGGGAGCTTCTTGCCTTTTGGGAAGTCCGAGGTCTTCTGCCAGCATTCAGTGGGTGTTCTATAGGAGCAGTTCCATGTGTACATGTATTTCTGATGTATCTGTGGGGAGGAAGGTGACCTCCACGTCTTACTCTTCTGCCATCTTCCTCAACTCCCAACTGCTATGTTTTTGATAACAGTAAATGCTAAACTATCTTCCATAAAAGGCTAACATAAATATTACACAAGTTCTCCTAAGAAATTATGGATTTTTATAACTTCCAATTTTTGTTGTAGTATATTTTACGCAGAAATTTAATTTTAAGGTTGGAGAGATGAAGTCCAAAATACTATATAGGGAGGTTTTTTTTTTTTTCAGTTGTGTTGCAGTGATCTCTTACTTTATTTTTATTTATTTATGGCTGTGTTGGGTCTTCGTTTCTGTGCGTGAGCTTTCTCTAGTTGCAGCGAACGGGGGCCACCCTTCATCATGGTGTGCGGGCCTCTCACTATCGTGGCCTCTCGTTGCGGAGCACAGTCCACAGACACACAGGCTCAGTATTTGTGGCTCACAGGTCTAGTTACTCCACAGCATGTGTCCAGGGCTTGAACCTGTGTCCCCTGCATTGGCAGGCAGATTCTCAACCACTGCGCCACTAGGGAAGCCCAGAGGTTTTTTTTTAATTAATTTATTTTATTTTTGGCTGCACTGGGTCTTCATTGCTGCATGCGGGCTTTCACTAGTTGTGGCAAGCAGGGGCTACTCTTCGTTGCGGTGCATGGGCTTCTCATTGCGGTGGCTTCTCTTGTTGCGGAGCACAGGCTCTATGCATGCGGGCTTCAGTAGTTGTGGCATGCGGGCTCAGTAGTTGTGGCACACAGGCTTAGTTGCTCTGCTGCATGTGTGATCTTCCCAGACCAGGACTCGAACCTGCATCTCCTGCATTGGCAGGCGGATTCTTAACCACTGTGCCATCAGGGAAGTCCTGTATATATTTTTTATAGAGAACTAATCTTCACAAATCTGTGTTTGATGAAGCCTCCACAATAGGTTTATCCCTAATAAAATGTAGATTAATCATGTAGATTAAAATGAGAATTAGATAATTTCCATAAAACTGCTTTCAAGTTTAAGTATCAATTTTACTTCTGTGTAGGCCATAGTAAATTGAATAATTAATTCTGAAAAATGGTTGCTTAAAATATACTTTAATAGGTGTACATGAATTCTAGTTTTTATCTATGCATTCACTTCTTCAATTATTTAACAATTATGTACAGAGAATTTACTATGTGCCAAGAACTGTGTTAGCTACTAAGGTTACAATGACACACAAGGTATATTGTTCATTTTTTGATAATATTATTTCAATTTGAATATTATAATTCAAATTGGCTTACAAGCAAAAATACTACAATAATAATAATAAAAAAAAAGACAGTAGATAATATTGAGTACATTCTACTCAGGCATTGTCCTGTGCTAAGGGTTTCATATTTTATCCCATTTTATCTTCTTGACACTATGAGAATGGTTAACATTTTTATTCCCATTTTAGAGTTAATAGATATGAAATTTAATGAGATCAAGTTATTTGCCCAATGTTACACAGCTGCTATAGGGAAGAGCTAGGATTCAAATAAGTTTCTCATTGACTACACAAGCAGAACTTTTAACTATATGATTTATGGAACCATTGAGGTCCCATATGAAGATTATATAAAAAGTCAATTTTTAAAAGAGTTCTATGATTTATAAGTCATGAAAAGTATTTTCAATTAAATAAGAACAGATATAATTTCACACATTTTAAAACTAACAATATTTCTTAAAAATGTGACCTTATGTTTGAAAAGTTTCAGTCATCCTAGAACATACATAATATATCAGTGACTTTGAGTAACTATTCTAGAAAGCAATATGTTAACATTTGTCAAGGGTCGTGAAGAGTTTTTACATTTATGACACATATAGGGTCACTACTAGAAACCACTCTAAGAAAATAATTCAAAGGAATAGTCAAAAAGCATATGTGTAAAGATGTTTTAGCATTATTTTCAAAATTTTTAAAATGGCCTAAATATCCAATAGTATGTGAATTGTTATAATTTTGGTTAATCTCTCCAGAAAATGGTATCACTTGAAATAATTGAAAATGATAATTATAAAAATAAATATATTTAACATAATATCATGCAATAAATATAACTAAACATAATGAAAAATTAACTTGTAGAATTCCAGCTATTTATAATTGATGAATATTTATAGACAATGACTGGAAATGAGTATAAAAATAAAAACATTTCAATTGTGGACTAGAAAGAAAATGAGTCAATATTTCTCTCATTTTTGTTTCAAATAAGTAAGCATTGTCTTAAAATTATTTTTAAAAGCTTACATTTTCAAAGAATGTTTTTCATCTAAAGGGCAGAAAAATGTCTTAATATACGTACTTTAAAATATGATATATAATTCATATTTTTCAATACAATAATTTCTGAAGACTTTTTTAAGTGTTCCCATAATTATATGCACAATTATGTTTATTATATAATGGTATGTAATTGAATTCCTAAAGGCAAAAATACCTTGTCTTTGTAAAAGCTACAGGTCAACTAGGATGTAATATTTTTCTTTTTCTTTGTTGGATACTTGAAAAACTCAAATAACTTGGTAATTTTTCCTTCCCGTTTACGACAAAATAAATTCCGACTTTAGGCAAAAATATCAACTTATGCAAGAATTGATTTATTTTTTATTCATAGTATAATGGCTCCATACTTTTATGGGAAGATGAACTGAGAAAAAATGAAGAGAAAATTCAAGGTGATTTCCCCTCCCATAGAAGGGTATATTTGAAGTGCTTCCAAGCAACAAATTTAGAAGTTTTGGCAACACCAAAGAGGAGAAAGAACTAGTGAAAAAAAAATTTTTTTTTGAGTGTTGCTTTTGATTTGTTTTCCAATTAAAAACTTGTTTCTACAGTTTAGCAGATTGATTTTTATGGCTAGAATCAGTAAAAGTATAAGTTGCTATCTGAACATGTTAGATTATCTTGATATATATATATATATATATATATGTTGGATTATCTAGTAATCAAAATTTCTATTAATTTCAATTTTAATTTCTTTGAAAGGCAAAACCTAAAAGAAGTCAAAAACTCCTTGAAAATAGCAGGAATGTGAAAGAAAATTAAAGCAGTACTTTCTTATTCTAGAGTAATCTCTAATTTCCCAAGTTGTGAAGAAAGTTATGTTCTCTTTTACTCACCCTTTGAGTGTCACCTAATAAGCTGGTGCCTTTTTTTATATCTTGACCTATTTTTTTTTTAACTTGTGATATTTCTTGTTCCAGTTTCCATTCATGTGTAATATACCACTCCCAACTTAGTGGCATGCAATAACAATTGTTTATCAGGTTCACAGTTTCTGTGCGTTGCGAATTCAGAAATGGTACAGCCAGAGCTACTTGACGGCGATCTACAAAGTCTGATGCCCTAGCTAGAAAAACTCAAACACTGACAATGATGTCTGGCAATCAAAATCATATGAAGGATCATTCGTTCACTTCTCCAACAGGCAGGACTAGAAGTCTGTGGACCTGAGTATCTACACATGGCCTCTCCATGTGGCTGGGCTTTCAGAGTGTTGTGGCCTTAGGGTAACTGGACTTCACATATGGTAGTTCAAGCCTCCAAGCATGAGCATTCAGGAAGCAAGGCCAAGGTGATACAGTGAGGGAACATAGACCACAATTCTTGATGGGAGAAGTTCCACAGTCACATTTTAGAAGAGCACGTGGAATAGGAGATACTGTTGTGACTAATTTTGGGACGATACAGTCTGGCATTCAGCTTCTAAATCTACTTAGAAGTTTAGAGTTCACTTCCTGTGTTTTGCTAACATCTGTGCATTTGGCAACCACATCACCTTAGCACTGTACTAGAAGTTGAGATTTAAAGATGAACAATATACACCCTCATTCCTATGGATGAGTAATGAGCAATTACAGCAATTGCTGGTTGAAAGATATATACAAATCAAGATAGTTGAATATATTGGGACTTCCCTGGTGATGCAGTGGTTAAGACGCCACGCTTCCAATTCAGGGGGCCCGGGATCGATCCGTGGTCAGGGAACTAGATCCCACATGCATGCCACAATTAAGAGTTCACATGCCACAAGTAAGGAGCCCTTGAGCTGCAACTAAGGAGCCTGCCTGCTGCAACCAAGACCCAGTGCAACCAAAAACAAACAAAAAAAAGATAGGTGAATATATAGAAAGGGGTTAGGTATAGGGAAGAAGATAAGTCTTAAATGACTGATGGAAATTTGCTAAGAAGTAAGAAGAAAGTATTAGAGAACATTTCACCCAGAAGAAGTACATGTTAAAAGTTATGAAAACCTGAGAATATGATCCAGCTGATAGATGATAGCTAGTTCAGAATGGCAGGAGATTAGAATATGAGAACATGATTGTAGGAATTGAGGCTGGAAGGGTAAATATGAGCCACATTATAAAGCATTCTGGATGTTACAATAACGAGACTTGCCCTGAAGCTCCTTGGAATCATGAGATGGTTTTTAATCAGAGGAATAAAGAATCAGATTTGTAAGATCAACTGAGTTACACAATAGAGAATGCATTGAAGGTAGGCAAGAACAGAAACAGGAAGATGAATTAGTAGACTAGAAGTTATGAGAACTTCAGTGATAATAGCATTGAGAATTACCTAAATTACCAAAAGCGGACTGTTTTGTTTGGGAAGTAGAATTGCTAGGACTGAGTGATTTATTAGACTTGGGAGCTAAGGGAGAGTGTCTTTAGCCTTTTGTGTCTGCTCTAGCAAAATACCACAGGCTAGGTAGCTTTTAAACAACAGAAATTTATTTCTCAGCATTCTGGAGTCCAACATAAGAGTGCTGGCACAGTTGGGTGAGGGCTCTCCTCTGAGTCACAGACTTTTCATTGTATCCTCACATGGTGGAAGTGGCTAGGAATCTCTCTGGAGCCTCTTTTATAAATAAATCTTATTCATGCGGGTGGTACCCTCATGACTAAAGCACCTCTAAAAAATTCCATCTACTAATACCATCCCCTTTTGGGGGGGTAGGATATTCATATGAATTATGAAGGGACACAAACATTCAAACCATAGCAGAGAGGCTCATGACTACCATTCTGGGGTTTTTGACTTTGAATACTAGGTCAATGTTGGTCCTTTCATGTGAAATGATGAATATAGTGGGTGAAGAAATTGGGATCTGGGGACAGGTTTAGTCAGTTGTGAATGTGGTACAAGTGGCCTAAATGAAAATGTAGAGTGAGGAGTTAGACTTATTATAGGGATTAGTTTCTATCAGTTTATACATGATAGATTAAAAAATGGATGCAATGAAGTCTCCTGAGGAGAGTCAGTGGTGTGAGGATAGCACAGGACTAAAAAATCAGAACATGAAGAAATGACAACAGTTGAGATTATGATTCAGTCAAGAATTCTGAAAAAGGGCAGATAGAAAGTAAGAGGAAAACAGATGAGTGTCAAGTGATAGTAACAGTAATAATAATAATAATTATAATAGAGAAAGGATTTTGGAGATCAATCAAAAGTAAGTTCTTGTAAGAAAAAGACAAAAAGTTTCATTAATTGTGTTTAACAGCAAGAATTAAGCATAGTAAGAGCAGTTTCAGTGGATGAATTAACAATGATTTGAGATGTAGGTAGAAAGTGAAAATATGGAACAAAGAATAGAGGTAATGTTTTCAATATGGGCTATAAGGTAGAAAGACAGAACAGTATTCTGGTTAGGAGATGGGAAAATCTGAAGTAGTGTAAATGTAAATTCAAAAGAACAAATAGAAAGTAGTTAAAAAGACTAGAGAGAGGTTACATAATTAACTAGTATTTTCTTTTCTCATTCTCCTTTGCAGATTTGTGAGTTTCCTGAGCATTGGGTCCAGACTGAAGTAAGGTATCCTAGAACCATTGGTTGATTATGGGAATAATCTGGATTTTATCAATGAATTTGTAGTGCATCACTTAAATAGCATTCCAAGAGGCATTATCCAGAATCAAAATTAAAAAAATAAGCCAGGGAAACAGCCCCTGTGCTAATTATTAAGACATCAGAGATTATGAGATTATGAGGTAAAAAGATGAAATCCAGGTGTGAACCAATAGAATAGATGTTAGAGAAAAGTCTGGCAGAAATAGGAAGAAAAATGTGTGAGGAAGAATCCAGAGTGATTTCCTAAGCTAACTGGATATAGATAACCTTAAAGTTTAAAAATATAACTGAAAAATTTAGCTAGTTCTCAAGTCAAAAAGGTAGCATCTGATTTCTATAGACTGAATTGGTGTTCCCCCCAAATTCTTATGTTAAAGCCCTAAGTCCCAATATGATTGTATTTGGATATAGGGTCTTTAGGAGGTAATTAAGCTGTTTGGAGAGCACTCGTGTACTTATAAGAAAAGACACTGGAGAGCTCGCTCTCATGTTCTCTCTCTCTCTCTCTCACTGAGGAAAAGCCATGTGAGGACACAGCAAGAAGGTGACCATCGGGCTTCCCTGGTGGCGCAGTGGTTGAGAGTCCGCCTGCCGATGCAGGGGACACGGGTTTGTGCCCCGGTCCAGGAGATCCCACATGCCACGAAGCGGCTGGGCCCGTGAGCCATGGCCGCTGAGCCTGCGCGTCCGAAGCCTGTGCTCCGCAATGGGAGAGGCCACAGTGGTGAGAGGCCCGCGTACCGCAAAAAACAAAAACAAAAACAAAAACAAAAGGTGACCATCTGCAAGCCAGGAAGAGAGCTCATACCAGAAACTAAAGCCTGCTGGACCTTGATCTTGAACTCTCCAACATCCAGAACTGTGAGGAAATAAATTTCTGTTTAAGCCACACAACCTGTGGTATTTTTGTTATGGTGACCTGAGCAGACTGAGAGGCTGATGGAGACTTATGTGTGTAAAGAAGGAAAAGGCAGTCCACCATACCATACAGAAAGCAGACCACTACACTGGAGATCAGATGAACAGAGTTCTAAAATTGCCATTCACTCTTGTTGTGCATTGTTAATTTAGCCTTTCAATTTTATCATTAAAATATTTTCTCATTATATTGGTATCTGGATAATTGTAATAATTTTAGAGAATATCATATTGGTTTGTGAAAGTAAGACATTAACCTTTCTTTATAATAGTTGCTAAGAAATTTAAGAATTCCTAATATCATGCAAAACCATTAAGGCAGATGAAATCATTAATTAATTCCTGATACCTGCTTACCAGTAGATTCTGGGGCCAACACTATGTTTCAAGCCAATTGGCAGTATTTTTGATGAGGTATTCTACCAATTCATCAAAAAAAAAATGATATGAGAGATTCAGAATATTGGAACATATTGTTAGACCTATTCAATCAATAAAAGAAATATATAATAGTCACATTCAGTGTCAATAATTAATACAGACATTCAAATAATTTTCAAGCTTAGCAGTAACGTTTATTTTCCACCTTAAGTACGTCCCCTGATACTTGTAAACATTTAAAAAATATAACATGTATTGTTCATTTTTCAGGTTTTCTTTAATTTTCTCCAGCAAGTTTTATAGTTTCAGTTTCTAAACCACATTTTATTAAATGTGTTTTATTTTTTAAACGCTGTCACAAATTATGCTGGAACAAGAGATAGCACCTCTATGACATCTGGTCCCCAAAATTAGTCCAGGTAGCATGAGGGTGAACAAAACCAAGAAACTACTGAAATCTGGGTATAGAGTATTAAGCAGTTGTTTCATTTTGTAGATTGGTATCATTAGCTTCCTAAAGAACTTTTACTAAAATTCATTGTGAAATTAACTAATACAGGAGCAATCTCATTGGTTTTGCTGCAGAATAGAGAAGCATGTTTGGGTGATACAGGACCCACAACTTACTATTGAACAATTATGTCTGCCTATAAATGATCCAAATACACAGCAGGTATTCCCAAGGGTGCAGCTAGCATGGTAGACTAGATAAATGCTTCTATAAAATTTGCTTATCCTGAGAAAGAGAATTGTCCTTCCTCTCCTTTAAATTCCAAGTGGAACTCCCAAGATGAAGCAGCTGATATATTGTATATACAAACCATACTAGATTGACTTTATGATGATTAGATGTGCATCTAATTAATATGCTTCTTACCCAGGTCATAACAAATACGTGATTAAGGAACCCTTTGGCATCAGCACCCAATATAAACTAGCTGCTACAAAATCAAGCAACGATCAGAGAAGCCATATCAGATTCGGTGTGTCATCTTCCTCTTATTAGTCTTACAGATGCTAAGAAAATTAGAATAGTCAAGGGACTTGTCCCAGCAGGGTGAAAATTGTAACACTGTGACTATGAAATGGTATGAATTAAGCAAACATTGATGGGGTCAAAGCAAAATCATAATGTAGCACTAGCAGAGGTGGGGTAGGCTGATGGGAGCTCCTCTGGTCCCTCAACTTTGAAGGGCCTAAGAAAACCCCCTCTATTTATCCTCATCTGTAGGAATTCTGAAAGCCAGAAGACAAAAAGGATGATGAGAAACCTGACCTTGAATTGTCAGATTGATAGTCTGGGAAATTAATGAAAGTGACAATAGAAGAAAAAACAAGATCTCCCAATGCCATACGGCCATATAGGGGTAAAATGGTCAAGGGTAGAGAAGAATCCTTTCTGTGACTCTGACCCAGCAGCCCAAGGCACTGTGATGCTGAAACCTTTGATGAACTCCTAATGAGGGCTATAATGAAATCAGAATAATATGAGGATGCAGTGGTTGATGAGATTAAGGTAAAATTTCGAAGAAAAGTGGAAAACAGAACAGACTTTATGTGAAGTGGTTGCATCTTCTTTACATGAATGTATTATTGGGGAAGATATCATGTTTGATGGGTGAACATCCCCTTATTTAATATTGTAAAACAGAAGGCATGTAAGTTTCTCCTTTTCCCAGTATTAACTGGATACACTAAATAGCAACCTAGAGATTTGCCTGAGTCCATATAGATTATTAATATGTAACACTATCAGATACGTGGTGGAGAAAAAGACACTACCACTTTAACTAAGGACATATTAGACATGGGAGGACTGTTATCAACAAATTTGCTGTACAATTGCCCTGTGTGGCCTCTGATAAAGGCAGATGTCTTATGGAGACTAAACAATATATTACTGAGGCTTGAATAAAGAGTACCACCTAGAGCATCAGCAGTCACTAATTTGTTTTCACAGTGGCTGGAAAAAATACAATGTGATAAGGAGACCACTACTCAGTGATTTACCTTACAAATTTTTCTTGTTCTTGATCTCAAAAAAGAGCCAACTAAAGTTTGCCTTCATGTGGGAAGGATCCCAATCAATGTTTGCTAGACTGCCACAGGGTTATTTGAATTCACCAACTTACTGTCTTAATTTGGTAAGGAGGGATTTGGACTTCAGGCAGGTTCTGAGTGTGCTAATACTACATTGATGGTATCATGATATTATCAAAAACAGAAGAACAAGCAAAGACTGAAGAACAATGTAAATATACCAAAACCATTGAATTTTACACTTAATATGGGTGAATTGAAAGGTATATTAACTATAATAAAGCTGTTATATAAAGAAAAGCAATATATTAGTGCCTTGGAACTGATTGGAAAACATATTTGAATATTTCTAATTTATATATAAGAAAAACGTGTTGGTTAACTCTTGTATTTGTTAAGATATGTTAATAAATTGTGTTTCCTGAAAAAGAAATCAGAAAAGATGAACTGACTCTGTATCAGGAGCCAGATAAAAGGATCTATAGTGAGGATAATTTATCATCTAAATCAGGACCATTTTGAATGTTAAGGGGTGGAATTTATGGGTTTTTTTTTTTTTGAATTTTATTTTTTTTTATACAGCAGGTTCTAGTCATCAATTTTATACAAATCAGCGTACACATGTCAATCCCAATCACCCAATTCATCACACCACCCTCCAACCGCCACGGCTTTCCCCCCTTGGTGTCCATAGGTTTGTTCTCTACATCTATGTCTCAATTTCTGCCCTGCAAACTGGTTCACCTGTACCATTATTCTAGGTTCCACACATACGCATTAATATACGATATTTGTTTTTCTCTTTCTGACTTCACTCTGTATGACAGTCTCTAGATCCATCCACGTCTCAACAAAGGACCCAATTTTGTTCCTTTTCATGGCTGAGTAATACTCCATTGTATATTTGTACCAAATTTTCTTTGTCCATTCGTCTGTCAATGGGCATTTAGGTCGCTTCCATGACCTGGCTATTGTAAGTAGTCCTGCAATGAACATTGGGGTGCATGTGTCTTTTTGAAATATGGTTCTCTCTGGGTATATGCCCAGTAGTAGAACTGCTGGATCATATGGTAATTCTATTTTTAGTTTTCTAAGCAAGCTCCCTACTGTTCTCCATAGTGGCTGTATCAATTTACATTCCCACCAACAGTGCAAGAGGGTTTCCTTTTCTCCACACCCTCTCCAGCATTTGTTATTTGTAGATTTTCTTTTGTTGCCCATTCTAACTGGTGTGAGGTGATACCTCATTGTACTTTTGATTTGCATTTCTCTAATAATTAGTGATGTTGAGCAGCTTTTAATGTGCTTTGGGCCATCTGTATGTCTTCTTTGGAGAAACGTGTATTTAGGTCTTCTGCTCATTTTTGGATTGCATTGTTTTTTTAATATTAAGCTGCATGAGCTGTTTATATATCTTGAAGATTAATCCTTTGTCCATTGATTCGTTTACAAATATTTTCTCCCATTCTGAGTGTTGTCTTTTTGTCTTCTTATGGTTACCTCTACTGTGTAAAAAGTCTGAAATTTGATTAGGTCCCATTTGTTTATTTTTGTTTTTACTTCCATTGCTCTAGGAGGTGCATCAAAAAAGATCTTGCTGTGATTTATGTCAATGAGTGTTCTTCCTATGTTTTCCTCTAAGAGTTTTATACTGCCTGGTCTTACATTTAGATCTCGAATCCATTTTGAGTTTATTTTTGTGTATGGTGTTAGGGAGTGTTCTAATTTCACTCTTTTACATGTAGCTGTCAAGTTTTCCCAGCACCTTTTATTGAAGAGACTGTCTTTCTCCAGTGTATATCCTTACCTCCTTTGTCATATATTAGTTGACCAAAGGTGCATGGATTTACCTCTGGGCTTTCTATCCTGTTCCATTGATTTATATTTCTGTTTTTGTGCCAGTACCATACTGTCTTGATTACTGTAGCTTTGTAGTATAGTCTGAAGTCAGGGAGTCTGATTCCTCCAGCTCCGTTTTTTTCCCTCAAGATTGCTTTGACTATTTGGGGTAATTTTTGTCTCCATACAAATTTTAAGATTTTTTGTTTTAGTTCTGTAAAAAATACCATTGGTAATTTGATAGGGATTGCATTGAATCTGTAGATTGCTTTGGGTAGTATAGTCATTTTCACAATAATGATTCTTCAAATCCAAGAACATGGTATATCTCTCCATCTGTTGGTATCACTTAATTTCTTTCATTAGTGTCTTATAGTTTTCTGCATGAAGGTCTATTGTCTCCCTACGTAGGTTTATTCCTATGTATTTTATTCTTTTTGTTGCAATGGTAAATGGGAATATTTCCTTAATTTATCTTTCAGATTTTTCATCATTAGTATATAGGAATGCAAGAGATTTCTGTGCATTAATTTTGTATCCTGCCACTTTACCAAATTCATTGATTAGCTCTAATAGTTTTCTGGTGGCATCTTTAGGATTCTCTATGTATAGTATCATGTCATCTGCAAACAGTGACAGTTTTACTTCTTCTTTTCCAATTTGTATTGCTTTTATCTTTTTCTTCTCTGATTGCCGTCACTAGGACTTCCAAAACTATGTTGAATAATAGTGGTGAAAGTGGACATGCTTGTCTTTTTCCTGATCTTAGAGGAAATGCTTTCAGTTTTTCACCATTGAGAATGATGTTTGCTGTGGGTTTGTCATATATGGCCTTTATTATATTGAGGTAGGTTCCCTCCAGGCCCACTTTTGGGAGAGTTTTTATCATAAATGGGTGTTCAATTTTGTCAGAAGCTTTTTCTGCATCTATTGAGATGATCATAAGGTTTATAGTCTTCAATTTGTTAATATGGTGTATCACATTGATTTGCATATATTGAAGAATCCTTGCATCCCTTGGATAAATCCCTCTTGATCGTGGTGTATGCTTCTTTTAATGTGTTGTTGAATTCTGTTTGCTAGTATTTTGTTGAGGATTTTCGCATCTATATTCATCAGTGATATTGGTCTGTAATTTTCTTTTTTTAGAGTATGTTTGTCTGGTTTTGGTATCAGGGTGATGGTGGCTTCATAGAATGAGTTTGGGAGTGTTCCTTCCTCTGCAGTTTTTTGGAAGAGTTTCAGAAGGATAGCTGTTAGCTCTTCTCTAAATGTTTGATAGAATTTGACTGTGAAGCTATGTGGTCCTGGACTTTTGTTTACTGGAAGATTTTTAATCACTGTTTCAATTTCACTACTTGTGATTGGTCTGTTCATATTTTCTATCTCTTCCTGGTTCAGTCTTGGAAGGTTATACCTTTCTAAGAATTTGTCCATTTCTTCCAGCTTGTCCATTTTATTGGCATAGAGTTGCTTATAGTAGTCTCTTAGGATGCTTTGTATTTCTGTGGTGTCTGTTGTAACTTTTCCTTTTTCATTTCTAATTTTATTGATTTGAGTCCTCTCTCTTTTTCTTCATGAGTCTGGCTAATGGTTTATCAATTTTGTTAATCTTCTCAAAAAACCAGCTTTTAGTTTTATTGACCTTTGCTATTGTTTTCTTTGTTTCTATTTCATTTATTTCTGCTCTGATCTTTATGATTTCTTTCCTTCTGCTAACTTTGGGTTTTGTGTGTTCTTCTTTCTCTAGTTCCTTCAGGTGTAACGTTAGATTGCTTATTTGAGATATTTCTTGTTTCTTGATGTAGCCTTTTATAGCTATAAACTTCCTGTTAGAACTGCTTTGCTGCATCCCACAGGTTTTGGATCATCGTGTTTTCATTGTCATTTGTCTGTATGTGCTTTTTGATTTCCTCTTTGATTTCTTCAGTGACCTCTTGGTTATTTAGTAATGTGTTGTTTAGCCTCCATGTGTTTGTGTTTTTTTACATTTTTTCCCCTGTAACTCATTTCTAATCTCATAGTGTTGTGGTCAGGAAAGATGCTTAATATTATTTCAATTTTCTCTAAATTTACTGAGGCTTGATTTGTGATCCAAGATGTGATCTATCCTGGAAATTGTTCCATGCACACTTGAGAAGAAACTCTAATCTCCTGTTTTTGGATGGAATGTCCTATAAATATCAACTAAATCTATCTGTTCTATTGTGTCATTTAAAACTTGTGTTTCCTTATTAATTTTCTGTTTGGATGATCTGTCCATTAGTGTAAGTGAGGTGTTAAAGTCCCCCACTATTATTGTGTTACTGTCAATTTACTCTTTTAGAGCTGTTAGCAGTTGCCTTATGTATTGAGGTGCTCCTATGTTGGGTGCAGATATATTTATAATTGTTATATCTTCTTCTTGGATTGACTCCTTGATCATTATGTAGTGTCCTTCCTTGTCTCTTGTAACATTCTTTATTTTAAAGTCTATTTTATCTGATATGAGTATTGCTACTCCAGCTTTCTTTTGGTTTCCATGTGCATGGAATATCTTTATCCATCCCCTCACTTTCAGTCTGTATGTGTCCCTAGGTTTGAAGTGGGTTTCTTGTAGACAGCGTATGTATGGGTCTTGTTTTTGTATCCATTCTGCGAGCCTGTGTCTTTTTGTTGGAGCATTTAATCCATTCACGTTTAAGGTAATTATCAATATGTATGTTCCTATTACCATTTTCTTAAGGGTTTTGGATTTGTTTTCGTAGGTCCTTTTCTTCTCTTATGTTTTCCAGTTAGAGAAGTTCCTTTAGCATTTGTTGTAGAGATGGTTTGATGGTACTGAATTCTCTTTAGCTTTTGCTTTTCTGTAAAGCTTTTGATTTCTCCATCGAATCTGAATGAGATCCTTGCCGGGTAGAGTAATCTTGGTTGTAGGTTATTCTTTTTCATCACTTTAAGTATATCATGCCACTCCCTTCTGGCTTGTAGAGTTTCTGCTGAGAAATCAGCTGTTAACCTTATGGGAGTTCTCTTGTATATTATTTGTTGTTTTTCCCTTGTTGCTTTCAATAATTCTTCTTTGTCTTTGATTTTTGACAATTTGATTACTATGTGTCTTGGTGTGTTTCTCCTTGGGTTTATTCTGTATGGGACTCTCTGTGCTTCCTGGACTTCAGTGGCTATTTCCTTTCCCAATGTAGGGAAGTTTTCGACTATAATCTCTTCAAATATTTTCTTGGGTCCTTTCTCTCTCACTTCTCCTTCTGGGACCCCTATAATGCGAATGTTGTTGCGTTTAATGTTGTCCCATAGTTCTCTTAGGCTGTCTTCATTTCTTTTCATTCTTTTTTCTTTATTCTGTTCCACAGCAATGAATTCCACCATTCTGTCTTCCAGGTCACTTATCCGTTCTTCTGCCTCAGTTATTATGCTATTGATCCCTCCTAGTGTAATTTTCATTTCAGTTATTGTATTGTTCATCTCTGTTTCTTTGTTCTTTAATTCTTCCAGGTCTTTGTTAAACACTTCTTGCATCTTCTCGATCTTTGCCTCCATTCTTTTTCCGAGGTCCTGGATCATCTTCACTCTCATTATTCTGAATTTTTTCCTGGAAGGTTGCCTATCTCCACTTCATTTAGTTCTTTTTTAGTTTTTTTTTTCTTGTTCCTTCATCTGGTACATAGCTCTCTGCCTTTTCATCTTGTCTATCTTTCTGTGAATGTGGTTTTTGTTCCCTGGAATTTTAAACTATGCTGGGACAGGAAGTATAAATTGGGACTCTCTCAGGCAAACCAAGATGGACGACAAGCTTCCTTTATATAATACTGATGGGTGTGAGCTACTAAATTCAGTGAACATCCATGGGTTAAAATAATGGAAAGGAAATAATTTATATGTTAGAAACATTGGAATTGCAAGAAATGTAGTGTAAGAATAGATTGGATTTCATCAGTTGGCAAGAATGAACAATATACCAATTTAGGAGGAAGTGAGAGTAATTTAGGCAAAGGGGAATGATTCCCTGTAATAAAATGGTTTTGGTGAGAATGGTTAAAAGTAGAAGGACTTAAAAGATAGGAGTAGATGTGTTATATAATAGCTGTTGATTAATGGGTAAGGGAGCCAATGGAAAGGAAAAGTTTGATGACAAAGAAAAGAGAATGACCAGTTGATGGAGATGTGAAATTCAGGTGGAATCCTGAACAGAGAGAGTATACATCAAAGGAGTTATTTTACGTTTATGTTACAGTTACTGCAATTATTCCGGGAGCAGAAATTGGATTTGTCATCGAGATTGAGGAAATGTCAGGTGTTTCCGTATGATGGTGTTTGACAACTGAGAGAAACAGCTGAGGTCATCTGAAGGTAGTAAAAAGTGGATAAGAGGTGGGACAATAGAGAAGGTTCGATGTTGTACTTGAAATCAATGGTGAGAGCTGAGTAGAAATAAAAGAAGGATAGAGATTTAGTACTTTTTAATAAAGATCTAGTGTTGTTTGAGACCATAAATTTGTACAGGAAGCATATTTGTGGTTACCTGAATTCGTTTTCAGTAGCACCGAGCAGTTCAAATGTAGAAGGAGAGAAGAAAATCCAGGAATAAAATGCAATATTTGATGCAATATAATGCCAACAGCAAAGCAGCTGAGGTTGAAATGATGAATTCTATCACCTGAGTTAGATGGTGAATCACTGAAGACAGGAGAGAATTGACTGACAGTAGAGAAGTGTATCAAAATGCTAGTGGCCTTAATAGAGTCAAAGTATAAATTAAGTGAGATGATATCAAGTGTAAAAAGATTGCAGTCAGGTATGGGATTATTGACTTTAATATTTTTGAGATTTATTAGTGTAACCAAATTATATGTGGTTTTGGAATTAGATGCCAGGAGCTGAGTTTTGGTAATAGGTATGGTGTATTAGTTCACTAGGTTTGCCATAACAAAGTACCACAAACTGGATGGCTAAAGAACAGAAGTTTATTGTCTCACAATCCTGGAAGCTAGAAATCTGAAATTAAAGTGCTGGCAGGGTTGATTTCTTCTGAGGGCTGAGAGGGAAGGATCTGGTACAGGCCTCTCTCCTTAGCTTATAGAGGACGTCTTTTTCCGATGTCTCTTCACATCATCTTCTCCCTATGCCTGTTTGCCTCTCTGTCCAAATTTATCCTTTTTTTATAAGGCCACCATGAATTAGAGCCCACCCTCATAACCTCATGTTTAACCTGATTATTTCTGTAAGAACCTTATCTCCAAACAAGATCACACTCTGAGGTACTGGGGGTAAGGACTCCAACATATATTTTTTGAAAGGACACTATTCAATTCATGACATAAAAGATTTAGAAGGTTAATGCATTGGGAGCAAAGGGTGATATCTCAGGTGTCCTCATAAAGATGACATCATCTAGGGCACATGAATTTCTCAGCATAAAGGAGCATATTCTTCAGGAACTGACAGGTAGTTTCTAGGGTACTGAGGCAGAAAGAAAAAGGGTAATATTTCCAGATAATGTGGCTTTCAAATATATAAAAGTTTCCACTTTATAAGGGTAGGTAAATGGTATTTGAAAGTAGGTTGGAGAGGGAGGAAGATGTTGACATGCCTTCTCAACTCTGTAATAACTGGGGTAGAGAAGAATCAGCAGAAAGACTGAGAAGGCTGCTAAGGCAGTGGTGTCAGCAATGACCAGTAAGTATAGATTAATTTTATGAAATAGGCTTAAAGTAGATGTGAAATTTTTAAACATGGATTGTAGGTTCCTGATTGCAGAGCTGAACATTTAGAAAAGAAGGAGGTAAAAAGGAAGTTGAATCTAAGAAGCGGATGTGCTAAAATACCAGTGGAGGAAAGAGAGTAAATTGTCATTAATGACCAAAAGGACAAGGTTACAAGAAGACAAGGTAAGTCCACAAAATTTTCAAAGTATTAGTACCAAAATTCCCATTTCGAATCCAATAGGCTTTCTAGGCACTCTAGGTTTTTGGAAAGAGCAGCAGCCTGTGAAGCAGGGTTAGTGGATGTAAGATCAAAAACTCCCCATGAAAGCTAGAATTAATTTTGCTGCCAAAGGAATCCAACCCCTAAGAAGCAGTAGAATTAATTAACTGTATTTCTTCTGTTCAAAGTCACAATTAATTGAAAAAAAAAGCTATCAGTGATATAAGAAGTGTTTAGAGAGGCGGGGGACCGTAGAGGAGTTGGTAGGGACTCCACTAAATAAAACAAATATTTTATGAGAAAATATTTCCTGTAATTGATGAAATATAGACTTTTAAGGACTCTAATCTTATACTGCAAACAGCCACTGAATCAGGTTGGAGGAGGTAAAAAGGAGACATCTGTAGAAGGAGTTAGCTAAAGGAGGGGAGGCTATGTATTAAGGTTCTCTTTTCAAAAATACCTCTGTTCTCTTTTGTGTTTGTTATTCCATTCCCCCCCTTTGGAAATACTGAAGTATTACTTTATTCATGCAAAAAAATTTAGAAGTTTTACAAATCATTTGTATGATAGTATCTTAGAAAAACAAATCTTTAAATTTTATTTTGATTGGAGAATATATTATTAATATGTTGAGCTCAGGAGTCTGATTGGAGAATAGAAAATGTGACCCTGCTCTGGCAAATGGGGCTGCAAACCGTATGACTCATGGAGGATGAAGAGGCGGCTGACATCATCGCCAAGATCCTAGACACTTCCATATATAAAAGTTTGAGAACTTACTGAGAGACCCACAGGAAAGTGATGCCCCTAAGAGAAATCTGGTTTTGATATAAAGAAGGTACAAAAGTCATTTTGTTAAAAGATCTGCAATAAGGAAGGACAGTGAGTCCTGGGAATTTAAATTGTTGTAGAAGTAGAAAGAGTCTGTACCGATGTTCTGCCATTTCCTTCTAGTCAGGAGATAGATGGGAAAAATGGTTATGGGTTTGGATGTCAAAATATGTTAGACCCAGTCTCTTGGGGACAGGATTGCATTTTTAAGGAAAGACACTGTGTCATTAAAATAAAAGATTGTGATACTGGGAACTTAGGCCCCACATAAGAATACAATATTCTCATCAGAGTAAAGAACTAGAGATAGTAGTGAGGTGGTTCATTCTTTTCTCCTCATCTTCAAAGACCTCTGAGAAAAGGACAGGATTCAGTCTTAAGGGTCCAAGTGAAGTAAAGAGGATTAACCATATATGAGGGCTACAGTTATAGTGAGCAAACTTATTAGGTATCCATTTGGGCACTGGATTTCTTCCTTGGTGGTACTGGAAGCATTTTTAAAACAGGGGTGTTTTAAATTTCTGCCTCCATCCTGACTACATATGTGATCAGGAAAGCCTTTGGACAAATATATGGGTGAGGTTGGTTTAGGGTTATCACTGGGCAAATGGCCTTGGGAGGAGAAAATATCATTTCCCTAGTGGGTGATAAAGTGACTTGCAGGATTAATTTGGAACACTGAAGACAATAATACTTTTCCTGAACCCCAACCTGCTGACAAGGACACAATTTTATACCCAATTTTGAAGATTATTTAACAATATTTGAAAATATTAATGACTAGAAAATAAGTGGAAATAAGAGTAACAGTATTCTTAATGTATTACCCAAATTTTGTAAAAAGAAAAAGGGATAGAGGCAAATGTTTAAAATTGTGATAATATATATCTCTGGAAAAATATATTAACCTGGACTTGCATAAATGCTATTCTAGATGTAACTCAAAAATGTCTGAAAAACATTATTCATTCTAACATATGTGTTTAAATTTTAAAATATCTCCAACAATACCTTTTTACCAGAACTTGCAAATAAGTGAATCCCTATTATTGTAAAGATGAAACCGAAGTACTTTAAATTACAGAGGTTCACATAGCAAAATATATGAAAAAGAAATGCAAAATAGCACTTCCAACACTGCCCTCTAAAGAGAGAAAAGCCAGTGTTTCTGAAGTAAATTTCTAAATTTAAATCATATTTTCTGTATTCAGAATTTTGCATGCGATTAGAATAAAAGAAAAATCTCCAAGGAACAAAACATGAAGTAAAATATGGACATTTGAGCAATTATCAGAGAAGACAAAAGTCCTTGAACTTAAGAACATTTTCTCAAAAGTAATTTCTCAGCTGTTAGATATCAAAAGAGTCCAGGCTTATTCTGTGTAAAGCAAGACTTCAGAATCCTGCTTTAAAAACTATTCCAATATGGAAATAATTCTTTATATTTTATAGCTTTATGAAGTCTTTCATCTAAGGATCTCGAAAAGGAAATGAAGTAAGGGCAATGATTGAATTTTTGCATATTAATGACTGCAAGAAAAATGGAAACAATTAAAAAGAAATAGATGTCTACTATAATGAAAGCCACTTTTTAATGTTATACATAAGATTAGCTGAATAGTTATAGAAAAGTGATAGCTGATGGCTATTATTTTGTTTCTGAGTTTCTTTGTAAGCACTATCATTATGCTACATGGACAGGGTAGAGATGTCTCAGAAGGAAACGTGTTTTATTCTAGCAAGGAGCTGTCCCTTTTATACCTATCAGAACACTTGTATTCATAGAATGTTTCAATACTGAAACATACAGCAACTACGTTCAAGATTGTTTACAACCCAAGGCCTCGAATAGAAAAATAATTTTTTTTTTAAAAAAACTTAAAATGCTGCACTGTACTTTACAGTCAAGGCCACTATTAAGTAGCAACATAGTGTCCTGTGAGATATCATTTATAGGCCTCTAAAAGTCTCATCTGCTCCAAAATGATAGCTATACATTTAAAACAGTTTCTTAGATGGCCATCTTTAACCCCTTTTTTGTCAAAAAGGGTCTCCACTACCTTCTATAAGGAGTCTTTTTGCATATTGCAAAACAAGTAGCACTTTTAGTCATATTAATACAAGACAGCCCTTCCTACAGGCTGACTCAGCCTCAAAAGAGATTGAAGGGTTTAACAAGCATAGGAAGTGCTAGATTTTACCTCTCTACTTTCCTCTTGGCCAGACGCCTTTGTACAGTGCAAATATACAGCAGTACCCACAGCACACTGGTTGCCCTACAGTTGAGAAGTCACTGTCAAAAAAGCCATCTTAAAATGCAAATTACATTAGCTAGGAAGAGATAACACATATGTCTGAAGTTATATTAAGGGCTTAAATATAATCAATGTCCTTTAAAACTTTAATTGTATTCCTAAAATATTATTTACTAGAATACATTATTGCTCATGCCTCCATTTCCCATAGGAGGAAAAGCATGGAAGGAACACATGTGGGTGGCTTACTGCTCCCTGTTCAACAACTGAGGTACATAATTAAATAAGGGGGAATAAACTGCACATATGTGTATCAACCCTTCTGGGCTTTCTCGCTGAATCTTGCAGAACCACTTGTCCTCAGGATGCACATATTTTCTTTCTCTTGAATTCAGTAAGCTCCCTGTTCCTCTGCGGATGCCTCTGACTGGGGAGAATAATATAATTCAAGAGAGCAAAAGGTGAGGGGGATTTATATTGGGAAATATCTGACTGTAGGTTTATGGCATATTTTCTAATCACACTACAAGTTTGACCACTCATTTCTTAATTGATACAGAGGTTGAGAAGTAAGTAGAAGTTATTACACATTCTCCAATCTCCAATACTATTTATTGAGAGTAACCACTAGGATTGCTTTTCTCTGATGACAAGCTTTTCATTTTTCAATTGTTCTGGATTTTAGAAAATATTTGGATACTGGTAATATCACAGTGCTATTACTTTATAGTTATCATATTTTCAATATCAAATTGTGGAAAATTTAGGGTTTGTTGCTCTAAAACAAGTATAAAATTACCTGCACAACACCTTGTAAGCAGCTGTGAATGAGAAGAATTCAAGCCTACAGCTTTCAGTATAATTAAATACAGAGGAAGAAAGACTAGAGTATCAAATGTAAAAATGTAAAATATAAAAACAGTAAAGAACAGGAGATAATCCCCAATGTCCTCCCCATTTTAGAAACTTGCCAAGAAATTACTACTCAATGGCTTTTAAGTATACATTCCATGCTGGAAAACCAATTTATTTTAAAGGGAGAGTTTATAATTGAAATGGAATGTCCAGTAATATTAGAATCTCCAGATGCTATCCATTTGCAAATGAAAAACATAAGCAGTGTTGTCAAGTCAGAAAATCTATGTCACAGAAAGGCATGTTTTGTCCTGTCAAAACAAAATAAAGGAAAACAAAACGAGCTTTGAAAAAGAAGGTCTCTGGAAACCACCTGACTTTAATGATGAGAAAGAAACTCATTGGATGAATTATCGAGTCCTGCATGTTTATTAATAATTTATGTAATTTAAAAGTCTGACAATATAAATATGGCCATAAATTACAAAGGGGAAAGTACAATCACTGTAGACAAATGAAAGAAAATGTGTTCGTGTCACTTGAAAAAATTACTCACACATTAAGGATTCTTAATGAGAGAATGGGAAATATTTCTACATTTCAGATGAATCAAGAAACATAGGAAGATCAACTCAAAATCAAGCTTGAAGAGAAAAGAAGTATGTAGATAAAAACTCAGCTATTTGCATAGGGTAAGAGTGTGTGATTGCCCTGGAGTTCTAGACAAATAATACCTAGCCTGAATTCAAAGAGAGATTGTCTACTCCAGTATTAGTCATTGCTGTTACAATAAATTCTCCATATAATACCTCTAAAGAATTTGCTAGAACAAATCTTTTATTTTCTACCCCACTGTTAAAAAATGTAATATGGGGAGTTGAGGAAGATGGTGGAAGAGTAAGACAGGGAGATCACCTTCCTCCCCACAGATACATCAGAAATACATCTACACGTGGAACTGCTCCTATAGAACACCCACTGAATGCTGGCAGAAGACCTCAGACCTCCCAAAAGGCAAGAAACTCCCCATGTACCTGGGTACGGCAAAAGAAAAAAGAAAAAACAGAGACAAAAGGATAGGGACGGGACCTGCACCAGTGGGAGGGAGCTGTGAAGGAGGAAAGGTTTCCACACACTAGGAAGCCCCTTCGTGGGCGGAGACTGTGGGTGGCGGAGGGGGGAAGCTTCAGAGTCGCAGAGGAGAGCACAGCAACAGTGGTGCGGAGGGCAAAGCGGAGAGATTCCCGCACAGAGGATTGGTGCCGACCAGCACTCACCAGCCCTAGAGGCTTGTCAGCTCACCCACCGGGGTGGGCCGGGGCTGGGAGCTGAGGCTCAGGCTTCGGTCGGATCGCAGGGAGAGGACTGGGGTTGGCGGCGTGAACACAGCCTGAAGACGGATAGTGCGCCACGGCTAGCCGGGAGGGAGTCCGGGAAAAAGTCTCGACCTGCCGAAGAGGCAAGAGACTTTTTATTCCCTCTTGGGCCGGTTAATGGAGCTCTAGAGACAGGCGAGAGCTGCGGCTAAAAGCGCGGACCCGAGACGGGCATGAGACGCTAAGGCTGCTGCTGCAGCCACCAAGAAGCCTGTGTGCGAGCACAGGTCACTATCCATACCTCCCCTCCTGGGAGCCTGTGCAGCCCGGCACTGCCAGGGTCCTGTGATCCAGGGACAACCTCCCCAGGAGAACGCACGGCATGCCTCATGCTGTTGCAACATCACGCTGGCCTCTGCCGCGGCAGGCTCGCCCCGCACTCCATGCCCCTCGCTCACCCCAGCCAGAGTGAGCAAGAGACCCCGAATCAGCTGCTCCTTTAAGCCCGTCCTGTATGAGAAAAGAACAGAAGCCCTCAGGCGACCTACATGCAGAGGTGGGGCCAAATCATAACCTGAACCCTGGGAGCTGTGCGAACAGAGAAAGGGAAATCTCTCCCAGCAGCCTCAGGAGCAGCAGAATAAACCTCCACAATCAACTTGATGCACCCTGCATCTGTGGAATGTAAGAATAGACAACAAATCATCCCAAATTGAGGAGGTGGACTTTGAGAGCAAGATATATTATTTTTTTCCCCTTTTCCTCGTTTTGTGAGTGTGTATGTGTATGCTTCTCTGTGAGATTTTTGTCTGTAAAGCTTTGCTTTCACCATTTGTCCTAGGGTTCTGTACATCCGTTTTTCGTTTGTTTAAAGAAATTTTTTTCTCAATAATTATTTTTTATCTTTTATTTTAATAACATTATTTTGTTTTATCTTACTTTATTATATTTTATCCCCTTCCTTCCTTCCTTCATTCCTTCCTTCCTTCCTTTCTTTCTTTCTTTCTTTTTTTCTTTCTTTCTTTTCTTTCTTTCTTTCTAATTTTTCTCTCTTTTATTCTGATCCATGGGGATGAAAGGACTTGGTGCTTCAGCCAGCAGTCAGTGCTGTGCCTCTGAGGTGGGAGAGCCAACAACAGGACACTGGTCCACAAGAGATCTCCCAGCTCCATGTAATATCAAACGGCAAAAATCTCCCAGAGTTCTCCATCTCAACACCAAGAACCAGCTTCACTCAATGACCAGCAAGCTACAGTGCTGGACACACTATGCCAAGCAACTAGCAAGACAGGAACACAAACCCACCCATTAGCAGAGTGGCTGCCTAAAATCATAATAAGTCCACAGACACCCCAAAACACACCACCAGACGTGGACCTGCCCACCAGAAAGACAAGATCCACCCTCATCCACCAGAACACAGGCGCTAGTCCCCTCCACCAGGAAGCCTACACAACCAAATGAAACAACTTTAGCCATGGGGACAGAAACCAAAAACAACGGGAATTACGAACCTGCAGCCTGCAAAAAGGAGACCGCAAACACAGTAAGATAAGCAAAATGAGAAGACAGAAAAACACACAGCAGATGAAGGAGCAAGGTAAAAACCGACCAGACCTAACAAATGAAGAGGAAATAGGCAGTCTATCTGAAAAAGAATTCAGAATAATGATAGTAAAGATGATCCAAAATCTTGGAAATAGAATAGAGAAAATGCAAGAAACATTTAACAAGGACCTAGAAGAACTAAAGAGGAAACAAGCAAAGATGAACAATACATAAATGAAATTAAAAATACTCTAGAAGGGATCAATAGCAGAATAACAGAGGCAGAAAAAAAGATAAGTGACCTGGAAGGTAAAAGAGTGGAAATAACTACTGCAGAGCAGAATAAAGAAAAAAGAATGAAAAGAACTGAGGACAGTCTCAGAGACCTCTGGGACAACATTAAATGTGCTAACCTTCGAATTATAAGGGTCCCAGAAAAAGAAGAGAAAAAGAAAGGGACTGAGAAAATATTTGAAGAGATTATAGTTGAAAACTTCCCTAATATGGGAAAGGAAATAGTTAATCAAGTCCAGGAAACACAGAGAGCCCCATACAGGATAAATCCAAGGAGAAACACTCCAACACACATATTAATCAAACTATCAGAAATTAAATACAAAGAAAACATATAAAAAGCAGCAAGGGAAAAACAACAAATAACACACAAGGGAATCCCCATAAGGTTAACAGCAGATCTTTCAGCAGAAACTCTGCAAACCAGAAGGGAGTGGTAGGACATATTTAAAGTGATGAAGGAGAAAAACCTACAACCAAGATTACTCTAGCCAGCAAGAATCTCATTCACATTTGATGGAGAAATTAAAACGCTTACAGACAAGCAAAACCTAAGAGAATTCAGCACCACAATACCAGCTTTACAACAAATGCTAAAGGAACTTCTCTAGGCAAGAAACACAAAAGAAGGAAAAGACCTACAATAACAAACCCAAAACAATTAAGAAAATAGGAATAGGAACATACATATCGAAACCTACCTTAAATGTAAATGGATTAAATGCTCCCACTAAAAGACACAGACTGGCTGGATGGATACAAAAACAAGACCCATATATATGCTGTCTACAAAAGACCCATTTCAGACCTAGGGAAATATACAGACTGAAAGTGAGGGGATGGAAAAAGATATTCCATGTAAATGGAAATCAAAAGAAAGCTGGAGTAGCAATTCTCATATCAGACAAAATAGACTTTAAAATAAGGACTATTACAAGAGACAAAGAAGGACACTACATAATGATCAAGGGATTGATCCAAGAAAAAGATATAACAATTGTAAATATTTATGCACCCAACATAGGAGCACCTCAATACATAAGGCAAATACTAACAGCCATAAAAGGGGAAATCGACAGTAACACAATCATAATAGGGGACTTTAACACCCCACTTTCACCAATGGACAGATCATCCAAAATGAAAATAAATAAGGAAACACAAGCTTTAAATGATACATTAAACAAAATGGACTTAATTGATATTTATACAACATTCCATCCAAAAACAACAGAATACACATTTTTCTCAAGTGCTCATGGAACATTCTCCAGGACAGATCATATCTTGGGTCACAAATCAAGCTTTGGTAAATTTAAGAGAATTAAAATTGTATCAAGTATCTTTTCCAACTACAACGGTATGAGACTAGATATCAATTACAGGAAAAGATCTGTAAAACATACAAATACATGGAGGCGAAACAATACACTACTTAATAACCAAGTGATCACTGAAGAAATCAAAATATACCTAGAAACAAATGACAATGGCGACATGACGACCGAAAACCTATGGGATGCAGCAAAAGCAGTTCTAAGAGGGAAGTTTAAAGCAATACAATCCTACCTTAAGAAACAGAAAACATCTCAAATACACAACCTAACCTTGCACCTAAAGTAATTAGAGAAAGAAGAACAAAAAAATCCCAAAGTTAGCAGAAGGAAAGAAACCATAAAGATCATATCAGAAATAAATTGAAAAGAAAGAAACGATAGCAAAGATAAATAAAACTAAAAGATTGTTCTTTGAGAAGATAAACAAAATTGATAAACCATTAGCCAGACTCATCAACAAAAACGGGAGAAGACTAAAATCAATAGAATTAGAAATGAAAAGGAGAAGTAACAACTGTCACTGCACAAATACAAAAGATCATGAGAGATTACTACAAGTAACTCTAAGCCAATAAAATGGACAACCTGGAAGAAATGGACAAATTCTTAGAAATACAAAACCTGCCGAGACTGAACCAGGAAGAAATAGAAAATATGAACAGACCAATCACAAGCACTGAAATTGAAACTGTGATTAAAAATCTTCCAACAAACAAAAGCCCAGGACCAGATGACTTCACAGGCGAATTATATCAAGCATTTAGAGAAGAGCTAACACCTATCCTCAAACTCTTCCAAAATATAGCAGAGTGAGGAACACTCCCAAATTCATTCTATGAAGCCACCATCACCTTGATACCAAAACCAGACAAAGATGTCACAAACAAAGAAAACTACAGGCCAATATCACTGATGAACATAGATGCAAAAATCCTCAACAAAATACTAGCAAACAGAATCCAACAGCACATTAAAAGGATGATACACCATGATCAAGTGGAGTTTATTCCAGGAATGCAAGGATTCTTTAATATGCGCAAATCAATCAATGTGATCTACCACATTAACAAATTGAAGGAGGAAAACCATATGATCATCTCAATAGATTCAGAGAAAGTTTTCGACAAAGCTTAACACCATTATGATAAAAACCCTGCAGAAGTAGGCATAGAGGGAACTTTCCTCAACATAATAAAGGCCATGTATGACAAACCCACAGCCAACATCATCCTCAATGGTGAAAAACTGAAAGCATTTCCACTAAGATCAGGAACAAGACAAGGTTTCACACTCTCACCACTCTTATTCAACATAGTTTTTGAAGTTTTAGCCACAGCAATCAGAGAACAAAAAGAAATAAAAGGAATCCAAATTGGAAAAGAAGAAGTAAAGCTGTCACTGTTTGCAGATGACATGATACCATACATAGAGAATACTAAAGATGCTACCAGAAAACTACTAGAGCTAATCAATGAAATTGGTAAAGTAGCAGGATACAAAATTAATGCACAGAAATCTCTGGCATTCTTATACACTAATGATGAAAAATCTGAAAGTGAAATTAAGAAAACTCTCCCATTTACCACTGCAACAAAAAGAATAAAATATCTAGGAATAAACCTACCTAAGGACACAAAAGACCTGTATGCAGAAAATTATAAGACACTGATGAAAGAAATTAAATATGATACAAATAGATGTAGAGATATACCATGTTCTTGGATTGGAAGAATCAACATTGTGAAAATGACTCTACTACCCAAAGCAATCTACACATTCAATGCAATCCCTATCAAATTACCACTGGCATTTTTTACAGAACTAGAACAAAAAATTTCACAGTTTGCATGGAAACACAAAAGACTCCGAATAGCCAAAGCAATCTTGAGACCAAAAAACGGAGCTGGAGGAAATCAGGCTCCCTGACTTCAGACTATACTACAATGCTACAGTAATCAAGACAGTATGGTATTGGCACAAAAACAGAAATACAGATCAATGGAACAGGATAAAAAGCCCAGAGATAAACCCATTCACATATGGTCACCTTATCTTTGATAAAGGAGGCAAGAATATACAGTGCAGAAAAGACAGCCTCTTCAATAAGTGGTGCTGGAAAAACTGGACAGGTATATGTAAAAGTATGAAATTACAACACTCCCTAACACCATACACAAAAATAAACTCCAAATGGATTAAAGACCTAAATGTAAGGCCAGACACTATCAAACTCTTAGAGGAAAACAGAGGCAGAATGCTCTATGATATAAATCACAGCAAGAACCTTTTTGACCCACCTCCTAGAGAAATGGAAATAAAAACAAAAATAAATAAATGGGACCTAATGAAACTTAAAAGCTTTTGCACAGCAAAGGAGACCATAAACAAGACGAAAAGACAGCCCTCAGAATGGGAGAAAATATTTGCAAATGAAGCAACTGACAAAGGATTAATCTCCAAAATTTACAAGCAGCTCATGCAGCTCAGTAAGAAAGAAACAAAGAACCCTATCCAAAAATGGGCAGAATACCTCAATAGACATTACTCCAAAGAAGATATACAGATTGCCAAGAAACACATGAAAGAATGCTCAACATCATTAATCATTAGAGAAATGCAAATCAAAAGTACAATGAGATATCATCTCACACTGGTCAGAATGGTCATCATCAAAAAATCTAGAAACAATAAATGCTGGAAAGGGTGTGGAGAAAAGGGAACACTCTTGCACTGTTGGTGAGAATGTAAATTGATATAGCCACTATGGAGAACAGTATGGAGGTTCCTTAAAAAACTACAAATAGAACTATCATATGACCCAGCAATCCCACTACTGGGCATATACCCTGAGAAAACTATAATTCAAAAAGAGTCATGTACCAAAATGTTCATTGCAGCTCTATTTACAATAGCCAGGACATGGAAGCAACCTAGTGTCCATCAACAGATGAATGGATAAAGAAGATGTGGCACATATATACAATGGAATATTACTCAGCCATAAAAAGAAATGAAATTGAGTTATTTGTAGTGAGGTGGATGGACCTAGAGACTGTCATACAGAGTGAAGTAAGTCAGAAAGAGAAAAACAAATACCGTATGCTAACACATATATATGGAATCTAAAAAAAAAAAAAAAAAGGTCATGAAGTACCTAGGGGTAAGACGGGAATAAAGACACAGATCTACTAGAGCATGGACTTGAGGATACTGGGAGGGGGAAGGGTAAGCTGTGACAAAGTGATAGAGTGGCATGGGCACATATACACTACCACATGTAAAATAGATAGCTAGTGGAAAGCAGCCGCATAGCATAGGGAGATCAGCTAGGTGGTTTGTGACCACCTAAAGCGGTGGGATAGGGAGGGTGGGAGGGAGAGAGTTGCAAGAGGGAAGAGATAAGGGAACATATGTATATGTATAACTGATTCACTTTGCTATAAAGCAGAAACTAACACACCATTGTAAAGCAATTATAGTCCAATAAAGATGTTAAAAAAGTAATATGTATATGCATATATATATACAATCATCTGTATAACTATGCTTTATAATTATATAACTATATGTATAATGACTATATATAACTATATATATATTAACGGAGGAATAAAAATCTTTGTTACTAAACACTGGATAAAGAAAGCAAATACTTCTATACAATGTGGAATATTCATGAACTAGTCACACATTACTTTATGAAAATTGAGGAGGGAAGAATAATCTGAATACATGAAAACTAGTAATAAACTTTTAAAATGAAACTAACAAAAATATTTGCAATATAAAATGAAAAGTAGAAGCTTTATGTTAAAAAATTTTTAATTATTACAACTCAGTGCAAGAAAATATAATTTAGAATACAAAATTCAGGGTAAAAATGTTAATAAAAGCTAATTGAAATGACTATGTGTCATGGCATGAGAGAACTTTAGAAGAAAAATGTCTTAATTCAAAGCTCTAGTTTGTCTACAAATGATATGTGTATTTGGGCGTTGTAAGGATTAAATGACATAAAGTGTCTAACTTAGAGTAAGTTCTCAGTAAATGAAGGGAAATAGAAATTATAAACCCTATTCCCTTTCCAAATGCTAGAAAGAAATTTCTAACAGAGTGACACATATACAATAAAATCTAAGTGGCTTTTAATGATATTTACCAAATGCTATTTTAGGCATGTCTCAGTGATAAATATAAACAGAAGTTTATGTTCCATGATTTTCATCCCTAGCAGTAGGCATTTAAGAGGAAGTAATATTTGGCAATATACAGAACAGAAAGTTAATCTACTGATACTTTCCTATTTATTAAACTTTAATTTAGCATTTTATGACATCTTGATTATATATGTCTCAGTGAAATATGAACATTAAAATAAAATGGTCACCTTATAATAGAGCATGCATGTATTTTAGAATCATCCTCTCATCATATATTATAAAAGTCTTATGTATCATATTTTAAAGTATTTTATTTTAAATGTTTTGTTATGAATTCACCCTTTTGAAATATACTGAAGGATAACACTGCTGTAAAGTGCATCCTAATTTAAACTACAACTGGATATAAAAGTTAAATATTTGTGAATGCAGTTCTAAATCTTTGGGCTCAGTTAAACTACTCATTTGATAACTATATTCTTCTGACCTTTTTAAAAATATAGTCAGTGCTGTCACAGAGAAAATTGTAGCCCAGAGACAATCTGGAAGGCACACAAACATTCCAAAAGAACTGAATCTATGTAGAAAAAATTATGCTTGAAACATTCTCATTTATTTCAAGGTTTTTAAATGAAAGCATAGAAACACTTTCCCCCCTAAGGCTTTAAACAGCATAGCCTGGATCACTTCAATTCCCATAAGGTCTATTTCTTGAATGGCTTTTAAATGTAAGCAGAACAACCTTCTTCAATTGACTTCAAATATGTTTTCATATGCCTCATAGGAAATAAGATGAGACAATAAATTGCTACAGTCCATGAATACTGGAGACCAGCATTCACGTATTTAAAGTTATTTTTAAAGAATGTGTCTACAAAGTACAATATGAATTAATAAGTTGACAATTATCTAGTTAATATAATCAAAAGCACAGCCAAAATTTATGATATAATGCCAACTCAGAAGCTTGTGCATGAAGATCAAGCTGTTTCTTGACCTTGTGATACATAGATCAGACCCCAGACCAAGGCATTTAAAAATTTATTTCTCATGGGTTCTGCTTTCAGGAAGATGGAAGAGATTTACTTTTTCTTATTCCAACTAAGTAAATCTTAAAACCTCAACATTATATATAAAACAAACGTGGACTTACAAAAGTAGAGAAAAAAGGCAGACTGGATAGGAAACTCAAAACCCAAAAAATGATGCAGTGGTAGATTCCCTCAGGGTTTTTTTTCTTTTTCATATTTTTTTTTCATATATTTTGGACTTGGAGCTGAAGAAGCAACCCCCCAGAAATACTAAAAGGCACAGATAATAAAATCCCCAGCAAAAGCCTTCTCTCTTTGGCCTAAAAAATGGGAGTGGGCAGCTACAAGCATAGAAAAACTTTTAGACAATAACTGCTTTCCTATAGCCAAACACCACATTTTTAAAAAAAGTCAGTGGCCCCATCTCCACTCATGTAATCAAAGGCCAAGTGGGAATCTAAGACTTCAATCCCTGCCAAGTTATAACAAGGCACCTTTGAAAGTTAATTTTATTTGTCAACTTGACTGAGCCATGTGGTGCTCAGACACTCGGTCTAGCATTTTTCTGGGTGTATCTGGTTTGTGAAGGTGTTTTTGCATAATCTTAATATTTGAAATGGTAGACTGTGTAAAGCAGATTGCCCTCCCCAGTGTGGATGGGTCTCATACTGGCAATTGAAAGTTTGTATAGAACAAAAAGCCTGACCCTCCCATGAATAAGAGGGAACATCTTCTGGCTGACAGCATTTGAACTGGTGCACCAGTTTTTTCATGCCTTCAGACTTAAACTTTAACATGGGCTTGTCCTGGGTCACAAGCCTGACTGCAACAGAACAGGAACTACATCATTAACTCTCTTGATCCTCATGTCCTGAGGCTCAGATTGGAACTACACCATTGGATCTCCTGGATCTCCATATGGCTGAATGTAAATCTTGAAACATTTCAGCCTACATAATTACGTGAGCCAACACATTATAATAAATTTCTTCATATATATAGATGTTTCTCAAGGAAATATATGTATATAAACAAATATATATACATAATTGCATTATATAAACAAATAATATATACGTAATTACATTAAATATATATACACACACAGTGAGTCCCCTACATATGAACCTTCAATTTGTGAACTTTCAAAGGTGTGAACATGCATCGCTCATCCATCCTATGGACGAGGGAAGTTATAGCTACTTTCAAGAAATATTATTTATGTCACACTTTTCATCAGGCAGTAAAGGTGAGTGATGAATCAGGAACAACCTTGTGACAATTTTGGAAGGACTATAATATCTACAAGGTCATAAAAAAACATCGCCTTTGCTTGGCCTGAGGTTACAGCCATCACCATGAATGGGGTTTGGAAGAACCTTTGCCCCCAGTTTGTTCACAGTTTTCGTGGATTAGAGAAGGTGGATGAGGAGTCCAAAGAGGTCTTCAGCAACTTAGTGACCCTCGGAGAGAAGTTGGAGCTAAACCTGCAGCGGATGACTTCATTGCACTCCTTGCTATGCCACATGAGGAGATTACTAATGAAGACCTGATGGAATTGGAGGCCCAGAGAAAGGATAAAGAGAAACAAGAGGAAGAAGAAGTGAGTGAGGACCCGAAGAGATTCACAGTGCAGGAAATAGCAAGGGGGTTTTTCTTTATTTGAGGAGGTACTGTTAGTTTTTGCGGTATAGGACCTGAATGTAGAACGGTACATGAAGGTTGCAGCAGCCATTCAGAATGCAATCCAGTGCCACCGTGTCATAGATGTTGAGAAAAAAACAGCTACTACCCAGGGATGTCGTTTTTTCAAGAGAGTAGATAGAATTGAATCCAGCAAGGAACCAGAACCTGTGCCATCAACGTCAGGTGTGAGTGAAATTGCAGGTTGCCCTCCATCTCCTATTGCTGATGATCCTTCAGCTCTATCATCTCTCACCTCCTCTCCCTCCTTCAGTCAGTAACTCTTCTTGCCTTTTTACTCGATGCCAGCCCCTGTATGCCAGCTGTTGTACTGTACTACTGTACTTTCCAAGGTACTCTACTGTAAGTTTAAATATCTTTTATTTTCTTTATTTTTTGTGTCTACTTATTTTTTTATGTACTATTTGTGTGAAAAGCATTATAAACTTATTACAGTAGAGTACTATTATATATAGCCAATTGTGTTAGTTGGGTACCTAGGCTAACTTTGTTGGACTTAAGAGCAAAATTGGATTTATGAATGCGCTCTCAGAATGAAACTTGTTTGTACGTAGGGGACTTACTGTGTGTATACACACATACACACACACACACACACACACATATCCTATTGGTTATGTTTCTCTGGAAAATCCTGACTAATATAGCACCCCAACTCCTCCTCCTTGCACCAGGGTGGTGTCAGAATAGGCCAATTAGGTAGGGAGTCAGGACTTTCATCTCCACAAGGCAGTAAGCAGCCCCTTTCCTATGATGTCAGTGTAGATAACAAGGGAAACCTGGACACCACCACCATTAGGTAATAGCAAGTTGCACCTTCTGCTCCCCTCTGAGGTAGTGTCAGAGAAGGTCTTGTGGAGAGTCAGTACTTTCAGTACCACCACCCAGTAATAAGGCCACTGACATACTCTGGTGTCAGTGACAACTATATGAGGATCAGTGAGGAGGCGTTTCCACCCATGCCATCCAGAGAGATACCACTGTAGGCCTAGTGGGAGATAGAACTCCCACACATGCCTAGCAGTAATGAGGAGCCTTCTCCTCAGGTGTTAATGGATTTTTATTCAGGAACCTAGACTTCTACATCCATCTAGCAGTAATGAGGCAGTGCCCCCTTCCTTTCTGTGTCAGAATGGTATCAAAGAAAGCCAGTAAAACAGAGGTTTAAGTAAGAACTCTAGCCTCATAACATAGTATTCAAAGTGTCCAAGTTTCAATTTAAAAAAAAATCACTTATATCAAAAACCAGAAAGATCTAAAACTGAATGAATAAAAAGACAGTGAATAGATGTCAACATCAAGATGACAGAATTGCTAAGATTAGCTGACAAAGATTTTAAAGCAGTTGACATAAAAATGTTTCAAAGAGCAATTTTAAACACACTTGAGACAAAAGAAATACAGAACACCTTAGAAAATAAAAAAAAGAAAGTTGAATAAAGAAATAAAAAAAATAAAGAAGAATGAAGTGGAAATGTTAGAACTGAAAAATACAATAACAGATTAAAAACACTCAATGCATGGTTCAAGAGCACAATAAAGGAAACAGAAGAAAGGATCAGTGAAACTGGATAAAGATTGATAAAAATTATACTGTCTTGTGAACAGAAAAAGAAATAGACTGAAAAAGAAATGAACAGAGCCACTGGAACTTGTGGCACTAAAACAAAATATCAAAACTTCATGTCATTAGAGTCTTAGAAGAAGAGAAAGAAGATGAGGCTTAAAAATTAATAACTAAAACATGAACAAATTTGACAAATGACAAAGTGAACATCAAATAAAATAACTGGAAGAAATCCACATCAAGACAGAGTCATAGTCATTGTCAAATTTCTGAAAACTAAAGACTAAGGAAAAAATCTTGAAAGAGAATCAAGAGTAAAACAGAAAGAGAGAATCACCTTACCTCTACGGGAAAAAATATTTCAAATGACAATGGATTTATCAGAAACCATGAAGGCCAGTAGGAAGTGGCACATGATGTTTCCTGTGCAAAAGAGAAAGAACCACCAACCCAGTATCCAATATTCAGCATAAATATTCTTTATGAATGAAATAGAAATCAAACATTCCCAGATGAACTAAAACTAAGAGAATGTGTTGCTAACAGACCTACTCTACTAGAATGGCTAAAGGAAGTTCTCTAAACAGAGAAGAAACAAAGAAAAAAGCCTTGAAATATCAAGAAGTAAGAAAGAATACAGTAAGCAAAAATATGGATAAATACAACTGTCTTTCCTTCTATTGTATCTTCTAAATTATGTTTGATGATTGAAGCAAAAATTGACACTGATTTCATTCTAAATGTATGATAAAAAATTAAATCAATTATAAACAGAAGTTAAGGAGACATAAAGGGAAGTAAGTTTTCTACAAAAATAGAAAACAGAACTGGAAAATTAATCATCCTAGTAGACTGTGATAAATTATCTTTATACAACAGAGTTGCTGGATCAATAACTAAGCAAGTTATACAAAGAGATACACTTGGAAACTCTATAAATAAATCAAAATGGAATTCTAAAAGTGTTCTAGTACACTACAGAAAGGCAGGAAAAAGCATACAGATAATCAAAACATCAGAGAACAAACAAACAAAATGGCCAACATAATCTCTAACATATCAAGAATTATATTACTACTAAATACATCATTTAATTATGTTAAATGAACTAAATGCACCATTTAAAACACAAAGATTGGCAGAGTGGATTAAAAAATATGACCCAACCATATGCTGTCTGTAAAAAACTCACTTCAAATGTAATATTATCAGCATATTGAAAGTAAAAAATAGGAAAAGATATATTACAAAACAATCAAAATAAAGCAAGAATGGCCATACTATCACAAACAGTAGACTTCAAAGAAAAGAAAATTCCAGAGAGAGAGGAATAGTATATAAACACAAAAATGTGAATCTGCAGGAAAGGTATAGCAATCTTACATGTGTATTCAGCAAACAGCAGCCCTGAAAAATATATAAAGCAAAGATAAATCAACAACAAACCTTTAACAACCTTTTCTAAACAAGTGATAATCAAAGGGAGAGAAAAATATCAAGGAAATAGAACTCAAAACGTTATCAATCAACATAATTGACATTTATAGAACACTCTAATTAACAAGAGCAAAATACACATACTTTCCAGTGTCTATGAAAAATACACCAAGAGGGAGAATATCATGGGTCATAAAATAAACCTCAACAAATTTAACTGAAATCAAACAGAAGATGCTTTCAGACCACATTGGAATCAAAATAGAAATCAACAACATTACATCTAACAGGAAAATCTCCAAACACTTTGGAATTAAATATCACATATAGATTATTTATAATCCAGCACGCATGGACTACAGATAATCCATTGGTCAAAGAGAAAGTAACAAGAGAAATTTTTAAAATACATGGAACTGAATTAAAATGAAAATATAACAAATCAAAATTTGTGAGGTACAATTAAGCAGTACTGAGAGAGAAATTTAGAATACTAAACACATACGTTAGAAAACAGGAAAAATCTGAAGTCACTAATCTAAGGTACTTCCTCAAGAAATTAGCAGAAGACAAGAAAAGTCCAAAACAAGCAGAAGGAAGAAAATAAGAACATTACACTTAATGGTGAATAAATGAATTTCCCCCCCTAAAATCAGAAAGAAGGCAAGGACGTTCATTATCACCACTCTTTCTCAATGTAGAGCTGGAAGTTCTAGCCAGTGTAATAAATCAAGATAAGAAAATAAAAGGCATAGAGATTGGAAAGGAAGGACTAAAACTGACCCTACTTGCAGAAGATATGTTGCCTCTTTAGGACATTTCAAAGAGTAAACACACACACACACATACACACACACACACACACACACACAAATTTCATATAACTAAGTAAGTTCAGCAAGGAAACAGCGTAGAAGATACACATACAAAAACGTACTACCCTGGTGGTCGAGTGGTAAAGAATCCACCTTACAATGCAGGAAATGTGGGTTCCATCCCTGGTCAGGGAACTAAGATCCCACATGCCACAGGGTAACTAAGCCGGCGTGACACAACTACTGAGCTCATGTGCCTCAACTAGAGAGCCTGTGTGCTGCAAACTACAGAGCCCATGTACCCTGGAGCCTGCACTCCACAACTAGAGAAGGGAAAACCCTTGCACTACAACTAGAGAGAAGCACGCGTGCCACAATGAAAGACCCTGCATGCCGCAGTGAAGATCCCATGTGCCACAACTAAGACCTGACGCAGCCAAAAATAAATTAAATAAATAATAAATAAATAAATCTTTAAAAAATGTATTGTAATTCTATTTACCAGCAATGAAGACGTAGACACCGAAATAGAAATATTTGCAATTTTTTAAAATGAAATATGTAGTATGAATCTAACAAAACATATGCTGTACTTTTATGCTTAAAAATGCAAAGTGTTTATGAAATAATTAAAATATCAGATAAATGAAGAGATATACTATATTCATAAATTGGAAGTTTCATCAAAGTAAAGATGATTAATTTGGGAAAAATTGATATAAAGGTTTGTCACATTTCCTATCAAAAAAACAGAAACATAGTTTTTAGATGTAGATAAGATCACTCTAAAATTTGTATAGAATGTCAAGGGAATTTAATTGCTAAAAGCAATTGTGAAAAAGAAGAATAACACAGTAGGAATCTATCCAATTTCAATTATATGGTCACAGTAATCAAGACTGGTAGTATTGGAAAACAGATTTATGTATAGGTAAATGCAACAGAATTGAGAGTCCAGAAATAGATCCACACCAATATATTCAACTGATTTTTGCCAATTCAGTGAGGAAAGATGGCCCTTTTAACAAATGCTGGAGTAATTGTATATTGATAAGTAAAATATGAAAATTGACCTAAGTATCACACCTCATATAAAAGTTAACTCAAAACAGATTACAGCCTTAAATGTAATATAAAGCTAAAATCCTTTAGAAAATATATGAGTAACTCTTTTGGTTCTAGGGCTAGGCACGGAATTGTTACACTTGACATCAAAAGCAAAATCCTTGCAAGAAAAAAGTTGATAAATCAGACTTCATCAAACCTGCTCTTTGAAAGACCTAAAGGGAATGAAAGGACAAGCTACAGACTTGCAGAAAATATTTGCAAAACACATGTTCAACAAAGGATTAGTATCTTGAATATGCAAAGAACTCAAAATTCAAAGGTAGAAAAGCAAAAAGCAAAGATCCAATGACCCAATTAGAAAATGGTCAAAAGACATGAGCAGACATTTTACTGAAGAAAATATACAGACACCAAATAAGCACATAGAAAGATGTTAAACACTGTTAGCTTTTAGGGAGATGCAAATTAAAATTACAATGTGATAGTTTCAGAATAGCTAAAATAAAAATGCTGGTGAGGACACAAAGAAATGGATGCCATGATTATACAGATACTCTCAAAACAGTTTGTGTCTAAAAAACAAAAGACAAGCAACAACAAGAACAACAAAAACCCTAAATATACACATAACTATACAACTACATTTATCCAGAAAAATGAAAACTTCAGACTAGACAAAATTTATACATAATTGTTCATAGCAGTTTTACTCATAATGGCCAAAAACCTGGAAACAACCCATGTATTCTTCAATGGATGAATGGTTCAACAAATTATGGTACAACTATGCTAGTTGTTAATAAGAGGAATAAATGATTCATAATTGCAACCTGGATGAATCTCCAGAGAATTTTGCTGAATGAAAAATAGACAATCCCAGAAGGTTACATAATATAAAATTTATGTAGCACCCTTGAAATGACAAAAATTACAGGAATAAAGAAGAAATTAGTGGTTTCTATGGGTTAAGGAGGGAGAAGCAGGTGTGGCCATAAAAGGGCAACACTAGGGATTTTTGTGGTGATGGAAATGTGCTGCATCAATGTCAATATTCTGGTTAGAAATGATATACTATATAGTTTTGAGAGACATTACCTTTGGGGGAAAGTGGGTAAAGGGTATACACAATATCTCTGTATTATTTTTATAACTACATGTGGCTCTGCAATTTTCTCAAAAAGTTTATTATAAATAAAAGGTGTGTAAATATTTCTGAAAAGTAATATATTAGCAACTAAAATTTTTAAGGTTTATGGCCTGTATCCTATAATTTTATATTATTAGTCTCTAAGGATTGTTTCATATAAGCTCTTTTAAAATTATTTTTATTCAAAAATGAACCATAATGATTAATCTGAACTAGAAGACAAAATGATTAATACTGGCACCAATATTTCTACAACAAAAAAATAAAACACGTCCCTCATTATAGTAGTCTGTTTTATATCATATAATTCTGATTCTTGGATTGAATCATTAGTTTGTTTTTGTTTTTAAACAGTATTGAATTATTGCTTTAACATTTTAGAAAAGATTCTATTTTAACTACTGTGGTGGTAGAGTCAAAGAACAGGAATGTGATTTCTGAGTAGTCTAAACACTAGTTCAGGGTTCATGCTTCTAAACTCCAGTACAACACTGACTAATCATTTTGTATTATAGATGATCTTATTTGCAAAACAGAAATAGAGACACAGACATAGAGAACAAATGTATGGATACCAAGAGGGAAGGTAGGGGGAATTGAGAGATTGGGTTTGACATATATACACTATTGATACTATGTATAAAATAAATAATGAGAACATACTGTATGGCACAAGGATCTCTACTTAATGCATTGTGGTGACCTAAATGGGAAGGAAATCCAAAAAAGAGGGCATATATGTATATATATATATATAGCTGATTCATCTTACTGTACAGTAGAAACTAACACAACATTGTAAAGCAACTATATTCCAATAAAAATCAATTTTAAAAAATCTAATATACAAAGATCATAATATTTATGGAAAATGAGGCTAAAAAGTCCAATAGACTTTCTCTACTTCTTTTGCAATAATAAGGATGATTGCAATAATTATAGCTTAACATTTCTGAGTACAACTAGGAGTACAACTAGATACTAAATTCTATGTATTTTACTTGACATCAAAAATACTTCAACTGTTATGATTGTAATTATTAATGAATAATATTTCATATGAACTTGATAGAACAAAAATTTAGGAATACATCTTAGCTAATGTTAGAAAAATCAGGAATTCATTATAATTTAACTAAGATTTTACTCAGTGAGCATTTAGAATTCATATATGACTTTAAACTAATTATAAACAAATTAACAATTAGCCCAACCAAGTAAGTGCTCATTCAGGTTCAGAAATCCTTTGCCTATACTCAGAGTATATTCTTACAATTCACTTTAACTTTAAGTCACCACATTAAAAAAATTCCTTAATGAGTGATGTCAACAAGATGGCCAAATAAGATGTCCCTAGTTCATATCCTCTGCTTAAGAATAATTTGGCATCTATCCACGGACAAAGGTGACTTTCTGGGAGCTGCAGGATCCAGGAAGAACTTTATGAAACCCTGGTGCAGTCCAAAAACAAAACAAAGAAAACCATTTTGAGAAGACAGGCTCACACATAGGCTGCTAACTCATCCACCCAGATCCTAACTATAGACCCAGAAACAGCTCCTTACTCTTGAAAACAGTTACAGCTCCATTTGGCTTTGGTTCTGTCGTAAGCACCATATGCTAAGGGACCTGGGAAAAGTCTTGCCAACCCACACGTTGGGAAATAGGCATACAGACCTCAGTCCTAGCTGTGGACCCTGAAATGGCCCTTGAGCCAGTTCTAGCCCTTCTTGGCCATGGTTCAGGAACCTCTGGAGAACACTGATCTAGACTATAACCCACAGATAAGAGAGTCTTTGTGGAAGTCCAGGAGTCAAGTGGAGAAGTTCTGGTACACCACTGTATCAAAAACAAAACAAAAAAGCCAAACTTGGATGTTTTGAAGAGGGTAAGAGGAACTATCTGACTTAACCCACATCACCCTCTCCCAAGGCTACACAGCTCAGTGCCAGGAGAGCACCTCTTAGCCTTTGTATTCTCCCACAGGGGAAAGTGCCGGGCTTCCCTAGCTGTGTGGGCTGCTGCCCAAGAGACCAGTTTCTCTCTCACCCCATCAAGAGTACTGAGTATGACTGAGGGTTAGTGAGCAGCTAAGAAAACAGCAGTGAAGGCTCAAGAGGAACATATCAAAGGGACAAGGATCCTACAAATCTTGTCATAGACTCCATTGAAGGCCCACCCATGAGCTGCTGGGCTGGGCCCATGACACCCCCAGTGCTCCACAGGCCTTACCCACACAACACCCACTCCTTGGCCAGCTCCCTATGCATATTCCCAACAGCATAATGAGCTTTTGTAGACTGCTAGTGAGCATGTGCAGAAAGCTGTCCTGAATCTGAGCGCCTGGGAGAAACCACAAACTTGAGCATACAGCACCACCCTAGGGAAAGCAAAAGGGACACTGTCAACAAATTGGGTCACCTAGAAGAATTGGACAAATTCCTAGAAACATAAACCCTATCAGGACTGACTCACAAAGAAATGGGAAATATGAACAGACCAATAATGATTAAGGAGATTAAATCAGTAATCAAAAACCTCCCAACAAAGAAAAGCCCTGGACCAAACAGACTCACTGGTGAATTCTACAAAACATTTGAAGAATTAACATCAAGCCTTCTCAAACTCTTTCAAAAAATAGAAAAGGGGATAACACTTCTAAACTCACTTTACAAGGCCAGCATCACCCTGATACCAAAGCCAGATAAGGATACTATAAGGAAAGAAAACTATAGGCCAATATCCCTGATAAATATAGATGCAAAAATTCTCAACAAAATGTTTTGTTTTAAATGTTTTCTAGTGAAAATCAAATTCATAGCACATTAAAAGGTTCATACATCATGATCAAATGGGATTCACCCCTTGGACTAATGGTTCAACTATGCAAATCAATAAATATGATACACCACATTAATAAAATGAAAGATAAAAATCATATGATCATTTAATAGACACAGAAGAAAAACTTATTTACAAAACAGAAGTAGAGTCACAGATGTAGAAGACAAACTTATGGTTACCAGGGCATGACGGGGAGGGAAGAATAAACTGGGAGATTGGGATTGATATATACACACTATAATATATAAAATAGATAACTAATAAGGACCTACTGTATAGCACAAGGAATGCTACTCAATACTCTGTAATGACCTATCTGGGAAAAGAATCTAGAAAAATTGCAGATATATGTACATGTATAACTGATTCACTTTGCTGTACACCTGAAACTAACACAACACTGTAAATCAATTATACTCCAATAAATTTGTTTTTAAAAAAGAAAAGGAATTTGACAAAATACAATATCCTTTCACAGTAAAGATGTTCAGCAAATTGGGTGTAGAAGGAACATAACTCAAGATAATAAAAGCCATATAGGACAAGCCCACAGTTAACATCATATTTGACAGTGAAAGGCTGAAAGTTTCCCTCTAAAATCAGAAACAAGGCAAGGGTAGGGTATTCACTCTCAATATTCCTACTCAATATATTACTGAAAGTTCTAGCCTGTGCAATCAGGCAAGATAAAGAAATAAAAGGCATGCCTGCAAATTAGAAAGAAAGAAGTAAAATTATCTCTGTTTGCAGATAACTTGATCTTATGTATACAAAAATTTAAAGGCTTCACAAAAAAACTGTTAAAACTAATAAACAACTGCAGTAAAGTTATGGGATAGAAAACCAATATACATAAGCCAGTTTCATTTCAGTACACTAACAAATGAAGTGTCTGAAAAAGAAATAAAGAAGAAATCCCACTTACAATAGCATCAAAAAAAAAAAAAAAAAAAAAAAAAACACCTTAGGAATAAATTTAACCAAGGAGGTGAAATATCTGTATACTAGAAACAATGAGACTTTGATGAAAAGAATTGAAGAATGAACTTTTCCACAAAAAATGGAAAGATGTTCTGTGTTCATGGATCAGAATTATTAATATTGTTAAAATGCCCATACTACTCAAAGCCACCTATAGAGTCAGTGCAATCTATTGCACTGACTCTATACAATTACAATTACAATTACAATTACAATTCCAGTGGCATTTCCTACAGAAATAGAAAAAGTAATCCTAAAATTCATATGGAACCACAAAAGACCCTAAATAGCTGAAGTAGTCCTGAGAAGAAGAACAAAGTTGGAGGCGTCACATTTCCTGATTTCAAACTATATTACAAAGGCATAGTAATCAAAACAGTGTGCTACTGGCATAAAAACAGACACATAGCTGAATGGAACAGAATCAAGAGCCCAGAAGTAAGTCCTAATGTATACAGTCAACCAAGAACAAGGGAACCAAGAACACACAGTGGGAAAGAATAATTTATTCAATAAATGATATTGGGAAAACAGGGTAATAACATTCTAAAGAATGAAATTGGACCTACCTCACACCACTCACAAAAATGAACTAGGGCTTCCCTGGTGGCGCAGTGGTTGAGAGTCCGCCTGCCAATGCAGGGGACACGGGTTCGTGTCCCGGTCTGGGAAGATCCCACATGCTGCGGAGCGGCTGAGCCCGTGAGCCATGGCCGCTGAGCCTGCGCGTCTGGAGCCTGTGCTCCGCAACAGGAGAGGCCACAACAGTGAGAGGTCTGTGTACAACAACAACAACAACAAAAAAAAAAAAAAGAACTCAAAATGTATTAAAAACTTAAACATAGGGAGAGGCCACAACAGTGAGAGGTCTGTGTACAACAAAAAAAAAAAAAAAAAAAAAAAAAAAAGAACTCAAAATGTATTAAAAACTTAAACATAAGACCTGAAACCATAAAACTCCTAGAAGCAAGCATAGGGTAAAAGTTCCCTAACTTTAGTCTTGGCTATGATGTTTCTTGGATATGACACCAAAAGCACAAGCAACAAAATCCAAAGTAAAGAAGTGGGACAACATCAACCTAAAAAGCTCTGCATGGCAAATAATAATAATAATAATAACCAACAACATGAAAAGGAAACCTACAGAATGGGAAAAATTTTCTTGCAAAACACCTATTTGATAAAGGTTAATATCCAAAATATATAAGGAACACATATAACTCAATAACCAAAAAACTCCAATTAAAAATGGGCAACGGGGGCTTCCCTGGTGGCGCAGTGGTTGGGAGTCCGCCTGCCGATGCAGGGGACACAGGTTCGTGCCCCGGTCCGGGAGGATCCCGCGTGCCGCGGAGCGGCTGGGCCCATGAGCCATGGCCGCTGGGCCTGCGCGTCCGGAGCCTGTGCTCCGCAACGGGAGAGGCCACGACAGTGAGAGGGCTGCGTACCGCAAAAAAATAAATAAAAAAAAAAAAAAAAAAAAGGGCAACGGATCTAAATAGACATTTTTCCAAAGGAGACACACAAATGGCCAATAGGTACATGGAAAGGTGCTCAACATCACTAATCATCAGGTAAATATAATTAAAATCACAATTAGACATCACTTTACACCTGTTAAGTTAGAACAACTATTATCAAAAAGACAATAATTTGTGACCACCTAGAGGGGTGGGATAGGGAGGGTGGGAGGGAGATGAAAGAGGGAGGAGATATGGGGATATATGTATATGTATAGCTGATTCACTGTGCTATAAAGCAGAAACTCACACACCATTGTAAAGTGGTTATACTCCAATAAAGATGTTTAAAAAATTTTTAAATAAATAAAATTTAACCCCCCCCAAATAAAAAAGACAATAATTAAATATTGCAAGGGTGTGAAGAGAAGGAAACATTTGTGTACCATTGGTGATAATCTAAATTAATACAGCCACTCTGCAAAACAATATGGAAGTTCCTCAAAAAAATTAAAAATAGAACTACCATATGATCCATCAATCCCACTTCTGGGTATACATCTAAAGGAAATGAAATCACTATCATGTAACGATAACTTTACCCCACATTCATGGCAGCATTATTCACAATATAAGATGGAAACAACATAAGTATCTACCTACAGATGAATGGATAAAGAAGACTGGTATAAATATATACAATGGAATATTGTTCAGCCTGAGAAATTAGGAAACTCTTCCACTTATGACAATGTGGATGGACCTTTAGGGCATTATGTTTAGTGATATAAGTCAGACATGGAAAGAGAAATATTGTACAACCTCACTTATATGTAGAATCTAAAAAAGCTGAGCTCATAGAAACAGAAAAGAATGGTTGCTGACAGAGGCTGAGGTTTGGGAGAAATGGAGAAATGTTAATCAAAGGGTAAACTTCCAGTTATAAGATGAATAAGTTCTGAGGATCTAATGTACAGCATGGTGACTATAGTTAACAATACTGTATTTTATACATAAAAGTTCCTAAGAGATTAGATTTTAAATATTCTCACTACACACACACACACACACACACACACACACACACACACACACACATACACACTGTAATTATGTGAGGTGAGGGAGATAATAACTAACCTTATTGTGGTAACTATTTCACAATATATACATGTATCAAATCACATATTGTAACCTTATACTTACACAATATTATATGTCAATTATATCTCAGTAATGCTGGGAAAAAATAAAAGACAAAAGATTCCCTTTTTATTACACTGAGAAAAAACAAAAATTCTTATTTTTTGTCACAGAATAATTTTAATAAAGAGATAAAGAGGAAGATTTTAGCAACTTGAAGATTACAATCAAGTGCTGATGATTTTTCTTACAATAATAGCATAATTTTGAAGGATGGCAATACATATTTCATCACATATATTTATCTTAAATCAAAGTTTTTAAATATTTTTGTGTTCTCTGACCACCAAACATACTGATAACATGATAACTGAATTGGGAAGAAACTGTGATTAACATTGTACTCCCCTTTTTTCAGAATGGGTCTTAACAGCAACGATTTGTTAAAAAAAAAATTAATGTGGGAGATATATGGGAAGATAGTGGAAATTCTTGCTCAGGGAAATTAAATTATGATTAAGTAATTTACTATATATCATAGGATCCTAATTCCTTACAATCTAAATTTAAAATACATATTACACACAATGCTAAGACAGTATATGTATATTAATGACAAATTATAATAAAGTCCTTAGTATACTATAACTCTATGTGTATAAATTCTATCTCCTCTGTACCAAACATGTAAATCATTTTATTGACAAGGGAAATTCCTTTTAGTTAGAGTAATTATGTATATATGTATACATACAGAAATAAAAGGTATAAAATTATTCATGTTTTCAGTAGATATCTGCAGTTAATATCAATTACTATAATTAACTAAGGCATTCATACAGAAATAAAGTGAGCTAAAAATTAAGTACATAGAAGCAGAATTGTTTAATTATGAACAAAGAACCAATTTTGCCAATACAATATAACTAATCAGAGTAGGCGACAAAACACACATAGGTTATTATGTTGGACAAACTTTTTGTCCTTCCCATTCTGTATTATGTGAAGCTCAAAGAAAGAATACTTACTAAGCTTCAGAAATGAGACGCTGAAAATAGGACAAGAATTCACAAAATAGAAACCACTGACGAAAGAGACTTCTTTTTTTCACTTCATGTCTCTTTTATTCCTACATTTATTTCCATTTATTTTAAAGCATCTCTCCTTGTTGTTTTTTGTCCTTTTACTTGGCTACCTGAATCATCAAGGAGGATTAATGTGACTTTGAACCACCATGAACTTCTTTTTCCTTTTTCTCAGCACACTTCCTTCCTACCCAGGCCACAGATTCTTTGAAGTCAATGGGCAGCACACATCAGAGGTGATTAGTAGGGTTTAGAGCAAACAAGAATAGCTTCCAGACAAAGGCTCATACCTTTCCACAAATATCTCCAGCCTGGAGTGTCACAACTCTTTTCTAGAAAGCCAAGTTACTTACCTATTCAACTGAGCTCACTTTTAGTCCCTGTGCCTTAGATCTAAGTAAAGCTGTTTGTTTGACTGCTTGGGACAAATCTCTCTTTGGGTCACATACTAAACCATGAACTTTTCCTCTCAGGATTTCTCCCATAGCATGAAACTATCTCTGTGTGTCACCCTTGAGAGAATACTGTAAAGGACCTGAAATATTATGACAGAGTAAAAGGGAAAATGCAGCTGCTAACAAGCACAAAAATGATGAGATGAATATATTTTGAGATGGTTGCTGAACCCTGACAGCTGACTGAAAGCTAATCAGGCAAAGCACCGCCCCCAATGCCAAAGAGAATTCTGGCCAAGGAGAGGAACTCCCTCTTGTAATTACGGGAAACTGAGTAGCATGTTGTAATCGAAAAAGGACCGGCTGCGTTCTGAACCTGCCTCTGCCATTAACACCTGAATAGCCTTGGGCAAGACAGCCTACCTCTTCGAACCTATTTCTTAATGAAAAGGGTCCAGAGAAGAAAATTTCTGTTTCCTTCCAGAATCCCATGATAAAAACATCACAAAATGTACTAATCCAAATGTTTTCATCATTATCACTCGTGCTGGAGACTGGTTGGGTTTCAAGGAACAAGAAGCAAAAGTAACCCACAGGGACCATTAAAAATAAAGAGAAAACAGGATACAAGACAAAAATAAATCAAATGCCATTTTTTTCTGAAATGTCACTAACATGAAAATAAGAACTGGAAAGCTGAGTAGCTGTAGCTAACATAAGGTCATGTGCAAGAAGATACTGATTTGGGATGGAAATGCCTTCTTGTACCTCACATATCCTGTCATCTATAGCTACTTCTTAATTTGAACTCAGTGAAGATATTAAAAGAAAAAAAAACTTGCTGCCAACTTTTCATAATGTTTTTATAGTATTCTTTTTTGGGCAAAACAGACACATGATTCTTGATATTTTTCTTCTTATCAGCCTTTTTAACTATTTATATTTCTAATTACTTATGATGAAAAACTTATGATTAATGAATTATGCAATATCTAACATACCTTTGGCTGGCCTAGAAATAACATATTAAAAGCATAGAGCTATAAATGTTGGAAAACCCAGTAAACATTCATTTTGCTAGTATATGAATAAACAGAAACCTCAGCAGACATGATTTTCATAGACACAAGCCAGAAATGAAGTAGTGGAAAGAAAACCTGCTTTCAACAGAAGCTAAGTGGTAAGAGAAAATTAAGTTTATTTTGATTATGAATAAACTAATTTATTCAGTGCAAGACGAATTCCAGATATATTTTATTTCATAAACAACATTAACTAAGCAAAATTCATAAATGAGCCAAGTATCTAAAAATAAAAATATAGAAAAATTTAATTTGGGGGGATAAAAGTAGACAAGGAAGAAAAATCCAACAACTCTGAAACATGGGAAATCTTTACATAACCAAATTAACACAGCAGTTTTAAGAAATACCAATGTTTTGATAATGAGCATGACATGAAGAATAGGTCTCAAATGAAAAATGACTTTCTGTGGCAAAATTTTTTCCATTAAAATAATTGGTTTCTGAGTCAATCCTTTTCTAAACAGTAATTAATGAGAACTACTGACAGTGGAGATAGGAGACAATGATATTCCTGGGTTAACTATGGGGAAAATTAGTTCAATGTCTCTGCTTATGGGCTAAGTTGTTAGTTACTTAAAGGGAAAATAATGGAAAGAAAAGAAAGTGTGTATCTTTCTCAGGATGATATCATCATTACATTGGCCTATCTAAATGGAAAGTAGATCCAGGATATAAGCACATTTCATTTCTATATTATTAATTGAATGAGTTATACAATGAAAGAAAGATTAATTCAGTATCAGAGTAGATTGCTGATGTCAAGTAAGTGTTAGTTGCAAAGGCAAATCAGAATTACCTCCAAAATTTATTTCTAAAATTTTTTCATATACTTTTTCCACTGTTACATATTGAGAGATATGTTTGGAGATCCTGAAAAATCTGTTCTTTCTAGTTTAAGTGACTCATCTGTTTCACTAAATTACTAATATACACTATATTGATAAAGCACTAAGATAAATTTGGAGTTTCAAGGAGAAAGATCTTTCAACATACTTTAGGTCTATTATCTTTGAAAATATAAATGCTTACAAATATGAAAGGGGACTTCCCTGGTTGCGCAGTAGTTGGGGGTGCACCTGCCAATGCGGGGGACGCGGGTTCGTGCCTTGGTCCGGGAGGATTCCACGTGCCGCGGAGCGGCTGGGCCCGTGAGCCGTGGCCGCTTAGCCTGCGCGTCTGGAGCCTGTGCTCCGCAACGGGAGAGGCCACAACAGTGAGAGGCCCAAGTACCACAAAAAAAAAAAAAAAAAAAAAGGAAAATACAAAGTACGCTTAAAATTTATTGATTTATTAAATTCCTGCCTTCTGTGAATCAAAGTTAACTAGAAAGAACCTGAATGAATAAGAAATGGCTAATATTAAATCACTGAGTGCTTTGCTCACAAGTCAACCAACAGACCTCTGTGATTAGAACTTTTTACATTTCAGTCAGAAAAATGGTAGAAGCTATAAATAAGCTCTTATTATCTTTAGGCCACAGTATAATTACACCATTTCTTTTCCATTCACAAGTTACATAGTGGCAATTTCCTAGGTATCTTTTTAAATGTGTCCTCAAATTTTATCCCCATTTTGTAAGTGAGGAAACTAATATACAAATAAGTTTACTGAAAAGAAAGATACTAATTATCATACTAATTATAAATTAGTATGCTCTTCTAGATCTATAATATCTTATAGTACTTTATATTGAGGGTTTAAACAATCTTCTATTTCAATAGCAAGCCAATTGCATCATTAAGGGATTTGGATAGAATCAGGAAATTTACTAATATAGATAGTTCAAACATGAGACTTTGAGATTAAAAGTAGAAAAAAATTTTCATTAAAAAAAGTCCATCATGGCTAAGCTTTTTTTAACTTATGAAGAGGGAAGAAATCAGTGACAGGTAGACAGAAGGAAGAAAGAGAGGAAGGGAGAGAGAGAAGGAGGGAAGGAGGCAGGCAGGAAAGGGCATGATGGGAGGAGGTACCTTTCAGTACCTTGAAAAGTACAGTATTGCAGTACAACAGCTAGCATACAAGGACTGGCATCAAGTGAAAAGGCAAGAAGAGTTACTGACTGAAGGAGGGAGAGGAGGTGGGAGATGGTAGAGCTGAAGGATCATCAGCAATAGAAGATGGGGGGAAACTGAAATTTTGCTCACACCTGCCGTTAATGGCACGGGTTCTGGTTCCTTGCTGGATTCAATTCTACCCACCCTCTTGAAAAAACAACGTCACTGGGTAGTAGCTCATTTCTTCTCATCATAGATGACACGGTGGCACTGGATTGCATTCTGAATGGCTGCTGCAACCTTCATGTACCGTTCTACGTTTGGGTCCTGTGCCTCAAAAACTAACAGTGCCTCCACAATAAAGAAAAATCCCCTTGTTACTGCCTGCGTTGTGAATCTCTTCGGTTCCTCACTCACTTCTTCTTCCTCTTGCCTCTCTTCATCCTTTCTCTGGGCCTCCAATTCCATCAGGTCTTCATTAGTAAGTTCCTCGTGTGGCACAGCAAGGAGTTCAGTGAAGTCATCCTCTTGCAGATCTAACTCCAGCTTCTTGCTGAGGGTCACTAAGTTGCTGAAGACCTCTTTGGACTCCTCATCCACCTTCTCAGATCCATGAAAATTCTGAACAAACTGGGGGCAAAGGTTCTTCTAAACCCCATTCATGGGATGGCCATAACCACAGGCCAAGCAAAGGCGATGTTTTTTTATGACCTTGTAGATGTTATAGTCCTTCCAAAATTGTCACAAGGTTGTTCCTGATTCATCAATCATCTTTACTGCCTGATGAAAAGAGTGATGTAAATAATATTTCTTGAAAGTAGCTATAACTCTCTGGTCTATAGATTGGATGAACAGTGCATGTTCACATCTTTGAAAGTTCACAACTTGAAGTTTCGTATGTAGGGGACTTACTGTACATTAATATTAGAAAGTGTTTCCAAATGATGGGCACTCTGAAGCCCAACAAAGAGCTTCTTTGTTATGGAAGATGGTAAATATCTTCAAGATTATCACTGAACGTTAAACAAACAGACATGCAAAGCCATCATGTAGGTGTTCTCTGGCATGGAGAGATGTCTTTCCTAATTCCTACAAAGGCATTCATGGACTAGCAGCTGTTCTGTTATGTGACAACTCCTTGAGTTACTTGATAGACCCATCAAGGTGGACTAAGGGTGGGGAGAGAGTCATCTATACAATAGCAGTTTCATGACTCAGCCTGGAATAATCAACAACAAAAGTGCTGACAGAATGTCAACCCAATACTCTGTCTCTTTTGCTGTGCAAAACCCTCTGAGAACCCGAATAACAAAGTTTTCTCCCATGAGAAAGTAAAAATTGTTTCCTTAATAATATAGAGTAGTATGATCCAATGAGATTTACGTTCCACAAAAACAAATCAATATTCTGCCATGTTCTGTGGAGAGTGCTTCTTCCTAAGCTTTTCCAAAGGTGTGGTCCTGGTGTGTATCTGGATTGCTTCTCCAAGAGAGGATAATCCTCTTTACATAGCTTTGAGGGAGTATCCCTCAGCACAGGAGAAAAAAAAAAAAGAGAGATCCTCTCAGTATCTGCATTGTCTTTTTTTTTTTTTTTTTTTGCGGTACGCGGGCCTCTCACTATTGTGGCCTCTCCCGTTGTGGAGCACAGGCTCCTTGCGGAGCACAGGCTCCGGACGCACAGGCTTAGCGGCCATGGCTCACGGGCCCAGCCGCTCTGCGGCATGTGGGATCCTCCCGGACTGGGGCACGAACCCGTGTCCCCTGCATCAGCAGGCGAACTCTCAACCACTAGCGCCACCCGGGAAGCCCTGCATTCTTTCATTTTATTTAGGCATCTAGCTGTAATGTAAAGTTGGATCATGAAATATTCCATATTTTAATACAGATGAGAGAAAAACAAATGTCTTTGTGTGACTGGTAGCCAAACACCCTGATATAAAAGCTTTTATATTAGCTAAGATTTGATAAGAAAAGCATTCAGTGATATATAAAAAGGAATATTTTACCAGAATTAGACCTTACGCATTTGTGGGAGCTAGTTCAGTAGTCTACTGGCTATGGCTCTGCATCTAGTTTTAGGACTGAATTCAGGTCTATAGGGGTTGAAAAGGAAAGATGTATAGCAGGGGAAAACAAGGACTAACTGGAAGCCATATCTGTCTCTTACCACCTCCAGCCTTTATGATAAGGGCCACCTGCAGGATAGCCTGCAGCTCTTCACTGTGGATCTGCACACCGCTGGCCCATGATTCAAAGCTGAAGGAGAAGATCCAGTGGGAGCAGAACAGACTGCAAGTAGGATTGCTGTTCCCAAACAACTATTGAGCCCACATATGAGTGAGGATATGTGGAAGCAGCAATAGCACCTGGCCCTGCACCAAACTTGAGAGCATAAAAAATAGGGCCGGGCTTCCCTGGTGACGCAGTGGTTGAGAGTCCGCCTGCGAATGCAGGGGACACGGATTCGTGCCCTGGTCCAGGAATATCCCACATGTCGCGGAATGGCTGGGCCGGTGAGCCACGGCCACTGAACCTGCGCGTCCGGAGCCTGTGCTCCACAACGGGAGAGGCCGCAACAGGAGAGGCCACAACAGTGAGAGGCCCGCGTACCGCAAAAAAACAAAAACAAACAAACAAAAAAACATAGGGCTACTTCTCCTTCCACACAAACTTCTCTTATGGCCAATCTAACTTGACACCATGCAGTGAAGAAAATCGTGAAACATGGCTCTAGCTTAGCTAAATTGACACAGTGAAAAGAAGCAACATAGGTTTTACTGCAGAAAGCAAATTGAGAAAACTAACATAAATCTTTTTATATAAATTAAACGGGAAGACATACAATAGGCTTCCAAAGAATGTCCACAGGCTGCCTCAGGTTGTGGAGACTTCCTAGGCTAAGCCATCTGCTCAATTCAGAAAAGGTCATCTGATACCCACAATTGGAAATAAGCCAGAAGAAGAAAAAAATCTTAGTAAAAATTGTATGTGATGAAACAGTCCCTTTACCCTTTCATAAATAGATAGAGGATATAGACATGGAGATAGAGATACATAAAATTTAAAATAATCTATTCTTTTTTATAGTTGAAGATATATCAGTACCATCAACCATGGTAGTTCAGAGCCTCTGATTTGAAATTAACAGTAGGCATGCTTGACAGTCACTGTTTGCACATGACATGATACTATACATAGAGAATCCTAAAGATGCTACCAGAAAACTACTAGAGCTAATTAATGAATCTGGTGAAGTAGCAGGATACAAAATTAATGCACAGAAATCTCTGGCATTCTTATATACTAATGATGAAAAATCTGAAAGTGAAATCAAGAAAACACTCCCATTTACCACTGCAACAAAAAGAATAAAATATCTAGGAATGAACCTACCTAAGGAGACAAAAGACCTATATGCAGAAAATTATAAGACACTGATGAAAGAAATTAAAGATGATACAAATAGATGGAGAGATAGACCATGTTCTTGGATTGGAAGAATCAACATTGTGAAAATGACTCTACTACCCAAAGCAATCTACAGATTCAATGCAGTCCCTATCAAACTACCACTGGCATTTTTCACAGAACTAGAACAAAAAATTTCACAATTTGTATGGAAACACAAAAGACCCTGAATAGCCAAAGCAATCTTGAGAAAGAAAAATGGAGCTGGAGGAATCAGGCTCCCTGACTTCAGACTATATTACAAAGCTACAGTAATCAAGACAGTATGGTACTGGCACAAAAACAGAAATATAGATCAATGGAACAGGATAGAAAGCCCAGAGATAAACCCATGCACATATGGTCACCTTATCTTTCATAAAGGAGGCAGGAATGTACAGTGGAGAATGGACAGCCTCTTCAATAAGTGGTTTTGGGAAAACTAGACAGGTACATGTAAAAGTATGAGATTAGATCACTCCCTAACACCATACACAAAAATAAACTCAAAATGGATTAAAGACCTAAATGTAAGGCCAGAAACTATCAAACTCTTAGAGGAAAACATAGGCAGAACACTCTATGTCATAAATCACAGCAAGATCATTTTTGACCCACTTCCTAGAGCAATGGAAATAAAAACAAAAATAAACAAATGGGACACCATGAAACTTCAAAGCTTTTGCACAGCAAAGGAAACCATAAACAAAACCAAACGACAACCCTCGGAATGGGAGAAAATATTTGTAAATGAAGCAACTGACAAAGGATTAAGTTCCAAAATTTACAAGCAGCTCATGCAGCTCAATAACAAAAAAACAAACAACCCAATCCAAAAATGGGCAGAAGACCTAAATAGACATTTCTCCAAAGAAGATATAGAGACTGTCATGAAAGAATGCTCAACATCATTAATCATTAGAGAAATGCAAATCAAAACTACAATGAGAGGGGCTTCCCTGGTGGCACAGTGGTTGAGAGTCCGCCTGCCGATGCAGGGGACACGGGTTTGTGCCCCGGTCCGGGAAGATCCCACATGCCGCGGAGGGGCTGGGCCCGTGAGCCATGGCCGCTGAGCCTGCGCGTCCGGAGCCTGTGCTCCGCAACGGGAGAGGCCACAACAGTGAGAGGGCCGCGTACCACAAAACAAACAAACAAACAAAAAAACAAAACTACAATGAGATATCATCTCACACCAGTCAGAATGGCCATCATCAAAAAGTTTAGAAACAATAAATGCTGGAGAGGGTGTGGAGAAAAGGGAACACTCTTGCACTGCTGGTGGGAATGTGAATTGGTACAGCCACTATGGAGAACAGTATGGAGTTTCCTTAAAAAACTACAAATAGAACTACCATATGACTCAGCAATACCACTACTGGGCATATACCCTGAGAAAACCATAATTCAAAAAGAGTCATGTACCAAAATGTTCATTGCAGCTCTATTTATAATAGCCAGGAGATGGAAACAACCTAAATGTCCATCATCGGATGAATGGCTAAAGAAGATGTGGCACATATATACAATGGAATATTACTCAGCCATAAAAAGAAACGAAATTGAGCTATTTGTAATGAGGTGGATGGACCTAGAGTCTGTCCTACAGAGTGAAGTAAGTCAGAAAGAGAAAGACAAATACCGTATGCTAACACATATATATGGAAATTAAGAAAAAAAATGTCATGAAGAACCTAGGGGTAAGACAGGAATAAAGACACAGACCTACTAGAGAATGGACTTGAGGATATGGGGAGGGGGAAGGGTAAGCTGTGACAAAGTGAGAGAGTGGCATGGACATATATACACTACCAAACGTAAGGTAGATAGCTAGTGGGAAGCAGCCGCAGAGCACAGGGAGATCAGCTTGGTGCCTTGTGAACACCTAGAGGGATGGGATAGGGAGGGTGGGAGGGAGGGAGACGCAAGAGGGAAGAGATATGGGAACATATGTATAATTGATTCACTTTGTTTTAAAGCAGAAACTAACGCACCATTTTAAAGCAATTATACTCCAATAAAGATGTAAAAAAATAATAATAATTAAAAAAAAGAAAATGAATCGTAGGCATGCTTGAGCTGGAGTCCTGAGAGCCCAACCAACTTTCAACTATTCTTAATAAATCTTCCCTTCTTGTTGATCCAAGCTATTTTCTTCATATTTAAGAGCTTTTATTCCTTTTACACCTTTAATTTAGGAAAAAACAAGGGAAAGTCTTATACAATGATGAGACTAATCAATCCATTTGAATGTCAAGTATATACATATTTTTAATTCAGAAAGACCAGTTTGAAATTTGTCAATATTAATCCCATGCAGTTGTAAGTATATATGTTTATTAATTTTCTATTTTCTAGCTTTCAGTTCAGAGGATCAAGTACGTGCTAGATTGTGAAACATCTCATTTTAACTCAATATTTATAGTAGATGTGAGTTGCCATAAGAATACTGATTTATATTTCTATGTGTTGAGGGCCATATCAAGTGCTTGTTTGAATAACATGCAATAAACTATTTGGCTATTAATCAAGAGTAGAGATGGATAAATAACTTTTCAATATTATAAATCCTTCATTTATCTCTAAGTGTTATGCTTTATTCAAAACAGATCCTTAGGAATTTAGCACAGGATGTTCTCCAGGTCCTCCAGGAGATTCAACATGATGTCATAATTTATACTTTAACATGGGCATCCATCCACTTAGTGATTACAGTAGGAAAGGGCAGCTACTGAGGTTTAAAAAAAAAAAAATGAGGGATAGTGAATACCAAGATGTGGAAAGAAATTAAGTAAGGAATGAAAAAAACTAAAATATATAAGGAGGAAAAAATTAGTAATCATTTGGTGACTACTCATCAAAGAACAGTGTTAAATTGTTTCCTCTCTGTTTCTGCCTCTCTCCCTCTTTCTCTCACATACATGCACAGGCACATGAACAACATTTAAAACAAAAGCTATTGAGCACTGTGATAAGCTCTATAAACACAACCAAGAATAAGACACAGACAACATTCAGTATAATTGAGGAAGCTTGTATAGCCATTTGCCTCCATCCCACCAGAATCATAGTTTCCACTCAATGTTTAACAATTAATTATTTATTGTCATAGCTAAAGTTGTATATCTTCTCTTTGAAACTTCTTCTAACACTACTGAATTAGTCATCCCCATTTTGTGTGGTCTAAGTTATTATTTGTGATAATTCTAACTGATCTTCATGATAATTAGTACTAATAACTGTAACAGATACTCTTTCAATAAAAGACATTATATAATAGGTTCAATAGTTTGGGACAGTTGAGTCTGAGACTCTAAAAGAATGTATGAACAGTTGTAGCTTGAGATTGAGTTGTGTAGACTGTTGGAGCTTGAGCCACAACTATGGGCCACTAGCTCAGAAGAAAAATATTGTTCAATTTTCACAGTAAATCTTCAAAACAAATGTCTTTTCACCTTGTTTATAGATAAGACACTTGGATCCTACAGAGATTAATTATCTTTAACAAAAATTCTTCGACATAATGAGAAGTATGATTGAGTCCAAGTGTTTATAATGCTAATACCCAATTCTCACTGAATTGCAACCATCTCTATAACTACTGTGTTCTCTGTTTCTTGTACCTGGCAAATGTGGGTTCATATAACAGTCATATTAACACTGGCTCATATAAATACTCCATAAATACTCCTTATTAATACTTATCTGAAGTTGATATGCACTAGTGTCAGTTGTCTTTGGTTCTTGTCTGCCCTGATTATTTAGTTCAAGCACCTTACCAGTTGTGGCAAAATTTGAATTCACTCTGGCTGCACAATTTCCTTACCCTATATTGATATTGTACTGAAAAATAAAAATAAATATCAGTAACAACACAGGGTTTTCTTACTGTGCTAATAAAAGTCAAACAGGGCTTCCCTGGTGGCTCAGTGTTTGAGAGTCCCCCTGACGATGCAGGGGACACAGGTTCATGTCCCGGTCCGGGAATATCCCACATGCCATGGAGCGGCTGGGCCCGTGAACCATGGCCACTGAGCCTGCGCGTCCGGAGCCTGTGCTCCGCAACGGGAGAGGCCACAACGGTGAGAGGCCCGCGTACCACAAAAAGTCAGACAAGTGTTCATTAATAAATAGAGATAAATTAACGTATATTTATTGGATATTTTCTTAATTATTTGTTGATAGGCTTTATGACTTTAATAGACTCAAGTTTTGTTATATTTATGGGTCAATAAACATTTCATATATATATTAAATACAATGTTCATATATGCCTATTAAAGTGAGTCCAACCTACTAAGCAGCAGAAGTGGGTTTTTTAATTGGAGTTTTAAGAATCCTATAGGAGGAGATACGGATATTAACTCTGAGTGCAGTCAGAGGAGAAAGTCTATTGTTCATAGTATTCCCTGACTTGTCAAAAAAAAGAAAAGAAAGGAAAATGGAAGGGAAGGGAAGGGAAGGGAAGGGAAGGAAAGGGAAGGGAAGGGAAGGAAAAAGCAGGAATTTCTGACTTGATTAGCGTTTACAGAAAAAGAATGAGTGGAGGAGAGACTACTACAGAGTAGATGCATCTAATATTTATACCCATTATGTTAAATTTGAGGTTTGGCATTATCTTAGTCTATTGACAGTAACCCTATTGTACAGGTCTTCCCAAATTTCCTTGATCACATTAATAGCCAGGTACACAAACTTGCTGAATCATTTGAAGTCTCCAGTAAAGGAGTTTAGGAACATGCATTTTAATGAATTCTCATTTGAGGAACAACAGGCAAACTGGACTTTGGAATAGAAAAATATAATTTAGATTCCGAGCTCTCCTGTTAATTATCTATTTGACTTCATATGTATCTTTTTTTAAATTAACCTTAGCAGAATTTTTATGGTGTCCATTATGTTTAGAAGACTTCTTGCTTGGTACTACAGTTGAGTATCTTAACTTTATAAAGTAATAGGTTCAAAAGAGATGTGTTCTAATGTCTTTTCCAGCTTCAAAATGTTGATACCATAAAACAGCTCCATTTGTTTTTTTGCTTATTTGTCTGTGTTATTTTCAAGAGATTTGTGGGAGCATAGCTTATTTGGAAAATGTTGAGATGAAAGGGATAAATTAGCAGAAGTTTAAGCATATTGAGATTATCTCAATAGCCTTCTGATATACACAATTTCAGACACCCTATTAACCTAATCCAAGGAGATACAGTTATGCTTACATGAGTAATTCTTAGCGTGAGAATTTTTTTTTAACAGAATGGTATAACAGTATCAATGAGATTAAAATATATGTATTTGACTTTGCCAAATCACTTGTGTAGCAATCTAGATTAACTATTTGTAGTAAACAACTGAACTATTTGATATGGTAAATTCATACTAATCTCATAAAAATATATAGCTAAAATTTGAATCTCAGAAAATATTTTCATTGCCTCAAATATATTTTATTAATCTTAATATACTCTCTGAAAGTGTACTAAACATATTCTCAATATAAATTAGTTGAAGTATATTCATATTAAAAATAATCACTAATTCAGTCAAGAAAAAATTTGTATATCAACATTATGGGGGGAATTTTAAATTTATAGAAGTGATGAAAATGAGGATATTACATTCTAATTTTATTAGTCATAGAAGATCCAGTGGTTAACACCATAATCAAATTTGTGATATTACTGTGCTGGAACTCTGAAATGATAATATTTTGGAGGACTGTTGGGTTGAGTAAATTATATAAGAACTATAAAATATTATGCAACAAAGATGAAATAATCCTATATAATACAGCATGATAACACCAAAATAGTTATCTATTGTTCAAGAAAGTAAATATTTTCAGTTTTGGCCCATAAAAATAGTACTGTACATTTATATATATATATATATATATATATATAGATGGTTCTGTACAATACATTTATATATATACACATATATTTGCACAAAATATACATATATATATTTATAAAAAGTGAATTAATTTCTATAGTCTAACATCTCAAATTTTCATGTAATGAAATTAAAGATTATGCATATTTTAAAATGTTAGCATATATTGTATTTTTCCAAATATAGCATGGTAATAAAAAAGTGCTCAGCAACATATGAGAGTGCCAACATTTCCATTAGCAATGGAAGGCATTCCCTTTGTCAATCTGATGTTATTTACATTTGTATTTTCTTTACTGATGCTAAAGATGAGCACATTTTAACTTTTGTGATGAATTTTTTATTCATATTCTTTTCAGATTTTTCTCCAGACCTTATTTCTTTTATCTCTTCTAAAAATCAGATTCGAAATTTTACTTCATAAATATTGAAAATATTTTTAGTAGCCCATCATTTGCATTTTGACTCTGTATGTTTTGCCATTTAAAAAAATTTTCATATTGCTAAATATGTGTATCTTTCCTTTATGATCATGAGTTTTCTTTTTTCTTGGGGATATACATTTCATGTTTTCTCAAGTATTTTCCTTGTCATTTAATATTTTTTTTTGCATCTAAATCTCTGATATGTTGGGAATTATCTATTTATAGGAGTGAAATGAAAAATTAGAGAATGTATTTTTTGCTTTCAGATGGATAATCAAGATGAGATCATTTATAAATAAACCTCCTTTCCTCACTGAATTGAAATGTAAACATTTTTATATTAAACCTTATGGACTGTGTATTCTGTTACACTGATCTAATTCACAATTCCTGTCATAATATCATGTTATAATTACAATGGTTTTATAGAAAAATTCAATAGCTTGTAAACTGTGTTCTCCATAATTCTTTTTTTCTTGTATTTTCTTGTTTAATGGAACTGTAGACTTCCTTATTAGAATCTAGAAAAGTATCCTCATGTATTGTCAATGTAATTTCATTATACTTACATGTTATTTTTGGAGGATTGTTTCTTTCTTGAAATTAAATCTTCTCATTAAGAACACAGTATAACTCTCTATTTTTTCTTACAGTTTCAATGTCCTTAAAAATTGGTGTTTCCCTCATATAAATCCTATACATTCCTTATTACATTTATTCCTCAGGTTCTTATATCTTTGATCACTATTTTGAATATATATTTATGCATGTATGTTTATTTATATCTGTATATAGCTCTTTCTTGAGTTAGAGAAAAACTATTTTTTGTGTTTATCTTCTTATCCAACTATCTTAAAAATTCTCACTTATTTCACTGTCTAACTGGAGACTCAAGTTTATAATCCTATCATTTAAAAAATATACAAACTTGGCATTTCTTTCCAAAATATGTATCAATTTTCCCTGATCATGAATTATACAGTGAGGAAAAGCATTCCTCTTTTATTCCTGAAATTAAGAGAAAAGACTTCAATATTTCAACATGTTGTCTAATGTTTTCTACTGTGCTTTGAAAATTAACTCTATCCTGTTTAACTAGTTTCTATTTCTATCTTACTTAGAATTTTACTATGAATGACTGATATTTTTTATCACTTGGCTTGCTAGAATCTATTGTTAAATTATTTGTTTTCCTTCTTTATTTTTTTCCCTTGTAATGAATTTTCTAGATTAAAAGCTGACTGATCATATTATGTTGTTTTTATGAATTGCTGGATCCATATATAATTCTGCATGTTCTATTTGTATTTACAAGTGACTATAAATTTGGATTATCTTTATTTGTTAGAATATTAAGTTTATACTAAGTTCCAATTGTTTTTATAATCTAAATAAAGAAATTACTTTTTGTTTAGAAACATAAACAAAACAATAGAAAACATTGGCATTCTGTCTTTCTTTTAAAGGTGGAGTTTTAATTGCCTTTCTGATTTCTTCATTAGTATTTGCCTGTTCAATTTTTTTAACTTCTCCCACGTAAAACTGTTACTTTATATTATGCTGAAAAATAATCAATTTTCTCAAGATTTTCTCAAGTATTGTGATTGCACTGCATGTCATATTCTCTTATAATTTTAGTTTTTTCATTGTTAGATTTGTTTCTCTTTTTCTATTTATGAGTTTAAGATGCTTTAGGCAACAAGTAAAATAAACAAATCTGGATAATCAAATGACGTCTATAAACAACAAGAGATGTCACATAAATTAAAATTTTAACACTGTTTATTAATAACTATGTACCTAGTTGTGAAGAAAGACATGGATATAACGTGATAAAAACATTTTAATGGAAGATACAAAGGAAAAAGATAAGTTGAAAAATTAAAAAGGTGTAAAGGTGTCAAAGCTTCATAGTTGTGCATAGACCTCTGTGTCCTCAGTCAGGGTTTTACTATTAGTCATCATTTTCTTTTTTGGATCTCTTGGGGCCAAGCCAAGCAGTTTTCTCTGTGGTTGGCTCTCCTGGTTGGCAAAAACAAGAGTCTCTATAAAGGTATTTTTGGTCTTACCAAACCATGGATTTAATAATTTTACTGTCATACAATGCATTAAACCTCATTGTATTGCTTTACAAAAATAAGAGAAAGAAATACAAGGAAAGGAAAGGAGAAGAGAGGGAAGGGAAGGGAAGAGGAGGAGAGAGAATTCTGGAGATAGGACAGTCCCAGGTCTCATTAAATAAGCAGCTCAACAACATTATTGAGACCCAACTATCTTCAATATTTCCCCTCATCCATCTTTAGGATGTTGCTTTTCCTTTGAAAGCAGTGGTTTTCAAACTTTAACCTGTGTCAGAATCACCTGGAGAGCTTGTTACAGCATAGGGCTTCTACTTTAGTAGCTCTGGGCTGGAGTGGGTCAAGATTTCGTTTTTCTAACTTATTTCCAGGTAACGTTGATGCTGCTGGGTGCACCCTAATTTAAGAAATAATCTTACTGACTCCCCTCATGGCTCCCTAAATGGGTGGAAACTTTTCAGGCATTTAATACAGATTTCAGCATTCTTAGACAGAAAATAAAACACCCCTATCTAGTGTCTCATTTTAGAAACTTTTTTTTTCATAAGCCAGTGAGTTGCCTTTCCCTCTCTTTTTATTTTTGAGAATTTTGCTATATGTCCATAACTAAAGCAAGGTCTCTGTAGCATGATTTAGTTTATCCATGTTTATTTAGATACATCAAAATTGACCGTCTGGGTTCTCCTGAAGACCTTGATCACCTGCAGGGCAGTAAAAAATAATTTGTTTTATAAGCAACAAAATGGGCAGAATGATTATGAATAGGAAATTAACAGAGCCTTAAACAATAACAGAAATTGCTGTAAATTTTATCTCTCTCTTTTTTACATAAATTAAGCTACGAAAGATTCATTGTTCTTTTTTTTTTTTTTTTTTGCAGTATGCAGGCCTCTCACTGTTGTGGCCTCTCCCGTTGCGGAGCACAGGCTCCGGACCCACAGGCTCAGCGGCCATGGCTCACGGGCCCAGCCACTCCACGACATGTGGGATCTTCCCGGACCGGGGCACGAACCCGTGTCCCCTGCATCGGCAGGCGGACTCTCAACCACTGCGCCACCAGGGAAGCCCTCATTGTTCTTTTTTAAAAAAAGAATTTTATTTTTCAGTTCTATTATTTTCCCTTTTGTCATATTTCATTAGTAATAATTTAATTTCCCAATTCTGTGGTTTAATTTTAGTGTCAATTTATTAAATATTTAATTTATTTAATCTGATTTTTATAATAAATATGTATGCAGTAATAATTATTTGTCTAAATATATTCTTGCTTGATTCCCATAGGTTTACTGAATTGCTCTGCTTTTCATTATTTTCTGGTTTATTTGCAATCATTTTCTTTTGCATTTACTTACTAGAGATTATTTAATATTATCTAGTATCCTGTGGTTATTTTGGAGAATCTTAATTTTTAAAAGTATAAATCTCTCCCCATGGGGGCCCAGTGTGCAATGGCTGCAAACAGCAGCCTCCTCGGTAGTGTATGCAGCCTGTTACCTGCATGGGTTGCCCCATAGGACCTTAGAGACAGCCCTTTCCAGTGGACATTCATGACTGGCATGCTGTTCCCAATCTAGGCTCCAGACAGGTATGCCCGGTGCCTTTGGAAAGCCCCAGGACACAGTGGCCAGGGTCCACATTGGCCAAGTCATAATGTCCATCAGCACTAAGCTGCAGAACAAGGAGCATGTGATTGAGGCCCTCTATAGGGCCAAGTTCAAGTTCCCTGGCCATCAGAAGATCCACATCTCCAGGAAGCGGGCATTTACTAAGTTTAATGCGGATGAATTTGAAAACATGATGGCAGAAAAGCAGTTCATCTTGGAAGGCTGTGGGGTCAACTACATCCTTAATTGTGGCCCTCTAGACAAATGGCGGGCCCTGCACTCATGAGAGCCTTGGTGCTGCCCCCTCCTTACTCATGTCCACCAATAAATCCTACTTTCCTGTGGGAAAAAAAAAAGTATATATCTCCTTTGATCATGTTTCTATTTTTGATTTTTAAGTTTCATCACATTATAACATAAAATATCTACCCTTTTGGAACTAAATACGAGTATCTTTGTAATCAAGTATATGATAGGTTTTTGTAAGGGAAGTATGGATAAAAGAAAAATGTGCATTATCTATAGAGATGAAAATTGCATACATGTAACATTTGTACACACAAACATTTAAGGTTTTGATGATGCATTATTTAAATCTTTTATGTTATTGCTATATATTTGGTTTTCTGTATAACTGGCATCTTACATTCTCAAAAGGGTATATTAAATCATCCACTAAACTTGTGCTTTTTTTAAGTTGCCCTGCATTTCCAATTAGTTTTTATTTATTTGGCTTTTTGTCATTTGTTTATAAGTGGCTGGTAGCTTCATGGATTTAAAATTTAGTAAGTACATGTTCCTCTTTCTCCTATAGAATGCTTTTGACCCTTCGCTCCAATTTGATATTTATTTGCTATGCATGATTTTTTTTTCATTTTCACTTGCTTGGCATATATTTGTTTAAGCCTTAGTTTTCAATTTTAGGCCAGTTTGTTATGGATGATATCTACCTTATTGACTTTTTTTAATATCCAGTCGGCCCTCCACATCGACATCAGATCGAATTCACAGATGTGGAACTCGGAAAGACCAAGCACCGCCTGTACTACTCTGTTTTATATAAAGAACTTAATTGAGCATCCATGGATTTTGGTATCACCGAGGGAGGGGGCGTGTCCTGGAACCAACAGCCCGAGGATAATGAAGGGCAACTGTATGAATCTTATGGGCTGACACCCAATCTGACAATATCTGTATTTTGATAAGGGAGTCAGCCAATCCACATGTAGTGTAATAACTGACATTTGATTGTATTCCTGTCATTGGTACCTATTATCTGATTGTGTTTCTGCTCATTTATCTTTCACTTTTCCTAGTTCTTAAATTCAGTTCTGCTTTTCAATTTTGCCTGATCCTTCCCTTTCTTATCAACAATAAGTAAAGCCATATTTCTTCAGTCTTTCAAATTATGCTCTCACCCAGATGATTTATTCACCAACAGCTTTTCCATCAGAGTGAAACATTTTGAATACTTTCGCTTTGCTACTTCCTTCTTCTACAACATGAAAGCTTAATTTAGAATTATTTTACTTGCCTGATTTTATCTCTGATTATATTGCCAAAATATAAAATGCCTTAGTTCTGGGTTATTATATATTTTTCTCACACACTTTATCTTCTGCCTCAATAATAACTTATTACTAATTTTTACCTATAGTTATGATATTACCATCTGAATTTAAGCATAGATAATATAAGGTTTTTCACCAGCCACTGTTTGCCTAATGTATCTTTAAATATCTGTACTGATGCAATTGATATTTGGTTAGAGTACATATAGGAGTGAATATTTTGAGTTCTCACATGTCTAAATATGTCATACTTGATGTTGACAGTAAAGGGACATATTGGCTGGATAGAGGACTCTGGCTTTCTGTCATATTCTCTCAGTCTACAGATGTTCTTCCAATGTCCTTATCTTCTAGTATAGCAGATAACATAACTGTAAGTAGGATTTATTTGGGTGTGAAGGTCAGTAAAATATCCATTTATCCTGAGAATGTAGAAATATTACTGTTGTGCCTTAAAATGTCTTTAAAATTAATTTTTCTAGGAATTTTTTTAAGTAAAAATTTTCTTCAATTTAGGGAAATTCTCTTATGTTCAATAACCATCTCTGCAATATTTGTCTGTTATATAATTTCTTTTATTTGCATATGAGATTTCCTTTACCTGTTCTACATGCCTGTTATTTTCCCTCATGAATTTCATTTCCATGTATATTACAGAGAGAAAAGTCACAATTTATATATTATTTGATCTTCCTCAATAATATTTCTATTCATAATAGTAAAAATCCTGTTTTTCAGTTAATCTATAAATTTAAAATTTGAAAACCTTGGGATTTCTTTTGTTTCAGAAAATCATTGTGCCTATTTGTGGGTTTTCTCATTACTATTATTTTTGTTAACTTTTTCACAATGAAATCCTGTCTTTTTCATTTAATGTACTTCAAGGAGAGACTTTTGTTCTGAATGTCTACCCTGAACATCCATCTTCATTGTTCATGCTAACACATCCTTTATTGAGCTGTAATTATTTTCTCTTCTTGATCATGATTTTGAGTTCAATAAGCCCTAATGTATTCCGTCAGGATTCCTTTCTCACTGGTGAATGAATGACTAGAAGATGTGGAGGATTCTTCTCTAGGGAGCAGGTAGAGAAAAAGCTGGTAGAGATTTATTCCATTGTGAATGCACATGGAGGAATTTCATATCTCAAGTCTTCCTGGTATGTGTCAAAAGTCCTCCTCCAAGCAGTAAGCCTGGTGACAATCAACACACAAGAGCTGTTTACCAATAACTCAAATGGAGTCAGCAGGTTCTAGTAGGTCCTGCCAAGATAACACCCAGCCAATGGTAGGCACAGCCCCTTTCTGATGGAATTTACTGGATTCTGCATGCTGAGGCTTCAGGGAGTCTTGAGGTCCTCATTATTTGCCTGGGATCTGGAAGCAAAGCACAATCTCTCATCCACTGTAGACCCTATTCTTATACTCCATACAAAGAAGAAGAAGGTACCACGTCTATTTTTTTTATAGAGGTACAGGGAGAAATGCTGAGGTCAGATGAATGATCTGGGTTCTGCCTAATTTCACCACCCTATAAAAAAATGTGGGAAGAAGAATGGATACAGATGGCAACAAATAATAATGTTTTATATGCCCAGGCATTGCTGTGAGTTTTTAAAATATATTTCTTATTTAATTCTTATAATAACCTTGTATAATGGATCCATTTTATATGTTAGCAAATTGAGGCATTGAGGCATTACACAACTTGGCCAATGTTATGCTGCTGGTAAAGGAAATAAGATTAAGCCAAAGAGGTATAAATCATAATCAGAACCATCATGCTATATTATTTATTTCACTAGTTTCTTATCAGTTTATTTCTATCTGAACACAACATGCACAAAATGTAAACCCGTCATTTGTTTGTCTATTTTGCACATACTTCATCATAGGGAAAGAAAAGACTTTTGTTAGGACTTGGGAATATAAACAAGATGGCTCAAACATTTAAGAGCTTATAATCTAATGGGCTTGATAGAAAATACAATTAATTTTTAAACATTAATCCCAGTATTGATATACATAAGTGTGTGTGTAGAGGGAGAGAGAAAGTGAGAGAGAGGGAGAGTTTTATAAATTGACATAAAACATTTCCAAAATGTTTACAAAGCAGCTTATTTTACCACGTTAACTATTATCTACCTAAAGAATGCCAACAAATAGTTAAAAATGAAATGGATCATAGCAGCAGTGACTCGTTTACATATTATAAATTTTACTTTAGTGCATGGTTTCTCAACCTAGGTACTACAGGTGTTTTGGGCTGAACAGTGCTCTTGTGGGAAGGGCTGTACTGTGCACTGTAGAGTATTTAGCACTAACTCTATCCTCTACCCAGTATATGCTAGTAGCACCAACTCCACAGCTGTGACAACCAAAAATGTCTCCAGACCTTGACAGATATCCCTTGGGGGAGAAACTGCCCTTGGTTAAGAACCATTGCTTGGGGCAGCATACCATCCCTAACTTCTCCCACATGGAGGGGGTTTCAACATCTGCAAAACAGCTCAAAGATATTGTTGTGTGTATTGTTAATGGGGAAACAAGACCTTGCCCCAAGGCTACTCTTGACTATTTCTCCCCCGTCTCACATCCCCTCCCTTCCCTAATTAACAACTGCTTGAATCTGCCCATTGGAACCCAGGGAAGATCATGGAGGCTGAATGAAGGCTGTTTCCTATAATCAAAGAAATGGGGGACACAGAAAGTCTTTGTGCCCAGGAGCCCCACAGGGCCCTGTGCAGTATCAATCCCCCCTTTTCTTTGATACTCCTCAATCTTGAGGAGAATAGATGTTGGACAAGAAAAGGGAACCATCGTTTTGGATAGAGATGTTAATCATAAACTCGGGAGAGGAACTCAGTTTTAGGGGGACTTGGTTTTTAGGGAACGGGGTCTACTCAACCATAAAGAGTAACACTTTCCTAGCAACAACAAGACAACTCCTTAAAAGATAACATTCCTTCTTGATCTTGTAAGGGGTCACATGACTCACCACGATCATGCTTAGATCTGGATTATGTAAACTGTCAATAATATGTCATTTGATGTACAACCCTCTACCTCAAAAAACTTACATAACTGTGCCTTGACTTCTAACGGGTGAAACAGTTCTCAGAGCTTTCTGAGATGCTCTTCCTGGGTTACAATCCTCAAATTTGGCTCAAATAAAATTTTCCAAATTTATTCTCAAAAAAGAAAAATAGAACCTTTGCTCTGGTGCTATTCTTCAGGGATAACATTATTTATACTAACAAGAAAGAAGTTTTTATATTTAAAGATTTAATGGTGAAAACGGCAATTTAAAATTTTAAAGAATCCAGTTGTTAACCTGCCAATGCCAATTCTTATCTCAGACAGGCTTAATGATCATCCCTTAGTGGAAACGGCATTTCTAAATGAATTTTTTTAACATCTTTATTGGGGTATAATTGCTTTACAATGGTGTGTTAGTTTCTGCTGTATAACAAAGTGAATCAGTTATACATATACATATGTTCCCATATCTCTTAATTCATGGTCTCTACAGGATCTTTCACAAGGCTCTCTGTCTCAAGCTGTATCAGTCGTGTCTGTTTAGTTTCTTGAAATAATATCTGTTATTCATTATGTGGGTAACTGCATTCACCTTAGAGCTGGTATTTCCTCCAGCTGGGACAGAGATGTCTAAGTTCCCATAACTCTTTGGGCTTCCAACAATAGTTTGACACACCAACCAGACAAGTTGTCCTAAATGAGCCTTACTCATAAGTCACTGGGTCTGAGAGCAGAACATTTACTAAAATGGAGGCAAGAGAAAACAAAGACTAAGGTTTATGCTCCAGTCTTTGTCTATTGAAACTCTGACTTTAACATTGGTGCTTTTCTCTGTTAAATATTAACTTGCATCCTTTATTCAACTCCATAAGCTTGGCATGTAGCCATTTCAGTTTGTTCACTCCTGGCAAAGACACTTTCATATCAAAAAAGGCATTAGTAGGTTAGTCACATTTTTAGCACAAATATGTGGACTTTGTGCTACCAGAGCTTTGCATGCATTAATTCAGAAAGTGCTTAGAATAATACCTGGCACTCAATAAGGCATATGAAGCCACCTCATTATTAAATCTTTGAACTTCTTAACTCTATGTTAATTCTTAGGCTTTTATAATAAGTTAGCCATTCATCAATGTTGTACAGTATAACCACATTTAGTTTTGTGAGTTATTGCAGTGGCCAAACATATAGACAAGTAACTTTCTCATTCAGGATGGGGGCTCTCTCCTGCTTGACACATTATGACAGTTCTCTCTAGCAGTCAAACCTACCCTTGAAGGACAATTTTGTTTATTGTTTTATATGTGATACCCAAGCTTGCCCCTTAGTGTTTACCTACACTTCATTTAAGGAAAAGTAGTCTGATGTTATATCAGGGATTCTGATGTTACTCAAACCCCAAATAAAATATTGAAAATAAAAATAATACCTATACCATTGTAATATTCCACCAATTCTTCTTTTTCAATGAGAGAAGTTACTACTCCCTCTAATATATCAACTTGCATCTTTTGCAACAGCCCATTTATTACAGTTTTCTTGGGCAATAAATTCCCTTCAAAATCTTTACATCTAATTCTAGACATAGAAAATTTCAAGCTGTGAGATCCAATTGTCACATCCTTAAAATCAGTTCCAGGTCTAAAGCAAGAAAAATCAAGCATGTATAATCTTCTATTTTTGGAAAATGAAACACAACGTTTTTAAATGGGAAAAAACAAAAAGCAAGTTTCTTGTCAGCTATAATCACTTAGTGCCCAAAGTAATATATATACATTTACAATTAGCTCTGTGTTTTATATATATATATTATATATATATGATTATTTTATAATATTGTAATTATATATGTTATATATATATGATTATTTTATAATATTGTAACTATAAGAGGACCTTTTAAAAATTATTTGATGAGGGATTTAGAATTACAAACTGTTGGTAGGTGGAACTGGTTTCATTCATGCCCAGTTAAGGCATCAGTGCTCCTGAGGCAGCTAAATATTATCAGTTGCCCTTGGACCTACAGTTTCAGTTCTGGGTCCATTGCTTATTAGGTGCATTATTTTGGCCAAATTGTTTATTTTCTCTAAGCTTTAGTTACCCCATTGTATTAGGGTTCTCCAGGGAAACAGGACCAATAGGCTATACATAGATTTATATAGAAAGATGTTTATTGTAAGAGACTAGTTCACACAATTATGGAGACTGAGAAGTCCCATGATTTGTCTACAAGCCGGAGGCCCAAGGAAGCTGGTGGTGTAGTTCCAGTCCAAACCTGAAGGCCTGAGAAACAGGGGAGCCAATAGTAAGTCCCAGTCTGAGTCCAAAATCGCACCAGTGTCTGAAGTCAGGAGAATATGAGTGTCCCAGTGCAAGCAAGAGAACAAATTCATCCTTCCTCTGCCTTTTTGTTCTACTTATGTCCTCAGTGAATTGGATGGTGCCCACCTGCATTGATGAGAGTGGTCTTCTTTCCTCAGTCTACCAATTCAAAAGCCAATCTCTTCCAGAAACACCCTCACAGACACACCCACAAATATTTTACCTGCTCTCTAGATATCCCGAAGCCCAGTCAGGTTGACAGCAAAATTAACCATCATGCCCATCCATAAGATAAGAATTATATTTGGCCCTAGGTTCTTCATGACATTAAGAAAAAAAAATGTCATGAAGAACCTAGGGGTAAGGCAGGAATAAAGACGCAGACCTCCTAGAGAACGGACTTGAGGTTATGGGGAGGGGGAAGGGTGAGCTGTGACGGGGCGAGAGAGAGTCATGGACATATACACACTAACAAACGTAGTAAGGTAGATAGCTAGTGGGAAGCAGCCGCATGGCACAGGGATATTGGCTCGGTGCTTTGTGACCGCCTGGAGGGGTGGGATAGGGAGGGTGGGAGGGAGGGAGATGCAAGAGGAAAGAGATATGGGAACATATGTATATGTATAACTGATTCACTTTGTTATAAAGCAGAAACTAACACACCATTGTAAAGCAATTATACCCCAATAAAGATGTTAAAAAAAAAAAAAGAATTATATTTGGGATCTTACGTTTGTTGTGAAGATTAAATGAGATAATGCATGCTAGCACATTCACAGAATGTTTGAAAAAACACAAAGTGTTTAATGTGTTAGCTGCTAATAGCATTTCAATATATCTCATCATTCAAACATAAGATGGGTAGAGATTACTCTTGAGGGCAAATGTGTAAGACCTTGATAATAATCACACCACCTCACACTGTGCCCACACGCCAGTCCCAAGATGGATTATAAGAAAGATTTATGTACCATTTAAACATAAATGTACTCTAGTTAGTACAGTTATTTAGGAGATGGGATAGCCTAGGCACTACATTGTTCTTAAGTTAGCACTGGATCTCAAGGTGTCAAATAGAGTGTTGCTGGCATTGCATATAACTGACTCTAGAAGCAAATACAGCCCAACTACCTGCACTTTAGGGGTAATGGCTCTCTGTGTGTGAATTCAAAAAATCACTTCTCTAATGCTATAAACTTTGAGCACCGCCCCCCACCCCCTCCAGGAAGTTTTACAATCAAATATTCCAGACTAAATGTAGTTAAATGTAGAGGGAAGAAACTCCCTCAAGTAATCAATACTGTAATGGTATAGGGAGAAACAGTTGTGCTCCTTTCAATATCCACACATTGCAGTCCTGGCCCACAGATGACCATCTGACCATACATAAGATTTGGGGGAAATACTTCTTTTAATCTTATTTATCCCTCCCCATTATGGGGGGCTGCTGTTATTGATGAAAGCCTGACTGAGTTCCCTTTCACTAGTGTGCAAGAATCCTATTAATACATGAAATGTCAATGAAGCTAATACATAACAGATCCTTTTACCGACTTTAAGTTCTTTACTTCTATATGGCAAAGCATACCTGGCCTGGCCTATTTTGCCATATTTGGCTATGTTCCAAGTACTTTCTTTTTCTTCTGAAGCAAGGTAAGTAATGTAGTCTTCTATGTAGCTGGTCAGCCTTGGAGTATGCCAAGCAGAGCTAGTTTTATCTCATAATATATAGGCACACCTGAGAAAATGAATCCAAATTTTATTTTAGAGTAAGAAGCAGGAGACCCCACTTTAATATCAACTAAAAGCCATGTTTTCTAATCTAGGTTTTATTATACTATATCTTTCTACTGGGAAATCAGAATCTTGCACATTTTTTTTTCTTTTTTTTTTTGCGGTATGTGGGCATCTCACTGTTGTGGCCTCTCCCGTTGCGGAGCACAGGCTCCGGACGCGCAGGCTCAGCAGCCATGGCTCATGGGCCCAGTCGCTCTGCGGCATGTGGGATCTTCCCGGCCCGGGGCACAAACCCGTGTCCCCTGCATCGGCAGGCGGACTCTCAACCACTGCACCACCAGAGAAGCCCTCTTGCACATTTTTGACACAATGTTTTCCATTTAACTATTTTCTTTGGTTACATGTCCTGTATTGGAAGGAGACCAAAGGATGGGAGAGTTAAGTGGTACCTCAAACCTGTTACTGCCTGGATAATACTCTAAGATCTGCATTAATGGCAGTGATCATAGAGTTTGCTCTGAGAAAGAGCAGGAAGAGGCAGGCAGTCAGAGCCCCAGCTCCAGAAACTGCCATGGTTTTAGCAGGCTGTGTTAGCAACAAAGTTCACTAACAAGCCACAAGATACAAACAACACTTAATTTCCTGAAGTCATAGGTTACAGAATTGTATTTCAAGAGTACACCTAGATTCAGATCATCCTGGCAGGTATAGTACTTTATGGGCAAGTTAAAGAAATCTTTGAGTTTATCAGAAAAAATTAATAGGAAAGAACTTATGTAAACCACTAGAATTCTTACTAGTAAAATAAGATGTAGTCATTTAGAGAATTTTTTCTCAAATGACGCTACTCTGTGTTTGTGATTTATTTTCCCTAAGGATATTACAATAAAAATTAGAACACAAGAGTAACAATAGAACATTTTCCTAAAGATTATTTTATTCAACACTTGATACACCTAACTTTGTGAATGAAAGAAGGGAGGTAATATTCTGTTAATATAAAGGCTATTTATTTAATAAGTGACTCATCTAGAAGAATCACATCCCATAGTTTCCCTTTTCCTTATACTATGTTGACCATGAATGATTCCAAGTCACTTTTTAATTCTTACATTTAAAATTCTGGAGGTCTGCATATATTTATAGCTGGACGCAGGCCTTGAATTTTTAATCAGGTATCCCATTCTCATCATTCCTTCATTATACTGTAATTTGTTGTACATTGGGAAAACTGGCAGAAATGTCACATTACATGATTTCTAAATATCTTTCAGTGGGTGGATTATAATTTACAGAATGATAGCAGAATATGTGCACATGAGAACTTTGCCCAAGGCAGTTCAACTTGCCCACTGTCACTGCTAACAACCAGGTAGTAGCAGAAGGTGGTTGGGACATAGCTCTAGTCCCAAACTCTGATTGAGGGGCAGAGAGTGCCTGATTCAGCTTCTTCTGAAGTCCAGTCTTGGCCTTCTTAACATACAATTCCTAACAGCCAGAAGGAATGTGTACATTTAAAACTTTGGACAGATCGGAACCAAGATGGCAGAGTAGAAGGACGTGCTCTCACTCCCTCTTGCGAGAACACCAGAATCACAACTAGCTGCTGGACAATCATCAACAGCAAGACACTGGAACTCACCTAAAAAGATACCCCACATCCAAAGACAAAGGAGAAGCCACAATGAGACGATAGGAGGGGTGCAATCACAGTAAAATCAAATCCCATAATTGCTGGGTGGGTGACTCACAGACTGGAGAACACTTATACCACGAAAGTCCACCCACTGGAGTGAAGCTTCTGAGCCCCACGTCAGGCTTCCCAACCTGGGGGTCCGGCAATGGGAGGAGGAATTCCTAGACAATCAGACTTTGAAGCCTAGTGGGATCTGACTGCAGGACTTTGGCAGGACTGGGGGAAACAGAGACTCCACTCTTGGAGGGCACACACAAAGTAGTGTGCACTTCGGGACCCAGAAGAAGGAGCAGTGACCCCAGGGGACACTGAACCAGACCTACCTGCTAGCGTTGGATGGTCTCCTGCAGAGGTGGGGGGTGGCTGTGGCTCACTGTGGGGACAAGGACACTGGCAGCAGAAGTCCTGGGAAGTACTCCTTGGCTGGCGTGAGCCCTCTCAGAGTCTGCCATTAGCCTCACAAAAGAGCCCAGGTAGGCTCCAGTGTTGGGTTGCCTAAGGCCAAACAACTGACAGGGAGGGCACCCAGGCACACCCATCAGCAGTAAAATGGATTAAAGTTTTACTGAGCTCTGCCCGCCAGAGCAACAGTCAGCTCTACCCACAACCAGTGCCTCCCATCAGAAAACTTGCGTAAGACTCCTAGATAGCCTCATCCACCAGAGGGAACACAGCAGAAGCAAGAAGAACTACAAGCCTGCAGCCTGTGGAACAAAAATCATATTCACAGAAAGATAGACAAAATGAAAAGGCAGAGGGTTATGTACTAGAGGAAGGAACAAGATAAAACCCCAGAAAAATAACTAAATGAAGTGAAGATAGGCAAACTTCCAGAAAAAGAATTCAGAATAATGACAGTGAAGATAATCGAGGACCTTGGAAAAAGAAAGGAGGCAAAGATGAGAGGATACAAGAAATGTTTAAGAAAGACTTAGAAGAATTAAAGAACAAACAAACAGAGATGAACAATACAATAACAGAAGAACGGATAAGTGACCTGGAAGACAGAATGGTGGAATTCACTGCTGCAGAAGAGAATACACTAAAAAGAATGAAAATAAATGAAGACAGCCTAAGAGACCTCTGGGACATTAAATGGAACAACATTCGGATTATATGGGTGCCAAAAGGAGAAGCGAGAGAGAGGGACCAGAGAAAATATTTGAAGACATTATAATCGAAAACTTCCCTAACATGGGAAAGGAAATAATAATGATAATAATCACCCAAGTCCAGGAAATGCAGAGTCTCCCATACAGGATAAACGCAAGGAGAAACACGCCGAGACACACAGTAATCAAACTGGAAAAAATTAAAGACGATAAACATTATTGAAAGCAGGAAGGGAAAAATGAGAAATAACATACAAGGGAACTCCCATAAAGTTAACAGCTGATTTCTCAACAGAAACTCTACAAGCCAGAAGGGAGTGGCATGATATACTTAAAGGGATCAAAGGGAAGAACCTACATTCAAGATTACTCTAACAGACAAGGAACTCATTCAGATTTGATGGAGAAATCAAAAGCTTTACAGACAAGCAACAGCTAAGAGAATTCAGCACCACAAAACCAGCACTACAACAACTATAAAGGAACTTCTCTAAGTGGGAAACACAAGAGAAGAAAAGGACCTACAAAAACAAACCCAAAACAATTAAGAAAATGCTCATAGGAACATACATATCGACAATTACCTTAAACGTGAATGGATTAAATGCTGCAACCAAAAGACACAGGCTTGCTGAATGGATACAAAAACAAGACCCATAAATATGCTGTCTACAAGAGACCCACTTCAGACCTAGGGACACATACAGAGTGAAAGTGAGGGGATGGAAAAAGATATTCGATGAAAATGGAAACCAAAAGAAAGCTGGAGTAGCAATACTCATATCACAGAAAGCAGACTATAAAATAAAGAATGTTACGAGAGACAAGGAAGGACACTACATAATGATCAAGGGATCAATCAAAGAAGAAGATATAACAATTATAAATATAAATGCAACCTACATAGGTGCACGACAATACATAAGGCAACTGCTAACAGCTCTAAAAGAGTAAATTGAAAGTAACACAATAATAGTGGGGGACTTTAACACCTCACTTACACCAATGGACAGATCATCTAAAATGAAAATAAATAAGGAAACAGAAGCTTTAAATTACACAATAGACCAGATAGATTTAATTGATATTTATAGGACATTCCATCCAAAAACAGAAGATTAGAGTTTCTCCTCAAGTGCGCACAGAACATTCTCCAGGATAGATCACATCTTGGGTCACAAATCAAGCCTCAGTAAATGTAAGAAAACTGAATTGCTATCAAGCATCTTTTCTGACGACAATGCTATGAGATTAGAAATGAATTACAGGGAAAAAGACGTTAAGAAACACAAACATATGGAGGCTAAACAATACGTTACTAAATAACCAAGAGATCACTGAAGAACTCAAAGGGGAAATCAAAAAATACATACAGACAAATGACAATGAAAACACAACGATCTAAAACCTATGGGATGCAGCAAAAGCAGTACTAAGAGGGAAGTTTATAGCTATACAAGCCTACATCAAGAAACAAGAAAAATCTCAAATAAAAATATCTAACCTTACACCTAAAGAAATTAGAGAAAGAAGAACACACAAAACACAAAGTTAGAAGAAGGGAAGAAATCATAAAGATCAGAGCAGAAATAAATGAAATAGAAACAAAGAAAACAATAGCAAAGATCAATAAAACTAAAAGCTGGTTCTTTGAGAAGATAAACAAAATTGATAAACCATCAGCCAGACTCATCGAGAAAAAGAGGGAGAGGACTCAAATCAACAAAATTAGAAATGAAAAAGAAGTTACAACAGACAGCGCAAAAATACAAAGCATCTTAAGAGACTACTACAAGCAACTCTATGCAAATAAAATGGACAACCTGGAAGAAATGGACAAATTCTTAAAAAGGTTTAATCTTCCAAGACTGAACCAGAAAGAGACAGAAAATGTGAACAGACCATTCACAAGTAATGAAATTGAAACTGTGATTAAAAATCTTCCAACAAACAAAAGTCCAGGACCAGATGGCTTCACAGGTAAATTCTATCAAACATTTAGAGAAGAGCTAACATCCTTCTCAAACTCGTCCAAAAAATTGTAGAGGAAGGAACACTCCCAAACTCATTCTATGAGGCCACCATCACCCTGATACCAAAACCAGACAAAGATACTACAAAAAAAGAAAATTACAGACCAGTATCATTGATGAATATAGATGCAAGAATCCTCAACAAAATACTAGCAAACAGAAACCAACAACACACTAAAAGGATCATACAGCATGATCAAGTGGGATTCATGCCAGGGATGCAAGGATTCTTCAATATATGCAAATCAATCAATGTGATACACCATATTAACAGGTTGAAGAATATAAACCATATGATCATCTCAGTAGATGCAGAAAAAGCTTTTGACAAAATTCAACACTGCTTTATGATAAAAACTCTCCAGCAAGTGGGCATAGAGGGAACATACCTCAACATAATAAAGGCCATATATGACAAACCACAGCAAACATCATTCTCAATGGTGAAAAACTGAAAGCATTTCCTCTAAGATCAGGAAAAAGACAAGGATGTCCACTCTCACCACTATTATTCAACATAGTTTGGAAGTCCTAGTGATGGCAATCAGAGAAGAAAAAGAAATAAAAGGATTACAAATTGGAAAAGAAGAAGTAAAACTGTCACTGTTTGCAGATGACATGATACTACATATAGAGAACCCTCAATATGCCACCAGAAAACTACTAGAGCTAATCAATGAATCTGGTAAAGTTGCAGGATACAAAATTAATGCACAGAAATCTCTTGCATTCCTATACACTAATGATGAAAAATCTGAAAGAGAAATTAAGGAAACACTCCCATTTACCCTTGTAACAAAAAGAATTAAATACCTAGGAATAAAACTACCTAGGGAGACAATAGACCTGTATGCAGAAAACTATAAGACACTGATGAAAGAAATTAGAGATGACACCAACAGATGGAGAGATATACCATGTTTTTGGATTGGAAGAATCAATATTGTGAAAATGACTATACTACCCAAAGCAATCTACAGATTCAATGCAATCTCTATCAAATTACCAATGGCATTTTTTACAGAACTAGAACAAAAAATCTTAAAATTTGTATGGGGACACAAAAGACTCTGAATAGCCAAAGCAGTCTTGAGGGAAAAAAATGGAGCTGGAGGAATCAGACTCCCTGACTTTAGACTATACTACAAAGCTACAGTAATCAAGACAGTATGGTACTGGCAAAAAACAGAGACATAGATCAATGGAACAAGATAGAAAGCCCAGAGATAAACTCACGCACCTATGGTCAACTAACCTATGACAAAAGAGGCAATATACAATGGAGAAAAGACAGCCTCTTTAATAAGTGGTGCAGGGAAAACTGGACAGCTACATGTAAAACAATGAAATTAGAACACTCCCTAACACCATACACAAAAATAAACTCAAAAGGGATTAGAGACCTAAACGTAAGACTGGATACTATAAAACTCTTAGAGGAAAACATAGGAAGAACACTCTTTGACATAAATCACAGCAAGAGCTTTTTTGATCCACCTCCTAGAGTAATGGAAATAAAAACAAAAATAAACAAATAGGACCTAATGAAACTTCAAAGCTTTTGCACAGCAAAGGAAACCATAGAGAAGACGAAAAGACAACCGTCAGAATGGGAGAAAATATTTGCAAGTGAATCAATGGACAAAGGATTAATCTCCAAAATATATAAACAGCTCATGCAGCTCAATATTAAAAAAACAAAGAACCCAATCCAACAATGGGCAGAAGACCTAAATAGACATTTCTCCAAAGAAGACATACAGATGGCCAGGAAGCACATGAAAAGCTGCTCAACATCACTAATTATTAGAGAAATGCAAGTCAAAACTACAATGAGGTGTCCCCTCACACCAGTTAGAATGGGCATCACCAGAAAATCTACAAACAACAAATGCTGGAGAGGGTGTGGAGAAAAGGAAACCCTCTTGCACTGTTGGTGGGAATGTAAATTGATACAGCCACTATGGAGAATAGTATGGAGGTTCCTTGGAAAACTAAGAATTGAATTACCATATGATCCAGCAATCCCACTACTGGGCATATACCCAGAGAAAACCGTAATTGAAAAAGACATATGCACCCAATGTTCATTGCAGCACTATTTACAACAGCCAGGTCATGGAAGCCACCTAAATGCCCATTGACAGACGAATGCATAAAGAAGTTGTGGTACATATATACAATGGAATATTACTAAGCCATAAAAAGGAACGATATTGGGTCACTTGTTGAGATGTGGATGGATCTAAAGACTTGTCATACAGAGTGAAGTAAGTCAGAAAGAGAAAAACAAATATCGTATATTAACGCATATACATGGAACCTAGAAAATTGTTACAGATGAACTGGTTTGCAGGGCAGAAATTGAAACACAGATGTAGAGAACAAATGTAAGGACACCAAGGGGGGAAAGCCGCGGGGTGGTGGGAGTGGTGGTGTGATGAATTGGGTGATTGGAATTGACATGTATACACTGATGTGTATCAAATTGATGTCTAATAAGAATCTGCTCTATAAAAAAATAAGTAAAATAAAATTCAAAAAAAAAAAGAACTTTGGCCATAGTTGAGCTAGAAATCTGTGGCAAAGATTTTTATTTATAAAAGCTGGTTGTCAGTTTATTCAGATTTTATAGAGGAGAAATAAACAATATATTATAGTGTTAGAGATGGTGTATATTTGAGTTGGACAAATCTTCATTTAAATTCCATTCTGCTTTCTAGTGGCTGTTTGACACTGAGCAAGTTTCTTAATCTCTCTGAACCTTTTTCCTCTTTATATATAGTTTAAATAACAGCTCAGTGGGTGAATTTAAGTACAAAATGAGATGCTTTATGTAAATTATTTAGCATAATGCCTTTTAAAATATTCAAAGTAGTTTTATTATAATATTACATATATTTATAATTGCATTAATGTAATAACTAAGTTGTATGATTAAATCAACACATCTTTATTTATTGCTAAAATGTGTCAAGCACTGTACTAAGTTGTGGGAATTTGAAAATAAGCAAATAGTTTGTTTATAAGCCTGTGGGGGAGGTAAATATCAATCAAATAATCATACAAAGTAATGTAAAAAATTACAGTTGTGATTAGTGTTAAGGAGAAATACATCATGTTAAGGAACTGAGTCTTTATACTAAAGTTAAAATAAAATTAGCTTTAAAACAGGGGTTTTATAGGGCTTATTAAGGATTTTAATAATTTTCCTAAAAGAAGGAGAAGTCAATAATGTGTTTAAAATAAAGTGTTAATATGATCAAATATTTGTGTCAGAAAGTTGTCCTGATCACAGCCTGAGAAAACAGCTAAAAAGAGTCTAAGAGTGGATGAGAAGAGGCCAATTATCAAGTGATTGCAATACATCAGCCTACAGATGGTGGTAGAGTTTGGTTGTGGATATTGATAGGAGTTAAAGATTTTAGAAAAATTTATGATGTAAATTGAGTGAACTTGGTAATAAATGAATAAGGATGATGAAAAGGAGATGTCAATGCTGACACCTAGCTTACTGACATGCCTAATGAGGTGGATGGTGTTGCCATTGCAATAGCATTGATAGTAATTAATAATGAAAATGATATATCTGGAAAATAGCCTAACTTAAGGGCTGAGCAATCACTTTTGAGGTTAAACATGTCCTCCAGAAATGTAACTCATGGTTCCAAATGAGTTAGAACAGAAAACAGTTGAACGTTGAGGAGATAAGAAAAATGCCATTGTTTCCAATACATTCTGATTTTGAAAATCACAAAGGTCAAAAACCTATGGGTAGTAGCTCTACTTCTGTTCAAGATGGAGTAACAAGGATCAGATTTACCTTCCTGCTTAAACAACAAAAAAACAGACAACATGAAACAATGGTTTTAAAGTCACTGGACTTTAGGTATGTTTAGTGATCCCTGAGAGATGAGAAAATAAGATGAGCTCTATGAACATTAAAACTTATAGATGTAGATGGTTTACAGGTGTGGTCCAAAGAGCAAGAAATCAGACAGACTCCAATGTATTCCCTGAATTATAGAGACAAAGCTGAGATTACAGAAAGAATAAGATAGCTATTGTCCACAGGAAAGACTACAGATAGAAGGGAAGAGCACGGAGAGAAAATTTCAGGAATCTGGAGAGTTTCCCCTTTGAGTATTTATACGGTACTGTAGTCTATTAAGTGAGTAATAGCATTATGTCTAAAAAAGCAATGTATATACCTTAATTAAAAAGTACTTTATTCCTAAAAAATGTTAACCATCAACTCAGCCTTCTGTGAGTTGTAATCCTTTTGCAACAGTAACATCAAAGATCACTGATCACAGATCACCGTAACAAATACAATAACAATAAAAGTTTAAAATATTGTGAGAATTACCAAAATGTGACACCGAGGCTCGAAGTGAGAAAATTCTGTTGGAAAAATTGTGCTGATAGACTTGCTTGATGCAGGGTTGCCACAAAGTTTCAATTTGTAAAAAACCCAACTGTGAAGTGCAATAAAGCAAAGCACAACAGGACAAAGTATGCCTGTATACATAAAGATTTTATATATTTGTATATACATATTTTCCTATATATATAAAATCTCTCTTGTATATATATATATATATATATATATATATATATATATATATATATATATATCCTCTGAAGAAACCTCTAAAATAACAAAACAGTATAATTAGTAAGTCAAAAAAAGGAAATAAAATGGAATAACAAATTAATTCAAAAAAGAGAGAAAAGGATGAAAAAGTAAAAATAGATTGGAAATGTAGTAAACAAGTAATATGTAGATAGTACATTTAAAATTAACCACATAAATAATAACCAAAAAGTAAAATGCAAATGGTCTAAACACACCAATTATGAGGGAGAGATTTTCAGACTGGACAATAAACCAGGACTCAACTATATGCTGCCTAAATGAAACATGCTTTAGATACTAACCCCTTATCATATATACAATTATAAATATTTTCTTCCATTTTATAGTTTTTTTCACTCTGTATATGGTTTCCTTGTTATGCAGAGCTTTTTAGTTTGATGTAGTCTAACTTGTCCATTTTTGCTGTTGTTGCTTATGTTTTTGTTGTAATATTTAAGAAATCCCTGCTAACACCAATGTCATGAAAATTTTCTTGTTTTCTGTAAAAGTTTTATAGTTTCATATCTTATGTTTAAATCTTTAATGTATTTTCAGTTGATATCTGTGTACTGTGTAAGATAAGGATCCAATTTCATTATTTTGTACGCAGATGTCAACTTTCTTTTGACATGCAGATGTCATTTGTTAAAGAGACTATTCTTTCCCCGTTGTGTATTCTTGAAACCTTTGTCAAAGATCAGTTGAACATATATGTATGAGTTTATTTCTTGGATTCTTATCCTGTTCCTTTGTTCTATATGGCTGTTTTTATGCAAGTACCATACTGTCTTAATTACTGTGGATTTGTAATATATTTTGCAGTCAAGATCAGGAAGTGTAATGCCTCTAGCTTTGCTCTTCTGTTTCAAGACTGCATTGACTATTCAGGGTCTTTCATGGTTCCATATGCATTTCAGGATTATTTTTACTATTTATGTAAAAACAATTCAGATAGCAGAAAATATTTGCAAACCACATAACTGAAACGGGATTAATATCCAAAATATATAAGGAACTAAAACTACTCAATAGCAAAAAGTATAAATGATCCAATTAAAACTGGACAAAGGGCTTGAATGTACATTTCTCCAAAGAAGACATACAAGTGGCCAACAGGTATATGAAAAGATGATCAACATTGCTACTCATCAGGAAAATTCAAATCTAAACCACAAAGAGATAACACCTCACACTGGTTAGGATGGCCATTATCCAAAGAACAAAAGATAATAAGTTCTTGTAGAGGATGTGGAGAAATCAGAGCCCTTGTACACTATTGGTGGGAATATAAAATGGTGTGGCCGCTACAGAGAACAGTATGAAAATTCCTCAAAAGATTAAAAATAGGATGAATACATGATCCAGCAATTCTACTTCTGGGTATATATTCAAAAAAACTGAAATAATGATTTGAAGAGATAGCTGCATTCCCATGAATATTGCAGCATTATTCATATTAGCCAAGATGTGGAAGCAACATAAATTTCCATCAATGAATGATGGATAAAGAAAATATGGTATATACATATAATGGAATATTATTGTTTAGTCTTTAAAAAGAAGGAAATCCTGCCATATGGGGCAACATGGATGAGCCTGGAGGACATTATGTTAAGTGCAATAAGCCAGTCACAGAAGGACAAACACTGCATGATTCCACTTATATAAGGTATATAAATTAGTCAAACTCATAAGAACAGAGAGTACAATGGTGGTTTCCAGGGGCTGAGGGAGAAAGAAATGAGAGGTGCTATTCAGTTACACAAGATGAATAAGAACTAGAGCTCTGCTATACAACATTATACCTATAGGTAACAATACTGTATTGTGCACTTAAAAATTGTTAAGATTGTTGATCTCATGTTGTGTTCTTACCACAATAAAAATAGAATAAATTAAATGAAATACACTCTAAATATAAAGACTCAAATAGATTAAATAGAGAAAATATACTAACACTGGTCAAAAGAAAGCAGGAGTAGCTATGTTAATGTAAGACAAACTTGATTTCAGAGCAAAGAATATTACTGAGGTTAAAGAAGACTCCTTCATAGCAATAACTCTGCCAATTTATCAAGAATACAACAAATATTAAGTGTTTGTGCACCTAACAGCAGAGCTTCAAAATATATAAAGCAAAAACTGATATAACTGCAAGGAGAAATATATAAATCAAAATATAGAAGCAGATATTTCAATACCCCTCTCTCAATTATTTATGGGAGAAGAGATAGAAAACAAATAAGGTTATGAGTTCAACATTATCAAACTTCACTCTTGACATTTATACAACACTCTGTCCTACAATGGAATACACATGCTTGTCAAATATACATGCAATATCTATTAAGATGGACCATATTCTGGGTCATAAAATACGTCTCAACAGACTTTAGAAAAATTAATCCCCATAGGGTATATTCTCTGACAACAATGGAATTAAATCAGTTATTAATACTAGGGAAATTATTTTTAAAATCTCCAAATAATTAGAAAACAGATACAACACTTAAAATAACCCATTATTCAAGAAGAAATAAAAGGAAAATTGACAAATATTTTGAACTGAATGAAAATGAGAATACAACATATTCAAATTCATAAAACATTGTCAAAAAGCAGTATATAGAAGGAAATTGATGGTACTGAAATATAATAGAACTGTATTAGAAAATAATAGAGGTATCCATAATGAAGGCCTTAGGTTCCTCTTTAGGAAACTATAAAAAGAATAGCAAATTAAATGCAAAATGAATAAAAGAAAGGAAACCATAAAGGTAAGCATGAATATCAATTAAATTTATACAAGAAAAAAAGTAGATAAAATCAATGAAACCAAAAGCTTAATCATTAAGAAGATCAATAAACTGACAAATTTATTGGCAGATTGAGCAGGGAAAAGAGGGAGAATACAAAAATTACAAATATCAGAATTTAGAGAACTGACATCACTGTAAATTCTATAAATATTATAATGACAATAGATTAAACAACTTAACAGAAATGGGCAAAATCCCTGAAATGCACATCTTAATCAGGAAGAAAGAAAGAAACTTAATAGAACAGCATGTAAAAGAAAATAGAAATTATAGCTAAAAACCTCCCCACAAAGAAAACCAGGCTGGAATGAATTCACTAGCTAATTCTAGTAAACATTTATAGGAAAAAATAATACTTTTTCTACACAAATTCTCCCATAAAATTGACAAGGAAAGAATATATTGCAACTCATTTTATAAAGAGAGCATTCCCCTGATATAAAGATGACAAAAAATTACATTATTACAAGAAAGAACCTACAGAGTAACATCTTTTGTCAAAGTGGATGTAAAAATCCTAAACAAAATTTTAGCAAATCAAACCCCAAATGTATAAAAGACTAATTCACAATGACCAGATAGAGTCAGTCCCAGGAATGCAAGATTGGATTAGTATTCAAATATCAATAAATGTAATTCACCATGTAAACAAAATAATAAAGAAAAACCACATGATCATCTCAATTGACAAAGAAAAAACATTTGGCAAAATCTCATATTTTATTTCTTTCCACAAATGTTTTGGATTAATTAGATATTCATATTAAAAAACGAACTTTGATCCATACTTTATTCCATATTGAAAATTTAACAGAAGTAGATTACTGACATAAATATAAAATCTAAAACTATAATATTTCTACCAAAAAACCATAGGACAAAACATTTGTGATTTTGTCAAAGATTTCCTTTAAAGAATGAAAAGATCAATTTAACCCCTCTAAAATTTAAAAAAAAAAATCTGCTTTTCTAGAAACATGTTTAAGGTAATGAAAGACAAGCCACAGACTAGGAGAAAATATTTGCAAATCATGTAATTGAGTGGTCACAATATATATTAAAAAAAAACTGTCAAAAATCCATTTTTTAAAATGCCAACTTAAAAAAAAGGACAAAAGTTTTGAAAAGCTATTTAATCAAAGAAGATACATAATGGAGATGTTCATCATCATTTATCAGTAATTGGGGAACTAAAATTAAAACCACAATAACACACAGCTACACACATATTAGGATGGCTCATATCAAGGGCTGGAAGAACTCTTTATACTAGCGCAAACTGGAAACAACCAGAATATCCAATAACAAGTGAATGGATAAATTAGCTGTAGTATATCCATACAATGGAAAACTACTTAGAAACAAAAAGTTACGAGTTACTGAAACACTACAACATGAATGATTCTCTAAATAATTCTGTTAAGAATAAAACCAGATGCCCTCCACCTGCTTCACTGGGTGGGGTGTTGTGCTAGGACCTTGCTTCAGAGAGGGAGACCTTCAAGATGGTGGAGGAGTAAGACGTGGAGATCACCTTCCTCCCCACAAATACATCAGAAATACATGTACCTGTGGAACAACTCCTACAGAACACCTACTGAATGCTGGCAGAAGACCTCAGGCTTCCCCAAAGGCAAGAAACTCCCCATATAACTGGGTAGGGCGAAAGAAAAAAGAAAAAACAGAGACAAGACAATAGGGACAGGACCTGCCCCAGTGGGAGGGAGCTGAGAAGGAGGAAAAGTTTCCACACACTAGGAAGCCCCTTCACTGGCAGAGATGGGGGGGTGGCGGGGGAGAAGTTTTGGAGCCACGAAGGACAGTGCAGCAATAGTGGTGCAGAGGGCAAAGCAGAGAGATTCCTGCACAGAGGATCGGTACTGACCAAAACTCACCAGGCTGAGAGACTTGTCTTCCCACCTGTTGGGGCAGGTGGGGGCTGGGATCTAAGGCTTGGGCTTCAGAGGTCAGATCCCAGGGAGAGGACGGGGTTGGCTACGTGAACACAGCCTGAAGGTGGCTAGGGTGCCACAGCTAGCCAGGAGGGAGTACAGGAAAAAGTATGGAGCTGCCTAAGAGGCAGGACCATTGTTTCAGGAAGCGCAAGGAGAGGGAATTCAGAGCACCACCTAAATGAGCTCCAGAGACGGGCACAAGACACAGCTATCAGTGTGGACACCAGAGACGGGCATGAGATGCTAAGGTTGCTGCTGCAGCCACCAAGAAGCCTGTGTGCAAGCACAGGTCACTGTCCACAACTCCCTTCCCAAGAGCCTGTGCAGCCTGCCACTGCCAGGGTCCTGTGATCCAGGGACAACTTCCCTGGGAGAACACGTGGCATGCCTCATGCTGGTACAACATCACCCCAGCCTCTGCTGCCACAGGCTCGCCCCGCATTCTGTACCCCTCCTTCCCCCTGGCCGGAGTGAGCCAGAGCCACCTAATCAGCTGCTCCTTTAACCTCATGCTGTCTGGGCAGGAATAGATGACCTCAGGTGACCTACACGCAGAGGCGGGGCCAAATCCAAAGCTGAACTCCAGGAGCTGTGCGAACAAAGAAAAAGGGAAATTACTTGCAGCAGCCTCAGGAGCAGCAGATTAAATCTTCACAATCAACTTGATGCACCCTGCATCCGTGGAATACCTAAATAGACAATGAATCATCCCAAAACTGAGGTGGTGGACATTGGGAGCAACCGCAGACTTCAGGCTTGCTGTATGTGACTGACTGGATTCTGGTTTTAGGTTTATATTAGTTTAGTATTTAGAGTTTATAATCATTCATAGATTTGATTATTGATTTGGTTGTGCTCTTCCTTTTTTTTCATCTTTTTATATATAGATATATATATATTTTTTCCTTTTTCTCGTTTTGTGAGTGTGTATGTGTATGCTTCTTTGTGCGATTTTGTCTGTATAGCTTTGCTTTTATCATTCGTCCTAGGGTTCTGTCTGTCCATTTTTTGTTTTAGTATAGTTTTTAGCTCTTGTTATCATTGGTGGATTTGTTTTTTGGTTTGGCTGCTCTATTCTTTCTTACCTTGGTTTTCTTTTTATTACTTTTTAATTTTATAAATTTTTAATAATTAAAAAAATTTTTTAATTTAATAACTTTCTTTCTTTCTTTCTCTCTCTCTCTCTCTCTTTCTTCCTTTCCCTTTCTTTCTCTCTCTCTTTCTTTCTTTCTTTCTTTCTTTCTTTCTGTTTTTCTCCCTTTTCTTCTGAGCTCTGTGGCTACCAGGGTCTTGATACTCTGGCTGGGTGTCAGGCCTGTGCCTCTGAGGTGGGAGACTCGAGTTCAGGACATTGGTCCACCAGAGACCTCTCAGATATACATAATATCAAACAGCGAAAGCTCTCCCAGAGATTTCCATCTCAACGCTAAGACCCAGCCCCAATCAACAACCAGCAAGATACAATGCTGGACACCACATGCCAAACAACCAGCAAGACAGGAAAACAGCCCCACCCATTAGCAGAGAGGCTGCCTAAAATCAAATAAGGTCACAGAAACCCCGAAACACACCACTGGATGCGGTCCTGCCCACCAGAAAACAAGATTCAGCCTCATCCACCAGAACACAGGCACTAGACCCCTCCAGAAGAAAGCCTATACAACCCACTGAAACAACTTAGCCAATGGGAGCAGACACCAAAAACAATGGGAACTACAAACCAGCACGCTGTGAAAAAGAGACGCCAAACACAGTAAGCTAAGCAAAATGAGAAGACACAGAAACACACAGCAGATAAAGGAGCAAGGTAAAAACCCACCAGACCAAACAAATGAAGAGGAACTAGGAAGTCTACCTGAAAAAAAATTCAGAGCAATGATAGTAAAGATATCCAAAATCTTAGAAATAGAATGGAGAAAATACAAGAAACATTTAATAAGAACTTAGAAGAAATAAAGAGCAAAGAAACAATGATGAACAATACATTAAATGAAATTAAAAATTCTCTAGAAGGAATAAACAGCAGAATAACTCAGGGAGAAAAACGGATAAGTGACCTGGAAGATAAAATAGTGGAAATAACTACTTCAGCGCAGAATAAAGAAAAAACAATGAAAAGAATTGAGGACAGTCTTACAGACCTCTGGGACAACATTAAAGTTACGACCATTCGAATTATAGGGGTCCCAAAAGAAGAAGAGAAAAAGAAAGGGACTGAGAAAAATATTTGAAGAGATTATAGTTGAAAACTCCCCTAATATGGGAAAGGAAATAGTCAATCCAAGTCCAGGAAGTGCAGAGTGTCCCATAGAGGAAAATCCAGGGAAAAACATGCTAAGACATATATTAATCAAACTATCAAAAATTAAATACAAAGAAAAAATGTTAAAAGCAGCAAGGGAAAAACAACAAATAACACACAAGGGAATCCCCATAAGGTTAACAGCTGATCTTTCAGAAGAAACTCTGCAAGCCAGAAGGGAGTGGCAAGACATACTTAAAGTGATGAAAGGGAAAAATCTACAACCAAGATTACTCTATCCAGCAAGGATCTCATTCAGATTTGATGGAGAAATTAAAACCTTTACAGACAAACAAAAGCTGAAAGAATTCAGCACCACCAAACAAGCTTCACAACAAATGCTAAGGGAACTTCTCTAGGCAGGAAACACAAGAGAAGGAAAATCCTATAATAACAAACCAAAAACAATTAAGAAAATGGTAATAGGAACATACATACCCATAACTACCTTAAATATAAATGGATTGAATGCTCCAACCAAAAGACATAGACTGTCTGAATGGATACAAAAACAAGATCCATATATATGCTGTCTACAAGAGACCCACTTCAGACCAAGAAACACATACAGGCTGAAAGTGAGGGGATGGAAAAAGATATTCCCTGCAAACAGAAATAAAAAGAAAGCTGGAGTAGCAATTCTTATATCAGACAAAATAGACTTTAAAATAAAGACAATTACAAGACACAAAGAAGGACACTACATAATGATCAAGGGATCCATCCAAGAAGAAGACATAACAATTGTAAATATTTATGAACCCAACATAGGAGCACCTCAATACATAAGGCAAATGCTAACAGCCATAAAAGGGGAAATCAATAGTAACACAATCATAGTAGGGGACTTTAAAACCCCACTTTCACGAATGGACAGATCATCCAAAATGAAAATAAATAAGGAAACACAAGCTTAAATCCATACATTAAACAAGATGGATTAAATTGATATTATAGGACATTCCATCCAAAAACAACAGAATATACTTTCTTCCCAAGTGCTCATGGAACATTCTCAGGATAGATATCTTGGGGCACAGATCAAGCATTGATAAATTTAAGAAAATTGAAATTGTATCAAGTATATTTTCTGACCACAATGATATGAGACTAGATATCAACTACAGGAAAAAAATCTGTAAAAAACTAGAAACACATGGAGGCTAAAAACACAGTATTTAATAACCAAGAGATTACTGAAGAAATCAAAGAGGTAATCAACAAATACCTAGAAACAAATGACAATGAAAACACGACGACCCAAAACCTATGGGATGCAGCAAAAGCAGTTCTAAGAGGGAAGTCTCTAGCAATACAATCCTACCTCAAGAAACAAGAATCATCTCAAATAAACTACTTAACCTTACACTTAAAGCAATTAGAGAAAGAAGAACAAAAAATCCCAAAGTTAGCAGAAGGAAAGAAATCATAAAGATCACATGAGAAATAAGTGAAAAAGAAATGAAGGAAATGATAGCAAAGATCAATAAAACTAAAAGCTGGTTCTTTGAGAAGATAAGCAAAATGGATAAAACATTAGCCAGACTCACCAAGAAAAAACGGGAGAAGACTCAAATCAGTAGAATTAGAAATGAAAAAGGAGAAGTAACAACTGACACCACAGAAATACAAAGCATCCTAAGAGACTACTACAAGCAACTCTATGCCAATAAAATGGACAACCTGCAAGAAATGGACAAATTCTTAGAAAAGCACAACTTTCCAAGCCTGAACCAGAAAGAAATAGAAAATATAAACAGACCAATCACAAGCACTGAAATTGAGACTGTGATTAAAAACCTTCCAACAAACAAAACCCCAGGACCAGATGGCTTCACAGGCAAATTCTATCAAACATTTAGAGAAGAACAAACACCTATCCTTCTCAAAGTCTTCCAAAATATAGCAGAGTGAGGAACACTCCCAAAATCATTCTCAAGGCAACTGTCACCCTGATACCAAAACCAGACAAAGATGTCACAAAGAAAGAAAACTACAGGCCAATATCACTGATGAACAGAGATGGAGAAATCCTCAACAAAATAATAGCAAACAGAATCCAAGAGCACAATGAAAGGATCATACATTATGATCAAGTGGGGTTTATCCCAGGAATGCAAGGATTCTTCAATATATGCAAATCAATCAATGTGATAAACCATATTAACCAACTGAAGGAGAAAAACCATATGATCATCTCAATACTGCAGAAAAAAGCTTCAACAAATTTCAACACCTATTTATGATAAGAACACTCCAGAAAGTAGGCATAGGGGGAACTTTCCTCAACATAATAAAGGCCATATATGACAAACCCACAGCCAACATCATTCTCAATGGTGGAAAACAGAAACCATTTCCACTAAGATCAGGAACAAGACAAGGTTGTCCACTCTCACCACTATTATTCAACATAGTTTTGGAAGTTTTAGCCACAGCAATCAGAGAAGAAAAAGAAATGAAAGGAAGCCAAATTGGAAAAGAAGAAGTAAAACTGTCACTGTTTGCAGATGACATGATACTGTATACAGAGAATCCTAAAGATGCTACCAGAAAACTACTAGAGCTAATCAATGAATTTGGTAAAGTAGCAGGATACAAAATTAATGCACAGAAACCTCTTGCATTCCTATACACTAATGATGAAAAATCTGAAAGAGAAACTAAGGAAATACTCCCATTTACCATTACAATAAAAAGAATAATATACCTAGGAATAAAACTTCCTAAGGAGACAAAAGACCTGTTTGCAGAAATCTATAAGGCACTGGTGAAAGAAATCAAGGATGTTACAAACAGATGTAGAGATATACCATGTTCGTGGATTGGAAGAATCAACTTTGTGAAAATGATTCTACTACCCAAAGCAATCTACAGATTCAATGCAATCCCTACCAAACGACCAATGGCATTTTTCACAGAAGTAGAACAAAACAGTTCACAATTTGTTTGAAACACAAAAGACACTGAATAGCCAAAGCAATCTTGAGAAAGAAGAATGGAGCTGGAGTAATCAGGCTCCCAGCTTTCAGACTATACTACAAAGCTTCAGTAATCAAGACAGTATGGTAGTGGCACAAAAACAGAAATATGAATCAATGGAACAGGATAGAAAGCCCAGAGATAAACCCATGCACATATGGTCACCTTATCTTTCATAAAGGAGGCAAAAATATACAATGGAGAAAAGACAGGCTCTTCAATAAGTGGTGCTGGGAAAACTGGACAGCTACATTTGAAAGAATGAAATTAGAACACTCCCTAACACAATACACAAAAATAAACTCAAAATGGATTAAAGACCTAAATGTAAGGCCAGACAGTATCAAACTCTTAGAGGAAAACATAGGCAGAACACTCTATGACATAAATCACAGCAATATCCTTTTTGACCCACCTCCTAGAGAAATGGAAATAAAAACAAAAATAAACAAATGGAACCTAATAAAACTTAAAAGCATTTGCACAGAAAAGGAAAAAGACAACCGTCAGGATGGGAGAAAATATTTGCAAATGAAGCAACTGGCATAGGATTAATCTCCAAAATTTACAAGCAGCTCATGCAGTTCAATATCAGTGAAACGAACAACCCAATCCAAAAATGGCAGCAGACCTAAATAGACATTTTCTCTAAAGAAGAGATACAGATTGCCAACCAACACATGAGAGAATGCTCAGCATCACTAATCATTAGAGAAACGCAAATCACAACTACAATGAGGTACCACCTCACACCAGTCAGAATGGCCATCATCAAAAAATCTACAAACAATAAATGCTGGAGAGGATGTGGAGAAAAGGGAACACTCTTGCACTGTTGGTGGGAATGTAAATTGATACAGCCTCTATGGAGAACGGTATGGAGGTTCCTTAAAAAACTAAAAATAGAACTACCATACGACCCAGCAATCCCATTGCTGGGCATATACCCTGAGAAAATCATAATTCAAAAAGAGTCATGTTCCAAAATGTTCACTGCATATCTATTTACAATAGCCAGGACATGGAAGCAACCTAAGTGTCCATCACCAGATGAATGGATAACAAAGATGTGGCACATATATACAATGGAATATTACTCAGCCATAAAAAGAAACGAAATTGACTTATTTGTAGTGAGGTGGATGGAACTAGAGACTGTCATACAGAGTGTAGTAAGTCAGAAAAGAAAAACATATACTGTATGCTAACACATATATATGGAATCTAAAAACAAAAATAAAGAAGAGATGGTTCTGAGGAAACTAGGGGCAGGACAGGAATAAAGATGCAGACATAGGTAATCAACTTGAGGACACAGGGAGGGGGAAAGGTAAGCTGGAACGAAGTGAGAGAGTGACACGGACTTATATATACTACCAGAAGTAAAATAGATATCTAATGGGAAGCAGACCCATAGCACACGGAGATCAGCTCAGTGCTTTGTGACCACCTAGAGGGGTGGGATAGGGAGGGTGGGAAGGAGACACAAAAGGGAGGAGATATGGGGATATATGTATATGTATAACTGATTCACTTTGTTATAAAGCAGAAACTAACACACCATTGTAAAGCAATTATACTCAAATAAAGTTGTTAAAAATCAACAAAAATTAAAAAAAAATTAAAAAGTAGAAACCAAACCATAAAAAAGGAAAAAAGGAGATATGTCTATTAGTCTATTATTCTATTAGTCTCTTTATATATTGTTCATTTCTACAAAATGAAACCTAATCTCTAATGAGAGAAATTAGATCAGTGTTCTCCTGGGGAACTACCAAGGGCATGAAGAAAATTTAGGGTGATTAATATGTTAATTATCTTAATTTTGTTGATGGTTTCTCTGTGTATACATATGTAATTTTTAAATTTTATACTTTAAACATGTACACTTTATTGCTTGCCAATAATATATTTAAAAAACTAACCTCTTAATTTTAAGAAATTCTGTTCATCAGGAGGCATCACAAAGACAATTGAAAGAAGAAGAGGAAAAAAAGCCATAGACTAGTTTAATTAGTACTTAGTGATATTATTAGCATGATAGTTTCCAGCTGGAAGTGCAGACGCTTCCTATGGGCAAATGGCTGAACCAGCTCTGACGACTGTAAACCATGTAGCCTTAAGAACTGTGGTGAGCGCCAGTGTCTCGTTATAGGTAACAAGAGAAAGGAATGAGGAGAAAGGAAAATGTCTAGTTAGATGCAATAATCCCATTAACATTTTCTTGTGTGTTCTTGCTCCAGAGAATTTATGCTAAAGGTTTGAACCTGCATGTGATGTCCAGGACTAAAGGAAAATTACCATCATGTGTTTGCCAGATGTTGTTCCATGCAGAGATATATGATATAGTTTTTTCCCCAACTTTTACATGATTTTTAAATTAAAAATACTCAATGCATAGAATTATTTTCCCCTATTAGAAATAATATAATCTATATTAACAATTAGGATAATTATTAACTCATTGATAAAACAGGTACTGAGAATTAAAATGATCATGAATAGACTATGGAGACTTGAGAAGTCCCACAATCTGCCATCTGCAAGCTGGTGAACTGGAAAGCTGGTGGTGTAATTCAGTCCAAGTTCAAAGGCCCAAGAATTGTGGGGGCTGCTAGTGTAAGTCTCATTCCAAGTCCAAAAGCCTGAGAACCAGGGGCACCAATGTCGAAGAGCAGAATATCAGTGTCCCAGCTCAGGTGAGAAAAAGCAAATAGAGCCTTGTTCCACCTTTTTATTCTGTTCAGGCCCTCAGTGGATTGGATGATGCCCACCTGTATTGGTAAAGGCGAAATTCTTTGTCAGCCTATCAATTCAAATGCTAGTCTCTTCAAGAAACACTCTCACAGACACACCCAGAAATAATGTTTCACCAGCTATGTGTGTCTCTTAGCCCAGTCAAGTTGACACATAGAATTAACCATCACAGTGTTGATCAATTTCTTGCTAATTGCACGGAGGATTTTAATTAAACGTCAAAGAAAAATTTCAGAAAATAAAATAATAATCATGAACATATCTCAAATACCAGACTGATCACATTGCTATGAGTAGACAAATTTTGCACAATTAAATCAGAAAAAGCCTTATTTAGCTGCTTCATAAGGATTGTTTTCATTAAGATGTACACCACGTTATCCTTTTTCATGTCATTTTACTATCATAATCATGTATCTACTCTTTCTCATGTCTGTTTAATTGTGATACGCACAGTTCTAGTAATGAAAATAAAAATATTTTATACAAACCAATGTCAAGGTAAGTCTATGAGTTTTGTACGTTATATTGCCAACATTTATAGGGAAGATTTTCTCCATAAGCCTTGAGTTTACATGGTAAGTTTTCTAACTCTGTGAACTGAATATATATCTAGAAAGCATATTATAAAACTTCAAGGCACTTCCTTTCATCTGACAAATATATGTTGTTAGGTTTCCCCATTGACCTTATTATCCCTTTCCTTTGAATCACAACAGGTCTTATGTAGCAATATGAGAAAATGGCCAAAATTTCCTGACCCCTCTTGTAAAACTAATCAGGGAATTCCCCCAGCAAGCAAGACCATTTCAATAGCCACCTTAAATCTTTCACGAGGCTTCTAAAGTTCAATTATGTCTAGATAGCTGCTTCTATATTACTTCTTCCCATGTTCTTTAAAGCAATCATTATTGTCATTTTTATTTGTGTACATATCAACTTCTTTTTTACACAATGAAAACACCGAACACAATCTCAAATTTTTATTCTATTAGAGGAAAGGAATCTTAAGAGAAAGCAATGATTCTGGCACCCTACAAACCAGTAAATTTAGGATACATTTAGAGAATATCTGTGATTTTTGACAGCTCTTTCAGGCCTTGATCCAAAAGAACCTGTTCTCTCAGTGCAAAATAAAAATTACTGATTGGACTACTGTGAGGGATTATTGTGACAGGGATGGAAAGAGTGACTGAAAAATAATAGAAATATGAGAAAACAGAGTAATAAAAAAAGAAGAGGGCAGAAGAGAGGAAAGGAGAATGCTTAAAGGAGGAACACAAGAAAGAAGGAAAGAAAACATAGCAAACTCTAAGTCCAAAAGCAAGGAACACACAAGGATGGCCATCCACACAAAAACGCATGCCCAATAGAATTAACCATACCTTTTTTAGCTTTGATAACTTGTTTCAGACAAAGCATTCCTACAAAGCGTATTTCCCCATTCCATAGTTGCTTAGTCTGGGGTGAATAGTACTCACTTGAAGAAATTTGTTATACAAATTCAGAAAATATCAAGAGGTAAAGTTGGAGATAATCATACTTATATAATTTCAATACAACACTGGCTGTACCATGTAATGCCCAAGACAGAAAACAGAAACCACTCACTCTAAGGAAAAAAGAATTTAGCATTAGAATTAGTTGCTTACAAAATTGTTGAAAAGGCTAAAGGAGTCAGTTCAAGGCTGAGGCTCCAGGGTGATACAAAGAAGAATCTAGAACCAGCCCGCTTTTGAAGCTAGCCTGCTGTAGGTTGGGCCATAATGCCTTTTCTACTTCCAGAGAAGCTCTGAATAGCAAAAAACTGAAATGACACACAAAGCTGTAACCCAAGGAGTAAGCAGTAACATCAAGAGGTTACTGCTTCTTTCAGAAAGCTAAAGAATAAGCACTGGGCACCCCGTGCAAGAGGGCCATGAATTTCCTAAATAGCAGGTGTAGCCAGAGTTGAAGGAAGAGGGCCTTCCTGGACTTTGACTTTCAAGTTTTATGGGAGTGTACTTAATTGGTGAGCACTAATTCATATGTAGAATTCTCTCTCACTGCAAGGGAGTTTAGAAAATGTAGGTTTCAGCATTCCAAAACCTCCAAATAAAAGATACATAGAGATTGAGAGAGCCACTCATAATATTTTAACACATGAGGATATATATATATAGATACATAGATAGATAGATTATCTTTATCTTTCTATCTGTCTATATCTACATACCTATATCTATCGATCTATTATCTATCTACCTATCTATCTAGAGAGAACTGAATTTTACATCTAGCAATATAAAATAAACGTCCCAGGAGTTGCATACAAATAGTACCAGAAATATGCGTAGTTTTTTGGAAAAATTGGATACGTTTCTTTTTACCACTAATATTTGGAGTCTCTAGAAAGTAAGATGAGATGACAAATATGGATGGCATATAATAGCATGTAATTCTTTTCTAGAAACTTTAATTTGGCCATTACTTGATAACATTATGGGGCTCAGAAAATATCTGTTTTTATTAGTTTAAAATACCTGCAATCTTTTAGATAAACATGAAACAGGGATTTTCAAATTTGGTGATTTTGATATTTAAATAATATATCTCAAATCTCATACGAAACGTGCTAAATAAAGTGGATGATTTGAAAATGTTGAATAAATGTTGCATCTTCCCCAAACTTGCTTAACTTTTCCACTCAGAATACATGGCTACTTAATAGGAAGTACTTTTCACAGAGGTCTGTTTGCATAGATAATTCACTAGCAAAACTTAATATGAATTAGCAACTCCCAGTGCACAATAAGATATGGGTCATCAATAGATTTGCCATTCTCTTTTCTATTCTTTTCTTCATAAAATAAAATATAAGGCAACATTCCCTTCATTTTAGACTCTATGTACCAAAGTAATTCCTCCAAAAGGTGGTATTTTCTTATTAAAAATTAATATAAACACCTACACTGTTTATATCCTTAATAGCTCTCATCTAGATAATACAGTAAATTTCTGACTTATCTTTTAACTTATCTAACGTCTCTCCTTAATACTAATTCATCCTAAAACATTATTCTAATTCTTTCACTTCCATGTTCATCTTTTTACTATTTTCAATGGCTCCCCATCAGTCCCTCCACTTCCTTAGTCCAGTTTCTTTTGACTAAAAAATGTAGTCCAAATTCTTTACTTCATCACTCAAGATCACCCTTGTCACCACAATTCTATCACCTTTCCATTGCCCTAGGCATCGTATAGCGTTTGTAAAGTTCATGTGTTATGTTGCCACCAGTCATTTCCCATTTTTTCTCCATATTCTTTCACTGCCACACATTTTCTCATGTTGTTTATTTTACAATGTCTTTTCTTCTCCATCTCCCCACTGTTGACTCCTGTTCATTCTTCACAAATCACCTCAAATGTTACCTCCTTTAGATTTCTTTCCCCATCACCCTCACCAGAAGTGATTTATTTTTCCTCTGAAGTTTTAAAGACGTATTTCAGTGTCTCTTATGGCATGTGACAATCTCTCTTGTTTAATAATTATTTTGTATCCCCTGCTATGCTACAAGCTGAGGAAGGAGAGACAGAGTTTACGTTTGTGTCCCCACAGTGCTAGCTAGCATCGTGACATAGACTGAGTAGACACAAAATTATTATTGATTGAATACACATTTGTGAATCATTCTAGAGAAAGAAACTATCTTCTATTTATTAAAAACATGAAAACAACTTCATATTCAGTCTTCTTTCTAACTTTTTTTTTTACCTCTGACATTCTACAGAGAGTAACTTGAAGCAGTTTTGCAATTTTCTAAGAAATAATTCGTCCATAGGCTTTTTCTTATTACTTCACATAATCTACTTTATAAAATTCTGAGCTTTCATTATAAATCAGAGTTTAAAGTTTTCAGATTCATGTACAAAATTGTATTGGGGATTATATGACAAAATCAATGCATGAGCAGCTTTTAAAATACCATTTTATACACTACATAATTGTACATTTGTGCTAATTCCTTTTATCTGCTTTTTCTAGAAATACTTAAAATAGGTTACTGTTTCTCATATTTATAATAGATTTATCACATTAGTTTTTAAGACAAGACACTTCTTGTGACAAATTAAAAAATTAATAAACTAAAAGCCGGCCCTCCTATTTTTTTTTTTTTGCGGACGCAGGCCACTGTGGCCTCTCCCGCCACGGAGCACAGGCTCCGGATGCGCAGGCCCAGCGGCCATGGCCACGGGCCCAGCCGCTCCACGGCATGTGGGATCCTTCCGGACCGGGGCACGAACCCGCATCCCCTGCATCGGCAGGCGGACTCCCAACCATTGAGCCACCAGGGAAGACCCGGCCCTCCTATTTTAATTTAGGAACACTGATGAAAAGTAAAATAGACCACCAATACACACACAGATACACACACACACACACACACACACACACACACACACACTATTAGTTTATATAAATTACTTGAAACATTGTATTTTAAATAATAATATTAAATTGAATATAATAGCCTACATATATAATAAGTGTTTTTTAATTATATTGCATGATATGGAGATTTGAAATAATGTAAAGCTATATAACTTCGGGAGGGAATCAGATTTATTTTATTGCCATTTACCCAGAATGTTGCAAGTCAGTTTGGACAGAGAAACACTGAAATCAAATATGATGTGATTTAAATAGCAGAGAAAAGAAAATAATGGAAGTTGCCTTGATTGAACACTTATTTAGGTATTAGACTGAGACTTAGGAGCTGAACATTATATGCAGGATAGTATCATATATAGGACATTTTTGAGTGTTTCTTAATTTGAAAAGTTAGGCAAAATCCTGTTACTTACATTTTGAGAATTTTAAATCAAACTCTTCTCTCTTCAGCTGCTTCCTTAAGATATCCTCCCCCTCACCAACACATATTGTCATAAACAGATGGTCATTACTCTTACCAGTATGACCCAAATAGCTTCCTAACCTATCGTACACCCAGCTACTGCCATTATAAGTGATTATTCAATATTGCAAATGTGATAGACTTTTCCTTATATCAAATATTTTTATAAATGTCCATTTTCATCAAAATAAACTCCAAATTCATCCTGGAATACAAGGCCTTTCATGACCTCAGTCTTACCCTACATTACCCAGCTTCAATTTTCAACACTCCCTCTTTGATTTTATTTAAGCAGTTCAAAAATGCATATCTCTTGGGGAGTTCATTGACACATTAACTTATGATAGATTTTTTAAAAACCTCACCATTTTATGTTGGGACAAAGCATAATAAAAAATTTAAATGCAAACTCAACTATTCAATTGTTTTATAACTACATATTAAAGACATATGATATTTCAAGCACAAGTGAGCCTTTAGGATTCCAAGATCAAACCAACAGTTCTTAAGAAACCAGGTCTCTAAGGAGGACAAAGAATTTGTACTTAGTTGTCAGATAACAAATCGAATGTGTCCAGAGCTATTGTCTTGTGAAGACTCGGTGTTTATTTCTTTCTCAACTCTAGAATGGTTTTACTGTTTAGTTTATTTCTTTGCTTCATATTGCTTTGCTTTGTTGTTGAATGTGTGTTAGTGATACTGAGAAGAATTAAGAGATTTGCCAATGACAGTAAAGACAGCCTACTCAGCCCTTGCTAGGGTTAGAATGAGGATGAAAATATGGTGGTTCCAGAGTTCAAGGTGAGGGCAGCAGGGAGATAAGGGGAGACTCAAAACAGACCCAAAAGTAGCTGTTAAGAGCAAGGTAACAAGAGAGAAGGAGATTGCAGCATGGATTGAGTCAGGAGTGGGATTAAAAAACAAAAGAAGAAAACTGGAAAAAAAAAAGAAACTCATCAAGTACATTAGAGGCAGGTGACATTGAAAGTGGAGTGTAAGTTAACCCCGAGTTCTCCTTGAGAAAAAAAATCCCCCTCTGAAAACACAAAGTCCTCTTCCTGCGTTTCTGATTTCAGACAAAATTACCTGAAAAAATATTTCAGGCACAGCTAGGCTCTCTAAGTATTCAAGATATCTCAAGTAGGTCACTTTGAAATAATTCTTCTAATTCATTCAGAAATTACTGATTAAAAAATAAGAATCATAAATAGCAGAATGTCCAGTGTTCAGAAAAGGTAATTCTTACCCTCCTGTGTGCCTGACAGTATGAACAAACTCTAAACTATGGGAGGAGGCAGGGAATACAGGAAAAGTGATATTCCATTTGTTGACTTCTGAGGTATGTTGTTTATAGTTTACAAGTTCATTTAATTGCATAGGTGGAGTTTCACAGTCAGTAGAACGATGAGGGAAGCAGATGGCATAATCTTTTATTAAAAACTTAGCCACCTTCTTATATATGTGATAGCTCTTACTTCATTCTTTGGAATTTGCATTTTAAATGATTAAGGATCCAATAGGACAGCATGAAACCTCATTAAGAAAGATATATTTTCAGGCCTCTACCTGAAGGGCAAGTGGTGATTTTTCCACCTCATACTCCTCAGTTTAAATACCTGCTGATTTGTTTTAGCTCTACTTACTTCAAAGTATTTCAGCCACATTAATACAGCTTTTAACTAGAGAAACTGACAGAATACAAAATCAAGCTTTTAGCTATATCTTAAAGTAAACAAACCAGAACATTTTTCATTTATGAAGCTTCTACTTTCTATGACATTGTGTAATACATTAGTGGTTAACTAAGGGCTTCTCTTGAGCCTAAGGTAAGAGGGGATAAAAAAACCTCTGTGATTTTTCAGTTCATTTTGAAAACTAACAGCAGATTTGCTTTTAAACAAATGCTGTGTCTTTAGCTGCTGCTTTGAAGTAAGAAGCTGAGAGTAATAGGGGTGGTAGAGATCATACATCCTCACTGTACATATAGTAACGGCGGTATAATAATTAAGGTTTAATCAGAGCATTCTCCTGCTGCTTTCCCAATCACTGTTGAGGTAATAATAGCATTACAGATTAGGTAGCAACTTGCAACAAAGTTAGGCAACTGCATCAAAAAGCAATATTGATGTATAAAGAATTAGGTAAACTTAGTCAATGAAGCATAACATCTCATTCATATTAACCTCCAGCAGGGCCCTTAGAGTCCCAGGCATTGATCCAATCATTTGCTTGCCTAAGTATTTTCCACCTTCTGTGAAATTGCTTACCTCCTTTCTGAAACACCCACTCTCTTCTTTAGAAATGCTTTGTATTCTCTTTCATGGGGATATCCTAAGAAAAAGAAATGGTGGGTTATATTCAGCAAAAGACAGTACTGAAGCAGTTAGAGTTGTATACTAGAAAAGCATCCAGAAAAAATGTGGGTGGTTTTTTCACTTGTCTCAGACCTGGAAGGGTTAATTCAAGCACAGAAGTCCTACTGATTTTACAGGATAGTGGGACTTCCAAGGCACATAAGCCCTTTAGGTGTCGGGTTAAAGGAGGATGCTGGTGTGTGTGTGTGTGTGTGTTGAATAGTATGTGGTTTTCTTTTGCTGATTTACTTTATTTTTTATCCCATTGTTGATTATATGCCAACCAACGTTTTTCAACTCTACTTCCATGATAAACAATAGACATTTTATAGGCAAGGGTGAGCATTTAAGTCCATGAAAAGAATAGTCATTCTCAGAATGGAGGAAGAGGCTTTAGTCTAGGTGAATTTGGGAATATGACAGCAGAGACTTTGAGTGACCACTATAGATTCCACTGAGAAGAGGATTTCTACGCTGACCTCTGTAAAAACATAAAGAATTGTTATCATGTCTCTCATTGATCTACGACATTAGATGATAACCAGAACTGCCATGAAAACGGTTAAGAGTATTAAGTCAAGGTTCACTGACAGACACTTTGACACCTAAGGACAAGGCAATTATAAAGAAACACAAAAGCAAGTGCTCAAATATTTTTCCTTAGTATATAAATTTCCTCTAATTCATCTGGGGACAGGAGCACATCTAAATGCTGGAGAAGATGGAAGTGAGCCGAGTCTGTTCTACTAAAGTGTCAGAAATAATCTGTCATAAATTATCTATCTATCTATCTATCTATCTATCTATTTAAGCTTATATAAAACAGACATTTATTTCTCATAGTTCTAGAGGCTGGAAGTATGATGTCAGGGTGCCAGCATGATTGGGTGAGGGCTCTCTTCCAGACTGCACACGTCTGTTGTATCCTCACATGGTGAAAGGGGCTGCATAATTTTTTTTAAATGTACTTTGTTCCAAAATGAAAATAATTGGCTAATCAAGTGGGTTACCATCTTGAATAAAATGTAATTAAATTTCCGTAACTAATTTTTCATATTTAATCAAAATTTGATATAAACATTGAATGTATTATATAATAGCATGAATGTTTGGAAGAAAACATTCCTTCAAAAGAAAATTGTAAGTAATGTTTTTTTAATTATGGAAAACAATTTCACAACATAAAACATTTATGAAAAACCTTTCCATAATCTGCTCTGTCGTCAGTTTATCACAGGGCTTTTCATGGAAAAACATCAGAACGAACAGAGACTGTCATACATTGGCTATATTTCTAACACTCTCTTAATAAGGGAAAATATTGGGACAAGATAACCTACTTGCTTTCCGTCATTTGTAAAAGATTTGATATCCAGAAATTTCTCATCATAATGAACAAAAATCAGTCTCTGAGATTAAAATATTGGGTGAGCAGATTACAGGTAACTTCTTTTCTAGTCAAAATTTCTTTTTCTTTTTAAATAAATTTATTTTTTGGCTGCATTGGGTCTTCGTTACTTAGTGGGGTGTTTCTCTAGTTGCGGTGAGCGGGGGCTACTCTTCGTTGTGCTGCGCGGGCTTCTCATTGCAGTGGCTTCTCTTGTTGCGGCGCATGGGCTCTAGGCACGCGGGCTTCAGTAGTTAGTTGCGGCACGCAGGCTCAGTAGTTGTGGTTCGCAGGCTCTAGAGTGCAGGCTCAGTAGTTGTGGCGCACGGGCTTAGTTGCTCCGTGGCATGTGGGATCTTCCCAGACCAGGGCTCAAACCCCTGTCCCCTGCATTGGCAGGCTGATTCTCAACCACTGAGCCACCAGGGGAGTCCTAATCAAAATTTCTATATGCTTTGACCGATGGGTTCAGTTAAAAATATTTCTCTCTCTCAATTTCCCTCTCTCTCTCTCTAGATCTATTTACAGAAGACACAATGAAAACCACCAATCCCCTATTAATTACTTAAATAACTAGATGTCCTTGAAATTTTTCTCAGAAGTGTTTCATCCTCTAGATCTTTCACCTCCAGATATTAATGCTTGTTAGAGTTTAAGGGTGCATGATCTTTAAAGGATTTTTTAAGTAATAAAATGCATAAACACAAGATTTAAGGTTGCTTTAAAGTTATAACTCAGAAAGTCTTTAGGTATTTAAAAAATGAGAACATGTACCCAAATTAATGAGAACTGAAGAAATTGCTTAAGTAATTTTAAAACAACATTGCCTGACTAACTTAGATATACAAAAGTATTTTCCTTAAACAGAAGCTTCATGTTTCTTTCCACTGCAACATATTTATCCTGCATTTCCTTTTTTTTTTTTTTTCATTTTTCTTTCTTCTTCACTCATGAAATAGAGAATTTGATAGGGGAACAACGGGGAGTAGAATACATTTAGTACAGGAAAAATATTAATTGCTTGAAAATGCGAAGTGAGGGAAGAAATCAATTGTGAGTAAACAGCGCAGAACGAAACCTCTTGACCTTGTCAGATGCTTTATGGGAGAGACCCTTCAATCAGAAATGTGCTGATGCTAAATTATCACAGGATTTGATCTATCCTCTAATAATTGAAAACTCCCACTCCTGGAAGAGAACCAGTTTTCTGAACAGCCACTAATTTTTCAGAGTGGAAATTTAGTACTGAAGAGATTGCACATTTATCCACTAAGATTTGTATTTATATTTTATGGGCCATCACATTCCACATTAGGCTCTGATTGTAAATAGCCACATTGTGTTTTGAGATGCACTCTTCTGTGATGTGCAGTTGCAATTCTTTAAAATGCCATATATAGTTTAACGTATTACCTTCAGTATCTTTCCTTTAAATATCAGAGTATGTGAAAAACTTAACCATGAACAGAGATAAATGCCGTTACCTGCAACATCAGGGTTCAATCTTAGTTGCTTACATCTTGCCTATAAAGAAGATGCTCATTTCAAACTCATCAGGTGCTTTGTACAGGGACATAAAAATAAAGAGGATAATAATTTAAATTTCTATTCAAAATTTCCACTTAGTTTTATGTGTGCAATATACTTTGTGTCATTTTATCATTTTAAAAAATCTCTCATCCTAAGATTATTTCTGAAAAGTATCTAAAGCAAATCTCAAACTGACAATTCATGTGAATGTGTAATGAAATGATCTGAGATGATTTTGTTGGGTATTAAAATAGCTAGCCTAGAGATTCCTAAGAAATGTAAAATGACTTTTATTTGAAGCTTTAATCCCTATTGTACCTCATTAATATCTCTTTTTTCTACTCAGGTATGTATAACACCTATAAGAGGAAAATGAGAGAATACATATCAAGGATGAAGGCACTTTAGGAAAAAAATGCTTAAAGTCCAGCCTACAATTAAAAGCAGATTCTGAACAGTACTATCCTCTGTTAGTTGAAAAATATAAAAGAAGTTTAAAAAATTTAAACTTGTCTATGTACATAAACATTAGTTAACTTGCAGACTCAATAGTCATTCAACAGCTAATCTGAGCACTTACCACTAGGATTATGCAGGATGCTCAAAACACAATGAAGAATATGACAAAGTCTCTGCCTTCAAGGAAATTACTGTGGGAGGCAGACAAGTTGGTTAAGTGCAGTAATTGCCATACCTGCCATAGGGATGAGAGTTAAGTACAGAGGCTTCAAGTCTGGGCTGTGGGAAGTGGTTAGGGTTGACTCTCAAGAAGTGACTTTCACACTAAAACTTGACATATGATAAAAGTATTTAAGCAGGAAAGTGGCATGATCTTATTTGCTCTTTACATTGCTAAAGAACTTCAAAGGAAAGAAAATAAATGGTGGTGACTTTTCGAAGTCAAATGATGTCTATAAAAAAGCAATATGGGGACTTCCTTGGTGGCGCAGTGGTTAAGAATCCACCTGCCAACGCAGGGGACACGGGTTCTAGCCCTGGTCCGGGAAGATCCCACATGCCGCGGAGCAACTAAGCTCATGTGCCACAACTACTGAGCCTGCGCTCTTGAGCCCACACGCTGCAACTACTGGAGCCTGCATGCCTAGAGCCTGTGCTCTGCAGCAAGAAAAGCCACCGCAGTGAGAAACCTGCACACCGCAACAAAGAGTAGCCCCCGCTCACTGCAACTAGAGAAAGCCCCTGTGCAGTAATGAAGACCCAATGCAGCCAAAAATTAATTAATTAAAATTTATTTAAAAAACAGCAATATGTAACAGATGGCAACAGGAACATGAAAAGACACTCAATATCACTAATTATTAGAGAAATTAAAATCAAAACTACATTGAGGTACCAACTCTCACCAGTGAGAATGGCCATCATTAAAAAGTCCACAAATAACAAATGCTGGAGAGGGTGTGGAGAAAAGTGAACCCTCTTACACTGTTGGTGGGAATGCAAATAGGTGCAGCCACTATGGAAAAATTACGGCGGTTCCTCAAAAACCTAAAAATAGAGTTACCATATTATCCTGGAATCCCACTCCTGGGCATATATCTGGAGAAGACTATAATTTGAAAAGATACATGCACCCCACTGTTCACTGTAGCACTATTTACAATAGGGAAGACATGGAAACAACCTAAATGTGCATTGACAGATGAATGGATAAAGAAGATGTGGTACATACGTACAGTGGAATACTACGCAGCCGTAAAAGGAATGAAATAATGCCATTTTCAGCAACATGGATGTACCTAGAGATTATCATACTAAGTGAAGTAAGTCAGAAAGAGAAAGACATACCGTATGATATCACTTATATATGGAAATCTAAAATATGACACAAATGAACTTATCTACGAAACATAAACAGACTCACAGTCAACTTGTGGTTGCCAGGGAGGCGGGAGGGGGAGGGATGGATTGGGAGTTTGGGATTAGTAGATGCAAACTATTATATATAGGATGGATAAACAACAAGGTGGTACTGTATAGCACAGGGAACTATATTCAATATCCTGTGATAAACTATAATGGAAAAGAATATGAAAAAGAATGTATATGTATGTACAACTGAATCATTTTGCTGTACAGCAGAAATTAACATTGTAAATCACCTATACTTCAATAAAATATATTTTTTAAAAAAAGTAATATGTAGAACGATCCTTTGGACCCATGAAGAGAAAAATTTAATTGCTGTGGGAAGCTGCTTCCAAAGCTAAGAGTGACAGTGGCAGCATATAGACAGGAAACTCTTTGCTCCTTTGTTCAAAGTATATGCGATCTACTTGATAAAATAATGTCTCCTGGTGTCTCCCCTGCTAAATTCTACATATTTTCTTCATCTGAAACTACTCAGACAAATACCTGTAATTTTAGTTCAGTGTATACCTCCAGACAACCTGATACTTTCTTAGCTGATAATGTGTTAGAACACCAAATTCTGAGGAGAAGAAAGAAAAATTTGGGGGTAGATACAGAACTGGACTTGAATTATGTATTTGGGGGATAACTTCTCAAACCTCCCAAATGATACTTTCTGAACCTCTTGAGAAATTATAAAATAAGGATAATAATTACTTCACAGGATTTTTGAGAGGATTAAATGAGGAAACACATAGTCTAGAACATAGTATTAGCCAAATAAATTTGTGTCTTTTATTCTCCTTAAATTTGTTAATCTTATTGGACAAATTGAATTTTTTTTTTTTAAATTTCAGCCTAATTGTTTTTGCTTATTCAGTGAACTGCCATTTGGAGTGAGTTGGATGGTCCATGGAACTGGAATAAAAATACCTCTTTTACTAACTAGACATACAAACTATTGTAAATTCCTTTATGTCTTTGCATCTGAGTATACTCATTTGGTAAAGAAGCATATTGAACCTGATGATCCCTGGTATCCTTTCTTGTTTAAAAAAATGATTATTTTATAAAATGAAATGGGGATTAATAGTATACTATGTACCAGAAATTGAGGGGTGAGAAAGGCAAGTATTCATAATAATGTAAAAGAACATCCATAGTCCAGAACAGAAGTAAGCATGGAAGTATTTCAATGTCTGAGTGATGGACTAACACATATAATAAACACTGACAGAAAAAGGTCTTTTCAAATGCAGCATTCCATAAAGGATTCCATTAACCTTGTTTTCATACTACAAATAGAATTCTTAATCTAATAGTTGGGAAAGTTTATGATTGCTAGATAAAATATACAAGATGTCCAGTTAAATTTGAGGTTTAGATAAATAACATTTTTAAGTATAATATGTTCCATGCAATATTTGGGACATACTTATACTAAAAATTTGTTTTTTACCTGAAATTCAGATTTAATTGTACATCCTGTATTCTTACTTCTAAATATAGCAACACTAATAGACTTTACCAAATACGTTATCTACATTTAAGAATACATTGACGGTTTCTTTAACCTAAGATTTAATTAAGAAAGATTAAACCTGGCCCAGGTAATTTATTCATTATTCATTAATTTATTATTGAAGTGTCTCAGAAATCAAATCCTGCGCTAGGTATTGGGTAGTCAATCTTTAACAAACACAATGCATACCCTAATGAACTTCATAGAGATATATGCCATAGAGATAAATGCCACATAGAAAAAATGATTTTTAGTGGATCTTCATATGCCTTCAGTTACCCTTCAAGAAGAAACTAGTGACAACTATTAACCTCCATGGATAAGATAAAAAACTGATTGTCTGAAACTCTCCAGTGGGTTTTACACTTATTAAATATATTCTAAACCAATATAACACATTATTCTTAATGTGTTATATTGGTTTAAACTGTGAATCACTATATTGTACATCTGTAACATATAATATTGTACAGCAACTATACTTCAATAAAAGTAAATTTTTAAAAAAATCAACTAAAGTCAAAACTTCTTAAATCGCTGGGAATTTTAGAAACACGTTCATTTAATGATTATGGTAATAGCACTGTCCCAGTCTGTCTCCACTTCTGTGCACCCCACTATGTTCTGGTTCGACCATACTCCAGGATATTTACTTGTCTCATGGCCTTTATTGTCGACCACTGATTGTTCCTGATCTTTAACTTATTGACTCTGTGAGTCATTGCACTGTACTTAAAAAACAAAACAAAAACCAAAAAAACCCAAAAGCCTGTCTCTGCCATTGCAGCGCTTTCTGTTTTATATGTTTATGGAGGACTCATTCTCTCTGTGTTACCACCATCAACACTTTCCTGTGAGCTGTGGGAAAGGGCTGACACACCCTCCTGCAGAAACCGTCACTTCTTCTTTGGAATGCATTCTGGAAACAGAGTTACATTTCCTACGGAACACTTAACTCTTACCATTCCTCTCTCCAATACTGGTCTCCCTATCTCTCCCCCAAAAAGGTAACACAGGATATTTAATAACTTTTGTCTAAGATTCTGTGAATTACAATGCCACAAACTTAAACCATACCTATCAAACATTTCCAAATAGATTTTAAAATGTTACCTGTGCTGCTAACCTTGACTGTGTCCATTAAGTAAATAATACTATTAATTCATATTAAAAAACTCTCAAATTTAAAAAACTAGAATATGTATGATTATGTGTTTAAAAGGGAAAAAAGCTATTGTTTTATCAATTTCCAAACCATTTGAAAAAATATGGCAATAAATGAGAACCAAATTTAAATGTTTTCTGCTTATATACTGACTGAGGTTGTATGGTAAAAATAGAAAATAAAATTAGCTTGGAAGGAAGAAACCAAGCCTCTGACTCTAAATAACTGTAAGTCATTTAGAGATTTATTTAACTTTCTTGGCTTCAGTTTCTCCATCTATTACATAGAAGGTAGGAATGGCAGGGGAGCAATTTACTATATATTCCCCAGATTTTTCATCTAAGCCTAAATTTTATCTTACACTCAGTGATAAAGGCTCAGCCCTATAAAAAGAAAACACTTCTTGGAAATGTGTGTGTGTGTTTGTGTGTGTGTGTGTTTAATCTGTCTCCAAAACAATTTAAATACAAGTCAAGTGAACTTATTACCCATCTACTGAAGGTTAAATGCATCTAAAGTATTAGTCTAGTTACAGTGTACTTTTCTCATTATTAACAGAATATAAAATATACCCATTTTCTTTTTCAGGTGTCTGGAAACCCATACCTTTTTCCCTCACTTTGTAATGTTCTATTTATGATTATAAAGGCACAGCCATAACAATAATCCATCAAAGAATATTTCAGTGGCCTCCTTCATAGAGGAGTTCAAAAATTGTTATGGCTTCAACCCACCCACTGAAACACCCACAAATGACTTTGAGATTCTGTCACATTATTAACCTTATCAGTTCTGCAAGATGCTATTCTTGGAATCATATTTATACAGACCACAATTTCCTTAAGCATTCTTGGTTTTAGAGCAACTAAAACACTGGAGATGGTGGGGAGGAGTTTATCACTCTTGTGACTATGGAATTGGATAAAACTGAGCTGAAATAGATCATTTTCTGAGCCTTGTAAGTATATGTAGTATCCTTTTTCATTCCTCTTTGCATCATTCTCTCAACTCAATTGTCTTTGGCTCCCCGTTTCTTGTTTCTGGAGCCCTCAGATCCTCATGTCAATCAGTTGCTCATTTTACAGATTTTGCTTCTTTGGCTTCCACTTCTTGTCTGACCACCCTCAGTTAACCACCTGTTGCGGTAGAATAAATTGATTTCTGTCTTTTCCTGCTGTAGGTTCCAAGTACTTTAATATTTCAAACTTCCTCTCCTTCCCAAGTACCCTTCTTCAACATCCCAAATGATCGATCATTTCTTATATAGGTAATAAATGTGTCAACACTCTTTTTAAAGTGTTACATTTTCACTGCACTGACTGTGGTCAGAAGTAATTCCTCAATATCTGGCATTGAAATTGCCTGTTTCAAAAGCCCCCCCTTCCCTATCCACACATCTGGGGAAATAGAGATAATTGCTGCACTTATGCTGATCTTGTCTTTAGAGCTTTTCACACATCAAGAGCAAGGCCACTTTTTCCTCATTAGTGCAGCAAGCACCTGTCCACACATTGTGATTTTAAAGGCTGTGGGAAGATCTTACTGCTTCTCCAACAATCTTTTCCCATGCCTGTAATTCCTTTAATTGGGAGAAAGCCTTTCATATAAGAAAACATAAATGGCTGATATGAGATCATTTCCTAAGGAAAGGATTAAAAAATTGAGAGGAACTAGAAAACACAAGGACACTCAGCAGCATGAACCTGAGGAAAGGAAGTATATAAATGAGATGTTTCATAAAAAGGGAATCTTAATTGGGAAGCGGAAATTGAGAACAAGACATGCTCTTCCATTTCTACTTTTTGCTTTCTGCAAACCCCATTTTGCTTTGTGTCTGACCATTGATTCCACAGCCGAAAAGTACTCCTTAAACATAATTGAAGTATCAAAACCATTATGGACTTCATCACTGTTCTGTTGATAAAGTATAGATATTTGAGTATACTTGAAAACATTTCCCACCAGAGATGACCTACATCACTTTTCAGTTTCTTTCAAAAGCCTAGAATATATGAACTATTCCAGACAATTTACAGGGGCATTTGCAAGCAACTACTGAATAGCATTATGCCAACTGTCCTCAAATGGAAAGAATTTATCAAATTCCATCAAATTTCCCATTGCATCAAGCTTTTATTTAGCATGAATATATATCAAATTTCACAAAAATATATTTAAGACTAAAAATAATCCTATTTCATATAAGGAAAAGGAATGTAAATATGTAATTAAGGCATATGTTAACCCAGCAGCAATTAACTGAATGCTACTAAACACTGGTCGATACAAATAAATGCTCAGAATTATATCAATAGCATTTCCAATTATGATATATCTTTCAATAAAGACAAGGTGACTTCAGCGGAAGCTACTGAATTGTAAAAGTAGACTGAATAGTTGGAAAGGTACTGGATGACTTTGAACACCTAGTATCTAGGGTAGCTAGATATGTACTAAAGGGACAGCAGAATGAACAATAAATGCCAGATAAAAGCTGAGATAAATTTGCAAGTTATTTCATTTGAAAACCAAAGGGAATATTTTATCAAGATAGATAATATAAAAGTGTAATCATGGATAAATTTTCTTTTCTTGACATTAAATAGCCAAATTCTTTACAGGGTTCCAAAGCACTTGTTACCCATTTCTACTTGTAAGTAACAATCTTCCTAGGCAGGAGTAGACCTCCTGGGGTATTATATGTGAGATTTTACTGGCCCCCAACAAGTGAATTATATATCCATGATATATATATCTGACAATATTAATGACTGATTTTATATTGTATTGGTTATTTCAACTACTAATGTGAAAATACATTTCAGACATTCTCTAAGGTAACATTTTGCTCCGTGTTTTACCAGGATAAAGCGATAACTTTTTAATATCTTTTTTTTTACTATTCAAACATTTTAAATATGCTAAATTAAGCCTCAAGTGAATTAGGTTTTAATCAAGCCTTCTTGATTTATGTGTTTTATTAATCTAGTTCAATTCAAAAAACCATTTATTGAGGGCAGAATCAGTGCAGACACTGTGTAAGGTACAGTGTTCTTGCATTTGGTTTGAAATGAGGAGGCTACGAAAATTGCAGGTGCTGAAAGTAAAGCTGAATAGAACCGAGAGTCTGAGAACTATGACTCAGCACTGTGTTTTCACTGCTCCTTAAGGTCTCCCTGCACCCTTGCCCACACCTTATGATTAACCCCTGGTAATCAATCTTCCTTGAATTATCCTAAATTGACTGCTATCCATTTCTACTTGGACATCTGACAGAGCTGACTCCCAAAAAACAGAAACCTGTTTAGGGGGCTGTTTCCCAATACCTTATAAATTTTCCATTTCCATATCTTAACACCAAGCAAGGAAAATATTTCCTATAGTTTAGAAAGCCCCAAATCCAATCAGAAAAGGTTTTTGGTGTAGGGAAGGAAAATATAGCTAATATTCAGTAATTAGAATGATGATATATCAATAAATTATCTTATACATATTTAATATAAAAATAATATTTCAATAAAATAGCCACATAAATGTATAGCAGGTTATATTGGGACTTTATAAACTATAAGTGCTTGTGAATTTGGATATGATTTTATTTAAAGGGAATAAAATGAATTGTATAAGCCAATGAATGTTTTTGACATAGAAAGGTCAGAAATGATGAAAATTTGCTAAACTGTCTTCTCTTTAATTAAACTGAAAATATCAATGATATATATCATGCTCAACGTTCAGTAATTAATTTTTAGTGAGCATATTTTGATGTGAATTCCTGTAACAAAAAATATATATACTTTATATGTAAATGTATATTTAATTATTTAAATATGTATAGCCCAAAACAGCCAAAGTCACTGAGCCTGAATCAATATTTTGCAGATGATATAATTGAAAATAATTAAGATAGATAACTTAGCTACATCATGGCAGAACTTTGACAAGAACTTTAGTTTCCTAACTCCCAATTCTGTTCTTCTGTGAACAGAACTCTTCTTATGATGGTACCATTCCTAAATGCCTATATAATTTAACATATTCACAATTAAGAAAACCACTTTTATTGTGTTTTTTCCCTTGCACTGATTTTTTTGTTTGTTTGTTTTGCATCTACTCTAATAAGAAACATTAATAGGTTAGTCGAACAACTGGCTGTAGTTAAACTAACTCTAATAATCATATTTAGTTGGTTTTTAAATTGTTGCTAGAAATATATGTACAAACATGATTATCTTTATAAATCCTCTTGACAATCTTTACAAATACAACTTTAATTTACTGAAATGAACTACATTCTTTTAAAATAAAAGACAGATGCATGTTTTTCCCCTGCTATTCGCTGGGACAATCTTGGCATCTGACACACTCCTTCCACTACCTTAAATCTTGCCTTTTTAACGTAATTTCTCACCCCACCCTCCTGCCAGAAAAAGCCCTCAGAAATATACTTCAACGTATAATTTTCATTTTTCCATCTTTACTCATCCTTTCCTCTCTCAGAAATATTATTTTGCCAACATTTTTGATGGTCAAAATGAAATTTTCCTTCAAGCTCAATTCAAATATTTCTTCTACTTAAGTGTACTTTCTGATCACCTTGGTCAAGAGTAATTTCCTCCTCTTATCTGTTCTTATAATTTCTCTGTTCTAATATTTACATGCACTATGTACACTGTTAATATGTTGATACCTGACCTAATCTCCACACTATTGAAAATGTGAAGAGGATCATTAAGATGAAAAGAACTGTGTGCTCAAGTGAAGATGAGCGGAGGATAAAAATGAAAATATAAGTTGGGAACCCAAAGTGGTAGAACTTGAACTTCAGAATAAGGGATATGACCTTACTTCAGTAAACACTAGAGAGGTGAGAACCAAATTTCTCTTTATTTTTGAACCAGAAAAATATTTTTAAACTAAAGATTAAGAAAAGAGACCATTTCATACCATGGACCATTTTGGATCCTACATGTTGCTTCCTATGATAGTTGGCCATGGTTATCATTCAAATTGTAATGCTGAATTTAATATATAGACACACATATTGTTTATAAAGCAGTTCATTGGACAGGACTACTGAATCAAAAATAATGACATTTCATGAATCTGAATATCTGCTATTCAACAATCGCTGTATTTTTCCAACAAAAGAACACATTTCCAACTATGCCTAAAATGATCTTGAGATTCTTATATGAATATTTTCTCATTCCTTCTGCCAGGATCTATTGTAATCATCACTTCTTTTCAATGGAATATAATGTTTTTAGACTCTTCAGCAAAAATACCACAACATCACATTAATCATACTTGGCAAAACATAAAACACAAGTCACTTATAAGCATTGATTTTTTCCGAACATCTCTATGAACTAGTATAATATTGTGCAGGTTTTGCAGATTGTATTTAAGATCTATTTTTTTAACACTCAACATGTGTATCTGGATCACTGCACACAATATTGCATCACAAATATTTGAACATAACTGAGTAGTTATATCCCAGATATATCCCACTGACATTTTCTATAACGCAAAATGGTGACAACTGTTTTCCTTCTTATTCATTTTCATAAGAACATCCCACTTCTATTTTTTTTTATAAACCATCAATACATATTCTAAAATAAGATACATCCTTCAGATGTAAACCCAAGTGTTCAGAGACTGAAAGATCTGCTTCCACACCTGTATCTTTTTGGCAGAAAGATGCTTCATTTGAATAGAAAAAAAGAGAGTGGGAGCCAGGAACAGTCATATAATGTGCTTTGGCAGCCTTTCTACGCCACCATACTTTTATTTTTAATCTCTAGGGATAATTCACAGAGAAAGAATCTCCTAATGTGTTGCTGAAATATGTATTATATTGACAGCGAAAAGAAAACTCACTCAGTTTTCTTAAATGTTTAAAAAGATACACCTACTTCAAGATGTTATGGTATGTTAAACTATGAAGATGGAAACATATACTACAAATTAATATTAAAATATTTCTCACATGATCTTCAGCTGTAATAAGTGCCAGGTCTCAAAAACACAATCTGTAATGTTTACTGAGATATGTGGAACAGATTTAATTTAAGGGGAAAAAAGTATATTTCTATGTATTTGAAAAGGTTTCAGATTCTCATTTATGTTTCTACACATCTTCAATTAATATTTGTGTTATGGAACTCAGATGTAAAAGAAAGGGATGTATTTAAAAATCTATTACCCCTACTTCTCTCTTTTCCTCTCTTCTCTTCCTACTCCTTCCTTTCCTTTATTTGTTTCAAATTTTATTGAATACTTTCTACGTACCAGACCCATACTCAGTTCAGAAGTTTCAAGATAGAATAAAACTAATGATTAAGTGTAGGAAATCGATAATATTAAGGCAGGCTTAAAAAGTGTGTGCTCAGTAGAGTTAAAGTGATTATATTCATTCAGCTTAAAAGATTAACACTTACTCTGCTTTAGCCACTGGAGTCTCCACATTAAATAGTATTCCAGGTTCACCAATGTCATGACTTTCCTTATCTAAGGTGGACAGATTTGGTGATAATTTCATAGTCTTTTTTCACAGAATTTTTTTAACTTTTTGTCTTTTATATAATATGTAGAATTTATGCATTAAGGTTCTCTTTCTTATCACTTAAATTAGGGACATGTCCGGCAAAGCTGTGCCTTTTTGTCAAGATTTTGAGAACCGCCACCTCCTTCACAAACTTCTCCAGTGATTTTAGTGGTGGGTGAATCACCAGGAATCAAGAACAAACAAAGTATTGAATAGTAAGTTGACTGATTAAAACCTCCAAGGAATAATATTTCTCAATTATTGTCATATGTTGTATATGACTAATTGCTACTGCTTCCCCTTTTTCTTCAGATAATTCCTTCCCAACACTTACCACACCTGGCGCTCTTCACATATATGGTTTGAGCTGTTGTGTTGATGGGAAAATACTGAGAACAATGTTTCCAAGGGGAAGAAAGCTTTAAAAGAGTTGAGGTTTGAGAAATTCAACACGTAGCATCCCTCTTAAGTTCCAAACCAAGTAAAAAAGATGAAAGCATCAACTGAAAGAGAAGGAAATGTTTGCTTCATCCCTGACAGTGCTGTTGCAGGGCACACCTCAGTGTGAGAGCTCCATGTCCCAGTCCACTTGAACAGCTCATCAGAGGAAGTGCTGGACTTTTCAAAAAGGTACATCTACCCAGGTCACCAACTTGACCCGGATAAATGGGAGAGGATATAAATAGGGATCTCTTTCATATACTCTGAAATTTTCTCCATCCAACTGAGAAATGCAGACCAATGGCTGGAATTTATGAATGAATTAACTCACTCTACCTTAAATTGGAGGAGTAAGGAGAGGGCCAAAGGTGAAAGGAAACCCCTTCCTATGTAAACCAGAGAAATTTGAATTACCTGAATAAACCTCCGCTGCAGAAACTACATACATTTCTCTCAAAAAGCACCCTATACACAGTACCATGCAGTTTATGATACCATGTTGGTGATCTCCAAGAAGCCAATAAATTCTTCTAAATTTCTTGAAGCTGGCTTGGTTTCAGCCTTCATTTTATTTTTACAGAAGCCCTTGGGGACATGATTACTGAGGAGGTAACTAAAATATTAAAAAATTATTATAGTACAGTAATATGCAATGTCATGCCTGTTATATATGAGAGGAGAAGAAAGAACAATTTCCTGCCAGCTAGTATGCCTTGCTTTTTGACCTGCCACATAGTAGAAATTGAAATACCATGAGTAAACGAATATTAAGGACAATAAAGTGTTCCATTTTTATTTTTTAACTCATGAGGACAGCCTACTAATTAGTCACTTAAAAGATAGTATTTCCCACCAGAAGCATAGGACTCTCCTCAAGAAGTAGATCAACATTAGCCCTACCCTTTGACAGGAAAGAAGGGGAGAATAATATAGAAAACAATTTGATTATTTCTCTATGCTTGTTAAGGTGCAAAAACAGCATTAAAAGAAGAAACATGTATTACTAATTAAAATAGAAAAACTTTATGCTATAGTGACTAAACAAAAACTAAACAAAGATAGGAGTGTGAGAACCACAGAAACCCCAAAAATATGGAGCTCTAGAAGCTAATACTTTAGGTTTATAAAAGATAATATAATATTTTGTAAATGATTAGGTACTAGAAAAAGAACCAGGAGTCTGATGTAAGTGAAATCTTCATTGCTAATTTTTACTGGTAAAATAGTGATGGTTAAATAAGGACCACAATGTATAAAACATATCTAATGAACTCTTTCTCTATGTGAAGTTTAACTACCTTAGCACATATTCAAATACATACACTTTTGTTTTTTTCTCTAATTTATATTGAAGCCCCACTACAAATCCAGGAAATATAAATTAATTGAGGTAGAAAAATCTGACCATGCAGGGCTCCCTGGTTGTTATGGACTTGAATAGTGTCCCCCTGCAATTTATAAGTTGAACTCCTAACCCCCTGAAGTACTATTCAGAATGTGACTGTGTTTGGAGATAGTTCCTTCAAAGGGGTAATTGAGATAAAATGAGGCCATTAGAGTGTGCCCTAATCTAATCTGACTGATATTCTCATAGGAAGATGATATTAGGACACACAAAGAGGAAAGACTATATGAAGACACAGCAAGAAGGAAGCCATCTGCAAGCCAATGAGAGAGGCCACAGAAGAAACCAGACCAGCAGACACCTTGCTTTTGGACTTCTATCCTCCTAAACTGTGAGACAATAAGTTTCTGTCTGTAGTTTTGCTACAGCAGCCCTACCAAATAAAACACTACCTTCATTCATTAGGGGCTGCGCGTTGCTTGCATGTGCCAGGAAAGTTGATTCTAGACTAAAGGGAGCTTGGCATCAGGATTACTAGATACTTAAAAGTTACTCAAAAGCAAACAGAAATCAAATAGGATATACAGATATTGAAAAAGCCGCTTCCCAAGTTATACATTTTAATGCTTTAAAATTAATTTCTTGTTTAAAAATTACAATTTCCAAGTTTGAAGTAGCTCACATGCCTTCATCATGTACATCCATAGGTAAAATTATAACTAATTTTAGCTCTTGACTATGAAATCAATAAACTGATTTTAAAGATGTTTATGAAAATTAAACTCTCCATTAAAGACTAGTACTCGTACTTATTAAAATAATTACTTTTGTCAAAATAACAGAAGCATCAAAAAGCTTAATTAATGAACTGGCATTTGAAATTATTCCATGAAGCAGGTATTACCCTATTTTCTTTAGCTCCATTTTAATATATGCATTAAATACTACAGTATGATATTCACATCTGTCAACCTTAATAGGTTTTTACTATAGTTTCTATATGTCGTGTTTGCCCATGTTTATGTTATTCGATTTTCTTAACACAAACCTAACCCTGTAGCATCAGGCAAGACACTGTAACTTCCAAGTCTGCTCCCTACTCATTCCATAACTGACTATGACATATTTTCCATTGTAGCCCAACCGATAATGGAGCCTTAGAACAGAATCAAAGTCATATTTATTAAATATACTTAAATTGTGAAAGTGTTATGCAATTAGACATAAAATAGGCATTGCATATACACAATCTTATAATCTTTTAAATTGAAATAACTAATTTTTTGATAATATAGATTAGAAAGAATAAAAAATTAAATCCATGTTCCCATTACAGAGATAAGTTTTTTGGAATTATTTATTTCAGGTTAATATTGCTTAATCTGATCATACAGCATTGACAATTTTATACACTGTTTTATTTCAGCAATTTTTTCTCTGTGGTGTGGTATTTTTTCATATATTGCATTTGAGCTAATATCCAATAATTATGTTCAAGTGCTTGCATTAAAAATCAATCTTGGCTAGCTTTATAGCAAAGACACAGTTCAGGATGTTGGAAGAGGTAATCAAAAAAGCATTTACGAACATAAATTTATTCTGATTCAACAAGCTTTTTGAGCCTTCAAATCAATTAAGCAATTAAGTTAATTTAGCAATTAAGCAGCTATGTTAGTTCACAAAGAGGAAAAGGAACAGGGAGGAGTGTATGGCACACACTGTCATCATAGGGACAGATCAGGTCCATCTCTCTCTAGGTCCTTGGAAGAACTCTTCCCTTCCAGCTGGTGCCTAATGGCCTCTGTTCACTGATAACCTGCAAAGTTATCTGCCCAAGGAGTTGCTTATTCTCTGATATTTTTCACTCCAGTCCATGAAAATTTCCACCATATTCTGAGGAGATGCAAAGACAAATGTGGTAGCTCACTGATATTCAGTGGTATAGAGGGCTTTTTATACTACGTATGACCCTGGGTGTCATAGACACACCTTATAGTCTAGTTGTTCAAGGTTACTTCATTTTTATCAGTGCATTTGTATCTGTAGTATATAAGAGTATGTTTAAAAAATAAGTCACTCGTTTATAAACTATGTTGTATTTTTTTACAACATTAGGGCAGTTTATATCTGAAGCATACAGCAGGCCATTATTTTTGAGTGAGTTAAACTAACAAGAGGGTGAATAGTTTTACTTACTTTACGTTGCTTATTTTTCTACACAATGCACCATAGTAAATAATTCAGGATAAGACATCCTTTACATAATTTATAACTTACTCATACTCCATACATATTAGTAAATAACATCATCTTTGATCATATTTTAAACATACATTTACTAGTGAATAAAGTTATCTGTATGAATTTTTTTCAGAAATGAGACATATTGAAAACACTGATGACATTTTTAATCTGTTCCAATTAGTGATGTAATTAGTTTAAAAACATCTTTGATTCTGACAAATATTTGATTCTCACTTGTATTTTCAGAGCTGCTATAGACTTTAGTGGTATTTTTCCTATATGAATATTTTCCTGGGTACTTAAAAGGAACTTTAGAAATTGATTTATAGGCATTTCATCTTCTTTTCGACCTGTATACTGTAAATTTCAAAGACACTATGTGACCCAAGATTTGAATAACCTAATACAGACATGTGCAATTGAACTAGATTTTTAAATAGTAGCAAAACTGATTAAGTGAATTCACTGTTATCAAAGGATATGGAAAAAGAAGACTTACTGTGAAAAATGAGAAACTATGAAATTAATGATGACTCTAAAACCACCTAGATCCGCAAATTCATTTAAAAAATCTATCATTAATATGTTCTAGCCTAGAAAATAAAGATAGTGATTAAAACCATTAAGTGTATATTTCTCATATCTCAAAATAACCTAATCTTTCCCTGTGGTGAATACGTTTCTTAGGATCTTAATGAAAATATCCTCATGAGGTCTGAATGGAAAAATAATCTCTAAAATGAGTTTTTCTTGCTCTGACTCTAAGAAACTGTTAAAAGGAAAACATGTTGAGCTGTTCATTCATTTGTTCTTTTTTTAATTTAAAAATATGTACTAAGTAATTATTATTTGTTTGACACCACTTTATACACTAGGAATTTAAATACAAGAGGATGCTGCAAGGATCCTAATTGTTTTCTAAAACCTTATCAAGTAGAAGCTAAAAAGAGGAGTGAATTAAAAATTAAAGCAGTATTTCTGTTTTCAAATTCCAAAGATTTAAATTTATATTAGGAGCATACTATTTATTTTTGGAAGCCCAAGAAATGCTTGACCTCTTAGATTCCTCCCCCCAAAACCCTCTGATTGAAAAAATAATAATTATTGTCTCCTTTTTATAAAACCATTTTTGGAAGCAGCTTAGAGAGAAGGGAACAAATTAACCCTACTGTTGTCCTGAGCCAGAGGCCTGTCTCTACCATAAAGCTAAGAAATAGAGGGAAAGCAGAGTTCCAAGGCCAGATCTGAATCACATGCCTTGCCCTGTAATAGGGTGCAGGACACCCTGCCTGAACTACCAGCAATGAAAATGTCAGTAGAATGGATGGCTCCCAAAAGGAAAGGAGGATTCTGTACCAGAAGTAGTGCTGTGCAGGCTAACACAACAGATGTCCACTTTGCAGACATTCGGCAAGTAATTATAAGAGGGATGCGTGTTATTAAATTGCATTTAAGAATTCATTACCAAGGGAATTTAATGTAACGCTTGTCAAAATCTTCCTGATGTGTAGAATAACCGGGAATCTACCAAAAAGCAGAGAGATGTGAGAAAGTCAAAAGAGATATTTTAGACAGAATGAATAGCAAATGAAAGAAAAAATTTGAAATGTTGTGGAATATTTAATAAACTGACTAAAGTTCAGAATGGTTGCAATCTAAGGAACAAGGAAGAAAGAGAGACCAGCAGAATGGGAGGGCAGAGGTACAGAGAAGAAAAGACAAAGCAGACTATAGGCCATGGTAGGAATTTTAAACTTGATCTTAAAAGCAATGGGAAACCAGTTAAATCTGGGATTAACATGATCTAATCCATACTTAAAAACTGTAGTTTTGCTGTTGTGTGTAAAATGGAAGGGGGTGCAACAAGGCTTGTGGAAGAGGGACCATTTCACAGGCTGACAGTATTTTAGACAGTAGGTGATGATGAATTGGGATAGGATGATAAAGGGAAAGAGAAGTGAACAAGTTCAAAGCTACTTAATGGGCAGAAATAGAACTTGGGACAGAATAAGAGAAAGAAAGAGCTAATTGATTCATCTAACACATTTATTGAACTACTGCAAGATTACTGGCTTTGGCTATACAACAAACAAAATGAATAAAACAAATGAAAATCCCTGCCACCATCAATTACACATTCTAACAGAAAAAGAATTCTCAGAGTTCAAGCTACAAGTCTTTGGATTCAAGCTAACATTAATTGAGAACTTATACTGTAAGATAAAGGCCATATCTAAATCTGTCACAGGTTTGATTCACCATCATTGAAATTCCCTAGTCCCCCAAATAAATTGTAAAATTGTAATAAAGTGATGCAGCTCCAGAAGGAAAAATCTTCCAGTTATTATATGTGTGGATAGTAGACTAAAGAACTCCTACTGAGAAGAGTCTAGGTCAGCCTAACGGACCTGGCTGCCTCAGAACTTACTCCTCCTCTTAAGACAGGAATCTTCACTTACCCTTGCCCAGAAAGACCACTATGATTCATTCTTCCTTTACCATGTTCCAAATGGCAACTTTTATTGTCATTCTCCTGCACCATTGTGTTTTAGATGTATAAGAGTCTATAAAATTTATCATTTCTCCACGGATTATTGGACTGTGATGAGCTCCATCCGTACCCATATAAAAGGAATGATAATCATCCTGGATGTAGAACTGGGCAGGTTATGTATTATTTTCCTCTGAGGACAGGATGAGTGAATTTTCAGTTGCCTATAGGATAGTTGCATTATGTTAAGAGAGAACATTTTTTAAATGAAATGTATAGGAAGAAAAGTTCTGAGCCCCCATAAAAGTGGTAGAATATAGCTGGTTTATTGTGCTTTTGCCTATGGAGTGTTTCTACTCCTGATAACAAATGCTCTCTCTATCTTTCAGCACCTATCCCTCACCTATGCTCTGTCCTTGTGATCTGTACAGGATTGATGCCAACTCCAGGTTCCAGAATGTGCAAATGGTCTGAACCCAACCATTCAGAGCACTTCCTTCCTAGATCATATTGACTGGTTCAGGCATGGTAATAAAAAGGAAAACATAGTTATAAGAGGAAGAGGGAGATTCCTGACCACATTGTTTGAATTCACAAAAATACTAATGGCAAATCATCTCTAATACCTGCTTTTTCAACGAGTACTATGTCTGTCTTGATTACTGATTATTCTGTATATCTATTTTTCACATGCAGTGGTAAAGTACCTGAAAGATAACAGGAAGATAACTGCTTGTTTAATTGAATCAAATCAAATTCAATTGAATATTTTAAGTTGTTTCTGGACTGTGAAAGTATAATTCTCAGATGAAAGTAGAAAAGAGTAAATTATACCACACAATGAAATGTGTGCTAAGTAACTCTGAATTATTGATCTTCCTTCCATTGGACTCTTCACCATAAATCTTACATCTTTTCATGCTCTCAGCTCAAACTTCTAGCCAATGTACAAGAGAAAAAGGCTCTACCTGCCAGGTCTACCCCCTTCCTTTATAATATTCAGAACACATTTTTATCGTATTAGAGCTTTTTCATGATAGATTCCTTAATCTTACCTTTAGTCTATTATGCTGCATCGTCTCTTCTTTATTTATAGGTAAAAGGCTTTGTTGAGTAAATATTTGAGAAAGGGAACATAGGAAAAGTAGAAGTTATGGGTACGAATATGAGTTGAATTTCAGATGTATGGCGATGACATATTGTATGATATCTGGGTGGAGCTATCTGATATATTCTGTCTGCAGAATGAAGAAACTTTTTGAGTTGGAAAAACACATTTCAGGGTTATCATCTTATAGATGCAAAGTAATTGTAGACAGAGGAGTAGATGAGCCTATTCAAGGAGTCTAAGAAGTGAAAAATGGAGGCAAGGACCAACTAATGTTAAATGGTACAAAAAACCACAAAGAGATAAATGTAAGAGAAGACAATAAGAGACAAAATATTTTATGAATTGGGATTAATGTAATCTGAAGGCAGTCAAGTAAAATTCATTAATTTGTTTGTTCAACATTTATTAAACTACTACTATATTCCAGGAATTGTTCTAGGTGTTGAAGAAACAGGACTAAATGAAACAGAAAAATATTTCTGTTCTTCTAGAGCTTAAATTTGTCTATTCCCCTGCCTTCCACACACTGCTACCACAAGGGAGACTACACAGAGGGGCCCATGAATGGATCAAGAAGAGCTGTCCCACTCATGCAAATACTGAATATCCGTCTCTAGTTCAGCATAGTTTAAGACTGATCAAGAAGAGCACTACATTGCCACACTGATCATAGATAATGAAATAAAATGCATATTTAAAGGCAAGACAAAAAAATTTAAACAAAATGTTTTCTCTGCTTCTTGGGCCTCCACCCCCTTTCTCTAATGTGCCTTATGTATCTGCACTATGCATTAACCAGACCTCCCCAATGACAGAAATACCTGCTCAACCATAAAGATCAATTTTTTTTTCTTCTGGCATCAGCCTTGTAACTCCTTATAAGATAACATTACTTACTTATGACCTTATTAATGTTACTAGCTGTATTATCTGTACCCAGCCTATTTTACAGATTATTGTTTCTTGAACTACCAAATGTGTGACTGAGCTTCTGATAAAAGTAATGATGACTAGGTGACTTGAAACGATTGACCAAACAAATAGTTCTATAAGATCAACGACTGTAATAGTGCAACTCTAGATATGGAAAGAAACGACAAGAGGAAATCATTTTCTGGACTATGACAGACTAGTAAGACTGGCAGTCCAGAGGATTTGGCTATTGTTAACAGGACCTAGTCCAGTAATAGTACATTCAGTGACCTTTCAATGAAATCCTCGCGTAACGTAGGAATGAGCATTCCTAGCACTGTGGGACAAATTGGTCACGAAATGCCTCCAAACCTTGGTTGAAATTAAGGCCAAAAGGGAGGGAATTGTAAAATAAAGAATGTTGCCCACCATCCAGTTCTATAAAAATCAAGTCATTAGCCATTGCAGTCGCTGACCTACAGAACATCTTGAGAGGGATTCAGGGCAAAGATCAGAAGGAGACATTTTGTGCTCTGGGAAAACTGGCAGAACTGGCCCTCAGATAGCTTGATATTTTCAGGAGAAAATTTTATGAACACAGGTTCTTGCATTTTCCCATACTTAGAAAAGCACTAAATCCATTAACTAAAATATCTGTTCCTCACAAATAATAATAACCTTCTACCAAGATGTGTGCTTGATTGCAGGTACCCCTTCACCAAAATCACATATATACAGGCCTCCTGCTCTTACCTCTTCAGAACAGGCCTCAGAGCTATCTGAAAGGCTGTCTCCTGGGTTATAATCCTCAGGTTGTCACACATAAAATTCTCCATTTCCCTTAGATTGACAACTGATTCATTTTTTCATCGATAGAGGCAAGAGAAAAGATTAACTGAAAAGGCCCATTGGGTTGACATATCTTTAAAGGCCTCAAAAGAGGTAGGTACAGCCAGTGCTGTAGAACTGACTGACACACAGCAAGAACTTGAAGAGGAAGTGGTGTGACTGCTCTGAGTGCTGATGGCTAGGGATTCACAGGGTAAACAACACTTATTGCTACCCCCACTGACCACAAATGCTATAGATGAGGGTGGCATCATGCTCAGAGCACCCATAGGTGACAGCTGACATGTGGGCTCACACCAACTGAAGCTCAAGAATTGATATTGGTTATGGGTAACCCAGAGCCCTGACCTCAACCTGTGTGCTATGTAAGTGAGAGTGATCAAGAACCAGTGCATCAGCACTATTCTGACCAACCAATATCATACTACAGTGAGAAAGAAATACTGTGCTGACCAGCAGATTCAGTCTTTTCACCAGGCTGTCCTCCTGGAACCAGGGCCCTGGGAAAACTTTATGGGGGGAGTCACAGAGCACCTCAGTACACCTGGTCAACTCCACACTTACAGTAGAAGGTCGGAAAACTCTCGAAAAGGAAAAACAGGGACCGTGTCCCATGAGATTCACAGTGGGAATTCAGTACACACCATCACACAGTATTGCCACAAAACTTAAAAGTTCAAGGACAACACTTTTGGCCACCAAGTGGCCTGGGCCTGTGGCACTCTGCCCAGATGGCACTGCTGGCCCAGGCTGCTCCCAGCCACCAGAGTGAAACTTAGAAGAATTGAGAAAAGCACTTCAAAGCGCAGGAAACCCTGAGGCACCAGCCTGAGCAAAAGGTCCTACTTTCCAGGTATAAGGGTCATATCACAATGCACTTCTTAAATAATCTATTAGCCCTGAAATCCTTGTCTCATTCAAGTTCAGTTTCTAAGAGAGATACGTTCACCTAAAATTAACAAAGAAAATATTCAAATAACCAGCAGAAATGATTGTTTCTACTGACTGAACTTAGTACAAATCTCAGTTCCACCACAGGAGCTGGAGAAATAGGCATATTATTTAATTTTCTAAGCCTCAGTTTCCTCTGAAAGCAATTCTTTCCTTATGATACTATTCTGAGGATTTAAGAGATAGAATATGCTAAGTTCCTATTTCTGGCCCAAAATAAACACTCAATAAATAATAACTTTCAATAACTAATTGAAGTACTCTTTACTGTAATTTGTGATGATGAAATAAAGTAAATGTTGTTTATCCTTTAATTTCCTCCCTCATTCTGATGGAAAATACAAAATATGAATACAGCTTAGATGCAATAAATACGCTTCTTCTGAAACACCAATGACTAAGATACACAATTTAAAAAAAAGAGAGAATACTTTTATATGAATAATAAGGTAAAAACACCCTAGTAAAATTGAGGGCCAGAGGAAATAACCAAAAATGCTAAAATAACCATTATATTTAGTTATTGGAGATGAGGGGCAAAACCCACTTATATTAATTGGGCAATGCCGAATGATAAAGAAACTAGCTTATTAATAGTAAATGTCATATTAAAAATGGTTTAGATTTGAGGTACACCATTTAAGCATTCCTATCAACTAATATTACCATTAAAATAAACTCTCTAACCATGTAAATAAAACTTGGTTCCTACGACAATATGACCTCCTGGTTCTCCTTCCAACCTTCTGGAAGCTTATTCTTTCCACAAATACTTACTGTGTACTCTACTCTGTGCCTGATCTAGTCCAGACACTGGAGAGCTCTCTTATCATTTGGTGAAGAAATAAACAATAAATTAATAATCACACATAAAATAATACTATTTCTTCTAAGGCATATTACTGGATACCTTTTACTTTTATATAAATATCTATATTTCCTGTGGCTTATCATCACTCTATATCCCATCCAGATGTTCTCAATTATTCCTCAAATATCAAATAGGTATAGACCGTTGAGTTTCAAAGCCATATGTTTTGTACCCAACCTCTTTGAGTCACAGCTCTGAATTTCCAACTACTCTATCTGATAGGACTAAAACAGAATTTCATCTAAGCTGATCCCTGGCCTGCTCTACTCTAGACACACTCAAAAGAAAAGCCTTTTCTATTTGCCTTTCATTTTTCACATCCTGTTGCTAACAAAATCTGATTTTGTAACTTTTGAATTGTTCATTCATCCATTCATTCATTTATCGAAACTCTTTTTTTTACCACTTATCGTATGTCAGGCACCAGGAATAGAGAGAGGTTTTTTAAAAACATCGTTTTTAAAAGAAGTTATTTCATGCAAAAGATGATCCACTATAAAATAGAATGAAAAACAATATGAAGCAAAGTCATACATCAGCATAAAGGGGGAACCACTCTGATTGAATGGAGTGGCCTAGAAAGAATTCCAAGAAAAAAAAATAAGGTCACTGTAGTTATAACATGAAGAGCAAATAAGGACTGTTTAGATGTTAAAGCAAGCTAGAAAGGGGATTCTAGACAAAGGATCGGCTGGCACACTGGCACTGATTTGAACACCTTAGAATGTGCCATGACATTCTAAGATGTTCAAATGTTTTATTACGATTCAAGTCAATTAATCAAGTATCAGGAAATACCTGATAAGATAAGAAGGAATAGTCAGGTAGGACCTAGTTAGTGCTTAAATATTGTCCTGAAAGCTATCAGACTGTTATTTGACTGGTATAAACAAGGGATTTGCCTCATATATGTGTATTCTGGAAAACCACTCTGACAGTATTGTGGAAAAAGAATGTCAATGAATACAAGTTTGGATGCAATATAACTTGTTAGGAACAAACTGAGTCTTGGTGAGATTAGTTGGCTCTCCCAACATCACTAACCTAGGGTTGTTTTCTAGGTTTCTCTGACTCCAAATCTTATGCTCTCATCAACCCTGCTATATGGGCCAAGATGTTCACCAAGAAATAAATATGTCATAACTTAGTCACGTATTTCATACCTTCCTCTCTAGTCTCATCTTGCACCATTTTACACTTCATAACATTTACTCCAGTGAGACTGAACTTTTAGTTCACCCAAACATCAGGACATGTCATACTTCTGGAGCATACAGCATACATCCATATCTGCAAGTGGCGCAACCATTCTACAAAATTACTACAGACCCCCGCTGGAAGTTTGTTTTGGATGTTAAGACTGCTGATGTCACACAGAAAGAAAAATGAGGTTTTTCTGGAGAGATCTGATCTGTCCTCCCAAGCTGGTCCAAAAATGGCTTGAGAGTAAGGAAAGAAGAGTGACTTGGGGTTTTTATGGTGGTTAAGAGATGGGATTCCTGCTTTTTGGCAGGGGCTTGTATGATTTGAAACTCCCACTGGTGCCAAAGGAAAGAATGTCTGCACTGTCTTATCAGTTTGCCCATGTGTGGAGGCAGGGAGGAGGAAGGGGTGTGAGACTTAAAGCTGTCAGCAGTCAAATTTCAAAAGGCTGAGTCAGACTTATTACTACAATTCTCTCAGGAAGCTGTTGACATAAACCCACATGATTATCACACAAACAGGCATGACTTCTGTAATAAGGTTCACCCATTTACCCTGCTTTTATTTTTTCTCCATAGCTCTTAGCACTACTTGCCAAATTTTATTTCCTTATTGCTTATTGTCTGTCTTTCATACTAGAAAGTAAGAGCCATATTAGATTCTTGGTCTATTTAGCTCACTTCTAACTCTCCAGCAAACTAACAGTAGGTGCTAAATAAAGACTTTTTGAGTAAGTTTATAAAAAGTTGAGGGAAAAGTGCATTGCAATAGAAGATATTTGAAAATAAATCTTAAAGCAGGCAGGATTTGAGCTGAATTTTAAAGTAAGAATGTGATTTCAACAGACTGATAAGATATCTAAAGCAAGGAAATGAAGCAACTTAAAAAGTAGTCTGGCTTAATCTTGTACTTTGGCAATTTTTTCACTCTACTTTGCCTCCAATTTTTCAACATTAACTTGTCATTTAGTATTTACTTAGGGGTGTCTCACCTGTCTACTGATGCAAAAAGGAGTTCCAGTAAAAATGGTTTTGACAGTGATTGAGTAAATGCTCTTTGGTGAACTTGTTTTCTCTGTGGCATTAGGTATGGCTCATTGGTGCTATTAATGGAGAAGTTTAAAAGAACTGAAATGATATATGAATTCAATGTCCCCCACAAACTATACCTGAGGTGTCAGAACAACATACCAAATGTGTTTATTAAACTGTGAGTACAAAGACTAAAACTCAGGAAATTGAATCTGCATTGTTATTAATGGAGTTATGAAACTTATGCATATTAACAGAGTAGGCATTGCCTTAAGAATAAGCAAGGCAGTTTTTATAGTGATCTCATAGCATCTGTCTTAAGTGTCGTAGTACCTTTCTGTCCAACTTCAACTGCTTCTAATACTCCCCACTCCACTCCATTGTACAGATTATTGCAAGATTAATTCTTTTGAAGCAAAGCTGAGTTCTGATTACTCCTTTTATTCATTTTATTCCACCAATATATATTGATCACCTATAACACACAAGGCAATATTTAGATGCTATAATATATACAGATAGTGTCCTTGTTCTCACGAAGCTCAAAACCTTCTATGGTTTCCTAATACCTAGAAAAACATTTTACGAGGAATTTATGTTACCGTGACTTGGGGAAGAAAAGATACAATGGTCAAGCAATGTGAAAAATTTTGGATTCAGTAAATTTTAAATGTATATTATGCCTTAAGGTCTTTAAGGATGAATGTAGTATTTAATATATTCCAGATTTTTTTGTTCAAAACTTTGTGTGCATATGTGTGTGTATGTGGAGCAGCTTTTGTGGGGATGAGAGAGGTAACATTCTGCAGAAATGCTTCTTTATTTTGTATCTCACACAATTTCATAAATGTTCTATAAATGGATTTCCACAAAGCAATTTCCATTGACTCTGCTGAGGATAAAATAATTTATTGATTAGTGCAAAGTAGTAAAAAATTAGATCTCAGATATTTTAAAATGACACTGTGGAGGTTTTGGTAGACTAACTGCAAAATGCCTTACAGGAAATGATGAAGATTCTGTTTCTCATTCTAGGATTCATATCATTGAGAAATTTGCCCTTAAGCCCCAGTGTTTGACACCCACAACATGAACAACAACAAAAAATCAATATGCCATTTTGAAAATTCTAACTGTATTCTTTAGTGTGCCAAAAAAGAGCCATCCAGTTTATTCACTCATATGCAAGCAGTACTCAGCACTAAAGGATGAATATCAACATATGAAAAGATGCCTGCATTTTCGGTCCATAGTCCACAAAACATCAGTTCGAAGAGCACATTCTATTTTTGAAAGAAAAAGAATGATGAAGCATAGGGGGTAGTGACAGTGAAATTATTTAAAACTTCACTTTCAAAGTAAGATCATCAGAGAAAGGAAATTTGCTCTATGTAGAAATCATGTTTTGTTAACAACCTGGGGCAGTAAGGGCTGAAACGGCATTCTTAAATACATCATCCAAATTTTCATTATTCCCCCCAAAGACAGAGTGTACTGTTTAGTTGTTATTAATGTTCAACTTAAGAGCAAATTGCAATGGAAATTCTGTTGAGGTGGACCGAGATCTCCTGCAGCTATTTACTACTGCTAAAAACAAATTGATCGCATACCTTGCAAATTGCATATACTCGAGAAGCATTGTTCAATAAAAGACAAATGTAGGAAATAAGCTAGACCATTACACCAAATTTAATAAAAGCAAACTTTTGATGAGTTAAAAAATTACATAACATTTACATATGTCTTTAACAACACTGCTTATTAGAAAAACGCTCAATTAGATTCTAAGGATTATTTTGAGAGACCTGGATAAATTCAATAAAACAAAATGTCTTGGATCTGAGTACATCTTCACTCACTTGAGAAATGTAGACAGTATACTTCACTATTTAGTATAATGGCAGGGTATATTATTTTAAGCAACATAGTCATAGAGAAAGACATTAAGTCAAGAAAAGGTGAGCTCATATCAAATTAAAACTGACACTTCTTAAATAATTATTTTTACATACTCAGTTTCTATCCATAATGCCAAAATCATCAAAAAAAAAGAACTATATTTACTGGTGTACATGTGGATCTGAAATTAAAATAATGGTAATGATAATGATCAAAATAATAATGATAATAATGATGGCAAAAAACACAGGACAGAATGGCAAAATCCAATACTTGTTTGAAATGGAAAATTGCCCTGCAGGTATCACTGTTGACAAAAATCATACATTTAAACTTCCTTATAAGCATCATAATGCCATTTATAATAGGAAGCATAAAAATGAGTACATACAAATTGCAGAGTTAACCTGTCTTGGCTCAAGTGAGCCCATAGGTCTGGCCAGAACTTTCCCATCAATATGATCATGGCACAATTTAATTACAAAATGAGGCACATATACATAGTGAAAGGTATGCATTAAAACCTGCACTGGAATCAAAAAGAACTATGTGTATACCTTCACACGTGCTACATACTAGTCTGGAACCTTGAAAATCATTTTTTAATACTTCCAAGTCTTAATATTATCATTAAATCATTATGGTACATAAAAAATATATAACACTTAACAAAATGACAAATACTAATACATTAAAAAAACACCTGGCAGAATTACTAATATAACAATTTTTCCTTCTTCTTTCCATCCTTTGTTTTGTTTTGTTTGTTTGGTCTTTTTCCTCTTATTTTATTAATACACATGTTCAAAAATCATGGTTAGTACGGACATTTCCCTGACGTTTATCCATATTATTTTTTGGATTTTTCAAAGAACAAATTTCTCTTCCTTTTATTTAGCATTCTTCTCATCACTATTATCTAGTCTGTTTCATCAGTATATTATAAATTTGGACAAAAATAACCTTCTTTTAAACGCTTCCTCAAGAAATTTGGAAAACAACTTAGCGTTCTACATTGATTGTTTCACAAGGAAAACGTGTGCATTGTTATCCTAAGATAGCCTTGAAAGCTGGCTCAGTCGACTGGTGAAGTCCTGTCATCAATAAGTACAGTGATAGATCATGTATTACCTACCCTTTGGAGTTCAGCCCCAACAAGAGTCCTCCTTCCTGGTGTCCTTTGAGTTTGGCTCTGAAGCAAAGGAAAGCTTACTCTTGGAGCAGAGAACCGAGAGGTGTGAGCTCCCGCTCTGGCGAACCGCCTCTCCAGACAGGCCTTGGGCGGGACTCCTCAGTGGGAAGGGGGGAGGGAGCGGAGTCCTCGCCTGCTGCTCACGTGACTCCAGAGCCGTGCCGGTGCAGCATCTCTGCGCATGCCCAGCCGCCGCCATCTTAAATCAAAGTAGCTTGTGGGAGCTGCTGCGCACTTCCCGAACTGAGGTGTCTGCGTGGCTGTTTCACACTACGGACTCTGGTCTGGAGGGCTGATGCGCGCGGCACCCTGTGAGCAAGTGACGCTAGACTGAGCACAAAACAAGAGGTTAGACCTTATCATACCAATTTTTCTAAGAAACCTATGCGTAGTGAGTAGTAGTAATTTTAGTAATTTCCTCCTTCCTTCCATCCTTCCTACAAAAAAGATATTGTGCCGCTTTTTTTGTTTTTATGTTAAACATAGTCGTTTTTTTTAAAATTGTCTAATTGATTCTCTTTACATGTTAATGTAAATGTGGATTGGGAAGAGTGTCTCCTTTCTAGCCAGATTTCAAATTTGCAGCCTTTTTATACTGAAATAGAAAATATCCTCAGGGCAAAACAACCATTTTAGCTCTCCCTTATCTTTCTCAACTCTCTTGTTTCACTAAGATTTGGGCTGAGTAATTCTTTATTAAATTTATCAGCATTTTGATGTTTCCATAAAGTTTTCTTTTTCTTTCTTTTTTTAAAAATAAACAGGCATTTCATTTTTTTCAATGGAAAAATATTTTTGAGCAAACTTGTTTATCATAACTACACCTCAGAATCCATTACCTATATTAAATTAAAAAAAACTTTTAATGATACAGGTAGAAATTTATTTATACTTCAGTTATGAATAATAATGAAAAATATTAATCCAATTGTTCAGAAATCGTATTGCAATAGGGAAGAGAGATCAGGTTCAACTTCAAATATAATGAGGACAAGTGAGGATTTATAGCCAAATAGCTGGGTGAGGTGGTTTGTGAATATAAAATTATTTCGAGGAGACATCAAGCGTAGAAGATTCTGGTTAAATCAGCTTAACAGTATTCTTGCAGAAGACAGGCCAGGGGTGATCAGATATCAAGGGTGGGGGGGGGGTCAGTTATTTCCATTCTCATCCTTGGTCATTCAGCTGTGGCCATAATAGCGTAGGGGAGCAAAATTTGCCACCCTAAATGGTCTCTTTGGCATGCAGATTATTTCAAGGTGAAAACAATGAAGCCCAAAAAACTCAGGAAGAAATTTTACCTTCCCCCTAACTAACTAAAAATAAGTTTAGATAGAACACCTGGTCCTGAAATAAAGCTATCACCAGAGATATCTGCAAAGAATATAGGCTAGGTGTGGTGGAGAAACTCTGGCCTAGAGATCAGAGCCCACTCTGTGTCCCATTATCTGTGCATGGCCTGGCAAACAATTGTTCACCAAACATTTGCTTTTCCATCTTCATATGAATCGCTCTCCTCCCCTTTGAAGTCTCAAACCACCCCCCCAACATTCTCTTTTGTCTTTAGTTGAAGATGGTATTTAAGGTGAGGGTTTCTTCTATTTTAAGTTACTCAGTTTTCCTGGGTCTCTCCCATGTATGCATGGTATAAAACTTTTGTTTGGTTTTCTCCCGTTAATCTGTCTCATGTCAATTTGATTCTTAGACCAACCTACAAGGGTAGAGGAGAATTTCTTCCACTCTGACAATAGCTTGTTGGCTGCAATTTGGAGGCATCAACGTGCTTCTCAGGAACTGTGCACTTACTGCTTCCATCTCCCTCAGATACTTTCTTAATTCGCTCTCTCTTAATTTTGGTTGCTGCTCAAATGTCACCAGAGCAAAAAGTCTTTACCAGCCATCCTCAGTTTAAATAGCATCTTGCCATCTAACTTTCTAACTGCATACTCTGTTTATTCTTTTCCATTGCATCTATAGTTCCTAGTAGTTTATGTTTTTTGTTATTTTCTTTCAACCACTTTACTGTGTTCTGGAATGTAAGCTCCAGGACTGCAGAGATTTGCTGATTTTATTAAAAATGGTATCCTCAGCACCCAGAAGAGCTCTTACAGGTAGCAGGTATTTAATGCTTATTTTCTGCCTAAATTATCTCCATCTAACTGGTGAGAAAATTGTGATTCACAGACTTCATAAAATTTACCTAAAGCTGCATAACATGTAAGATACAAGTCAGCTGACATCTTTCCAAAAATTATGTCTTTAAACATTTAGTAGGACACATTTGTAAATTACTGATAACAATGTAAGATTTATTAAAAACAATAAAAATGTTAACAATTGTCATGTACTTAAAATACAGAAATTATAAGTTTAAAAAATCGTACAGTCAGTAAAGAATGAAGGTGGGAGGAATCAGATATAAGAATTCAGAAATATTACAAATGCTGCAATATCAAGCGCTAATTGACTAAAAGATGTCTAATTGTAATGATTTTTAAAAATGAACTGTTATATAGTGCTTTTCCTTCATCAGACTTATGCTAAAAAGGCCAAAAATTGTAGTACTCATATATTATCTAATCCTATATACAATTAGGTCGTACAATTCAAAGCAGTAACTGTCAGGTACAGAGTATGGGTTTCATTCCTGTTCCTCTGATTTATGAATTTTTATAACTTTATCTTATAAAAGTTTTCATGTGTTTTACATATTCATGTGTTTTGGAAGTTGTACACTTCTTACTAGTGGTAGGGGTTAGAACAGAAAGCACTCAAATGAACCATAAAAGTTGAAAGAAAGACAAATGCAGATATCGCAAAATAATTATTTTTAAAACTTTTGGATGAATATGTGAAATTAGAGATAAAAGAGCAGGTAGAATGATTACTTGATAAATTGGAGTATTGTGTTTTGAAAGGAAGGCAAATACTAAGCAACAAAGACAATTCTGAGACTACTTAATTAAACCCTCTCACGAAAGAAAAAAAATTCTGCTCTTACCCATAGTTTGAGGCTGTCTTTGGCATAAAAGATATCGTTGTAATTACAGTGATGTACAGCACAAGTACCAAATTATGTTTATTAGTGGATAAAAGATTCACATGTAGTATTTTTTGTGTTGTTAAAAATGAAAATTACACGAACTGTCTTTGATAGAACATAATAGAACGTTTTTGCTATAATGATATATTTTCTTTTTAAACGGCTGTAACTGAAAAAGCTGTAGAAGTGACTTATCTTTAGTAATTTCATTAACCACTGCCAGTTAGGATCTTAAGAAATTTATAGTAACTTAAAATACAAGGGATAAGACTATTAGAAATCATTGCAGCATAACTTATCAAATTAAATGTAAAATAAAAGATTTAAATTCGGGGATATGTATATCAGTGAAATAACTCATTTATGCAAATTATAAATCTGATAATTCACTTGTTAGGATGTTTATTATAACAAATCTTGAAGTAAGCTACTATGCTGTATCTGATTAAATTTTGGAGAAAAAAATTCTTCTTGATAAAAGAGCAAAATTAGTTCATTTCTTAAAATACATTAAACCTTTGTCAACTGACCTATCATTTAGTGTACTAAAGTAAGACTGAACTTTGAAATATTCATATGTGGACTTATTGCAGCAAATATGTAGCCTTAGTCAGACTTCTGGCACTCTGCAAACTTCTCAGCTACTTTCCCTAGATGTGTATACTTGGAGAATTTGAATTAACATTATTAATAATTAAAGAAAAAGTCATTGGCAGTATAAACATTTGGTGCATACATGCTCATATGAAAACACACATATATACAAGTACTTGGGTGTGTGCACACACACCCACATTGTGATGAAGCAAGATAACAATATCCCCAATATTACTGAATTCTTCAGTAATACTATTTTAATTCTTTAACTAAAGCATTGCAAAGGTAGGATCAAGAACTATGTAAGAAACTGGAAAGCAAGATAGGTATAAAATAATGGCACAGTGAAGTCTTTAAAAAAAAAGCTAATATAGAGAAATCAAGTGACAGTTCAATTTGTATGAAGAGGCAAGCAACATTCCACTTATGGCTAAGAAACATCTAAAACAATAGGGAAAAAAATGCATGCTCCTCAGAAATAGCTGGGAAAGCCATTAATTTGAGGAAGACACTGCATGAAAAAAAATATGAATAGAGCTTGGATAATGGGAAAAAATTGATAAAATTCTTAATATGGACTCTATATCAAGTTATAGCAAATAAAGTAGGAAGTTGAGTGAAATGATCGAATAGCAGTCTAAGACTATTCAGTGTAACTGAAAATTTACTTTGGTTTTTTTATTAGTTTCCTAGGGCTGCCATAACAGAATATCAAAAACTGGGCAGTTTGAAATGTATTTTCTCACAGTTCTGTAGGCTGGAAGTTCAAAATCAAGATTTTGGCAGGGCCAGGCTCCTTTTGAAGCCTGTAAGAGAGGATTTTTCATTGCCTTTCCTAGTTTCCAGTGGTGGCTGTCAATCCTTGGTGCTCCTTGGCTTGCAGCGGCATTACTCCAGTCTCTGCCTCTGTCCTCACCTGGTGTTTCCCTGGTGTCTTCACATCATCTCCCTACTATGCATGTCTATCTTTGTGTCCAAATTTCCTCTTTTTATAGGTTCACTGGTCATGTTTGATTAGGATCAATCTAATGGCTTCATTTTAAGTTGATTACTTCTGTAAAGACACAATTTCCATATAAAGTCACATTCTGAGGTACTTGGGGTTAGGACTTCAGCATGTCAGGGGTGATAAGGGTGAGGAGGAGATATAATTCAACTAACAGTTTTATTCCCAATATGTTGCACAAGAAACATAAGAACTGGGCCAGGTTCTAAAATTTGCAGAGGCAGTTTACATAGAGATGGAGAACTGAGCTTCAATTCAGACTTACTCTGCCAGTTAATCAGAGTGCATGGCATCCTCTGGCACATTGCTGCATCACAGAATCTCTTCATCTGTAAATAACAGAACTCCCCATAAAATTTGTGAGGATTACCAGAATCCTGACCATGAAAAGTCCAATCTCTAAAATACCCTGCTAATCAATATCAGAGGAGTAGCCACTGTTCAGTTTATGTAGCAAAGTCAGCTGGCCTACATATGTATAAAATCTCAGACCTAGACCTTATGACTGGTATTCTAATCAAGGCACCAAATTAACCTCCATCTTGTTCATGAAAAAATCCTTCCAGATGTACATAAGCAACGTTTTTTATCTCACTATTTCAAAATCTGGTTTATGATTTAAATAATTGTTTAGAACTCTACAAATTAAAGCTATTTTAGATAATTTGAAACATGTTTAATTTCCTCTGAGATGCTAAATAAGCTTACACACTTTTAAAAGTTCAGAGTAGAACAACTGTTATTAACTTCTTTTTTTCTTTTTTGTGGTACGCGGGCCCCTCACTGTTGTGGCCTCTCCCGTTGCGGAGCACAGGCTCCGGACGCGCAGGCTTAGCGGCCATGGCTCACGGGCCTAGCTGGTCTGCGGCATGTGGGATCTTCCCGGACCGGGGCACAAACCCGTGTCCCCTGCATCGGCAGGCGGACTCTCAACCACTGTGCCACCAGGGAAGCCCTGTTATCAACTTTTTTAAGAAAGTTAAAAGGAAAGATTATTAGTGCTATAATTCTATAGTATTTCTAATAAGATAATATCACTCCATGCTATAACTATTTCACATTATTTTGTATTAAAAGTGAAATCCCAACATGCTTTTTTTTTCACTTGTGCGTATATACCATTAGATAGAAAATAAAGATGTGGAATTATGCTTAAAAGAGTGAAGAGTTCTTTATCAAAGATTTTCAGATAAAGAATATTTTTTATCCTTATAAACTATTTATTATAAACTACTTATAAACTGACTTATTCCTACAGTTAGGAATATAATGCAGCTCCAAATCCAAAAGACGTAGTGAAACGTGCCCAACCTAATACTTATAAAGCCACTGGAATTGCTTTTTTATTTCACCTTTGCTTTGTTTTCAAAAGTAAACTTTTTATTTTATGATAACTTGTAATTTACAGAAAATTTGGAGAGACAATGCAGAGACCCCACGATAGCCTACACTGTTTGCTGTAATGTTAACGTCTTGCATTAGTGTGGTACATTTGTTACAACTTATTAACCAATATTGACACATTATTATTAACTAAAGTCTGTACTTTATTCAGATTTCCTCTATTTTTTGGGGGGGGATACACGGGCCTCTCACCGTTGTGGCCTCTCCCGTTACGGACCACAGGCTCCGGACGCGCAGGCTCAGCGGCCATGGCTCACGGGCCCATCCACTCCGTGGCATGTGGGATCTTCCCGGACCGGGGCACGAACCCATGTCCCCTGCATGGGCAGGGGGACTCTCAAATACTGCGCCACCAGGGAAGCCCAGATTTCCTCTTTTTTTTTTTTTTGCGGTAGGTGGGCCTCTCACTGTTGTGGCCTCTCCCATTGCGGAGCACAGGCTCCGGATGCGCAGGCTCAGCGGCCATGGCTCACGGGCCCAGCCGCTCCACGGCATGCAGGATCCTCCTGGACTGGGGCATGAACCCGTGTCCCCTGCATCAGCAGGCAGATTCCCAGCAACTGCGCCACCCGGGAAGCCCCAGATTTCCTCTATTTTTAATGAATGTCTTTTTTTGTTTTAGGATCCCATCCAGAATACTACATTTCATTCAGATATCAAGTCTCCTTTGTCATCACATATCCTTAGATAGATAGAGATCACAACAGTTTCTCAGACTTCCCTTGTTTGAATACCTTGACAGTCTTGAGGGGACCTTATCAGGCATTTTATAGAATATCCCTTAATTGTGACTTACCTAATGTTTTTCCCAAGGTTAGACTGGGCTTGTTGGTTTTGAGGAGATAGGCACAACAGAAATACGATGCCGTTCTCATCACATCATGTACATACTGTCAACAGGACTTATCACTGATGATGTTAACCTTAATGACCTGGCTGAGGCGGTGTTCGTCAGGTTTTTCCAGGGTAAAATTGCTGTTTCCTCCCGTTACATACTGTTCTCTTGGAAAGAAGTCAATATGTACCACTCACACGTAAGGAGTGAAGAATTTCTATCTCATTTTTGTTCTGCCTGAGGAACTTTTAACATTTCATGTAAAATTGGTATGCTGGAAATAAATTCCCTCAGCTTTTGATTATCCATGATTGTCTTTATTTCTCCTTCACGTTTGAAGAATAATTCTACTGAATAAAGAATTCTAGGTTGGCGTTATTTTCTTTCAACACTCTGAAGATAGCACTCTACTCTCTTCTTGCTTGCGTGGAAATGAAAAGTCTGCTATCTCTTATCCTTGTTCCTCCATAGATAAGTTGTTTATCTGCGTCGTCCTGTGGCTCTCTTCAAGATTTTCCTTTTCTTTGATTTTCTGCAGTTTGAATAGGCGGAAGTATTTTTTGATATTTATCCTTCTTGATGCTCTCAGCTTCCTGGATCTGTGGTTTGAAGTCTGTCACTAATTTTGGAAAGTTCTCCATCATTATTATTTCAAATATTTCTTCCACTTTGTTTTGTCTTTCTTTTACTTTTTATATTTCATGTCTGCATAGGCTACATTTTAAAAAGTTTTATACTGCATTTCTTAGATGATCTCTTCTGTTTTTTTTTCTCTGAATTTTACTTTGCAAAGTTTTCATTGACCTATATTTGAGTCCACATATTCATTCCCTGTCTGTGTGTAGTTTACTGATGAACCCATTAAAGGCATTCTCTGTTATACCATTTTTTATTTCTAGCATTTTCTTTGGATTTTTTCCCTTAGAGCTTTTATCTCTCTGCTTACATTATTCATCTATTCTTTCATATGGTCTACCTTTTCTGTTAGAGCCCTTAACATATTTATCACAATTATTTTATAACATCTGTTAATTCCATCTGTGTCTCATCTGGGTCTGATTCTGATGCTTTCTTTGTTTCTTCAGACTGTGTTACTTCTTGCCTTTCATGATATCTTGATATCTTATAATATTTTTTTGAAATCGGGTCATGTTGTATCAGGTATTTAGTATTTTATGTTAATCTAGCTATATATGTTGTCATATGGGTACTAAAGTTTTCAAATTTCTCTAGTGTCTTTTATTTTAATCTTGGCTTGGGGGTTTCCCTATACACTGTTCATCAAAAAGAGTCTGTGTATGGAAGCTCTGTCAAGTGTAATACTGTTACTGTACTGAGGTTTGTAAATGGAGTGGCAGAGTGTTGGGGAGGGAGTGTTATATTATCTTCTGATTAAGTCTCAGTCTTCTAGTGTGCCTATGTCTTGGACTGTGGTCTTCACAAGTGTTTTTGTACCTCCCCTGATGGTATAATATTTTTCTCCTTGTCCCCCACTCCCTTCCCTGGCTGCAGCTTTCCTTATTTATTTATTTATTCATTCATTCATTCATTTAGAATTCCTGTACCCTGTTGATTATGTTATTTTCTTTTCCCCTTAAGTTAAGCTAGAAGTATAAAAGGGACATGAGGTGAGAAGCAGTTCCTTTTCCTAAGCTCGGGTAAAGTTTCAGAATTGCACTCTGTCAAAGCCCTTCTTGGAGAGTAGGCTTTAGTTATAGAGAAGGGTCTGGGCATGAAAAGAAGTGAATCTTTCTTGGATTATCACTATGAGTTTCCTGGAGGTAAAGTCCACAGAAACATACTCCCCACAACACTGCAAGCTTCTTAATCTCATGCTAGTCCACACTCAGCACCATCCATTGTTCAATATTATTGGGTAAGTCTTCCTAGAGTTTATGGCTCCTACAGCTTTTGTTCCAAGGAAGCAGATCTTGGCTGTGACTATCTAGATTCATATGTCTCTCCAGAATTCAGGATGGAAGTTTTCCCTGTAATTCCAGTTCCCTGATTATTCCAAGAAAACTCATTGATTTTCCATTTGTCTGGTATTCTCTTGTTGTAAGGATGAGTGATTGTTTCCAAGCTCTCTACTTGTCACAAGTGAAACTGGATGCTCACTAAAATTATTTTTAATTAAAACATCCCTATTGAAGTGGCTGTGGATAAAATTTCAGTGTTGAAGGACAGGTACTTGTTTAAATATATATATAATGTTTTAATAACAGAAAAAATAATCTTCCATAATAGGATTGCATGAGAAGAGGGAGGAGAGACAACTCCCTGAGATACAAATATATGCAAGGCAAAACCTAGTAAAAGTCTAGCATAGTTTTTCATTTTTTTTCCTCCCTGGATTAAAAGGCAGAAGCAGATATCACAGCTTACTGAAACAATCTTATGAGCAACATCATTTTCATAAAGTTCAATGTAACCAGTAGACCCAGGAGAGTATATTGCTTTCAGCATTCAACTCAGGTCATGATAAAACAACAAATTCAACTCTATGTACATTTTATTATTAAAGCTGATTTAGTGTATAAAATATGACCACTAATTTTTTATCAGAGACACAGTTAATGAATTATATATTTTTGATATCTCCATATGGAATGACTAGTAGAATCAATCAGAATATTTATCAATAATAGACACTTCAGTCCAAGCTCATCCTACTGATGTTAAAAAATATTTTGTATACTTATTTTCATTAAATAACATGTACAAAATATTCATAGTAGCTTCATTCAAAATAGCCATATTATCAATAGCAAAATGAATTAATCATGGTACACTCAACAGTAGAACACAATATAGCAATGAGAAAAACAAACTGCCAAATTCACAATAATATTGATGATTTTACAAATGCAGTGTTGAAAGAACAGAGACAAAAAAAGTACAAATGTATATTCTATTTGTATAATGTTCAATAAATAATCTATGTTTTAGAAATTGGGAGAGGGGTTATGTTTGAGGACATAGTGACTGGTGGGGGGATGAAGAGTACTTATAGCATTCTGAAGTGGGTTCTATTTAGCTGAACATGTTCAACACTGAACATTCATGAAGTTACACAGTTATGTATGATTTGTGCTCTTTTCTATAAGTATGCTATACTTCGATGAAAAGTAGAATGTATGATTAAACTATTTTAAAATATTGCCTGATGAATAAATTAAGTAATTAGGAGTAGGTGATTGTCTCTATTTTTTTTTTCTTCTACATGAAAACTTTAAATTGTCCACCTTTATTTCTGGAATTCAAATATTCTTATAAGGCATTCAAGGACTTTCAGAGTTGTAACCTATTTCACCTTTCTAGTGTCATTTTCCATTTCATTTTTTCATATAATCTTTGCTCCAGTCTCCCCAAATCACTTGTTATTCTCTGATATTCTTTTAGATTCTGAATATTTAAATTCCATATTCTTTAAACCATACCTCAAATGCTAATCTCTCTTGATTCTCCCAGCTCATCCTGTGTGTTGGCTTCTGTCAAGTACCAGTAGGTAGTAAGCAACTGGGGCCATACATTTAGCCTATGCCTCGCTATTCTACATGTTAGATTTCATCCTTGCTGTTATTTAAATGAGAAATATAAGACCATACTTGTGGGAGTTTTTAGATGCAAGCAAAAGAAAATGACATTAATTAAAACAAAGCTATTTTATTGAGAAAATACTAAATAACCCCAAGAATTGTTAAGTCTTAAGAACCATTTGTTCCTTAAGTGAGAAGAAAGAAAGAATGGGATGATAGCCAGATGTACAGCAAAATTCACACCATAGAAGCTGTGCAGTAAATAACCTCCAAAATTTTTGTGGTTACAATAATAAATGTGGGTTAAGCTTCAGGTTTCCAATGAAGACAGAAACTGCCTGGGAAACGAGAATCAGCCTGTGAGCTTAGATGCTTATTGTTTCAATATCCAAATCCTTCATTACTAAATAAATTTAGGTATTCAGTCCAAATGACTATTCATTTTCCACATATGTTCTCTTGTAGGAAAGGCAGTAATTTTTCTTTGTATAAAGTAAATTCCATTTTTACATTGCAGTGAAATTATTGCATTGTATAACAACATTGGTTAACATGAATTGTGGCAAAATGGTTTATGTTTTTAATTTATAGTACTGAATAATAATAAACATATTGGACTTACATAGGGGTTTACTAAAAATTAATGCACTGATTAGTAAAAGAAGTGGCTCTAATAGAATTTTATCATGCAGGAATATGCAAGGAGTAAACACACAATGGAAGTTAGTGCAACCTTAGAAATTATTTCATCCTAAATTTCCTTCTTTTTTCCTATTAGGGATTTCCTTTTAACCAAAGCTTCTACTACTGCCAATTAAAGCAGTAAAAATGGCCTCAGAAACTGTTTCCGCCTGCTTTATTAATTAGTTTTCTACTTCAGACCAAAGTTCTTTGCTACAAAGTGTCACAATTGCATCTTTCAGTACAAAAGCAAATCAGGGTCCTATCTTTGTTTCTTCAAAAAGTGATAGTCTGATGTATTTGATTGAATATGGATTGTTCAGAAATAACCGCTGTGTGGAGTTTGTATCTTATGATCCACCTCAAATACATTTGCACTCTGTATAGCTATTGTTTATCACCAAACCACATATTTTCCTGATGTCAAAACACATTTTCATTCTATATCAGGAAAATACATTTTAGACAGGCAAATTCTCTCTACAGTGAAGTTAAATGTATATAAAGTACATAAGCAATACAGTTAGAGAATTTCAAGTAATTATAAAGCAATGAGAGGTATAAAGTAGTTTATATACTTAGAGTACTAAGATTCTGAAATAAGATGCAATATAATTTTTACTGTTGATAATTGTAGAGTAATATTGATAAACAGGAAAAGATAATTTGTCAATGAACCCATATCAGAATCAATACCCTCTAAAATTGCTTTTATTTAACTTCTTTTTAAAGTACATACAAATAAATATTTAGCAAATTTTTATTGAGTGCATAAATTATGGCAGACCCTAAAATAAGAAACGGGGAAACAAAGTTTAGTAAGGCACACAATAGATAATTTCATAATTTTCTTGAGATGTAATTCATGCTCGCAAAAGAAATGTCAACTGAGAAACATTTTCAAAAATGAAGATTTCCCTTGTACTAAAATGTCTCTTTAGAAAAAAATAAATGTCATCACAAATGATGACACTGGAAAAAATATCTTGTAGCATTATTGTATTGTAAACATGCTTTTCGCTTATCTGTGCACACTCTTATTAATCTCATTCATTCAACCACAAATATTTTTTGAGTACTTATATCACCAGCATCTGGCAGGGTAATGGCACATAGTGTCCAAGACATACACATAGTCTGCTTTCATGGAACTTACATTCTAGTGGAGCATTTAGGCATAAATGCATAATCGTAGGTGCTATGATTTCTGCTAAAGAAAAGGAGAGATAAAGTGGTTAGGTCCCCAGTATCCAACAAGGTAGTTTGCCAGTGTGACTTTTTATATGATAAAATGAGAGGTGGTATGGGGTAAGTAGGGCCAATGATTTCATTTTTGGGGAAATATTATCTTTGGTTTACATAGGAGGATTCTCTGAAAAAAATCCTCAATATTTCTGAGTCCTTAGCACTTGAGGAGAAGCACAGCTTCCTGTGACTCTAGAGAATTGAGTACAGAAATATGTCCTTTGAGTAGACATTCCTTATTTAGGAAGGATTCTTTTGAGAAGCGTTATTAATCATTCAGACCTAAACATTTTACTCACTCAATTTTCTTGATTTCTCTCCAGACTTGGTGAGGTTATAGAAATACGAACACTCTAGACACAACTGTTTATTCTTTCATTTATTTATTTATTTATTTGTAATTTACTTATTTTATTTTATTTATTTATATTTGGCTGCACTGGGTTTTGTTGCTGTGTGCGGGCTTTCTCTAGATGCCCCGAGCGGGGGCTGCTCTTCATTATGGTGCGTGGGCTTCTCATTATGGTGGCTTCTCTTGTTGTGGAGCACGGGCTCTAGGCGTGTGGGCTTCAGTAGTTGTGGCACGTGGGCTCAGTAGTTGTGGCTTGCAGGCTCTAGAGTGCAGGCTCAGTAGTTGTGGTGCATGGGCTTAGTTGATCCACGGCATGTGGGATCTTCCCAGACCAGGGTTCGAACCCATGTCCCCTGCATTGGCAGGTGGATTCTTAACCACTGTGCCACCAGGGAAGCCCCTCATTTAATTATTTAAAGTGTGGAGCATGAGGAAAGAGATTATACATCTCAAAAGGATAATTTATTTGGTTTGATGTTAATTGAGGAGACTGGCAATTCCTTTTGTTTGCTGAAAACATTTTGTAGTTTCCTGGAACTAGAAGCAAAGTAAATAAAAGGAATAAGCCCTGAGTGGAGATAGAGTACTATGCAATCCAGTAATTCAGTTTGTTTTCAGAATACAAAAGCATTAATTGGCAGTTTATTTACTGCCACAATAGTCCATTCTGTTTCCTTTTTTTTTTTTTTTTGCTGCTTGATTCAGAATGTTTGAGCTTGACTATACAGTATTGTATAATCTGTAGTACAAAACGCTATGTTGCTTTATAGTAAGAGATCTAACTTAGCCTTAGGTTTCTAAGAAGTTTTCTGAGAGTGCTAAATATGAGACTACATAGGATAAATAGTCATTTGACGGCTTGAAGTAGAGGAAAGGAGGGGGTGGCGTTGGAGGGAAGAGATGGAAAATCCTGAAGCACATGGAATCATTTTTTTCCAGCTCTATTGAGATATTATTGACATATAACATGTAAGTTTAAGATGTAAACATGATGATTGATACAATATATATTGCAAAATGATTAGCACAAAAGGTTTAGTTAACACCTCCATCCCTTCATATATTACCTTTTTACCTTTTTTTTTTGCAGTGATAACATTAAGATCTACTCTCTCAATAACTTTCAAGTATATAATACAGTATTGTTAATTGTAGTCACTGTGCTGTACATTAGATTCCCTAAAACTTATTCATCTTATAACTGAAAGTTTATACCCTTTGACCACAATCTCCCCATTTTCCCCACCCTACAAGCCTCTGGTAGTCACCATTCTGCTCTCTATTTCTATGAATTTGACTTTTTTCAGATTCCACATATAAGTGAGAACATACAGTATTTGTCTTTTTCTTTCTAATTTATTCACTTAATGTAATGCCCTCAAGGTCCATCCATGTTGTTGGAAAAGGCAAGATTTCCTTCTTTTTTATGGCTGAATAATATTCCATTGTGTGTGTGTGTGTGTGTGTGTGTGTGTGTGTGTGTGTGTACAAATCTTGACATGAGGTCACAGACATAATCAGAGGTCAGATAACTTAGTACTTAGTATTTGACATTAAAAATATTGTTCTGTATTTGTAATGTACAGAGATATCAACTCACTGTGCTGTGCACCAGGAACTAACATAGTGTTGTAGGTCAATTATACTTTAAAAAAAAAAACAAATAAACTCATAGAAAAAGGGATTATGTTACCAGAGGCGAGGGGTGAGAGTAGGGAGAATTGGGTGATGGTGGTAAAAAGATACAAACTTCTAGGTATAAGATAAATAAGTACTAGGAATGCGACACAACATGATTAACATAGTTAACACCACTATATGTTATATACAAAAGCTGTTAGGAGAGTAAATCTTAAGAGTTCTCATCACAAGGAAAAAGAATTTTTTTCTTTCATTTTGTATCTATATGAAATAATAGATGATCACTAAAGTTATTGTGGTAATCATTTCGTAAGGTATGTAAGTAAATAAAATCACTGTGCTTATACCTTAAATTTATATACTATTGTATGTCAATTATATCTCAATAGAACTGGAAAGAAAAAAAAGAATACTGAATTGTGCTTAAAGCAATGAGCAGTCATTAGAGGGTTTTAAGCAATGAAAACTAAAGCAAATGTTGAAAAATAGAAGACAGAAAAATTAGACTTATGATGCAAGATCAACTTCTGGACTCCTAATTCTCCTAGTTTGTCAAGCTGACTCTGAAAAAGAGATGATTACTAAAAGTTCCTTCCTAATTATTTATGAAAGCACTTCAGAGAGATTGCACTCATGTTTTTTTGGTCCTCTCCTTTTCATTGAGTCTGTTGTGGAGAACAGGAATGTGATTAATTGTTCCTCTTCTTGCTTCTCTGTACACAAATGGGGATAGCACAGTACCAATGGGCCAAGATAGTGTTCAATCAACGCACCATCTTATTTCAAAAAAACTCCATCCTACAGTCACAGTCTGTTCGTGCAGCTAGTCTTCTTTGAAATGCAGCTTTGAGTAAGATGGGTTAACAAGGTAGAAAGTACAAATTCATCATCATAATTTCTACAAAATTTTAATTACATATAATCACAAATTCTTTTTTCCCAGATGAAGGGTTTAGATAAAAATAAATATTCAAAAACCTAGATTTTTTTAAAAAAGAAACCTATATTTGGTATACTACAGACACTTTAAAAAAACTTACTTTTTCTTTTTCTCTAATATCTTAGAAGAAAAAGAGACTGTGATATTTAAACATTCTAAAATGCATACATATTGTGACACATTAATATATATTCTTATTCTCATAAACTTGTATATAAATAAATACATTCATATTTGAATTATATTTTCCTTTGGTTGATGGCCAAAACCAGTGTTTACTTTTAGATTAATATAAGTAGTTATTTCTTAAGTCAACTATTTTATTGTCAATAATTTGTATTCCTCTTTGTTTCTTCTGTTCATACTTTGGGGGAAAATTAATACCATTTTCTCTATTTTTAGCAACTTAATTTACTATGTGCTTTTTAAGAATGAATATCTGCTCCCAAAGTCCTACAAAATTCAAAATGAACAAGCCTGACATCTGTTTGCTTACAAGCTATGAAAAAATCAAAACAGAAATAAAACCAAAATGACAGATTTTACAATTCTTAATGTAAATTATTTTATGCAATATATTGTTTAATCCCTAACCTATGTTTATATTCATATTAACATGTAGATTTAGCATAGACCTAATCAAAATGTAAACTTTGTCCTTTTTGTTATTAACAAAGCAAGTTAAGATTTTTCTGGACAAAAAAATGCTTTAATATCTGTATTCACTCTATCCCTACTAATGGTGTGTTTCATTTAATTTGTCTTTTCAAGTATAATCTATAGGCATATTCTAATAACACTGTTATCAGCTCCCTTAGAAATCTCAAATTTTCTTAAAAAGAAAATGCAGTGAATAATGACACCAATATAGTGGTTATTAGTACTATATAGCTATATAATACTTACTTCCCTCTACCTTCCTCATATGGGTAGGAATGGACTTCTGGGTTACTTGGGAGTGGTGATTAGCAATGAGGTGTTATGTGTGGCTCCCAACTAGAGCTTCTAATTGCAGAGTAAACCTCTCCAAAATTTATTTCCTATTGTCTTGATGACTAGCAGTGTTCTAGAGTGTCTACTCTACCAGGCTGGATCCTGCAGTGAGGACATTACAGAAATGAAAGAAAACAGTCAATCCTTGGCAAGAAATATACTTTTATGAATTTGAGGTAGTGAAATTATGGGTTTGTTACTAGAGCATAATAGACCTATACTAATACACATAATAAGCAGTAAAAAAATTTTTAACTAAATAATTTTGAGATTTTAGCTTTAGGTTACAAAAGATAAATATACCCTGAATGCCTTCAATACAAAGTTAGTGACCAGAATGGCAATGAAACTTGTTTTGCTGCCTCTTTATACACTATATTATGCACTAGACACAGTTCTTTTCCTCCATGCCAACTTTTTACAGATGCAAGTCTAAAGATAAAAACATGAATTTCAACAGGGAGAGAACTAATGAGTCCCCATGGGTAAGTTACCTTTGAGATCTTCAGGGGATAAACATTTGAACATTATGACCTTTAACATGTCTCAAAGAGAAAAAATAACTTTTACCATTGCAAAGTAGTTCTGTTTACCAAGTCAAATCTGTCAGGCAGGTCACCTGGACCTCATAAAAAGTGACATCAAAAGTAACCAATGCGGGCTTCCCTGGTGGCGCAGTGGTTGAGAGTCCGCCTGCCGATGCAGGGGACACGGGTTCGTGCCCCGGTCCAGGAAGATGCCGCGGAGCAGCTGGGCCTGTGAGCCATGGCCGCTGAGCCTGCGGGTCCGGAGCCTGTGCTCCACAACGGGAGAGGCCACAACAGTGAGAGGCCCGTGTACCACAAAAAAAAAAAAAAAAAAGTAACCAATGCATGTAACAGAATCCAAGTAACATAGATTGTACTTGGTGGCATAACTATACTTACTCTTTACAAGGCAACTTATCCCAGGTAATAATTAAAATAATATGTTCATATGGGTTGAAATTTGAAAACATGTAAAGCTATAGAGGCAATACTCTTGAGCAGGCTTAATTTAATATGCTTTATCAAACACCTAACAAACTTTATTAAAATATTAAGATAAGTTTTACACAATATTTGAAGTGTGTATGGATCAGGCATATATTATTTCCACTCTACTGTTAAATAGTGCTGGTTTCCAAGGCAGCTATTTAATTCTTCATAATCTAGTTCCAAATTTCACTTGACCTAAATTTTTTTTCTACCATATTTCTTTTTTTGCTAGATAGTATGCAGAGATTTCAATTAGCTCTAAATTTTAAGGGTTTTAAGAACACATGATGACTTAAATACAAGCATTTTTTCTTTTGATTCAATTTAACCCTCAAACAATTGACCCACATAGAAAGAGATGAAAGATCCTGATTTCACAGATATCCTAAACTACATCAACTAGAAAGGTTCCAGCCATCCTCTATCCACATCACCACCATTCCTGAATGCCCTTAGGTCATCTGATTTAATCTCATTATATCCTTTATTTCTGTGTACGTGCTGACACCTAACACCAGAAGCTCAAAGTTCCAGGCCACCCTTATCCCCCGCCCTAAAATCTTTGCACATCCTCTTCACTCTTTCCATCTTCCTCTCCGCCCTAACTCATGAAAACCTGACACAGTGCCCTTAATTTCCCAGTCCATAATCAACAAATTTCTCTACATTCTCAAACACTTCCTGAGAATCCTTATCCCCTTTTGCTCTAAACCTGGGCAACGTTTAGACTGCTTCTGCTGCAGCCCTCTAACACAGTTACTATTCTTTCTCCCATTTCATTCATAGCACTATTGTTTAAGTTAGAATAATCTCCTTCTTTATCCTCCTTGACTCTGGCAAACAGTTTTCCCTCCTGCCTTCCTTAAAAACAATACTTGAATCATGCTACCCATATTCTTCTCTACCTTCAAATATTCAACTTTCACTCTGCCTAAGCCACTTATTTCCATAGAGTTAATCCTATACCTTGTCATTACCAATTACTGTCACACATTGACCATCTTGATGACCTCTCTTTCCTGATTATCCAGGTTAATTTTATGGTCAGTTCTCATAATTACTTCCTCTCACTTATCTCAACTCCTTAGTCCCTCTCTCACTTGGCCTTACATGCATGAAATATCCATAACATTGTTTAAATGTAATTATCTGCCTACTTTGAGCCTGAACTTATACAGGTAAACTTATTAGAAGAAAAACAGCAATCACACTAATTGGTCTCCCTTTAAAAATCATGACCACAACCTCAAGGGAGCTTAAAGCTATTTAGAAACCACATTGCTATCTTTAGCATCACTTCCCCATTTCCCTCAAGCATTCTTTTTTACCTTCTCTAGTCGCTTCAAAAACTAGTAACATGGATGGACCTAGAGGGTATCATGCTTAGTGAAATAAGTCAGACAGAGAAAAGACAAATACTGTATACTATCACTTATATGTGGAATCTAAAGAATAAAACAAACAAATGAATATAACAAAACAGAAACAGACTCACAGGTATAGAGAACAAACTAAAGGTTACCAGTGGGGAGAGGGAATGGGGGAGGAGCAATATAGGAATAAGGGGTTAAGAAGTACAAACTACTAAGTATAAAATAAAGAAGCTACACGGATATATTGTATAGTACAGGGAATATAGCCAATATTTTGTAATAGCTATAAATGGAGTATAATCTATAAAAATATTAAATCACTATGCTATAGACCTGTAACTAATATAATATTATAAATCAACTATACTTCAATAAAAAAATAAAAATATGCTGTGACTCTCCCCACCCTCCAAAAAAAAGAACATGTTTTTCTTCTCTTATTCTTAGTTAATGACCTTTCTTCTTACTTCACAAAGCAAGCTGAAGTAATTCTAAAAACCTTAATAGATTCCTAACACCACATATGGACAACTATCAGCATCCGTGCCCATATACTCTACCTTTCTATTAAAATAGAACTATTAGTGTTCATTTCTTAAGACAATTCCTTACCTCTTATTAGATAACATCCCTGTCATCTACTCACTCCTCAGTTCCCAACTCTATATTGGATAATTATCATCAGCATACGTATAAACATCCTGCTGTATCTCCATTCTAAAAAAAAAAAAAGAAAGAAAAAAGAACAAAAACTAAACAAAGTAAAGCAATCAAAACAAAAATAATTCTGATAAAATTTTCAGTGTCAGTTTATCTGCTTTTTCTTTTCAGAAAATACTCACCAATTTCTATCTTTGCATTTTGAACCCATTCCAAACAGGTTTCTTATCCCTGTTATTCAAACAAATTGATCGTATCCGGTTCATCAATGACCTCCAAATTGCTAAATCCAATACCCAATTTCAACTTTTAATTTTACTTGGCCTATTAAACAGCATTTGACACAGTTGATAATAACTTTTCCCTTATACACTTTTTAAATTTGTTTTCCAGCTACCAAACACTTCCCCCCACCTCAGTTTGATTTGAAAACACGTTCCCCATTTATCAGAAAAAAAGTTGCAACGCTATTTCAATCACCCTACCAACAACTATGCAATTTATGGGAACATATTACTTCAGACCATTATAATATAAGCTAGCCTCACATGCATGCATAAAACAACCCTATTAAATGTGACTTAGAACCACTTAAATTTTTCTAATAGATTTACATAAAATTTAAATGCACTTTCTGTATTTCTATACCTTCTGTTTTTTTCCAACCCATCACAATTTGGTTTCTGACCTTTATACTCCTAATCACAAAACCAATAGTAAATTCAGCAAACAGACACAGAAATGGAAATCTTTCAACATAAAGCTTAAGAGATACCCACATTATAGGGCAGACAACTAAAATATCAATAGAAAAAGTAGGAAGTACAGTAAAATGAGAGATAAGAGATATGCATGAGTATTCACATATTGCCTATAAGTTTATCTGTAGATAAGAAAAGACATCAGTTTAAGTGTATGGCAATAAAAAGTAAATAAAAGGGAAGATTAAAGTAACAGTTCAAAGAAACAGAGCTATAGGGATATTAGGCATATGGTGAGTGATTTTATGATACCCTCTGGGTACTATTAAAACACCCGCAAGTAATCTGATTATTTGTCCCATCTGGAATCCACAAAGCTTCAGGTTAGCTGCTATGTACCTAACTGCATGCCCTTAAAATAATTGGTGTTGTCTGAATTTTTTTTCCTAATTAGCATCCTTCATCCCTGCCAAAAATGACATGGAAAGAGTACCCAAAGTGCATAACTAAATATGACAAAGGAGTCTCATCTGTTATTTTTATTTTATCTTTGCAGACTGAAGAACATTTTTATTTCATCCTGTCTCATCTAGTGCCTTTGGTTTAGAAATTTTGCTAATTTGAACCATATCCTAGTCTACATTCCAATCAATACACACGTGGCTATATGAGTATTGTATGGACCACTTTTTGCAAGTAAAAGACATTCCAAGCCTTCTAAAATCAATTAATAAAACCATATATCATTGATGTATCTTGCCTTTGTGTACTACTATACCCTCCTTAAAATTTGTCTCTGTTTTAGACATTTTTTAGCAGTGCCAATTTAAGAGGTAACCATCAAAATATGTTTGAATTTTTAATACTTTCACACAAGTTTCAAAGTCAGTTTATTAAATAGGATGCAAGGAAGTCCAGTCATTGCACAAAGAATTAATAATTTCAACTTTATATATTATAATGTAGACTAAGTAAATGGTCCTTTGGTAACATTTCCCTTTCCCTTCCTCTCCCAATCTCCTTCCTTCCTTCGTTCCTTCCTTCCTTCCTTTCTTTCTTTCTTTATTTCTTTCTTCCTTCCTTCCTTCCTTCCTTCCTTCTTTCTCCCTTTCTGTCTTTTTTTTTAAGGTATTGAACTAATCAATCAAAACAAGAAAATTCTGGTTCATTATATCATCATATCTTTCGTGGTGACTTGAGAGTCAGTATTTAGGTTCTTCCAGATCAGGAAGGCTAGTAAATCCAACAATAGGACCCCTTAACAAGAACAATTTTCAAAACCAACTTATTGGAAATTACTTGGATATGCCCATAGCAAATCTAGATATTAGCTATAAAGAAGATTGAATATTTATCTAATCTTGTTCTAAACTCTCATTCTCACATTTGGAATACATTTAGGTCCACTTCTATTTAATATCGATGGATTTGATCATCTTTATTTGTAGTTTCAAAATTTTCCCAGTTTTAATAAATTTAAATTTTCTCTATCTTCCTGTTTTCTGTCACGTTAATTTCAATTCATTTTCCTCAAGCTAGCTGTCATCACTTTCTTTGCCAAAGTATCGTTTAGAACTTTCATATTCAAACCAGCCTCTCTTAATTCCCAATTTAAAAAAAACAAAAAAACCCTCTTTGGAAATGGAGAAAAGAAGTACTATCTAACAGCAATAAAATTCAAGTGAAACAGAAAACATACACACAATATTGTGGGAATTCACTATAAATATAAAGCAGATGAAACTAGATTAAATGGAAACATTCTAATATTTACAAGACCTTATCTCTGTACCAATCAGAATATAGATAGCAATTTATTTTTATGTGTATGTCTTTTGAGGGTTGGGAAAGATGGAAAATAAAATTTCATTTTCCTCACACAGCACATCATCTCTTTGAACCCATGCAAATGTATGTTACGTAAGAATTAAGTGGGAAATAAGAAGGGGTTAATATACATGAGGTCGACCCACTGAAGCACAATGGGTAAATTGTTGGTAGGCAATATTAGACTAGGGATGGAGGGGGCTGTGCACTTGGAACCTGAGTTAGGACCAGAGAAGGATATTTGAACATCCTTAGTGGATAATAAACAATCAATAACACACATTTTCTATTCTTACCAATAAGGAGTCTAAATTAGTTTTTTTTACTTCTAGAATGAATTATCAAAATATAACAAAAAATAGAGTCTAGGGAAATATAATGCAAAACAAGGTAAATGGGATGCGTTTAATTTTTATCCAAAATCCAATTTTGCAATTATTCTCTCAGGTTTTAAATTTCAATGTAACTTTAAAACTTACCTACTCATTTTATGAGTATTTATTACTTTATTTTAAAATCATATCTCCTAGATTTACATAGACTGAGGCATGAAACTTTGCTTAGCAATGTGATAATTGCATTTCTGTTTTTTTATATTGATATGAAAATAAAGACATAATCATTAATTTTTAAAGATGTATTTTTAAATTTTTAAATAATTTATTTCAACTCAATAGATTTTTCTTTGCATATGTCTATATACATATGTAATTTTTAATACATTAATATGGCTTTAAAGATATATATAACTATTTTAAGTATATTCCCTATTTATAGGTTTTCAAGAAGGCATTCATAAGTATCTTTGATTAAAATACAAATCATTTTGAAATTTTTGAAAACTTACAAGTTAACATGTATATGTAGTTAAATCGTGTATGTGTGTATGTCTATTTTATTTGGCATGGCCACTGTAGAATGTTTCCTAAACTCAATTACAACCTACTCTTTCCCTTGATTTCCTCTACTACAGAGATAAGAAAGATAATATATTCCTCTTTTTAAATTGGCTGGCAGTTAGGGATGGCCAGGAATCACAGTTATGGCCAGTTAGATATAAAAAGAAGTATTTATTGTGGGTTGCCTTTTTTCTTTTAAACAAACAAACAAAATTTAAAGAGGAGATCGTTTGTGCCTTTCATTTTCATCATTCCGGCAACATAGATGCAAAGTCAAGAGATAATGCAGCCATCTTGTAAAAAAAACACACACCAAGAATGGAAGGGCAGGATGAGAGCAGGAGCTAGGGTCTTTTACGACATTACTGGACTGCCATACACACCCTGGCCTGTCTTCCTTTGAACTTCTCATTATTAAGATGAATAAACCCATTATTGTTTAAGGCACTGTATTACAATTTTCTGGTATTTCCAAATAAAGTAATTCTAACTGATACAACTAGCTTATACATTCTAAAATTTTTCTAGATGATTTGTATTTTAATAAAATATATCATTCCATGAATGCCTTTCTGAAGGTCTATAAATAGGAAATCTACTTTAGTAACAAAATAGTACTCTCAATTTTTAAGTTTTTCTATTGCTGTTCATTTTATGATGGTGGCTGCATGGGTTAAACTAAATATTTAAAGTAAGAATCTTGATTATTTTTCTCTGAACATAGCTATAATATGATTTTCACATATTGTCTTAAGTTTTACTTGTGTAACATGAAACATACCTTCCTTCAAAATAAAGCAATAAAATATTGAAATCAGAAATGAATATTGAAATCAGCAAATACCTGTTAATTGCTTAACATAGTACTAAAGCAGGCTTTATTGAGGAAACAAGAAAATATATACTCTGTCATGAGACAATGTCAAAAAAATTTCATATGAGAAAAGAAAGCAAATAATATGTAAACTCTCCTCCAAATGATTGAACACAACCCCAAGTTCTATAACAAGTCTATTCTACCAGCTTCTGAGACATCCCCTGTTCCACATGGTCTGCAGCCTCTTTTGGTGAAATGAATATCAACTCTATTTGGCAACAGATGTTCCTGGTGGTCTTTGGTGACTGGTGGTCATTAACAGAACCAAAACGGTTTCATATTGGTTAACTGAATATTTTTATAGTATTAACCCTTTGCAGCAACATTAATTCAAGTGAATACAGTGAGATGAAAATATCACTGTAAACCAAAGTACAATCCAACTGCATTACAGCTGTCTAACTGTACACCAACACTGCCCTATGTTTATTGCTAAGTACCTTCCTGTAGACTATCAAGGGAAATGATGCAGTTAATTGTTATGCTAATGAAACAGGATGACATGGCTGAGTCAGATAACTGATTTTGGAAAAGAGAGTAAGATAAATCTGCAGTGATCATTTGAAGCTGGTTTGATACCCTGAGCACCTGGATGTTATTTACTTTGAGAATAAATAGGCATAATATAATTTGTTTGTGAACGTTAATTTGGTACCTGTGAATAGGAATAAGAGGCTGTGTAAATATCACAAGGGTGTCAGAAAAGTGAAAAAGGAAGAAAATATATTAATAGATATTTTCAATCGGCATTATATATGCTTTCTCAATACATTATTTTAATTAGTTCCATATAGGACCATAATTGTATGTTTTCTGTAGACTTTCAGTTCTTTCAAGACAGTATGCTTGATTTTTCAAACTGAGTTTGTTTATATTCCTGCTTCAGTTATTATAGAAAGCATGTACTCAATAAAATTCTACTGAATATTGAACTTTATTTTCAGAAACATGATTTTGCTTTCTTTTTTTTTCTTCTGTCTTTGATGGATGAGAACTTAAGTGATTTAAATTCAATATGAATTATTTGGGGTCAAATTTGTAATCATGCTAAATCCTTCATGTTTGATAAGCTACTCAGCAATAAATATGTACACTATTGACCTAGTAGCTTTAGAAATCTTATCATCTCCTTCTCTAATAAAGCATTTGACTCTGGTATTGAGCAAAGGATAACACTTATAATTGGATATGTCAATAAATAGGTACAAAATGAAATTTAAAACGGCTATTGAAATCAGTTTTGTTGTCATATATTATGGCTATCAGTGAAATAGAGTAAGGATTATAATACATTAAATATTTCATGCTAATTATTCTGGTATTAGATTTGTTTTCTTGTCACAGTTGAATTGTGTCTGCTTATCACATAGCTACTAAAGAGATTTCCCAATCTACATAACATCTAATATCTGCATTACAACAAATAAACCACCACAGTGATTTGCTAATTAGGACTATCTATTACAAATATTCAATGACAAGAAAAGACCTGAAAAATTGACAGAGATTTTCACTTTGCAATCAGATTCGTTTTTGCCTTCTCTCACAGACGTAACATATTCTTGAAATTAGAAGTGATAGGGAAAGCAAAAGAAAGGAATAAAAACATAAGAAAGACATCATATAATCTATTTGGATTAATTATCAATTCCCTAATTAAAATTTTAAACTATTATTTACCAATAATTAAAATAGGTATACATTGATAGTTGATAATACCTAACAATTAAAATAGGTATACATTTCCATGAAATGGGGAAACAACAAAAATATATTATGACTAGAAGCAAGAAGAATTACAATCCTGCAGCCTGTGGAACAAAAACCACATTCACAGAAAGACAGACAAGATGACAAGACACAAAGCTATGTACCAGATGACGGAATAAGATAAAGCCTCAGAAAAACAACTAAATGAAATGGAAATAGGCAATCTTCCAGAGAAAGAATTCAGAATAATGATAGTGAAGATGATCCAGGACCTCAGAAAAAGAATGGAGGCAAAGATCAAGAAGATGCAAGAAATGTTTAACAAAGACTTAGAAGAATTAAAGAACAAACAGAGATGAACAATAAAATAATTGAAATGAAAAATACACTAGGAGGAATCAATCAATAGCAGAATAACCGAGGCAGAAGAACGGATAAGTGACCTGGAAGACAGAATGGTGGATTTCACTGCTGCAGAACAGAATAAAGAAAAACGAATAAAAAGAAACAAAGACAGCCTAAGAGACCTCTGGGACAACATTAAAAGCAACAACATTTGCATTATAGGGGTCCCAGAAGGAGAAGAGAAAGAGAAAGGACCTGAGAACATATTGAAAAGATTATAATCAAAAGCTTCCCTAACATGGGAAAGGAAATGGCCACCCAAGTCCAGGAAGCACAGAGTCCCATACAGGATAAATCCAAGGAGAAACACGCCGAGACACATAGTAATCAAATTGGCAAAAATTAAAGACAAAGAAAAACTATTCAGAGCAGCAAGGGAAAAATGATAAATAACATACAAGGGAATGCCCATAAGGTTAACAGACGATTTCTCAACAGAAACTCTACAAGCCAGAAGGGAGTGGCATGATAAAGTGATGAAAGGGAAGAATCTACAACCAAGATTACTCTACCCAGCAAGGATCTCATTCAGATTTGATGGAGAAATCAAAAGCTTTATAGAGAAGCAAAAGCTAAGAGAATTCAGCACCACCAAACCAGCTGTACAACAAACGCTAAAGGAACTTCTCTAAGTGGGAAACATAAGAGAAGAAAAGGACCTACAAAAAACAAACCCCAAACAATTAAGAAAATGGTCATAGGAACATACATATCGACAATTACCTTAAACGTGAATGGATTAAATGCTCCAGCCAAAAGACATAGACTTGCTGAATGGATACAAAAATAAGACCCATCTATATGCTGTCTACAAGAGACCCACTTCAGGCCTTGGGACACATACAGACTGATAGTGAGGGGATGGAAAAAGATATTCCATGCAAATGGAAATCAAAAACAGCTGGAGTAGCAGTACTAATATCAGAGAAAATAGACTTTAAAGAATGTTACAAGAGACAAGGAAGGACACTACACAATGATCAAGGGATCAATCCAAGAAGAAAGTATAACAATTATATATATGTATGCACCCAACATAGGAGCACCTCAATACATAAGGCAACTGCTAACAGCTCTAAAAGAGGAAATCAACAGTCATACAATAATAGTGGGAGACTTTAACACCTCACTTAAACCAATGGACAGACCATCCAAACAGAAAATTAATAAGGAAACAGAAGCTTTGAATGACACAATAGACCAGATAGATTTAATTGATAGTTATAGGACATTCCATTCAAAAACAGCAGATTACACTTTCTTCTCAAGTGCTCATGGAACATTCTCCAGGATAGATCAAATCTTGTGTCACAAATCAAGCCTCAGTAAATTTAAGAAAATTGAAATCATATCAAGCATTTTTTCTGACAGCAACTCTATGAGATTAGAAATCAGTTACAGGGAAACAAATGTAAAAAACACAAACACATGGAGGCTAAAAAATATGTTACTAAGTAACCAAGAGATCCCTAAAGAAATCAAAGATGAAATGGAAAAATACCTAGAGACAAATGATAATAAAACACGACAATCCAAAACCTATGGGATACAGCAAAAGCAGTTCTAAGAGGGAAGTTTATAGCTTTAAAAGCCTACCTCAGGAAACAAGAAAAATCTCAAACAATCTAACGTTACACCTAAAGGAACTAGAGAAAGAAGAACACACAAAACCCAAAGTTATTAGGAGGAAGGAAAGAAATAAAGATCAGAGCAGAAATAAATGAAATAGAATCAAAACAATAGCAAAGATGAATAAAACTAAAATCTGGTTCTTGGGGAAGATAAAATTGAAAAACCTTTAGCCAGGCTCATCAAGAAAAAGAGGGAGAGGACTCAACAAAATTAGAAATGAAAAAAGAGAAGTTATAACAGACACCAGAGAAATACAAAGCATCCTAAGAGACTACTACAAGCAACTCTATGCCCATAAAATGGACAACCTGGATGAAATGGTCAAATTCATAGAAAGGTATAACCTTCCAAGATTGAGCCAGAAAGAAATAGAAAATATGAACAGACCAATCACAAATAATGAAATTGAAACTGTGATTAAAAATCTTCCAACAAACAAAAGTCCAGGACCAGATGGCTTCACAGGTGAATTCTATCAAACATTTAGAGAAGAGCTAACACCCATCCTTCTCAAAATTCCAAAAAACTGCAGAGGAAGGAAGACTCCCAAACTCATTCTGTGAGGCCACCATCACCCTGATACCAAAACCAGACAAAGATACTGCAAAAAAGAAAATTACAGAACTATATCACTGATGAACATACATGCAATAATTCTCAACAAAATACTAGCAAACAGAATCCAACAACACATTAAAAGGATCATGCATCATGATCAATTGGGGTTTATCCCAGAGATGCAAGGATTCTTCAATGTATGCAAATCAATCAATGTGATGCACCATATTAACAAATTGAAGAATAAAAACCATATGATCATCTCAATAGATGCATAAAAAGCTTTTGACAAAATTCAACACTCATTTATGATAAAAACTCTCCACAAAGTGGGCATAGAGGGAACCTACCTCAATATAATAAAGGCCATATAGGACAAACCCACAGCAAACATCATTCTAAATGGTGAAAAACTGAAAGCATTTCATCTAAGATCAGAAACCAGACAATGATGTCCACTCTCACCACTACCATTCAGCGTAGTTTTGGAAGTCCTAGCCACGGCAATCAGAGAAGAAAAATAAATAAGGAATACAAATAGGAAAAGAAGTACAACTGTCACTGCAGATTACATGATACTATACATAGAGTATCCTAAAGATGCCACCAGAAAACTACTAGATCCAAACAATGAATTTGGTAAAGTTGCAGGATACAAAATTAATGCACAGAAATCTCTTGCATTCCTATACACTAATGATGAAAAATCTGAAAGAGAAATTAAGGAAACAGTCACATTTACTATTGCAACAAAAAGAATTAAATATATTCCTATACACTAATGACGAAAAATCTGAAAGAAAAATTAAGGAAACAGTCACATTTACTATTGCAACAAAAAGAATTAAATACCTAGGAATAAACCAACCGAGGGAAACAAAAGGCCTGTGAGCAGAAAACTATAAGACACTGATGAAAGAATTTAAAGATGATACCAACAGATGGAGAGATATACCATGTTCTTGGATTGGAAGAATCAATATTGTGAAAATGACTGTACTACCCAAAGTAATCTACGGATTCAATGCAATCCCTATCAAATTACCAATGGCATTTTTTACAGAACTAGAACAAAAAGTCTGAAAATTTGTATGGAGACAGAAAAGACCCTGAATAGCTGAAGCAGTCTTGAGGGAAAAAAACAGAGCTGGAGGAATCAGACTCCCTGACTTCAGACTATACTACAAACCCACAGTAATCAAGACAATATGCTGCTGACACAAAAACAGAAATATAGATCAATGGAACAAGAAAGAAAGCCCAGAGATATACCCATGCACCTATCATCAACTAATCTATGACAAAGAGGCAAGGATATACAATGGAGAAAAGACAGTCTCTTCAATAAGTGGTGCTGGGAAAACTGGACAGCTACATGTAAAAGAGGGAAATTAGAACACTCCCTAACACCATACACAAAAATAAACTCAAAATGGATTAGAGACCTAAATACAAGACTGGGCACTATAAAACTCTTAGAGGAAAACATAGGAAGAACACTTTGACATAAATCACAGCAAGATCTTTTTTGATCCACCTCCTAGAGTAATGGAAATAAAATCAAAAATAAACAAACGATACCTAATGAAACTTCAAAGCTTTTGTACAGCAAAGGAAACCATAAACAAGACGAAAAGACAACCCTCAGAATGGGAGAAAGTATTTGCAAATGAATCAACAGACAAAGGATTAATCTCCAAAATATGTAAACAGCTCCTGCAGCTCAATATTAAAAAAACAAACATCCCAATCCAAAAATGGGCAGAAGGCCTAAATAGACAATTCTCCAAAGAAGACATACAGATGGCCAAGAGGCACATGAAAAGCTGCTCAACATCACTAATTATTAGAGAAATGCAAATCAAAACTACAATGAGTTATCACCTCACACCAGTTAGAATGGGCATCATCAGAAAATCTACAAACAACAAATGCTGGAGAGGGTGTGGAGAAAAGGGGACCCTCTTGCAGTGTTGGTGGGAATGTAAGTTGAAACAGCCACTATGGAGAACAGTATGGAGGTTCCTTAAAGAACTAAAAAGAATTACCATATGACTCAGGAATCCCACTACTGGGCATATACCCAGAGAAAACCATAATTCAAAAAGACACATGCACCCCATTGTTCATTGCAGCACTGTTTACAATAGCGTGGTCATGGAAGCAACCTAAATGCCCATCGACAGACGAATGGATAAAGAAGAAGTGGTACATATATACAATGGAGTATTACTCAGCCATAAAAGGAATGAAATTGGGTCATTTGTAGAGATGTGGATGCATCTAGCGACTGTCATCCAGAGTGAAGTAAGTCAAAAAGAGAAAAATGATATCGTATGTTAACACATATATGTGGAACCTAGAAAATGGTACAGATGAATCATTTTGCTGAGCAGAAATTGAGACACAGAAGTAGAGAACAAACATATGGACACCAAGGGGGAAAGCGGCGGGGGGTGGGGGTTGTGATGGGAGGAATTGGGAGATTGGGACTGACGTGTATACACTGATGGATATAAAATGGATGACTAATAAAAATAAATAAAAGATAAGCATAAAAAATATTATGACTAATTATCAAACAATAAAGTGTTACTGCAAAGGATTTATAATCTCTGTTCAATGTAGCAGAAGCTTAACTTAAAATTTTTGTGTGTAGTAATTAGCAAAATATAAACTTCCATATAGGAAAATTATACTTACATAAAACAAAATTAATGTTTTAGTATTCAGTAGCACTTTCCATTGAATTTGTTCTAAAAATGCAATAAACATTTTAAAAATTTGCTTACATTTGATATTTTGAAAATATTTGTCATCAGTATTGTCCATTTACTCCCAAATCATTCTGTTTTATCCATCCTGGTCTGTGCCTGAGAAGGCTGAACATCATGAACTGAGTCAACAGGCTCTCTTGCACTTGGACTTTCCACTGGTTTCAGGACTATAGGAAAATTAGTGGGTAAGGTGTCAATGAGGATGAAGTATATATTCTTCTGGCTTTGTTTTTGTCTGGCTACAGATTTGCTGTGGCTGTGTTGTGAACAGAAGGCCCAGTTCCTGTCAGGTAGCTCTCTTAGTCTCCAACACTCTCTTCAGGTTCTGGTAACCTCTCTGTCGTCTTGACCCCTTGAAGACTAGAGCTGATGATACTTCTTTCCCTATTGGGGCTAACCTGGAGGCTTCACCTTTATTTGTTTGTTTTCTTTCACTATGACCATGTCTTTGTGAATAGCCACTTTATTCAATCCTCTTCAATTGTTCCATGTTAGTATACCATCTGGTTTGTGATGGAATTTGGACTATCAGATTTTTTTTTAATTGTAGTATAGTATTTTCATGTTGGACAATATTATAACTCAAATATGCAACATTATCAGAAAGGTAATGTTGGATTTTTAATATACGGACACATTAAACACATGAAAATTTTAAACTATCTTTAGTAAGTACTGACTACACAATTGTCTACTAAGTTTATAGTCAAATTTAACATTTGATGAGTAGTGTCATTATAATTTAAATATTTTATTAATCGTTATAATTTCATGTACAAATATAGATGGCATATATCAAAAAACACTTTGCAAAATTGTTCTCTAGAAAAGGTTACCATTTGTACTAGTACCAATATCATAAGAAGGTATCTATTTTTCAAGCAGTAACTGTATAAATTTATAATTCTCTTTAAATTTTGCCAATAAATAGACAATAAGTTGTATCTTATTATTATTTTAATTAGCATTTTAGTTGCCAGTGAATTTAAATAAATTTAAATTTATTTTCTTATGTTTATTGGCAAAGTGCATTCTTCTTTAGTGAAATGGCTTTTCACAGTTTTACCCATTTACAATGGAATTATTAAGCTTCTAGAGGTCTCTGATGTCCAAATTCTGTTAGAGGCAAATTTTGGATGGTGATGTTATACTCATTGTTATCGGGTAGGCAGGGAAAGGAGGCATTTCTAAGTCCAGGTGATGAGTTTTGTTTAGGAGAAATGATAAACTTGTGGTGATTAAATGACATCCAAATAGATATGGGTAGTTGATTATAAAGTCTGTTAGAGTTTGATAAAAGATTTGTACTGAAAATAGATTTTAGAGACTTCAGAATATATTAATATATAATTGAAACCATCTAAGTGATTAGTGTATAAACTGATAAGAAATGTGACAGTATTGTAAACAGTACCAATTTTATGTGGTGAACTTATAAAGAAGTTCACATAGAAGAAGTGCAGAGAGGGAAGAGGACAATTAGAAGCATGTAATATCATGGAAACTAACGGAAGTGCAAGAATTCAATATTATCACATACGGGTAAATGTCAAATAAAATGAAAACAAAATGATGCATTGTTTTTATTAATAAAAGTAGTTTATTAATGACTTTGTTGAGAGACATTTCAGTGTTATGGTAAATCGAGCAGTATCAGGTTAAAGAGAGTGACGGATGAGTAACTGGAGACGTGAGTGAAAAAAATTCATGAAAGAAGTTTTATTATGAAAGAAAATAGAGACAGCCTTGGTTTTAGGAAGATGTGGAACTGAGGGAGTTTAGTTCTAAAAATTAAACACTGAAGAGAATTGAGCATATTTAAATTCTAATGGGAAGAAGATAGTTGGGTCAGAAAACTGTAAGAAACAAGAGACAAGGGGTGACTGATAGATTTATGTGCCAGAGAGAGTATGAAGGGATAAAACCCAAAGCATAAACTGAAAACTAAACTTAAGAGAAGAATCAACACTTTGTAATAAGAGAAACTTAGAAATCATAGGTTAAGATGCAATTATATGTATCAGTGCATTGGCATTAAAATAAGTATTATTAGTTTGCACGAATATTCTCTGGAAAAAGAAAAGTGATATTTTTTTCAGCGTGATGGGAAAATAAGGTGGGTGGTAGGATTAAAGATTTGAATGTCATAGAGAAATTTAAAATAACTGCTAGGGACAAGCTTAAGCAGACTTGGGAGAAACACATGCCCGGTAAAAGACCTGAATACAGAATATACAAAACTGTTACAACTGGAGAACAAGACAATGACCCAATAAAAGTTGGGCAAACATATTAACAGATATTTCACAAAAGAAGATTTACAAATATATAATTAGCATATTAAAATATTCAACATCCTTAGTCATTAGGTAAGTGCAAATCAAAGCCACAATGAGATACCACTTCACACCATCTAGGATAACTATAATAAAAAAAAAAGAAATAATAACTAGTATTGGCAAGGATGTGGAGAAACAGGAACCTTCATATATTTCTGGAAAGAAAGGAAAATGTTGCAGCTACACTGGAAAACATTTTGGTAGGATCTCAAAGAGTTAAACATAAAACTACCGTACAACCCAGTCATTTCACTTATAGGTATGTAAACAAGAGAAATGGAAACATGAAGACTTGCATAGGAACGTTCATCATACCATGATTCATAATAACAAAAACTTGGAATCAAGCAAAATGTCTATCAGTTGGTGAATGGATAGATAAATATGGTATATATCCGTAAAATGGAATATCATTCAACAAGAGGAACAAACTATTGATGGTATTTTATGGATAAACCTCAAAATCTAGAAGCCAGGCACAAGAGACCACATATTGCATAATTTCACTTATATGAAATGTCCAGAAAGCAAATTTATAGACAGAAAGTAGATTAGTGGTCACTGGGGTTAAAGGTAGGAGCAGAAATTAACAGTAAATGGGCATGGGAGATTTTATTGAGGGAATGAGAATGTTCTAAAACTGATCTATGGTGATGATTAACCACTTGGTAAGTTACTAAAAATCACTGTATTGCACACTTACATGTTATAATATGTAAAATATGCTTCAATAAACATACCTTAAAAAATAGTCATTGAGGTTTTCAAGATGCTAAGTAAGAAATGTATGAACAGCATAACAGAATGGGAACCATTCTGACTCTGTTTTAGCTAAAGACCCAAAGTCCAGGTACAAAATAATAGAGGTCAATTTATTTGACATTTCTTTCCGAAGATGTTAGAAAACTTCTTTAGGTATTGCAAGGGAGATTGTTTAAAGAATGTTTTAGTATTTAGCTCATACTTCATATCAACATACAAAAGAATGAAAGTTAAATCTTAGAGAAGAGCTTTAAGATTACCTGGAAAGCTTAATATGTCTCCCAGAGTAAGTGACAGTGGGAGTTACTGTTTGATTCATTCATCACTCATGAGAATAGCAGCCTGCCTTACTGCTCTGATGGTGGAGAAAAAAGAGTCTACATTAGAATTGGTCTGCATTCCCAGAACTTGTTGGGGTAAAGGAAAAATATATATTTCCTGTGCATTAGGTATGAGCCAAGTGGGAGTTACAGAGCCATTCTGTGGCCATCTTGAAGGTACTCTGCCTTAGAAGGCTTTCTGAATGAGCAGTGGGATCTTCACAGTGTGTGGGTGGACCACCAAAAACCAGAGGCTGACACTAAACCAAAAGAGGTGAGCCAGAGGAGGCTTTACCCATATTAAGGGAAGGCAAATGAGAAATATCCCGGGAGAGGGTATGAACCAACAGATCACATCAAAATATTAAGATTTGTTAACACTCTCCAAATCAATAAAGGACTAGTGTCATGTCATGATATTAACAGGTGAGTAAGATCTTTCTTTACTATTATACCTTTTCTATCTCTTTGTTGAGCTGAAACTACTACAAATCACAACTAGAAATCTACAAGCAAAGGGAATGAGGAAAGCTAGTGAAATAGAAGAGAGCCCAAATTTCTGTCATTTTAAACTGTAGGCTTGATCTAGAAATAAGCCAAAAATGAGGAAGGGGGAAATTTAAAATGAATATTAGAGGTTTTATCATTATATGATACTGAATTATCATTTACTGAAATTAAACTGTTATTTGTAACTACAGTTAACAGAGAGCTTTTTATTGTCTGACTGTGATTTGAAAATTTTCAACCTAGAGAATAGTAGGTTTAAAAGAATTTTAATGGGGAAGCAAAATGTCAACTTTTGATTTCTCTGTGTCAAGTTTGAATTTTTTGACAATGCTTAAAAAGAGAGAGACTGCTTGGCAGTATGAAAGACTCATTTGAAAGGAGAGATTATAAAATTATGGTTATCTGTAGTCAGTCTGGGCATGTGATTTTTTTTTTTTTTAGTAAGCAGTGATAGGATATTGTAGTTAAGAATAAAGACAATGGAACCAGGCTGCCTGCATTTCAATCCTGGTTGTGCTGCTTAAAGGCTGTATGATTTTGGTCAAATTACTTAAGTTCTTTTTATCTCCAGGTATTCATTTTTTAATAATGGATTAATGGTAGTGCTTACTTTATGTGATTTGAGGATTATAAAATTGGTATATATTAGCAATTAAAATAGCAAATGGTACAGGGTAAGCATTCTATTAATGTTACCTATCAATATTATAAATGTTCCTCAGCAGCTCTCAATTGCTTATGAATAGGAAAGGGATACGGTAACGTATAAAATTATGCAGAATTGGGATGTGATGCTATGAAATGATAATGGGTGAGTTAGAAAAACTGACTACAGATTAGTTAGAGTAAAGGGCTGAAGAATCTATGCTGGATAAGTAGAATGTAAGAGCAGGAGAGGGCTAATAGGGAGATACAAGATGACGATTGCTTTGTAAAGCAAATGAAAAGATAAATAATCACATATTATGGTATAAATGTCATAGTTAAGTAAAACATTGAGGGTTATGGGGCCAAATGTCTACAGGAGATTTCAGAAATGTAGAAGGCTGAACTAATGGAGAGTATTTGAAGGTCAGGGGAAAGTAATCTCTTGGTGGACATTTGGAGATAGACTATTAGGCTTGTGATGAGAAAGCCCTAGGGGTGACAATGGGAGTGGTGTCTACAGTAAAAGCAGAGAAAAAGATGAAGGAAGAGAGACAGAGAAGGTCAGGATTTGAGTATTGAGCTATTTGTGTATGGTTTTGAAGGTCACTCAGAATAATAGCTATAGGAGAAATTAAAACTTTATAAAATGATGGTAAATAACTAGGGCTTTAGTAAATGCAAATGGAGAGGAATAATGGAGTGTGACATATGTGGATTTCATTAACTATATTTCATTAACTGTATTGTACAATTCTGATCATAATGCTTGCTACATAATTTGCTTCATAAGTATGACTTCAATAAAGGCATGTGCCTTAGAGGAGCTGGGATTTTCTTGCTGTTGGAAAAGCAATGGTCTGGAAGACACAATGTGGAATAAGGAGGGTCTGACCTCATATCTGACTCTATGGATAATTATAATGGGAGATTTTGTGGGTATGGGAGCAGAAGCAGTTTCCATCTGAAAAAGCTGCAAGCAAATGGTGTAATTGGAGGAAAGTCAGGAATTATTCAAGACAGGTACAAAGAATGATATGTAAGAAGGTGAAGCATACGAAAAGCTTATTCACCATCGAATGGGATGTCATAGAATGATTTCAGAAGGAGAACATGGATAATCATATTTGATCCACTACATTGATCATATTTGTCCACTACATTGACAGTGTCATGCTGATATATCTGTTGACAAAAAAGTATTAATTGCCCCAAAAGTCTAGGTAAGATACATGTTTACACATAAGGTAAAAGCTTTATTCATCCACTCATTTGAAGGCCAGACATTATTCTAAGCACTTTAACATAACTCAGAAAAGAAAAAAAAAGACAATGTTGGCTGAAAGGCAAAAGATAATAAATAGAAAACATAATAAGTTATTACAGAAAGTTAAAAGTGTCATAGTATTTTTTAAAAACTAGAGCAAGATAAAAAGTTTCAATAGATTTGGCAAGGGTGGGGTACAGATTAATATGTTAGATACTGAGAGTTAGATATTTGACCAAAGTTTTGAAGAAATTGGAGGATGTATCCATGAGTACATCTGGGAGAACATTCCAGTCAGAGAACAGGACCAGTGCAATGCCCTAAGGGAGACTCTTAACACATTAACTCGTGTCAAAAATGATGATAGTTTGAAACATAGTGATAGCATTTGAGGTTACAAAAAGTGTTCAGAATCAGATATTTTGATAAATTAAAAAAGATAGGGCCCATGAATTAACAAACGATAAAAGGGTTCCACAGCCTGAGGGGCTTGATTATTTCAGTTATCTGAGCCTGACAAATAAATGCCTAAAGGTGAACAGATATCAAACAATGAAACCCCTACAAACTTATAGATGTAATGATTTGGATATCTAGATAAATGATTTTCCTTATTTTATCTATTCTATACTGTGAGGTACAGGTAGGAAAAACTGAATTTCTATTTTTGCCTCCTTTGGTTCTAAAAACCTCTGAAATCAAAGAAGCATATTATAAGACCTACATAGAGATGGAAGAGAGGAATAAGAGGTTATAATCAAGTAGTAAATTTTTCATTCCCCCATTTGTCTAAAATTCATGGTAACTTAATTTCACTTTTAATAAAAGAAGCTTTCAATGGGCACAGCAATGTTTCTTTAAAGTCATTTGAACTTTACAAAATTGTATTTCATTATATGATAATAGAAATACAATGAGGCCTTCAACAAGTGGGAGTAAAACATTTATAAGTCCAATTTTTTAAGTATTATTATTTCACTGAAGAAAATACACATCTGGTATTTATTATATGAAACTCATTGGGTAATATAAAAAATGAACTGAGGATAACAAAATGTAAAAAAAAAGTAAGAACAACATCAGACAAGGAAACTAGTAGAGGGATGTTTGCCTATTTTCAGTCAATTTATATTCAAAAGTAAGTTCACAGAACATTTTTATACAGATGCCATAGGAATCAAAAATTAATGAGCCATGCCACTAAAGCATAGATCAATATATTTGATTATTAACTGCTGCTGTACTCTTTGTCAGCATGAGTTCTGAGTTTTGTAAACTTATTTTTGCTTATGTCTGGAAATTTTTCTAAAAAGTAATATGGGACCAGTTCAATTAAATGTCCCACTGTAAGGAAAAGGTTATAGCTTGGGCTAAAAACATTTCATTTCTAATTTTTATTATTTAATAACTAGTGAAGCAAACCACTTATACACTAAGAAATGTAATTGCTAATTACATCTTAAGTTCGTTGCTATTGTTTCATGTCAATGGTAGTAGAAAATGAATGAACAGCATTTTCCAGTTTTACTCAGAGAATCAGTTATTGAAAGACTTAATGGAAAGGAAAAGTGAGAATTGGAATAAATTTTATATTTCAACCTGATAAACTATTAATGAAAAATGTATTTTTTAAAAAGGAATTGCTAGTTAAGCAATTAGCTCAGCTACAAAAGATTAATAATAATGGCTTATTAATAAGATGAAATAAGATTAATTAATATTTCCTACAGAGAAGAATTTATTCCAAGAAGAAGAAAGTCATGAATCAAAATTTTGAGTTATGCCAGCAGTTTTAAATCATGCTGGTGTTATGAAGCCAGGACATACCGTAAGTAGAATTACAGTTAAATTCAGGTGGTAGGGAGTTTAAGAACTATTAATGATTGTAGGGGTATTTTTTTCTAAGGAATGAGTGGCCCAAAATGAAATTGTCTCCTAAATTTGGTGAACTTGAACTTATTGCTTGACATGTTTGACATTAAAGAAATTTAATCTAGTAGGCAACTTTGCTGATATAAACACAGAACAAGAAGTACCTAAAATTTGGTAGGGTTTATCTTCAGATGAAATTAGGCCAGTGGGGCCAAGATGCATGTTCAGAAAGAAATAGATTAAAAATCAGAATGCAGGGTGGCTCAGATTGTTCATTTCATATGGTTAGAGTTTTGCATGGACAATGTGCCTACATACTCTTGCAGAGTCTAAATTCAGCATTAGCACTATGAGAAGAGAAGCCCCCAAACATCATCAGGTCTAGTTCTCATTGACCTCCTGGCTAGGATAAGATAAATGTTTTTTTGTTTGTTTGTTTTTGTTTTTATGATGAAAATAGGTTAGTCTAAGACAGACAAGATTAATCAGGTTCCAGTGGCTCACAACATTCAAAGGGATGGCTCACCCTGGGATAAGCTCACAGTTGCCTTATCTAACCTACCATTCATAATCCAGTGAGAAATATAGAAGCAAGAGCTGAACCTTCAAGAAATACAATATTAATAATGTACTGATTAAAAGGAAAAAAAGAATCTAGTAGGAAAAAAGTTGATCTGGAAGTTTTAATTTCTTAATATTCTATGCTTCAAAATAGTCATAGAATATTCCAGGGGTTTTAATAAAACATGTAGCATAAAAATTAAAGATGCATCACACCATAAATTGATAGATAACTTCTAAGTATATTTATTAAAGTTAAGCAAAAAGTAATTGGTTATAATGAAAAATAAATCAATTTTATATGAAATATACTTCCAAATTGATGTACAAAGTACTTATGTCTCTTGCTGATGTAACTTCCTCAATTTGGGGGATTTTTTTAATTGCGTAGGAGATTAGCCTAAGAGATCTCATTTTATGATTTTTGTAAACTAATATAAAAAATTTAATTATGAAAAGTAGAACATAAAAAAGATGAAAGGGAGCACATTATTAAACTCTTTCACCTACAGCTTGATTCACTGGAAAGAATTTTTAAGCATTCTGTTCACTTAAAATATTCAGTTTATAAAATCAGATTCTCATAGAACTCTTTTGGAACACATATTTCAAAGAACAATTTCTAACATACTAAATATCTTTTTTTTGAACACAGATGAAAAGTGGTCCAAGGTAAATTTGGTAGCTGTAAAAGGATATTCCAAAGGCTAAAACTGATTGATATTGGACATATGTAATTTGTAAGTTAATACCTATTTGAGGTTAAATACAGGTTATTCAAGTGTTTGCACACTATATTTGGATTCCAAATACAGTTAATGGAGGGAGAAATAAAACTTCAAATCAGTGAGTAGTTGAGTTAAAGTTTATGGAAGTTTATGTTACAGGTGGGAAATGATACAATAGGCATATTCTTTGTGCATGTGAGGGAAAAAATATCAGGGTAAAGGGCAGCTACGTTCAGCTTTTCTCTGAGGAATTAAGGCAATGTAAATTTAATTAATTTTCAAATACTTTGCATTCTCATTCATTTTATAAATTTGTGGTTGCTTCTTACTTCTTAAGAGATTTACATTTTCAAAAGTTCCATGCTAAGCTTGTTTCTTCATCAGTCTTTTTTCCTTTCAAATATTTCAAATGTTATTTCTGTTCTTTTAAAGATGGCCTTACATTACCTGGAAGCTTTTAGACCTATTCATTTATATTAACTGATAAAGTTTATAAACGTAACACAGATATATGTTCACTTCCCCAAACCTGCATATTCTTTTGACTTCATCACCAATTGTCATGCTTGACGCCTCCTTCTCACAGGTGACACTGATTAGTTACCAAATGCTGTAAATTCTATACAAACCCTTAAAGCCAATCTGTATCAAATTACCTGTTCCTAATAATCGTGGACCCACATTGTTAGAATTGCATCCTAAAACCCACCTCTAATCTTTCCCTGAGCTAATTGTCTGCACATAGCAATCATATTTAACTTGGAGATAAAATTTACAATTAAAATTACTATAATATAAAGCTATATTTCTGTTAGAGTTTACTGCTCCAATTTAAAATGCTTATTTTAAAATTTTGAGTCCTATTTTCCTGCTTTGATCTCTTGGGGGGGAACTTGGAAATCTACATTTTCTACCAGTTCTTCAGGTGATGCTCATGCATGATGACCTTTGAGAGCTAAGATTATTGTTCAAAACCCTGCTCATTGGAGTCACCAGGAGGGCTGGTTAGAAAGGCAGATTACCATATTCCCGTGTGGGAAATTCTGACTCAGGAGGTCTCAGGATAGCTCTGTGAATATAACCCAGGTTGGTCTGGTGTACTAAGAGACTTGACTTTCAGGATTCCTTAGCCTTCAGAATCGACGCTATACTTTATTTTTATATATATATATATATATATTTTTTGTTTGTTTGTTTGTTTGTTTGTCTGTTTTGTTTTGTTTTGTTTTGCGGTACGCGGGCCTCTCACTGTTGTGGTCTCTCCCGTTGCAGAGCATAGGCTCCGGACGCGGAGGCTCAGCGGCCATAGCTCACGGGCCCAGCCGCCCCGCAGCATGTGGGATCTTCCCGGACCGGGGTGCGAACCCGAACCCGTGTACCCTGCATCAGCAGGCGGACTCTCAACCACTGCGCCACCAGGGAAGCCCCGACGCTATATTTTAAAGGTAAATGTTTAATTTCTTAACCTAGGTATCTCAAACATGTCAGTGCTATGGTCAAAAATTGACAATTATTCAATGTTGTCTAATATTAGAGCTCTTTTTTACAAATCTTTGTAATGTTCCCTGATTCAAAGAAGAACAGACTTGCCTACTACTATTGATCTTAGGCACGTTCCTTCTCTTCTGGTTAAACTGGATTTCTTCCCTTTGTTCTTATTAAAAAACGGTTTTAGCTCTTCTATTAGGTGAAATTTATAAGCAGTCTGTTGTAACCCCAATATTGGGAATCAGATTATAATTGCATTAAATGTACTCATGAATTTTGGCAGAAGTTATATCTTAAACTGTTGAATCATCTTCTGCAAAAACTTAGTGTATTTCTGAATTATTTATGTACCTATATATGTGTGTATATAAGTGTATATATATGTCAGTATTTTTTCTGGTTTTTCTCATATAGATCTTGCACATTTCTTATATTCGTGTCTAGAAATAAAAATTATATCTCCAGTGAAAGATTTATTTCGTTATCACATTTTCCAACTGATTAATTCAGACATGGGAAGTCACTTTTCCCTCCATACAATACAGATGTTTTAATATGTGTAATAGTGGTCTCTTTTTTTTCAGTGTGTGCATTTCTTTTCTTTTCTTCATCCCATGACATTAGCTAAAGTCTTCAGAATGATGTTGAACGAGAGTGTTGATGGCAGACCTTAACTGACATGTCCTTGTCTTTAGTGGCAAAAATAATAATAACAACAGTAACAACTGAAACTTAATAGTGCTACTATGTGCCAAGGTGTTGCAAACATTTTACATGTATTACTTCTTTGAATTCTCCCAAGAATAACATGAAGCAACTGAGGCAAAAAATGTTAAATGATTTGCCCAAAATACTAAAGCTAGAAAGTGGAGCAGCCACATTTGAGCCCAGAAAGTTTGCTCCTTAGTTTAATGTTTGCAACCAATCTTGTTAGGCTCTCCTTATTGTGTGATTATATTAAGACAAATTTCTTTCATAATTTATGCAGAAATTTTTATGTACTATTGAAAGGTACCAGCTGTTTTTTGTAAATGTGTTGATACGACATTAGTTTTCTTCTTTAAGCTATTAATGTAAAAATTCATAGTAATTTATATCCTAATTTTGAACATTCCTACATTTGTGGGATGAGGAGAGAGACTTGGCCATGGTGTATTATTTTTTCAGTTCATCCCTGTATTCGCTCTACTACTGGTGTACTAAAAATTTGGCATCTTTATACATGGATTAGAGTCTATATTTTCTTATGTTTTATAAGTTTTTAATAATGGATATTGCTTGCCTCATAAAATAATTTAGTAAGCTTTCTTTTTCTCTATATTATTTTGAATATCATAGAATTATGTGCTTCAATTTTTAAATTTAAATATAGCCTAGCCTATACCTATAAAACTGTATTACCTGTGATATATTTACTAGTAAGTCTTTGACAATCCCTTCAGTTTTTTCTTTGGTTGTGTGGTCAAGTATACACTAAGTTTTAAGTCAATTTTGCCAACAAGTTTTCTTAAAAAGACCATCCAAAAAGTTTATGGAAAATGGAAGGATTTTTTGGTGTGTGTGGTTTAATTAGTGCCTTACAAGGGATAAGAAAGTGTCTATAAAACAATAACTGAATGCTATGAAAAAACTTTAAAACTTTTAAATGGATTTAGCTATGAAGAAAACAATATATAATCAAATTTTTGAGTTGGAAGATCAGCTGATAAAGTTTCTGAGAATATATTACAAAATTATGAATGAATGGAAAGTAACAAAGAAATGTTTGAAGATGTGATAGGTAAAACCAGCAATTTTAACAATCTGTCTCTTTGGATCTCTAAATAAAGAGAAGTAAAAACATTGACAAAAATATAGAACCAGTGAAATGGTAAAGATAATTTCTGACAGCTGAAGAAAAACCTTAGGATTCTGATTGAAAGAGCCTAACCATAAGAAAGATTAATAAAAAAATTTCTATTCAGATATGTCCTTTGAAACTTTTTTTCTAATCTAGGGGTATGGAAAAAATACTAAACCTTACAGCATAAATAAACAGATTAATTACATAGAAGGAGAATCTTACTGGTATTATAATTTATAATGAAAACACTTTTTTACCTTATAATTTTGTAAGTGATTAAAGAAACATTTAATTATGAGAGTAAAATAGAGTTTTTGTTTAATATTTACAAGCAATTGACTGTGAATAGAATTTTTAAAAAATAACTGCTAGAGGGAAATTTCTAAACATTTTTAAACTTTAGAAATAGCAGAAAACTACCATGCAATAAAACAAAAACATAGGAGAAATTTATTTTGAATATACATGTAAACACTACATGAAATATTTTCAAACTAAATTTATTGATTTTTTTAAAAAAGAATATTACATGTTAATGAGAAATTCAAGATTGCAAGATTAGATCTACACTTGGAAATCTATTCACTGTATTATCAGACAACAGAAAAAGAATGACAGTTTTGATAAGCAAAATATTCATTGTAAACCTTGGCAAGCTAAGAAAGAAGTCATTATAGGAATGTCAAATGTACCCTAAATACCTAATACAAATATTAAACTTCATTGGTAAAATGCTAGAAATAATTCTTATTCAATTCCAAGACAACACAATGATATCTGCCATCATTGTAATCTTTCAATTCTTTTCATTTGATGAATGGTTTTGGAAAAATAGCAGAATTCTAACCCACACTACACTCAAGAAAAATAAACAGTTGAATATGTACATAGTTGTCTGTAAATATACGGCAAAAATGTCTGAAGAAAGCTGACCAAATTATTAACTCTAGTTATCTCCAGAGATGGGAGGAGGGCAAGTGTGGAGTGGTTTCTTTTATTCTGAATTAGTTTAATCTTTACCAAGTACACATACTTTTGTAGTTTAAAAAGGTATTAGTTAGCTATTTAACCAAAGAGAAATGCTCTCTTAAAAATGCATGGGGTAGGAAGAGTATACAAGCCTAGAAAACAGTGTTGCTTTCTATTATTAGAACATCAACTTTGGGGGATTTTTAATCTAAATTTTCATCATGTTTTACTTTGAAAGAAAATGAATCCATTTTACAGACACTAACTCACATTAACGCAGTTTCTGGGTTCTATGTTCTAGGAGGAACTATTAGAGTAGGTTCAATAACCAATGGAAAATCTTTGTGCATTTTCATCTAGCTAATGGGAGAAAAAAATTATATATATGAATATATGTAAATAATATTTACCTTATAGCTTCACAAATACGGTGAATTTTTTAGAGGTAAAATATTTCTAAATGTTTGATTTCATTTTGGCACTTTCTTAGGAGTATTTACCAAACTAGCCTTGATGATGAGAATCGTTTGGGACGTTTGTTATATAGCTTTGCAGATTCCCTCTTACCTATGATTTATGAGGCTTTGGGTTTCTCCCAGGTGTTTATATTTCTAATTACCCAGGTGATTCCTATCATTAAGGAACCTTGGCGAACATTGTTTAAAGAAGGTTTTGAAATCAGCTGTATGAAACAACATATGCAGTTGAAGCAATAGAAAAAGAAAACTGACAAAATTCAAAATTTCTCCCCCCAAAGGGGAGTCAATGTCACGTAAAACCAACTCTAAGTCAAATGAGGTTTTATACTTTTGGTAGACAGTGAACTTAAATCTACCTTTCCTATTCTAAAGTATTTGAAGGCTAAGATATAGGAATGTTGATCTCTATCTTCTAGAATTTTACTTCATTTTTTAATACTCAATTTCAAATGTTCTTCCAATTATGGAAGTTAAAGATGAAAACAGATACAAAAAATGAGATTTTAAATAATTTTTTATCTGGTACAGAACAACATTTCTTCTGAATTACCTCTCTGGAATATATTAGTGTTAAGAGGACACTGAATTTATAGTCTGCTTAAAAGAAAAAAGAAACAGTTTAAAAAAGTATTTTCATAGTTTGATTAAACTTTAAATGCCTAACTGATATATATATTTGACAGGGAATTCAACCTATTTCCAATCTTTAAGGGAAACTGCCTTAAAGCCATTCTAGAAGACAAGTGTCTAATCCTATCTTCTGAAGTTCCCAGAAAGATTACATAATCCTTCAATAACGCATACTAACATTTAACTTTACCTGCCAGAAAAATTTAATTTTGTTTACCAAACTGAACTTCTCCTCATGATTCCTCTATGATTCCTTTCCAAAATTCCCATAGAACATCCTCAAGCTATTGGCTAGATCTGTTCTCAGTTCCATCGCGTGGTAGGCAGGATTTTGGTTTCCATGATGTTACACCTGCAAATGTGTTACGTTACATGGCAAAATAAATCTGTAGATAGAATTAATAATGTTAATAAACTGACCTTAAAATTGAAGATTACATTGTATGATTGATATGGGCCCAGTGTCATCACATGGACCCCTAAAAGCAGAAGAGGAAGGCAGCAGAGTCAGTCAGAGATATGGTGTAAGAAGAAGCAGGAGAATTGAACAATAAGGAGAAGTCAGAGATCCAAACCATGAGAAGGACTCAACCAACTATTGCTGACTTTAAAGATGGAGAAAGATGGTTACAAACCAGGCAAGGTAGGAATCTCTAAAAGCTGGGAGCAAGCACCAGCCAACAATGATACAGGGAATAGGGACCTAGTTCTACATTTTAATAATATGACCTGACAGTGGATTCCCCCCAGAGCCACCAGATAACAGCTCAGGCTTGCTGGCACCTTGATTTTGTCCTTGTGGGTCCTGGTACAGAGGAATGAGCTGACCTTACAGGATGTTCATCTAGCTATGTATACAAAGAACTGTGAAGTGTGTGATATTTTACACTACTTCCAAGTTAACTAGTTAGTCTGCAAGTTTCATGGATGCTGGCAGAATACTTAGGACTTGGGTTAGAGACAAATGATGGTCTTCAAACAAATTGTGCTGGAACAAATTAGCATCCATATGCATACATAGTCAAAAAAAAAGAAAAAAAAAAGAACCTAGATATAGGGTGTTATTACTCACAGCAATATCAATAGCCAAAGTCCCAATTCCCACAGGATAATGTAATGGGAAGGGAGCCAGGTGGTGTCTTCCCAATTGGGGATTGTGTTACATGAGAACACAAGCTTAGAGATTCTGAGTCTTTTTAGGTGGTAAACCTGCTTGATTTTGTTCTAGAGGGAGAAAGTGTATTTATTATACTGCATAGTACTCATATCTGCCCTTTGCCCCATAGGAAGGTAGTTTATCTTCAAGGCTGTTTTATAAATAAACATTATTGAAAAGATAGTCCAAATCAAAATGTTAGTGTTCCACTCATTTGTACAGTTACCTAGGTCAGCACCTTCCCCCAACCCCAACCTTCAGTGAGTTGGTTTCATACATTTGTAATATAGTTAGATTGTTTTGTCATATTCCACATTTTATCCTGGGATCCCTCAATCTCCTAAATGATATATTTATTTGCATAAATTAAGATTCCCTTTTTGTGCTATGAAGTTTTATGTATAATGTCATATGTCCACCATTACAGTGTCATATAGAATAATTTCACTGTGCCCCAAATTGTTTCACATATTCAACCCTTCTTCCCATCTCCCTTAGCCTCTAAAACTACTGATATATTTAACTGTTAGTTTTGTCTTTTCCAGAATGTCATATAATTGGAATCTTACCATATGTAGTCTTTTCAGAAGAACTGCTTTCACACAGAAATAAGCACTTAACATTCAACCATGTGTTTTTGTGGATTGATAGCTCATTTGCTTTTATCACGAAATAATATTCCATTGTATAGATGTACCACAATTTCTGTATTCATGCACCTATTGAAGGACTGCGTGGTTGCTTTTAGTTCTGGCAATTATGAATGAAGCTGCTATAAACATTCACATGCAGGTTTTTCTGTGGATATGGATTTTCAAATAAGTTGGATAAAAACCTGGGAGTGTGATTGGTGGTTTAAATGGTATGAATATGTTTAACTTTGTAAGAAACTGCCAAAATGTCTTCTGAAGAAGTGACTTAACAATTTGCATTCTAACCAGCAATGAATGAGATTTTCTGTTGCTTTGCCTCTTCACCAGCAATTAATATTGTTATTTTATTTTTATTTTTTTGGTTCTAGACATTCTAATATCATTTTGATTTGCATTTCCTAATGACAAATGTTGTTGAACATATTTTCATTTGCTTACTTTTTCTTTCCATATATTTTCTGAGTTGTCTGTTCAGATCTTTTGTCAGTTTTTAAGTTGCATTGTTTGTTTTCTTCGTATTATTATTTTTAAAATTTATTTATTTTTGCCCGTATTGGGTCTTTTTTGCTGTGCACGGGCTTTCTCTAGTTGCGGCGAGCGGGGACTACTCTTCGTTGAGGTGCGTGGGCTTCTCATTGGGTGGCTTCTCTTGCTGCGGAGCGCGGGCTCTAGGTGTGCAGGCTTCATTCAGTTTGGCTTGTGGGCTCTAGGGCACAGGCTCAGTAGTTGTGGCGCACGGGCTTAGTTAATCCACAGCATGTGGGATCTTCCTGGACCAGGGCTTGAACCTGTGTCCCCTGCATTGGCAGGCGTATTCTTAACCACTTCGCCACTAGGGAAGCCCTGTTTTCTTATTATTGAGTTTAAAATTCTATGATGGTTTCAGAAAACAGTGCATTATAATGTGTGTTTTGTGAATATCTTTTCCAAGGCTGTGGGTTAATTTTTAATTATCTTAATAGTATCTTTTTTTTAACATCTTTATTGGAGTATAATTGCTTTACAATGGTGTTAGTTTCTGCTTTATGACAGACTGAATCAGCTATACATATAAATATATCCCCATATCTCCTCCCTCTTATGTCTCCCTCCCACACTCCCTATCCCACCCCTCTAGGAGGTCACAAAGCACTGAGCTGATCTCCCTATACTATCCAGCTGCTTCTCACTAACTATCTATTTTACATTTGGTAGTGTATATATGTCCATGCCACTCTCTCACTTTGTTCCAGCTTGCCCTTCCCCCTCCCCGTGTCCTCAAGTCCATTCTCTATGTCTGTGTCTTTATTCCTGTCCTGCCCCTAGGTTCTTCAGAACCTTTTTTTTTTCTTAGTTTCCATATATATGTGTTAGCATACGGTATTTGTTTTTCTCTGACTTACTTCACTCTATATGACAGACTCTAGGTCCATCCACCTCTCTACAAATAACTCAATTTCATTTCTTTTTAGGGCTGAGTAATATTCCATTGTATATATGTGCCACATCTTCTTCATCCATTCATCTGTCGATGGACTCTTAGGTTGTTTCCATGTCCTGGCTATTGTAAATAGTGCTGCAATGAACACTGTGGTACATGACTCTTTTTGAATTATGGCTTTCTCAGGGTATATGCCCAGTAGTGGGATTGCTGGGTTGTATGGTAGTTCTATTTTTAGCTTTTTAAGGAACCTCCATACTATTCTCTATAGTGGCTGTATCAATTTACAGTCCCACCAACAGTGCAAGAGTGTTCCCTTTTCTCCACACCCTCTCCAGCGTAATTATCTTAATAGTATCTTTAACAAAGTAGTATTTAATTTTAATAACGTCCAACTTAACAATTTTTTCTTTCATGGATCAAGCTTTGGCATTATATTTAAACCTGAGATTGCATAAATTTTGCCCTATGTTTTCTTTCAGCATTGGTGGTATAGTAGTGAGCATAGCTGCCTTACCCTAGGTTTTCTTTCAGAAGGTTTATAGTTTTGCATTTTACACTTATACCTGTGATCCATTTTGAGTAAATTTTTGTGAAAGATGTAAGGTCTGTGTCTAGGTTTATTTTTTTGGCATATGGATGCTTATAGCCCAACTGTTCAGTGCCATTTGTTCAAAGACCATCCTTTCTTCATTGAATTTCATTGGCTCCTTTGTCAAAGATCAGTTGTCTATATTTAAAAGAATCTATTTTTGTGTTCTAAATTCTGTTCTATTAGAATGAAAGTCTGTTTTTTCACCAGGATCATGCTGTGTTGCATACTGTAGTTTAATAATAAATCTTAAAATCATGTATTCTGACTCCCCCAACTTTATTCTTCTTCAGCATTGTATCATCTGTCATAGGACTTGTGCCTTTCCATATAAACTTTAGAATTTGTTGATATCTACAGATTGCTTGCTAGGATTTTGAATATGATTGCAATGAATCTATGGATCAATACGGACATATAATGACAATGTTTAGTTTTCTAATCCATGCACATGGAATATCTCTATATTTGTTAGATCTACTTTGGTTTTGTAATCAGAGTTTTAAAGTTTTCCACATATAGATTCTGTAAATATTTTGTTGCATTTATACTTAAGAATTTCCTTTGTTAGTGCTATGTTAAATGGTATTTTTTTTTTTTTTTTTGCGATATGCGGGCCTCTCACTGTTGTGGCCTCTCCCTTTGCGGAGCACAGGCTCCGGATGCGCACGCTCAGCGGGCATGGCTCACGGGCCCAGCCGCTCCGCGGCATGTGGGATCTTCCCGGACCAGGGCACGAACCTGTGTCCCCTGCAAAGGCAGGCGGACTCTCAACCACTGTGCCACCAGGGAAGCCCTAAATGGTATTTTAAAAATACTAATTTCAGTTGTTCATTGCTTGTATATAGAAATGTGATTGATTTATGTGATGCATTCTAGTAGTTTATTGTGTAGACTTAAAGATATTTCCTGTATACAGTCATGTCACGTGTGATATAGTTTCGTCTATAAAATCTTGCATTCTTTTCTTGTCATACTGCATCAGCTAAAACTTCCAGTGTGACATTGACTAGAAGTAGTAAGAGAGGACATCCTTATGTTGTGCTGGAGCTTAGACGTAAAGTGTACTGTTAGCTGTAGGCTTTTTGTAGATGTTCATTATCACATTGAGAAAGATGCCCTGTGTATGTATGTATTTTTCTGGTAGTTTTAATTCTGAATTAATTTTTTCAATTTTTTTTTGTATCAACTGATAAGATCATATGATTTATCTTCTTTATCCTATTGATGTAGTAGATTACATTGATTTTTTTTCAAATATTGAACCAGCCTTGCATACCTGGGATAAATCATACTTTTTCATGAAATGTAATTCTTTTTATACATTGTTGGATTTGATTTGGTAATATTAGGTACAGAATTTTTGCATCCATATTAATGAACAATATAGTGTCTGCTGCTTCTTTCTTTTGCAAGTAAGGTAGTGCTGGCCTCAAAAAAATGAGACAGAGTTCTTCTTGTTTCTGTTTTCTGAAAAACATTTTGGAGATTTGAAATCATCTCTTCCTTCTGTGTTTATAAAAATTCACCAGTGAGACCATCTGAGCCTGGAGCTCTCTTTTGGGACATTGTTAGTCATTGTCTTATTTTTTAAATATATGCTTATTCAGACTATATATTACTCATTGTATGTTTTCTTTCTACCAGTTATGAGATGTAATTGACATACAGCATTCTGTAAGCTTAAGGTGTATGGCATGATTTGACTTGTGTACATCATGAACTGATTATCACAATAAGTTTAGTGAACATCCATTGTTTTATATAGATACAAAAATAAATAGAAGAAAGTATTTTCCTTGTGATGAGTACTCAAGATTTGCTTTTAACAGTTTTCATATATAACATACAGCAGTGTTAATTATATTTATCATGTCATACATTACATCCCTAGTACTTCGTTATCATATAACTAGAAGTTTGTACCTTCTATCTGCCTTCATCTAGTTCCTCTTTCTACCACGCCCTGCTTCCGATAACCACAAATGTGATCTCTTTTTCTGTGAGTTTTTTTGTTTTTGAAGTATAATTGACCTACAACACTGTTAGTTCCTGTTACACAACATAGTGTTTTAATATTTCTATATATTTCAAAATTATCACTGTGATAAGTCTGGTTATGATCTGTCACCATACAAAAATATTATGTAGTTATTGATATTCCTCACACTCTACATTTCATACCTGTGACACATGTATTTTGCAACTGGAAATTTTTCCATCTTAATCTCCCTCACTTATATTTTTCCTCACTCCACCTACCTCTCCTCTGGCAACCACCTGTTTTTTCTCTGTATCTATAACTCTTTGTTTGGTTATGTTTGTTTGTTTTGTTTTTTAGAGTCCACATATAAGTAAAATAATGCAGTATTTGATTTTCTGTCTGATTTATTTCTCTTAGCATAGTACCTTCTATGTCCATCCATGTTGTCACAAATGGCAAAATTTCATTTTTTATGGCTGAGTGATACTCCATTGTGTGTGTGTGTGTGTGTGTGTGTGTGTGTGTATATATATATATATATATATATAAAACATTTTCTTTATCCATTCATCTGTTGATGGCAATGTGCTTCCATATCTTGACTGTTGTAAATAATGTTGTAATTAACATAGGAGTGTACATATCTTTCTGAATTAGCATCTTCAATTTCTTCCAAAAAATATCTATTAGTGGAATTGCTGGATCACATGGTAGTTGTATTTTTCATTTTTTTGCCATACTGTTTTCATAGTGGTCATACCAATTTACATTACCACCAACAGTGCATGAGAGTACCCTTTTCTCCTAATCCTCTCCAATACTTATTATTTGTTTTCTTTTGATAAAACCCATTCTGACAGATATGAGGTGATATCTCATTGTAGTTTTGATTTGCATTCCCCTGATTGGTGATGTTGAGCTTCTTTTTATGTGCCTGTTGACCATCTGTATGTCTTCTTTGGAAGATGTCCAATCATATCCTCTGCTCATTTTTTAATCAGGTTGTTTGATTTTTTTGATTGAGTTATATGAGTTCTTTATATATTTAGGATATTAACCCCTTATTGGATTTATAGTTTGCAAATATCTTCTCCCATTAAATAGGCAGGTATTTTGTTTTACTGGTATTTCCCTTCACTGTGCAAAAGCTTTTTATATTGTTGCCATATTTGTTTATTTTTGGCTTTTGTTGCCATTGGCTGAGAAGACTTATCCAGAAAAAAATGATACTTAGACAGATGTCAAAGGGTCTACTGGCTATTTTTTCTTCTAGACGTTTTATGGTTTCAGGTTTTACATTGTCTTTAATCCACTTTGAATTTATTTTTGTGAATGGCATGAGACAGTAGTCCAGTTTGATTTTTTTTGCATATAGCTGTTCAGTTATCCCAACGCTGTTAATTGAAGAGTCTGTCTTTCCCCATTATTCTTGCCTCCTTTGTCATATATTAATAAACTGTATAAGTATGGGTTTATTTCTGCAATCTATTCTGTTCCAATGATACATATCTGTTTTTCTGCCAGTACCATAGGATTTCAGTACTGTAGCTTTGTGGTATAGTTTTAAATCAGGGAGCATGATACATCCAGCTTTGTTTTTCTCTCTCAATATTGTCTTGGTTATTCAGTCTTTTGGGTTTCCATACACATTTTAGCATTATTTGTTCTAGTTCTATGAAAAATACCATTGGTATTTTCATAGGGATTGAATCTGTAGCTCACCTTGGTTAGTTTGGCCATTTTAACAATGTTAATACTTCCAATCTATGAGCATGGAATATCTTTCCATTTGTTTGTGTCACCTTCAATTTCTTTCATCAGTTTCTCATAGTTTTCCAAGTGCAGGTCTTTTACTTCCTTATTTAGATTTATTCCTACATATTTTATTCTTGTGATGCAGTTGTAAATGAGATTGTTTTCTTCATTTCTCTTTTTGGTAGTTTGTTGTTAGTGTATAGTAATGCAACAGATTTCTATATATTTTGTGTCCAGCAACTTTACCAAATCCATTGGGTTCTAGTGGCTTTTTTGTGTGATCTTCTGGATTTTCTATGTATAGTATCATGTTATCTCCATCAGTGATGGTTTAACTACATTTTTCTAATTTGGATGTTTTATAGTTCTTTGTGTTGTCTGATTGCTAAGGGTAGGACTTTCAATACTATGTTGAATAAAAGTGAAAAGAGTGGGCATCCTTGTCTTATTCCTGATTTTAGAGGAAATGATTACAGATTTTCACATTGAGTATGATGTTAGCTGTGGGCTTATAACATATGGCTTTTATTATGTTGATGTATGTTCCCTCCATACATATTTGTTGAACATTTTTTCATAAATAGTTGTTGAGTTTTGACAAAAGGTTTTTATGTATTGAGATGATCATATGTTTTTTATTCTTTGTTAATGTGATGTATCACATTGATTTGCAGATATTGAACTATCCTTGCATATCTGAGATAAACCCCACTTGATCATGATGTATGAACCTTTTAATATATTGTTTAATTCAGTTTGCTAATATTTTGTTGAAGATGTTTGCATCTATGTTCATCATTGTTATTAGCCTGTAAGATTTGCATATATGTGTCTGATATATTTGTCTGGTTTTGATATGAGGGTGATGTTGGCCTCACAGAATGAGTTTGTAAGCATTCCTTCCTCTGAAGTTTTGTGGAATAGTTTGAGAAGAATAGATGTTAACTCTTTTCTAAATGTTTGGTAGAATTCAACTGTGAAGCCATCTGATCCTGGACTTTTATTTGTTCGGAGTTGTTTTACTACTGATTCAATTTTATTTCTGGTAATTGGTCTGTTCATATTTTCTATTTCTTCCTGTTTCAGTCTTGGGAGATTATACTTTTCTAAGAATTTGTCCATTTCTTCTAGGTTGTCCATTTTTGGCACATAGCTGTTCACAGTAATCTTTTTTGATCCTTGGTATTTCAGTGATGTCGGTGGTAATTTTACCTTTTTCATTTCTCATTTATTGATTGGATCCCTTTTTTTCTTGATGAATCTGGTTAAAGATTTATCAATTTTATCTTTTAAAAAAAACAGCTCTCAGTTTCATTGATCTTTTCTATTTTTTTTTAGTCTCTAGTTCATTAATTTCTCTTCTGATCTTTATGATTTCTTTCTTTCTACTAACTTTGGGTTTTTGTTCTTCTTTTCCTAGTTACTTTCTTTAGGTGTAAAGCTAAGTAGTTTATTTGAGACTTCTCTTGTTTCCTGAGGTAGGCTGTATCACTATAAATTTCCCTCTTTGAACTGCTTTTGCTGTTTTCCATAGATTTTGGATCATTGTGTTTTTGTTTTCATTTACCTCAAGGTATTTTTTTAAATTTCTTCTTTGATTTCTTCAGTGATTCATTGGTTGTTTGACAGCATGTTATTAGCCTCCACATGTTTCTTTTTTTTCAGTTCTTTTCTTGTAGTTGACTTCTAGTGCCATAGCATTATGGTCAAAAAAAGATGCTTGATATGATTTCAGTTTTCTTAATTTTACTGAAATTTGTTTTGTGGTCTAGCATTTTATCTATACTGAAGAATGTTTCATGTTCACTTGAAAAGAATGTGTATTCTGCTACTTATTGATGGAATGTTTATATATATATATATATATATATATATATATATCCTTTTGGTCTAATGTGTCATTTAAGGCTGGTGTTTTTTTCTTGATTTTCTGTGTAGATGATCTGTCCATTGATATATGGGACATTAAAGTCCTCAACTATTATTGTGTTACTGTCAGTTTTCTCTTTGTCTATTAATATATGCTTTATGTATTTAGGTGCTTCTATGTTGGGTGTATGTATATTTGCAATTGCTTTATCTTCTTCTTAGATTTATCCCTTGATTATTATGTAATGTCTGTCTTTGTCTCTTAACAGTATTTTTTTTTTAAGTCTATTTTGTCTCTTGTAAGTATTGCTAATCTGGCTTTCTTTTCATTTCCATTTTCATGGAATACCTTTTTCCCTCTCCTCAATTGCAGTTTGTATGTGTGTTAAGATCTGAATTGAGTCTCTTATAGGCAGCGTATATATGGGTCTTGTTTTGTATCAATTCAGCCACTGTGTTTTTTTGATTGGAACATTTAGTCCGTTGACATTTAAAGTAGTAGTTGATAGGTACGTACTTATTGCCACTTTTTAGTTGATTTTACGTTGTTTTTCTTTTTTTTTTTCTTCTTGCCCTCTTCTCTTGTGATTTGATGACTATTTTTAATGCTATGTTTGGATTGTTTTTGTGTGTGTGTGTGTCTATCTATTATAGATTTTTAGTTTGTGATAACCATGAGGTTTATATATATATAGCAGTCTTTGTATTACATGATCATTATAAGTTGCTGATCTCTTAAATTTAAACACATTTTAACAAATCTCCATTTTTACCCACCCATGTTTAATATTTTTGACGTCATGTTTTACTTCTTTTTGTGTATCCTTTAATTATTGTGGATATAGATGATTTTATTGCTTTTGGTTTTTAACCTTCCTACCAGCTTTATATGTTGCTGATTTACTAACTTTACTGTATATTTTTCTTTACCAATGAGATGATTCCTTTTGCAATTTTCATATTTTTAGTTGTAGCCTTTTCTTCTTCACTTAGAGAAGTCCCTTTAACATTTCCTGTATAGCTGGTTTGCTGGTGTGGAAATCTTTACTTTTGATTGTCTGTAAAATTTTGTTCTCTCTGTTATATCTGAATGAAAGCCTTTCTGGGCAAAATATTTCTCATTTTATATTTTCCCTTTTCATCACTTTAAATGTATATTGTGCCACTCCCTTCTGGCCTACAGTCAGCTGATAGCCTTATTGGAGTCCCCTTGTGTGTAACTTGTTGCTTATCCCTCATTGTTTTAATATTCTATCTTTGTCTTTAATTTTTGCCATTTTAATTACAGTGTGTCTTGGTATGGTCCTCTTTAGGTTGATCCTATTTAGGACTGTCTGTGTTCCCTGTACCTGTATGTTTGTTTCCTTTCCCAGGTAAGGGAAATTTTCAGTTATTATGTCTTCAAATATGTTTTTGCTCCTTTTTTCTCTCTTCTCCTTCTGGGACGTCCATAATGCAAATGTTAATGTGTTTCATGTTGTCCTTAGAAGTCTTTTAAACTGTCTTCATCTCCTTTTATTATTTTTCTTTTTTCTGTTCAGCTTCAGTGATTTCTGCTACTATCTTCCAGCTCACTGATCTATTCTTCTCTATTTAATCTACTATTGATTCCTTCTAGTGTATTTTTAATTTCAGTTATTTTATTCTTCATTTGTGTTTTGTTGTTCTTTATATTTTCTAACTCTTTGTTAAAAACTTCTAACTTCTCAATCTATTCATCCAATCTTCTCTTGAGTTCTTTGAACATCTTGTGATCATTACCTGGAACTGTTTATTGGGTAGATTACATATCTCCACTTCACTTAGTTCTTCTGGGGTTTTATCTTGTTCCTTCATTTTGAACATATTTCTCTGTCACCTCATTTTCCTAATTTGCTGTTTTTATTTCTATGCATTTGGAATTTGGTTACGTTTCCTGACCTTTGAGAAGTGGCCTTTTGTAGGAGACATCTTATGTGTGCCAGCAGTGCACTTCTTGCTGGTCACCTGAGATACGTGCTCTAGGGGTGCCCCCTACATGGGTTGCATGGGCTGAATACTATGGGCAGCCTGGTAGGTGTGGCCTCACTCTGTAAGATTTGGCAGTGTATCACAAGAAATTAGTCCATTTCATTTAAGTTACAAATTTGTAGCCATAGAGTTTGCTCATCATATTCTTTTAATTTCTTTATAATGTCCAAATGATCAGTAGTGTTAACCCTTATTTCATTTCTAGTATTGGTAATCTGCATTCCCTCTTTTTTTTTTTTTCCTTGTTTGGCCTAACTAGCAGTTTATCAATTTCATCGCTCTTTCAAACACCCAGCTTTTGGGTTCATTGATTTATTTTTGTTTTCTCTATTTTCACTATCATTAATTTCTTCTCTAATTGTATTGTTTGTAATGCTTGCCTTAGAATTAAATAACTCTCATTTCTCTGGTTTCCTAAGATGGAAGCATAGGTTATAGACTTTATATTTCTTTGTTTCTAATATATAGTGCTGTAAATTTTCCTCTACATGCTATTTTTGCTGCATCCAATAAATTTTGTATTTTCATTATCATATAATTTAGTTAAAATATTTTAAAATTTCTATTGAGACTTCATTTGCTCTTCATCTTATATTGAAGTGTGTTGTTTAATCTCCAAATATTGGGGGGATTTTCCAGCTGTCTTGATAATTTCTAGTTTAATTTCACTGTAGTCTGAGAACACACTTTGTATGGTTTTTATCCTTTACAATTTGTTAAGGTGTGATTTATGGCACAGAATGTGGTCCATCCTGGTGATTGTTCCCTGTGAGTTTAAAAATAATGTGTATTTGGCTGTTATTGGAAACACTATTCTATAAATGTCAATTAGATTGAGTTGATTTATAATCTTGTTCAGTCAACTATATCCTTACTGACTTTCTGCCTGTTTGATATAGCAATTACTGAAAGAGACGTGTTGAAGTCCCAAGCATAGTAATTTGTGTATCTCTTCTTAAGTTCTGTCAGTTTTGTTTCATCTATTTTGATGTTCTGCTCTTGGGTATATATAGACTTAGTATTGTCTTGTTGGATAATTGACCCTTTAATCATTATGGAATACCCTTCTATTCTCTGATAATTTACTGTTTGGAAATATGCTTTGTTTGAAATTAGAATAGCTAATTCCACTTTCTTTGATTCATTTACAGTGTGTTTTTTTCCAGCCTGTTGTTTAGAACCTATGTGAATCTGAGTGTTTATATTTATAATGAGTTGCTTGTAGATGGTATACAGTTAGTTCCTTTATTGTTAATCAGTTCTTCCAGTCTATCTTTTAATTGCTGCATTTAGACCATTTACTTATAAAATGGTAATTGATATAGTAGGATTAATATCCACTATGTTTGTATCTGTTTATTTATTGCATTTGTTTATTTCTTCATTTTCTTTTCCAACCTTCCCTAGTTTAATCAAGCATTTTATATGATTCTATTTTATATCCTCTCTTCAAGTATCAATTACAGTATTTCTTAGTGTTTGTCATAAAGTTTCCAATATATATATTTTTATCAAATCTAAGTCTACCCTCATCTAATACTATACCACTTCATGTGTACAGAAGGTACTAGATAATGGAGTATTCCCAATTCTTCCCTCCTTGCTTTTGTGACATTGCTGTCATTCATTTCACTTATCCCTATGCTATAGCACCCAATATATTGTTACTATTATTACTTTTAAAAGCTATCTTTTAGATCAATTAGAAATTAAGAAACTTGTTTTTAGGCTATTGTGCTAAGGAGTAAAGGAAAGAAATACAGTATAAATTTAAAGACCTAAGGGAAGCAGATAAAATGGTTTTGGAATTTTAAATAATAAAGTTTGTTATTTTTTAAAATTATTAGATACAAGAGCTTCCTTTGATATGTGAAGTAACAGAAGTGTTTACCAAAGGACAATAAATTTGCTTCAATTTTATTTTTGGGTAGATTCTATTTTATTAGTTGGCAAAAAATGTTTATGAGAAATTATCTGGGTAATGTATGATAAAGTGATAAAAGGAATTTAAATTTAAAATGTTACATTAAATATGTATATATAAATTAATGTAACATCTTAAATATGGTATGTATAGATATAGACATATAGATATAAATTTTAAAGGCTGGGACTTTTCCTTAGAGTCCCAACATAATATTAAGTGTCAACTTTCATAAATAATTGTTTTTTCTTATTTCAGTGTCTAGGTTTTAAGATTTTACATTAGTACCTTACTAGAGTATTTTTTATTTGAGAAACTTAAATGTAACAGCTATAAAGAATGTTGCAGGAAATTATCTACTACCACTGCTGTGTCTGTGGCAGTTGCTGTCATGTTAATTCTTAATAAGCATGTAATTAAGTGGTATAACCACTGTATCTATTAGAAATAAGACAAGATGATTCAGTGTTTGGAAAATGCATGCATACTCACATAATAAAGTTACCTTCCTGGTGGTGACTTGCTGCTAGATATTTCGTAAGAGTCATCTTGCAGAATTAAGATCTCAAGAGCACATTAAAGAGCTTTTCTACTCAGCACATTTGAAAGCATAATTATTACTAAGCATTTGCTATTAAAACATTATCAAATTATGTTTATAGAATATTATTCACTGAAAACTTCATAGCTATTTCCCAACAATGAGCTTGACCATATTAGTGCTTTGGGAATGCTAGTATTGACTTCTTCAAACTAATAAAAAGCCAATGTAATAAATTATGACTAGAGAGTAAAAAAAAATAACCCTTACTGGCCATAAGATGTTAATGTAGTCATAAAAGATTTCCTCCCTACTCAGCAGTAGATGCTGAACCACATACCATGAGGGAAAGTACAGATAGGAATTCCTGTGTAGAATAAAACAGTACTAAAACGTAGAAATACATGAACCCTTCATTTTTTCCCCCAACTGTTTCTTGTTAGTAAGCATTTGCACAAATCTTTAATAAGTGAGTCTCTTTCCAACATATGATTATTAAATTAGTGACTAATTAATAATACATTTTATCTGTGTCAGTCATTGTGCATGCTATTGACTTATTTAATTATCTCAGCAAACCTTCAAGGAATGTATAAATAATCCTCTCCAAGTTTTAAAAGATGAAAATACTGAGGCTTAGGGTAAATAAATCACTTGCTTAAAGTCATATTCCTGCAAGTGGAAAAAGCCAGGTTTGACTTATCTTTTTGGATTTTTAATTTATTTTTGGTACTCTTAATGGAGAATATCCTAGAACATTGTACTTATTTGACAATAATTTTCTCTTATCCATTTTAACTAAGTGACAAAGAAGTAAGTTTGTTGAAAATGGATACATTTAGACTACTAACTTCTTAACTGTATTATGTTCCAATTTCATTTACCGGAAGGTAGAGGGGGAACAAAGAAAGCCACTAATTTCAACTTAATCATGACCCTCAAAAGACATCTGGTTGGAAATATGGAGGAGACAGGAAACTTGGTGGTACATGAGCACATCATCTTAGGATTTATAAACTGATTCATCAAAGAGATATATTGGGATTTGCCAGACATATAACCTAGGTACTTACAACAGACTTCTTTTTTTGTATAACACTGTGATATGGAAAAAGACTTGGGCTCAGTGATAACAACTGATATTGACCTTACTGGACTGGTATTCATTGTCTGTCTAGTCTAAAATAAAAGATGGGTGCTGTCTGATATGGTGGTTCCTAATTAAAGTTGGAGGACTTTGTTCCCATAATTCTCTTATATTATTCCCTATCTGGGATGTTCATTTTTTTTAAAAAAATTATGATTAAGATGTAATTGACATAGCATTGTATAAGTTTAAGGTGTAGACCTATTGATTTGATACATTTGCTATATTGCAATATGTATGCCATTGTAGCTTTAGCTAACAACTCTGTCATGCCACGTGATTATTTCTTCTAGTGGTGGAAACAGTTAAGATAGACTCTTAGAAATTTTAATACTTAGAATACATTTGTCTATAATTATTGTATAATTACATACAGTTTGTTTATAATTATTGTATACTGTGTGTTAGATCTCCAAGCCTTATATACCTATTAGTTGCAGTTAGGTACCCTTAAATCCAGGATGTTCAGTTTTTAACCTAGTTGGTGATTTTGAAGTTTCAAGCCATAAAGAAATAACCATTTCATTAATTGAAAAAAAATATGATGTATTTATATAAAGAAGTCCTTGTAACATAATAATTACAATAACTGATTGAAATATATACTATTGCTCATTATGAAGAATTAGTTATGAATTAAGAAAATGTTAGCTTAATACTGTTTGGTGTTTGTGTACTTTCTATACTATCTCAAAGTAGTAAGTAAAACATTATAAAACATACAGGAAAGATAATTTTAGAGATTTGGACCTTGATTAACAAAGTTTTTAATTATGTCATGAAAATATTGTATATATCAATAGAAAAGTAATATCTAATGTATACCATTTTAATAATTGATATTATTTCATCCAATGCAGTTTAAACACCCACTTAACCTCCAAACTTTTCCCTTGATTTTATGTTACTTAGATCATGTTTATACATTGTATGAAGTCTGTAATTACTGTGTAAACAAAATTATGAAGAGAAAACAAGAATAGCAATAAAATTGTTTTGATGTATCATTTCATATACTTTCATGACTCAAAGAAGAAACAGAAAATGTTATTGGTTTCTCACTTTGAATACCTACAAGGGAGATTTTACCCCAATTTATTTAACTATATAAGAGTAATAATTTAAAGTACATTTTTTTAATCAAAAAATAAAAACTGTACATGAAATATGGGGAAAAATATCATTCCTTCAAGAGTGAATATGTGCCCTTTCTTTAGGATATCATCTGAAATTAAGACAAAGAAATGTAACAGAGAAATAAAAATTTCCCGGTTGGAACACCAAAACCTATTTTTCAGGATATTGACCTTTGTTTTAAAGTATTAAATCTTGAATAGCAACTATAGTTATTATTGAAATTTAGATTATGAATCTTACTTTGTTGCTTCTGGGTATTATTCACATTGACAGGCGGAAAAGAGAGTAAGTTTGAAATATATGAAACATTTATAGAGCCTAGTTCCCAAACTATTCCAAATGAAATCCTAAAATTAGTAACCTGAAATATTATATATGTATAAGTATTTTCCTTTACAAAATGATATTGGGGTCTCAATCCTATGGGTTCAGGCTCCCATTAAGTATTATAGTTGTGACATAATAATAGTATGTATAATCTAGGCTTACAGAATTATTATAATTTAGATTGATATTATAATTTTGTAGAAATATATTTTAAAATATATTTTGAAAAATATCTATAATAAATTTATGTGAGAATTCAAAAGCTGTTGAGATTTAGATGATTAGAGTTATAAAACGAAACAAAAATGAAATTCAATCTTGGGGATCCAGTTAGATAACTTGGAATGGTCTCAGTGAAATCATAGAAGATAAATCTTACTGGATGATCTACATTGTCAGGACTGAAATTCTGCTATACTAATACTATACTATAAAGTATCTTCTGTCTGAGAAGTGCAAGTTGAAATAAATGAAGAAATAAAAAATTATACTGCAGTAGACAGGATTGTAGAAATAATATACAAGTCACAAGAAGACATGTGATATTATTGAAACCACATTGTATTGGGGAGTCTAAAAACCTAGTATTTATTACTAGCTATGTCACCATCTTATAGTCTTGGGTGACATTTTCCCACTTAAAATAGATTCTAATCAATTTTTTAATATCAAAGATTAGAAGCACCATTAAGAATTTGCCAACATGGATGGACCTAGAAATTATCATAGTAAGTGATGTAAGTCAGAAAGAGAAAGACAAATACCATATGGTAGCATTTATGTGCAGAATCAAATATAGGACACAAATGAACTTATTTACAAAGGAGAAACAGACTCACAGACATAGAAAACAAACTTATGGTTACCAAAGGGGAAAGGGCTGGGGGAGCGACAAATTAGGAGTTTGGTATTAGCAGATAAAAACACTATATATAAAATAGATAAACATCAGGGTCCTACTGTATATCACAGGGAACTATATTCAATAGCCTGTGATAAACCATAATGGAAAAGAATACAAAAAAGAGTAACACACACACACACACATATATATATATATATATATATATATATATATAACTGAATCACTTTGCTGTACACCAGAAACTAATACTTAGTGATCAACTATACTTCAATAAATAAATAAAAATGATGTAAAATTTTTAAAAAGAATTAAACTAGAACGGAAATATAAAATACCTACTTTGGGGATAGCATTTGAGTGTGCAAGTGTGTATGCGAGTGCACATGTATTTCAGTGTAATATTTCAAGGTTTAAATACAGATATACAGATATATAGCCATGGCTACACTTATTCAAACAGTTTCCTTTAGGTCTTTGAACATATTTAAAATAGATTATCTAAAGTCTCATAAGTCCAACATCTGGGTGTCTTTGGGGACAGTTCCTATTGGTTGCTTTTTTTCCTGCATATGGACCAGACATTCTTGTTTCATTGCATGCCTCATAATTATTTGTTGAGAAGCATAAATTTTGAATATATAATGTGACCACTCTGGAAATAAGATTCTTCCCCAGGATTTGTTTTTGTTGCAGTTGGTTGTTGTTCTTTCCTTGTTTAATGCCTTTTCTGAACTAATTTTATGAAGTCTGTATTCCTTGTCATGTGTAGTCTCTGACATCTCTGCTCTATTAGCTTCGTGGTAAGCTAATAATTGGAGAGAGATTTTCTTATGTGCTTGGAACCAAAATATTTCCCAGTCTTTGCAGTCTGTGAATGTGCTGGGGGCACACCTTCAATGCTCAGGCAGGCAATTTACAACTCTGCCTTAGTCTTCAATTTTTGCATGCAGAGTGCCTCAGTTTTTGCTAGAAGTGAATGCTTAGCATCTTATCATGTCTTTCCTGAGCATGCACAGAACTGGGCATGCATGTAGCTCTCTAGATTCCCACTTTTTAAAGTCCTTATTCCCCCAAATCATTTCATTCTCCAGCCTTTTCTTCCAAGATTATTTTTAAAATTTTTCTATTTTCTATTGGACTGTAGTTGATTAACAATGTTGTGTTTGTTTCAGGTGTACAGCACAGTGATTCATTTATACATATACATGTATCTATTCTTTTTCAAATTCTTTTCCCATTTAGGTTATTACATAATATTGAGCAGAGGTCCTTGTGCTATAGAGTAGGTCCTTATTGGTTATGTATTTTAAATATAGCAGTGTATACACGTCTTCCAACATTCTTGATTAATGTTTGTTTGCCAAAATTTCTACCCATTATCTCAGTGACTAAAATATCTACCTACAAATGTTTTGACAAATGCCTCCCAGGTAATGGTTTTAGTGCAGGGTGAGTTCTGAATCAAGGAAGATAAAGACAAATATTTTGAGTGGGTTTTCCTGGGAGTCATTAGACAGATTAAATAAGGACAATTATTTGGGAATGAGGTCAATGCTGCTCTTTCCAGTATTGGTGCCAGAAATGTTTTCTGTTATTTTCAACTGTACCTCTGAGTTGGAAAGTGGGGAAAGGGACAAGTTCAAGTTAAAATGCTAACAAGTCTTATGTTCTTACAGAGATTCAGCCATTTTTCTTAAAGGAGCAATTCCCAAATTGCTGCAAGCTTTTGGTTAGTTTTCAGAGTTCCAAAATATTGACTATGGCAGTTTTTGCCATTTTTTTTTATTGCTTCTGTGGTGAGGCAGATATTTGCATTCCCTTACTCTGCCATTTTTACTTACATCCTTTACTTTTTTTGTTTGTTTGCTTTTGTTTTTGCTTTTCCTACAGTTGACCCTTGAACAGCACAGACTTGAACTGTGCAGGTCTACTTATATTCAATTTTTTTTTCTTTTTTACTAAATACATACTACAATACTACACAATCCATGGTTCTCTGAATCTGCAGATGCAAAACCACAGATATAGAGGGCCGACTGTAAAGTTATACACAATTTTGACTGTGCAGAGGGTCACTGCCCCCTAGCCCCCAAATTCACGGGTCAACTCTATTTGCTTATTCTCAAATATGGCTCAGAGTTTGTCAACAGAGAAGATGTATGGTCTATTCTTTGTCCTCATTATAATTTTGATCACTTGATGAAAGCTTTTCTCAAATTAATAACTTGTCACATGCATCTTTCCTAACCCAGCTTCTAAGGCCTAGCATTTTTTCTGCCTGATGTAGAAGTGCTGAATCCATGTGTGATAATAACATTCTCTTAATTTCAAAGTAGAGTTTTTGGTATCCTTAAATAAAATCTGCATTTCTATAAGAATCCATTGTACTTCTTTCACATTCACCACTTAAGCTGTTGAACTTAATCTTTAGTTAATAAACCTTTTCCAAGTTTCAGTAGATTACTACCTACAATCCCTGACTCAGTCACCAATTAATGCCTTTTTATTTGCCAAAAGTTGAAGTCTCTGAATAAATTAAGAGGTGGGGGGTGCATTACTGACAGAGGAAAAATTCTGTGGTCACCAGAAAAGTAGTACCACATGAGAGTGTATTTCAGGAGCATTTTTGTCTATTTCTCTTGTTTTGTTTTCCTTTTTTTTTTTTTAATCTTTATTTTATTAAGAACATACATGAGTCCCCAGTTGTATTTTTCTTTCTAGTTACATCATTTTTATGCATTTTGCATAACTTTCATGAACATTTTGTTAATAGGCTGATTTCAGATGTTATATATTGTGTTTTCTATGAATGATAATACATTTTAGGAAAGAATTAAAGAGACTGTTAGCTAAATGAAATTTCCTAACAAGTTTTAAAAATGGAAAGTCACCTGGAAAATCTGTAACTAATGTAGAGGCTGGAATAGAAAGGAAAAAAGCAACAGGAAAATTATGGTAAGTTGTTTGAAAGACAGATTGTAAGGATGATGAATTTTAGCAAACAGGATCTTAGAAAGGAGACATATATGAGACAAAATTTAGGATGGTACTGACATGATTATTTACTGATAAATTACAAGTAGAAAGATGGACAGCCAAGGATAGTATCACAATTCATAATCTGAGTAACTGGATAAATGATGGTATTATTAGTCAAGGGAAGAAATAAGAAATGAGTAACATGTTTGGATGGTAGAGAAGGAAATGTTTGGTTTTTATTCAGAATATCAGCAGCAGAGAGACAGTCTAGATCTGGAGATGGACATGTGGTAGGTGAGGTGATAGTGGACGAATAGTTCACTGAGCAAGGGAGTGAAGACAGAGAAGAAAGAGGAGGAAATAAGGAAAATGAAGTTGAACACAAAGAGATTCAACTAAATTAACATAAAAATTGAAACTACTGACTTTACAATGCTTTATAGACCTATTCAAAAATATTTTAAAACAAACAAACAAAAAATACCCACACAAATGATCAGAATACATTATACTGTTTTTTTCACTCTTTATGACATTTATTGTTTGGGATAAAAATAATACCAACTGTGCTATTGTAAAATACACCTTTGATATCTGTAGTTGATGTATCTTTGTGAATATCAGTTTTGTAAAATATTACCATTTCCCTCTTATTTATCTATATTCATTTTGTTCCAGAAATGACTAGAGATGAGTTAATACCATCTATGCCTTATTATTTTCTTCATAAAATTTCTCCTTTAAGCTAAGAACCAGACCTCTTAAATTTTGCTTCAGCCATCTCAAAGCCTGAGAGCTGGATTTTTCTTCAGACAATTAAAAAAAAAAGATGACGTTTACATTATATAAATACAAAGCCACGTTGGGATGCAGAAGTTGGGAGGTCAATAGCTCAATAACTAGTTAAGTGACTCCTTTTTTCACATTAGCTTGAATTTGCTTTCAATTCCTTCCTCAGCTGATGTGGTTGTTACTATATTTCACTAACCTTCTGGTAGATCAGCACAACATTGTAGAAGCTGCCAGTGTTAAACCCATGAATAACAAGATTCTACTGCATTTGGTTCAAAATGTGATCCTAATGTCCAGCTCAAAGGACAGATTTCTGGTTTTATAGATCACTCATCCTTAAACTGTCAAATCATAAGTTGGAGAATAAGCAAAAAATTATGAGTTCACCAATACTTAAATGACTTTGAATGAGAAAACTAGAGCAGATTAGGAAAGTTGTAATTAATTCAAAGTACCTACTTTAGGTACTCTTAGATACTAAGGACAGTTGAATAAAGTCTAGGTAAAGATTCAGTAATGTAAGCAAGGAATTAAAAGCAATGCAAGAAGTACTCTGATAAGGAAGTACAGTCTTATGAGAGCCCACCAAGGAAATACTAGGATTTAAGTTAGTGGGGAGAGGTGGTAGTCAAGAAAGAACTCCCCCAAAATTATATATAAATGAAGCTTGAAGAGTCCAGTCATGGAAATCTCTCAATGTCTCCCCCAGACAAAGAAAATATATGGAAAAATCTGGATGCTAGGAAAGCTTGTAAGTTAAAGAAATGAAAATGTTTAGTGTGTAACAGCATGCTCACTTGTTGAGTCTGTGTGACAGGAAGCTGGAGAAGTGATCTGGTGCCCTGTGCTGCAGAGGTTGGACTATCTAAGGGCAAAAATGGACCCAGAAGTGAAGTGACTTGATTAGATTTAGGATTTAGTATGATTATTCTGGCTCTGGTGCCAGATTCATATTGTAATTGAAAATTTTTTAAGATATTTTTCCTCCAAAAATAAAGTAGATAAGAGATAACATATGTCCCAGAATATTTTGATATATAGAGTAGAAGGAGCATTGGAGTGGGAATCTTAAGATATATATTAAGTCCTAATTCTGCCATTTACTAATGGTGCGGGTTTGGCCATGTTATTTAATATCACTTTAAATGTAAATCTATAAATTAAAAATGTAAAAATTTTAATAATGCCTATTCACAAAGTGGTTTTAAATAACAAGACCTTGAAAGTGCTTTGAAAATTAATAATAAAATATTGAATATTTTTAGAAATATGGCTACGAATATAATATTTTAAATGCCTATCAAGAAAGATGAGCACTATATTAGGCTTCAAAAACTATAAATCTAAACTGCAAAAGGAAAATATTTTCACATTTATGAGTGAAAACTCTTTGAAATAAATTATAGCTGGGTCATATGGTAGCTCTATTTTTAGTTTTTTAAGGAACCACCATACTGTTCTCCATAGTGGCTGTACCAATTTACATTCCCACCAACGGTGTAGGAGGGTTCCCTTTTCTCCACACCCTCTCCAGCATTTATTGTTTGTACACTTTTTGATGATAGCCATTCTGACTGGTGTGAGATGATACATCATTGTAGTTTTGATTTCATTTCCCTAAAAATTAGTGATGTTGAGCATCTTTTCTTGTGCCTCCTGGCCATCTATATGTCTTCTTTGGAGAAATATCTGTTTAGGTTTTCTGCCCATTTTTTGATTGGGTTGTTTGTTTTTTTGATATTGAGCTGCATGAGCTGTTTGTATATTTTGTAGATTAATCCCTTGTCAGTGGCTTGGTTTGCAAATATTTTCTCCCATTCTGAGGGTTTCTTTTCATTTTGTTGATGGTTTCCTTTGCTGTGCAAAGGCTTTTATGTTTAATTAGATCCCATTTGTTTATTTTTGTTTTTATTTTCATTACTCTAGATGGTGGACTGAAACAGATACTGCTGCAATTTATGTCAAAGCGTGTTCTGCCTATATTTTCCTCTAAGAGTCTTATAGTATCTGGCCTTACATTTAGGTCTTTAATCCATTTTGAATTTATTTTTATGTATGGTGATAGGGAGTGTTCTAATTTCATTCTTTTACATGTAGCTGTCCAGTTTTCCCTGCACCACTTATTGAAGAGACTGTCTTTTCTCCATTGTATATTCTTGCCTCTTTGTCATAGATTAGGTGGCCATAGGTACATGGGTTTATCTCTGGACTTTCTATCCTGTTCCATTGATCTGTATTTCTGTTTTTGTGCCAGTACCATACTGTTTTGATGACTCAGCAATCCCATTTCTGGGCATATACCTGGAGAAAACCATAATTTGAAAGGATACATTGCACCCAGATATTCATTGAAGAACTATTTACAAGTGCCAGAACATAGAAGCAACTTAAATGTCCATCGACAGAGGAATGGATAAAGATGTGGTACATATATACAATGGAATATTACTTATCCATAAAAAGGAATGAAATAATGCCATTTGCAGTGACATGGATGAACCTAGAGATTGTCATACAGAGTGAAGTAAGTCAGAAAGAGAAAGACAAATATCGTATAATATTACTTATATGTGGAATCTAGAAAAATGGTACAGGTGAACTTATTTGCAAAGCAGAAATAGAGTCACAGATGTAGAAAACAAACTTACAGTTACCAAGGGGGAAGGGGTGGGTAGGATGAATTGGGAGTTTGGGATTGACATATATACACTACTATGTATAAAACAGATAACTAATGAGAATCTACTGTATAGCACAGGGAACTCTACTCATTGCTCTGTGGTGACCTAAATGGGAAGGAAATCTAAAAAAGAGTGGATATATGAATACGTATAACTGATTCACTTTGCTATACAGCAGAAACTAACACAACATTGTAAAGCAAATATACTCCAGTCAATCAATAAATCAAAGCTATATAAATAAAATGAATTCATAAATCATATATAGGTTAGAACCCACCTATTACATAAACTGCAACTATTGACATTTCTAGTTATTAATAATTTTGTATAGTTTATTAAAATTAGGAAGACATCAATTATAGTTTAAATGTATCTATTACATCAGACATTTGCTTATAAGGGCATTTATGTAACAAAATTAAAATTATAATGAGATTTGTACCATAGGCATATGATTGAAACCACTATGACAATTTAACTCATTTTTTAATTTTTAAAACTAGTTTTACTCTATCATAGGTACTTTGTAGGTACCTTTTAAAATATTTTTAGAATAATCCAGAAGATGAATAAATAAAATTATTACAGTCATTATCACTTATTGAATAACCAAATGGAAGTAACTGTATATTTTAAGTCAGTTTAAACACTTACGGTTTTTAAGAACATACAAAATGCAGAACAGAATAAAATGCCATTAAATAAAATGCCATTAAATAAAATGCCATTAAATAAAATGCCATTAAATAATATTGAAATTAGGGAATAGGATAATATTTGAGGGAAAGGGTGGATTGAAAAATAAACTGAGTCCTGTTTGGGTAAATTGAGCTTGAAATACTTGAATGGCATCTATAAGATTTTTGAGAAAATGTTTAACAGGCTTTTAAAAATGTACGTCTGAGTTCAGGAATGGGCCAAGGGTTAGAGACATAGATTTTGGCATCAGCTACCTAAAATTAATATTTGAAGTCTTGGGATTAAAAGAGCTTGCAAAATAAGGGAAGCTTATGCTCAAAAGTTGGAAAGAGGAAAGTAGAGCAAGTACATAAAGTTGAAGAGGAATATCTGATAAATAAGAGGACCAAAGGAAACCAATGTCACAGAAACCCAAAGAAAAGAAGATTTCAGGAAGGATGAATTGCTTCTTAGTGTGGAAAGTAGATTAAAAATGAAAATTTAAAAATTACCATGAAATTTCAACAAATGAAAAATTTTTTTAAAGAGGGAGTTTTAGAGGTTAAGCCCAACATGAAACTAACAAATATACTGAAAGAAGAATAGGTAAATTATGTTACGTGCAGAGCAAAACTGACAAAGGACGAAATCACCTTTTGTATCAAAACCATAGAAAAATCCACAAGTTGAGTGATATTTTATAGAAATCATCGAGGGAAGGAAAATGATAGAAGCTTGCCTGAAAGAATGGTCCAAGAATAAGGAATAGCATGATATACGATGGTCAGCCTGTATTTTTGTATATCTACTGTGAATATGCTGATAAAATTATACTCTTTCCCAAGTAAAAATAATAGCTAATTTTCTGAAAGATTATTGTGTTTAGTAAGCATTCACTAATGTAGTATCTCATTTAATCATCACAAAACTCTCAGGGAGACAGTATTAATGTCATCCCAATTTCATCGTTGAAGAAATTGAGGCTTGAAAAGCTTAGTATTGTCCAACAGTTACTAACAGAGGCATTCAAGAATCAGGGCTTGAACTATTAATAGTTAATTCTCTGCTGCCTTCCTGATATATTCTCTGAGAAGTTTACTAAGCTTTTATTTTTATTTTTAAAATTAAAAAAAAAAATTTTATATTGGAGTATAGTTGATTAACAATGTTGTGTTAGTTTCAGGTGTACAGCAGAGTGATTCAGTTATATATATACATGTATATATTATTTTTCAAATTCTTTTCCTGTTTAGGTTATTACAGTGTATTAAGCAGTTTCCTGTGCTGTACAGTAGGTCCTTGTTGGTTATCTATTTTAAGTATAGCACTGTGTGCATGTCAATCCCAAACTACCACTCTACCCCTTCCCCCCACCCTTCCCACCTGATAACCATAAGTTCACTCTCTATGTTTGTGATTCTATTTCTGTTTTGTAAAATAAGTTTGTGTCATTTTTTTAGATTGTGCATATAAGTGATATCATATCATATTTGTCTTTATGTGTCTGACTTACTTCACTTAGCATGATAATCTCCAGGTCCATACATGATTGCTGCAAATGTCATTATTTCATTCTCTTTAATGGCTGCATAATATTCCATTGTTTATATGTACCACATCTTCTTTATCCATTCCTCTGTCAGTGGACATTAAGGTTGCTTTCATGTCTTGGCTATTATAAACAGTGCTGCAGTGAACATTGGGGTACAGGTATCCTTTCAAACCACGGTTTTCTCCAGATGTATGCCCAGGAGTGGGAGCGCTGGATCACATGGTAGCTTTAGTTTTAGTTCTTTATGGAACCTCCATACTGTTCTCCATAGTGGCTGTACCAATTTACATTCCCACCAACAGTGTAGGAGGGTTCACTTTTCTCCACACCATCTCCAGCATTTATTGTTTGTAGACTTTTTGATGATGGCCATTCTGACTGGTGTGAGGTGATACCTAATTGTAGTTTTGATTTGCATTTCTCTGATAATTTGTGATGTTGAGCATCTTTTCGTGTGTTTTATGGCCATCTGTGTGCCTTCTTTGGAGAGATGTCTATTTAGGTTTTCTGCCCATTTTTTGATTTGGTTGTTTGTTTTATTGATATGAGCCTCATGAGCTGTTTGTAAATTTTGGAGATTAATCCCTTCTTGGTCCCATTGTTTGCAAATATTTTCTCCCATTCTGTGGGTTGTCATTTTGCTTATGGTTTCCTTTTCTGTGCAAAAGCTTTTGAGTTTAATTAGGTCCCATTTGCTTATATTTGGTTTTATTTTCATTACTCTTGACAGTGATTTTTGTCAAAGTTTGTTCTGCCTATGCTTTCCTCTAAGTTTTATAGTGTCCAGCCTTACATTTAGGTCTCTGATCCATTTTGAGTTTATTTTTGTGAATGGTGTTAGAGAATGTTCTAACTTTATTCTTTTACATGTAGCTGTCCAGTTTTCCCAGCACCACTTATTGAAGGGACTGTATTTTCTCCATTATTTATTCTTGCATCCTTTCCATAGATTAATTGACCATAGGTGTGTAGGTTTATCTCTGGGATTTCTATCCTGTTCTGTTGATCTACATGTTTGTTTTTATTCCAGTACCATACTGTTTTGAAGATTGCAGCTTTGTAGTATAGTCTGAAGTCAGGGAGCCTGATTCTTCCAGCTTCGTTTTTCTTTCTCAAGATTGCTTTGGCTATTTGGGGTCTTTTGTGTTTCCATGCAAATTTTTTAATTTTTTGTTCTAGTTCTGTGAAAAATGCCATTGGTAGTTTGGTAGGGATTGCATTGAATCTGCAGATTGCTTTGGGTAGTATAGTCAGTTTGACAGTATTGATACTTCCAATCCAAAAACATGGTATATCTTTCTGTCTGTGTCATGTTTGATTTTTTTCATCAGTATCTTATAGTTTTCAAAGTACAGGTGTTTTGTCTCCTTAGGTAGGTTTATTCCTAGGTATTTTTTTCTTTTTGATGCAATGGTAACTGGGATTGTTTCCTCAGGTTCTCTTTCTGATCTTTTGTTATTAGTCTATAGGAATGCAAGAAATTTCTGTGCATTAATTTTGTATCCTGCAGCTTTATCACATTCATTGATGAGCTCTAGTTGTTTTCTGGTAGCATCTTTAGGGTTTTCCTTGTATAGTATCATGTCATCTGCAAGCAGTGACAGTTTTACTTCTTCATTTCCTATTTGGATTCCCTTAATTTCTTTTTCTTCTCTGCTTGCCACCACCAGTGTCCTTGTCCCCACAGTGAGCCACAGCTGCCCCCCCCACCTCTGCAGGAGACCCTCCAGTAGTAGCAGGTACGTCTGGCCCACTCTTATGAGGTTACTGCTTTTTTCCCTGGGTCCTGGTGTGTACAAGACCCTGTTTGTGCCCTCCAAGAGTAGAATTTCTGTTTCTTCCAGTCCTGTGGAATTCCTGACGTCAAATTCTACTGGTCTTCAAAGCTACATTCTGTGCAGGCTCCTCCTCCCATTGCCAGACCGTCAAGCTGGGGAGCCTGTGTGGAGCTCAGAACTTTCACTCCTGTGGGAGAACTTCTGTGGTACAGTTGTTTTCCAGTTTCTGAGTTGCCTATGCAGCGTATGTGGGATTTGATTTTATTGCAGTTGAGCCCCTCCTGCCATTTCATTGGATGTAGGATATCTTTTTCCGTAGGTTCCTGCATTTCTTTGTCAATGGCTGTTCAGAAGTTAGTTGTGATTTTGGTGTTTCTGTAAGAAGGGAGAGCTCACATCCTTCTGCTTCTTCATCTTGTCTCCTCCTCGCTTTTTATTTTTATACCTTACATCTAAGTACATTTAATTCATTATAATAGAATAATTTTTTTTGATCCCCTACTAGTAGTAGTCACTGTTTTAGGTGCCGGAGATACATCATTAAGAAGGTAGGCAGGATCTCTGTGCCTTTGGAGTTTCCATTCACTTGAAGCAATAATCCAATGAGCATAGGAGTCAGGGAGAAAGATCAGAGCCAGGTCAGGGGAAATGCTACTGAGCTTTTTTAAAAAAATGTCACAAAACTTTGGAGTTAAGGAGAATTAATATTTCTTAGTGTAATCCTTATTTTGTAAATGAAAAAAAGTCTAGAGTGGCTTGAACTTACCCTGGGCAGTAAACACCTAGCCTGAGAGCACAGGTCTAGAGCTCTAAATTTGCTTTTCTTTAACTACTACTTGAACTTCTCATAAATGATTTCTGAACTTTGAATCTTACTTGAAGATTCCACTGTTTAACAGAAGGTGAAAAAACTTTATATGACTAATAATGCTGTAGTAATTATAGCTTGTAATTCTCCCTAATATTTCATTTTGCTGTTGGCAGTTACCCATTTTATTGCTTACTGTCTGCATCTGTTTTTCTCTAGTGTTTTTAGAGTTTGTGTATATGCTTTACCTAGATCAAGAATAGCATTGAGAACCTTAGATTTCAGTTTTCCAGAGGACAGGATTTAGACAGAGTAATGAATTTCGTGCTATTACTTTATTTAGATCCAAGTTTAAAGAGGCAACTAATATGCTTTGAATGTTTAAAACAAATGACCTGGATTCAACACTGTGTTCTAGTCCTGGTATTAACTGGGAAATTTTAAACAATTCACTTAACCATTCAATTGCCTTATCTCTATAAGAAGAATCATAAAATAATAATGGTAACTAATCAAAATAACATACTACTAATCTTTGCTATACATACTTTTGTAGATTTTGGTGTAAAAGAATAAGAAAATGCATAGTAAAAATTATATGGAATGGAAAACACATTTCAATTTAAATGTCAAAACAGAAGGATGAATGATAGTGACAAGGGGCAGAAAATGTGAAGCATCTAAATATGGTGTTTTCTGTTCAAAAGACATATGAGCTATAAGTTTACAATTTTGTCTTAATGTCAGAGATAAAGAAAATCACAGATTCTTAGAAATCAAAGGATTTCCGATTATTTTGTCAGCTTCCTTCTTTTATAATTCAAAGAACTGAGAAATAAGGCCACTAGCCAAAGTCTCACAGTAGAACTAAGACTCTGGTATTCTGATTGCCTGTGTGTGTGTGTGTGTGTGTGTGTGTGTGTGTGTGTGTGTGTGTGTGTGTGTGTGTGTGTGTGTGTGTGTGTGTATACACACATACACATATATATATCTTTTTTTTCCCAATGTACCCTGTTGTCTCACAGAGACAAACAACTAGCACACTTAGTCTCAGTGTGTAGAAGGAAAACAGATAAATGATCATTGGTTGCATCCAATTCAGTCATCAATTCAAATGATTGACATGTTCAAAATCTACTCTAGGCAATATACTGACAATCTCAGAAAAAAGACACATCACCCAGTACTCACTGAAAATTGCTGAGGATTGTGGATTCCCTTAACGCAATGTATAGTGATGTGAATCCTTGGTCAAAGTTCCAATAACCCAGAACACCACAATTCCATTCTGTGATTAATCAGTGTCTACCTTCCTAGTGCCTTCAACAGCTTAAGAAGCATCAGTTGGCACTTTGCCAGAGTTGACAGCCTCCTCTCATCTGACACAAAACAAAGAAAAATGTGTTTCCCAGATGTATTAACATCAACATCTGGTCCTATCAATGCAGGAAAAAACATAATCCTCTAAAATGCAAATACATAATATGTACTTCAAGGCCGGTGCATATCTTGCATTTCAATATGACACAAGTTTCAGCTCTCTTCTGATTTGGCTTCAGTCTCTCATTTAAAGGTTGCCAGCTGCAACAAGAGTGTTTGGAGGAGTCAGCCTAGGTCCACAGTTAAGTCATTCTAGGATGAACGTTTGCTCTTGCTGAACAGCAGGATCCTACAAGCCAATTCAAAATGAGTGAAAATATCATTATGCTTAAAAAAGTTCAATTATAGATTCAAATGCATCTGCTATCCATCACTTTTAATCATTGTCATTGTCTGATAAGAGAACCAAAGAAAGAAAGCTCAGTATAGTGCTGACGGGTCTGTCTACAAAAACATTCAATTTGCCAACTCTTTTTCAGAGGGGAAAAAATAGATCAAGTGGCAGCCTGTGTGTGTTTTAATGACTTAGCCTTGCTGGGAAACATATATTACACAATGCAAAATAAAAGAAATTTCCCCTTTTTAAAAATACTTATGTATTTATTTTTGCTTTGCTAAAGGAATTCACAGATCCTCAAAGTAATCACCTATGAATTTCATGTTATAGTTCAACATAAGCATTATAATGTACTTGTTATATAAAATAAAGTAGCAATCTGAGAAGTCTCTCAGAAGTGCAACACCCCATTAGTGATACATTCTTATATTAAAGGGACCGAAAATAATAAGGTAAATCAGATAGTTTTTATGAAAAAGTTTCCCACAGATACTTTTCAGCAGCTTTATTAGATTTAAATTATTTCTTTTAAAATGCATTCTCCTGTGTAGGAGAAGATTTAATATCTTAATGTATCTTACTCTAATCATTTATACAGGTTGCTGTCTTCTTTATGTCTACCTGGGATCATACAACAGAAATGAGAATTTTAATTGGATCATACAACAGAAATGAGAATTTTAATTGGAGTAAAGAAAGTTTAGTATGTAGAATATTTGAAATTACAGCAGATCATTCTCCAAACAACTATAGGAACATATATGTTAAAACAAAACAATCACTGAAACAAAAATGTTAAACATTTCACTTCTCATTTTTATTAGGTCATATGTCATTGATTAAGAACATGAAATTTGCACAAAACTTCATTGTTAAAACATGTTTAAATCAGCTTGATTTTTTTTTTTTTTTGGCTAAATCCCAACGAAAAGAAATAAATTCCCAGAAGAACATTTGCCACCTCAGCAAATCATCAGATTCAACAGTTATGTACCCCAGGTCATTCATACACCCATACTGAAAGCTTACAGAATAAAAAGAGGGTGATCATTGTGAAAGATACTATAAAAAAAAAAGCACAACTAATTTTTTCAATAGTTTCTTCAGATTTGCAAAACCTGATCTATAAACCTATGTGTAAAATAGAGTACCTCATAATCCTGACAAAACATTGACTTATAGTTAAGAGCATCATTTTGGAATAGAAATTACAAGTTAAGATAAAATCACTAAATGACTTGCCTGAAGCAGTAGTGACCAGCATAATAATTTTGAATAGTTTGAGTCTATTTCAGTTATTAATGTGAAATCTAGGAAAAGATAAAGATCTTATAGTATAGTTCTATTGTAATACATTTCTACAATATTAATAGCTGCTGATTATTTGGTACCTGTTATATTTGAGGCACTGTTCTGGATCTTTTCCATTTATAGATAGGGAACTAGAATAAAATGTTTATTTTGTCAGTGTTATATAGCTAATAATTACTATAACTAGGATTCAAATGACTATCAAAAATCTTAATCTCTCCTAAGCGTATTTGTCCTCCCTAAGGATCATGTTTGAGTCTAATCCATAAAGCAGTTTTTCTAGATATTTCACAGAGCATTGTTTTGACCATCAAGGTAATGTTCACACCAAAACTATTTCATTCTTTCATTCACAATTTGTCCCTGGGCTGAGTATTCAGTACAATGGTAAAACCAAAACACATGGAACTTGTCCACAGGGACCTTTTTCTGTTTCATTTGGCTTTTATTTTTTAGTAAAAGAAATAGATTTAAACCAAATAGTTGAATAGATATGTAATTATAAATGGTGTAAGTGATTTAAAGGAAAAGAGAAGTTTAAGTTGAGGGGGGATAACAAGAGAAACTTGATTCAATATTGAGAACACAGGGAAAGTCACTCTAAGGAAGTGATATTTAACCAAATACCTACTGGAAGAGCAGGGAAAGCCAAGGGAAGAGTGGGTCAGAGAAGTCTACACAGAGGAAACAGTGGTTGTGAAAACCTTGAGTTTGAAAGGAGTGGGTAATGAAACACATTAAAACACAACAAAACAACAAAAAAATGATACTAGATCATCTTGATGGAGGAGAGTTTATCGTGTGATTAGGTTGAAGGGATTGGGCAGGAGCACAAGGTTATTATGACTATAGGTGAGAGACTTAGAGCAACCATCCATGACACAGGTGTCAGAAGAGAGGGCAGGAAGTGCAGACTGAGAGGCTATACATGTGAATTTTTTACATTTAAACCATTTTGACAAAGCAAGACCATCAAGTTTTTAGTTAGCCATCACACTGTTTCACAATATGCAGTTACAAAATTCAAAGGCCATTATCAAACTAAGTACTATCGATGTCAAGCATGTGCCACTGGTAAACAATTATAGTGGAAATTTTAAATATGTCAATGTATATTGGTTTGAAATATTTTTAATGGAGAATATAATTATTTAATGTTTTGTCTAAATATGTTGACTTAAAGCACTTGCCTGTGGTCATATACACAGAATTAATAAAAAATGACTTAAAATATTATAGCTTCCACCCCAAACCAATCCTAATAAAACAAATGCAGTTTTGGCAAGATCTGTACAATGTTAGTGATACATAATTATTCATACATATAAAGGAAAATACAGAAATAAAAGATACATTATTTAAAGTCACTACAATGTATTCAAAATGTATTGGCAAAAAAAGAAAAGGCACTCTACTACTTTGTGTGTCTGAAACAACGAAACAAAACTGCACTCAGTAACAATGATATTCTATTTAGTAGAAATGCCACAAAAAAAGCTATGTGATTAACAGTGTATGATTCTGGCAGAGGAAATAAAGTAAATTTAAAAGTTTAACAAAATCTAAGAGTTAGTATCTTAATCACTGGAAGTAGAATTAAGAATTGAGACCTTTCTTTTGTGTCTGTATGAATTCAGAAAGCTATACCTTAAGGCAACTATCTTCTTTCTTAAAAAGGTATATTTTAGTATAGATCAATTACCTAGGAATGTCAGCTAAAGCCCACACATATTTCATTGTGAAAAACAAAAATACCTCAGCTATAAATCATCACAAACCTTTTGATATTTGGCAGTCAGTTTTGGGAGAAGATTTTTGAAATAATGTTTTTCTTTCAAATCCTAGAAAAGTCTAATTAAATGAATATAATTTTTGTATTTATTATAGTTTTTAACAACATAGCATATATTTTTCAAATTTGTATTTGTAATGGGAATCACAAACTGCCATAACATGACTTCTTTAGTTTTACAGCCTTTAGCAGTCTCACTTAGAACACATTCATAGCCTGATTCTCCTTGAGCCCTCATGAATCTTGATTTTACGGCATAAGCACAAATGCAATAGACACGGTTCTCATTTAAATTATGTGAAATTGATATTGTGCTGCATTCAAATGCCATAAGAAAGAATGTATCCGCTCATGGCAGGGGTGTCAGAGTCAATGGAGACTAAGGCCCTTAAGAGAGAATGCCCTAGACTTTACCTTTTTACGAACTTCAGAAACCTTTCCAAAGAGAATTCTGATACTGTCAGAGTACTTCTAACACTGGATTTTGTTACAAGACATAATGCAGCCTTCCTAATGAAAGTTCACATAACCCACTGAAAGTACAGATGTTTTTAAGTAATCTATTGTTGCTAGAGATCAAGACTTTGTTTTATTGATACATAGAAGTGGCATTAAGCTACCTTCTTGTGGGTCTCCAAAAAACCTATTTGCTCCTACTTATTCCCCAATGACATGAATATATCTATCATTTCACAAGATAGACAATCGAACTGTGTAAATGTGAACAGCTTTCCAGAGATTAACAATGTATCTGGTTATTCAGGGGGAAAAATTGTCTTCTGAAGTTGTTCAGAATGCTGAGAAGAGCTGAATTCTACACTGCTGTTTCTCTTCTGCTATCAGAAAGTGACAATTAATTAGAAATGCTGTTCACTTGTCCTTCTAAGTTTAAGGCCAAAAATGTACTCTGAAGTGTCTTCTAGTGATTTCTTCTTCAAGCCCCTACCCAATTCTATTATGTCTGGTTGCTAATATATTAATCACTTGTTTTACTGATGTTTAACCTTAGTTGGGTATGTTTTCAGTTCTGCTTATAAGCAGAGTAATCCATCCAAATTGCTTTTTCTATTGAAGTATAGTTGATGTGAAATATAGGTGTACATTATAGTAATTCATAATTTTAAAGGTTATACTCCATTTATAGTTATTATAAAATATTGGCTATATTCCCTGTGTTGTACAATATCCTTGTAGCTTATTTTATGTATAATAGTTTGTACCTCTTAATCCCCTAGCCTCATATTGCCCCTCCCTGCTTCCCTCTCCGCACTGGTAACCACTAGTTCGTTGTCTGTAACTGTGAGTTTACTTCTTATTTGTTATATTCACTAGTTTGTTGTACTTTTTAGATTCCACATATAGGTGATGTCATACAGCATTTGTCTTTCTCTGCCTGACTTATTTCACCTAGCATAATATTTCTTTGACCTTCCCAATCATTACTCTGAACTCTTTCTCAGGTAGATTGCCTATCTCCTCACTTAGTTCTTCTTCTGGGGTTTTATCTTGTTCCTTCATCTGGAACATGTCCCTCTGTTGCCTCATTTTGCCTTAGTTGCTGTTTGTATTTTTATGTATCTGGTTGGTTAGTTATGTTTCTCAACGTTGGCCTTCTGTAGGAGACATCCTGTACATCCCAGCAGTGCACTCTCCTTGTTACCAAGCTATAATGTCTAGAGGTTTTCCCTATGAAGGCCATGTGAGTCGTTGTAGCAGGCTGACTCTGTGAGTAGTCTGGTAGTATTGTTTAGCCCCTAGTCCAGTTGGTTGCCAGGCCCTGCCTTGTGCAGAAGCTGCCAACTGCCTGTTGGTGGGGCCTGGCCATGAGGTGGCTGACTGCAGAACCCCAGGGGGCCCTGGGGCTAGTGCTGGTTCACTGGTGGGTGGTGTCAGGGTCCAGAAGACTCTGAGTCTGTTGCCTGCTTACTGGTGGGTGAAGCCAGGTCCTTGGGTTAGTGCCAGACTATTGACAGGCAGAGCCAGGTCCTGGAGTCTGGCTGCAGGGCACAGGGTTCCCAGAGCTAGTGTCAGATTGCTGGTGGTGGGTGTCCAGTTTGTCACACAGTTGGATATGGAGTCCAAGTTGTCCTGAAGCTTGTGTTGTTCTGCTGGTGGACAGGTTCAAGACCCAGCTGGTCCAATGGCAAGGTCTGGCCTGCTGTGAGCAGACTGGGTCTGCAGGCTACGGGGTTATGATTTTCTTGTGTCTGATGTCTGCCCCCTGGTGGGTGAGGCTGGCCCAGAGGCTAGTGCAGGCTTCCTGAAGGGCAGGGCTGGTGCCTTGCTCACTGGTGGGTGGAGCTGGGTCTTGGCCTTCTGGTGGGCAGGACCATGTATAGAGGCAGCTGTGGGCTCAGGAAGTCACTAGGCATCATCCTGTCTGCTGATGGGTGGGGCTGTGTCCCCACCCAGTTAGTTGCTTGGCCTGAGGTGTCCCGGCACTGACATCTACAGGCTGTTGGGTAGAGCCAGGCTTTGGAGCTCATGAACTAGAGAGAGTATAGCACAATGGTGCCTGCCAGCACCAGTGTCCATGTGGGTTAGAAGGAGTTCCCCAAATGGCTTCTTCCAGTGTCTGTGTCCCCAGTGTGAGTCACAATCAGCCCCCTGCCTCTCTGGGAGACTCTCTAAGAATAGCATGTAGGTCTGGCCCAGGCTTCTATCAAATTACTGCTTTTGCCCTGGGTCTCAGTGTGTGTGAGATTTTGTGTGTGCCCTTTAAGCATGAAGTCTCTACTTCTCCCAGTCCTTTGGGACTCCTGAAATTAAGCCCCCCCTGGCTTTCAAAGGCAAATGCTCTGGGGTCTCTTCTTCCCATTGCAGGACCACCAAGCTGGGGAGCCCAAGATGGGGCTCAGAACTCTCACTCCTGGAGGAGAACCTCTGCAATATAATTAACCTCCATTTTGTGGGTTGCCCATCTCGGGGTATGGGACTTGATTATATCATGAGTCCACCCCTCCTACATATCTCATTGTGGTTCCTTCTTTATGTCTTTAGTTGTAGAAGATCTTTTCTGGTAGATTCTGGTCTTCTTCATCAATGGTTGTTCTGCAAATAGTTTCAATTTTTGTGTGCTCATGAGAGGAGATGAGCTCAGGGTCTTTCTACTCCACCATCTTGGCCAGTCTCCCACCCAAAACTACTTTTAATGTGATGAAAATTTAGGAGTTCCTGGACTCCAACTAAGGTTTATTATCAGAATTAAAACATGACCAAAATGTCAATTATAGTGTGATATGAAAAAAAAAATCACGTGATGATGTCTACAGAAAATACGTAAATAAATATGGAGAGTATTTGTCAGGTGTCAAAAATAGTACTCAGTGAAATAACTTGCTTCATCAAACACTATTCCTAGTGAGGGCAAGTGGGTTGTAAGGATTTAAGTTTTAAGCAGACAAGTCTGAATCCTAGTTATGGTACTTATTATCAATGTGACAGTGACCAAGTTACTGAACATATTTTATTTCAAATCCATCATCTATAAAATGAAGTTAAGAAATAATCAATAAAAAGGAATGTTGTGCCATAAAAGTGAAATAAGTTTATCAGGTTTATCAAATGCTGATCAGGTAAGGTATGACCTGACTATCTGGCAGAGATTAGTATGACTATACTAGAATAACTACCCTATGTTGGAGAATATTTTAATCAGGTTTCCCCATGACCTGGAAGAAATATCTCTCAAAACCAGTAGTTCTCAAACTGCATATCAGAATCACCTAAAGAAGTTTTTCAAACTTCACATGCTGATTACAGTGTATGAGTTCCTTAAAAAATTGTGTTTTTTTTCCCCCCTGAATTTCTGTGAAGTGTTAGGGTGAGAATGAAGTGAAGCAGATATATTATCTCCCCAGGTGTGTTGAAGATTGACTCACCGTCATATCAGCTCCATTTGAGACCTTCTGCTCACAACCATGTGTATCCCTTTTTTGGGCTACTATGTTCAAACACAACTGACAGATTCTGATTATGAATTTGTTGCCCTGTGATCTTGATAACATAAAGCATTGTTGGTTAGGAGAACATGAACTTTCTGGGAAAGATATAACTTCCACAGTTAAGTAATGAATTGGAATCTGCTTTATACATCATTACCTTGTTAATTAGCATGATTCAGCCTCTTCAGACCAGATCCAGTCTGGCTATACCCAAAAATAGAGTTTCAAATCTGGAAACATTGAGGACCACATCCTGGCTAATGATGATTCCACAGGGCCACCACACGTGTTGTTGCTTTGCCAAGTTGAGCTTTTTGCTTCTTCCCCTTATCTTTCTGCTTTTTCTGCATTTAATAAAGAATGAATATAGAGCTATAGGGAGGTTCAAAATCATTTTTATGGTAACGTTATTTTATAGTAAAAACTAGACAACTGAGTCTTTATATCACCCAACATAAGCATGTAGGGCAAATATGTTTTCTGAGGGGCACAGATCCCTATTTAGATGGGTTAGATGGATTTTCAGATCTCAGTCATGCTGACCGACAGCTTTAGAAGACTTTTTATTTATTTGAAGCTTATTACAGTTTTCCCTTCAGTATTGACAAATAGTTTTTGCCTGAGTATGTGGTTTCTTAGATCTGTATTTTAAATCTAATTTTAAAGTGATCTCTGCTTTTAAAATAAGGCCAGTTAACACCTCTTTAAGAGATGATCCATTGTCAAATTTAGTCAAGACTCCATTAATCCATTTAACCAGAGAATTAGAATTTTTTCTATATTTCACATTAAATTATATCACATTAAATTTATTTTCAATACTTAGAGTAATATAGAAAAAAATTTTAAGCTATAATAATACATGATAAAATATTCCAAATCAAGAATTTGAACAAACATGTATATTCTGATGAAAAATGTTATGCAGAATTGTTTTGGTATTGGACAGAGTGACATACATACAAAATGTCTCCTATCCTTGCAAATTTTTTTAGGACAATGTGTTTGGAACCAGCATTAAAACTAAATACTCTCATTTTTTGTTTTTTATTCCATTTCTGTTAATCCCTTCTTATATTTATGAACCATTTAAACACTGAAGATTCTAGGCATCTCCCTTATATTTGACTTAGTATAAGGCGTAGGGAAAGTATCCAGTTCTCCTCTTTCTACAATTTCAAGCTGAGAGCCACAATTAGATCTACCATTTCTCTGTCATACTTCCTGTCAGTAGAGAGTACTAAACATTAAAAGGGCAATATTTGAAAATGGCGTGCAGTGCACAAGACTGGGATTCAAGGTTCAACTTTACTGGTACTACCACTGAGTAAGTTTTGATATGTGATTTTTATCTCTCCGTACTTCCATTTCCTCATCTGGAAAAAAGGCAGGTCATAACAAAGGACATTTACTGAGTACTTACTCATGCTAGCAGTTCACATATGCACTTTTAATTCACTCTAATGAATACAGGAGATGAGTAATATCCTATTTTAAGGAGGGGGAAACAGGATCTGAGATACTAATAAACTTATCAGAGACTGTAGAACCAGAAAGTTTCAGTGCTGATTTCAACCAGGTCTGCTTCTATCCTAAATCCATATAGTTCTGCTACTATTAATATCTACCTCAGAGATACTATTAAATAGTGATTTTAAAAATTTTTGTATAAAATATAAAGTGACATAGAAATGGTAGCTATCATTGGAACTTATGGTACTCTGACATTGTCTAGTCTCTCAAGGCTTCTGTATATATATTGGACATTGATCAGCATCCAGGTTTAAAGATAAGATAAAAATTCATGCTCCAGGATGCACTGCCTTTGGAAGGTTTGAATTATTTATAGTAATAAGGAGAAATGTAAATGTAAAATGTGGAAATCATTTAGACTAGGTAGGAAGATACTATGAGCATTAAAATTATGTTTAAACATACAAAATTAAAGGATCATGATATTTATTTGCTGTTGCTTATCAAAACATTGAAATAACAGTTGTATGAACTGTATTTTGGGTACATATGTGTACATGTGTATTTTGAAAAAGCTAATTATAAATAATATATGCTGAGTGGTAGGTCTTGTGATCTGTGTTTATGCACATTATATAAATATATATGTTTATGTATTACATAGTTTATACAATTTAACTATCTTTATATGTCATAAACATGGGCAAAATTTTAGAAGGGTTCACTCCAAAGAGATCATCCTCCTGGTATATTGGTATTTTAGGTCATTTTTTCTTAATTGAGCTTTTCTCAGTTTTCTTTGACTTCTGAATCAAGTAGAATTATTTTCTTAAATAGAAAAAATACAAATTATTAATAAAAAACTCTGTTAGCCAATTGCACAGAATTTTCTTACAATTAACATAAACAGGGAAACAGCTAGCAATTCATGAAAATAAGCCTTTTTGATCTAGCATCATAGAGTAATTTATAGCAACTTAAAAGACAAATAAGTACAGTTCTTATTTATATTCAATTACTGTTTTGTTTTTATACTGATCCTATGTTGACCTTTTGCAAATAGAGGATTTTAAGATTTACTTGTAAAGAGAGAGAAAGTGGTCGCATAGTTAGCTATTAACCACAGCATTAGTTAAGTTAAATACAAGGTGGCCTTTAGAAAACATTTTCTAAAATGGTGTATTTTGATAGTACTTGTATATCAGAATATTGAAATCACACTTAGAGTGCAGAGAAATAACTGCTTTGTTCATCTACAGTAAGAGTTCTTAAACTTGATACTGTGTATGTACTGGATGAGCAGACCCAGACAACACTTCAGAAGGTATTTTTATGCTATATACTAGAATAGAAGTTTGAGTACTATAGGGTATTTTTCTAACTGACTTCAAAAGAATTTTGGTAAACAGTCTTTTCTGTGCCTTTAACTTTATTTATATTTATGCTTTTGTTTGCATATGGTGAGATTATTGTTCTCGTACTCAACATTGAACTGAAATTAACTATAAACACCAGGGGGTAGGGCACAGCATTATATTATTTTCAATTAAAAGAGGGGAGGGAGGGCATTGTTTACATTTTCTTAGTCACCCAGTGCACTCAATTAATCATTTCAGATATTCCACTTAGAGCCTAACTAAATCCTTATGGCTTTGATAGTTTGAAACAAATGCCTTTAATAAAAAGCACATCATCCAGGATATGTGTTAATAATTATGTTTTGTATTCAAATAGGGAGAAAGGAACAAGATACTGGAGGTTAATTTACTGATGAAGGGAGGAAAGTTGACTTAAGGAATCCTAAATACGAGGTCATGTTACTTCAAGGAGAGAATTTAGTTAAAATGGTAGTGCTCCCAGATGCTTTTTAAAGCAAAGCAAATACATTTTTATATATATATATATATATATATATATATATATATATATATATATTTATTTATTTATTTATTTTTGGCTGCATTGGGTCTTCCTTGCATGCAGGCTTTCTCTAGTTGTGGTGAGCATGGGCTACTCTTTGTTGCAGTGTGCAGTCTTCTCATTGTGGTGACTTCTCTTGTTGCAGAACATGGGCTCTAGGCACACAGGCTTCAGTAGTTGTGGCACGTGGGCTCAGTAGTTGTGGCTTGTAGGCTCTAGAGCACAGGCTCAGTAGTTGTGGCACACAGGCTTAGTTGCTCCACAACATGTGGGATCTTCCCAGACCAGAGCTCGAACCTGTGTCCCCTGCATTGGCAAGCGATTCTTAATCACTGCACCACCAGGGAAGTCCCGCAAATACAATTTTTTTTTAAGATTCTCACCTTCAATGGCTGCCTTCAGGAATTTCTAGTGATAATGCTCCAAGAATAACAAAATCACAGTGGCAAAAACAAAGAAACAAAAATAATAACAACAAACAAAACACAAGCCATCATGAATGACAGAAAAAAATGGCAAAGCAGAGATGCACAAAGATTTCAGATACTGAAATTATCAAGCATAATGTTAAAAATATAAGGCAATAAGAAGAAATTAAAAATATGAGTAAAGGGTAAGGGGTTAAAAATTCACAAGCATATATGAATACAATGTAAATGCATGTAAAAATCCTACAAATTAAACAGAGCAATTTTATATAAATAGTATTAACAGTGGACTACAAGAAGCTGCAGGGAATTTATATCCTGAAAAATTGATGTAAAGAAATTATCAAAATTATAACAGAAACAAAGAGGTTAAAAACATGAAAACATTGAGTAGAGACATAGAGAGCAGAGAGAATGTGTAATATACATGCATTTGGGGCTTCTGAAGGAAAAGAGAAAGAAAATGAAACATAGAATATTCAAGAAAAAGGATGAGAATTTTTCATAAATAATTAAGTATAATATGCCAGTGATTCGACAAGGCTGCTGAATCCCCTCAAAAATATAAAGAGAAATACACACCTAGATACAACAAAATAAAATATAGAACACCTAACACAAAAAGAAAATTCTAAAAGCAGCCAGAGAAAAAATGACGATTAACTTCTGTGGAATTGATATTAAAGTGACTCCTGAACTTTCCAATAGAAATAGTGGAAGCCAGAATACAATGGAGTAACATCTTCAACACACTATGAGAAAATGAATGTCAACATCAGATATTATATGAAGGCAAAATACCTTTCAAAAGTTAGAACCAAATAACATTTTAAACAAAACATTTTAAAACTAACAAATTTACTGAGAAAATAAAAATTAAAGGATATACATAAAGATATAAGGGCAATTATCCTAAACAAAATGTCTGAAATGCATTAAAGTATACTTTGTAACAAAAGTTATAGATGTGACATTTAATCCAAGCTCTTAAATGTCTTGCTTTTTAAAATAAATAATGTTGCCATTAAGTACAACTCAAAACAATGAAAGAGAACAAATAATGGGTGTGGAGAAGATCATGAATTTATTTTTTATTTTTGTTCAGCTTCAAGTGCCTTTGAGAGATCCATGCCAAAATGCCAAGTACAAAACTCATGAGAGATCTCTGGGCTGGAGATAAAATATGCAAATAATATGCTTACAAGTGGTCATTGGCAATAATGGGCATGGATGAGATCACTCTAGGAGAGGATGTAAAATGAAAAGGAAATAGACTAGGACTTGGCATTGAAGAACTGCAACATTTAATAAAGAATCTTGCTTGTGAATTGAACATTTGAATTTAGGTTTTTAAAGTGATTTTTACTTCTTAGAGATTTAGTTCATATTAATATATTTCTCTATCCAATGTTAATCCCAATTTCTTCCCCTCAATATGATATTGGGCCAAACAATGCTCTAGAGTCCATAAAGCTCCTAAAATTAGATGTAAATATAAAGTATTACATTATTGAAAATCATTAGTCAATTCAATGACTCTTAATTGTATTAATAAAACACATTAAATAACTGATCCATGATTCATTTATCACTTCTCCAAGGAAAATTGCCAAGCCTACATTTCATGCACCTATCAAAAGTCACTAATTAGCATTGCCACCCCTGTACTTCCCAAATTCCCATTCCGGGGGGGTGGGAGAGTAGTTCTTTGGCATTGAGAGAACATTTGATAGCCTTGATCACCCAAGCTCAGTGGGTGTCAACTAGGAGATGATCTAACTGAAAACTCTACACAGGATATCAAATTTGTAAACTATATAGGTGTAAATTTTATTTTTTTCTTGATAAATGGCACATTCTTGCCGTTTTCAAACCCAAGATTTTTAGTGCCTCTTTTCAAACATAAGCTATGTTTCCTCTTAAGCTCCCTCATCTAATTATACTTAACCTTTCATTACTATCTGTGCAAAAGTTCCCTTCCAGACCAGCTAACATGGTTGTTTTCCTGTTGATACATTTTGAGTGTTTGTTCTTGAACTTTGTGTAAGTCTTTGCTCTAGACTGGAATCAACTCCACCCTTTCCCCAGCCATTTTCTCCTCCAAACTTTAAAATACCTATTTAAAAATCCCTGGTAGGTGCACTCATTTTGACAATTATTGGACTTCAGTCATCTCAGTGACTAAAGATAGTCATCTCAATGAGCTCAATGTCTCTTTCAGAACTTAAGTACATAATTTCTTCTATAGGCATTTGGCAGATTTTCTGTCCTACATTTTAACATGTATTTGCCCTGTATTTCCCCCTTCTGTATAAATTTTAGTTACTCTTAATATTTTTCATAGGACCTAATAAAATGCCATTCACAAATCAGGAAACAGCAAAACATTCGTTATTATCTATTCTGGTTGATCATTGAATAGTAGCTTGTTTTTCTAACCTATTCACTTTGAGAACCATCTGATTTCTAAAATTTGACAGCATTTTATGTATAGTCTTTTAGCTGTCCAGTGGGGAAAAGCTACATTTATACAATGTAAACTTTTATCTGTGATACTATAAAACAGGCACACTAAATATTTGCCGTAATAAAGAGTCTTAAAATATGTAGCAATCCAGAAGCTAATCTGATTGAAAACACTTCAGCATCTTACTTTAGAGTGATAGGCTTGACTCTGTGCAAATTGTTTAGGAAAAGTCCCTAGGTAGTTAGTTGAGAACTCAATACTTGCCTTGGAAAGAGGCATCATAAATAAAGATATGCTTCCTTGATTTATCAATGAATATTTCTGCTCTTTCTTTTGAATAGTAAATCATGTTGAGAAAATACACACATATAAATGTGTCAAGGCATATTATGGCATGACAATAGATTGTCAGCATGTTTACAGATGCCATTATTATAGTAAATGGATGATTGATGAAAAGAGGCACTGACCTAGAATTAAAAGAAAAAAACTTTAAAAAGTTGTTCCAAATTCCAGGCAACTACATTCAGTAATATTCATAGGGCCACAGTGGTTAGATGTTGTATCTGTTTGCAAAAAATATAATGGCATTTGACAGATGTCATAAGATTTTCAACACAATAGCATAGCTAATAAGGGAACTTATAATAACTTTAAAAAAAATGTTTTAGTGGCTGAATTTAGATTGTCATTACTTCCAACTCTCTAATAGTATTGAGGGGATACATGGTCACCTGAAAAGTACTTTATGCTATTTTAAAGGAAGTTATTATACATTTCTAAAAATCTCACATCAAAGGCATTAAATATGTTGTATAAATATAAATATGCTGTATAACAAGCTGTACAGAGGTCAAATGAAATACAACTATAAAACAAATAAATTAACCATCTCCTCTTATAAATAAACCATGTCCACTTATGATTGGTTAAATGTAAAAGAATAACTTGGTACTAAATGGGACCTTATTTAATTCATGTTCAAGACTGTTCAGGAACATAATTTATAAGTATTCTTAACACAAATACAATGAAATCTACAAATATGTACTGCTAATGTACAGCAAAGAGAATTTGTGGTAGAGTAATATACTTTTGCAACTAATTAAGGGAAAATATGGAAATGTAATTCCACTAGGGCTAGTAGCTACTGATATTGCCTATTTTCATATTCAATTTTCTTTGCTCCTGAATGGCATTTTTGATATTGTACTAAAAATAGATTTTCCCCTTGACAGGAAAAATCTTCCAAAATAAATAAGATGTTATTAAAAATGAAAACAAAATTATTAAATGTTAGATTGTATTTGTGTGCAAATAAGGATTATTTCTAGGCCTATTCACATCTGTTTCATATTTTACTTTCTCTTTTAGTTATTATTTTATTAGTATGTTCTGTGTCTTAGAGGGCACATATGCATGTGCATGCATTAGTAAGAGGAAGGATGGATTTTGAGTGGCAGAAAAGTATCTTTTCTATAACATTGTCTTAGTGGTGAAAAACCAGTTGTGTTTCCCATGTATCACCCAATTATTTTCCATAAAATATTTCTATAATTATTTTTATGCTCCATATAATTGAATATGTAAAAATTTCGTCATTGCTCAGTAAGATCATTGTAATAGTATTTTAAGGCTGCTGATATTAAATGCATATTTTAAAGCTCTCATCATAGTCATTTTGATCTATATCTTAATTCATTCCATGTTGCCTTAATGAGTTGATTGTGCTCATGAAATAATGTCTGGAAGTTTGTTTAGAGTGCTTGCAAATGGTTTACTTCCTTTTCTTTTATCTGTTAAGCGCATATTGCATTTTGAAGAATATCTAACAGCATGATTGACACAGTATTTCAACTTCAGGATAAATTCATTTTATGCAAGAAAAAATAAGTTACATAACAACATATTTAAAATCATATGAGATAAGTAGGAAAAAAAACCCAGGCTGAAAGAGGAGTTTAAATGCTTATGATTCTGTTGTACCTTTGGGGTTTTTATTAGCAAAGGGCAAAATATGAATTGAAAACCAAAATGTCCTACATCCAAAGATTTAGCATAGTCTTATATACACATCAGTTATTTAGTAAGTGTTTACTAAAACTGATGATGTCTAAATATTCTTCCAAATGTTTTTAATGTTGAAAGATGTTTTCTATGCCACCTACAAAATTATTTTATTTTCAGTATACTGTAGATAAAAAAATAATTATATAGTGTTAGTACCCTGAAATTTATCTTCTGAAGTCCTTCCCATATAGAGGCAAATCTTTATTGATTTTGTGATTTAAGCATAGGCCAGAGTACTCAATACAATCTCCCACTGGCTTTGTTGAATTGCACAGCATATTATGTTTTTCACATTGTTACAATATATTACTTTTCCCAGAGGAATACATCAGCTTGTAGACTTTCACTTACTTCCTATTATCTATAAAATATCTGCATAAGATTTTTAAATTTTCTTTAAGAAAACTACCTAAAGTAGAGCTCAATAATTTTCCTCCAACTTTCTTAAAATTCTTTTTGCTGCCAACTTCCCTATCTTCATAGGTTGCCTCCTTATGTTCCTGATCTCAAGAGTTCATAATTTTGTAATCCATTCTACACTTTTTCTTTTAGCCAAACAGCAACATCCACAGGTGTCAACAAAAGTTCTGTTTATAGGAGCAAATGCCACTGAAAGGAGAATATTATTCAGTATGTTTAAAAGTTCCATATGATAATTTATTTGAATTCCCTTTTCACTATTTTAAATAATTTTATTGAAAATCAGGACAGAAGCATATTTTATTGATATTGTTTTCCTAAATAAACTCAAGAATATTTTAAACATGCACATAATATCCATATCATTTTAATAATAAGTACATGGGTTTTAGAATGCTAAGACAAAAATTAGAAGAAAATAATAATAAAACTTGTAAAGGCAGGAATAAAAAAAGGTCATTAGTACTGTAGTAATCTTACTAATGTATTTAATACTCTATCAAAAAATCACAAAAGCAATAAAATAATATTTAGAATATTACTGTAACAATATGAAGATACTCAGGAAAAAAGCTTACAACTTTGAAATACATTTAAATATATAAAAATAGGTAAAGAAGATACAAAAGTGTGCATTTTCAAAATAACTAGTGTTGACTGAAATTCCAGGGAGTACTAGGAACTAAAATTAGAAAGAGTTGCTTGTTTTATGGTCGTAGAATATTCTCAATTATACAATTGCCAATATCTTTAAAGAACTGAATGTGATAATAATATTACAAATAGTACTGTTTTCAACAAATATCATACTTACAAATCTAGCCTAAACATTTTTTATTAGTAAGAAACAAATTATATCTAAATTTTCTTAATATCAGAGTTTCAGGCTTGTGTTCCCTCCAAATTTCTATGTTGAAATCCTAATCCCCCAATGTGATGGTATTTGGAGATGAGGCCTTTCAAAGGTGATTAGGTCATGAGTGTGGAGCCCTTATGAATAGGATTAGCACCCCTATAAAACAGACTCCAGAGAACTCTCTAGCCCCTTCTGCCATTTGAGGACACAGCAAAAGGATGGCCTATGATGTCTGGTGAGGAAGCAGACTTCCAAGACACCATATCTGTCACAATCTTGATCTGGGACTTCCTTGCCTCCAGAATTGTGAGAAATAAATGTTTGTTTCAGCCATGCACTCGATGGTATTTTTGTTATAGCAGCCCAGACTAACTAAGACAAGGCCGGAGCCCCTTCTCTTTCATCTGAATTGATTCATTTTTATACTTAGCATTCTTTCATTCAGTAGGTATTTATTGAGACCCCATTATATGTTGAAGGGAGAAGATGCACTGATTTCATCATGCTTGTGACAAATAACCCCAGCCCCACCACAACCACCTATGTCATCTATCTTTGCCTTTTATTTCTATTTCCAGATCAATGTTTTCCCTTCTTTCCAATGAAATTTAGTTTCTCTAAAACACATGATACCAACTCTCTCTGCACATTGCAAATACACACCATTCTCCCTGTTATGCTCTCTTTCTTGAAGACATTTGAATTATGTTTTCTAGATTTTTATTCATTATTACACAGGCCTTGTGATTTTATTATTCATTATGATTGTCCCAGCACCCTGGTCTTTTATTTTCTTGACTTCCTCACCTACAGTGATCTTATTCCTAACCTTTTCTCACCTCTCGATGCCTACATTCATATCTTAAACATTACCAATAATGTCACCACATTCAGGCCTCAACTGAAATCATCCTTCTCTGTGACTACCCCCTCTTTCTGGTTCATTTCTTTTAATACTATCCTTCTATAAAATTTGGACTCTACCAGGCACTATCATATTAACTTTTTTCATATCATCACTTACATTCATAACTAGCATCTTAATTTATTATTGTGGTAAATGTTAACATGAGTCCTACTCTCTTAGCAAAGTGTTAAGTGTAAAATATGATTTTGTTAGCTATAGGCATAATGTTGTCCAGCATATCTCTAGAATTTATTCATCTTGAATAACTGAAGTTTAAATCCATTGAAGAGCAACTCCCCATTTCCATCTCCTCCAAACCTTTGGCAACAACCATTATATTCACTATTTCTATGAATTTGGCTATTTTAGGTACCTCATATAAATGGAATCATGCAGTATTTGTCCTCCTGTGACATATTAGAATTTACATCCAGAAGTGGAACTTTTGAATCATGTGGTACTTCTATTTTTAATTTTTTGAATAACTACCATACTGTTTTCTAAAGTGGCTGCACCGTTTTACATTCTGACCTGTAGTACAGAAGAGTTTGTTTTATAATGGCCATCCTAAAATGTGTGAGGTGATATCTTGTATGGTTTATTTGCATTTCCCTGATAATTAGTGATATTGAGCATATTTTCATATACCTATTGGCCATTTGTATGTCTTCTTTGGAGAAATATTGCTTGAAGTCCTTTGCCCATTTTAAAAATCAGGTTGTTTTGTGGTTTTCTTCTATTTTGCTATTAAGTTGTAGGGGTCCCTTTATATAATTTGGATATTAACATTTTATCAAATACGGGGCTTGAAATATTCTCTCCATTCTGTAGATTGTCTTTTCACTTTGTTGTTTCCTTTGCTACTCAGAAGCTTTTGAATTTGATATAGTCGCACTTGTCTATTTGGATTTTATTACTATATTTGTGTATTCTTTAATTTCTTTCATCAATGTTTGTAGTTTTCAGTGTACAAGTCTTTTACCTCTTTAGATAAGTTTATTTTTAATTATTCTTTTTTATGCTATTGTAAATACAATTGTATTCATAATTTATTCTTTAGATAGTTCATTGTTAGTGTATAAAGATGCAACTGAGTTTTGTATGCTGATTTTGTATCCTGCAACTTTGCTGAATTTGGTTATTACTTCTAATTGTATGTGTGTGCAATCTTTAGTTTTGTACATACAAGATCATGTCATCTGCAAACAGAGATAACTTTTTTCTTTCCAATGTGGATGACCTTTTGCTTTTTCTCGTCTCATTGCTCTGGCTAGAACTTCCAGTACCATACTGAATAAAAGTGGCTAGAGTGAGTACCCTTGCCTTTTTCTTCATCTTAGAAACTTTTGTTTCATGTGCTGTCATGGTAAGTCACCATTTTGTATGCCACCTCACCATCCTTGGCTTCTTTCTTCCTCCACTGTACTTTTATTTTTGAGGTGATTTGTTATATGACAAGAGCTGTCTACTAAATCTCTCAGAGGCTGTCACTTAGTAGCCACAGTGATGCTTTTTAATGATAATTCAGATCATATCACTTTCTTCCTTAAAATATCCAATGAATTTAAATTATAAATACAACATAGGGACAATGGAACCTACATAATCTAGTCTTTAGTTTCCTCTTGTCTATACCACCTATGGCTCTATCCCTACTGGCGTTCCTATTCATCTTTGAAAATATAATACTAATTCTTTCTTCAGCATTTTTGCCATGCCATTCTGTATTCTTGGATCACTCTATTCCAGATTTTTGCATGGCTCACTTTTTTGTGATTTAGGTTGCTGCTCAAATGTAACCTTCGTAAGAAGGCCTTTTCTAAACACTCTATTTAAAATTGTACCTATTTCCATTCTATTTTCTATCTTGCTGTGTGTTTTTTTTCCCATAGCTCTTATCACTTCTTGGCATTCTATTCATACCAATGTATTCAATGTATTGTTTCTGGTGTACTAGAATATAAGCTCTAGGTAGGCCTGGACTTTATCTTTTGTATTCACTACTGGATTACTAGTGACTAGAAGAGTGTCTGGCATTTAGTAAGCATTCATAACTATTTTCTGCATGAATAGCATGGGAACAATATGGCTGAGAACTTATACCAGGAGAAAAATGGGAGTAAAAACATTCCAGGTAATGTGAATAATACATGCTTAAAGTAGCAAGCATACTGGAAGTTTGAGTAACTGAAAGAACACCAGGTTAACAGGATATGTGGTGAGCAAAAGGAAAGTACACATGGAAAGGAGTCCTTAGAGAGTCTATACTAGTTAAAATCTGGATTATGCTAATTGTCAAAGTCCATACTATGGGCTTTATCTATGAATTTTATCTGAAATGAATCAGGAAGCCATTGAAAGATTTTAAACAGTAGAATGACATGTACCCATTATGTTTTAAAAGTATTTCTGAAGAAATAGTTATTTGTATAGAAACACAAATCATTTTACAAATGAAACTCAAAAGAGAAATGGAAAATCTCTGCTGTGATATTTACCTGTTCTAAAAAACTGTATAAGAGACTATACATATATACCTGGGATTTCAGTTGAAAATTATAAAGCAGGGTGATAACACAGGTAAGACAATGAACAATAAAATTTGCTACATCATTAAAAAAAACATGGAATATTTACTGCAGTTTACTGTCCTCATGGGTCTGTATCCTAAAAATTTGTTCTCAGAGTAACATGCCCATATGGAATAATGATTGTTTATATGTGAGTTTATTTTAATCATTAAGATGGCATCTTTCATATCTCTTCTAAATGGAAAAGCGTATCTTGTAAAAGGAAAAGAAAAAATAATTTCCCATAAAAACATTGATATATCAGAAAATCCCTGCTACCTCAGTGTTTGTATGTGATTATCATCCATTATTATATATTAACATGCTTTTTTATAGTGCCTGAACACTATTTAAAGACAATTAAATATTGTTTGTCTCAAAAACAGCAGTTATTTCTTGAAATATATGTCCTCAATAAATCACAAAAAATGATTTAACAGATGGCACTAATATCAACACAGAACTTTCAGCAGCAGTATCAGAGTTTGACTTCTGGTTTCTAAAGAAAATACCAACATCATTATTGAAAAAATTAAATGCTTTCTCCTTCTCTTTCTCCTCCACACTTTGGGCCATATCAACATTTATAAACCATGAGTAGGTATGCAATTTAGAGTTAGAGATGTAGACATATATCTGTATGTCATAAACATAGACAATGATACATTCAGCTTAAATCAACTCCTAACTGAAACAATTAATTCCTATGATAATTCCAGCATGCTAACCCTTTACCACAGCTATTAAAGAATTTGTCCCTAAAGCATGTTTATTTGACTAGGGTAGAAGAAACAGGCTTGAAAACAGTCAGGAATGTGGTAGCTCCAGAAGGTTACTGGAACAACTTGACATCAGGCTCTGAGTAACTATTTTTCCTTGCACCACTTTTTCTAGATTCTTAGTCCCTAGACTAGAGAGAGGAATTCTATTGCCTGAGCACTCCTTGGCATTGAGACTATGAGTCTAGTGGAGAAAATCTCGAAGTATTCTATAATATTTGTAGTGAGAAAATAGAAAATTTTTTTCAACAATCCCATCAGGACTGGGCATAATTTGAAAATATTAATCCCTCAAAGAATACCAATTTGCTGTTAAGGAAATAAGTATTGGATGCCCACAGTAAAGGATTTGTAAAATATACCCTAAATTCTACTTTTATATTTATTTCATCTTTATTTCTATATTTCTGTATTATTTCATCTTTATATTAAGATAAAATTTTTCTATTTAACAATTAGAATATATGTTTATATTTTTATAGTCAGAATCTATTTGAATATTTAAATCAATTTTAGTGAAAAACCCTTGGACTCTGTACTTAGTAAATCTTGAAAAACAGCCCTAATTCTTAACAATGTTGATAAGAATATTTCTTCATAAGGTTCTTATAAAAATGAAAAGGAATTGTATTTAGGGGCAAATCATATTAGGGTTGGGATGATCATCCATACTGATTTCAGCTCTGTAATCTGGCTACTTGATTTCTAATACATATTTAACCATCCTTAATCAGTAACACATAGTACCTGAATTACTGATCATCATCAAACACTCCAACTCTCTGCAATTCGTATTTACAAATAAAAAACTAATTAAGAAAATCAATATTTATGAAGTATTTTTGAAGAACTTACTATTCATTCTTTTTTCAACATTAGGCATTCTCAAGCTTTCCCATCAATAATAATTACATGGGATAAGTCTAAATATTTAGAATCCCAGGCACTAATCCAAGAGATTCTGATTTAATAGGTCTGAGATTAGTTGTGGGAGTCATCCTTTTTATCAAAAGTCCTACGGATAGTGATGTAGGCTACCCACATTCCATCTTTGAGAAATGTTGCTTTGGTTTAGTACTACTTATTAAGCAATTTTTAAATGTTTTTGTTGTTGTTGAGAATAATTGACATACAACATTATATTAGTTTCAGGTATACAACATAATGATTTGGTATTTCTATATATATGAAATGATCACCACAATAAGTCTAGTTAACATCCATCACCACATATAGTAACACGTTTTTTTCTTGTCATGAGAACTTTTAAGATCTACTTCCATAGCAATTTTCAAATATACAATACAGTATACATAGTCACTGTGCTGTCATTACATCCCTGTGACAATTATAACTGGAAGTTTGTACCTTTTGAAAACTTTTACCTATTTCACGTATCTCTTCATAAGGATAGGCACCTCTGGCAACCACCAATCCGTTCTCTATATCTCGGAGTTCAGAATTTTGCTTTGTTTTTAGATTACACATATAAGTCAGATTATAGGGTATTTGTCTATGTCTCTCTGATGTATTTGCCTTAGCATAATGCTCTCAAGGTCCATCCATATTGTGGCAAATGGCAAGATTTTCTTTTTTTTATGGCTGAATAATATCCTGTTATATATATATATAAAACATATATATGCCACATCTTCTTTATCCATTCATCTTTTGGTGGACACTTAGGTTGTTTCCATGTCTTGGCCATTTTAAGTAATGTTGCAATGAATACTGGGGTGCAGATATCTTTTTGACAGAGTGTTTTTTTTCCCTTCACATATATTCCAGAAGTGGAATTGCTGTATCATATGGTAGTTCAATTTTTAACTCTTTGAGCAAACTCCATACTGTTGCCCATAGTAGCTTCACCAATGTAATTTCCTATCAGCAGTGCACAAGGGTTTCCTTTTCTTAACATCCTTGCCAACATTCGTTATCTCTTGTCTTTTTGGTAATAGCCATTCTAACAGATGTGTGGTGATATCCCATTGTGGTTTTGATTTATATTTCCCTGGTGATTAGTGATACTATGCACATTTCATGTACCTGTTGGCCATTTGTATGTCTTCTTTGGAAAAATGTCTATTCAGATCCTCTGCCACTTTAATCAGGTTTTGTTTGTTTGCTATTGAGTTTTATGAAGTCTTTCCATATCTTGGTTATTAACTTGTTATCAGATGATTTCCAAATATTTTCTCCAGTTTGTTAAGTTATCTCTTCTTTTAGATGATGGTTTCCTTTGCTCTGCAGAAGGCTTTGAGTTGATGTGGTTCTACTTGTTTATTTTAACTTTTGTTGCCATTGCTTTTGGTATCAAATCCAAAACATCATTTTCAAGACCAATGTCAAGGAGCTTACTGCCTATATTTTCTTCTAGGAGTTTTATGGTTTCAGATCTTACTTTCAAGTTTTTAATGCATTTTGAGTTAACTTTAGTGTATGATGTAAGATAGTGGTCCAGTTTCATTATTTTGCATAATAACTGGGTTGTTCAGTTTTCCCAACACAATTTATTGAAGAGACTGCCTTTTCCCTGTTGCATATTCTTAGTTCCTTTGCCATAAATTAATTAACCATATATGGTTGAGTTTATATTTGGGCTCTCTAATGTTGTCCATTGATTGATCTGTCTGTTTTTGTCAGTGCCATACTGTTTTGATTTCTATCATTTTGTAATATAGTTTAAAATCAGGAAGCATGATCCCTCCAGCTTTGTTCTTCTTTCTGAAGGCTGCTTTGGTTATTTTGGTCTTTTGCAGTTTCATACAAATTTTGAGATTGTTTGTTCTAGTTCTGTGAAAAATGCCATTGGAATTTTTATAGGGACTATGTTGAGTCTGTAGGTTGCCTTGGGTAATATGGACATTTTTACAATATTAATTCTTCTGACACATGAGCATTGAATATCTTTCCATTTATATGTCTGACAATTTCTTAATCACTTTCTCGTAGTTTTCAGTGTAAAGGTCTTGTACAGGTTTTCATTTCCCTGATTAAGTTTATTCCTAGGTATTTTACTATTTTTTATGGAATTGTAATGGGTTTGTTTTTTTAATTTCTCTTTCTGATAATTATTAGTGTATAGAAACACAACAGATTTCTGTATATTGATTTTTATATTCAGCAGCTTTACTTAATTCATTTATTAGTACAAACAGTTATTTTGGTGGAGTCTTTAGGATTTTTTATACACAATAACACGTGTTTTGCAAGCAGTGACAGTTGTACTTCTTCCTTTCCATTTTGGATGCCTTCTTTTTCCTTTTTCTTGCCTAATTCCTCTGGCTAAGACTTCAGTACTATGTTGAATAAAAGTGGTAAGAGTAGGCATCCTTGTTGGTTCCTGATATTAGAGGCAGTTCTCTCAGCTTTTTACGGTTGAGTACAATGTTACACATAGGCTCGTCATACATAGCCTTTATTATGATGCTATATGTTCTTTCTATACCCACTTTGTTGAGAGTTTTTATCATAACTGGATGTTGAATTTAGTCAAATTTTTTTTCTGTTTATTTTAAGATAATCATATATTTATCATTTCCTTAATGTGTTGTGTCATATTGATATGCAGATGCTGTATCTTCCTTGCATTCCTGGCATAAATCCCCCTTGCTCATACTATATGATTCTTTTAATGTATTATTGAATATGATTTGCTAGTATTTTGTTGAGGATTTTACATCTATACTTCATCAGAGATATTGGCCTGAAATTTTCTTGTGGTATATTTGTCAGGTTTCTGTATCAGGGTAATGCTCTCCTCAGAAAATGCTTAGAAGTGTTCCCTCCTCTTCTATCTTTTGGAAGAATTTGTGAGGATTTGCATTAATTCCTTAAATATTTGGCAGAATTCACCAGTGAAGTCAACTCATTCTGGAATTTTTGGTTTCTGGGAGGTTTTTGATTATCAGTTCAATCTCCCTACTAGTAATCAATCCATTCAGACTTTCTCTTTCTTCATGATTCAATCTTGGAAGGTTCTTTGTTTCTAGAAATTTCTCCATTTCATCTAGGGTGTCCATTTTTTGTCATATAATTTTTTATAGTAGTGTTTTATGATACTTTGTATTTCTTTAGTGTCAGCAGTGACATCTCTTTCATTTCTGATTTCAATTGAATCCTCTGTAATTTTCCTCTTGGTGAGTCTACCTAAAGGTTTCTTAATTTTGTTTAACTTTTTTAAAAAGCAGCTCTTGTTTTCCTTGGTCATTGTATTTTTTCCCCTCTATTTTACTTATATCTACTCTAATCTCTATTTTCTTCCTCCTACTAACTTTGGGGTTTATTTCTTATTTTTATAGTTTGTTGAGGTGTAAAGTTATACTGTTCATTTGGTATTGCTCTTGCTTATTGATGTAAGCATTTATTGCTATGAAGCTCCCTTTTAGAACTGCTTATGCTGCATTCCAATTGTTTTGATAAGTTGTATTTCGATTTTCATTTGTTTCAAGGTATTGTTTTAACATGTTTTTTGGAGTATAATTGCTTTACAATGGTGTGTTAGATTCTGCTTTATAACAAAGTGAATCAGTTATACATATACATGTATCCCCATAACTCTTCCCTCTTGTGTTTCCCTCCTTGCACCCTCCCTATCACACCCCTCTACGTGGTCATAAAACACCAAGCTGATCTCCCTGTGCTATGCAGTTGCTTTCCACTAGCTATCTATTTTACGTTTGGTAGTGTATATATGTCCATGCCACTCTCTCACTTTATACCAGCTTACCCTTCCCCCACCCCATATGCTCAAGTCCATTCTCTAGTAAGTCTGCATCTTTATTCCCGTCTTGCCCCTAGGTTCTTAATGACCTTTTTTTTTTCTTGTTTTTTAGATTCCATATAAGTGTGTTAGCAAACGGTATTTGTTTTTCTCTTTCTGACTTACTTCACTCTGTATGACAGACACTGGGTCCATTCACCTCACTAAAAATAACACAATTTTGTTTCTTTTTATGGCTGAGTAGTATTCCATTGTGTATATGTACCACATCTTCTTTATCCATTCATCAGTTGATGGAGACTTAGGTTGCTTGCATGTCCTGGCTATTGCAAATAGAGCTGCAGTGGACATGTTGGTACATGACTCTTTGAATTATGGTTTTCTCAGGGTATATGCCTAGTAGTGGGATTGCTGGGTCGTATGGTAGCTCTATTTTTAGTTTTCTAAGGAACCTCCATACTGTTCTACATAGTGGCTGTATCAAATTACATTCTGACCACCAGTGCAAGAGGGTTCCCTTTTCTCCACACCATCTCCAGCATTCATTGTTTGTAGATTTTTTGATGATGGCCATTCTGACTGATGTGAGATGATATCTCGTTATAGTTTTGATTTGCATTTCTCTAATGATTAATGATGCTCAGCATGCTTTCATGTGTTTGTTAGCAATCTGTATATCTTCTTTGGAGAAATGTCTATTTAGGTCTTCTGCCTATTTTTGGATTGGGTTGTTTGGTTTTTTGATATTGAGCAGCTTCTAAATTTTGGAGGTTAATCCTTCGTCATTGCTTCATTTGCAAATATTTTCTCCCATTCTGAGGGTTGTCTTTTGGTCTTGTTTATGGTTTCCTTTCCTGTGCAAAGGCTTTTAAGTTTCATTAGGTCCCATTTGTTTATTTTTGTTTTTATTTCCATTTCTCTAGGCGGTGGGTCAAAAAGGATCTTGCTGTGATCTATGTCATAGAGTGTTCTGCCTGTGCTTTCCTCTAAGAGTTTGATAGTGTCTGGCCTTAGATTTAGGTCTTTAATCCATTTTGAGTTTATTTTTGTGTATAGTGTTAGGGACTGTTCTAATTTCATTCTTTTATGTGTAGCTGTCGTGTTTTCCCAGCACCACTTATTGAACAGGCTGTCTTTTCTCCATATATATTCTTCTCTCCTTTATCAAAGATAAGGTGACCATATGTATGTGAGTTTATCTCTGGGCTTTCTATCCTGTTCCATTGATCTGTATTTTTGTTTTTGACCAGTACCATACTGTCTTGATTACTGTAGCTTTGTTGTATAGTCTGAACTCAGGGAGCCTGATTCCTCCAGCTCCATTTTTCATTCTCAAGATTGCTTTGGCTATTCGGGGTCTTTTGTGTTTCCATACAAATTGTGAAATTTTTTGTTCTAGTTCTGTGAAAAATGCTTGTAGTAGTTTGATAGGGATTGCATTGAATCTGTAGATTGCTTGGGGTAGTATAGTCATTTTTCACAATGTTGTTTCTTCCAATCCAAGAACATGGTATATCTCTCCATCTATTTGTATCATCTTTAATTTCTTTCATCAGTGTCTTATAATTCTCTGCATACAGATCTTTTGTGTCCTTAGGTAGGTTTATTCCTAGATATTTTATTCTTTTTGTTGCAATGGTAAATGGGAGTGTTTTCTTGATTTCACTTTCAGATTTTTCATCATGAGTGTATAGGAATACAAGTGATTTCATGCATTAATTTTGTATCCTGCTACTTTACCAAATACAAGGATTAGCTCTGGTAGTTTTCTGGTAGCATCTTTAGGATTCTCCATGTATAGTATCATGTCATCTGCAAACAGTGACAGCTTAAATTCTTCTTTTCTGATTTGGATTCCTTTTATTTCTTGTGCTTCTCTGATTGCTGTGGCTAAAACTTCCAAAACTATGTTGAATAATAGGGGTGAGAGTGGGCAACCTTGTCTTGTTCCTGATCTTAGTGGAAATGGTTTCAGTTTTTCACCATTGAGGATGATGTTGGCTGTGGGTTTGTCATATATGGCCCTTATTATGTTAAGGTATGTTCCCTCTATGCCTACTCTCTGTAGGGTTTTTTATCGTAAATCAGTGTTAAATTTTGTTGAAAGCTTTCTCTGCTTCTATTGAGTTGATCATACGGTTTTTCTCCTTCAATTTGTTAATGTGGTGTATCACATTGATTGATTTGCGTATATTGAAGAACCCTTGCATTCCTGGGTTAAAAGCCACTTGATTGTGGTGTGTGATCATTTTAATGTGCTGTAGGATTCTGTTTGCTAGTACTTTTTTTTTTTTTTTTTTGCGGTACGAGGGCCTCTCACTGTTGTGGTCTCTCCCGCTGCAGAGCACAGGCTCCGGACGCGCAGGCACAGCAGCTATGGCCCATGGGCCCAGCCTCTCTGTGGCATGTGGGGTCTTCCCTGACCGGGGCATGAACCCGTATCCCCTGCATCGCCAGGCAGACTCTCAACCACTGCGCCACCAAGGAAGCCCCTGTTTGCTAGTATTTTGTTGAGGATTTTTGCACGTATGTTCATCAGTGATATTGGCCTGTAGTTTTCTTTCTTTTTGACATCTTTGTCTGGTTTGGGTATCAGGTTGATGGTGGCTTCATACAATGAGTTTGGGGGTGTTCTTCCCTCTGCTACATTTTGGAAGAGTTTGTAAAGGATAGGTGTTATCTCTTCTCTAAATGTTTGACAGAATTTGCCTGTGAAGCCATCTGTTCCTGGGCTTTTGTTTGTTGGAAGATTTTAAATCACAGTTTCAATTTCAGTGCTTATGATTGGTCTGATCATATTTTTTATTTCTTCCTGGTTCAGTCTTGGCAGGTTGTGCATTTTTCAGAATTTGTCTATTTTTCTAGGAGATCCATTTTATTGGCATACAGTTGCTTGTAGCAGTCTCTCATGATCCTTTGTATTTCTGCAGTGGCAGTTGTTACTTCTTTTTCATTTCTAATTCTGTTGATTTGAGTCTTCTCCCTTTTTTTCTTGGTGGGGCTGGCTAATGATTTATCAATTTTGTTTATCTTCTCAAAGAACCAGGTTTTAGTTTTATTGATCTTTGCTATCGTTTCCTTCATTTGTTTTTCATTTATTCCTGATCTGATCTTTATGATTTCTTTCCTTCTGCTAACTTCGGGTGTTTTTGTTCTTCTTTCTCTAATTGCTTTAGGTGCAAGGTTAGGTTGTTTATTCGAGATGTTTCCTGTTTCTTAAGGTAGGACTTCATTGCTATAAACTTCCTTCTTAGAACTGCTTTTGCTGCATCCCATAGGTTTTGGGTTGTTGTGTCTCCATTGTCATTTGTTTCTAGGTATTTTTTGATTTCCTCTTTGATTTCTCTAGTGATCACTTCGTTATTAGGTACTGTATTGTTTAGCCTCAATGTGTTTATATTTTTTACAGATCTTTTCCTGTAATTGATATCTAGTCTCATAGCATTGTGGTCAGAAAAGATACTTGATATAATTTCAATTTTCTTAAATTTACCAAGTCTTTGTTTGTGACCCAAGATATGATCTATCCTGGAGAATGTTCCATGGGCACTTGAGAAATATGTGTATTCTTTTGTTTTTGCATGGAATGTCCTATAAATATCAATTAAGTCCATCTTGTTTAATGTATCATTTAAAGCTTGTGTTTTCTTATTTATTTTCATTTTGAATGGTCTGTCCATTGGTGAAAGTGGAGTTTTAAAGTCCCCTACTATGAGTGTGTTACTGTCTATTTCCCCTTTTATGGCTGTTAGTATTTGCCTTATGTATTGAGGTGCTCCTATGTTGGGTGCATAAATATTTACAATTGTTATATCTTCTTCTTGGATCAATCCCTTGATCATTATGTAGTGTCCTTTGTCTCTTCTAATAGTCCTTATTTTAAAGTCTATTTTGTTTGATATGAGAATTGCTACTCCAGCTTTCCTTTTATTTCTGTTTGCAGGGAATATCTTTTTCCATCCCCTCACTTTCAGTCTGTATGTGTCCCTAGGTCTGAGGTGGGTCTCTTGTAGACAGCATATATATGGGTCTTATTTTTGTATCCATTCAGCCAGTCTGTGTCTTTTGGTGGGAGCATTTAATCCATTTACATTTAAGGTAATTATCGATATGTATGTTCCTATTACCATTTTCTTAATTGTTTTGGGTTTGTTATTGTGGGTCTTTTCCTTCTCTTGTGTTTCTTGCCTAGAGAAGTTTCTTTAGCATTTGTAGTAAAGCTGGTTTGGTGGTGCTGAACTCTCTCACCTTTTGCTTGTTTGTAAAGGTTTTTATTTCTCCATCAAATCTGAATGAGATCCTTGCTGGATAGAGTAATCTTGGTTGTAGGTTTTTCTCCTTCATCACTTTAAATATGTCCAGCCAGTCCCTTCTGGCTTGCAGAGTTTCTGCTGGAAATTCAGATGTTAACCTTATGGGGATTCCCTTGTGTGTTATTTGTTGTTTTTCTCTTGCGCTTTTAATATGTTTTCTTTGTATTTCATTTTTGACAGTTTGATTAATATGTGTTTTGGTGTGTTTCTCCTTGCATTTATTTTGTATGGGAGTCGCTGTGCTTCCTGGACTTGATTAACTATTTCCTTTCCCATATTAGGGAAGTTTTGAACTATAATCTCTTGAAATATTTTCTCAGTCCCTTTCATTTTCTCTTCTTCTTCTGGGACCCTTATAATTCAAATGTTGGTGCATTTAATTTTGTCCCAGAGGCCTCTGAGTCTGTCCTCAGTTCTTCTCATTCTTTTTTCTTTTATTCTGCTCTGCAGTAGCTATTTCCACTATTTTATCTTACATGTCACTTATTCGTTCTTCTGCCTCAGTTATTCTGCTATTGATCTCTTCTAGAATATTTTGAATTTCATTTATTGTGTTGTTCATTGTTGCTTGTATTCTCTTTAGTTCTTCTAGGTCCTTGTTAAATGTTTCTTGAATTTTCTCTATTCTATTTCCAAGATTTTGGATCATCTTTACTATCATTATTCTGAATTCTGTTTCAGGTAGACTGCCTATTTCCTCTTCATTTATTAGGTCTGGTGGGTTTTTATCTTGCTCCTTCATCTGCTGTGTGTTTTTCTGTCTTCTCATTTTGCTTATCTTACTGTGTTTGGGGTCTCCTTTTTGCAGATGTAGGTTCGTAGTTCCCATTGTTTTTGGTGTCTGTCCCCAGTGGCTAAAGTTGGTTCAGTGGGTTGTGTAGGCTTCCTGGTGGAAGGGACTAGTGCCTGCGTTCTGGTGGACGAGGCTGGATCTTGTCTTTCTGCTGGGCAGGTCCATGTCTGGTGGTGTGTTTTGGGGTGTCTGTGGCCTTATTATGATTTTAGGCAGCCTCTCTGCTAATGGGTGGGTTTGTGTTCCTGTCTTGCTAGTTGTTTGGCATAGGGTGTCCAGCACTGTAGCTTGCTGGTCGTTGAGTGAAGCTGGGTGTTGGTGTTGTGATGGAGCTCTCTGGGAGATTTTCGCCGTTTGATATTACGTGGAGCTGGGAGGTCTCTTGTGGACCAGTGTCCTGAAGTTGGCTCTCCCACCTCAGAGGCACAGCACTGACTCCTGGCTGCAGCACCAAGAGCCTTTCATCCACAGGCTCAGAATAAAAGGGAGAAAAAGTAGAAAAAAAGAAAAAGGGTAAAATAAAATAAAATAATATAAAATAAAATAAAGTTATTAAAATAAAAAGTAATTACTAAGAAAAAAATTTTTGAAAAAGTAAAAAAAAACGGAGAGAACCCAGGACAAATGGTGAAAGTGAAGCTATACAGACAAAATCTCACACAGAAGCATATACATACACCCTCATAAAAATAGGAAAAGGGGAAAAAATAATACGTCTTGCTCCGAAAGTCCACCTCCTCAATTTGGGATGATTCCTTGTCTATTTAGGTATTCCACAGATGCAGGGTGCATGAAGCTGTTTGTGGAGATTTAATCCACTGCTCCTGAGGCTGCTGGGAGAAATTTCCCTTTCTCTTCTTTGTTTGCACAGCCCCTGGGGTTCAGCTTTGTATTTGGCCCTGTCTCTGCGTGTAGGTCGCCTGAGGACGTTTGTTCTTTGCTCAGACAGGCTGGGTTAAAGGAGCAGCTGATTCGGGGTCTCTGGCTCTCTCAGGCCGGGGGTGGCAGTGGTACGTATGTGGGGCCAGCCTGTGGCGGCAGAGGCTGGCGGGACATTGCAGCAGCCTCTGAGGCATGCCGTGCGTTCTCCCGGGGAAGTTGTCCCTGGATCACAGGACCCTGGCAGTGGCTGCCTGCACAGACTCCCGGGAGAGGAGTTGTGGAGAGTGACCTGGGCTTGCACACAGGCTTCTTGGTGGTAGAAGCAGCAGCCTTAGCACCGTTTCTGGGGTCCACGCTTTTAGCCACGACTCACGCTCGTCTCTGGAACTCCTTTCAGCAGTGCTCTTAATCCCCTCTCCTCGAGCACCAGGAAACAAAGAGGGAAGAAAAAGTCTCTTGCCTCTTCTGCAGGTCCAGACTTTTTCCCGGACTCCCTCCCGGCTAGCCGTGGTGCTCGTGCCCCTTCAGGCTGTGTTCACGCCGCCAACCCCAGTCCTCTCCCTGGGATCCGACCGAAGCCCGAGCCTCAACTCTCAGCGCCCCCCCCATCCCCACCCCACCCCCCGCAGCAGTGAGCAGACAAGCCTCTCGGACTGGTGAGTGCTTGTCGCCACTGATCGTCTGTGCGGTAATCTCTCAGCTTTGCCCTCCGCACCCCTGTTGCCGTGCTCTCCTCCATGACCCCAAATCTAACACCCGGTGCCACCCGCAGTCTCCGCCCGTGAAGGGGCTTCCTAGTGTGTGGAAACCTTTACTCCTTCACAGCTCCCTCCCAGTGAGGCAGGTCCCGTCCCTATTCTTTTGTCTCTGTTTATTATTTTTTCTTTTGCCCTACCCAGGTATGTGGGGGCTTTCTTGCCTTTTGGGAAGTCTGAGATCTTCTGCCAGCGTTCATTGGGTGTTCTGTAGGAGTTGTTCCACGTGTATATGTATTTCTGATGTATCTCTGGGGAGGTAGGTGATCTCCACGTCTTACTCTTCCGCCATCTTCCTCAACTCCTCTCCAATTATTTTAAATTTTTATGTGTCATCATCTAGTAAGTTTATAGCTACACTAGCCTCAGTAATAAATCCTAATCCCTAGAACTATAATAAATATACACCATTCACAAAGGCAGGTTAGGTCCAAAGATGAAAATCCAGAGTATCTCAGACCTTTCAGAATTGTCCCTAAGTACCTCAGGTTTAATATTTCAACATTTTATTTTATTCTTTAGGCAAATAAGGTACTTGGTTGGCAAAAACAGTTTGTTCAGATTTTTCTGTAGGATGATATGAAAAAACTCTAACGGGCTTTTTGGCCAACCCAGTATTTCATATTTGTGTTACAAAATAAATTTTTAGTTAATGTAAAAATGATCATAATGGTTATAAGTATTTGGCTTTTATTACTCTATTTGTTTTATACTATTGTATATTGTCAATAACTCTCAACAAGTTCATGACTTCCAAAATCATCATTTATCTGCCAAATTCTCACATTTTAATGGTGATTCTTTTTTTCTGAAGCTTTAGAAATTACTCAGCTTCCTTAAATGCTATTTTCCTTTTTCATAAAATACCCTTGACTATCACCCATATTGGTCTTTTTTCCAGTTTCCTCTTTCCTACCCTTGACACATTAGGGTTTCCCCAGGGATTGGCCCTTTAGCCCTCACTTTAACTCTAGATATTTAACCGATAAAATTTTATACATTATCATGATTTGTAGCACCAACAGTGACCTATTTTTTATCTCCAGGTAATATATTTCTCCCGAATTTTAAATCAAGATGTTAAATTTATTAAATCAAATGTTTTGAGGACTTTCAATTTGCTAAGCTTTTTTGGAGAGGTTGGAGATATGGTCCCTACAAAATTATTCTTACATGCTTAGAAACTACTAATACATGAAACTCAATGTGCCCCAAAATGAAGTTAACTGAGTAACCTCTGTCCACTACTACCAAACCCCCAGAACATTCTCTTCCTCTTTTTATCCAGTTGAGATAATTGACATATAGCACTGTATAAGTTTAAGGCATATAGCATAATGACTTGACACACACACACACACACATATATATATATATATATATATATATATATATATATATATATATAGTAAAATGATTTCCACGATAATTTTGGTTAACATCCACCATTTCATATATAGAGAAAAAAAGTTTTTTTCCTTGTCCTGAGAGCTCTCTGGATTTACTCTCTTAACAACTTTCCTATATATCATACAACAGTCTTAACTATAGGCATCATGTTGTACATTATATCCCTAGCACTCATTTATCTTATAACTGGAAGTTTGTACCTTTTGACAATCTCTATCCAATTGTCTCTCCGCTGCTCCCTGCCTGTGGTAACCATAAATCTGACCTCTTTTTCTATGAGCTTGTTTTTTGGGGTTTTGGTTATTTTTTTAGATTCTACATATAAGTGAGATCATACAGTACTTGTCTCTCTGTCTGACTTATTTTACTTAGCATAATGACCTCAAGATCCATCCATGTTGTTGCAAATGGGAGGATTTCCTTTTTCAAATAATATATTAATGGCTGAGTAATATTCTATTATATATATATGTATATATATAATTTTCATTTTCTTTATTCATCTGTCAGTAGACACTTAGCTTGTTTCCATGTCTTGTCTATTATAAATAATGCTGCTCTGAACATGAGGGTGCAGATATATCTTTGACACAGTGGTTTTATTTCCTTCCAATATATTCCAGAAGTGGAATTGCTGGATCATATTTTAGTTCTATTTTTAATTTTTTGAGCAACTTCCATACTTTTTTTCATACTGGCTATACCAGTTTACAATCCCATCAATAACACACGAGGGTTCTTTTTTCTCTACATCCTTGCCAGCATTTGTTATCTCTTTTGATGATAGCCATTCTAACAGGCATGAGGTGATATCTCATTGCAGTTTTGATTTGCATTTTCCTTATGATTAGTGACATTGAGCATTTTTTCATGTTCCTGGCGTCCATTCATACACCTTCTTCAGAAAATGCTTTATTCAGGTCCTTTGCCCATTTTTCAATTGGATTATTATTATTATTCTGCTGTTGAGTTGTATGAGATCTTTATATATTTTGGATATTAACCCCTTATTAGATATATTGTTTGCAATTTTTTCGTTCTGTATGTTTTCATTTCATTGATCGTTCTTTTGCTGTCTAGATAGTTTTAATTTGATGTACTCCCACTTGTTCATTTTTTATTTTGCTACTGTGGTTCTCTTGCTCTGATTACTGCTATACCAATTGTGATTTTGCCCCCAAAAGAAATATGTTTGTGTATTTTTTCTCTTACATATAAATTATTACAAAAATTCCATTACTTCTTCTGAAATCTTTCCAATTCCATCACCACTGTCACAGCTTTTCTTCAGTCCTTATGTGTTAACTAGACTATACCAACTGAGAAACTGAATATACAAATGAACACTGTCTAGACCATGTATAAAAATAGAAACCTGTCTCACAATGTGCAGCAACCTGCCCAGGAAACCAACAATTTTATGTGCAATAACCAGCCAAGGGAGCCAGCCTGTTATAAGTCAGACTTATAGGAAGTCAGAGCACTATCTGTAGTAACAATACAGGAAGCTAAATGATAACTTCTGTAACAGTTGGCCCAAAATGGCCAGGCCTTGGTTAGTAACGAATAGCTTCCCTAACTTCTATCCCAACTTAGGACCAACCAGAGAAAGCTTCCAACTTAGGACCAACCAAAGAAAGCCAAATATGTACACTAACCAATCACACAGGATGCCCATTTCTAGTTAGCCCACCTCTAGCTTCCTCATGCCAATAGCCTCCAATCAGAGCCTACCTAGAACCTTCCCTTTTTTCATTGTAAAGCATTCCTACTCCTCTGTCTGCCTTTGAGACTCAGCCAAAACAAAAGTGATGGTGGCTGACTCCCTTGCTATAGCAAGCTGTGAATAAATAGCCTTTGCTTCTTCTCGTTTGGTTGCTCTTCATTTATTTCCACACAACAAAGTCCTGACTAGTCTCTGCCCATTGTCCGGATATTTCCAATTGGTTTCACTCTACAACTAGAGTGATATTTCAAAACTCAGAACCTGTATTGTCACTGATCTGCATATTTTTCAGTGGGTCCCCGTTGCCTTGGGGACTGAACTATAAAGTTCTTCAGCCAATCACAGAAGTCCACAGTCTCAATTCTTACCATTTCCCCAAGTAAAACATCTTGCTGATCTCATAATATACTGAACATTTTCATTCCTCCAATTGTTTGAACAATCTGGTTTCGTTTCCTTTAATGAGTTTGTCTGCTTTATCCACCTGTTTAACTCTTTTCTTTTCCTTTGAGACTGGATTAGCTTTTTTCTTAAAGAATCTTGCTACCAAGACTTATTTGACTTTTTCTCTTCTATACTCCAATAATATCCTAAGGTTACTTCTACTTCACATTATTAAGATCAAACTATTTTATATACTTTTATCTGTATCCTGTTAAACTGAATCTCAAGTGTGAAGTTCTAGTTTTAATCAATTTTCTATTCATGGAAATTAGACCAATTCCTAGAGCATAGTAGGCTCTCAACAAATAATATTGGCTATTTTATTTCTGGCTTTGATTTGTTACCCATATAAATTATTTACTAACCTATTAGTAAATAATATATATAACTGTATCTTAATATTATTAAATAATTATTAGTAATTGATAGCTAATGAACATAAAATATTAATGTTATTTTTCAATATAAAAATACAGGTTTTGACCATCATCAGTAATTGTATACCTCTTATCCTGATGAGCAGCATCAAAAAAACCTAACAGAAGCAATGCAGTATATATGTCCTATAGAGTTTGCTGAATATTGGGCATATTTCAAGTGCCTCCTCCCATTCACTCAAGACCATCATTTCCCAGACCCTCAGCCACTGAGCATAATAGCTTAAGCCCATGTGGTTTTGCTGCCTGGGGTGGACTAGATGTTTGCGTTAGGGCTGGGCCTTATTTTTCTATTTCTATACAATTATGTCTGCCACATGACCTCAATTCATGGTTTCTCCCACCACTTCCAAATTGAATGAAGCACCCACCATAGGGCATGAGATCTGGCGTCCTGACCAACTAAAGAAAGATTAGCACATAAATATTAGAAGCGAAATGGAGTTTTTTCCCTATGGGGAAACATTAGTCATTGTGAAAGAAGTCTAGAGAGATTTGGCCAAATAAATTTGCTCTTTTTCCTACCCCCAGTTGGCTGTATCATGCTGGGGAGATACGTCCTATGTTGCAGAGTGCGTGTACCTCTTGAACAGCTAGTTACATCTCCTTGCATTTACTGGTGAACTTAATAAAGTATCACCAGCATTGCTATTCATCCTTTCCTATTTTACCTTCCATTTCCCTCATTCTTGTTGCCCTGTGATTGTAACTCCTAAGTCAACGACTAACAATAATCTTTGCCTCAGGTTTTGTTTTATGGGGATCAAGGTCTAAAATAGGATGGATATAAATGTTAGCCTGCAAGAGCTTATAAATTAAATGAATGAAAAATGTTGTATAACCAACAGTAACAGAAATCTTGTCTTTGTCAACATGAAGTTTTTAGTCTCTTTATATTGTTACATATACATCTAGTAGGATGCTAAAGTCAAATCCCAAGAGTTTGTGCATGTATTAATACTTGTTATTCTGTGCATAAGCACTGCTGAAACACTGAAAAATCTCAATAGGTATTTGCTAAGAAAAGTAAAGCTAGTAATGTGTTTACATTAAACAACCAATTTCAAAGGGCTATTTTATTCCAAATATATTTGGAATGGGTTCAAAGGATAGAAAACCTAGTGATCCCTGATTTTGTGAGCCATGCTAGTGATCTATATGCACATTTTGCTTCCCACTTACCCCTTTTCTGCATTAGTCCTTGAAAACCTCTGACTTAAAGGCTCTGAGGAAAAGCATGAACAAAAGGTATAATCAAATACAGAAAAGGAGATGTTTGCTGCAATTGATGCCTGACAAAGCCGTAAACACTTCGTGAACACTGGAGACATATGGTTGCCACAGTAGGAGTAAATAGGCCTGCTAGTGCAGAGCCCACGAAGCCAAGGATCCTGTGGAGTGTTTTGTAAGTTCTATATAGAAAGGAAGGTATTTGTTGTGTCCAAATAGGTACATGGATTGCTTCTTATTTTTTTAAAATATAAAATCCATCATTTCTACATGAGTGGCTGTTTATCCATATTGGCACTCTGGAGACACCTTAATCTACTTGAAAATGACATTGAATTTGATGTCATGATATGCTTCAAAAGAGTAGGTCTGTTCACAGAGAAAGATTGCAGTTCAGCAGTACTAACTTCATGGGACAAGAAGAAAGATTTTAACTGAAGTGTGGGCGTAGGGCTGTGCATGGCTGGCTGAGTTCTCCCTGTTATCAACATGAGTGTACAAGAGAAGAAAAGAAACAAAGGTTCATTGCTAGATGGTAATAAGGGCTTCAAAATGAGTAATAAACTTGTAATTTCTAAACGCATTGATCCATAGGATTCTAATCAATTTTTCAAAATGGAAAAATATTCTGAGAAAAGAGACCATTTTATACAAAAAGAATGGATATTCTATTTTTTTGATTTTGATTTATTTACTTTTTTGTTGTTGTTCAGGTATAGTTGTTTTACAATGTTGTGTTAATTTCTACTGTACAGCAAAGTGGAGTTCCCTGTGCTGTACAGAAGGTTCTTATTAGTTATCTATTTTATACATATTAGTATATACATGTCAATCCCTATCTCGTAGTTCATCCCACCATCATAGCCACTGCCCACTTTCTCCCCTTGGTGTCCGTACGTTTGTTCTCTACATCTGTGTCTCTATTTCTGCCTTGCAAACCAGTTCATCTGTACCATTTTTCTAGATTCCAAATATATGAGTTAATATATGATATTTGTTTTTCTCTTTCTGACTTACTTCACTTTGTATGACAGTTTCTAGGTCTATCCTCATCTCTACAAATGACCCAATTTCATTCCTTTTTATAGCTGAGTAATATTCCATGGTATCTATGTACCACATCTTCTTTATCCATTTGTCTGTTGATGGACATTTAGGTTGCTTCCATGACCTGAGTATTGTAAACAGTGCTGCAATGAGCATTGCGGTGCATGTTTCTTTTTGAATAATAGATTTCTCTGGTTATATGCCCAGTAGTGGCGTGGCTGGGTCGTATGGTAATTCTATTTTTATTTTTTAAGGAACCTCCATAATGTTCTCCATAGTGTCTGTATCAATTTACATTCCCACCAACAGTGTAGGAGACTTCCTTTTCCCCTACACCCTCTCCAGTGTTTGTTGTTTATAGATTTTCTGATGATGCCCATTCTGACTGGTGTGAGGTGATACCTCATTGTAGTTTTGATTTGCATTTCTCTAGTAATTAGTGATGTTGACCATCTTTTCATGTGCCTCTTGGACATCTGTATGTCTCCTTTGGAGAAATGTCTATTTAGGTCTTCTGCCCATTTTTTGATTGGGTTGTTTGTTTTTTTAATGTTGAGCTGCATGAACTATTTATGTATTTTGGAGATTAATCCTTTGTCTATAGATTCATTTGCAAATATTTTCTCCTATTCTGAGGGCTGTCTTTTTGTCTTGTTTATAGTTTCTTTTGCTGTGCAAAAGCTTTTAAGTTTCATTAGGTCCCATTTGTTTATTTTTGGTTTTATTTCCATTACTCTAGGAGGTGGGTCAAAAAGATCTTGCTGTGAGTTATGTCAAAGAGTGTTTTTCCTAGGTTTTCCTCTAAGAGTTTTTACAGTGTCTGGTCTTACATTTAGATCTTTAATTCATTTTAAGTTTATTTTTGTGTATGGTGTTAGGGAGTGTGCTAATTTCATTCTTTTACATATAGCTCTCCAGTTTTCCCAGCACCACTTATTGAAGAGACTGTCTTTTCTCCATTGCATAGCCTTGCCTCCTTTTTCATAGATTAGTTGACCATAGGTGTGTGGGTTTATCTCTGGGCTTTCTATCTTGTTCCATTGATCTATATTTCTTTTTTCTGCCAGTACCATATTGTCTTGATTACTGTAGCTTTGTAGTATAGTCTGAAGTCAGGGAGTCTGATTCCTCCAACTCCATTTTTTTCCCTCAAGATTGCTTTGGCTATTTGGGGTCTTCTGTGTCTTCATACAAATTTTAAGATTTTTTGTTCTAGTTTTGTAAAAAATGCCATTGGTAATTTGATAGGGATTGCATTGAATCTGTAGATTACTTTAGGCACTGTAATCATTTTCACAGTATTGATTCTTCCAGTCCAGGAATGGATATTCTAATGCAATATTTCTATGTATACTAGTCATGTGCTTTTAAAACATACTTTAAAGAGCAATGAGACTTTTTTTTTATCATTTATGCATTTTTTCAACTCTTGGTATCATTTGAAATCTGAAGCCCTATAGGTAGGTGAGAGAAAGTGAGCAGCTTACAACAGGTATTAAAACGACTATTGAATATCTGTATACTCATTTTGAAAAAGACTGTTTTCTTAGTCTATCCTAGGGCACAGAATATTGATATAAAGCTCGTGGTTAATTACTTCTCAAACACAGGTGTTCACAGTGAACTTAACTGAGGGATTTTTAAAACTTGCTCCTCGAAGTCAAGAAACATAATATATGTACTCTATCTAAACAAAAGAACTCCAGAAATTAACTAAAAGTCTATTGAAAAAAAAAGGAAAAACGTCACTTTCATGAAAGTAGAATGAAGCTTAAAGTTTTGAGGAGTGGAATGAACTCTGTTTGATAAAAGATACTCTCTAAAATTAATAATTAACTTCTGTATATTCTTCAAGTTTTGCTTTACACTAGATATTTTAAAATAAATACAGCATATAAGATCTACAGCATATAAGATCCCTCATAACCAGACTCCAGATTATAGTCGCACTTTCATCCCTCTCAACCATGTACCCGATTCTGTAGTCAAATCTCTGATCCCCAAATCCGCAGAGCATTTTATTTATCTTTGCCTTTGTTTATGCTACTTTCTTCACCTGGTAGTCCCTCTTCTATTCTTCTTCCCTCATCTACACTGTCTCCTTTTCCATCCAGCAAACTCCTACTCACTTTTAAAGGTGACATCTTCTCTATAACTTCCTGAGATCATCCCCCTTCCATTTCTCCTTCTAGGCAGAGTCAATTTTTCCCACAAATGTATCCCATTTAAATGTTAACAGTGCCTTTGTTTTAGCCCTTATCATCTTGTATTGTTATTTGCTTCTGTTATTGTTATTTGAAACTACCTTATGTTTCCTGAGCTCTTTATAGAGGAAAAAAATTAATCTTGATCATTTATGTAAACTCTGCTCCTACTTACAGGGATTAGCACATGGTTATAGTGCAATAAATATTGTTGGATTGATGAAGATAGACTTTTATTACATGTCTCTTTAGTGTATATTTTCTATATGTATAGTAAGCTCATGTTTTCAAAATGATTTCTTATAAATGATTCTGTCTGTGTATGTCTGAGAAGATTTTTATTTCTCACATAAGTGATGGCTGAATTGAACATACAATTCTAGGGTTATATTTTTTTCTTTACAATTCTGGATATAACATCTTTCTCTGATAACCAGAAGAAATTATAGGCCAAACATTGCTCTTCCTGCTTTCAGCCAATATCCTTTCCTTTTGAAAATTTTTGTCACCTTTCAGGCCAAATGCTTTGTTCTTGTCATTCACTTGGCCACATTTTGTTCTGATGTGCCTCTCTGTCCAGTGATCCATTGATCACTTCTGTGATTTTCTCATCATTCTAGTCATGTTGTTCAACCATAGTCTTTTTTAAAAACTTTTGAAGTTTTCTTTAGCATGTATCTCTGCTAGTTAAAATGTAATAAACACCCTGTAGAAGTAATGATTTTTGAGGTCTCAGGATTATGTGTAACTTTTCTTTCTAAATAACAAAAACTCAATTCAGTGTTCTGCATATATTGTCCTTCAAAACAAAATTCTTCAATAAATCAAATAATTGAGCAGTACTCTGTAGGTCACTCACCTTTTCTATTATCAGTTTCATTAAAACTCAAAGTTAGTACTGGATGCAAAAGTTTTCTAATTTTTCACACCATGCATCCTTTTAATAAAGCACACTAGGTTATGCCGAATGATTGTGTATTGTTGAATTGTTGCGGAAACACATTAGGTCATCAACAAACTTTTTTTTAATTGAATGACTTGATGTATCAATCAAAATCCTTGTCTGATTTATAGGTTTGAAAAAATTTATTGGAGCTCTGTTAGCCTGAGAGGGTACTTTTTTCCATACTCATTACCCACCTTGCTGGCATCCTGAACAGGTAAAACAAATAAATCTTACAGTGGGAAAATGGCTTTCATAATGGTAATAAAAAAACAGGACTCTGGAATCAAGCACATTTTGATTTCATATTTACTACTTAGCTGTATGATGAAAAAGTTAATCTCATTTTTCTTATTGTAAAATGAAATCCTTCTTCATAGTGCTATTGTCAGAATTTAACGTGAATATGTAAGTAAAAAATTTGGCACGGTAGTCAACCCTAAACATGACTTTATCTAGAAGAAAGCAAAATTTTTATAATTAACTTTTTTAGTAAACCACTCTTAACTGGAGAATTAAATAAGAACAGTCAGTGGAAAAATAGAAAGCCCTTGTCTTTGCTTTTTAAAAAATGGTACATTTTAAAGCACTTTAAAGAAGAGCTTTCACAGAAAACAAGTAGTTTTATCCCTACTTGTTGAGCCTTTTAGGGCAGAATTAAGATGTATTACTGGATGGAATCTTAGTTCTTTCAGGAGAGCTCAAAAAGAAGGCTAAATAACTGTAAACTTGGTGAAATCTAATTGTATTTCTCTGTTTTGCTAAATAAACTATTTGCTTCCTCCATCCTTTGCCATCCTCCTACACAGTTAGGGGCGTTTCCAGTCATTTGGCAATTTGTTCATAATAGGGAGAATAATGTATAATCAAAACTTGATTTCATGCCTGATTTGATTACAGGGTACTGATTAAACCAATGCTAGCAAATTTTGTTTAATTCAGTAATTAGGAGAGGGGTGATTTCCCATACATCTTTGAGAGACCAATCACTGTAGGTAAAACTCCCTGTCCTTTACGATGGGGAGGCCTGAATCAGGCTTTATATAATGTATTCATTCTGTTAAATGTAAATTTATTAACAGGTTTTTATGTTTTCCCAAGAAACTGGGACTTTTTAGGTCCTGAGTAAATGAAAGCAAAGCGATCTCCTTGTCTCTTGAGTTTAATGACATTTATTACTTCAGAGTCTTGACAAGTCCCATTATTACATTTCACTTTTTGAAAAGTGGCTGTATGCTAAGCCTGGTACCTGACATAGCATTAGATATCTTGCCCAGTAGGTTTACAAGTTAATTCATTAAACCAAATCATTTTCATTAGAACACTGGCCTGATACGTTACCGGTACCACTAAAATAATTTTATTCTGTCCATTATGGTAAGTGATACGTCTGATACAGTTATTAAGTTAAAGTGTTCTCTCAAATTCTCATGTTCAGTTATTCTTGCCACCACTCACAATATTGATGGCTCTCTCAGGAAGCATTACCTATAAGGATAAATTCCAACTTTGTTTCTTGGTATTGATATTCCTCCACAGTTTGGTCACAGCATACTTTTCCAACCTCTTCCCCTACTATTCTGTACCCAAATCTTCCACAGCAACCAGGCTGCCCTATTCATGTCTGAAGCTCTGCTAGGAACACTGTAGCTGCCCAATACTTCTCCTTTGAAAGAGAAGGCTTCTCCTCTCCTTTGTTTAGGCAAACTTCCTTTGTGATCAGATCCAACCCCACATTTTTCATGAAGAGTTTCCTTTCTTCTTCTCATCTGTACATCTCTTTTACACATAACATTACATTCTGATAAAAATAACCCTTTTTCTGCTGTCCTTACTGTGCTGCTAACAGGTATCATACTTACTTCTCAGGTGACTACTCCTGGAACTTCTAATTTGGTTTTTATCTTGTGTAAGGATATAACTACTCTGTTGTAGTTTTCTCTATCCACCCAAAATGTAGCACCAAATGCATAGAGAACAGCGCTCACGTTAAAAATGTCTCAGTACTTGCATATTGTATTTTGTCTGGAGTCAGGAGAGGTAATGCCTCTCTACCAAAGGCACTCTTAATAAAATCAGCTCTAAGTTCTCACTTCATAGATTGGTGGTCACTCTTCTCATTTCTTTGCTTCTATTGAGGTTATGACATGCCTTAGACCATAGTTGCTTCCAGCTATATTTTCTATAATTGTTGAGTAATGTTCCCAGGAAAAAGTGATATTTGCTAAATCCCTAACCTGTATGGAGACTTCTATAAATTTGTAATTTCAAATTCAACTTTAGCTCTATGTGTGCTATATTATATATTCCTTGAATCTTCTTGAACTTCACTTCTTGGACGTACTGAACAGTGCTATTATGCTATCACTTGTACATTTTTTTCAGGCATTATAGTACAAAAATATTAAACAAATTAGAAAATAATAAATTAATTAACATGAAGCCACAGTAGAATAAAGAGCAGAGATTTCACATCTTACTGAATTTAAGATAACTCAATCTATTGCTTATTGGCTGAGTATTGGTGAAATGGTGCAAAAAAACTTTTAACCAAGGATATTTACAATAGATTTATTCACTAGGTTTCATTGGCTGAGAGCATAAGACAGGAATAAAATGTATTCAGTATATTAATAGTATAATCTATTAGATTGGTACATATATAATGTATGTTTATGTATATGCACACATATATATTAAATATTTCAGAGAAAAATAACATTATAATAGTTCCCCCAGGATGCTGAAAGAATAGGCTATGCTTATGTTAAAACTTAAAACCACAAAAAATGGGTAAGTATGTTTGGATAATTACTTCAGTAATGTAAAATAGATGATTTGCTACTTCAGTGATTTTCATGTACTGTATATTCAATAAATTCTGATAATATTAATATATTTGCAATATTTTTGGAACCAAGGATTTCAAAACTCAGTCCTGGATATTAGATGCTAATAATATTAATGAAAAGAGATGTGGCATTATATAACTATAAAATAATGTCGACTCCTCAACTCACATACTATACATGCTATTGTGATGAATTCTTAATGTGTAAATATTGCTAGGCTACAGTCCCTAGTTATTCAATCAAACACTAATCTAGGTATTGCTCTGAAGGTATTTCCATAGATGTGATTATCATCAGTTGATTTTAAGTAAAATAGAATTTTCCAGATAATCTGGATATGCCTGATTTAATCATTTGAAATGCCTTAAGATCAGAGCTGAAGTTTCCCTGATGAAGAAGAAATTCCACCTGTGGACAACAGTTTCAGCCATGGCTAGCAGGGTCCCACACTGCCTTTCCTGACAGATAGCCTTTCCTGACAGCCTGCCTCATACATTTTGGGCTTGCCCAGCCAGCCCCAAGATCCCGCAAGCCAGTGCCCTGCAATCCGTCTCAATTTATATCTACTGTTGGTCTGTTTCTATGGTTGAAGCTTGACTGATGGAACTGTGCACACTCAGTGTGTGTATGTGTGTATGCACTTATATACAAATATGCAAGTATGTAGGTTTATACACACACACTCAGATCTGTTAATAGAGTAAGCAGATAATCCACTTAGGGTAGATAATATGTTCACTTGATAGGGTGGCTTTTTTATGCTTAGAACAAAATGGTGGCCAACAATTAGCCAGGTAAAAAAGGTGGGCGGTGGACTGAGTATTATGAGCACATGAATCAGTGTGTGCAAAGGCTTGGAGATCAGAATGAGTAGGGTGCTGTCTGGAAATATAAGATGGATATGGAACCAAGACTATAAGTTTGAGAGGGTCAAGAGACTAGACCGGTACTGGCCAAGTCCCAGGGAATTTAGCCTTGCTCAAAAATTTGTATTTTGTCCTAGTGTAATGTAGTTAAAACCTGGATCTATACCTTCTGGTGTCTGTGACCTTAGGCAAGTCCCTTTAGCTTTGGTAGTATCAGAACTTTTTTAGTTTTGCCTTGAATATTAGCTTTCCTGCCACTACTTTTAAAAATATATAACAAAGTGGTTTGTTTTCTAGAGTCCTAACATAGTAGGTATGCCCAGGCAAGTTGGTTGATAGATGAGTGTCCAGGGCTCTTGTAGAGAAGGAGGACAGCATCTCAAACTTATTACTTAGGAACACAAAAGGTGGCTCAAACCCATCACACTACCATATGTTGACAGCTGAGAACACTGAAAAGGGAGGAACCAGGATAGAAAAGTCTTCTTTTCAAGTTCCTGAAAACTGCAGCCCAAGGTGGCACTGGTGGCCTATTTATTCCCTGGAGCTCTGGAAGAGTTCTGTTTATGTAATTCTAGGCAGAAAATGTATGTTTTATCTTGATAAAGAGGATAGTTTATGATTAGAGGAATATTTCCTTAGTGTTTGTAATTGAAATAGAATTGACATATAAAGTTAGTTTCAAGTGTACAACATAATGATTCAGTATTTGTATATATGCATATGATCATCATCACAATAAGTCTAGTTAATATCCATCACCACACATAGTTACAAATTTTCTTTCCTTGATGTGAGAACATTTGAAACCTACTCTATGAGGAGCTTTCAAATATACAATACAATATTAACTATAGTCACCATGCTCTACATTACATCCCGTGACATTTATTTTATAAATGGAAGCTTGCATATTTTGAGCCCTTTAACCCATTTTGCCCAACCCACACTAAGCTTCTGCAACCACTAATCTGTTCTTTGTATATATGAGCTTGTTTTTCTTCCCAGATGCCACATGTAAGTGAGATCACACTGTATTTGTCTTTGTCTGTCTGACTCATTTCACTTAGTATAATGCCATCAAGGTGCATCTGTGTTGCTGCAAATTGCAAGATTTCCTTCTTTTCATGGCTGAGTAACAATCCTTTGTGTGTGTGTGTATATATATATTATATATTATATGTATATATATAATATATATATTATATATATATAGCAATTTTCTTTATTCATCTGTTGATGAACTTAGAATGTTTTCATGTCTTGGCTACTATAAATAATGCTGCACTGAACATGGCAGTGCAGATATCTTTTAGAGTTTGTGTTTTCATTTTCTCCAGATAGATACATAGAAATGGAATTGCTGGAAAATAGAGTAGTTCAATTTTTTACTTTTTGAGGAAACTCCATACTGTTTTCCACAGTGGCTACCCAAATTTAGAGTTCCACCAGCAGTTCACAAGGTTTCCTTATTCTCTGCATCCTTACCAACATTTGTTATTTCTTATCTTTTTGATAATGGCCGTTCTAACAGGCATGAAGTGATATCTCACTGTGCTTTTGATTTGCATTTCTCTTATGCTTAATGGTGTTGAGTATGCAACTGTCAGTCATCTGTATGCCTTCTTTGGAAACAGTCTGTTCAGGTTCTCACCATTTTTTTGTTTTGTTTTTATTTTATTTTATTGAAGTATAGCTGATTTACAATGTAGTGTTAATTACTTCTGTATAGCTAAGTGATTCAGTTTTATATTTATATATATATATAAATATAAAACTGTGCCATATAATAGGGCCTTGCTGCTTATCCGTTCTACATATAAAAGCCTACATCTGCTAATCCCAACCTCCCACTCCATCCCTCCCCCAACCCGTTCCCCCTTGGCAACCACCAGTCTATTCTCTATGTCCATGATTCTGTTTCTGTTTCATAGATAGGTTCACTCATGTCACATTTTAGATTCCACATGTAAGTTATATTATATTGTATTTGTCTTTCTCTTTCTGACTTAACTTCAGTTAGTATGATAATCTCTAGTTGCATCCATGTTGCTGCAAATGCCATTGTTTTTTTCTTTTTTATGGCTGAGTAGTATTTGCTGTATATATGTAACACATCTTTATCCATTCATCTGTTCATGGACTTTTAGGTTGTTTCCATGTCTTGGCTATTGAGAATAGTGCTGCTATGAACATAGGGGTGCATGTATTTTTTCAAATTATAGTTTTGTCTGGATACATGCTCAGGAGTGAGATTGCTGGATCATATGGTAATTCTATTTTTAGTTTTCTGAGAAACCTCCACACTGTTTCCACAGTGGCTGCACCAATTTACATTCCCACCAACAGCATAGGAGGGTTTCCTTTTCTCCACATTCTCTCCAGCATTTATTATTTGTAGACTTTTTAATGATAGCCATTCTGACCTGGTGTGAGGTGGTACCTCATTATAGTTTTGATTTGCATTTCTCTAATAATTAGCAATGTTGAGCATCTTTTCATGTGCCTCTTGGTCATCTGTATGTCATCAAATACAGTCCATATATCTGGGCTATAATTTGCAAATAACTTTTCCTGAAATAAAAACAAATGCTAGTCTTCTGCCCTTGATTTTTGGTTGCACATTTGATTCACACAATAATCCTGTGATTTAAGGAAGAAATGTAGTTCTACTAAGTAAAGACACAGAGTTGTATTTTTAAAATGCCTGTGTTTTATGTATTATGCCAAGTTGTTATACCAAGGTGTCTTCATTTTAAACCAATAACCTACCAGTTTTGGACTGCCTGGTGATTCTGCATTGCCCATGCTTCTGCAACTTTACCATTACTGTGGTATATCTGAAAAATAGAGAGATATCTTTGGTTTGTCTTCTCAAGTTTTTAAACAATTCTGAAAGGAGGTCCTTGAAACAGAGGATAATAACTATTAATGAATGTAACATAAAATTTAAAGAATATATGTAACCTAGAAGTATCAAACTTCCCAAGGCAGCAGCTGTCAACAGCAAGGGACTCTTCTGTGATTTATACTGGCAAGCCTAACACAGCATTCTTCATGATTTTTAAGGGAATTGAATTCAAACACAATGAAAATACATAAAACAATGTGAAACGTGCATAACAATTCCCAAGAAGACAATTTGGACTTAGAAATATTTTGAACTTCAAATCACACAATTCAGTTTTATATCTGTGATCTCACACTACAAAAATCAATTCGTATTTTAGACCTATCATTTTTAAATTCCTTAAGGAAAGGAAGCGTCCAAATCAATTTTGTGATTATCAGCTACATCTTTGTAAACGTGGATATATGTATTGTCAACATAATAATTTATTTATGTTGGTTATGCTGGGTCTTAGTTGCGGCTCCAGGGCTCCTTAGTTGCAGCATGTGAACTCTTAGTTGTGAGATGCACATGGGATCTAGTTCCCTGACCAGGGATTGAACCCGGACCCCTGCATAGGGAGCATGGAGTCTTATCCAGTGTGCCATCAGGGAAGTCCCTATAAATGTATTTTTAAATAGCTTTCTCTGAATGCATTAAGGCTAAAGATATATAATGTTTAATTTACAAATATGAAATAAGTGCTTACTTAAATTAAAAAAAAATGTAATAAAAAAGCCAAAAGCTACAATAAATGATTTTTTTACTGAAGATTTGATGGTGGAAATCAGCTACTATTTTTTCCTTTGTGTTTTACAGAGAAACTCCTAGTTTTCACAAGAACACTCTGCATGTTACTTATGATAAGTGGCCCTAAAATGTAATTTCCAGAAGGAACAGAATTTTTGTTTGCCTTATTCACTGTTGTAATCTAAAAGGTCTAGAAATAATGCTTGACCCATAGTAGACACTCAAAAAGCTTTTGCTGAAAGTCTAAATAATCACTTCTTGATTATTGACTTCTTGACTATCAGGTCAGTAGTCATAAAAGTTTAGAATATCAATCCCATAATTCAATGTGTTCTCCTTTGTTTTTGATTAACCATATAGTCCTCCGAGGAGATAGAGATTACTTCATTTTAATTCAAGGGAAACAACAAATAAAAAGAGGGTTGACAAGGATTGCTTTTGTGGGAACAAAACAATGAAAATGAGAACATTTTTACAAGATAAAGTAGGTTGATTCTGTTGTTTTTTGGGATTAATATTATTGTTTTTTGTCTCTATTTTTATTTTTTTCCTACACAAGAAGCAAAACACTGAAGTAGAAAAAAACTGGAGTAAATACTCAAGTTTTCTTCTGGAATGGCTCTGAGGGCAGAGGTTGGAAATCTAATCTTAAAAGCAAATCTTAAGGATCCCCTTTGTCCAATCACTCTTCTACTTATCTTCTTGGCTCTGCATTTTCTTCCAGTTATTCTGTCAGCCTGTGGTAACAATATAAGGCCACCGGGAAGAAGTATAAATCTTAAATCCTGACCTTCTATTGTTTAGGAGATACTTTTGCCAAGGTTATATCTTTGTAGATTTTTTTTTAACCAATAAATTGAACATAACATTTTTTCTAAGATCTGTGTAGATGAAATTTCATCACCCGTCCTTTCTTTTATCTTTCAAAACAGCATTCCTCTTGCAACAGTAAGTACAGAATCACCCAAGCTGCTTAGGAAAAGGGTCCCTGCTACCCCTATTTTGAGGGGGAAAAGATATCTGGAGTCAAGGTAATAGAGAAGATCAGTGGAAATAAGTTATATCTATATGTTATCCTGGAGATGTATTTGCTATCACCAATAAAAAATGAACACCCTCATGCTTACCTGAATACCTCAATGCATTTTTTTTTCTCACCTTTGGCTTGATTGATTATTTTTTCAGTTAATGGTACAGACCATACTGCAGGATCAAACAGATTTCCATGGCAAGTATCATCATTTCCCATTGTTACTACCATAAATAGATTTGGCTTTTCTAGATTCAGCAACTTTGGTTTGTCCTCTGCTTACAGCTGCTCTTTTTTTTCTCTCCTCTTTTCTGCCATGCCTTTTTTCTCTTACCTGATTTTCTTCAAACTCATCTGTTAGCACTTTATCTCTTGTTCTCTCTTTTTTTTTTTACATTTTTTTTAACTTTTAATTTTATATTGAGATCTTAGTTCTCTCTTTCTGATGCTACTTCCCTCCCTGCCCACATTTTCCTTCCCCATATCCCTTTTTATTTCAAGAACTCGTAATGGGCTCAAGTTCTTTCAAATGCTGGAGGGAGGGGCTATTTACCCTTCAGGAAGCCTCCATCACAGAGCTTTGAGAAGAAAGAATGGCCGTTGCCACTAGGAGGGCAATTCTTGCTAAGAATCAAAACAATCTTCTATACTGTTTTCAGTTTCTTCAGTTTAAGGCAACTCCCAATAGAATAAAAGCCACATATCATACGTGGCATCTTTTTGGAACGGCAGAACTTGAATTCAGTGTATTAGAAGCATGGCGATTACTCTTTTATATTTTCCTCTTTATTCTTCCCTTCAGTTTTCTTTGGCACTCCCTTTGACAACAAACTTTAGGAATGCATTAACACTGGATCACGCGCGCTATTTTACCTGTGGGAAGAGGTGAGAATGGAAAAGACAGTAGTGAGGAGAAAGGAAGTTCTGATATAATTAACCTCTGGACAGGGTTGGAAGTCTCCTCAGTGGTAGAAATGTGGTTGGTGTTTACTGAAATCTTCACATCTCAGGAACACTTTCCTAGCTGCATAGTAAACTCTTGGATAAGCTGAAGAGTGAGCATAATTTAGAATCCCCATTAGGAAGATTCCATATAGAGAACTGAGTGTTAATAAAGGCATAATCAGGGTAGGGAGAGAGAAAGGGGAAGCAGCAAAAGTAATGAAAGAGGTAGGAAAACAACTGGAATAGTTGGTCATTTTTAAGACTGGTCCTGATTACTAACACTATATCCTGTGAGAATCTCTCAGGGACTCAGGGAGAGGTAACTCTGCTTGTCTATTTGTAAATAAGATTCATTTTTGTGTCTCACAGAAAAAGTGTAGGTAAATATAATAGGTCAGGGCTTGAAAAAATGCTTATGTATTGTTGTAATGGAAAGAAAAAATGGGAAATGTTCTTAGCTTTTGTTCATCAACTTAGTAGTGTATGTGCTTAGAAAAGCCAGTTAGCTCCAGATATCTCAAGTCCTCATATATAAAATAAAAATCCTCTATGATCCTAAATTCTACAATTATAGAAGAACCTAATTGAGATTATTTAATAATAACAATAATTCATATTTATTAACATATTTTATGCCAGGCACTATGCTAACATTTGCATACATTATCTCAGTTAATATTCGCAACAACCTAACAACGTTAGGGATGCAATAAATTATTTCCACTCTATACATAAAGAAATAAAGGAACCAAATAACTTGACCAATATGATATATCTTATAGGGGATAGTGCTGATATTTAAAATTTTAGTCCAAAGCCCAGAATACTAACCATTAGATTATATATCTTATACTATGCTTGTCTCTTCCTCCTCACATTTTTCTTCAAAAAGCAATACTCCTGGCAGTCAAATTATCCACCATATTATATGCATGCAATCTTTTTTTTTTAACTTTTTATTTTATATTGGAGTAGAGACAATTAACAATGTTGTGATAGTTGCAGGTACACAGCAATGGAACTCAGCCATACATATACATGTATCCATTCTCTCCCAAACTCCCCTCCCATCCAGACTGCCACATAACGTTGAGCAGAGTTCCCTATGCTATACAGTAGGTCCTTGTTGATTATCCATTTTAAAAATAGCAGTGTGTACATGTTGATCCCAAACTCCCTAATTATACCTTCCTCCCATGCTTCCCACCCGCCCCAGTAACCATAAGTTTATTCTCTAAGTTTATGAGTCTGTTTCTGTTTTGTAAGTTCATTTGTATCATTTCCTTTTTTTAAATAGGTCTTTATTGGAGTATAATTGCTTCACAGTACTGTGTTAGTTTCTCCTGTACACCAAAGTGAATTAGCCATATGCATACATGTGTCCCCATATCCCCTCCCTCTTGAGCCTCCCTTCCATCCTCCCTATCCCACCTCTCTAGGTCATCACAAAGAACCGAGCTTATCTCCCTGTGCTATGCTGCTGCTTCCCACTAGCTAACTATTTTATATTCGGTAGTTTATATATGTTGATGCTACACCCGCTTCCCCCTTCCACCCCATGTCCTCAAATCCATTCTCTATGTCTACATCTTCATTCCTGCCCTGCAGCTAGGTTCATCAGTACCATTTTTTTTTTTTTTTTTAGATTCCATATATACACATTAGCATACGGTATTTTTTTTCTCTTTCTGACATACTTCACTCTGTATGATAGACTCTAGGTCCATCCACCTCACTACAAATAACTCAATTTCATTTCTTTTTATGGCTGAATAATATTCCATTGTATATATGTGCCACATCTTCTTTATCCATTCATCTTTCGATGGACATTTAGGTTGGTTCCATGTTCTGGCTATTGTAAATAGTGCTGTAATGAACACTGTGGTACATGTCTCTTTTTGAATTATAATTTTCTCAGGGTATATGCCCAGTAGTGTGATTGCTGGGTCATATGGTAGTTCTATTTTTAGTTATTTAGGAACCTCCCCTCCATACTGTTTTCCATAGTGGTTGTATCAATTTACATTCCCAACAACAGTGTAGGTGTGTTGCTTTTTCACCACATCCTTTCCAGCATATATTGTTTCTAGATTTTTTGATAATGACCATTCTGACAGGCGTGAGGTGATACCTCATTGTAGTTTTGATTTGCGTTTCTCTAAAAATTAGTGACATTGAGCATCTTTTCGTGTGCCTCTTGGCCATCTGTATGTCTTCCTTGGTAAAATGTCTATTTAGGTCTTCTGCCCATTTTTTAATTGGATTGTTTGTTTTTTTGATATTGAACTCTATGAGCTGTTTGTATATTTTGGAGATTAATCCTTTGTCTGTTTTTTCATTTGCAAATATTTTCTCCCATTCTGAGGGTTGTCTTTTGTCTTGTTTATGGTTTCCTTTGCTGTGCAAAAGCTTTTAAGTTTAATTAAGTCCCATTTGTTTATTTTTATTTTTATTTCTGTTACTCTAGGAGGTGGGTCAAAAAAGATCTTGCTGTGGTTTATGTCAAAGAGTGTTTTTCCCATGTTTTACTGTAAGAGTTTCATAGTGTCTGGTCTTACATTTAGGTCTTTAATCCATTTGGAGTTGATTTTTGTGTATGGTATTAGATAGTGTTCTGATTTCATTCTTTTACATGTAGTTCTCCAGTTTTCCCAGCACCACTTATTGAAGAGGCTGTCTTTTCTCCATTGTAGGTACAGGGTAGAATGCCCAGAGAACCCATGCACATATGGTCACCTCATTTATGACAAAGGAGGTATCATTTCCTTTTTAGATTATGCATATAAGGTCTATCATACGATCTTTCTCTTTCTCTGTCGGACTTACTTCACTCAGTATGACAATCTCTAGGTCCATCCATGTTGCTGCAAATGGAGTTATTTCATTCTTTTTAATGGCTGAGTAATATTCCATTGTATATATGTACCACATCTTCCTTATCCATTTTTCTGTCGATGGACATTTAGGTTGCTTACATGTCTTGGCTATTGTAAACAGTGCTGCAATGAACATTGGGGTGCATGTATCCTTTTGAACCCGTTTTCTCTGGACATATGCCCAGGAGTGGGAGTGCAGGATCATATGGTGCCTCTATTTTAGTATCTTAAGGAACCTCCATACTTTTCTCCATAGTGGCTGTACCAATTTACATTCCCACAAACAGTGTAAGAGGGTTCCCGTCTCTCCACACCCTCTCCAGCATTTATTGTTTGTGGATTTTTTTGATGATAGCCATTTTGACTAGTGTGAGGTGATATCTCATCGTAGTTTTCATTTTCATTTCTCTAATAATTAGCGATGTTGAACATCTTTTCATGTGCCTCCTGGCCATCTGTATGCCTTTTTTGGAGAAATGTCTATTTAGGTCTTCTGCCCATTTTTTGATTGGGTTTTTGTTTGGGTGATATTAAGCCCATGAGCTGTTTGTAAATTTTGGAGACTAATACCTTATCAGTCACATCATTTGCAAATACTTTCTCCCAATCTGTGGGTTTTCTTTTCATTTTGTGTTATGGTTTCCTTTGTTGTGTGAAAGCTTTTGAGTTTAATTAGGTCCCAATTTTTTTTTTTAATTTATTTTTGGCTGTGTTGGGGCTTTGTTGCTGCACACAAGCTTCTCTAGTTCTGGTGAGTGGGGGCTACTCTGCATTGCAGTGCACGGGCTTCTCATTGCGATGGCTTCTCTTGTTGTGGAACATGGGCTTTAGGCACATGAGCTTCAGTAGTTGCAGCACCCTAGAGCATGTGGACTTCAGTAGTTGCAGCACGTGGGCTCAGTAGTTGTGGCATGTGGGCTCAGTTGTTGTGGCGCACATACCTAGTTTCTCTGCGGCATGTGGGATCTTCCCGGACCAGGGATCGAATCCATGTCCCCTGCATTGGCAGGTGGATTCTTAACCACTGCATCACCAGGGAAGTCCAGGTCCCATTTGTTTATTTTTGTTTTTATTTCCCTTATTTTGGGAGACGGATCAAAAAAAGTTATTGCTACAATTTATGTCAGAAAATGTTCTGCCTATGTTTTTCTCTAAGAGTTTCATAATGTCTGGTCTGACATTTAGGTGTTTAATCCTTTCTGAGCTGATTTTTGTGTATGGTGTTAAAGAATGATCTAATTTCATTTTTTTACATGTAACTGTCCAGTTTTCCCAGCACCATTTATTGAAGAGACTGTTTTTCCACCATTGTGTAGTCTTACCTCCTTTGTCTTAGATTAATTGACTATAGGTGTGTGGGTTTATTTCTGGGCTTTCTATCCTGTTCCATTGATTTATAGTTCTATTTTTGTGCGACTACCATACTGTTTTGATGACTATAGCTTTGTAGTATAGTCTGAAGTCAGGGAGCCTGATTCCTGCAGCTCCATTTTTCTTTCTCAGGATTGCTTTGTCTATTTGGGGTCTTTTATGTCTCCATACAAATTTTAAGATTTTTTTTTTGTTCTAGTTCTGTGAAAAATGCCATTAGTAATTTGATAGGGATTGCATTGAATCTGTAGATTGTTTTGGGTAGTATAGTCAATTTGACAATTCTGATTATTCCTATCCACGAACATGGTATATCTTTCCATCTGTTTGTGTCTTTTTTTATTTCTTTCATCATCATCTTATAGTTTTCTGAGTATAGGTCTTTGTCTCCTTAGGTAGGTTTACCCCTAGGTATTTTTTTCTTTTTGATTCGATGGTAAATGGGATTGTTTCTTGAATGTCTCATTTAGGTCTTTCATTCTTAGTGTATAAAAATACAACAGATTTCTGTGTATTAATTTTGTATCCTGCAACTTTACCAAATTCATTGATGAGCTCTGGTAGTTTTCTGGTAGCGTCTTTAGGATCTTCTATCTATAGTATCATTTCATCTACAAACAGTGACAGTTTCCCTTCTTCTTTTCCAATTTGGATTCTTGGATTCATTTTATTTCCTTTTCTTCTCTATTTGCTGTAGCTAGGACTTCCAAAACTATGTTGAATAAAAGTGGCGAGAGTGGACATCCTTGTCTTGTTCCTGATCTTAGAGGAAATGCTTTCAGCTTTTCACCATTGAGTATGATGTTAGCTGTAGGCTTGTCATATATGGCCTTTATTATGTTGAGGTATGTTCCCTCTGTGCCCACTTTCTGGAGAGTTTTTATCATAAATGGGTGCTGAATTTTGTCAAAAGCTGTTTCTGCATCTGTTGAGATAATCATATGGTTTTCATTCTTCAATTTGTTGATGTCGTGTATCGCACTGATTGATTTGCATATATTGAAAAATCCTTGCATCCCTGGGATAAATCCCACTTGGTCAAGGTGTATGATCCTTTTAATGTATTGTTGGATTCAGTTTGCTAGTATTTCCTAGAGGATTTTTAGGTCTATTTTCACCAGTGATATTGGCCTGTAATTTTTTTTTGTGCGTGTGGTGTCATTGTCTGGTTTTGGTATCAGGGTGATGGTGGCCTCATAGAATGAGTTTGGGAGTTTTCCTTCCCCTGCAATTTTTTGGAACAGTTTGAGAAGGATAGGTGTTAGCTCTTCTCTAAATGTTTGATAGAATATGCTTGTGAAGCCATCAGGTCCTGGACTTTTGTTTGTTAGGAGTTTTTTAATCACAGTTTCAATTTCAGTGCTTGTGATTTGTTTGTTCATATTTTCTGTTACTTCCTGGTTCAGTCTTGGTAGACTGTACCTTTCTAAGAATTTGTCCATTTCTTCCAGGTTGTCCATTTTATTGGCATACAGTTGTTTCTAGTAGTCTCTTATGATCCTTTGTATTTCTGTGGTGTCAGTTGTAACTTCTCCTTTTTCATTTCTAATTTTGTTGATTTGAGTCCTCTCCCTTTTTTTCTTGATGAGTCTGGCTAAAGGTTTATCAATTTTCTTTATCTTTTCAAAGAACAAGCTTCTATTTTCATTGATCTTTTCTCTTGTTTTCTTCATCTCTATTTCATTTATTTCTGCTCTGCTGTTTATGATTTCTTTCCTTCTACTGACTTTAGGTTTTGTTTGTTCTTCTTTCTCTAGTTGCTTTAGGTGTAAGGTTAGGTTATTTGAGATTCTTCTTGTTCCCTGAGGTAAAATTGTATTGCTATATACTTCCCTCTTAGAACTACTTTTGCTGCATCCAGTAGGTTTTGGATTGTTGTGCTTTCATTTTCATTTGTCTCTAGGTATTTTTTGATTTCCTCTTTGATTTCTTCAGTGATCCATTGGTTGTTTAGTAGCATATTTTCAAGCCTCCATGTGTTTGTGTTTTTTATAGTTTTTTTCCTTGTAGTTTATTTCTAGTCTCAGCCTGTGATCAGAAAAGATGCTTGATGTGATTTCAGTTTTTTAAAATTTACCAATATTCGCCCTGTATGTGATCAGTCCTAGACAGTGTTCCATGTGCACTTGAGAGGAATGTGTATTCTGCTGCTTTTGGATGGAATGCTCTATAAATATCATTTAAGTCCATCTGGACTAATGTGTCATTTAAGACCTGTGTTTCCATATTGATTTTCTGTCTGGCTGATCTATCCATTGAAGGAAGTAGGGTGTTAAATTCCCCCATTATTATTGTGTTACTGTTGATTTCTCCCTTTATGGGTGTTAATATTTGCCATACATATTGAGGTGCTCCTATGTTGGGTGCACATATATTTACAATTGTTATATCTTCTTCTTGGGTTGATCCCTTGATCATTATGTAGTGTCCTTCTTTGTCTCTATAACAGTCTTTATTTTAAAGTCTATTTTGTCTGATATGAATACTGCTGCTCCTGCTTTCTTTTGATTTCCATTTGCATGGAATACCTTTCTCCATCCCCTCACTTTCAGTCTGTATGTATCCCTAGATCTGAAGTGGGTGTCTTTTAGACAGCATATATATGGGTCTTGTTTCTGTATTCACTCAGCCAGTCTGTGTCTTTTGGTTGGCACATTTAATCCATTTACATGTAAGGTAATTATCAATGTGTGTATTCCTATTGCCATTTTCTTAATTGTTTTGGGTTTGTTTTTATAGGTCTTTTTTCTTCCCTTCTTCTTTTGTTTTCTTGTGGTTTGATGACCATTTTTAGTGTTGTGTTTGGCTTGCTTTTTCCTTTGTGTGTATGTATCTATTGTAGTTTTGGGATTTGCTCTTCCCATGAGGTTTTGATATAACAGCCTATATATATACAATTTTTTTTTTTAAGTTGCTAGTCTCTTTCCCACCTAAAGTAGTTCCTTTAGTGTATGTTGCACAGCAAGTCTGGTGGTGCTGAATTCTCTTAGCTTTTGCTTGTCTGTAAAGCTTTTGGTTTCTCCATCAAATCTGAATGAGAGCCTTGCTGGGTAGAGTATTCTTGGTTGTAGGTTCTTCCCATTCATCACTTATAATATATCATGCCATTCCCTTTTGGCTTGCAGAGTTTCTGCTGAGAAATCAACTGATAACCTTATGGGAGTTCCCTTGTATGTTATTTTTCGTTTTTCTCTTGTTGCTTTTAATATTTTTTCTTTGTCTTTAATTTTTGTCAATTTAATTACTACGTGTCTTGGCATGTTCCTCCTTAGGTTTATCCTGCCTGAGACTCTCTGCTTACTGGACTTGATTGACTGTTTCCTTTCCCATTTTAGGGAAGTTTTCAGCTATTATATCTTCAAATAGATTCTCAGGTCCTTTCTCTCTCTCTTCTCCTTCTGGGACCCCTATAACGTGAATGTTGGTGTGTTTAATGTTGTCCCAGAGGTCTCTTAGGCTGTCTTTATTTCTTTTCACTCTTTTTTCTGTTCCGTGGCAGTGATTTCCACCATTCTGTTTTCCAGGTCTTTTATCTGTTCTTCTGCCTTAGTTATTCTGCAGTTGATTCCTTCTAGTATATTTTTCATTTCAGTTATTATATTGTTGATCTCTGTTTGTTTGTTCTTTAGTTCTCCAGGTCTTTGTTAAACACTTCTTGCATCTTTTCAATCTCTGCCTCCATTCTTTTTCTGAGATCCTGGATCATCTTCACTATCATTATTCTGAGTTCTTTTTCTGGAAGTCTTCCTGTCTCTGCTTTATTTAGTTGTTTATCTGGGGTTTTATCTTGTTCCTTCATCTGAGGCATAATCCTCTGCCTTTTTATTTTGTGTCTAACTTTCTGTGAATGTGGTTTTTGTTCTGCAGGCTGCAGGATTATAGTTCTTCTTGCTTCTGCTGTCTTCTGATGGATGAGGCTACCTAAGAGGCTTGTTCAAGCTTCCTGATGGAAGGGACTGGTGGTGGGTAGACCTGGGTCTTGCTCTGGTGGGCAGGGCTGTGTTCGATAAAACTTTAATTCATTTATCTGCTGATGAGTAGGGCTGTGTTCCCTCCTGGGTTGTTTGGGCCGAGGTGACCCAGCACTGGAGCCTACAGGCTGTATGTTGGAGCCAATGGTGGCCTCCGGGAGGGCTCACACTAATGGGCACTTCCCAGAACCACCACCGCCAGTGCCCCTGTCCATGTGTTGAGCCACAGCTGCCCCCTGCCTCTGCAGGAGACCCTCCAACACTAGCAGGTAGGTTTGCTTCAGACTCCTGTGGGGTCACTGCTCCTTTCCCTTGGGCCCTGGTACACACAATACTCTGTGTGTGCCCTCCTGGAGTGGAGTATCTGTTTCCCCCAGTCCTGTGGACGTCCTGCAATCAAATCCCACTGACCTTCAAGCAGGTTTCCTGGGGATTCCTATTCCTGTTGCCACACCCCCAGGCTGGGAAGCCTGACGTGGGGCTCAGAACCTTCACTCCAGTGGGAGAACTTCTGTGGTAAATTGTTCTCCAGTGTGTGGGTCACCACCCAGCAGGTATGGGATTTGATTTTATCGTCATTGTGCTCCTCCTACCATCTCACTGCAGCTTCTCCTTTGTCTTTGGTTGTTGGTATCCTCCCTGGTGGGTTCCAGTGTCTTCCTGTCAATGGCCATTCAGCCATTGGCTTTTTTAAAAGCTATTAAACAATTATCTCTGGTGGAATTGTATTTGCATTATTTATATATTATCTGATGGAGTTATGTTTCTAAGGATGTGAGGATACTTGGAAGTGGCTGCAGCTTTTTTTGTTTCCATGTAGTTAGACCCTGAGTGAGAAAGGAAGAAAAGCTAAGATGGACAGAAAGAAATAAGATGTTAATGATACTGTTACTGTGTGAGCACCTACATCAAGTTGCATCTGAGGTCAAATCTTCCCCTAGATATTTCAGTCACGCAATCCAGGTCATTTGGTTGTCCTGCAACTTGCAGCAAAAGTGGTCATGGCTGACATTTTCTCTCCAGCTTATAGAGAGTGGATGTATAATAGTCTCAAACAGAAAACAATACAAGTGCTCATCAATAGATAAGTGGATAAACAAATTATAGTCTGTCCATATGATGGAACTGACATACACAATAACATATATGAACATTAAATACTGTGTTACATGAAAGAATCCAGACAGAAAAGAGAAAATTCTGTAAGAATCTGTTTATTTTAAAAAATCAGAAAGTGGTAACTCCCTAAAGTGGGAGGGGATTTGAAAAGGACATGAAGGAATGTTTTGGATTGATGGAAATTTTTATATATTGTCTAGGGTGGTAGTTTTATGGGAATATTCAATTCTCAAAACTCATCAAATTACTTAAGATTTATGCATTTTATTGTATATTAATCATACTTTAATTTCAAATGGTGATATTGTATTCTTCTGTTTATATCAGTAACATCTATATCTGCTATCCAGTACGGTAGCTATTAGCCATGTGACTATATAATTTGAAATTAAATTAAATTAACAATTCATTTCCTAGTTGCACTAACCATATTTTAAGTGATCAATAAGCACATACAGCTAGTGGCTACAGTACTGGTCAGTGCAGATGTGAAACATCCTTATCATTGCAGAGTGCTCTGTTGGGCAGTATTAATCTAGTAGAATGCCATACAGTCAGTGTTTGAGCAATAACCATTACCTACTGGTGATTGATTCAATTGATTCCACTGATTCTTCCGACTACTCTTTTATTTCTTTCCTCTTTTTTATTGATAAAATTTCCCATTATGTTTACAAGTTTATCTTCCTTCATTTCATTGTTAGCTTAATTCTACTTGACTTACTCTCTTCAGAAAATTTAATCACAAAAGTTACTAGTAGACAACTAATCATAAAATCCTGCCAGCCTTTCTTAGACTCATTCCATTGGCAACTTTAGCATCATTTAATACTCACTACTCACTTCCTTAGTTATCTGTAATTCACACTGCCTGCATTTTCTTCTCTCTGTTTCTCCTACTTTGTTAAGTCTTCTTCCCTCTCAGCCTTATCCAGACTTTGTTAGAATTCTCCAACACTCAATATTACTCCAAATAACTTTTCTAAACATGAAATACTTTTTTCAATGAAAATATTACCTAGAATCATAGTCCCTCCAGGACTACTCTGGTTGATACGATGATGAGGTACCAAGAGGACCATACTCTACATACCCACCCAATCGTGGCTATGACTTTAAACCAGGATAACTCTTCTACTCTCAATCACAATAAGTATAGGCTTGTAGTGACTGCTGACTCTCTTATCCAAATTGGTACTTGAGTTTTAGTTCTACCTCTTCAACTGGATATATTTTCCTACCTGTATTAACCAATACCCTCTGAAACAGGCCGTGTCCTAAAGCAACTTTATAATCTAATCTTTTGCTAAATGGGTCCCCATATGACTTCTCCATTTTTCTCTCCCCTTAATAATTTATTCCTATCTATCTTTCTGTCTATCTATCTATCTATCAGTAATAATCTTAGTTACCCTCTTCTTTGATGTCTTCCTTGAGCACTTTGATTAACATTATACTTTGCAGTCTCTCAACAATAACAGAATTAGTTTTGGAACCATACATGGCCATTGCATCATATCATGTCTTGATGTGCAATTAAATGTTATTGTGTGATTATCTAAAAAAAGAAACAATGTACCTAAATGAGCAACTACCTGAATTATAACACATACCAAAAATGTTAGCTGTCGTCATTATTACACATATATCCTGTCTTGAAACCTAGACAATAAGGCTCTTATTAATGGAAAAAAAATGTATCTAATAATTTTAGTGTACACCAACAGTGCCTAACAGTGTTTTATATACATATTATTTATCTGTACAGCACATATTGATTAAAGATGATACTTTGTTCTACACATAACGGTAATCAGTAAACTTCAAAGATTTTAATTACAACATATGCAAATGATTTGAATGCAGCTAGGAACAATAGAGTATAATCCTCTGCTAGATGAAAGAGGAATGTAAAGGAAATCAGCCCTGAATTTCTTAACATCAGTGCCTGTTGTTTATTTGATGTTTAACTCCCATGTAAAGAATACTTAAAAGAAAACATAAGAGCTCATTGTCAAAGCAAACATACTTCCTTGAAACAAAGAGCTAGAACACAGTGATACAAGTTGCAGCTCATTCTACAAAGCCAACTGCTCCAAGCAGCCTTCTCTCCTCTTTGGCAGATGGTACTGGTTACGATTGCTCTTGAATGAGAGAGTGGTTTGAAGCAGGCTTGTATTTACAATTATGGCTCTCACATAAGGAGGTTTACTAGGGTTCTGAAGCTAATTACCTCTGTCCACATCTCAATATTTTTTGTCCCTCTAGTCCGTAACCATTTTGGCAATAATGAAGAGAGGACAGCCTAGGAAAAGGGCAGAGAACAACTGAGGATACAGATAAGGCTCTTAGACTGTGTTACTCTTTTTTAAAATATTAGGTTAAAAGAATAATCTTAAAAGCATTGCTATGGTTATAAAAACTCATGGGGCATAAGACAATTCAAGATTCAGGGAGACCTGAATATTTCTACATAAGAAATAGAGAAGTAAAATACTAATTTCTAACCTATGCTTGTCTATCTTATTCTGACACAGCCACAGTAGAATGGAGGTTTGAGGTGATGTATGTCCGTTGATGGCTCCTTAAGCACAGAACAATGGAGTTCAGTTAGGGAGGATTTGACTGATGGTGTATCTGACTGAGGAGTCCTTTTTTTTTTCATTTTTAAGAAAAGAACATGAATATACCAAGATATATTGTTATTGTAAAATCCTGAGAGCGTGAGGACAGGGAAAATAAGTGGAGACTGACTTAAGTTTTACAAATGGGAGCAGCATTCCTGAGCAAAGTTAAGCTAGTAAGCCAATCACCATCCATCTCCATACAGAGCAAAATTCAATCGAAAACAAAAGTATATTAAAAAGTTAAGTTGCTACATGTCATTGATTTTTAATAGTTGCCGTATAAATAAAATCTCCATAATCAAGATGCAGTAGACATTCCTCTGGCAGGCTCACAAAAAGAAAACAGTCTCAAACAAGCCATTTATATCAATAAAAGTATGGAACTTGGCCTTTCTGAAACTCAGTATTCCTATCTATCTCTTCCTGCCTTTACTAGACTGGGTTATTAACCTGCATTGCTAACCCTCAAAAAAGAGTGTCTTTATACTTAATTATTAGTGCTTTGATTCTCATTTGCTAGTTAGAAGAGGAAGCTTTAAAACAAATTCATTTTAATGAACACATTCTGTTTTGCAACAGCTTTCCATTTTCTTTATCTTAGAATTTTTTAAACTAAAGTGCTCTTCAGTATATCCAACCAGTAATACCCTCTTTTCTGTTTCCCTCCTGTTCTATTTTGATATCACTGAGGAACGTTTTGTTTCTGGATACATGGGTAATTCTTGATACTGTGCCTGAACACTTGGATACTATTCTGTTTCTTAATTTTGCAGTGCATGTCTTTTTACTAAGAACATAAGAATGTGAGAAAATGAAAGTGGGTATTTTTCAATCACTTGTTCACTGTTGCTCACTATATTATTTGAATATGAAGAATGCAGGTGACAACTTCCACTAGTCAAGCAAAATTTTGAAATGTGTAAATCAAAGCAACTTTCTTTACAGAAAGAAAATGACAGTAAGTAGGAGAAGGTACATTTTATCCTAACATTTATCAATATGCTAACTTTAAAGGATCTTAGCAATATAGAGAACTGAAAATCTTTTTTATAGAACAAAACTCTATCTCCTCAGTATCACATAACTCTTAGTAATTTTCTTAAGACTCTTAGCCACCAGTCTTTAGGTTAGTCTACGGATACTTTGGTATTGCTGTAGTATTTCTTAGTTGTAAAGAAGTGTTTCAAATAAGGACAGGGGAAATGTTTATGAATTTAAGAAGTTACAAAAGAAGTACAAACATTCTGATGAGTTATATATTTGGAAAAACAAATTTCAAAAAAATATAATTTTGGTCAGGAGAGAATGCCATATTTGGAGCTTTGATAAAATTAGGCAGATTAAGCTTTGGGAATTAACAGAAAGTGTTGTCCACAAAATTATTTCTAAAACTTATAAAACAGTGAACTAAATGTCAGCATGAATTGAAAAGCTTTAACATAAATGATAGATAAAATCTAGACTACTGACATAGTCATCAAAAAAGTAATCTGTAAGACGTTCCAATCCAAGAAATTCCTGAAGCTATATTCTGTCTAACTTGGAATATTGTCATACACCACTAATTTTTTAACTTACTCTTCCTCATGTAGGGGATTGGTATTGTTTTAAACTTTAAAGATACCATGTATTAACATTTGGATTCAGCATTTCACTATTAATTTGGCCTCAGGTTTTTACATGTAATATTTTTAATATTGTATAATTTTAAATGCTATGTGCAATAGTCAAAGACTCTATAATTATAGATTAGCCAAATACATCAAATCATAATTATATAGTTTAATCCAGTTCCAAAATATGACAATTTCATGGTAAGTACTTTAAAGCACTTAAGAAGCAAAGACAATGCTTCCTGCTTTCTAAAATGTTAACTTCTATGCATTTTTACATACAAATAAATGAAATAGGAAATTGACTATTGAATTGCAGGATTGATAATTTCATAAGTTATCAACTTGATATAAAATCGTACTATATCATTATTATGAGATTTATTGAAAAATAGTAAAGGTTTATGGTTAAATATTTTGGATATTTTAACAAATTTATGTAGGCCATAAAAATTTATTTAATTAAATAATCTATTTAACTAAGACATTAAAAAAGAATTCTCTGAAGTAGTTACAGTACTGAAACTTTTCTTTTCCTATGAGTCATAGACTAGAGGTTTCCTAAGGTTTTTTCCTATCTGGAAACCTTTGCTTCTATGACTCTACCTTACATACATCTACATGCCAGTTGGATATCAAGCTAGAGGAAACATAGGTCAATTTTATGCATACAAAGTTTCAAGGTGGCCAGGTGGAGAAGTTTGGGTCTACCAATGGTTTACTGTCAGAGCCCAAGTATTTCGATCTCACTCTAATTTTTGTTTAAAAAACCTCTAAAACACTAGACTAGTTTTAGGGTAATTATGACACATTTAATTCAATTCAGAAATGAGGGAAAAAATAAAGCCATGTGTTCTGAGAAGATAGTTTATATAGGTTCAGAGAGCATAGGCTCAGGATCTTGCAGGAAAGAGAAATATCCCCCTAAGGAGTAAAGCTACATACTTTCCCATTTAAGAAAGAAGTACCAAACAAACAAACAAAAAAAGAGGCAAATTACCATTTTCTCTGAGCATACTTTACGTTCTGTATTTACTCCTAGGAATAAGGATGGGGAAACTACAAAGTCATCACCAATAGCACTTGCATATTTAGACATCCCACTTCTACCCCTACACCCCTTAGGACAGTTCTGCACTGTCTTCGTCTTGTGGAGCCTTCTGAAAAGTGGACTTTTGTTTTTTAATCCTTTTGGCTAAGATAGTTGGCAAAACAGAGTTCAAAGCAGACTAGTAGAATTCAGTCAAGACATATTTGAGGTTCAGTGTAAGAACTGCATTTCTTAGCTCTAAAATTTTCAGCAAGTTGCTGAACATCATAAAACCTCATTAAAATGACATAAAAAGTTTAATAAGGTACAAAATAACAAAGGAAGGGACCAAGAGTTGAAAACTTTTGCATGAAGCAGTCTCCAAAATCAAGTTTCGTAAACGTCCAGAAAAATGGAGTTTATTCTGATGAGATTGAACCCTGGAAACTCTGGACTAAAGAACATCAAGAAGAACTGAGGGCAGGAGTCCAGGATTCAGAGGAGAGAGATGAAGTGCAAGTCTGGTTAATCAACTGTGTTTAGTCACCCACTCCACAAAACCCTGAGAATGCTGGCAAACATGGGTTCAGATCCCATAGGCAAGAGACTGGAGAATTTGTCTCTGGGGAAAATAAGCCTAAAAGAAATAATGTACAATTATTAACAGTATTCCCAGCAAAAGAGCAGCCAATAGTGAAATCAACCAGTTGATGAGACTCGCCATAGACAAAAGTGTCCAATCACTTGTAAGGTGCCTTATTCCTAAATATGAATGGACAGCCGAAGGTCACCATTCACCTGAGCAAAAACTCTAAGATATAAGGTGAAAGAAGAAAAGAGAGAAAGTACAAAGAACAGATAACATTTTTTTAAACATAATATTTCATGGTATTTCAGGGATAAGGGAAATGATTAAATAAAACAAGTCCATAAAAATAGAACATACAGATAATACAAAGCATCTCTTAAAAAGTAGAAACATAATATGAGAATCAAATGAATATGAAAAAGTAAAGCTGGAGAACAATTACTAGAAATAAGAATAAAAATACAAAGAGAAGGAAATTGGAAAGGAAATATTAGAGAATGAGAAGGTCAGTTAAGAAGTCCAGCATCCATATAATAAAAATCTCAAAAAGAAAGAACAGATAAGATGGTTGGAGTGTAAACTATAAAAAATTAATTCAAGGAATTGTCTCATAATTAAAGGGATTACCCCAAATGTTATGGGCTGAATTATGTCCCCTCAAATTTATATGTTGATATCTTAACCCACTGTACCTCAGAATGTAATTGTATTTAGAGATAGAGCGTTTCAAGAAGTGATTAAAATGAGGTCATTATCATGGACCCTAATCAAATCTGACTGGTTTCCTTACAAGAGAAATTTGGAGACACAGAAAGACACCAGGGGCCCACTTGCACAAAAGAAAGACCATGTAAGGATACAGCTAAAAGGCAGCCATCTGCAAGTCAAGGAGAGAGACCTCAGAAGAAATTAAACTTGCTGGCACCTTGATCTTGGGCCTCTAGCTTCCAGAACCGTGGGAAAATAGATTTCTGTTGTTTCAGCTACCGAGTCTGTGGTATTTTGTTACAACTGCTCTAGCAAACAAATTTACCAGAGGATAAGGAAAAATCCTTACTGAGACACATCATAGTGAAGTTTCAAAACACAAAGTTCAATAAAGAATCAGAAAAGTTTCCAGACAAACAAGTCCTCAAAATAGCAGTCGTCCAAACTATGATATGATTCACAAAAGCAACCCTGGAAACCAGAAGGCAGCTGAGTAATGCCTTGACAATTCTAAGGGGAATTAATTTCCAAACTAGAACTTTATATTCAGCCATCCTATCAATCAAGAATGGAAGAAAGAATTTTGAGCAATGTAAGGCCTGAAAGTATTTACCTCCCATCCATTTCTTCTCAACATATTGAAAGATACATTCACCAAAGTAGATGAGGTAATCAAGTAAGAAGGCATGGAACTGAGAACACCAGAGATTTAACCCAGGTGGGAGGTAAAGGGAATCCTGAAGGTGATGATGAAGTGCTCAGAGAAAATCTGGGGCTTATTGTAGTGGGGACAGAAGGCTCCAATAGTGATGCCCTGAAGAAGTGAAACTAAAATGAAAATGAAACCTTTTAAAAAGCATATTCTGAGTATGAGAGTGAATTCATGATAAAAGTACAGAAAACTAAAGAATGAAAATGTAGGCAATCTTTAACTTAAGCAAAAATATAAGAAAGGAACTTTAATATTTATATGATTTATATGCCAAAGGGCTCAGTTGTGAACAGTAGTTACATAGAGATAATAATGTGTACATGGGATAATAACTTTATGTTCTCACTGACTGTATTGGGAGGGCAGGGGAAAGGCAAATGCATGTGACGTGAAGTACTGGTCTGTTATAAGAAGCTACATACTCATCTTTAGTAGGAAGGTAATAGATAATATCCAAAATTAAAATTACAAACTCACAGAATATTATATAAGCATTCTGTTTAGAAATATGAAGGTGATTACTAGGAGAAATATTTAAAACAGCTGTCTCCATGAAGCAAGAATCAGAAGTGAAGAGGGATAGGGCAGGCACTGCTTTTTGTTGCTCTTATAAACTTGTGAAACTTCGTGAATTTTATAACTTTGTGCATTGGATAATTTGACCAAAAAACTTTTTTTGAAGAAAACTCAGGTGACTCTGAGTCAAGACAAGTATACTGGTAATCCTGATTTGAGCGAATCCTGTTTTCAGAGCATTTCTGCTTCCTGCCAGGCCAAGCCCCACTCTGGCCCAGTCTTTCTTGACTTCGGCTTCACCAGCAGAATCATTATTAGGTTTCCAAAAGTCTTTTACCCTTGTATCCCCTTCTGACATCCTTGGATCCTTTTTCAGATAAAATGGTTCTTACAAATTCCCCTTGTATTAGAAATTGGACTGGATTCTTTGTTTCCTGTTTCCATGTAGGAACCCAAAACAAGACAGAAATTCACTTATTAGAACTGGTACCCTGAATTAGAACAGGGAACATGTCTCTTTATCACTCTTCTAAACAGGAGTCTTAAAATGCCCCTGGCTAACAGCAGATGGATAGTCTGAAGAACTAGGTCCCTATCTTATTGCTGCTTGTCTGCACTCCAGTTACATAAACTCTCAGCAGTGGTTTGTTGTTGGCATTTGGAATGAGGGCCTGCTCTTGAACTCTATTGCTGGTTGGAGTTCCCCTGCATTCTTCATTCCTTCCTTCCTTCCTTTCATCCAATCATTCATGATTCATGCAACACACAGTGGCAGTTTATCTGTTGTCAGCCCTCACTGATGACATCCTTCTTTAAAGAGGATTTGAAAAATCTCTGCCTCTTAAGCCCTGCCTGGACACAAAGTTGTTAGCTCTTTGCTGATTTGACTGCCTGGACTGAGTCTCCTCCTATCACCACTATTTAGAACTTCTCTCCCATAAACCACTGATTAAAGTCATGCTGGATTTAGGATAACCTCCTTAAAATGAGTGTGGTATAAATATGCATGCCTGAAGACAGGAAAGCTTGAAAAATATGTCTTGAAGTTTATTCCAGCTTCAAAAACCTTTGTTAAATGTTACTGGTCTTCTCAGACATAGCTTACTATAAAAATATACTATGCTAAAAAGTAACACGGAAGCAAAGAAATGTCTAAAACCTCTGACAATAACAATCAACAGGATAAATATTTTAGGAAACTGTTTCCAACTGTTATTCTTTGATCACTACTGAGTAACTAACATTCAGGAATAGACAGAAAAGGTTTTTGGCAATTGAGCTCTTGAACAAAGAAAGCTGATGGATTTCTCAGTGGGGAAATCAGAGACACATCGTTGGCTCCTTTTTAGATCTTGTAAGTACATTAATGAGTCTTGTTCTCTGGTTCTTATGAATATAAAACTCTCATTGACTTGCATGCCCTTCAGTTTTCCTAGACTGCTGTTGGAGCTTTGCCTGGGAAGGGACCCAGAACAGTACTCCTGTGCTGTAGGTCCTTAGGGGTAAGTGGCCCTGGAGTGTACACAGGATCATGTCTTTCTTTTTGTCCCTCAAACATGTTATATTTTCATAAATTATAAATATATGTAAAATTATGATATATGTGTTACTTTTCAGTATTTTTTCAACTTTTACTGGGGTATTTCTACTACAGGACAAATGCTTGCTTTCTAGAGGAGTCGTGCCTCTAAACTAGCAAAGAGAACAAAGGCATTTTGACTTGTGAAAGATAGATATTTCCCTACATGTACTATTAGAGGTTGTAAAAGCTAAAATCAATTTCACTAATTCCTTGATGGCCATGTATCCAAGTCCTGGCCAGTGAAAGAGTTCTGCTGCTTCTTCCTCTTCCTCTGTGCCTGAATATTCTGCACTATGCATGGAATGACAGCAGCCATATTGAATATGCTAGAACAGGAGGAAAGGATACTTGTTCCTTGATGGCATCATTGAGCAGGTAATGATAGCTTAAATTTTGTCTGGAAATTTGTCTTTTTAATAGGTGCTAGAGACTGAATTTTTGTGTCCCCCCAAAAACTTTCATCTGTCGAAACCTAATTCCCAATGTGATGGTTCTTGGACGTGGAGACTTTTGGAAGGTGACTAGGTCTTAATGACACAGCCCTCATGAGTAGTATCCTTATTAAAAATAGAGACTCCAGAGAACTTTCTTGCCCTGTCATATGAGGACATAGTGTAAAGATAGCTGTGAACCAGGAAGCAGATCCTTACCAGACACCAAATCTGCCAGCATCTAGATCTTGGACTTCCCAGCCTCCATAACTGCGAGAAATAAATTTCAGTTTATAAGCCACACTATCTGTGGTATTCTGATATAGCAGCCTGAATGGACTAAAGCAATAGCTGCAGAACATCGTCCATACGTGGAAACATGGACTGGAAATAGAAATTAATGGAAAATCATGGTTTACAAAGGCCAAGCCCTTCATTTGAGTGCTGTATTCTGAAAGTACATGGCAGGCTTTTGGAAAAGTGATGTAATCTTTACAGACCTGTAAGATGAGTTTACCAAACTTTACAATGTACCCTTGACAGTATATATTTGAGGGAAAATTATTTCATACTGGACAAAAGGCTTGTCTTGCTCCCCTATTTACTCTGCTTTCTAACACAATATGCAAATTTAACATTTCAGAAAAATTTTAGGAAGAAGGAATATTTTTATAGAACTATTCCAGAAAAGATAAAGGGTATGTGTGTGTGTGTGTATTCTCAAAGTTAGCACAAAAATGAGATCATATTAAATACATTAGTGTATATACCTAGAGTATAACTGCTATATAGACAAATGTCTCTTTCTTTATAGAAATTTAGGTTATGGAGTCTGCTCATCACATAGGCCAGTCAGCAGAGATTCCCTAAGCTATTTAAGCAGATCAGTTGGAGAGGATCAGATTGATCAGGGTTTCCCTGCTCTGCCTGAATTATTTCCTGCTGGGGGATCACCTCTCATTACTAGCTGCTTAAAGAGCAGAGGTTTACAGTAAAAGAAATTGATAATTTAATGAGGGGGGAGTGAGGCACTGGGTGGAAAAATCTCAACTGCTAATACACCTCAAGCAAACTTTTTGCATCTAAAAATGTCATTGTATATATAAAATATTAAGTGACTACTTCTGGGTGTACACAGGCACACATGCACACACACATACAAAGATAACAAGTGAAATAAGAACGACTAGGGAGAGGATTCTGTTCGTCTGGCCTTTTGTAAGTCAAGGCAGGAGCCTGTGAATTAGTATTGACACAGAGAACAAGCACTTGTACTCTTGTGGGTTAAAGTTCCAATGGGCACTAATGAGCATACCTTCTAGCACGTCCTCATTAGACGCCAATTCTTTTCTTCCATTTCCTGAACAGTTTCCATTACAAACTCCATGTTCAATTAATATTAAAATATTCAAAAATCATTATTTTCAGGAAAAGTCAGCAAACTGCATCGTCTTCAGTATTTTCAATAATACATTGCACAGTGACCTTCCTTCACAAATAATTCATTTACCAACTAAAATGCCACATTCTGAAACGAGATATGTAATCTTAAGAAATCTGCCACAAAGACATTGCAAACAAGAGGAAGCTTTCCCAAAAACTGTCCCAGTTACTGTCCATGAGATATACTTTCTGAGCCAGTGCAAAAGGAAGCTTGAGTTAAATAAAGACTTTCTCATCCAGCCTCAAAAATAATAAGTCATGACAATTTCAATTATGGATCGTGAAAACAACTAACACATACAGAGCACCATAGAATTGAAAACAGGCTTGCACATACATTTCTCCCTATGAAATATCATTATTGTTAGTAATTGTTTTGCCAGCTAGCTACAAAACAGGGTTCCTCAGGGTGTTTTATTACTTTTCAAGCTAAAGAAATAATGATTTGTGACAATTAGTCAGATGTCAAGCTGCAGGAGATAACAGGAGATTTTGCGGAATTTTCAGTTTCATTGTTAAAAGGAAATGGAACCCCTTACTCGAGGTCCAGGCAGCTCTTTTAAACCTCTTCATCAGTGTCAGTGAAAGTCACCTTTAAAGGTATCTAAACATCAATAAAGCTACAGAACTTTTTTTTACACCCCAATTTAAGTCATCTTAACTAAATTAGGAGCTGGTTAAAATTTTCCCAAGGATTTTTAGACTTGTCAAAGTGGAGGAATTGCCAGCATTTTGACAGGTTTAAATCTTAACAATTTTACAGATAAAAAATTAAAAGGCAGTTTTCAAGCCCTCCAGGATTAAATGAATTCTAGATCCACTTTGGTGGGTATGAGGTTGGGGGTGGTAGGGGGTGGTTTACCAGGTGGAGAAAATGCAGAGCCAAGAAGATAAGTAGAAGAGTGATTGGCCAAAGGGGATCCTTAAGATTTGCTTTTAAGATTAGATTTCCAACCTCTGCCCTCAGAGCCATTCCAGAAGAGAACTTGAGTATTTACTCCAGTTTTTTTCTACTTCAGTGTTTTGCTTCTTGTGTAGGAAAAAAATAAAAATAGAGACAAAAAACAATAATATTAATCCCAAAAAACAACAGAATCAACCTACTTTATCTTGTAAAAATGTTCTCATTTTCATTGTTTTGTTCCCACAAAAGCAATCCTTGTCAACTCTCTTTTTATTTGTTTCCCTTGAATTAAAATGAAGTAACCTCTATCTCCTCGGAGGACTATATGGTTAATCAAAAGCAAAGGAGAACACATTGAATTATGGGATTGATATTCTAAATTTTTATGACTACTGACCTGATAGTCAAGAAGTGATTATTTAGACTTTCAGCAAAAGTTTTTTGAGTGTCTACTATGGGTCAAGCATTATTTCTAGACGTTTTAGATTACAACAGTGAATAAGGCAAACAAAAATTCTGTTCCTTGTGGAAATTACATTTTAGGGCCACTTATCATAAGTAACATGCAGAGTGTTCTTGTGAAAACTAGGAGTTTCTCTGTAAAACACAAAGGAAAAAATAGTAGCTGATTTCCACCATCAAATCTTCAGTAAAAAAATCATTTATTGTAGCTTTTGGCTTTTTTATTATAATTTTTTTTAAATTTAAGTAAGCACTTATTTCATATTTGTAAATTAAACATTATATATCTTTAGCCTTAATGCATTCAGAGAAAGCTATTTAAAAATACATTTATAGGGCTTCCCTGGTGGCACAGTGGTTGGGAGTCTGCCTGCCGGTGCGGGGGACACAGGTTTCTGCCCCGGTCTGGGAGGATCCCGCGTGCCGTGGAGCGACTGGGCCCGTGAGCCGTGGCCGCTGAGCCTGCACATCCGGAGCCTGTGCTCCGCAACAGGGTAGGCCACAGCAGTGAGAGGCCCGCATACCACACACACAAAAAATACATTTATAGGGACTTCCCTGATGGCACAGTGGATAAGGCTCTGTGCTCCCTATGCAGGAGTCCGGGTTCAATCCCTGGTCAGGGAACTAGATCCCACGTGCATGCCACAACTAAGAGTTCACATGCTGCAACTAAGGAGCCCTAGAGCCGCAACTAAGACCCAGCATAACCAACATAAATAAATAAATTAAAAAAAAATACATTTATATTCAGCATTCAGTAATTTCAGTAGTAGCAGCAATAGTTTCAAATCCTTGAAGACAAAATATATAAATGAATAGGTACCAATTCTTAGAGGCAATATTTTCTCACTAACCTGAGAAATTTTTTTCAAAAAAAAAAAAGGTTGAGAAAGAAGTTTCCTTAATGTCTTCTAGATTATATGCATACACACACACCACACACACACATATATACTGTTATATTCTAACAATGACTATAAAAATGATCATTTGATGCTTATAGTTCAAGTACAGTATTTTGAAATACAAATTCTTATAGCTATTGTTAGAAGTTATCATAGCAGAAGCATGGTGGGTAGAAGCTTTCAAAATCTGCTAGTTGAGGACTATAATAGAAAGATCCAGAGCATTCTCTAGAGTGATCTTAATACCTGTCACATCTGAAAGAATATTTGTTAAAGTATTGTGTTTAGGTAGGCTAAGTTAAAAATATTCTAGATCAAGAACGTTGGAAATGCAATGAACTAAATGCAAACTTGAGTGTCAAGAGCCCATGTTTATATTTGCTCTAGTACTGCCAAGAAATAAATGTCTATCCCAGGGCAGACTGCAGAAAGAACCACCTGGAAATAGCATCATGAATTTCTTAAAAAAATAATGTGCTGATAAATCTTTTAGTTTTGGCATCATGGGAATTTTTTTTAACAAAATATTCACTCTTAAGTAGAGGCAATTAAGATTGACAAGAGAAAACGAATGAAATTATTAGATCTGCATCCTTTTTTTGTTTTTCTGTAGTAATAATTGACTTAGAACCCAGAAGAAATACTCTAGTTTCCAACTCCTATCACACTTAAAATGACCTCATGATTTCCTACACATTAAATGAAATCTCTGCATTAGCTTCTATAAAGCCAGAAGCCCAGGAGCAATGTGAGGATGGGGGAGGGTGGAGCTGTCTGAAACCCAGTCTGTTACTGTGATATACATCCTAGCTTGGCTTAATGTCTGCTCTTTTCAGTTCATACCAAAACAGATGGAGAAAGAAAGGGGGAAAATTATTATACGTATGTCTAGAATTTTAATAGCTAAGAAAACTCAGAATTTTAGCGTAATCATTATTATCAAGTGAACATATATAGAGTAAAATAACAGCTTTGCTTAATGCCACATAAACAAAAAATATGTTAACACACTTACAAAAGCCCCAAGTCAAAAACATGGTTACTTGATTTATTTAATGATTTGTAAGTGTCTAGATTTTAAATGAAGATACATTATGATTAGATCCCTATCTTTAGTGAGCTCAAAATCTAGTAGGAGAGAGAAACATATAATCACTGTATTAAAAATGCTATAATATGGGAACCTACTTTAAGGTACTCTACCTAAATAGCAGTTACAGGATTGGGGAAGAGAAAAAAGGATTAGAGTATGAATAGGTGTTCTATGTTGATAAGGGAGAAATGGGCATTCCAGATGATGGACATAAAATGTACAAGGGCAAAGGAAAAAGAAAATTTTTTTCAGAAAAATGTCAGTAGTTCAGTGCAGTTTAATCAGAGGTTATGAATTGGGGAATTGTTGGAAAACCATTCTAGGTCCATGCAGTAGAGCCTCTTGTATCCAGAAGAGAAACTCAAACACTTCTACAAGGGATAATATGCTCATTATGGGTCTTAAGCAAGGGTAAACCTGATGTACTTTTTTAAAAAAATCACACAGAGAAATAGGGAAATGGAAAAAAAACATAGTGTTTAACCCATGGGTTCAAAATTAGATTTTGCCATTTTGTTATAGAATCTCTTTAGAGATCCCAGTTTTACCTTCTGGGGATAAAAAATTACTTTATAGGATTAGTGTGAGGATTAAATGAGATGTTTACATAAAGTATCTGGCAGATGGATATATGGGGTAGATAAGGAAAGATATTTAAGATAAAGATATATTTATGGACATTAGTTGGATATAGGTGGTAGTTGAAGTTATAGGAATAGACAGAAAAGGAGGCAAAAAAACATGAGATGGGAAGAGAACAGAGTTTGGAGACCTACTGAGCCCCCAGGTAGAAAGGATGGGTAGGATAAGAGGACTCCACGAGAGAAATAGGGATGGCATAGTCTGCAAAGCAAGAGGGAAACTTGAGAAATATGTATTAGTGGACAGCCAGCCAGTGAAGAATCCTTCTTTCAGGAACTCAGCTTACCAAATTCTGGAAGATGTTTCATATTACCTTTTCTAATTGGATGACTACCAAGATGTATAATTAATGAATTAGTTATCCTTCCAGTGATCTCTCTTGTAACTAAGGTAGCCTGTTTCAAAGATATTCCTATAGACATCTGCATAGTCTAGTGGTAGTGTTTACTTTGACACTTGAAAGACTTTTACGGCTGCCCCCAGGGTGAAAGCTATGTTTTGGGGGTCAGAGAAACTAATTCCTGGCCTGTTCTAAGTGCACAGTTCTAAGTGCACATGTGTGTCCCCTGCAAAGAAAATGCTGTTAGTTACTGTACACTTCTTCCACATGGGACATACAACAGCTGGGATACCCAAGTTGAATGCCCTTCAACATGGCCTCTCAGATGGCTCATAAGCCTTACTGTTCCCAACTCTGTTTAGATCATTGAGTCTAGTACTTGGCTTTGGAAGGACTGTGTCTTAGTCCATTCATGCTGCTATAACAAAATACCACAGACTTGATAGCTTATGAACAACAGAAGTTTATTTCTCACAGTTCAGGGGTCTGGAAGTCTGAGATCAGGGTGCCAGCATGGTCAAGTGAGGGCCGTCTTCAAGGTTGTAGACTTCTTATTGTATTCTCACATGGCAGAAGGGGCCAGGGAGCTCCATAGGATCTCTTTCATAAGAGCACTAAGGCTCTGCTATTCCATTCACAAGGGCTGTCCCCTAATGACCTAATAACATCCCACTCCTAATACCACTACATTGAGTATTAAGATTTCATTACATGAATTTGGTGGGGAATAAACATTCAGACCATAGCAAACTGCTTGAGAGCAGTAAGTTTGACTGGTCCTATTTTCTACAGGGTATTGGTTCAGGTGTTCAGTTTTGATGAGAACACAGTAGCAGGCTGTTATGGACTGAGCATTTATGCCCCTGCAAATTCCTATGTTGAAGCTCCAACTCCAATGTGATGGTAATTAGGGTGAGATGAGGTCATGAGGGTGGGACCCTCAGGATGGAATTAGTTGCCTTTTAAGAAGCAATACCAGAGTATTCTCTCTCTCTCCTCTCTGCCATGTGAAGACACAGCAAGAAAGCAGCCATCTGAAACACTAGAATAGAGCTCTCACCAGAAACCGACCATGCAGGCTAATAACTGTTGTTGGTTTTTTTTTTTATCAAAAAAAGCATATTGATGGGAAATGATATTTATAGTGGGAATAATGAATCCAAAACTTAAGGATAATATCCAGTTTAAGGATGTCTATCTTTTCCAAAGTCTCCAAGTGGAAAAAGCATCTAACATACTTGTACTTCCAAAAGGTCACTGAGTTGCATGGCTCCAATGGTAAAAATTGTGCCATGTCTTGATGGAATGCTTCCTCTGGAGCCAGCTAGTTTGAACTCCACTCAAAAGATGCTGTAGGCATATTAGTCCACACAAAGAATGAAGAAACATGCCTGAGTGGGGCACATACTGTCTCCAATACCCAAGAATCCAACAAAGTAATGGCTTCCTTTTTGATCGAGGGGACCTGAAGGGACAGTAGTCTTTCTTTGACTGACACAGAGATTGAGTGTTGTGAGTCTGCTCATAAAGCCCCAACAAACTTTACTTGGTGGGTAGGTCCCTGAACTTTATTCTGGGTATTTCTGTTTTTAAATTACTCAAATTAAGAACTCAGTCTTAAAATAACAGAATATTCCCAATAACATGCATAGTCATATAAACATTGGGATTTAGTTACAAAAATATCATCACAGTTCCAGAAAAAGTAACTATATTTATTTCTGGTTTAAAGTGTGCAATAAAAAGGTAATATAGTATTTTAAAAAAGGGCTGTTCTTCTAATTATCAATACATAAGTTAGCCAGGTTTCAACCTAGCTCTCTCTGGATCCCAGGCTCAGAATCTTTTCCTTATGTGACACAGCCTTACTGTTCAAAAGAAAAAAAAGAGTAAAACAGGACTGCAGGAAGAAAATGGGAAAGGTCAAACACCAGGGGGATTTCAGAAAGTAGTTGAGGAAAAGGCAGTGAAAAACAGGTTAGGAAGGCACAAACAAGAGGCAAGAAGGAAAGCAGAAGAGGGAGCTTGAGCAAGGAAGGAGCCAGGTGTCATGTGCCTCCAAAGAAATGCATTTCCCAAAATTCTTAATGGTGAAAAGAAAGGTGTTAGGGCTTCCCTGGTGGCTCAGTGGTTGAGAGTCCGCCTGCCGATGCAGGGGACACGGGTTCGTGCCCCGGTCCGGGAAGATCCCACATGCCTCGGAGCGGCTGGGCCCGTGAGCCATGGCCGCTGAGCCTGTGCTCCGCAACGGGAGAGGCCACAACAGTGAGAGGCCCATGTACCGCAAAAAAAAAAAAGAAAGAAAGAAAGGTGTTAGGCAAAACATATAAAGAACAAATGGAGAGAAATACTTAAAGGGAAAAAGTTAAAGGGCTCATTAAAAATTGAAGCAAAACCTATTAGAGGAGAGACAGAGAGAGGGAGAAAGACAGGGAAAGCAATTAAGCAGGCAACTGAAAGATAAATCAGACTCAAAAGAAGTAAGTTAATGGAAACCAATTTTAAAAAATTAAAATGACTTCTGTATTTCAAACCAACTCAAAACCACATATAACCAACACACACACACATACACACACAGCAGCACATACCTACACTCTCATTCTACAATTTTAGAAGTTATTGTGAAATAATTTGAAATTTTATTGTGAATTCCAAGTAGTCAGGGGTCTTTGTATAATGTTTAAATGAGAGAAGAATCACATTTTCTAGCTAGAACTAACTCTTTTGATAGATGTAATAAATCCAGTAATTAAAGGGATATCTATTGTTTTATATTATTAAAGTGGTCATTTTAAGGTCCTAAAGTGATGATCCTACATACCTAAATATAAAGGACTATGTTTCTGCACATTTTAGAAAGGTAAGATATTGGCCAGCTGCATTCTTTTCCTTTGGATCTATGATTTGCTAATTCTTGTGACTTGTCACTGAGGGTCACACTGGCTTTTATTCTCTCCACAAGATACTTCCTGACTTCGTGAAGTTTGCCATATGTTTATGTGAAGAAAACACTTGCGTGGGCTGAAATGTTTCTTAAATGAATATAGGACTTATTAAGAGGTCTGTGGACATTGTTTTAAATTATACACAACATTTTTAAAATATTCAGGTTCTTTGCTTTAATGTGCAATGTCATAAGGGCTATGACGTTCACATGCTGAGTATTACACTGTCTTTTCTTGTCCCATTAGACCTTGAATATTTACTATATTCCTGACATTACTATATTCCTATACCTTTCAAAGGCTAACAGTTTTTATCTGTCTGTGTTACTAGTTTACTCTCAAAATTTAGATTTGCCTGTTGAAAAGTGGAGAATAATTTCTTAGAAATAAAATCCAGAATCTTCCCTTTCTTAAAAATGTGTCTTTCATGCAACATCCAATTGTAAATATTTGAGCAGCTTCTAAGTTTTATATTCTGTGTTAGGTATGGAGAATATGAGGTTGAGCAAGGGACACATGCTTCATTCACAAAGATTACAGAGTAGTTGGACATAGAATAATTAATAATGCCATATTTTATGAGTACATAAATTAGAGGAAGTATAAGGTTCAATGCAAGTTCATGTCAGGGACATCTATGCTAGACTTGGAAAGTTAAAATTTCCCCAAAAGTTGTGACCTCAAAGTTGAAACAGTCGAGTTGGATAGATCTTAGCTAGATAAAGAACATAATGTGAGGTTGGTTGGATAGGCATATCCCAGGGGTGCAAAGAAACTGATAATAATTCATTATGATTGCATCATAGATTGCAAGTGATGAGAGAAGAATCTGGAAAGGCAAGCAAATACCAGATTACAAAGGGTCTAGTAAAGCATGCTTAGGACTTTGAACCATAGAGCAATAGGTGTCTCTCAATTAAACAGGTCTAATTTGATGGGTTTTCAACTTACACATTCTCACAGGGATGTGGGCTTAAAGGGGACCCATGCTTGGTTTAAAGCTCTGATATTTCCACCTTGAAAGTCTTAATAATTTTTCAACAAGATGCCCTGCATTTTTATTTTGTACTCTTTCCCACAATTATATAGCTCATCCTACAATTGGGATTATATTTGGCTTCATGTAACGAAAAACCAAGTATGTGAATAAATAAGATAAAGGTTTGTTTCTTTCACGTAAAAAAGATTGAAAGTAAGCAAGCCAGGACTGGCGTGACTATTCCATAGACATAAAGGACTCAGCTTGCATTTTTGTAACCCATCCACAGTCCTTAGTACATTATATGGCTTCTGTCCTCATAGCCTCATAGTCCAAAATGGCTGCTGAAGTTCCAATATCATAGCTATCTTCCAGGTACAAAAAGGAAGAATGGCAAAAGTGCACACCTCCTTTCTGAGCCTATACTCTTTAAGGAGCTACCCTGAATACAATTGTGGTTCTGTTTTTAAGGAAGAAGAAGGAAATGAATATTATGTAGTCAATTAAGAAACTGTCATACTGGAAGTCATAGAATGCTTTCAGAAGGGGAATGCCAAGATCTGATTTGCATTTTATAAAAATCATCCTGGCAGAAGTGTGGAGGAAGTTGAACTCAGAGACAGAACTGCTAGGCTGATAACATAATCTTGCCCTGAGTTGATGGTGGACTGAAAGAAATGTGGCAACACGGGTAGAAAGAAGTGGAAAGTTCACCAACCAGCTAGGACTAGAATACACAGGATTTGGTTTTTGAAAGTGCAGAGCAAAGAAGAAGAAGAAATTGAGCTGAAGCTCAGGTTCTTTTTGGGTAGTTCTTAGTGCCATTCAGTGAAATAGAGAACAAAACAGGTCAGGGGATCAGGTCAATTTTTAAAGATCTGTGGTAAATTTAAGTGACAGTATTTAGGATTTGGCTGTATCTGTAGCCTGGAGCTCAGGGCAGGTTGGGAAATAGAGACAGGTTTAAGGCATCATCATAGAAGCAGTACTGAAATGGGAGCAGTTAGTTGAGTTCCCTCACGGAGGCCTAGCCTAAGAAGAGGAATTGAGAAAACACATAGGGGATATAGCCATAAATTCATTTCAAGTGCTTGATGCAGCTTATGAGAAAAAAAAGTTTAAATTTTAATTGACCAGAAAGAGAAGACTGTATCATACCTAAAGTTGAAAAAGGAATCAGTCACAGTAAATAAAGATCTTTAGTCCAGTGCCATCATTGCACAGAGGAGAAATCAAGTGCCGTGCAGAGCCCACCTACATGTCATTTCCTCTGTCTGGAAGGCCACTGCTCCAACTCCTGAATAACTCCTATTCTCCTCATACTTCAAAAACTAATTTATATGTGACAGATGATGTCAGAGTCACTCGGGCTATTGTGGAGAGCCAGTAGACAAGGTCCTGCCTTTATGGACTTCACAGGAGAAAACCGTTTCTGACAGTCATTATCACTGTGTTGTGACTAAAGGGGAAGTGCATGGGTTTCTCTAATCTCTGTGAAGAGAAAGACATAACGTCCCTTCCCTTCAGTTACCTCTCTGCCGTGTCCCATTATAGCAGTTATAACATTGTGCTATATACATCTTTATTTGTGTGTCTTCTTGTATTTTGTGTGCGTGCACATCCAGATTGATGCTTCCAGAGCATGAATCATAGTACATTCCTCCTCTGCTCAAAATACCTCACTCATAGTAAAAGCCAAAGTCCTTAAAATAACCTACAGCACCTGTCCCTTGTTACCACTCTGACCTCATCTCCTACTTCTCTCTCCTTTGTTTAAACTAATCCATTTACACTGGCCTTTTACATTAAACACATACCAAAAGCTTGGCCTGATCTACCTTAACCTTTTTTTCTAGCAGTTCCCTCTGCTTAGAACTCTATTTCTCCAGACATCTGCTTGGTTAATGCCCTCATTTCCTTCAGATATTTTCAAAGTCTTAACGTTCTCAGTGTGGATTTCCTGACTAGCCTGTTTAATACTGTGCACTTCCCTTTCTCCCCACATTTTAATACCTGTTAACCTACTGTAATTTTTCTAAAGCACTTTTTACCATGTAATAAACTGTGCACTTTACTTATTTATTATTGTTGTTGTTCCTTGCCTATCTACCCCTCTACCCACTAAAATATGAGTCCCATATGGACAGGAATAGTTACTTCTTTTGTCACCCTTGTATCCTAAGCACCTAGAACAGTGGCTGGCACCTAATCGTTAGTTGCTCAATAAATATGTATTGAATGATAGGGGGTCGTCCAAATGTACTGAGAGCTCCTTGAGAACAGACAGCATATTTACTTGTCTTTTTATCCAGAGCATCTGCTGCAGTTCCTGGTATCTATAAGCCTCTCAAAACAATACTTGCAGAATAAACGAATGAATGAATGATTATAGCTTTAGCTCACAGCAGTTTTACCATATGTATATCGGTACTTGGAATATATGAACATTTTATTTGACATTTTTTAAAATGTCAGGAGTCAGGATGAAAAAATATCAGGGTTCTAATTTGTATATCATCAAAAGATGGGAAAAAGTTTCTTTAAGGATATGATGCCATTTCTTCAATGAAGACAGTTTGAATATTGAAAAGGGATATCAACTAAATCTAGAATAGAGTAAAAAGTAAATAAAAGTTTATTGTAGTGCCCATGCTATACACTGCCCAGAATTTATTCATCTTATAACTAGAAGTTTGTACCCTTTGACCAACATCACCTCATTTCTGCCACCCCCTAGGCCCTGGCAACCACCATTTTACTATCTATATGTATGAGTTTGGCTTTCTTTCCACATATAAGTGAGATTATACACTATTAGTCTTTCTCCATCTGACTTATCTTACTTAACATAATGCCTTCAAGGTCCATCCATTTTGTTGCAAATGGCAGGATTTCCTTCTGTCTCATGGCTGAATAATATTCCATTGTGTATGTGTGTGTGAGTGTGTGTGTGTGTGTGTGTGTGTGTGTGTGTGTGTGTATATCTCCATTCATCTGTAGACAGGCACTTTAGTTTTTTCCCATATCTTGGCTATTGTGAATAATGCTGCAATGAACATGGGAGTGCAGATGTCTCTTCAAGATCTTGGTTTCATTTCCTTTGGATATACCCAGAAGTGGGATTGCTGGATGATATAGTAGTTGTTTTTAATTTTTGAGGAACCTCCATAATGTTTTCCACTGTGGAAGCACCAATTACATTCCGAACAACAGTGCACAAGTGTTCCCTTTTCTCCACGTCCTCATCAACACTTGTTATCATCTTTTTGATAATACTCATTCTAACAGGTGTAAGGTGATATCTCATTGTGGTTTTGATTTGCACTTCCCTGATGATTAGTGATTTTGAGCACCTTTTCATGTACCTATTGGCCATTTGTAGGTCTTCTTTGGAAAAATGTCTGTTCAGGTCCTTTTCCAACTTTTTAATCAGATTGTTTCTTTTTTTGCTGTTGACTATAGTTAACAATACTGTATTATACACAGCTGTCTCTCAGTATCTGTGGAGGACTGTTTCCAGGACATTTTGTGGATAACAAAACCCGTTGATGCTCAGGTCCCTTACAGTCAGCCCTCAGTATTCATGGGGTTCACATCTGTGGATTCAATCAACAGCGGATAGAAAATATTGTTTGATCTGCAGTTGGCTGAGTCCACTGATGGGGAACCCACAGATATGGAGGACCAACTGTACTTGAAACTTGCTTACATATATTATATGTTAATTATATCTCAATAAAGCTGGAAAAAGCACATGCAAAAAAAGTCTATTGTATCATACAGTAGAAATATTCTATAAGAATAAAGGATTGAATAAATGTCTCTGGATATACTTTTTTATTTTTTTTATTTTTTAAAATGTTTATTGGAATATAATTGATTTATAGTGTTGTATTACTTTCTTCTGTACAGAAGTGAATCAATTATACATATACATATATCCACTCTTTTTTAGATTCTTTTCCCACATAGGTCATTACAGAGTATTGAGTAGAGTTCCCTGTGCTATACAGTAGGTCCTTATTAGTTTATTTTATTATAGTAATGTGTATATATTGATCTCAATCTCCATTTTATTACTCCCCTTCCTCCCCCCTGGTAACCATAAGATTGTTTTCTAATCTGTAATTCTATTTCTGATTTGTAAATAAGTTCATTTGTACCGTTTTTTTAGATTCCACATATAAGCGATATCATTACAATGTGTATATGTACCACATCTTCTTTAGCCATTCTGTCTCTGGATATACAGTGCTGACTGAATACAACAAAAGATGTAAATGGATCAGCAGAATTGAAAAAAAGTTCTTTGAAAATCATACTGTTGGCAATTTTAAAATGTCTACTTTTCTCACTACAGAAATAAAACATGGAAAATTTGGAGCATTTTGAAGGAGAACAAACTCTGATTCATATGGAAAGCATTTCTTTTAATTGTTGGAGGAATAAGCAAGGGAAGGCCCTTAATTTTCTGTTCAAGAGTCTATAAGATAATGCACTACAGTCACTGTATAAAAGAAATTTTTTGAATAAAATTAGTAAGGGCAAGATTTCTAACAAACAATGACATTTTATTTGCTTTATTAAGTAGTAGAAGGTATAGATTTTTACATTGGGCAAAAATCAAAAACAACAACCATAACAAAAACAGAAGATGAATTAAAGATATTTTTAAAGACAAAGGTTAAGGGGACTTCCCTGGTGGCACAGTGGTTAAGAATCTGCCTGCCAATGCAGGGGACATGGGTTCAAGCCCTGGTCCAGGAAGATCCCGTTTGCCGCAGAGCAACTAAGCCCGTGAGCCACAACTGCTGAGCCTGTCTGCTACAGCTACTGAAGCCTGCATGCCTAGAGCCTATCCTCTGCAATATGAGAAGCCACTGCAGTGAGAAGCCTGCACACTGCAACGAAGAGTGGCCCCCGCTCACCGCAACTAGAGAAAGCCCACGAGCAGCAATGAAGACCCAACTAATTTAATTAATTCATTTTTTAAAAAATGACAAAATAAAAAATAATCAGGAAGACAGAAAGCCAAACATTTGTAGAAAGCCCACTAAAATATAGACCTTCCATAATTTATAAAGAATAGAGAGTGGTGGTCAATTTCCAAGGCAAAAAAAAAATGAGTAAACTTGAGAAACTATCAAGAATAAGTTATTTATAGAACAATTTCAGGAAAAAGAAAAATAAATGAGGAAGAAGGCCAGGACTTCACCTATTTCCAGTATACCATTCCGGAGAAGTCAAAGCATGTAGAGTGAGTAATATTTTCAAGGGACAATTGTTTCTGGATTCTATAAGATTCAAGTATTGTATAAATAAAGCTTTCTTCTTTTAGTTCTATTGAAAAGAGAAAAAACTAGGGAATTGCTTTGGCTATTCGGGGTCTTTTGTGTTTCCATACAAATTGTGAAATTTTTTGTTCTAGTTCTGTGAAAAATGTCAGTGGTAGTTTGATAGGGATTGCATTGAATCTGTAGATTGCTTTGGGTAGTAGAGTCATTTTCACAATGTTGATTTTTCCAATCCAAGAACATGGCATATCTCTCCATCTATTTGTATCGTCTTTAATTTCTTTCATCAGTGTCTTATAATTTTCTGCATACAGGTCTTTTGTCTCCTTAGTTATGTTTATTCCTAGATATTTTATTCTTTTCATTGCAATGGTAAATGGGAGTGTTTTCTTGATTTAACTTTCAGATGTTTCATCATTAGTGTATAGGAATGACAGAGATTTCTGTGTATTAATTTTGTATCCTGCTACCTTACCAAATTCATTGATTAGCTCTAGTAGTTTTCTGGTAGCATCTTTAGGATCCTGTATGTAGAGTATCATGTCATCTGCAAACAATGACAGCTTTACTTCTTCTTTTCCGATTTGGATTCCTTTTATTTCTTTTTCTTCTCTGATTGCTGTGGCTAAAACTTCCAAAACTATGTTGAATAATAGTGGTGAGAGTGGGCAACCTTGTCTTGTTCCTGATCTTAGTAGAAATGCTTTCAGTTTTTCACCATTCAGCATGATGTTGGCTGTGGGTTTCTCATATATGGCCTTTCTTATGTTGAGGAAAGTTCCCTCTATGCCTACTTTCTGCAGGGTTTTTAATCATAAATGGGTGTTGAATTTTGTCAAAAGCTTTCTCTGCATCTATTGAGATGATCATATGGTTTTTCTCCTTCAGTTTGTTAATATGGTGTATCATGTTGATTGATTTGCGTATACTGAAGAATCCTTGCATTCCTGGGATAAACCCCACTTAATCATAGTTTGTGATCCTTTTAATGTGCTGCTGGATGCCGTTTGCTAGTATTTTGTTGAGAATTTTTGCATCCATGTACATCACTGATATTGGCCTGTAGTTTTCTTTCTTTGTGACATCTTTGTCTGGTTGTCGTATCAGGGTGATGGTGGCCTCGTAGAATGAGTTTGGGAGTGTTCCTCCCTCTGCTATATTTTGGAAGAGTTTGAGAAGGATAGGTGTTAGCTCTTCTCTAAATGTTTGATAGAATTTGCCTGTGAAGCCATCTGGTCCTGAGCTTTAGTTGGTTGGAAGATTTTTTTTTTTTTTTGGACAGAGGGATCTTTTATTTATTTATTTATTTTAACATCTTTATTGGGGTATAATTGCTTTACAATGGTGTGTTAGTTTCTGCTTTATAACAAAGTGAATCAGTTATACATATACATATGTTCCCATATCTCTTCCCTCTTGCGTCTCCCTCCCTCCCACCCTCCCTATCCCACCGCTCCAGGCGGTCACAAAGCACTGAGCCGATATCCCTGTGCCATGCGGCTGCTTCCCACTAGCTATCTACCTTACATTTGTTAGTGTGTATATGTCCATGACTCTCTCTTGCCCTGTCACAGCTCACCCTTCCCCCTCCCCATATCCTCAACTCCGTTCTCCAGTAGGTCTGTGTCTTTATTCCTGTCTTACCCCTAGGTTCTTCATGACATTTTTTTTCTTCTTAAATTCCATATATATGTGTTAGCATACGGTATTTGTCTTTTTCTTTCAGACTTACTTCACTCTGTATGACAGACTCTAGGTCTATCCACCTCATTACAAATAGCTCAATTTCGTTTCTTTTTATGGCTGAGTAATATTCCATTGTATATATGTGCCACATCTTCTTTATCCATTCATCCGATGATGGGCACTTAGGTTGTTTCCATCTCCAGGCTATTGTAAATAGAGCTGCAATGAACATTTTGGTACATGACTCTTTTTGAATTTTGGTTTTCTCAGGGTATATGCCCAGTAGTGGGATTGCTGGGTTATATGGTAGTTGTATTTGTAGTTTTTTAAGGAACCTCCATACTGTTCTCCATAGTGGCTGAACCAATTCACATTCCCACCAGCAGTGCAAGAGTGTTCCCTTTTCTCCACACCCTCTCCAGCGTTTATTGTTTCTAGATTTTTTGATGGTGGCCATTCTGACTGGTGTGAGATGATATCTCATTGTAGTTTTGATTTGCATTTCTCTAATGATTAATGATGTTGAGCATTCTTTCATGTGTTTGTTGGCAGTCTGTATATCTTCTTTGGAGAAATGTCTATTTAGATCTTCTGCCCATTTTTGGATTGGGTTGTTTGTTTTTTTGTTATTGAGCTGCATGAGCTGCTTGAAAATTTTGGAGATTAATCCTTTGTCAGTTGCTCCATTTGAAAATATTTTCTCCGATTCTGAGTGTTGTCTTTTGGTCTTGTTTATGGTTTCCTTTGCTGTGCAAAAGCTTTGAAGTTTCATTAGGTCCCATTTGTTTATTTTCGTTTTTATTTCCATTACTCTAGGAGGTGGGTCAGAAAGGATCTTGCTGTGATTTATGACATAGAGTGTTCTGCCTATGTTTTCCTCTAAGAGTTTGATAGTTTCTGGCCTTACATTTAGGTCTTTAAACCATTTTGAGCTTATTTTTGTGTATGATGTTAGGGAGTGATCTAATCTCATACTTTGACATGTATCTGTCCAGGTTTCCCAGCACCGCTTATTGAAGAGGCTGTCCTTTCTCCACTGTACATTCCTGCCACCTTTATCAAAGATAAGGTGTCCATATGTGTGTGCGTTTATCTCTGGGCTTTCTATCCTGTTCCATTGATCTGTCTTTCTTGTTTTTGTGCCAGTACCATACTGTCTTGATTACTGTAGCCTTGTAGTATAGTCTGAAGTCAGGGAGCCTGATTCCTCCAGCTCCTTTTTTCGTTCTCAAGATTGCTTTGGCTATTCGGGGTCTTTTGTGTTTCCATACAAATTGTGAAACTTTTTGTTCTAGTTCTGTGAAAAATGTCAGTGGTAGTTTGATAGGGATTGCATTGAATCTATAGATTGCTTTGGGTAGTAGAGTCATTTTCACAATGTTGATTCTTCCAATCCAAGAACATGGTATATCTCTCCATCTATTTGTATCATCTTTAATTTCTTTCATCAGTGTCTTATAATTTTCTGCATACAGGTCTTTTGTCTCCTTAGGTAGGTTTATTCCTAGATATTTTATTCTTTTTGTTGCAATGGTAAATGGAAGTGTTTTCTTTATTTAAATTTCACATTTTTCATCATTAGTATATAGGAATGCCAGAGATTTCTGTGCATTAATTTTGTATCCTGCTGCTTTACCAAATTCATTGATTAGCTCTAGCAGTTTTCTGGTAGCATCTTTAGGATTCTCTGTGTATGGTATCATGTCATCTGCAAACAGTGACAGCTTTACTTCTTTTCCATTTTGGATTCCTTTTATTTCCTTTTCTTCTCTGATTGCTGTGGCTAAAACTTCCAAAACTATGTTGAATAACAGTGGTGAGAATGGGCAACCTTGTCTTGTTCCTAATGTTAGTGGAAATGGTTTCAGTTTTTCACCATTCAGGATGATGTTGGCTGTGGGCTTGTCATATATGGCCTTTATTATGTTGGGGAAAGTTCCCTCTATGCCTACTTTCTGCAGGGTTTTTATCATAAATGGGTGTTGAATTTTGTCAAAAGCTTTCTCTGCATCTATTGAGATGATCATATGGTTTTTCTCCTTCAATTTGTTAATATGGTTTATCACATTGATAGATTTGCATATATTGAAGAATCCTTGCATTCCTGGAATACACCACACTTGATCATGCTGTATGATCCTTTTAATGTGCTGTTGGATTCTGTTTGCTAGTATTTTGTTGAGGATTTTTGCATCTATGTTCATCAGTGATATTGGCTGTAGTTTTCTTTCTTTGTGACATCCTTGTCTGGTTTTGGTATCAAGGTGATGGTGGCCTCGTAAAAGGAATTTGGGAGTGTTCCTCCCTCTGCTATATTTTGGAAGAGTTTGAGAAGGATAGGTGTTATCTCTTCTCTAAATATTTGATAGAAGTCTCCTGTGAAGCCATCTGGTCCTGGGCTTTTGTTTGTTGGAAGATTTTTAATCATAGTTTCAATTACAGTGCTTGTGATTGGTCGGTTCATTTTTTCTATTTCTTCCTGATTCATTCTTGGCAGGTTGTGCATTTCTAAGAATTTGTCCATTTCTTCCAGGTTGTCCATTTTATTGGCATAGAGTTGCTTGTAGTAACCTCTCATGATCCTTTTTATTTCTGTAGTGTCAGTTGTTACTTCTTTTTCATTTCTAATTCTGTTGATTTGAGTCTTCTCCCTTTTTTTCTTGATGAGTCTGGCTAGTGGTTTATCTATTTTGTTTATCTTCTCAAAGAACCAGCTTTTAGTTTTATTGATCTTTGCTATCGTTTCCTTCATTTCTTTTTCATTTATTTCTGATCTGATTTTTATGATTTCTTTCCTTCTGCTGACTTTGGGGTATTTTTTGTTCTTCTCTCTCTAATTGCTTGAGGTGCAAGGTTAGGTTATTTGAGATGTTTCTTGCTTCTTAAGGTGGGCTTGTATTGCTATAAACTTCCCCCTTTGAACTGCTTTTGCTGCATCCCATAGGTTTTGGGTCGTCGTGTCTCCATTGTCATTTGTTTCTAGGTATTTTTTAATTTCCTCTTTGATTTCTTCAGTGATCACTTCATTATTAAGTAATGTATTGTTTAGCCTCCATGTGTTTGTAATTTTTACAGATCTTTTCCTGTAATTGATATCTAGTCTCATGGCATTGTGGTCGGAAAAGATACTTGATACAATTTCAATTTTCTAAAATTTACCAAGGCTTGATTTGTGATGCAAGATATGATCTATCCTGGAGAATGTTCCATGAGCACTTGAGAAAAATGTGTAATCTGTTGTTCTTGGATGGAGTGTCCTATAAATATCAATTAAGTCCATCTTGTTTAATGTATCTTTTAAAGCTTGTGTTTCCTTATTGATTTTCATTTTGGATGATCTTTTCATGGGTGAACGTGGGGTGTTAAAGTCCCCTACTACGAATGTGTTACTGTCGATCTCCCCTTTTATGGCTGTTAGTATTTGCCTTATGTATTGAGGTGCTCATATGTTGGGTGCCTATTTCCTCTTCATTTGTTAGGTCTGGTGCATTTTTATCTTGCTCCTTTATCTGCTGTGTGTTTTTCTGTCTTCTCATTTTGCTTATCTTACTGTGTTTGGGGTCTCCTTTTTGCAGGCTGCAGGTTCGTAGTTCCCGCTGTTTTTGCTGTCTGTCTCCAGTGGCTAAGGTTGGTTCAGTGGGTTGTGTAGGCTTCCTGGTGGAGGGGACTAGTGCCTGTGTTGTGGTGGATGAGGCTGGATCTTGTCTCTCTAGTGGGCAGGTTCACGTCTGGTGGTGTGTTTTGGGGTGTCTGTGGCCTTATGTTTTTAGGCAGCCTCTCTGCTAATGGGTGGGGTTGTGTTCCTGTTTTGCTAGTTGTTTGGCATAGGTTGTCCAGCACTGTAGCTTGCTGGTCATTGAGTGAAGCTGGGCGCTGGTGTTAAGATGGAGGTCCTTGGGAGATTTTCACCATTTGATATTATGTGGAGCTGGGAGGTCTCTTGTTGACCAGTGTCCTGAAGTTGGCTCTCCTACCTCAGAGGCAGAGCCCTGACTCCTGGCTGAAGCACCAAGAGCCTTTTTTCCACACGACTCAGAATAAAAGGGAGAAAAAGTAGAGAGAATTAGTAGAAGTATGAAGAAAGAAAGAAAGAAAGAAAGGAGGGAAGGAAGGAAGGAAGAAGAAAGAAAGAAAGAAAGAAGCAAAGAAGGCAAGAAGGAAAGAAAGCAGGGAGGGAGGAAGGAAGGAAGGAGGGAAAGAAGGAAAAAAGACAGAAAGAAGATACAGTAAAATAAAATAAAGTTATTGAATTAAAAAAATATTTAGGAAAAAAAAAAAGGGACGGATAGAACCTTAGGACAAATGTTGGAAGCAAAGCTATACAGACAAAGTCTTACACAGAAGCATACACATACACCCTCACAAAAAGAGGTAAAGGGGAAAAAATCATAAATCTTGCTCTCAGAGACCACCTCCTCAATTTGGGATGATTCGTTGTCTAAAGGAGGGAAGGAAGGAAGGAAAGAAAGAAAGAAAGAAAGAAAGAAAGAAAGAAAGAAAGAAAGAAAAGAAAGAAGGTAAAGTGTAATAAAGTTATTAAAATTAATTATTAAGAAAAAAATTTTTTTAAAAACTATGGACGGATAGAACCCTAGGACAAATGGTGGAAGCAAGACTCTACAGACAAGATCTCACACAGAAGCATACACATACACATTCACAAAAAGAGGAAAAGGGGAAAAAATCATAGATCTTGCTCTCGAAGCCCACCTCCTCAATTTGGGATTACTCGTCTTCTGTTCATGTATTCCACAGATGCAGGGTACATCAAGTTGATTGTGGAGCTTTAATCCGCTGTTTCTGAGGCTACTGCGAGAGATTTCCCTTTCTCTTCTTTGTTCTCACAGCTCACAGGGGCTCAGCTTTGGATTTGGCCCTGCCTCTGTGTTTAGGTCGCTGGAGGGCGTCTGTTTTTTGCTCAGACAGGACGGGGTTAAAGGAGCCGCTGATTCCGGGGTTAAAGGAGCCGCTGGCTGATTCGGGGGCTCTGGCGCACTCAGGCCGGGGCGGGGGGGAGGGAGGGGCACTGCGTGCGGGGCGGGCCTGCGGCGGCAGAGGCTGGTGTGACGTTGCACCAGCCTGAGGCCCGCCGTGCCTTCTCCCAGGGAATTTGTCCCTGGATCCCGGGAACCTGGCAGTGGCGGGCTGCACAGGCTCCGCGGAAGAGGGGTGTGGATAGTGACCTGTGCTCGCACACAGGCCCCTTGGTGGCGGCAGCAGCAGCCTTAGCGTCTCCCGCCCATGCCTGGGGTCCGCGCTTTTAGCCGCGGCTCGCGCCCGTCTCTGGGGTCCGCGCTTTTAGCGGAGGCTCGCGCCCATCTCTGGGCTTCGCGCTTTTAACCGCGGCTCGCGCCCGTCTCTGGAGTTCCTTTAACCAGCGCTCTTAAACTCCTCTCCTTGCGCACCAGGAAACAAAGAGGTAAGAAAAAGTCTCTTGCCTCTTCGGCAGGTGCAGACTTTTCCCCGGACTCCCTCCCAGCTAGCCGTGGTGCCCTAACCCTTCAGGCTATGTTCAAGCCGCCAACCCCAGTCCTTTCCCTGCACCTCGACCGAAACCGAAACCCGAGCCTCAGCTTGCAGCCCCGCCCGCCCCGGCGGGTGAGCAGACAGGCCTCTAAGGCTGGTGAGTGCCGGTCGGCACCGATCCTCTGTGTGGGAATCTCCCCGCTTTGCCCTCCGCACCCCTGTTGCTGTGCACTCCTCCGCGGCTCCCTGTTGGAAGATTTTTAATCGCAGTTTCAATTTCAGTGTTTGTGATTGGTGTTCTCATGTTTTCCATTTCTTCCTGCTTCAGTCTTGGAATGTTGTGCATTTCTAAGAATTTGTCCATTTCTTCCAAGTTGTCCATTTTATTGGCATAGAGTTGCTTGTAGTAATCTCTCATGATCCTTTGTATTTCTGCAGTGTCAGTTGTTACTTCTCTTTTTCATTTCTAATTCTACTGATTTGAGTCTTCTCCCTTTTATTCTTGATGAATCTGGCTAATGGTTTATCAATTTTGTTTATCTTCTCCAAGAACCACCTTTTAGTTTTATTGATCTTTGCTATCGTTTCCTTCATTTCTTTTTCATTTATTTCTGATCTGATCTTTATGATTTCTTTCCTTCTGCTGACTTTGGGGTTTTTTTTTTTTGTTCTTCTTTCTCTAATTGCTTTAGGTGCAAGGTTAGGTTGTTTATTCGAGATGTTTCCTGCTTCTTAAGGTGGGCTTGTATTACTATAAACTTCGATCTTAGAGCTCCTTTTGCTGCATCCCATACGTTTTGGGTCATTGTGTTTTCATTGTCATTTGTTTCTAGGTATTTTTTGATTTCCTCTTTGATTTCTTCAGTAATCTCTTGGTTATTAAGTATTGTGTTGTTTAGCCTCCATGTGTTTGTATTTCTTAGAGATTTTTTCCTGTAATTGATATCTAGTCTCATAGCGTTGTGGTCGGAAAAGATACTTGATACGATTTCAATTTTCTTAAATTTACCAAGGCTTGATTTGTGACCCAAGATGTGATCTATCCTGGAGAATTTTCCATGAGCACATGATAAAAATGTGTATTCTGTTATTTTTGGATGGAATGTCCTATAAATATCAAATAAGTCCATCTTGTTTAATGTATCATTTAAAACTTGTGTTTCCTTATTTATTTTCATTTTGGATGATCTGTCCTTTGGTGAAAGTGGGGTGTTAAAGTCCCCCACTATGATTGTGTTACTGTCAATTTCCCCTTTTATGGCTATAGCATTTACCTTATGTATTGAGGTGCCCCTATGTTGGGTGCATAAATATTTACAATTGTTATATCTTCTTGGATTTATCCCTTGATCATTATGTAGTGTCCTTCTTTGTCTCTTTTAATAGTCTTTGTTTTAAAGTCTGTTTTGTCTGATATGAGAATTGCTACTCCAGCTTTCTTTTGATTTCCATTTGCAGGTAATATCTTTTTCCGTCCCCTCACTTTCAGACTGTATGTGTCCCTAAGTCTGAAGTGAGTCTCTTGTACACAGCATATATACGGGTCTTGTTTTTGTATCCATTCAACCAGTCTATGTCTTTTGGTTGGAGCATTTACTCTATTTACATTTAAGGTAATTATCGATATGTATGTTCCTATTACCATTTTCTTAATTGTTTAGGGTTTATTATTGTAGATCTTTTCCTTCTCTTGTGTTTCTTGCCTAGAGAAGTTCCTTTAGCATCTGTTGTAGAGTTGGTTTGGTGGTGCTGAATTCTCTTAGATTTGCTTGTCTGTAAAGGTTTTCTCTGTCAACCCTGAATGAGATCCTTGCTGGGTAGAGTAATCTTTGTTGTAGGTTTTTCCCTTTCATCACTTTAAATATGTCCTGCCATACCCTCTGGCTTGCAGAGTTTTTCTTTGTATTTAATGTTTGCTAGTTTGATTAATATGTGTCTAGTGTGTTTCTTCGTGAATTTATCTTGTATGGGACTCTCTCCGCTTCCTGGACTTGCTTGACTATTTCCTTACGTATATTAGGATCATTTCAACTGTAATCTCTTCAAATATTTTCTGTCATTTTTTTTTTCTCTTCGTCTTTTGGCACTCCTATAATTCGGATGTTGGTGCATGTAATGTTGTCCCAGAGGTCTCAGAGATTGTCCTCAATGTCCTTTTCATTCTTTTTTCTTTATTCTGCTCTGCGGTATTTATTTCCACTATTTTATCTTCCATGTCACTTATCCATTCTTCTGCCTCAGTTATTCTGCTATTGATTCCTTCTAGAGAATTTTAAATTTCATTCATGGTGTTGTTCATCATTGTTTGTTTGCTCTTTAGTTCTTCTAGGTCCTTGTTAAACATTTCTTGTAGTTTCTCCATTCTATATCCAAGATTTTGAATCATCTTTACTATCATTACTCTGAATTCTTTTTCAGGTAGATTGCCTATTTCCTCTTCATTTGTTTGGTCTCGTGGGTTTTTACGTTGCTCCCTCATCTGCTGTGTGTTTCTCTATCTTCTCATTTTGCTTAACTTACTGTGTTTGGGGTTTCCTTTTCACAGGCTTTAGGTTCATAGTTCCCGTTGTTTTTGGTGTCTGATCCCAGTGGGTAAGGTTGGTTCTGTAGGTTGTGTAGGTCTTCTGGTAGAGGGGCCTGGTGCCTGTGTTCTGGTGGATGAGGCTGGATCTTGTCTTTCTAGTGGGCAGGACTACATCCGGTGGTATGTTTTCTGGTGTCTGTGAACTATGATTTTAGGCAGCCTCTCTGCTAATGGGTGGGGCTTTGTTCCTGTCTTGCTAGTTGTTTGGCATAGGGTGTCCAGCACTCTACCTTACTGATCGTTGAGTGGAGCTGGGTCTTAGTGTTGAGATGGAGATCTCTGGGAGAGCTTTCACCATTTGATATTACATGGTGCCGGGAGGTCTCTGGTGGACCAATGTCCTGAACTCAGCTCTCCCACCTCAGAGGCTCAGGCCTGACACCAACCAGAGCACCAAGACACTGTCAGCCACACGATTTCTGATGACGGGAGAATGGGGCCTGAAATGAGCACAATTAGAAGAGAATCCTCCAGTGTAATCCAAATAAGTGTGGCCATGCACAATATTTAATCTATCCGAGTCCAATCTCGCTCTGCTCGCCACACAACAGACCGATGAATAGGAGACAAGATGTTGAGGCAAGGAAGATGACTTTATTTAGAAAGCCAGTAGACTGAGAAGATGGCAGACTATAGTCTCTGAAGAACTATCTTCTAGTTATCTATTTTAAATATAACAGAGTGTGTATGTCAATCCCCAAATCCCAGTCTATCCCTCCCCCCAACCCTTCCCCTCTGGTAAACGTAAACTAAGTCTGTGAGCCTGTTTACATTTTGTAAATAAGTTCATTTGTATCATTTTTTTAGATTCCACATATGTGATATCATATGATATTTGTCTTTCTCTTTCTGACTTATTTCACCTAGTATGACAATCTCCAGGTCCATCACAAATGGCATTATTTCATTCTTTTTAATGGCTGAGTAATATTCCATTGTATACATGTACCACATCTTCTTTATCCATTCATCTGTCGATGGACATTTAGGCTGCTTCCATATCCTGGCTATTGTAAAGAGCTCTGCAGTGAACATTGGGGTGCATGTATCCTTTCAAACCATGTTTATCTCTGGATATATGTCCAGGAGGGGGGTTGCTGGATCATAGAGGGCTCTACTTTTACTTTTTTAAGGAACCTCCACACTGTTATCCATAGTGGACATACCAATTTACATTACCCCCAACAGTGTAGGAGGGTTCCCTTTTCTCCTCACCCACTCAAGCATTTTTTGTCTGTAGACTATTTTTGATGATGGTTGTTCTGACTTGCATGCAGTGATATCTCATTGTAGTTTTGATTTGCATTTCTCTAATAATTAACAGTGTTGAACATCTCTTCATGTACCTCTTGGCCATTTGTATGTCTTCTTTAGAGGAATGTCGATTTAGGTCTTCTGCCCATTTTTTTATTGGGCTTTTTTTTTTATTTGTTATTGAGCTACATGTGCTGCTTGTAAATTTTGGAGATTAATCTCTTGTCGATGGCTTCATTTGCAAGTATTTTTCCCATTCTGTGGATTGTCTTTTCATTTGGTTTATGGTTTGCTGTGCAAAAGCTTTTGAGTTTAATTAGGTCCCATTTATTTATTTTATAAATTTATTTTATTTATTTATTTTTGGTTGTGTTGGGTCTACATTGCTGTGCACGGACCTTTTCTAGTTGTGGCGAGCTGGGGCTACTCTTCATAGAGGTGCGCAGGCTTCTCATTGTGGTGGCTTCTCTCATTGTGGAGCATGGGCTCTAGGCATGTGGGCTTCAGTAGTTGTGGCTTGTGGTCTTTAGAGCGCAGGCTCAGTAGTTGTGGTGCATGGGCTTAGTTGCTCCACAGCATGTGGGATCTTCCTGGACCAGGGCTCAAACCTGTGTCTCCTGCATTGGCAGGTGGATTCTTTTTTTTTTTCTATCCTTTTTTTTTTTTTTTGCGGTACACAGGCCTCTCACTGTTGTGGCCTCTCCCGTTGTGGAGCACAGTCTCCGGACGCGCAGGCTCGGCGGCCATGGCTCACGGGCCCAGCTGCTCTGCGGCATGTGGGATCCTCCCAGACCGGGGCACAAACCCATGTCCCCTGCACCGGCAGGCAGGTTCTCAACCACTGCGCCACCAGGGAAGCCCATAGCAGGCAGATTCTTAACCACTGCACCATCAGGGAAGCCCTAGTCCCATTTATTTATTTTTGTTTTTATTTCCAGTTGCTTTAAGAGATGAATCGAAAAAGATATTGCTGTGATTTATGTCAAATAGTGTTCTGCCTATGTGTTCCTCTAAGAGTTTTAGAGTGTCTGACCTTACATTCAGGTCTTTAATCCATTTTGAGTTTATTTTTGTGTATGGTGTAAAAGAGTGTTCTAATTTTCATCGTTTTAATGTAGCTGTCCAGTCTTCTCAGCATCATTTATTAAAGAGAATGTCTTTTCTCCATTGTATAGTCTTGCCTCCTTTGTCATAGATTAGGTGACCGTAGTGCGTGGGTTTATCTCTGGGCTTTCTATCCTGTTGCATTGATCTATATTTCTGCTTTTGCTCCAGTACCATACTGCCTTGATTACTGTAGCTTTGTAGTATAGTCTGAAGTCAGGGAGCCTGATTTCTCCAGCTCTGTTTTTCTTTCTCAAGATTGCTTTGGCTATTCAGGGTCTTTTCTGTCTCCATACAAATTTTAAGATTTTTTGTTCTAATTCTGTGAAAAATACGATTGGTAATTTTATAGGGATTGCATTGAATCTGTAGAGTGCTTTGAGTAGTATAGTCATTTTGACAATATTGATTCTTCCAATCCAAGAACATGGTATATCATTCTATCTGTTTGTGTCATCTTCGATTTCTTTCATCAGCATCTTATAGTTTTCAGAGCACAGGTCTTTTGACTCCTTAGGTAGGTTTAGTCCTAGGTATTTTTTCTTTTTAATATGATGGTAAATGGGATTCTTTAATTTCTCATTCTGATCATTTTGTATCCTGTAACTTTACTGAATTCATTAATGAGCTCTAGTAGTTTTCTGGTAGCATCTTTAGGATTTTTTATATATACTATCATGTCATCTGCAAACAGTGACAGTTTTACTTCATCTTTTCAAATTTGGATTCCCTTTACTTATTTTTCTTCATTGATTGCCATGGCTAGAACTTCCAAAACTATGTTGAGTAAAAATGGTGAGAGTGGACATCCTTGTCTTGTTCCTGATGTTAAAGGAGATGCTTTCAGCTTTTCATCCTTGAGTATGATGTTAGCTGTAGGTTTGTCATATGTGGCCTTTATTATATTGAGATATGTTCCCTGTACCCCCACTTTCTCAAGAGGTTTTTTTTTTTGTCATAAATCAGTGTTGAATTTTGTCAAAAGCTTTTTCTGCATCTATTGAGATGGTCATATAGTTTTTATTCTTCAATTTGTTGATGTGATGTATCACACTGTTTGATTCGTGGATTGAAAAATCCTTGGATCACTGGGATAAATCCCACTTGATCATGATGTATGATCCTTTTAATGTGTTGTTGGATTCAGTTTGCTAATACTTTGTTGAGGATTTTTGTATCTATGTTCATCAGTAGTATTGGCCTCTAATTTTCTTATTTTGAGGTATCTTTGTCTGGTTTTGATATCAGACTGATGGTGACCTCCTTGAATCAGTTTGGCAGTGTTCCTTCCTCTGCAGTTTTTTGGAATAGTTTCAGAAGGATATATATGTGTTAACTCTTCTCTAAATTTTTGATAGAATTCGCCTGTGAAGCCATCTGGTCCTAGACTGTTGTTTGCTGGGAGTTTTTTAAATCACAATATCAATTTCAGTACTTGTGACTGGTCTGCTCAAAGTTTGTATTTCTTCCTGGTTCATTCTTGGGGACCTTTCTAGGAATTTGTCCATTTCATCTAGGTTGTCCATTTTATTGGAATATAGTTGCTGGTAGTAGTCTTTTATGATCCTTTGTATTTCTTTGGTGGCAGTTGTAATTCATCCTTTTTTTTTTCTTCTAATTTTATTGATTTGAGCTCTCCTTTTTTTTCTTGATGAGTCTGGCTAAAGGTTTATCTATTTTATTTCTCTTTTCAAAGAACCAGCTTCTAGTTTCATTGATCATTTCTATTGTTCTTTTTTCTCTGTTTCATTTATTTCTGTTCTGATCTTTATGATTTCTTTCCTTGTACTTACTTTTGGTTTTGTTTATTCTTCTTTCTCTTTTTGCTTTAGGTGTAAGGTCTGGATTTTTGTTTGAGATTTTTCTTGTTTCCTGAGGTAGGATTGTATTCCTATAAACTTCTTTCTTAAAAATGCTTTTGCTGCATCCCATAGGTTTTAGATTTTCGTGCTTTCATTTTCATTTGTCTCTACGTGTTTTTTGATTTCCTCTTTGATTTCTAAAGTGATCCATTGATTGTTTATTAGCATGTTGCTTAGCCTCCATGTGTTTGTGTTTTTTACAGTAGTTGGTTTCTAATCTCATAGCATTATGGTCGGAAAAGATCTCTGATATGATTTCTGTTTTCTTAAACTTTACCAAGGCTCACTTTGTGGCCCAACATATGATCTATCCTGGAGAACATTCCATGTGCACTTGAAAAGATTGTGTATGCTGCTGTTTTTGGATGGAATGCTCTATAAATATCATTTAAATCCATCTGGTCTAATGTGTTATTTAAGGCCTGTGTTTCCTTATTGACCTTCTATCTGGATGATCTGTCCATGGATGAAAGTGGGGTGTTAAAGTCCCCCACTATTATTGTGTTACTGTCAGTTTTTCCTTTTATGACTGTTAGTATTTGCCTTACATATTGAGGTGCTCCTATGTTGGGTGCATATATATTTACAATTGTTACATGTTCTTCTTTGATTGAATTATGTAGTGTCCTTCTTTGTCTCTTGTAACAGTCTTTATTTTAAAGTCTATTTTGTCTAATATGAGTATTGCTACTCTAGCTTTCTTTTGATTTCCATTTGCATGTAATAACTTTTTCCATCCCCTCACTTTCAGTTTGTATGTGTCCCTAGATCTGAAGTGGGTTACTTGTTGGCAGCACATATATGGGTCTTCTTTTTGTATCCATTCAGCCAGTCTATGTCTTTTAGTTGGAGCATATAATCCATTTATGTTTAAGGTAATTATCCATATATATGTTCTTATTGCCATTTTGCTAATTGTTTGGATTTATTTTTGTTGGTCTTTTTTCCTTCCCTTCCTCTTTTTTTCTCTTCTCTTGTGATATGATGACTAACTTTAGTGTTGTGTTTGGGTTCCTTTTTCTTTTTGGTGGGTGTATCTAAAGTAGATTTTCAGTTTGCAGTTACCATGAGGTTTTGATATTGCAGTCTATATATAAACAAGACTGTTTTAAGTTGCTGGTCTTCTAATTTCAAATGCATTTCCGGTATTCTATATTTGTACTCTCCTTTTCTCATGATTGCTGATTTTGATATCATATTTGTGTGTGGATGATTTCCTACCTTTACTGTATGTTTTCCTTTACTGGTGAGCTTTTCCATTTGTAATTTTCTTGTTTCTAGTCATGGCCTTTTCTTTTCTGCCTCGTCAATACACTCTCCCAGAATTTTGGTCTCCTCCTCAGCTTTTTCCCTTCTCAACCTCTGCTCCTTTAGATTTCACTTGCCAAAACAGTTCTGACCCTCCCTTCCTTCCTTGTTTCACAAAGTATAACCTTAGGTATCATAGCAGAGACTGTGCTACGTGTTTTACCAGTTTCTATTTCATTTCCATCTTCCTGGTCAAAAAGGAAGACTAGATTTTCTAGTTTGGTGCTTGTGATTGGGTCGAGGCTGTGTGATGAAGTTTTGGCAAATGACGTAGCAGGTTACCCCTGCTATCTGAAAGTAGAGGTTTCCTGTGAAAACTCTTGTAAGTTGAAATGGCATAAAGCTAAGAAACAATTACCTTAGGACACATGTTAATAATGGATGCACAAAATAAATTGAGATTAAGTGCAGATGCTCACAGACAGTTTAAAGCCATGGCAGCTTGATGCTGAGATGCTGAGTGTAGCTTCTGAGGAGGGAGCTTGACAGTGCCATTCTCTGCTCTGAGTATGCACTGCCTCTATAATGGCTCACTGCAAAACAAACACTGAATGCTACTTTCACTTTTCACCTTTTCCTTAAAAGTGAAAATCCTCTTTGGATTTCTTCCAGTTAGAAAAACTGGGTACTAATATAGGTCTTTTGTAAAAGCAAAGTGGCATGAAGCAATCTTTGAAAAAGCAGGGGATACCTGTATTTTCAGGATACAGAGTATTTAGAAGCTTGGTTCTAAAACGTCCTATATACATCTTCTCCTCCTGTTCTGTGGTGACACCAGAAAGCCAGTATTTATGAAAGCAACACCATAGAATGGAAGGCACCTTGTGTTACCATATGAGGATAGATTCCAAGGAAATCCACTACAGCCACACTAGATACAAAATGAACAATAAATCTATGTGGTCCTCATCACTGAAATTTCAGTTCATTTGCTACTGCAATACAAACTATCCTAATTGTGACTAATAAAAATGTGAAAATAAATCAAGAGATAAAAAGTGGTTGCAATGGTAATACCCATAAAAAAGAAGAAGCAACCTTTGTTTAGTTGAATTTAAATTATTTTAAATTTTACAAAATTTAAACTTTATAAAATTGATGATGTGTTAAAATAATCAGTGTAAAAAAGTACAAAATTAAACATGTCATTAGTTTCAGGGGAAATAATATTTGAACGAGGTGGAAAGTTACTAAAGTTATCTTCCCTTATATAACTCAGGAAATATCTAACATTCTAAAGAATTTCAGTTTATTTTGAGATACTTTATATGTATAGACTTCACCCTGTACTGCAGTGTTCTGAATGATCTCACTCCCTCATAACCCCACCATCTACAGTATTTTCCCTTTGGTTTTCCGTGTGTATCTTCTACACCCTGGCACTGCTTATCACCTGAAGCTCATTACAATTACTCTTTAGTGTTTCCTCCATTTAAGAATATTCTTGTATCCAAGTAACTATAACATTTTTCACTTTAAAATGATTTGTTTCTTTTTTAGCTCTTTCAATTCTAAATTGTGCTTCCATCATTATGCTGAAAATCCTCATTCTAGCATCATGTATGACCTACTCCCAGAAAAATATAAAACTTTAAGCAGTAACATCACAGTTTAGGCATTGGTATATACCTAGAAGTCATTTAGACCAACCTATCACACAACGACATCCCACAATACGAAGTCCACCTTCTTCTTTGGAAACCTTAACACTTTTTAAAAAAACCTATTCTATGATCGACAAGGTGGAATGTTTCTACTCAGTACTTCTACCAGATTATCCAAATTCTGTCTTTGTAAACAAAAGAAAATAACTCTACTCCCTGTTTTACAAAATACATTAAAAATGTTTTCTAAGTAGCTTTTCTTGATATTATTCCCCAAATATTCTTGAAAATATTCTCCGGACATTTCCTCCTACAAAGTAAACAAGCATACATTCAGAAATGCATGGGTTGTTTGATTCCATTAGTCACTCTACATATGAATTAATGTGCTATCCGTTATCATTAAAGTTTTTTAATGTCACCTCTAAATGATAGTGAGAGCAATGATGATTGTGATATGATAATTATGTAATGATAGATAATTTTCTTGAGCATTTCTAGGTTTTAGTTATTACACTATGGATTTTATGTATATTATCTCACTTTTTCACCAGAATGTTGTGTTACAGACTAAGTTGTGTTCCCCCCAAATTCATAGGTTGAAGTCTTAGCCACCAATGTGACTGTATTTCGATATAGGGCCATTAAAAAGATAATTAAGGTTAAATGGCTTAAAAACTCCATCCATGTGGCAACATAGGAAGTACAGGGAGGTAAATATATCAACAAGGTTTGTTATGAAAGTAGGAGAGAAGTACTAAAGTATTACAAACTTGAGAAAACATTTTGAGTAACAAGCAATGTAGAATATGTAGGCAAGAGGGGAATAAACAGTGGACAGGGAAGAACTGACAAGCCAGCTTATGACACACAAATTTCTAGTTCTTAATATATATAACACTCCAGTTCACTGGTACCCTGCAATACAAAGAAGTCTCTGGGTTGATCTGTGTTGGTGTAAAACTTTATTAAAGTCCTCTGGTAAACAAGAGCCATCTATCCCATGCCGTTACACTTTAACAACACAAAGAATTAACGGAAACATTGAAACTAAATTTTACCTTTAAATATGATAAGATTCCTAGGCAAGGTTCACATTTCCAATAATCTTTATAAGTAGAATTACTGTTTAGAAATTTGTTTTCCCTAAAGAAAATTTCCTCAGTTATATAATTGTTTAATATTTGAATTTGTTTTTTCATAAGGTACCCCTATATCCATATTAATTTATAATATTTCTTATTTTCATTCATCACTTATGCAATTATTTTTAAAAGATTTTGTGGATAGTATTAAGTTATAGTTTCCATGGCTTCCAAACATTAGTTGTCACCATTCTCCCATAGCTAATGCAGAAGAAAAAATCAACTAATTTGTTTTCAAAATACCAAGAAAATTTAAGCTCAGATAGCCTATTCTGTGTTCTAAATGAAGAGGAAAAAATGTTAAACAAAATAGGTCTTTGTTCTTGGATGTCATTTTAAAAGAACTTCATGCAGTTTTACAAAGAACCCACTATGAATAAGCAGCTATTAATGAAGTTACACATGGGCTCGGCTGGAGACACCAAAGTGTTATATGTGCATGGATCCAGCCAACCCAGTTAGAAATTATGTTCGATTTCTTTCAGACATCACAGCTGGATACAAAGTACTAATAAGGAAATCTATTATTTCAAGATGTGCACCAACAATCATAATTTTATTGTTTTACATTCTATCTGTAGTATAGGCAACCACTACAATGTTTGGTGAAGAAACATGAACTATAACAGAAAATGAAGGCACATGGCTAGTACAGTTTAAGAGGAAACATGGCTGGTTCTCATTTTGGATTTAGTTTTTTTTTCTATACACACTCTTTCAAGCTGTGCCACTACCAATTCAGTTCAGATCTATTGACCTGTAAATATAATTACATATTTGATCACTAAATTAACAAAGTAAATTAACTTTTAATGAGTGGTATTATTCATTATACCTTGAAAAATATAAAAATCTTTACTAAAATCCATGTGTCATTCCACACTGACTTCTTGTTAAATGGGCATTTTGACCCAGATAATCATATGGTTGCCAAGGAATGCTGAAATTGCTGTATGCTATGAATCATTGTCTAAAATAAAATGAAAAACATATTATATAATTAACTCCATATGGCTTTTCCTTTGACTCATTTGATATAGGCCAAATTCTTACACTTTTCTCAATTAAACATCTTGAAATAAATTCTATTTAACAAATTTTAAAAGTAACCTTGCAAATTTCATATAAGAATGTATAGAAATGTGTAGTTAACATTCTGTGAATAATTAAAACTCATTTGTTAGTTGATGGTTTATCTAGAAAATCAAAAATAGAGTTAATAATATTTCAAGTTCCAGAAAAAAAAAATAAGTGTTTATAATTTTTAGCATGTTTAATGAAACACGATGCAAATTGCCACAGAGCTTTAATGTTATCTTGTATTTTAAAGGTATGTCAGTTATTTTAAATTATCTGAAAATTAGATAACACTATTATTTTAAATACACCTGAGACTAGAAATGATATGTGTTTGGTTTAATTCTACTTCTGCCACCAGATAAATAAATCTGTCTATTTGTAAAATACTGATATTGCTGATTTGTCAGCTATTATCATTTTAGAATATAATACACTATCGATAAGAAATCTTTATTATAGTCTATTAATTACTCAAGTCATATTTAGACTTTCTAAACAATTTTAGTTAACATATTTTGAGATGGGTTGGGAGATACTGATTGTATGAAGTTCCTTCCAGATATATTATTCTGTTATTATTTGATAAAAATACTTTTAAGTTATTTCTGACCTGGAGGTTAAATAAGCATAAAGTTTTAAATATATAATTTATTCTAGTGACTTCAAAACTTCTTAATCACAGTCTACAAGAATTACATTTTATATCGTGAACCAATATATAAACATGCACTCACATGCACACATATACACACAATCATATATGTAAACTACACAGAAAAAAATGTCATGCCTGAAGTGTCCTCATATTCCTTCTAATTCTTTTCCTTTTTTTCAGCTTATTTAGATTTAATTGTTGTACAGCAGGGTATAAGTTTTAAGATGTACAGTATAATGGCTTATGTTTTCTTCTAATAGTTTTATGATTCCAGGATTTATATTTAAGTTTTTGATTCATTTCAAATTAGTTTTTATGAGTGGTATAAGGGTCTAGTTTCATTCTTTGAGATGTGAATATGAAGTTTTCTCAGCACCATTTATTGAAGAGACTGTCTTTCCTATAATGAGTATTCTTGGCTCTCTTGTCAAATATTCATTGACCATATATGCATGGTTTTATTTCTGGGCTCTTGATTCAGTTCCATTGGTCTGTGTGTCTGATTTTTGCCAGAACCATACAGTTTTGATTACTACAGTGTTATACTATAGCTTGATATCAGGAAGTGTGATGCTTCCTGCTTTGTTCTTCTTTCTCAGGATGCTTTGGCAGGTCCTGATCTTTTGTGTGCCCATATAAATTTTAGGATTGTTTTTCCTACTTCTGTAAAAAATGCTATCAGAATCTTAATAGGGGTTGCTTTGAATACATAAATGGCTTTAGATAGTATTGAGATTTTAACAATATTCTTCCAATCCATGAATAGTTTTCCATTTATTTGTGTCTCTTTGATTTCTTTCATCACTGTTTCGTAGTTTTTACTGTAAAGATCTTCCACCTCCTTGGTTAAATTTATTCCTAAGTATTTTATAGTTTTTGATGCTCTTGTTAATGGGGATTATTTTCTTTATTTATTTTTCAGATAATTTATTGTTAGTGTACAGAAAAGCTACTTTTCTTTTTTTAGGTTTAAAACCATATCCAAATTTATTTATTTATTTATTTTTCACACACACACACACACACACACACACACACACACACACTGTATTTTATTTTTACAAGAGATAAATAAACTGACACCAAACATTGTAAATGGGTGACCACAAAAAAAAGCAACAATGATTGCAATTACCAAACACGAAACACACTCATACTATGTCATAATATTGACATTCAGTCCAGTAATCCTCCACTGTAACAGCTCCTTTACTTTGCAGTGAAAATTGATTTGTATATTTTTTGCCTCTGAGTCCTTGTGGAATTTTTTTGTGTGTGTGTGGTACGCGGGCCTCTCACTGTTGTGGCCTCTCCCGTTGCGGAGCACAGGCTCCAGACGCGCAGGCTCAGCGGCCATGGCTCACGGGCGCAGCCGCTCCACGGCATGTGGGATCTTCCTGGACCGGGGCACAAACCCGTGTCCCCTGCATCGACAGGAGGACTCTCAACCCCTGCGCCACCAGGAAAGCCCCGAATTTTGTTTTTTTATTATTCAAACAGAAAGTCACAAAAATTATAATCATCCTCATCAGTTCACTCAGTCCCATGTAATTAATTTTTTTATCTTGATCTTTTGTTAACACTTTTATGAGTTCATCAGTTTTCCATTAGAGTTCTGAAAATGCTTATTCATTCAGTTCAGCAGTATAGTCAGTTACCAGAAACCTGTACTTGTCAGAGTCTTTTCAGTGAATTCCTTGAAGATGAAACCCTTTTACAGGATCATTTTTGCAAAAGCATCAGAGTACACCCAGAACTGTCTGTAAATGACAAAAGACTTAAAAATGACCACGGTTAAAGATTTGATGAAAGTTCATAATAATGCAATTGACAAGTAAATTTAGTTATTTCTGAGATATACATTTTAAAGTAATAACTAGAATTATGACTTATAATATTATACCAGAACATATAAGATTTTTAGAAATTTCATGTAATGTCTGAAACATTTATATTAACTTATTTCCATACAAATAACCCAAAGAGGTTTAGTATTAGTTGTTTGTTTTGTTTGTTTTTCTTTGTACTGCAGGTTCTTATCAGTCATCAGTTTTATACACATCAGTGTATACATGTCAATCCCAATCGCCCAATTCAGTACACCACCATCCCCACCCCACTGCAGTTTTCCCCCCTTGGTGTCCATATGTTTGTTCTCTACATCTGTGTCTCAACTTCTGCCCTGCAAACCGGTTCATCTGTACCATTTTTCTAGGTTCCACATACATGAGTTAATATACGATATTTGTTTTTCTCCTTCTGACTTACTTCACTCCGTATGACAGTCTCTAGATCCATCCACGTCTCAACAAATGACTCAATTTCATTCCTTTTTATGGATGAGTAATATTCCATTGTATATATGTACCACATCTTCTTTATCCATTCATCTGTCGATGGGCATTTAGGTTGCTTCCATGACCTGGCTATTGTAAATAGTGCTGCAATGAACATTGGGGTGCATGTGTCTTTTTGAATTATGGTTTTCTCAGGATATATGCCCAGTAGTCAGATTGCTGGGTCATATGGTAATTCTATATTTAGTTTTTTAAGGAACCTCCATACTGTTCTCCATAGTGGCTGTATAAATTTACATTCCTACCAACAGTGCAAGGGGGTTCCCTTTTCTCCACACCCTCTCCAGCATTTGCTCTTTGTAGATTTTCTGATGATGCCCGTTCTAACTACTGTGAGGTGATACCTCATTGTAGTTTTGATTTGCATTTCTCTAAAAATTAGTGATGTTCAGCACCTTTTCATTTGCTTCTTGGCCATCTGTATGTCTTCTTTGGAGAAATGTCTATTTAGGTCTTCTGCCCATTTTTGGATTGGCTTGTTTTTTTCTTTAATACTGAGCTGCATGAACTGTTTATATATTTTGGAGATTAATCCTTTGTCCATTGATTCGTTTGCAAATATTTTCTCCCATTCTGAGGGCTGTATTTTCATCATCTTTATGGTTTCCTTTGCTGTGCAAAAGTTTTGAAGTTTCATTAGGTCCCATTTGTTTATTTTTGTTTTTATTTCCATTACTCTAGGAGGTGGATCAAAAAAGATCTTGCTGTGATTTATGTCAAAGAGTGTTCTTCCTATGTTTTACTCTGATTTTATAGTGTCCAGTCTTACATTTAGGTCTCCAATCCATTTTGACTTTATTTTTGTGTATGGTGTTAGGGAGTGTTCTAATTTCATTCCTTTAAATGTAGCTGTCCAGTTGTCCCAGCACCACTTATTGAAGAGACTGTCTTTGCTCCACTGTATATCCTTGCCTCCTTTGTCATAGATTAGTTGTCCATAGGTGTGTGGGTTAATCTCTGGGCTTTCTCTCTTGTTCCATTGATCTGTGTTTCTGTTTTTCTGGAGTACCATATTGTCTTGATTACTGTAGCTTTGTAGTATAGTCTGAAGTCAGGGAGTCGGATTCCTCCAGCTCCATTTTTTTCCCTCAAGACTGCTTTGGCTCTTTGGGCTCTTTTGTGTCTCCATACAAATTTTAAGATGATTTGCTCTAATTCCGTAAAAAATGCCATTGGTAATTTGATAGGGATTGCATTGAATCTGTAGATTGCTTTGGGTAGTGTAGTCATTTTCACAATATTGATTCTTCCAATCCAAGAACATGGTATATCTCTCCATCTGTTGGTATCATCTTTAATTTTTTTCATCAGTGTCTTACAGTTTTCTGCATACAGCTCTTTTGTCTCCCTAGGTAGGTTTATTCCTAGGTAGTTTATTCTTTTTGTTGCAATGGTAAATGGGAGTGTTTCCATAATTTCTCTTTCAGATTTTTCATCATTAGTGTATAGGAATGCAAGAGATTTCTGTGCATTAATTTTGTATCGTGCCACTTTACCAAATTCATTGATTAGCTCTAATAGTTTTCTGGTGGCATCTTTAGGATTCTTTATGTATAGTATCATGTCATCTGCAAACAGTGACAGTTTTACTTCTTCTTTTCCAATTTGTTTTCCTTTTATTTCTTTTTCTTCTCTGATTGCCATGGCTACAACTTCCAAAACTATGTTGAATACTAGTGGTGAGAGTGGACATCCTCGTTTGTTCCTGATCTTAGAGGAAATATTTTCAGTTTTTCACCATTGAGAATGATGTTTGCTGTGGGTTTGACATATACGGCCTTTATTAGGTTGAGGTAGGTTCCCTCCGTGCCCACTTTCTGGAGACTTTTTATCATAAATGGGTGTTGAATTTTGTTAAAAGCTTTTTCTGCATCTGTTGAGATGATCCTATGGGTTTTATTCTTCAGTTTGTTAATATGGTGCATCACATTGATTGATTTGCATTTATTGAAGAATCCTTACATCCCTGGGATAAATCCCACTTGAGTGTGGTGTGTGATCCTTTTAATGTGTTGTTGGATTCTGTTTGCTAGTATTTTGTTGAGGATTTTTGCATCTATATTCCTCAGTGATAGTGTTCTGTAATTTTCTTTTTCTGTAGTATGTTTGTCTGGTTTTGGTATCAGGGTAATGGTCGCCTCCTAGAATGAGTTTGAGAGTGGTCCTTCCTCTGCAATTTTTTGGAAGGGTTTGAGAAGCATGGATGTTAGCTCTTCTCTAAATGTTTGATAGAATTCACCTGTGAAGCCACCTGGTCCTGGACCTTAGTTTTCTGGAAGATTTTTAATCACAGTTTCAATTTCAGTGCTTGTGACTGGTCTGTTCATATTGTCTGTTTCTTCCTGTTTCAATCTTGGAAGGTTGTATCTTTGTAAGAATTTGTCCATTTCTTCCAGGTTGTCCATTTTAATGGCATAGAGTTGCTTGTAGTAGTCTCTTTGGATGCTTTGTATTTCTCCGGTGTCTGTTGTAACGTCTCCGTTTTCATTTCTAATTTTATTGACTTGAGTCCTCTTCCTCTTTTTCTTGATGAGTCTGGCTAATGGTTTATCAAGTTTGTTTATCTTCTCAAAGAACCAGCTCTTAGTTTTATTGATCTTTGCTATTGTTTTCTTTGTTTCTATTTCATTTATTTCTGCTCTGATCTTTACTTCTTTCTTTCTTTCTGCTAACTTTGTGTTTTGTTTGTTCTTCTTTCTCTAGTTCCTTTAGGTGTAAGTTTAGATTATTTACTTGAGATTTTTCTTGTTTCTTGAGCTAGGCTTGTATAGCTATAAACTTCCCTGTTAGAACTGCTTTTGCTGCATCCCATAGGTTATGTATTGTCATGTTTTCATTGTCTTTTGTCTCTAGGTGTTTTTTGATTTCCTCATTGATTTCTTCAGTGATCTCTTGGTTATTTAGTAACGTATTGTTTAGCCTCCATGTGTTTGTGTTTCTTACGTTGTTTTTTCCCTGTAATTCATTTCTAGTCTCAGAGTGTTTTCATCAGAAAGGATGGTTGATATGATTTCTATTTTCTTAAATTTACTGAGGCTTGATTTGTGACCCAAGATGTGATCCATCCTGGAGAATGTTCCGTGCGCACTTGAGAAGAAAGTGTAATCTGTTTTTGGATGGAATGTCCTACAAATATCAGTTAAATCTATCTGGTCTGTTGTGTCATTTAAAGCTTCTGTTTCCTTATTTATTTTCATTTTGGATGATCTGTCCATTGGTGTAAGTGAGGTGTTAAATTCCCCCACTATTATTGTGTTACTGTTGATTTCCTCTTTTATTGCTGTTAGCATTTGCCTTATGTATTGAGGTGCTCCTATGTTGGGTGCATATATATTTATAATTGTTATATCTTCTTCTTGGATTGATCCCTTGATCATTATGTAGTGTCCTTCCTTGTCTCTTGTAACATTCTTTATTTTAAAGCCTATTTTCTCTGATATGAGTATTGCTACTCCAGCTTTCTTTTGATTTCCATTTGCATGGAATATCTTTTCCCATCCCCTCAGTATCAGTCTGTATGTGTCCCTAGGTCTGACATGGGTCTCTTGTAGACAGCATATATATGGGTCTTGTTTTAGTATCCATTCAGCAAGCCTGTGTCTTTTGTTTGGAGCATTTAATCCATTCACGTTTAAGGTAATCATCGATATGTATGTTCCTATGACCATTTTTTTAATTGCTTTGGGTTTGTTTTTGTAGGCCCTTTTCTTCTCTTCTGTTTCCCACTTAGAGAAGTTCCTTTAGCATTTGTTGTAGAGCTTGTTTGGTGGTGCTGAATTCTCTTAGCTTTTGCTTGTCTGTAAAGCTTTTGATTTCTCCATGGAATCTGAATGAGATCCTTGCTGGGTAGCGTAATCTTGGTTGTAGGTTCTTCACTTTCATCACTTTAAGTATATCATGCCACTCCCTTCAGACTTGTAGAGTTTCTGCTGAGAAATCAGCTGTTAACCTTATGTGAGTTCCCTTGTTTGTTATTTTTCCCTTGCTGCTTTCAATAATTTTTCTTTGTCTTTAATTTGTGACAGTTTGATTACTATGTGTCTTGGTGTGTTTCTCCTTGGGTTTATCCTGTATGAGACTCGCTCCGCTTCATGGACTTGGGTGGCTATTTCCTTGTCCATGTTAGGGAAGTTTTTGACTATAATCTCTTTAAATATTTTCTCTGGTCCTTTCTCTCTCTCTTCTCCTTCTGGGACCCCTATAATGTGAACGTTGTTGTGTTTAATGTTATCCCAGAGATCGCTTAGGCTGTCTTCATTTCTTTTCATTGTTTTTTCTTTCGTCTCTTCCAGAGCAGTGAGTTCCACCATTCTATCTTCCAAGTCACTTATCCTTTTTTCTGCCTCAGTTTTTCTGCTATTGATTCCTTCTAGTGTAGTTTTCATTTCAGTTATTGTATTGTTCATCTCTGTTTGTTTGGTCTTTAATTCTTCTAGGTGTTTGTTAAACATTTCTTGCATCTTCTTGATCTTTGCCTGCATTCTTTTTCCGAGGTCCTGGATCATCTTCACTATCATTATTCTGAATTCTTTTTCTTGAAGGTTGCCTATCTCCATTTAGTTGTTTTTCTGGGGTTTTATCTTGTTCCTTCATCTGGTATATAGCCCTCTGCCTTTTCATCTTGTCTATCTTTCTGTGAATGTGGTTTTTGTTCCACAGGCTGCAGAATTGTAGTTCTTCTTGCTTCTGCTGTCTGCCCTCTGGTGGATGAGGCTATCTAAGGTGTTTGTGCAAGTTTCCTGATGGGAGGGACTGGTGGTGGGTAGAGCTGGCTGTTGCTCTGGTGGGCCAAGCTCAGTAAAACTTTAATCTGCTTGACTGCTGATGGGTGGGGCTGGGTTCCCTCCCTGTTCGTTGTTTTGGCCTGAGGCAACCTTACACTGGAGCCTGACAGTGCTCTTTTGTGGGGCTAATGGTGGACTCTGGGAGGGCTCACGCCAAGGACTACTTCCCAGAACTTCTGTTACCAGTGTCCTTGTCCTCACGGTGAGCCACAGCTGCCCCCCGCCTCTGCAGGAGACCCTCCAACACTAGCAGTTCGATCTGGTTCAGTCTCCCCTGAGGCCACTGCTCCTTCCCCTGGGTCCTGATGCGCCCACTACTTTGTGTGTGCCCTCCAAGCGTGGAGTCTCTGTTTCCCCCATCCTGTCAGAGTCCTGCAATCAAATCCTGCTAGCTTTCAAAGTCTGGTTCTCTAGGAATTCCTCCTCCCCTTGCCATAACCCCAGGTTGGGAAGCCTGATGTAGGGCTCAGAACCATGACTCCAGTTGGTTGACTTCTGTGGTATAAGTGTTCTCCAGTTTGTGAATCACCCACCCAGCAGTTACGGGATTTAATTTTATTGTGATTGCACCCCTCCTACCATCTCATTGTGGCTTCTCCTTTGTCTTTGGATGTGGCGTATCTTTTTTGGTGAGTTCCAGCATCTTCCTGTCGATTATTGTCCAGCAGCTAGTTGTGATTTTGGTGTTCTTGCAAGAGGGAGTGAGAGCATGTCCTTCTACTCTGCCATCTTGATTCCTCCTCCCATATCCAAATTTTAAAAAAGCTACTGGTTTTTGTAAGTTATTTTGTATCCTGTAACTTTATTGAGTTTAATTATATTTAGCAGTTTTATGGAGTCTTTAGGATTTTCTATATATAAAATCACATCATCTGCAAATAGAGACCATTTTACTTCTTCTTTTCTAATTTTGATGCCTTTTATTTCTTTTTCTTAGTAATTGCTTTGGCTAGGGCTTCTGTACTATGTTGAATTGGAGTGGTAAAAGTGGGGACCCTTGTCTTGCTCCTGATCTTAGAGGAAAAGCTTTCAATCTTTCACTATTGAGTATGATGTTAGCTGTGCATTTGTCATATATGGCCTTTATTACATTGTGGTACATTCCTTCCATATCTAAATTGTTAAGAGTTTTTATCATTAACATAATTCTTTTACTTTAAACATTTTCTGGATCGTCATTGTCTTGTTTTCTATATCATAGGCCAGCAGATACCTTTCAGGTTTATGTTTTTCAATCTAACTAACTTTAATTTTTCCTTATTACTTTACCTCCATTCATATGCAATATCTCCAATTGAGTCATCATAACTGACCTATAAAGAAACTAAGAGACTTCTGTTTTCCTGTCCAGAACATAATGAGCTTAGAAATCATCACCCCATCTTAACAACAAGTAAAAATCTGAAAAAAGAAACCTTAAGAAGTCAATACTTCTTAGATCCATCTGAGAAGTTAGGTCACAGGGTAAACCACTGGCCCCCAAATTAGAAAGAAAGATAGGTGAATACAGAGAATGACAACCTACCAGCAAAGAAACCCATAAGCATAAGCATCTGGGATAACCAGTGCCAAGGTAGGAAAATCTAAACTGTAACTGACAAATTGCTGGAGGCTCAATGTGGACAGTTCCAAAAATTAAAAACTTCAGTGGCAGGGGGACTTCCCTGGTTGCTCAGTGGTTAAGAATCTGCCTGCCAATGCAGGGGACACGGGTACGAGCCCTGGTCCAGGAAGATCTCACCTGCCACGGAGCAACTGAGCCCATGTGCCACAACTACTGAGCCTGAACTCTAGAGCCCAGAAGCTACAACTACTGAGCCTGCATGCCACAGCTACTGAAGCCCACGCACCTAGAGCCCATGCTCTGCAACAAGAGAAGTCACCGCAACAAGAAGCCCACACACCGCAATGAAGAGTAACCCCTGCTCGACACAGCTAGAGCAAGTCCGCGCTCATCAGCGAAGACCCAACACAGCCAATAAATGAATTAATTAATTAATTTATTTATTTATTTTAAAAAAAACTTCAGGGGGAATGAGTTCTTGGGGGGTCTCCAAACTTTTGTGAGATTTACCTCTAGGATTTCTACCAGGTTGTCTTGGTGAAGATTGGAGAAAAATTCCTTGTGATTCCAGCAGTAGGTGAGGAAAAGTAACCATTTTGAAATGCACCCAGGCATGCTGTTCTTCTAACAAGACCTGCCTTGAGGAGGAACTATTTTGCCAGAACCTCACATATTGCAGTTTAATCAAAGCCTAACTGAACATGGAGGAAAAAAAAAACCCAATTCCAGTCTCCTCTAGCAATCCTGTCCCACCTAATGATGAGGGTGGAGGAGGAAGGAGCAAGTGAGGGAGCAGAGAGCCCTTGTGAAGTTCACAGCCCAGTGGCAGAGGCTCACTAAAAGACTAAGACTTAACCATAGCAATACATAGTGCTTCCCTTCCCCCCATACCTGAACACCATATTACTAAAGGGCTATTCACTGAGCTCCTTTACTGAGTACATCATTTCTGGCTTTTAACAAAAAATTACAAAGCACACTAAAAGGCAAAAATCAAAGTTTAAGGAGACAGTGCAAACATTAGAACCAAATTCAGATATGGCAGGTATTGTAAAATTATCAGACTAAGAATTTGAAACAACTATCATTAATGGGCTGAGGGCTCTAATGGAAAAAGTAGCCAGCATGCAAGAACAAATGGGTAACATAAGCAGACAGATGGAAATTCTAAGAATCAAATAGGAATGCTAGAGATTAAAAAGAAAAGAATATCACAAGGTTTTATCTAATATGGTAGTCTTAGAAATCATTAAAACAATGCTTTTGTGAACTAAGATAAAACAGTATTTCAAGAACTTGATAAACTACATTTGAAAACAAAGAACCACAAATATTAATTATTAATTAAATATATTTCAATGTGTCAAATTATCAGATGCTGAGAAATATTACCGAAACATGCTTGAAAATGAAGGAAACAGCAAAAATTTATAAAATATAGTTGAAATAGCTAATGCAATAGCAAATATTGAATAGTTTCAAAGTAATTGTAAAGTGTGTCATAATTATTCACCTATATATCCTTTCAAGATTATTGGTCATATTTCCAAAATTAATAGTAATGTGTCAGACTATATCAGTTTTTCATATTCCTAATTTACAACTTAAGGAAAGATATGCTTTTGTAGATAAAATAAGAGAAGGAACAGAAGCATGAGGAAAGTGTGATTCAGTGCAAAAGACATGAAAATGTTTGATCACATTTGTTTCAGTAAAAGATTTTACTTCATAGAACAAAATGCAAAGCATGAAATAAACTCATCTTTAAAACAATAGTGATGAAGTTTTTGCCCAGTGTCATTATAAGGATTCCTGGTTTAATCTAATTTAATCTTCACCATCACTATATGAGTGTTGGTTAATGGAGTGCCTACTCCAATTCTTTTGATTTTACAAATGAGTAAACAGAGTTTAGAGAGTTGATATCCTCTCTAAGGTCATAGATTAAGTAAGTGGAAGAGCTGGATACAAACTGAAGTCATCTGACTCCAGAGCCTGTACTACTAATAGGCTGTATTTATTAGTGCCTGAAATTACTGCAGTATACCTACATGATGGCTGAACGCCCTCAGCTTGTTAGTCTTCTCTGAAACTGTACAATTTAAGGAGGTTTTAGGCACTTCTCCGGCACCTAAGCTGTGGATTATCTGGCCATTGTTGGACTAGTGTTATTCCCTAACTGTTCTATTTACCCTGTCACTCCTCTGATCCATCATCTACAATACCACAGGAATAACTTAACTGATTGTGTTACCCTTGCCTATAAATCTTCAGTGATTCCAATTGATCTTTAGAATAAACAATACAGAATCAACTTGTTCTAATGAAAATAATCATATGCTTTGCAAGATTACACTGCTACAGCTATTGCAGCTATATCTGGTCTTTGTGGAAATAATTGATTATTTCATAAACTTAAATTGGAGGAAGTCCATTTGAGTGGAATACAGATTGATACATGATTCTTCACTACAGAAACTTCCACATCAATTTTCATTTGCAAGTCACATTTCTTCTTTGTGTTCCCAATATATAACTCATGGATGGATGATGACTAAAGTGGTGAATGAATGAAAATATGGCATATTTTAAATTAAAAAATTGTATTAGTCACTATTCATATTATATGTGATATACCCATATGCATATTTATATCTTAATACTATGAGATGAAAATATAATCATTAACCAGCCTCTTCAAAAAATATAACACTGTACAGAGTCTTCTTAAAATATTACCATGGAAGGAGAAACAATTTAATTACAAAATAGCAATTACTTTTTATTGAAAAAATATAGATTGAAATTTAAATATATATAGAAGTTTCCCTTTGGAGAGATTTTCTTATGGAAACGCAAATCTTTCTGAATATTGGTTTGTTTAATGTTTAAAAATTTAGAATATTAGTTAAAAAGATTAAATGTAAGGGGGGGGGAACTTTAAAATCTTAGAGTAAAAGATGTTGAACTTGAATCTCAAAGGAACGGTAGATGAGAAACCTTCAGTCACACTCAAGTGAGTGTTGCTTTAGTTACCAAAGCAGAGAACTGAAGCCAAAGAAGTAAGAATGAGGAACAATGTTAAAAGAGCAGAGAGATCTTGGACAACAGAAGCCAAAACGCTCCAGTCGTATGTACTCTGTCTGGCAGAAAGTCAAACTCCAGTTGTGTCAGAGAGCCATAAGAAGAGGGTGAGAGAAAAGTTAAACAGACATTGGATTCATTCATTCATAAATACATTTGAAAATAATTCTTTTAAAACATACAGGCCCCAGCTGAAGACTGTGCCTATCAAAGGACAGTGGTACAGTGTGTGTGTGTACTGTAGGACAGAGAAAAACAAGAACAGTGGTCTCAGTAATGAACTATATACTCCATCATCTTCCTGAAATAACAGAATATGTTGATACTTATGGAGAAAAACAGTGTTGAAGTGAACATTTACTTGTCATCATTTTCAGCTGACATACTGATTTGTCATACGTTGAAATGATGACAAACTAGGAGTATATTAATGCAAAATAATATGCCATATAATAATCACCAAGACATTAGGTTTACTCATATTCTCCTGAAGCAATGTTTTCTACAGCATTTAAAAAAATTGTTCCTGCTCAAGTTAATAAAATTTTGTTTAATACAATCCCACCTACTCTTTCATCATTCCTTAAATATGAACATCTCATTGTCTACATTCTGATTTAGACATCAGCTTGATTCCCCTACAGTAACTGTGGCCAAAAAAAAAAAAAAAATCAGTTGCCTATTCAACATCTATTTCCCCTTTTCCTTCCTTATAGATGCTGATTTAGTTGGGGTGGGAAAAAATATGCCCTGTCCCAGGCGCTTAATTAATTGGTTTAAGCCAACTGTATTAATTTCATTCCTCCTTGAAATTCTAGGAGTAATCAAGTGGAAAATATTTGGACAAGGAGCATAAAGGACTTAGGAAAATTTTTAAATCTCTAACATAAATGGAGAAAAGAAAGGCAAGCATTTTCCTCCATCCACTTTTGTCAGGATGCAATGCTTGGAGTGCTACCAAGAATGGTGAAAATGTAGAAGACTAGCCTCCTGTTGATATGTTGAGTTTCTGAACTAATCCTCTAAAATGCTTGTCTCACACATCACTGTTAAGTAAAGTCTACATCATATGAGTTACTTTCTGGGTAGTCTCTTACTTGAAGCTGGAAGCATGATAATTGATATTACTTCAATATTCTTTAAAAACCAGATAAATGGAAAGAGAAAACTTTTTATCAACATTAAAATTTTTATAGATACATTATTTGAGATTTATAATTGTTCATTCACTATATCATTACCATACAGGCTAAAAATATTACATTTCACTCTGTTGCCCTATTATGCTATATTTTTACCCCATGGAAACAAATTTTATTCTGTTGTGTTGTAAGCATCATGAGATCAGAGAGTGGATGCTGTACTGCACTGACCAGATAATCCCTTACAGATTGAGACATTCATTCGCTCAGCTGCTGGGAAAGCTGCAGGCTATCAGTTCACAGCTAAGAATTTCCTTGGCCAGGAGAGCTGCCTCTTCCAAGAATATGCCGTCTTGAGGGCAGAACATCACTGAAGAATGATCCCAACTTCAGTGCTCCCCGTGGGATTGGCTGAATTCTCTGTTGTCTTTGTATCAAAGTTCAAATTTTGTCTTATTTCAATCTTGCCTCCCTCTCTCCCTCACAGGTGTTTCTAAGAGCACACTGGAATAATCCACCTATTTGCAGATTCCGATTTCTGGGAAATCTGACCTACAACATTTGGTGCCAGGAGTCATAGGAAGCAGATTCTAAACCGGCTTTTGGAAGCTGGATTTCCAGGCATTCAGCTCACTGGTAAGAGGAATACTGATAGCCTTTAGCATGTAGGCTTGGTGAAATTGTTGAAGCTGTCACTGGTGATAAACTGGGATTGTTATACCAATGTAAAGGAATGCACTGGCAGATAGACTATCTCAGGTGTTTGTGAAGTTTGGGGGAGAAAAGGTACTTATAAGAACTATGGAAATTGATGATTATTTTGTAGGGGTGTGTGTGTGTGTGTGTGTATAGACAATAAAAGGTGATAACTCATCAACTTAAGGTAAAATGTGAGGGTGACATAGTTCCCTTGGGAGCTTATTAAAGAGACTACTGTCTCCTGCAACCAAACAACAGAAAATTTAAGATCTTACCTAAAATTTTCTTATAAGGGTAGTATTGCTAATAGATTGAAATCAGGGTCCTGGTTAAGAATTAGACTCGGAAATTTGGAATAGGAGCATTAGGATTATCATAATCAAAATTTTTGAAACCCTAGGTCCCTCTGAACCCTCTGGGCTTACAGAAGTGACCCACTTCTCTCAGTTAAGTTAATATCCCCTCCTTCCATGAAGATGATTCAGAGGCCCCTGCCTTAACTGACAATGTGCTGCTCACCTTCAGGCTCTGTCCTCATCTTTCATCCCGGCCACTTGACCAATAACTAGAACTAAGTGGCAATATAATTAGGTCAGGAAAATGTCAGGTCTCCTAAGAGAGAAGTGATTATAACCCAGAAGAGCTGTAGTACATGTACCAGCTGAGTAGAGAAAACATGCTTGAGAAAGGACCCTGAGGGTGCTGGATCAGGAGGGTGGTATATAAAGTTGGATAAGTGACAATTTATCAATATGGGGGCACTCTACCACAATATAGAATTTAACACACTGATAAGGCCCCAGGACACAGTGCTAATACGAAGCTAGGATGGCTTTTGGAAGCAGCAGTGATTGATGACCTATGTAAAGCAGAAATGCCAGGACTGCCATGGTAGAGAATAGAAGAAGAGATCATGGGCTCAGAGAAGCTGACATGCCAGTATAGATGTACAGCATAAAGCTAGAAGATCCACAAACTAACATCAATGAGAGAATCCAGAGGATACTCCATTTATTACAGTGATAAGGAATGCTCTAGGGAGAATACTAGCTGTACTGATAATCTCAATAGAGGTTGTCCTCTGTAGGCTAGGGATGAAAGTAGATGATGCTATTACAGAACTGAGTCCCCTAATAACAGAGGCCAAGTAGAGGCACAATAACTCAGCATAATTATCAGATGAGTGGCCGTGTCGGATGCCATCCAGGGTAGTCTGAGATACACAGCATAATGAAAATGATTTCTAGAACAGAACAACCCTAGGAACAAAATAGAAGGGCAACAAAGATGTTAATGTATAAGAAATCAAGGTTGAATATCAGGAGCTTAGAGCAGTTGATCCTCAAAAATTTGAAGACTCTAGCCAATCAGGCTTTGACTCTCTTGACTGAGAGACAAGATTCCCCAAAAACAAGGACCCTGCAAGACTGCAACAAATGTACAACGTAATAATCTTACATTCCTTCCCCATTGGGACCTATGGTCATTTATTCATACAAAGTGTGCATGGATAAAAAGGGAGCAGTGAATACCATGACATTTGAAGGGCTATTGGGTACAGGGTCTGACTTGAAATTGATACTCTGTGACCAGAATCGTCAGGAGAAGATAGGTTGCTATTATATTATCGGGCCAAGAAAGAATATGTTTGCCATGTTACTGATCCATAGGAGCTTCTATGGGTATTCTCCTGCTCAGATTTTATCATAAATTGACAAATATAGCAGGTACAGCATGAGAAATGCATAAGTGAGGGTGCAGAACTTTTAGGGATGAGGGTCTGGGTCACCCCACCAAGTAAGACACCTAAGACCATCAGAGTTTCTAAACAAAGATGAGGAGACTCTAGAGCTTCCCTGGTGGCGCAGTGGTTGAGAGTCCGCCTGCCGATGCAGGGAACACGCGTTCGTGCCCTGGTCTGGGAAGATGCCACATGCCGCGGAGAGGCTGGGCCCATGAGCCATGGCCGCTGAGCCTGCGCATCCGGAGCCTGGGCTCCGCAACGGGAGAGGCCACAACAGTGAGAGGCCCACGTACCACAAAAATAATAATAATAATAAATAAATTAAAAAGATGAGGAGACTCTAGAATGAGTAGTAAAGTAGAGAAAAGATGAGTATCAGTTGTTGTCCTAAGACAAACTATGGTGGGTGGTTTATATTTTGTCCCATTAACCTTTCTCCTGTAATTTTGCCCAGGAATTGGAACTAATCAGAATTTCAGAGGATCACTTCAAAGATGGAATCAGTTGATTATGTGAAGCAAATGGGTCTTTGTAGTGCAAAGGGTGAATTATGGTAGATGCTATGGTGTTCCTTCCAGATAACCCTTAGGACTGAAGCATTCATTTTCCAAAAACTGCCCTCAACCAAAGCGAACTGCCTCACCTGAGGTTTTCTCCTCTTCCCAGGGTCAGTCTTCACCTGTGTCCGATAAACACAAAGGAATGAAATCTCAATCACTTTCCCTAAAATAAGGGCATCTCAGATTCAGAGCTTCCTGTATAGCATTACCACCGCCGTCATCCCAAGTCTCTCGTGCTTCACTTTATAATAGGAGTTGATGCTGAGAACACGCCCTAATAAACAACAGGCATGCAAATCTCCATCTCAGAGTCTGTTCCCCAGGAAAAACTACCTAAGACAGGGGTTATTAATTTTTACTTTCAGAATTCTTAAAATAATTTTGGACATACTGTCATATAATTATGCTGAGGAAACTCTAAATACTAAAGTTGAAATGCACAATTCCTTTCAAAGTTACCCATTCAAACCATATTTAAGGAAGTCCAAATAGTATTTTCTTTTTTTGTTTTCGGTACACGGGCCTCTCACTGTTGTGGCCTCTCCCGTTGCGGAGCACAGGCTCCGGATGCGCAGGCTTAGCGGCCATGGCTCACTGGCCCAGCCGCTCCGCGGCATGTGGGATCTTCCTGGACCATGGCACGAACCTGTGTCCCCTGCATCAGCAGGCGGACTCTCAACCACTGTGCCACCAGGGAAGCCCACAAATAGTATTTTCTTTGACACGGAATATAGCCAGCATCTCTAATAATTATCAGAGAACAAGCATTGGAGTATACATTACAGTTAAAATTAGATGCCAGACATCTTTGGTTATACTTAAAGATTGACTCCTTTGTGAAAGGAAGTATGATGTATAGCCAGGGACAAGTATACCTACCCAGAATGACTTGCCTTATGAAAAATAAGGTAGAAAAGGGAAAGAGGATGAGATGTTGCTAGATACACTAGACTAAGAAGAACAAAGAAAGGATATACTCACAGCTTGGACTAAATTTAGCAGACAGAGGGAGTTGTAAGTCCTGAATTTTGCTTCCCTTGCCTCTGCCAAGGAGCAGACCCCTTCAGCCTAGAAAAAGGAGGGTAGATGTATGATATGAACAGAAACTAAAGATGATTGAGGAAATAGTAAAAGAAACTCACGTGTTCTTCAGTGAATTCAATCTCCAACCACAGAAACAATCCTACCAGGTCACCACAAAGATTTGTAGTGAGACTATAAAGGCATTGGTAGTAATTTTTGAGTAATCATGGCTAGCTGGAAAGTGTGAAAGAAAAGATATGGGAGAATGATATTTCAGTTTTTGAAAGGGCAAAAATAATAGAAGAATTTACAGACCAGTGAACCTGGAACCAGACCAAATCTTCAAATGGATTATTTAAAGAAGAGCCTGTAAATATTTGGAAAGGGAAGTAGACTTGGTTAGATATTAGAATGCTAGACTGACATCAATTCCTATGTTGATTCAGACATTAGAATGACAGATCAAGTGGACCCCATACACAGAGTAGTTCAGAATTTCAGCAAGACATTAGCAAAGTCTCATGGGAATTATACACACAAGATAAAATCCATGAGCTAGATGATGGTGAAGTTCGAAATTTCATGTAAAAAGAACACACTCAGGTCAATTGGGAAGAAAGTCTAGAGCACTATGGCTCAAGCTTCATCCACTGCAAAAACTTAGGACACACTTTTTACGTATTTACCACAATGATATACATGGCCCACATATCACCTTTAAGCATAGTAACAAATCGAGAAAAAGACAAAAAATTCAAAATCCAAAAGACTTCTCTACATTATCAGGATAATATTAACCCAACAAATGAGATTATACATAATTAGCCATATATTTAAATAGCAACATTCCATGATGAGAACACTAGCTTACTGTTGCTATTCATGTGAAAGAGATTGATGACTAGAAATATTAACTAAATCACTATGAAGAAGCGTCCCAAAAGGATAAGTCACAGGTCGGTCACATTGACAGTAGGATTATTATACAAATCAACACAAAGATAGTCCCAGCCATGGACTTGTGAAAGTGAATCTTGAATTCTGTGTATGGTCCTAATTGTCATTAGTTAAGAGAAAAAGAAAGAGCCCCAGCATTTATTATATACCAAGCACTATGTTAAAGTCACCAGAGCAGCCAATGTTATTTCATTTAATTTTTATAATAATTAACTGAGGTAGATAAAATTATTTGAGTTTTACAGTACAGCTGAACAAACCAAATCTCAAGTTGTTTAATAAATTTGGCCAAGGAAACAAAGCTGTAAGTAAAGGGAGTAAGATTTAACCAAAGTCTGTCAAACTCTGAAACTTTCTAAGTTAGAGTTCCTGATATGAAACTCTATGTCCTTAATAAAGAAACACAAACCTATGGAAGGTATAGCTTCTATAACCTATAATAACTGACCTCTTAGCACTTCTCTTACTTTCATTGTGATATCGTAAGAGTCATAATTCTCCTGCTTCGAGTCAGGATATTCTTTCTTCCCCTACACAGCTTTCTTCTCTCTCCTACACAGCTTCTCTCTGTCTCTCTCTCTCTCTGTCTCTCCACCCTCCCCATGTGTGAATAAATGCTAAAATATTATTTATAGGAAATAAAATTATGAGACAAATGCATATGTCCTCAACTGTTTTCATTTCATTCAGATTCGTATCTACAAGTTAATGAATATAGTCATCACGATTCCTTAAGTAAGCTTATTCTATATATTTTCAATATCAAACAAATTGAAACATATTGATAAACTGCTATAGATTCCTTCATATTATTTAATTGCAGATATTTTTATCAAGTGATGTCTTGGGGATTCTTTCTGTAGCTTGTATGTTTACACACATATATACAAGTTATTTTACAGTTGTTTTTAAATTGCAATTTCTTCAGTTTTATCTGGATCACTATAGTATAAAATCCAAGTGAAAGTGATGAGTGAGAATTCTGCAAGCCCAAATGCCTAATCTCCAGGACAGACCTTTAGGTTGATAAAGACAATTGAGAACCATTTAAGTAGCTAGCCAGTAATGACTGAGGTAAACAGGTTGATTTTGAGTCTACTGGCTTTAAAAAGTATATAATATCTATAACAGAAGACATTTATTTTTGACACGAGGTCTCTTGACTCATAAGACTACAGGCTTCAAGAAGGTTACTACATTTATATTTGACCTCAGTTTACAATACACTCCTGCGATCCTTGGAGGTTGTTCATTTAGGCCTTGAAATACAAAGGCTGCCACTCCTTCAATTCTGGCCTACTACCTAGCTTCAGGGTGCCTGGCCTACACTATTTCACCATGCTATTTACTGTCATGCCCTTTGCATTTAACTAGATATTCCCTCACTGAAGACCCTGAGGCATTTTAATAGCAGCATATGTTGCCTGGCTGACTCAAAAGTAATACTTTTCAAAATTTGTACTTTCAATTCTACTGCTTGGTAAGAATAGCTTACAAAATGTTCATGTATTTACACAATGTTTAGAAAAGGTTCTTTTACTTTGATGTGGTAGAGAACTAGTACATATTAAGCTAGTACTAAAATATTTAAATCTTATATTAATAAGCTTATACCAACCAGTGGACTTATGATGTTTTATAGCTTGTAAGTTCTAACAGAGGCAATGGCTTCACAAACCAGAAAATAACTCAGCTGTCAAAATCCTAATCCTCAAGGGATGCATATTTGAAATAGAAAGTTTGTGTTATTCACTGTAGAAAAGAATTATTAAATGCCTAAGTATAGCATGAAAATGGAATAATTTTCCAGACTTTAATCATGTACTGTGTTTTTGTTGCTGTGGCCTATGATGTTTTATTTATTAATGATTTATATTTATGAACTAAAGTAAGATAACTATAATGTGTTAAATATGAATTTAAGTATTTTTTCTTCAATTTGTGAGAAAATGAAGCCCAAGAAGCATCTCATATTGGTTTACTTTCAAAGAAAAAGACAAAAAAATACTATGAAAAATTGTAGTGTTTTTCTGTTGAAAATAGATTGTGATCATTTTTCAATCCTTAAATATTTCTTGCATTCTCGTGTAAATTGCTTTACTCAATATAAATAGTAATGCTAACTTACTACAATTTGTGTTATACTTAAATTGTTCAGTAGTTAACTGTAGCCTCTATACATATTAATGTATTTAGAAGTGCTGTCATTGACAGCACATAGGAACCATATATGGTATTTGCTGCCATTATACTCCTGGAGTATGTTAACAGCTGTTGTCATAGAGCACAGGAACAAATACAAATGAAAATCTAGCTTGAGCTGTTTGAAAAGTGAAAATTATTACAGTGATATTAATGATGTGTATACAAATTTAGAATTATGTATAACATTTTATATATATATATATATATATATATATATGGTTGCCACTTACTATTGATGAATGATACAAAAACCCAAAATTAATTCAAGTATCAATAATATGTCTCATCTATGTTGAGCTCTTAGTTCTAACAGAACCCCTATGAGGTAGATATTTTTATTATCCATTTTACAGATTAAAAGTCTGAAATGAAGAATTTAAGGAAAATTCCCTTGACCAGCCAGTAGATAAATGAAGTAGTCAAGATGAAAAACAAGGTTGTTGACTTTAGCAGTCCTGTTCTTGAATACCCCCTCATTTTATTCTAACCAGAGTCTTCCTTCTTTAAGGATTCCTATATTTAATGCAATATTTTTTAAGAACACAAAGAATGTGTGTGTGTGTGTGTGTGTGTCTAATGAATAAAATAGCTACAGCAAGAAAAAAGCCTCACGAAGAATGATTTAAGTTCTGGGCAAAATAGGGTGATTTAGAGTAAGTCTATAAATAAAATAATATAGAATCAGATCTTCAAATAATGCTGTATCACAGTTTTCCCTCATACATTGATTCACAGAAAAGGTATTTATTTGGCACCTCATTAGATACTTTGGGAACAGATGAGGATTAGTCAGGTACCAGCCCTATCTTCAAAAATCTTACTATAATAAAAGAGATAATGTATTACACAAAGAATAAGAGTAGAATATAATAATGAAATGCAAAAGAAAAGTATAAATATCAATAAAACAAATGCAGTGGGAATTCTAACAGGAGAGACATCTAATTGGGGGATGAAGAACAATTTCATTAGGGAAAGAGGAAAAGTATCATTTCAGCTAGCTGTGAATATGGGTATATCAAACTGGAAGGAAAAGAATGACCAAAGAGAATGAGGCAGTATTTCCGTTTAATAAGATGTATTAAGGGGCATAGGAGGAGGTAATTTTAAGGAGATTTGGAGGCTGGGAGGCTGTTGTTTGAACTTTCTTCCCTTTTTAGTGGGAAATCCTATCAAGATCTTTTTGCAGGAAACTAACATGTTCAGAACTGTAACTTTATGACAAGGATGGATTTTCCTCCGGTTTCCAATAGCATGTTTCTCTTTTCCATCTGAGACCTCACCAAAAGAGCCATTAATGTTCATGTTTCTAGCAACATTCTCTTTATGATAATATTATCACATTAACAGCAAATTAATATCCTCTAAGGTGGTAGAAACTTTTGTATAGTTCTCTTTATTTCTTTGAGTCCTCACCAGAATTACCTTTAATGTCTCTGTTTCTACCAACAGTCCCTTCAAGGCAGTCTAGATTTTAATGTGCTTCCTAACACTTCCATCCTCTATCTATTACCTTTAAGAGAACATATTTTCTTTGCGAATGAAAAATATCTCCACGCGTTTAATAAACACACTTCCACATTTGAGTATTTGGCACAGTAGCGCTCAACTTCCCAGCACTAAAGTCTAAATTTGTTTCCTAAGACAAATTTGGTGGGTTAGAAAAACAGAATCTTTGTCTCACAGTTGTGGAATGTAGAAGTTCAAATCAAGTTGTCAGCAAGACCATGTTCGCTCTGAGGCTTGGGGTGGTGAGGGAGGCGTGAATTCTAATTTTATTTCTCCCAGCTTCTGTTAATTATCAGCAATCATTGGCATTCCAATCTGTGTTTCCATTTTTTAAACTTTTTTTATTAAAGTATAGTTAATTTACAATATTCCAAGTGTGCAGCACAGTGATTCAGTTATACATACATATATATATATATATGTATGTATATATTCTTTTTCAGGTTATTTTCCATTATAGGTTATTTCAAGATAGTAAATATAATTCCCTGTGGTATACAGTAGGTCCTTGTTGTTTATCTGTTTTACTTAAAGTAGTGTGTATATGTTAATCCCAAACTCCCAATTTATTCCTTTCCCCCCTTTCCCCTTTGGTAAATTTGGTAAGTTTGTTTTCTATGTCTGTGAGTCTGTTTCAGTTTTGTAAATAAGTTCATTTGTATCACTTTTCTTAGATTCCACACATAAGTGATATCATATATTTGTCTTTCTCTGTCTGGCATACATCAGTATGATAATTTCTAGGTCCCCATCCATGTTACTATAAGTAGCATTCTTTCTTATGGCTGAGTAATATTCCTTTGCATATATACATATGTGTGTATATATATATAAATAGCATATCTTCTTTATCCTCTGTTTATGGACATTTAGGTTGCTTCCATTTCTTGGCTACTGTAAATAGTGCTGCTGTGAACATTGGGGTGCATGTATCTTTTCAAATTATGTTTTTCTCCAGATATATGCCCAGGAGTGTGATTGCTGGATCATATGGTAACCATATTTTTAGATTTTTAAGGAACCTCCATACTGTTTTCCATAGTGGCTGCACCAGTTTACATTCCCATGATCAGTGTAGGAGGGTTCCCTTTTCCGCACACCCTCCCCAGCATTTATTATTTGTAGACTTTTTAATGACGGCCATTCTGACTGGTATGAGGTCATACCTCATTGTGGTTTTGATTTTCATTTCTCTAATAATTATCAAAGTTGAGCATCTTTTCATGTGCCTGTTGGTCATCTGTATCTCTTTGGAGAAATGTTTACTTAGGTCTTCTGCCCATTTTTTGATTGGGTGGTTTGGTTTTTTTTGATGTTGAGCTGTATGAGTTATTTGTATATTTTGGAAATTAATCACTTGTTGGCAGCATTGTTTGCAAATATATTCTCCCAGTCCGTAGGTTGTCTTTTCATTTTGTTTATGATTTCCTTTGCTGTGCAAAAGACTGTAAGTTTAATTAGGTCCTATTTGTTTATTTTTGTTTTTGTTTCCAACACTCTAGGAGATGGAGCCAAAAAATATTGCTGTGATTTATGTTAAAGAGTGTCCTGCCTCTGTTTTCCTCTAGAAGTTGTATAGTATCTGGCCTTACATTTAAGTCCTTAATCCATTTTGAGTTTATTTTCATATATGGTGTTAGAGAATGTTCTAATTTCATTCTTTACATATAGCTGTCTGGTTTTCTTAGCACCACTTATTGAAGAGCCTGCCCTTTCTCCATTGTATATTCTGGCCTCCTTTGTTGTAGATTAATTGACCATAGCTGTGTGGCTTTGTTTCTGGGCTTTCTATCCTGTTCCATTGGTCTGTGTGTCTGTTTTTGTGCCAGTACTATTCTGTTTACTGTAGCTTTGTAGTATAGTCTAAAGTCAGGGAGGGTGATTTGTTCATTCAGCTCAGTTCTTCTTCCTCAAGATCATTTTGGCTATTCAGGATCTTTTGTGTTTCCATACAAATTTTAAAAATTTTGTTCCAGTTCTGTGAAAAATGACATTTCATTGAATCTGTAGATTGCCTTAGGTAGTATGGTCATTTTAACAGTATTGATTCTTCCAGTCCAAGAACACAGTATATCTTTCCATCTGTTTGTATCATCTTCAATTTCTTTCATCAGCATCTTATAGTTTGTGGAGCACAGGTCATTTGCCTCCTTAGGTAGATTTATTCCTAGATATTTTATTCTTTTTTTTTTTTTTTTTTGTGGTACGCGGGCCTCTCACTGCTGTGGCCTCTCCCGTTGTGGAGCACACGCTCCAGATGCGCAGGCTCAGTGGCGATGGCTCACGGGCCTAGCCACTCCGCAGCATGTGGGATCTTCCCAGACCGGGGCATGAACCTGTGCCCCCTGCATTGGCAGGCGGACTCTCAACCACTGCGCCACCAGGGAAGCCCGATATTTTATTCTTTTTGATGTGATGGTAAATGGGATTGTTTCCTAAACTTCTCTTTCTGATATTTCATTGTTTCTTTGTCTCAATTTTACATGACCTTTTTCCTTGTGTGTTTGTGTCTCTGTGCCCAAATTTCCCTCCTCTTATAGGGACATGACTTATACTGGATTTATGGGTTATCCTGATCTTAACTTGATTACATTTGGCAAGACCCCATTTCCAAATAAGGTCACACTCACAAGTTCCAAATGAACGTAGTTTGCAGGGACACTCTTCAATTCAGTATAGAAGTTAATAAAACTGTCTTGAGAAACTTATGGAAATTCCTTTTGGAATAGCCTAACTCTAAAATTTTAACTTTCCCAGCAAAAGGATTTAGACAACTCTTAACATTCATTAATCCCTTTCTAAAAAAAGACAATTCAGGCTTTATGTAAGTCTTAAGTCATGTTTGGGTCTTCTTTTTTACGGAGGAGAGCCAAACATGAGGGTTTAGAGGGCCAGGTCCGGACTCTCTTACTATGTAAAAGGAAAAAAAAACAAACAAACTATTTTAATGAATAAATTCTCAGAAAAATTGACATCAGCAACAAAAATCTAAATTCAGTCTGAGGTGGCAGGCCGTTCATGCCTCTTGGGGTATCAATTACCTTTGAAACACGAGCTTGATCAAAGGAAACAAAGAATACAAAGCATCCCAATCTCTCTTCCTCTCTTAAGCCATTTTATTGCAGAGGTTGCTTGGCTTCAAGGATCCGTGCCCTGTGCCAAGGGTCTTTGTGTAAACATCAGGTTTTGTTATGGGTCTATATGACAACAGATCTCCTTCCTTTCCAGGTGATTGTGTTGGCACCCACACATGAGCTGCCTTCATCAGTCACAAATCAAACTGCAATACCAATGGACTGAGCATTCACTAAAAAGAGACTTCCCGAAGGGAAAAGAATTGGCACATGATATGCCAGACAGGCTGCCAATACTCTTGTTTTATTTCTGTGCATCATTTTATGCTATTCCATTATAATGTGTGACTGGTCACCCAGAGATTACACTTCCCTTTCAGTACATTCTACCCAAAGCAAATCGAAGATGTCACACTATGTACATTATGAAACTTAGGTCTGCTAATGCAACAGCAAATTAACAAAAACAGAAAGAACCATTTATAGTTACTAGGATGCCATTCATCCATTTAGGTATTTATTAATTTTTTAATAATTGCATGCTTCCTGCATGCCAGGTATCGTCATGTATGAAGAGGTTACAAATCTGACTTCATTATTCTTAAAATTTAGTTTTAGTAAAATAACAAATTTTATTTTACAGGATTTTTAATTGTTTTAGTCTTGTACATAAAACACTAACATAATGCTTGATTTATCTACCTTAAATAATAATTTGTGCAGACACATTCTGCATGCAAAGAGTTTCTAGAATGTTAGCACAGACAAACCTCTTGTGGTATACATTTTCAATGACAGCAATGCAGGAAACCCTCATACAATTAAAAGTAATTCACCTTCGTCATAGTAACGTTAAGTATAATTTCAAACTTCAGGAGGGTCTACAGTATTGCCTATTTTACTTAAAATTTCCACCAAGAGTAGATAAATCATCATCATGCATCTTGAAAAATGAAATAGAATTGTCTTCCAAGTAACTTCAACCATTCATTCATTTTATTTTGCTTGTTATGCTATTATGGTGATTTTGTGTCATATGCCATGCTAATTTGTTCCTGTACTTAAAAAAAAATCAAAATAAATTAAACTGATGAACAAACACGCAATTTGCTAATTAGCGTCATAACAATTATCATAATATGGCAAGGAAAATCAAAGAGAAGTAACATATAATCTTTATTTATTATCAATGTGAAGAAAGCATAACTGGCACTAATCCCCTGCAAGAAAATCCTCTATAGAGATGTCTGAGTCTATCAGAAGATCTTTGTTCCTGCTTCATTAACACCCATTAAGATCTGTGCTTAAACAATACTGTTGTCTTTCAGTATAGTTAAGGAAAAAAAAAAACCTTACAAAGAGAAAAGGAGAAATAAAAATTTAAAAGACATCAATTCAAAAATTTCACCTTCCTTAGTTTCATCAATTAGCTTTCTACATAATGAAATTATAAATCCAAAAATGCACTTTTTTGGTGACTTGAATTGTCACCTTTAAAATGTGGTCAATGTGTTACACATCTATGCACAAATCCTTAGAGCTAAATCATTTTTGTTCACACACTTCTGAACAAATAACAGTGTAAATCTCTTCCATTTCAGTTCACAAAATGCTGTCTCTTTTTTGTCTATGACAATTTATTATAGATTATATAGCAAGGACAAAATGAAAAGGAGAGGATACAAAATATGGACCCTAATTCAGAATAGGTGATTAACTTCTTCAATTGAATGGAATATGCAAATGTAATTCCGGATTTTCTTTTTTATTTTTGTAGTTGTTGTACAAAAAAAGGAATTTTGATTGCGATTGACTCCTAAGAGTAAAATGAATCTGTATTATTTTAATTTAGACTGTTCATTACTCAGTTGCCATGATTTCCTCCAGTTATGTCTGTAGTACAAGATTTCATCCTTCAAAAATTTCTAAACAACAGAGTTTCAAAAAAATATGTTTTGTGATTATTATATTTTAAATAGACATTCATTCAAAACAGTTCTTGTTTTTCATTAAAAGATCTCCAATTTATGTCTTCAAATGACTAGGTTTTTAAAATTTTTATCTACTTGAAAAATTTATTTTACTAAGCAAGACTGCTTAATATTAATGTTATGAAATAATAGATAAATGGAGATAGAAAGTTAAATGTTTTCATATTAAATGATGTAATTTTTCTTAACATTTGCGTTTTCTTATTGCTTTATTTTTTAATATAATAGTTGTCCATATATGCAGATAATTTTCTGTAATCCTCATCAGAGTTACAGTTTTTGCTATAGAGTTCATGTGTATTCTTTTAAAAATGAATTCCTATTTAGTTATGGTATTTGTTGTTCTATAGTTATTATCTTATTTTTTTATATATTTAACTGTTATTTCTGGTGTGGAAAATTCACTTTTTCTATTTGCCTAATTTTCAACAAACTTACTAAACTTTTAATTATAAAGTTTTTCTGTAGTTTCATGTATATATATAATCATATAATATGGAAATATTAGTTTTCCTTATTTTCCTATGTTTATATTTTTCAGTTAATTTTCTTGTCTCACTGGGTTGGCTAAGACCTCCAGGAAAATACTGAATAAATATTCAAAAATGTATGAATATAAATCAATGGTATTGGCTATTTTTGCCTATTCCTTGATTTTATAGGTAATGATTTTTATATTTCCTCATTGAACATAACATTTCCTATAAATGTCAGGCTGACATTGTTTATAAGGTTATGGAAGTTCTCTCCTTGTCCTAATTTGCTACTTTTCTCATGATTGGATGTTGAATTTTATCATAGGATTATTTTCTGCACCAGTTCATTAATCATTTTTCCTACCTTTTTATTGTCAATGTAATACATTACAGTGTAGTCAATATTTTTTTTTCTAATTTTAAACCACCTTTGTATTCCTGGGCAAGACCAATTTGGCTAGGATGTAATTTAATTTTAAACCACTGATACAGTCTAATCGCTATTATTTTATTAAGGATTTTTGCATCTATGTTTATGAACTTGTCTGCAATCTTCTGAATTTCCTTACCTGGTATGGTAGACAGCCTTTAAAGTGGTCTCCTGTGAATCCCTGGCTCCTAGTAGTCGCACATTTGTGTAACCCTTCTCTTTGATTGTGGACAGAGTATTGCAGAAGGGATGGGATGCCACTTTCAATATCAGGTTCTAAAAATATTGTGACTTCTGTCTTGGTTACTGTCATGCATACTTCTCTCTCAGATACCTGTCTCTGGGAGAAGCAAACTGCTATGAGGTGAGTGGCCCTATGAAGAGAACCATGCAGCAGGCAATGATGTCCTTCTCCAGTGATCAGCGTGTACTCAACGCCTGCCAAGAGCCACAGGAGTGAACTTGGAAGTGGCTAGTTTTCCAGGTGAGTCCCGAGGTAACTGCAGCCCCCTGCTGACATCTTGATTGCAGCTTAGAGAGAGATCCTGAGTCAGAACCTTACAGGTAAGCATCTCTGAGATTCGTGACCCACAGAAATAGATAATAAATGTTTATTATTCTAATCACTAAGATTAGGGGAATTTTTACATCTGGTTTTAGAATTAAATTTCTACTAGCATTAAAGAATTTGAATTCCCTCTTTTTCTACTTCCTCTACTCTTTTTACTCTCTTGATGAGTTTGTGAAATATTAGAACTGTTTCTTGATTGTCTGATAGAATATGATACACATTCTAAACTATCTCAGATTTGTGTGTTCTTTGTTGGAAAATTTAAAATTTTTCATGATTTAATTTTAAATGTAGTGAGTGAAGGAAATTCAAAACCTGAGTGAGGTCAAGCTAGTGACTTTTTAAAAATTCCACAAGAGTTTTGTTGTTGTTACTGTTGTTTCTGCCTTTTCAAATTTCACGTTTTATCTCCATCCAAAGGTAAGTACAAGATAGAAAAGTACCCAGCCTATCTGTGTATACTGGGTAAGTTTTATTCTGACTCACCTTTTTTTTTTTTCTTTTTCTCAGACTCTGGCATTTTCAGAATCATGACTTTATATGTGTGTGTTGAAGGTGCAGGGGGGTGGCAAGGGAACTTTTATTTAGCTTTTCATCCTAAGGGTGAGGATAGTTTAACCACAGCCACATCCAAAAAACTTAGTCTTTGGAAGCTAGTAAGCTACTTGATTCTAAAGATGCCGTCCAAAAGTACTGGGGTCCATCACCATGTTATCTCCTTGGATTGATGTGTATGATTAGTTCTAATCTTCTAAGTGATTCCCCTTTTTTTTGATTTCATCATTAATTACTTGATTAAAAATATGTGTGGTCTAATGTTTTTGTATATTTTATAACTAAACAGTCAGTGGATATCTAGAAATCATATTTCTGTAAAGTAAATTTTCTTCCCTTGTTTTCTCTCCTATAAAATCTTACTTAAAATTTGTGGCCCAGCTATGTCTTTTTAAACCCACCTTAACTCTCTTAACTCCTCTTTGTTCTCAAGACACTTAGCACATCCCCAAATTTTAGTTACTAATAACCAAGTATGGGAAATAGAGTATATCATCAGAGATAGGTTAAATAAGAGAGAAGCATTTTTAATCACTAAAAATGCCATATTACCCAGTTGAAGCTACAATTCATTTGTCCAGGTACTAATAACAAAATGAAAAAAAAAAATTGGGGTAATCTTTGATGAAGACCAAACATTAGGCTTTTTTGCAGTTCATTATTAATCAACTGGATCCAAAAATAAGTTTATGAATTTGGCATAATTCAAAATTCAAAATTTTAGATATATTTCAAATTGTTTATAAAGTACAGATTTTGAGGGGCAATATTTTAACATTTGACTAGTGTTAGGATTTCAAAAAGAATTCAGCAATTTAGAAATACACTGGATAGCAAATTCCAAATCTTAGTCCCAAGAGGAGAAGGAATTTTTGCCTAATATTATGCTCAAAATTTTGCAGAGAATATTTTAGAAACTAAAATTAAGTGGTCTTATTTAAATGTGAAACAGTTGGAGAATACTAATTACCAAATCCAAATTATCAAAATCTTCCTTTTGGTCCATATATGTCAAAAACATCTGAGAATCTAAGAGAAGACATCTATTAAATAATCATCAAGGGAATGTTTAATCTCATTAGTCCAAAAGGAAACATAAATGCTGAGCTGAATATATATCAGCATAAATGCAAATCTGAAGGCATATTTGACAAATGTATAATGCAAATATTCTAAAGCCATAATAATGAAAAGATAATACTTTGTAAATAAAGAATTAATTGAAAATAAAACATAAAGGCTATTATTAGTTTGCTAAATATTTATATTAAAAGCATGTTACATATGTACTATTCTTTTCTAGCTACACAATCTTTCCTTTTTGCTAATCGCTCTGTATTCCACTGACAAACTATGCCTGGCTTTAACTTCAAAGTCAAACCCATGATATTAATATTTTCTATTTACCTGCTTATTTACTTTGCCAATTTTACATTGAGTGAGGACATGAACTTTAGTATGTAGTTTAGTGCCATAAGTTTGTACCTGGCACAAAGCCTAACATATAAAAAAATTTGTACCAAAGACATTAAACTAAACTCATTTTATGTAGGGTAGGCAAGTGTGGAAATAAAAAACAACCAAATGAGTACAGGCGAAGGTTATTTATTCAGAGCTTGTTCTAGCAAGAGAGTCAACCATAATCACTTGCGTTTTGACAGAATCTCAAAGGCAGACAGAGGAATGGGAAAGCTTTATGGTGGAAAAGAGGGAAGCCTTCAATTATGCCCTAATTGGAGGCTGTTGGCATGGAGAAGCTGTAGGCAAGCTGTAGGTGCATCCTCTGTGTTTGGGTAGGAGTGCATATTTAGCTTTCTCTGGTTGGTACTAAAATGGAAATAGGACAAATATTAGGAAAGCAATCAATTGCCAGTCAAGTCCTGGCCACTTGGAGCCAATTGTTACAGGGGTTCTTGTTTGTCTATATAGATTATTTTTTAGAGATAGTGGTATGACTTCCTTTAAGTTTGACTTATAGATAATAAGATGGCTTCCTGGACTAGTTACTGTAGATAATGAACTGGTTTCCTGGGCAAGTAACTGAAGATTGTGGGTCAGAGTTCTATTTTTATATATGATCTGGCCATCATCTGTTTTTATACCTAGTCTCTCACAAGCATCTAATTAAGAACATAAAGATTTTAACAGTTATTGTCCTGATATATAATACTTTACCAAAAAAAAAACCCTTTTAAAAAATCTTATATCTATAGAAATGCAATAAAAATAAAGCATGAAGTCCCTCAGTGACAATATTTGATCTAACTTCAGCTGCTATATACAAGCAATTTCAAAATTCTATTTTGGACCTGTATAAGATCATGAATCTTCAAAAACTTCTAAAAGTAGACCAGAATAGATAGGTTTCAGACATAAAAATGGGAACAGTAACTATACCTGAAAGGAGAAAAAGATACTGGACTGGCATTCATCTGTGCTAAGCTAGATATTAAAACATATAGATAAGCCTTGATGTGGAATATATTGGTTTATTATGAATCACTGGTAAGTGGTTCACATGACTTTATCAGACTCTAGGACAGCAGGAAAAGCTGGTTTAGCACAGCTTTTTGTGATTACCAAATCATAGAGGTTAGCTTGAAAAATGCTGGTTCTGTTACTCTTGTTTGGAGACCAGTGAGCAAGAAAATCTTTTTCATAAAACTCTACATCTGGTTTGTGTGTCACAGATAGTTTAAAAAATTAATATGTAAAGTGTATTAAAATAAAAAACATCCAAGATAAGAAGAAGTGGATTTGGTAACAATGGCCACAGAAGTCTAAAAATCCCTTCCTCATCAATATTGTGGTATAAATACATCTTGGCAAAAGAGCAAAAAGTGAGTTAATTTCAACTCTATAGAAAAACAATTAGCAAATTACAAATGGTATTTCATTTCACCCAATTTTCAGAGAAAATTTTTTTAAAACTTTGCCTTGATTGTAGTTTATATTCATATAATATATATGCAGTTTAAATCACAAGAGGCAGTAATAACAATCCCTCCATCCTCTAATGAAAACCCCAAATGCATTTGGCTAACCAGAAATGAAACAGGAAAATTTTGTTTCAATGCACTCTACTTATCTTGATTTATTTTCTTTCCCCTTGAGATGTGCCTCTTCAATTCATGCTAATTCATGTCTTCCCAGAATGTCCCAGCATAGACTTATCCTTCAGCAAAACTTTTCTGTGTAGCCCTAAATCATACATACTTTTCCTAAGATTCCCCCCCATCAAATTATACAAACTGTCCCACTTTTTCATTCAGAGTATGGTTACTTTGTTAATATTATTCAAGTTCAGGAAGGGAACATTTTTAGGGGCAAACATAATTCAAGATGCTGGCGCCATAATAAGAACGAACATAATTCCTGCTGTCCTGGAATCTGAGAAAGTCATTTGAGCTACTTATCACTGATTCATAATAAGCCAATGTATTCCATGTCAGAGTTTATCTGTATGTTTTTAAAATACACTTGTAATTAGTCTAATATTTATAAACTTTATATGGTGTGCCAGCTGCTTTATTAGGTGCCTTGAAAAATTATCTCATTTATTGTTTATATCTGGAGGAATTGTGATCTCCATTTAGCAGATGATAAAACTGAGTGTCTAAAGGTTAATTGCTTTGTAAAGTTTGCACAGGCAGTAAGCAGTAAAACTGTTACTCAGTCCAGTTCTTTTCTGATCATCTGATTCCAAAGTCAACATTCTTTATACCCTCCCTACTGGCTTGTGCTATAACACAAAAAAGTGAGATAACTTATGAAGCTCAAACATGGCCTGGAAGGAAAATATATTAAGAATAGAACTATACTTCCTACAATCTTCCCATAAATTTTATTGCCTTCCAGATATGGTTGAAACTCTAAACACTGTAGTACATCAACATCCTTTTTTACTGTTTTGGAAATTAAACCTATAAAGTTATAAGTGTTTCTCAAGTTCCAAAAGCTACTGTACACACAGATGCAAAACTAGGATTCTGTTCTCCTGACATACTTTGCTCTGAAAGCTACGAGGTCATACCTGTGGTAGGATAATTCTCATCTTAGGAAGAAATGTGTCTGTGTCATTGTAAATGCTCATTTTTTAATATAATGCCCTCTAAATTAACATAAGTGTGACAGGCTGTTAGATCCAGGCACAATTCATGTGCCTTGAAATATATCTTCTTAAGTGGTTGCTTATATATTTAATAATAACCATTTACATGTTTAAGTATTCACAATTTGAAGAATTCCTGAGAAGCAGGAGAAGGCCTGAAAACTTGAATGCAGTGACTACAACACAAAGATTTTGCTTCACTCTTTACTAAATAAATGCTCCAATGTAAGCAACTTTACATAATGAAAAAGTAGAGCATTCTTATTCCAAGCAAAAGATGAGACAGCAAGGTTTTAGCTTAGAATTAATCAAAGGGTTCCTTAATTTCAATAAAATCTGTCCCTCTTTTGTTATATTTAGTATGTTAATAAGGAATTAATGATCAAAATTAAATTATTTTAAGGTTGGTTAAGCAGAGGGACTTAATAAGAGTAAATTTTGCTCTTGGTAGAAGGATAATAAATTCAAAGCTATATCTCTTGTCATAGTGCAGTTTCAAAGGATTATTGAATATTTCATGACTAGAGATCCCAATGTCCTCTCCATAGAGAATCATTAAAAAGTATATCATGCGCTTCCCTGGTGGCGCAGTGGTTGAGAGTCCGCCTGCAGGGGACACAGGTTCGTGCCCCGGTCCGGGAAGATCCCACATGCCGCAGAGCGGCTGGGCCCGTGAGCCATGGCCGCTGAGCCTGTGCGTCCAGAGCCTGTGCTCTACAACGGGAGAGGCCACAACAGTGAGAGACCCGCATACCGCAAAAAAAAAAAAAAAAAGTATATCATTATTATTTTCTGTAGTACCCTATATCTACTATGTCTACATGATGCCAAAGAGTTTTAACATGTGAAAAGTTTAGTTGACTTTTTATCTGTATATTCCAAACAATTGGTATGAATCACATTTGATTCTTTTGTTTGACCGTAGTGACCAGTGACACCATCCTGGCTACCTTAAGCATAAAAATAAGATATTCAAGCACTTGGAAAATAAAGTTCCATGCAACATATGTAAACAAAGGTATATCCTATAATTATCTATTTCCTAGATTTTCTTCTAGTATAACACTTCTGAGTATACTTACTAATGCCCACAGTATGTGACATGAAGTCACTGTAAAATAATATAATTTATTATAATTTTGTGACCACTGAGTATAAGTTGGTATTACTGAGTATAGTAATAGCATTTAATCAGAGCTATTTGTAGCAGTTAGGGATACATTTAGCTGCAAATAATAGACACACACACACACATACAACTTCATTTAAACAAATTAATAGGGTTTTTCCCCTATCATTTAATGACAAATTCAGAGGAAAACAGTGCCGAGCTGGCTTAGTGGTGTTATGACATATGCTCTGTCATGCATACCTTCTATTTTTTTTTCCTATTTTTATTCAGCATCTTCAGAGAATGCATTTCGGAAGGTGGTTCTCCACTGCCAGATTTACATCACCAATCTAGGAAAGGTAAAAAGGAAATAAGAGAATAGCAAATGCTCATGAGACAGTAGGCAGCCCAATTTTAAAGGGGTTTTCCTAAAGCTCCATCTAGTGAATTACATCTCATTGGCAAAAACTGCTAAAGGAGTGACATGGATTTTAGTGGGTACTTCCACTCAGATTGGGATTCTGACTTTAAAGAGAGAAGATATTGGGCAAGTAATTACTAATATTGCCACAGTATTTTATCATTCTGCTGTACCATGGTGAAATACTTAATATATCCAAAATAAGTAAATCTAACTGAATGAAAAATAAGTGTACATTCTTTCCAGTTCTCCCCCAAAGAAATAACATATATTTATTAATTAACCAAACGTCACTTATTAAACAGTGAAATGCAAACTAAGCATACTATCTTATGAGTAGATGTTAAAGGTTGAGAGAATGTATAAACATGTATGAATAGAAAACTGGGAAGGTGTACATGACCAACAAAATATCTTGGATTCTATGTTATATTTAGAATAAAAAGGGAATAACACTTGAGCTCAATAAGTTTACATAATATAACTCACACTGAGCTTAAAAGATAAACTTTGTTATACTAGAATACTGCAATGATAAATCCCTAAACTTTCGTGGGAAAAAGAAGGCATGATGAGGCAATCTATGCTTATCAACAGGACCAAGCAGATGATGAGAAAATAAATCATTTAACCAGAAAACACAAAATATTAAACTAATTCCACTTGGCTAGAGAGGGTGCATCTCCTGTCTACAACAAGGTCAAGATGATGAAAATATTGAATTCCCACAGTTCTAAAAAAGAGAGATCATCTATACCAATGATTTTAAGTGAATATGAAAAGAAGTTGAAAACTTTTAATTAATTGCAGTTATTTAACCATGACAAGTAATACTATAACTGACTTCCATGTATAATTAATGATGGATCACTACAGTAAACATTTTTCTGAAACCAGATCAATTCATAGCTGTCTCATATTTTGAAAGTCATCGGATCTATAGTGGACTCAACTTCAGTCAACAAAATTCTGTAGGTAATTTTAATCCCTTCATGCCTTTAAACCAACACAAATATCCTTCTAAGGCAGAATCAACCCAATCTTTCCTCAGCAGGCAACACAATTCTACAACATCTGTATGGTTCTGCAGCAGATGTTTTTCAAGGTATGTGGGGACTTCTTTCTTTCTTTTCTGTCTTAAGTTCTGTTCTTGGTCAAAGTTGTGGTAGAGAATATCAGGGATGGTCCAGATCTCACTAATGTTTTTGATTCTTCTTGAAGAAAGGTTTCATTTGCAGAAGTCTAGTTTTAAGTTTCAACAGTCGTTCAGCATGACTTCACCATGTTTTTGTCTTTGAGTCATTTGTATGAATCCTTTGTATGAACAGTGACTGCAGAGAAGCATTCTAGTTTCTGAACAACAATGAACAACTCTAAGAAAAACAACTGAAGATGATTGATAGATTTCAATCATAATGTATTTTTGTCTGAATGTTAACATAGATTCTATTTGCCAATGTTTTATTTAGGATTTTTGCACCAATATTCATAACAAGATTAGTGTATAGTTTTCTTTGGGGGACTCCATTCTTCAGGTTTAAGTATCAGTTTTATGTAAACTGGAACAATTTATGTGGCAATGCAATTTTCTGATCTTTTAAGTGTTGCTAATGACCCCCAATAAATGATCTGAACTTGATACACTTTTGGGGGGCATATTTGTAATAATTTTATTTATTTCTTCTATGGAATTTTTGTTTAATTTTTTTCCCTTAACTGTCATCAAATTTGATTCATGTATTTTCCTTAATAGTTATCCATTTCATCTAGAGTTTCAATTTTTTTTTGACTGGTGCAAAATATCACATATTTCTTAATTTCCTTTTGTTATGTTTAGTTTTCCTTTGTAATTTTTATTTTGAATATTTGTTGTTTTCCCAGTTTTCCTTTGTTTTTATTTGTCTATTTGATTAATTTTTAAATAAGCACTCAGGGACTTCTCTGGCAGCCCAGTGTTTAAGAATCCGTGCTTCCGCTGCAGGGGGCATGGGTTCCATCCCTGGTCAGGGAACTAAGATCCCGCATGCCACATGGTACAGTGGAAAAAAATAATAATAAGCACTTAAATATATTAATTATTTATATTGTTTTTACTTTTTCTGCATCACTTGTTTTTTCTTTTATTTATAATACACCCTATCTTGTCCTTCCTTTTGATTTACTTTGTCCATTTTCTATTTTGAGTTCGTAATTAGTTCATACCTACATTCTATAATTTTCATTGGTAGAGTATTTAAAGCATTATTTTTTCTTTTGTCACTGCTTTAAATGTATCCTGTTGGTATGAAATGTTTGTTATTACAGTTTACAACTTCTGCAATTTTGGTTTGCATTTCACTTTCAACCAGAAGTTTTTTAATAGAAAGCTTTCAAATTTCCAGCTGAAAAGTCCTTTTTGAATTTTTATTTTATTAATATCCATTTTCTTATATTTTTACCAGAGTGTTTATATCTTTACTGTAACTTGGAACTCGATAATGTTGTTTCAAAATATAAGGTATAGGCAATTTAAAAATATTTTTAATTTTATGTTGGAGTATAGTTAATTTACAACGTTGTATTCATTTCAGGTGTACAGCAAAGTGATTTGGTTATACATACTCATATATCTATTCATTTTCAGATTCTTTTCCCAGATAGGTTATTACACGGTACTGAGTACAGTTCCCTGTGCTATACAGTATGTTATTTTTCATTATCTATTTTATATATAGTAGCATGTATATGTTAATCCCAACCTTCTAATTTATCTTCCCCCCTCACCTTTTCCCTTTGATAACCATAAATTTGTCTTCTATGTCTGTGAGTCTGTTTGTGTTTTGCAAATAAGTTCATTTGTATCATTTTTTTAGATTTCACATATAAGTGATATCAAATGATATTTGTCTTTCTCTGTCTGACTTACTTCACTTAGTATGATAATCTCTATGTCCATCTATGTTGCTGCAAATGGCATTATTTCATCCTTTTTTATGATTGAGTAATACTCCGTTGTATATATGTACCACATCTTCTTTATCCATTACTCCGTTGATGGATACTTAGGTTGCTTCCATGTCTTGCTATTGTAAGTAGTGCTACAATGAACATTGGGATGCATGTATCTTTTCAAATTATGATTTTCTCCAGATATATGCCCAGGAGTGGAATTGTTGGATCATATGGTAGTTCTATTTTTAGTTTTCTAAGGAACCTCCATGCTGTTCTCCATAGTGGTTGTATCAATTTACTTTCCCACCAACAGTGTAGGAGGATTCCCTTTTCTCCACACCCTCTCCAGCATTTATTGCTTGTCGATTTTTTGATGATGGCCATTCTGAATGGTGTGAGGTGATACCTCACTATAGTTTGGATTCACATTTCTCTAATATCAGTGATGCTGAGCATTTTTTTCATGTGCTTTTTGACCATCTCTATGTCTTCTTTGGAGAAATCTCTATTTAGATCTTTTGCCCAGTTTTGATTGTGTTTTGTTTTTTTACTATTGAGCTGCATGATTGTTTGTATATCTTGGAGATGAATCACTTGTTCATCACTTCATTTGCAAATATTTTCTCCCATTCTGTGGGTTGTCTTTTCATTTTGTTTATGGTTTCCTTTGCTGTGAAAAAGCTTTTAAGTTTAATTGGGTCCCATTTGTTTATTTTTGTTTTTATTTCCATTTCTCTAGGAGGTGGGTCAAAAAGGATCTTGCTGTGATATGTCATAGTGTTCTGCTTATGTTTTCTTCTAAGAGTTTTATAATGTGTGGCCTTACAGTTAGGTCTTTAATCCATTTTGAGTTTATTTTTGTGTATGGGGTTAGGGAGTGTTCTAATTTCATTCTTTTACATGTAGCTGTCCAGTTTTCCCAGCACCACTTATTGAAGAAGCTATCTTTTCTCCATTTTATATTCTTGGGTATAGGTGATTTTTTTGTCAATGTTCTATGTGTGATTGAGCAGAAGATATATTTTCTCTTAGAGGGTATAATATTGGAGACATTGCTTTAAAATTGGCCTTAAAGATTATGCTGTGGATGACTTTATATCCTTATTGTTTGGGTCTCATGACCTCTTTTTAACTGCAAGTGGCTTGGTCTCCAGTTAGTCTGATTCTGTATATTTCTTCTTGAATCTCCTGTAGTTTATGTTTATGAAGATTATTGCTATGTTATTTTGTGTATAGATATTCAATATTCTAATACTTAATTGTGAATTGGGGCTTTCAGAATTTCAAATTGTCTTATTTGATACATTTAATCATTTTTTATCTGGAATTACCTTAATACCTGGAATGCAATCTCCACTTTCTTGAGGTTTAAATATTTTTCTGTTATAAATTTGCCCTTGTATATTTAGACTCCATGAGTCCCTTTATTTTAGGTAGGTCTCCTGTATACAACACAAAGCTGGATTTTGTTTGTGTGTCAATTTGAAAATATTTTAAGTAAGTGAGTTAAATCCATTCACATTTAACCATATGATTTATTCTAACTACCATTTTATTGTTACATCTATTTTCTGTATATATGTATTGTGTTACTTTTTAAAAATGGTTTAATTCCTTAGCTTTCTTTTTAATCCCTTTTGCTGTGAAGATTGATTTTATTATTATATGTTATTTATTTTACATTATTTTGGGGATTTTTTTCTCCCAGGTACTCTAATTGCATGTATTATAGATTTTCTTTGTCCGAACTATGTATGAATGTCCTTTCATACCGATATTTATACTTTTCTCCACTTCGTCATCATGCTCTTTTTAGTCTTCAAGCATCTCCTCAGTGCATTCATTAAATTTTAACTGAGTATAGCCTCCCTTTGGCAGCTTGTAATTTAGTAGTCATTTTTAAGAGGTTGTGGTATTTTTATTCAATATTTTTTCCTGAGTTTAGTTAATTGTTTCAGAATGGGAGAAAATATTTTCAAATGAAGCAACTGACAAAGGATTAATCTCCAAAATTTACAAGCAGCTCATGCAGCTCAATATCAAAAAAAAAAAAGACAACCCAATCCAAAAATAGGCAGAAGACCTAAATAGACATTTCTCCAAAGAAGATATACAGATTGCCAACAGCCAAATGAAAGGATGCTCAACATCACTAATCATTAGAGAACTGCAAATCAAAACTACCATGAGGTATCACCTCACACCAGTCAGAATGGTCATCATCAAAAAATCTACAAACAATATATGCTGGAGAGGGTGTGGAGAAAAGGGAACCCTCTTGCACTGTTGGTGGGAATGTAAATTGATATAGCCACTATGGAGAACAGTATGGAGGTTCCTTAAAAAACTAAAAATAGGACTACCATATGACCCAGCAATCCCATTGCTGGGCATATACCCTGAGAAAACCATAATTCAGAAAGAGTCATGTACCACAATGTTCATTGCAGCTCTATTTACAATAGTCAGGACATGGAAGCAACCTAAGTGTCCATCGACAGATGAATGGATAAAGATGTGGCACATATATACAATGGAATATTACTCAGCCATAAAAAGAAATAAAATTGAACTATTTGTTGTGAGGTAGATGGACCTAGAATCTGTCATACAGAGTGAAGTAAGTCAGAAAGAGAAGAACAAATACCATATTGCTAATGCATATATATGGAATTTTAAAAAGCGGTATTGAGCTTCCTTGGTGGCGCAGTGGTTGAGAGTCCGCCTGCCGATGCAGGGGACATGGGTTCGTGCCCCGGTCCAGGAAGATCCCACATGCCGCGGAGGACTGGGCCCGTGAGCCATGGCTGCTGAGCCTCCGCGTCCGGAGCCTGTGCTCTGCAACGGGAGAGGCCACGACAGTGAGAGGCCCGAGCACCACAAAAAAAAAAAAAAACGGTACTGATGAACCCAGTGGCAGGACAGGAATAAAGACGCAGACATAGAGAATGGACTTGAGGATTTGGGGAGGGGGAAGGGGAACCTGGGACGAAGTGAGAAAGTAGCATGGACACATATACACTACCAAACGTAAAATAGATAGCTAGTGGGAAGCAGCCACATAGCACAGGCAGATCAGCTCAGTGCTTCGTGTCCATCTAGATGGGTGGGATAGGGCGGGTGGGAGGGAGATACAAGAGGGAGGAGATATGGGGATATATGTATATGTATAGCTGATTCACTTTGTTATACAGCAGAAACTAACACACCACTATAAAGCAATTTTACTCCAATAAAGATGTTAAAAACAAAATAATAATTGTTTCATATCTTTGTTTTTAATACATATATGTTCTTGAATCAGGTTTTTGAATTCCTGACTCAAGGCATTCTTTATATTTGAAAATTAATGTGTAGTATATTTTATTAAGGTTAGAATGTTGTGATGTACTTTTCTTCAATCTTGTATTTGTGATTGGTGGAAGAAAGTTCTTAATTTGAAACATTTTTATTCTAGTTTTCTAGGTTTTTTTTTCTTTCTGAATCCTTGTATAAATGTCATTTTTCATTTCCTGTTCATTTCCTAATTTTATTTCCCACCGGGACCAGCTATTACTCTTGTGCACAGTCATAGAGAAAAGTATGGGGGTCTAACTAGGTTCCTAAGTTCAAGACTGCTCTCTTGCATTGAAAGTATAGTTTCTTTTATTTATGGTGCTACTTCATTTGATGAGGGAGAATACATTGAACAATGGCCCACACGTGTCCATGTCATAATTCCTAGAATCTGCATTACATTACATCACAGAAGAGACTTAATGATTAAATTAAGGGCCTTGAGATGGATAGATTATCCTAGGTTATAAAAGTGGACCCAATGTAATTACAACAATTCTTATAAGAGGGACAGAGGAAGAATCAGAGAGAAAGAAATGTGATAATGGAAGCAATTTTTTTTTTTTTTTTTTTTGCGGTACGTGGGCCTCTCACTGTTGTGGCCTCTCCTGTTGCAGAGCACAGGCTCCGGACGCGCAGGCTCAGCAGCCATAGCTCACGGGCCCAGCCTCTCCGCAGCATGTGGGATCTTCCTGGACCGGGGCACGAACCCGTGTCCCCTACATCGGCAGGCGAACTCTCAACCACTGCGCCACCAGGGAAGCCAAGAAGCAAATTTTTGAGTGATGAGCTTTGAAGATAGACAAAGGAACCCCAAGCCAAGGCCACAGGCAGCCACTAGAAGCTTAAAAAGGCAAGAAACAGAGGTTCCCTGAGCCTGCGCGTCCGGAGCCTGTGCTTTGCAACGGGAGAGGCCACAACAGTGAGAGGCCTGCGTACCGCAAACAAAAAAAAAAAGGGCAAGAAACAGATTCTTCCAAAAACCTTTCTGATTTCCAAAAAGAAATTAATCCTATGATATGTTGGAATAACAACTTGACTTCAGCCTAGTGAAACTAATTTCAGACTTCTGCCTTCCAGAACTGTAAAAGAAAAGATTTGTGTTGTTGTAAGCCACCAAGCTATGGTAATTTGTTACAGCACCAATACAGTGGGAAACTCATAAAGGGTGAGACTTACAAGTTTGTAATTTGCATGTGTACAGCAATATAATCAATTTTCCTGCTTGCTTCTTTTTCTTTACCTCCAAATCTTCAAGGGATGCTTCCTTCTTCTAAATTAGCCCTTTATGATACAGAAGTGGTGCCTTTCTAGTACTGTTCCCTTGGGCCCCACAACCTTTCCACCTTCTTCCTTTTGATTTCTCAATAGCTACTATTCTGATATATCAGACATCAGATATCTTCTCAGTATTTATCATTCAGTGTGTGATCTGTCTTTCTGAAAGTGATTGTACCTGTGATCCGTCACACCTACATGTGGGATCTGGAGTTTCTGGTAGATTGGGGTATTTATTTTTCTCATGTACAGGTAGTTTGAAGTTCACAGTGTTCTCCATCTCATAGTTACGTTGAATACATGAGTTATTTTATTGGTAGGAGTGGGTAGAGAGATTTAAATTTAGGGTATTACCACTATTCTGTGATAAACCAGAAATCCAAGCAGTGCCTACTGACTCCTTGATATGAATGACGATGATTTTGCTGTCTTCAATACTTTGTATCATTAAATGAGGATTTCACATATATATATTACTGTTTTTCTATTGGCTATCCCTATAATTGTTAATGATATTCTTAAACCTCCGTCAGTATACGAAAAGTTCTTTTTGGATCTACACTTTGTCAGATAATGTTATCTGCCCATATTCTCTCAGCTATGCATCTGATTTCACTTTTACATTGTCATGGTGATAATCATTTACCTTTTGTTCTCCAATAACTTACTTTTTCTTAAGTTTGCTCTAAAATTTATCTCCCAGTAATTTATGTTCATATCATTATGATTTTATGACTCTTACTCAAATATCAAATTGTGAGTTAAAATTATATTTCTGTATCCGTTAGAAAAATATAAGCCTGTCCCTCTAAAAGAACCTTATACCTAGGATCAAAGCCAATTGGAAATTTTGTTATTCTTGATGCCATATTTTAGAAAATTAGTGATTCTTGTACATAGTTTTTCTTAATCCTTTGTTTTTCTTATTACCATATCCTCATCTTTCCTTCAGCTCTTAAATAATGTTTTCCCAGTGTCATGCATTGTTCTCATTGTTTACAGTAATTTTGTTTTTTACAATAATTTTATTATCCCAGTTGCATAAAGAAATTGAGGCACAGAGCTGTTGATGAATGTAACATAGGCTACAGAGTTGATGATCTGAAGTGAACCCTGCTACTCTAACTCTAAATTACATAGTCACACATCTTTTCTTTTAAGCCCTCCTTCACATTTTACACTGACTCCCTCCCCAGAGAAACCTCTCTTAGTGCTCTTGCTGTCCCAATTCTTAATGTTCAAAATATGGGCTGGCTGACATTGCCCTCCAATAATCCCCTTGCCCTCCTTATAGTACTCTTCTGGATTAGATCCAGAGCTAATTATTGAACCACTGCTACAGCACACTTGCTGGTGGCCAAGCTGATTGGCCTGTGCCTGAGTTCTACAAAATACACCTAATTCGTTTCCTAGTTTTCCTGGGATATATTCCAAAATAGTTCCCTAAGAAAGGGTACATGTCAGATGAAAGGACTAAGTCCATGATGTTTTGTGAATTATAGGTGAGAATTTCTTTTTCCTTAGGATTTTAAAAAATATCGCTACAGTGCCGAAGAAATCAGTTTTGCGTCGTATTTAAATTTGAATCTGCTAAAACCACTATTTGTTTTTCTTTAATATCTCAATAGGATAAAAACTAGACACAAGAGACTGATATTCTCCACTAATAGAAAAGCCTAAACTCTTTTTATAGACCCAAGTAAGATTAACACAGTTCATTAACTTATTTTCCTGTAACAATCTATAGATTAAATGAACAATATGTTTTGCAATTTAAATAAGACCCTTTTTTGCACTTGCCTAATATATTAATAGCAACCTGTTTTTACCATGCTCCTGAGATTATAGACTTTAAGTATCTGTATCTTACCAGTGTAACAATATTTTATGTCCAAGGCCAAATACATTTAAGACAATTAATGTAAGATCAAAGAATTCGGCTAATAATTAGTATTTCCTTTGTCTTTAAACATCTAGTGGCCCTAATAGGAAGATATATACCACTCTGTTTTTTGTTGTTGTCCAGAAAATTTGTTTAATTTCATTTAGCTTAACATTATTTGGTTTGGTTTCTCTGGAAGCTTTCAGAATCTCTTCTTAATTTTTGGTGTTATGAAATTTCCTGTTGATGTAATTAAATGTAGGTATGTATTCTGTTACTATGCTCGCACTAATTTAGATTTTTAAAAATTGAATATGTGCATTCAACTTTGAGAAATCCCCTTCTTTAGTTACCTTCCCACTACTTGCAAAGAAAACTGGGTTGGTTTTTTTTCTGATAATGGCCCTCTTGGATTGACCCTCCATGTCCTTTATCTTCTCCCATTATCTATCTCTGTGTCTTGGTTTTTTTAATTCTATATTCTGGGATATTTCTCAAATATATTTTTCTTTATTTTGATTTTTCAACTTGGCTGTCTTTTAAATGTGGAAAAGCTGTTATCTCCTTAAATTTATCTTTTTTTAATATAGCAGTTTGTTCTTATATTTATGAAAATAATTATTCTTGAATTTCTCTGAATATGTTAATTTAACCAAAAAAACCCATAATTTCTTTCAATTTTTTGAACAGTTTCTTCTGGAGTTCCTTTCGTTTTTCTATTTATTTCCATTGTGTTTTATATTAGTCTTTGTTTTTATATGCCTGGGGATCCTCAATTTTCCATTATGAAAGACTGGCCTATTGTTGGGTGTGTAGGAATCACTTTCTTTGTTATCGACCTGATTGGAGTGCTGTATATGTAGTGTGAGGCACACAAGCTATGCCAATCTCACAGGTCTTATTTTAGAATAGGCTTCCTATCAGGCAGCAATTCGCGTCCCTTCAGACTCACACCAAATTTGCTTTGCTATTTTGCTTTCTTTTTTTAATATCTCAGTCCCCTAAAATATTTTTCTCCTCAGACGGTTTCCCTTCCTACTCATTTACTGTATTTTTTAAAATCTGGAACACCAACATATACATTAAAGGCTTTACCGTTCTCCAATTTGCTTTAATATTTTGACATATATCTCTCTTTTCTGCCTGCTTCTCTCTTCTAAACTCCACAGACCTAAGAGCATCTTGGGGGTTCCAATGCCACACTTTTTTGTTCCTCCTCCACCACCCACTTGCAGCCATTTCCTTTCTGCTTAACCTCAATCATTCCCTACGTTTTTCTTCCTACAGAAATGTGCTGAAATGTCTCATCCACTATTCACTATTGAATAGCCTACCAACTTCCCGTTCTCTTTGCAGAAATTGAATCATTTTCATAATTTTTTATTTTAGTAGAATTAGAGGAAAACTGAAGCTAAGTACATGTGCCTAGTTTGCCATTTTGACGTTAAACATGCCTTTTGAAACTGTGTGACTAGGGGTTACTGACTGATCTTATAGGACCCCCAAAAGATGCAAAATTTTAGAAATAAGTATTTGGAGAAACAGTTAACTTATATGCAATGAGGAGAAATACTCAAATTCCTTTCTCAATAAGATTTATATGGCTTCAGCTCTGATCATGATGCTGTCATTCCAGAGATCACATAGCAGGAGTCTGCCTTGAACCAATATCGCCCTGTACAGTCAATCCCCAGCACCTTTCTACATAGCTTGCAGTGTCAAGATTCAGATTCCTTGTCTCTCCCAAGATTGCACTGAGTGATTCTAAGAAGTAGATGCTGAGTTTAGCCACTATCACAGATCACCATCATTCTCCCCCAGGCTGCAAAACAAGCATCTATACGTTAAAAATGCAAACATTTGGGCTTCTCTGGTGGCGCAGTGGTTGAGAGTCTGCCTGCCGATGCAGGGGACGCGGGTTCGTGCCCCAGTCTGGGAAGATCCCACGTGCCGCAGAGCGGCTGGGCCCGTGAGCCATGGCCGCTGAGCCTGCGCATCCGGAGCCTGTGCTCCGCAACGGGAGAGGCCACAGCAGTGAGAGGCCTGCGTACCGAAAAAAAAAAGCAAACAGCTTCAAAATGAATCTATTATTTCCAAATATCTCCTAGAAATTCTGAGACACTCCTTGAAAACTACATCTGCTACTTCTCTATCATTAACATTATTGTCCCTGTATCTTCTAATTCCCTGTCATCTTTCCCAAACAACCTTATACACAGGAGTAAAACATTTACATCACTAAATCTTAATTTGAAGTTTTCTATTTTTAAAATAGATATACAGAGTTATGCTTAGTGCAGTAGAATTTTGCAAAGGAGGAATTATCAGTCAGGGTGATATTAAATAGAAATGGTTAGCTGTTTCAAATTGTTTCAGAGGGGAATTCCTGTTAGAATGCACCACTAAAACTTCTTTACTGTAAGACAGAAATAATAGCCTGTTTCTTTTGTCTTCTCAAGACCTGAAAGCAATAAACCACCTAATTCTTAAATATGAAGGGTTGCTCCATGTACACTGAGTATAAAATTTTAATGATGTTATTGTTTAAGTGCTTGTCTATGATGGAAATGTTGTGAAGGAAAATTACTCTGGGTAAATTTTCTGAGAGTATTCATTAGTTTTCTTGTAGTTTATTTCTCCATCTATATGTATACTATATTTGAATATTGTTGATAAATTTGTGGAAAGGCAATATTCTTGTTTTAAGTATGATGGAATAAAATTCTTTCTTCATTATAAAAATATGTATACCAACAATTGCAATGTTTAAACTATTAGAACACTGAAATATGCATACATTAAAACCAAATGTTATGCATAGTATCTTCCCTGGAATATTGAACTTTTCCTAAATAGTACTTCATTATTAAAACTATCCATTTCAAAGTAAAAAAAATATGTTCAGACTATCACTGAAATATAAGTGCTCTATCAGAAATGTATTACATAAGAAAAGCACATTTTTATATCTTAAAACAAAAAACTAAACCCTGGAATCATTCACATATTTTAGCAGTAAGTAGTGTGTATATATTTACCAAAATATTTAACTACAACATCCGTTTTACGGCATTTTTTTCCACAAAGAGAAGGCTCTTTGAAAAGAATATTCTGACAGATGGACCACTTAAATTGTCAAAATATCATGCATATATATTATAAATTTCCAAACATAGCATTTCCTGAGTAAAAAAATACTGGCTTCGACTATGAAAATGTTGTCCCCCAATCTTCACAAGTGGATGTTCCCCTGAGCAACTTTTTTTTTCATATTATCAGATAAAATACCTTAATCTAGAAAATTAATCTAGTACTGTGCACTAAGATAAAAAGCACATGTTCTAGACTGAGTCATAATCTATTAAAGTCATAACTATTAAAGTATATTTAACAAAAGAATTTCAGATATGCTCTAAACATCCTGTTCTTTAAGTAGAAAACCTTTGTGCTTCATGTGTGAAGTAATCATTTGCCTTAGCAATGATTTTTTTATTGAGATATAATTGACATATAAAATTGTATTAGTTTCAGTTGTACAACCTATGACTTGATATTTGTATATATTTCAAAAACGATCACCATGATATGACTAATTTACATCTATTACCACACAGTTACATTTTTTTTCTTGTGGTGAGAACTTTTAAGATATGCTCTCTTAGCAACTTTGAAATGTACAATACAGGATTGTTAACTATAGTCACCATGCTGTGCATTACAGCCCCATGAATAATTTAGTTTATAAGCAGAAGCTTGTATATTTTGGCCCCCTTCACCCATTTAGTCCACCACCCACTGTATTCCTCTGGAAACCACCAATCTGTACTCTGTATCTATGAGTTTAAAGTTTGTTTTGTTTGCTGTTGTTTATTTTTTAAGATTTCACATATAAATGAGATCATACAGTATCTGTATTTCTCTGTTCAATTTATTTCACCTACCATAATGACCTCAAGGTCCACCCATGATGTCATAAGTGGCAAGATTTCTCTTTTTTATGGTTGAATAGTATTCCATTGTGGGGTTTGTGTGTGTGTGTATCCCATCTTGTTTATCCATTCATGCATTGATGGACACTTAGGCTGTTTCCATGTCTTGATTACTGTAAATAATGCTGCAGTAAACAAGGAGGTTCATATAACTATTGAAGTTAGTGTTGTTTTTTCCTTTGGATAAATACCCAGACATAGAATTGCTAGATCACACAGTCGTTCTGTTTTAGTTTTTTGAGGAAATTCCATACTGTTTTCCATGGTGGCTGCGCCAATTTACAGTCCTGCCAACAGTGCATAAAGGTTTTCTTTTCTCCACACCATCTCCAAAATTTATCTGTTGTCCTTTTGACAGTAGCCATTCTAATAAGTGTGAGGTGATATCTCATTGCACTTCTGATTTGCATTTCCCTGATGACTAGTGATGTTGTGCATCTTCTCATGTACCTGTTAGCCATCTGTATTTCTTCTTTGGAAAATGTCTATTCAGAACCTCTGCCCAATTTTAACCAGATCATTTGATTTTGCTATTGAGTTGTATGCATTCTTTATATTATATGTTTTGGATATTAACTTGTTATCAGATATATGATTTGCAAATATTTTCTTCCATTTGTTGACTGTATTTTTATTTTGTTGATGGTTTTCTTTGCTGTGCAGAAACTAGTTAGTTTAATATAGTCCCACTTGCTTATTTTTGCTTTTTTTGCCATTGCTTTTGGTATCAAATCCAAAACTTGTCACCAAGTCAATGTCAAGGAGCTTAACATCCATGTTTTCTTCTAGTAGTTTTATGATTTCAGGTCTTACATTCAATTCTTCAATTCATTTTGATTTACTTTTTGTGTATGGTGTAAGATCATGGTCCAGTTTCATTCTTTTACATGTGACTGTCCTAACACCATTTATTGAAGGGACTGTCCTTTCACCATTGTGCATCCTTGGCTCTCTTGTCATAAATTAATTGACCATATATATGTGAGGTTTTTTCCTGAGCTCTCTGTTCTGTTCTATTGACCGATCTGTATATATTTATGCTAACACCATACTGTTTGATTACTGTAACTTTGTAATATAGTTTGAGATCAAGAAGCATGATGCCTTCAGCTTTCTGCTGTCTCTTTTTTCCCCTCATAAAGTTCATGCCTTTATGGGTGAAAGGTAAGTTAGACAGGTGGAGTTTTAGCCAAGATGTAGAATTTTCTAGAATGAGGCCATTATTTTCCAAATATAAGACATTGCTTCCTAATCATGTGGTTTTAATCTCTGGCAAGCTATTGAACTTCCCTTTACCTTAGATTCTTTTTTTTTTTACATCTTTATTAGGGTGTAATTGCTTTACAATGGTGTGTTAGTTTCTGCTTTATAGATTCTTTTTTATTTACTTATTTATCTATTTATTTATTTATTTTTGGCTGCATTGGGTCTTGGTTGCTGCACAGGGGCTTTCTCCAGTTGTAATGAGCAGGGACTACCCTTCATTGTGGTGTGCGGGTTTCTCATTGTGGTGGCTTCTCTTTGTTGCGGAGCACAGGCTCTAGGCACACAGGCTTCAGTGGTTGTGGCTCATGGGCTCTAGAGCACAGGCTCAGTAGTTGTGGCACACGGGCTTAGTTGCTCTGTGGCATGTGGGATCTTCCCAGACCAGAGCTCAAACCCGTGTCCCCTGTATTGGCAGGCAGATTCTTAACCACTGCACCACCTGGGAAGTCCCTACCTTAGATTCTTAATCTATGAGAATTATAATAATAATATTTATTTCATAATAAAGTTGACACAGGATTAAATGAATTAATATTTAGAAGGTACTTAGTATTGTTTCTGACACATAGAACACACTAAAAAGTATTTGCCATATCGAAAAGTCTTAGACATAAGGAATCCTAAAAAGGGGGCCAGGTTATTTACAATTTTTTAAAAAATCTTTGTATGAGCTAACTGTGAAGTATAACATTCTACAGAGCTTTGACATATATTACCTCATTTAATCCTTCCTGCCATTTATTATTCATCCCATTTTATTAAGAAGTAAAGAGGTATCCCTAAGATCATGTGGCCAATGCATGTCATTTATGAAGAACAGTGCAGGTGAGTGTTTCTTTTTACTTTTTATTGATCTTTTTTAAGTTCTATCTATATTCATGGTTGATTGCCTTTTTTTTTTTTTTTTTTTTTTGTGATACACGGACCTCTCACTGTCATGGCCTCTCCCGTTGCAGAGCACAGGCTCCGTACGCGCAGGCTCAGTGGCCATGGCTCACGGACCCAGCCGCTCCGCAGCATGTGGGATCTTCCCGGACCGGAGCACGAACCCATGTCCCCTGCATTGGCAGGTGGACTCTCAACCACTGCGCCAGCAGGGAAGCCCTGATTGCCTTTTTAACTTTTAAATTTTTATACAGATTTTAAAGGTTACTTTCCATTTGCAGTTATTATAAAATATTGGCTATATTCCCCATGTTGTACAGTACATCCTTGAGACTGACTTACACCCAATAGTTTGTACCTTCCACTTCCCCACCCCTATGTTGCCCCCGCTACTGGTAGCCACTAATTTGTTCTCTATATCTGTGAGTCTGCTTCTTTTATATTCATTAGTCAGATTCCACATATAAGCAATACCATACAGTATTTATCTTTCTCTGCCTGACTTATTTCACTTGGCATAATGCCCTTCAAGTCAATCCATGTTGCTAAAAATGGCAAAATTTCATTCTTTTTTATGGCCAAGTAGTATTCCATTGTATATACATAACCCATCTTCTTTATCCATTCATCTGTTGATGGGCACTTAGGTTGTTTCTATGTCTTGGCAACTGTAAATAATGCTGCTATGAACATTGGGGTGCATGTAGCTTTTTGAATTAGTGGGGGGATTTTTTTTGATATATATCTAGGACTGAAATTGCTGGGTTATATGGTAGTTCAACTTTTGGTTTTTTGAGAAACCTCTGTAGTGTTTTCCACAGTGGCTGCACCAATTTACATCCCACCAGAAGTGTGTAAGGATTCACTTTTCTCCACATCCTCATCAACATTTATTATTTGTAAACTTCTTGATGATAGCCATTCTGACCCATGTGAGGTGACATCTCATTTTGGTTTTGATTTGCATTTCCCTGATGATTAGTAATGTTGAGCATCTCTTCATGTGCCTGTTGGCCCTCTGTATTTTCTCTTGGGAAATAGCCATTCAACTCTTCTGCCCATTTTTAATTTTTTTTTTTTTGATGTTGAGTTGTATGAGCTGTTTATATATTTTGGATATTAATCCCTTATCAGTCACATAATTTACAAATATTTTCTCCTATTCAGTAGTTTGTCTTATCATTTTGTTTATGGTTTCCTTTGCTGTGCAAAACCCTTTAAGTTTAATTAGGTCCCATTTGTTTACTTTTGCTTTTATTTCCTTTACTTTAGAAGACGGATCCAAAAAAAAATATTGCTCTGATTTATGTAAAAGAGTGTTCTGCCTTTGTTTTCCTCTAGGAGTTTTACAGTATCAGGTCTTACATTTGGGTCTTTAATCCATTTTGAGTTTATTTTCATGTATGGTATTAGACTGTGTTCTAGTTTCATTCTTTTACATGTAGCTGTCCAGTTGTCCAAGTATAATTTATTGAACAGACTGTCTTTTCTCCACTGTATATTCTTGCCTCCTTCGTTGTAGATTAATTGACCATAAGTGGGTGGGTTTATTTCCAGGCTCTCTATCCTGTGACATCAATCTATGTGTCTGTTTTTTGTGCCAGTACCATCCTACTAGAACTCATCAATTAATTTGGTAAAGTTGCAGGATACAAATTAATATACAGAAATCTGTTGCATTTCTATATATTAACAATGGAAAATCAGAAAGAGAAATTAAGGAAACCATCACATCAAAAAGAATACAATACCTAGAAATAAAAATACCTAAGGAGGCAAAGACCTGTACTCTGAAAACTATAAGATGAAGATGAAAGAAATTTAAGATGAAACAAACAGATGGAAAGATATACCATGTTCTTAGATTGGAAGAATCAACATTGTTAAAATGACCATACTACACAAGGCAATCTACAGATTAAATGCAATCCCTATCAAAATACCAATGATATTTTTTGCAGAACTAGAACAAAAACATTTTTTAATTTGTATGGAAACACAGAAAACCCTGAATAGCCAAAACAAACTTGAGAAAGAACAGAATTGGAGGAATAATGCTCCCTGCCTTCAGACTATACAGCTACAGTATTCAAAACAGTATGGTACTGTTCTCTTTCTTATGATTACCTTGGCTATTCAGGGTCTTTTGTGATTCCATAAAAATTTTAGGGTTGTTTGTTCTATTTTTGAAAAATACCATTGGAATTTTGGTAAGGATTGCATTGAATCTGTATTGATTTTGGTAGTATGGACATTTTAATAATATTAATTCTTCCAACCAATGAGCATGGAATAGCTTTACATTTTTTTGTGACTTCAATTTTTCATCAGTGTCTTATAGTTTAGGGTTCAGGTATTTTACCTCCTTTGTTAAATGTATTCCTAGGAATTTTTTTGATGCAATTGTCAATGGGAAAGTTTTCTTAATTTTTCTTTTTGATAGTTCATTATTAGTGTATAGAAACATAAGTGATTTGTAGAAATTGATTTTGAATCCTGGAACTGTACTGAATTTGGTTATTAGTTCCAACAGATTTTTGGTCAAATCCTTAAGGATTTCTATATATAGTATGATGTCATCTGCAAATAGTGACAGTTTTACTTCTTAATTTCCAATTTGGTTGCCTTTATTTCTTTCTCTTGCTTAATTGCTCTGGCTAGGACTTCCAAAACTATGTTGAATAAAAGTGGCAAGAGTGGATATTTTTTCTTGTTCATTATCTTAGATGAAAAATTTTCAGATCTTCACCATTGAGTATGATGTTAGCTATAGGCTTGTTACATATGGCCTTTATTATGTTGAGGTATGTTCCCTCTAAAACTGCTTTCTTGAGAGTTTTTATCATAAATGGATATTAAGTTTTGTCAAATGTTTTTTTGTCTGCATCTATTTAGATGATCATATGATTTTTGTCCTTTAGTAATATGGTATATCACATTGATTTGTGGATATTGAGCCATCCTTTCATGCCTGGAATAAAGGTCATTTGGTCATGGTATATGTGATGTTAATGTATTGTTGAATTTGTTATACTAACATTTTTTGAGGATTTTTGCATCTATGTTCCTAAGGGATAATGACCTGTAATTTTCTTTTCCTGTAGTGTCCTTGTCTAGATTTAGTATCAGGGTAATGGTGTCTCATAAATTGTGTTTGGAAGTGTTCACTCCTATTCCCTTTTTTTGAAAGAATTTGAGAAGGATTGTTTTTAATTGTCTTTGAATGTTTGATAATTCATGAGTGAAGTCATCTGGTCCTGGACTTTTGTATGTTGGGAGGTTTTTGATTACTGATACAATCTCCTTACCAGTAATTAGTCTATTCAGATTTTCTACTTCTTAATGATTTGGTCTTGGTAGACATTATATGTCTAGGAATTTATCTGTTTCCTCTAAGTTGTCCAATTTGTTAGTGTATAACTGTTTATAGTATTCTGTGATTCTTTCTATTTCTGTGGTATTGGTTGTAAGTCTCTTTCATTTCTGATGTTGAGACTTCTCTCTCATTTCCTTGGTGATTCTAGCTAAGGGTTTGTCAGTTTGGTTTATCTTTTAAAAAAAAACAGTTCTTGGTTTCTTTGATATTTTCTATTGGTCTCTATTTTATTTTTATTTCTGCTCTCACCTTTGTTATTTTCTTTCTTCTACTAACTTTGGTCTTTGTTTCTTCTTCTTTTTCTGTTTCCTTGAGGTATGAAATTAGGTTTTTTGAGATCTTTTTTTTTCTTGATGCAGGGATTTATTACTATGAACTTCCGTCTTAGAACTGTTTTTGCTGCATCCCGTAAGTTTGAGTATGATGTGTTTCCATTTTTAGGTATTTTTTATTTCTCTTTTGTTGTTTTCTTTGAACCACTGGTTGGTCGGTAGCATGTTGCTTAATCTCCACATATTTGTCAATTTTCTAGTTTTCTTGTTGTATTAATTTCTAGTTTCATACCATTGTGGTTAGAAAAGATACTTAATATAATTTCAGTCTTCTTAAATTTATTAAGACTTGTTTTCTGGCTAGCGTGTGATCTATCCTGGAGAATGCTTCATGTGCACTTGAGAAGTATGTGTATTCGTTTGCTTTTGGATGGACTGTTCTGTATAAGTCTGTTAAGTCTATCTGGCCTAACATGTCATTCAAGGCCAATATTTCCTTAATGATTTTCTGTCTGGATGATATATCCATTGATCAAAGTGAGTTATTAATTTTCCCTTCTATTATTGTATTGCTGTCTCTTTCTCCCTTTAGGTCTATTACTATTTTCCCTATGTATTTAGGTGTTCCTATGTTGAGTGCAGAAATACTTACACATATTATATCCTCCAGTTGGATTGACTCCTTTATCATTATTTATCTCTTATTACAATCTTTATCTTAAAGTTTATTTTGTCTGATATAAATATCACTACACGAGCTCTCTTTTGGTTTCCATTTGTTTGGAATATCATTTTCCATTTCTTGGCTTTCAGCCTGTGTGTGTCTTTAGGTTTGAAGTGAGTGTCTTGTAGGCAGCAAATAGATGTCTTGTTGTATTTTTGTTGGTTGTTTTTTTCCGGTACGCGGGCCTCTCACTGTTGTGGCCTCTCCTGTTGCGGAGCACAGGCTCCGGACGTGCAGGCTCAGCAGCCATGGCTCATGGACCCAGCCGCTCCATGGCATGTGGGATCTTCCCGGACCGGGGCACGAACCTGTGTCCCCTGCATCAGCAGGTGGACTCTCAACTACTGTGCCACCAGGGAAGCCCAGATGTCTTGTTTTATGTTGTTGTTTTTTAATCTATGAGCCATTTTGTGTCTCTTGATTGAACAATACAGTCCATTTACATTTAAAGTAATTACTGATGAATGTGAATTTACTGCCATTTTGTTAATTATTTCCTGGCTGTTTTGTAATTCTTCTGTTTCTTTTTTCTTCTATTGTTCTTTTCCTTTGTGATTTGATGATTTTCTGTAGTGATATGTTTAGATTCCTTCCTTTATTTTCTTTTATATATCTAATATAGGTTTTTGCTTTGTGATTACCAGGAAGCTTACATAAAACTACTGATAACAGTAATTTAAGTCAATAACAACTAAGTATGAACACATTCTAAAGCACTACATTTTTACTCCCCCAGCCCCTCAATTTTTATGTTTTTGATACCACAGTTTACACCTTTTTATCTTGTATATCCGTTAACAATTATTGTAGTTATAGTTATTGTTACTACTTTTGTTAACCTTCATAGTAGTTTATAAATAATTAACCCACCAAGTTTACATTATTCTGATATTTACTATATACTTACATCTTTCAGTGAGATTTATGCTTTTATGTGTTTTCCTGTTACTAATAAGTATCCTTTCATTTCAGCTTAAAAAAATTCCTTTAACATCTCTCCTTTTTAATTAATTAATTTTTTAATTGGACTAAAATTGCTTTAGAATGTTGTGTTAGTTTCTACTGTACAATGAAGTTAATCAGCTATATGTATACCTATGTCCCCTCCCTCTTGGACCTCCCTCCCAGCCCCACCCCCATCCCACCCATCTAGGTCATCACAGAGCACTGAGCTGAGTTCCCTATGCTATACAGCAGGTTCCCACTAGCTATCTATTTTACACATGGTAGTGTATTTATGTCAAACCTAATCTCCCAATTAGTCCCACCCTCCCTTCCCCCACAGTGTCCACATGTCTGTTCTCTATGTATACATCTCTATTCGTGCCCTACAAATAGGTTCATCTATACCAGTTTTCTAGATTCCATATATATGCATTAATATATGATATTTGTTTTTCTCTTTTTGATTTACTTCACTCTGTATGACAGAATCTAGGTCCATCCACATCTCTACAAATGACCCAGTTTTGTTCCTTTTTAACGATGAGTAATATTCCATTGTATACATGTACCACAGCTTTTTTATCCATTCATCTATCATTGGATATTTAGTTGTTTCCATGTCTTGGCTATTGTAAATAGTGCTGCAATGAATATCGGGGTACATGTGTCCTTTTGAATTATGGTTTTCTCAGGGTTTATACTCAGTAGTGGGACTGCTGGGTCATATGGTAGTTCTATTTAGTTTCTTAAGGAACTTCCATACTGTTCTCCATAGTGGCTGTATCAATTTACATCCCACCAACAGTGCAGGAAGGTTCCATTTTCACCACATCCTTGCCAGCATTTATTGTTTCTAGATTTTTTGATAATGGCCATTCTAATCAGTGTGAGGTGATATACCTCATTGTAGTTTTGATTTGCATTTATCTAATAATTAGTGATTTTGAGCATCTTTTCATGTGCCGCTTGTCCATCTGTATGTCTTCTTTGGTGAAATCTATTTAGGTCTTCTGCCTGTTTTTGGATTGGGTTGCTTGTTTTTTTGATATTGACTCTTTGTATATTTTGGAGACTAATATTTTGTCTGTTCCTTCATTTGCAAATATTTTCTCCCATTCTGAGGGCTGCCTTTTCATCTTGTTTATGGTTTCTTTTGCTGTGCAAAAGCTTTTAAGTTTCATTAGGTCTCATTTGTTTATTTTTGTTTTTATTTTCATTACTCTAGGAGGTGGGTCAAAAAAGATCTTTCTGTGGTTTTTGTCAAAGAATTTTTTTCCTATGTTTTCCTCTAAGAGTTTTATATTGTCTGGCCTTACATTTAGGTCTTTAATCCATCTGGAGTTTATTTTTGTGTACCATGTTAGGGAGTGTGCTAATTTCATTCTTTTACATGTACCTGTCCAGTTTTCCTAGCACCACTTATTGAAGAGGCTCTCTTTTCTCCATTGTATTTTCTTGCCTCCTTTGTCATAAATTGGGTGACCATATGTGCATGGGTTTATCTCTGAGCATTATATCCTGTACCATTGATCTATATTTCTGTTTTTGAGCAAGTACCATAATGTCTTGATTACTGTGGCTTTGTAGTATAGTCTGAAGTCAGGGAGCCTGATTCCTCCATCTCTGTTTTTCTTTCTCCAGATTGCTTTGGCTGTTTGGGGTCTTTTGTGTTTCCATACAAATTATAAAATTTTTGTTCTAATTCTGTGAAGAATGCCATTGGTAGTTTGATAGGGATTGATTCTGTAGATTGCTTTGTGTAGTATAGTCATTTTCACAATATTGATTCTTCCAATCAGGAACATGGTATATTTCTCCATCTGTTTATGTCATCTTTGACTTCTTTCATTAATGTTTCATAGTTTTCTGAGTAGAAGTCTTTTGCCTCCTTAGGTAAGTTTATTCCTAGGTATTTTATTCTTTTTGTTCCTATGGTAAATGGGATTGCTTCCTTAAATTCTCTTCCTGATTTTTTGTTGTTAGTGTATATGAATGCCAGAGATTTCTATGCATTAATTTTGTATCCTGCAACCTTACCAAATTCATTGATTAGTTCTAGTAGTTTTCTGGTCACATCTTTAGGATTTTCTATGTATAGTATCATGTCATCTGCAAACAGTGACAGTTTTACTTTTTCTTTTCCAATTTGGATTCCTTTTATTTCTTTTGTTTTTTCTCTGATTGACATGGGTAGGGCTTCCCAAACTTTATTGAACAAAAGTGGTGCGAGTGGACATCCTTGTCTTGTTCCTGATCTTAGAAGTAATGCTTCCAGCTTTTCACCATTGAGTATGATGCTAGATGTAGGTTTGTCATATATGGCCTTTATTATTTTGAGGTAGGTTCCCTCTATGCCCGTTTTCTGCAGTGTTTATCATAAATGGGTGTTGAATTTTTCTAAAGCTTTTTCTGCATCTATTGAGATGATCATATGGTTTTTATTGGTGTAGAGTTGTTTGTAGTAGTCTCATAATCCTTTGTATTTCTGTGGTGTCAGTTGTGATTTCTCTGGTGTCAGTTGTGATTTCTCCTTTTTCATTTCTAATTTTATTGATTTGTATCTTCTCCCTTTTTTTCTTGAGTCTGACTAAATGTTTATCAATTTTGTTTATCTTCTCAAAGAACTAACTTTTAGTTTTACTGATCTTTGGTATTGTTTTGTTTCTGTTTCATTTATTTCTGCTTTGATCTTTATGATTTCTTTCCTTCTACTGAGTTTGGGTTTTCTTTGTTCTGCTCTCTTTAGTTGCTTTAGGTATAAGGTTAGATTGTTTATTTGAGATTTTTCTTTTTTCTTGAGGTGAGATTGAATTGCTATAAACTTCCCTCTGAGAACTGCTTTTGCTGCATCCCATAGGTTTTGGGTCGTTGTGTTTTTGTTGTCATTTCTTTCCATGAATTTTTTTATTTCTTCCTTGGTTTCTTCAGTGATCTCTTGGTTATTTAGTACTACACTGTTTGGCCTCCATGTATTTGGGTGTTGTCGTTTTTTTTTTTTTTTTTTTCCTGTAATTAATATCTAGTCTCATAGCATTGTGGTCAGAAAAGGTGCTTGATACAATTTCAGTTTTCTTAAATTTTCTGAGGCTTGATTTGTGACCCAAGATGTGATCTATCCTGGAGAATGTTCCGTGTGCACTTGAGAAGAAAATATATTCTGCCACTTTCAGGTGGAATGTCCTGTAAATATAAATTAAATCTATCTGGTGTATTGTGTCGTTTAAAGCTTGTGTTTCCTTATTTATTTTCTGTTTGGATGATCTGTCCATTGATGTAAATGTGGTGTTAAAGTCCCCTACTATTATTGTGTTACTGTCGATTTCCCCTTTTATGGTTGTTAGCATTTGCCTTATGTATTGAGGTGATCCTATGTTGGGTGCATAAATATTTATAAGTGTTATATCTTCTTCTTGGATTGATCCCTTGATCATTATGTAGTGTCCTTCCTTATCTGTAGTAACAGTTTTTATTTTAAAGTCTATTTCATCTGATATGAGTATTTCAGCCTTCCCAGGGCCCGATTGGGTAGGGGAAATGCTAGGAGCTCTCCCCTCTAATCCTCTGAGCCCCCAAGGGTCCCTCCAGGCGTGGGAACTCCTCCCCCCTCCTAGCCACCCCTCAGGGGTGCCAGTTCTGTCCAACCTCCACTTCTCCTCTCCCCACACTCCCTCCACATCCTACCCAGTTGCTCGGTGGTTCCTCCCATCTCCTTGGGCATTAAGGTCCCCCACCAGCATATGACAGGCACCCTAGTTGTGGGGAGATGCAAATTCTGTGTCCTCCCCCACCACCATCTTGACTCTGCCCCCAACATTTCTTAAAAGGCTGGTCTGTGGTGATAAATTCCTTTATTTAGCTTTTCCTTCTCTGGAAAACTCTCTCTTTCAATTCTGACCAATAACTATGCCAGGTAGAGCATTTTTGATTGGCAGGTTTTTTTTTCTTCCAACACTTTGAATACATTGTTCCACTTCCTTTTGGCCTACAATGTTTCTGCTGAAAAATCTACTGATGGTCCTTTGGAAGTTCCCTTTTATATAACAAGTTTTTTGTTTTTGTTTTGTTTTGTTTTCTTTTAGTGTCTTGCTTCTTTCAAGATTCTCTCCTTCTCATTAACATTTGACATTTTAATCATAATGTGTCTTGGTGTGAGTCTCTTTGGGTTCATCATCTTTGTAACTCTTTGTTCTTCCGGGACCTAGATGTCAGGTTCTTTCCCACGTTAGGGAAGTTTCCAGCCATTATTTCATCAGTTAAGTTTTCTGCCTCATTCTCTCATTCTTCTCCTTCTTGGACTCTTATAATGTGAATGTTGGTCTGATTGTTTTCCCACAAGTCCCTTAAGCTATATTCACGTTTTTCATTCTGTTTTTCTTTCTGTTGCTGTGATTGAGTGAGTTCCACTGCCCTGTCTCAAGTTCACTGATGCTTTCTTCTGCTTCATCTAGTCTGCTGTTGAATTTTTTTTAATAAATTTATCTTATTTTATTTATTTTTGGCTGCATTGGGTCTTTGTTGCTGTGCATGGGCTTTCTCTAGCTGCGGAGAGTAGGGGCCACTCTTCATTGCAGTGCACGGGCCTCTCATTGCAGTGACTTCTCTTGCTGTGGAGCACAGGCTCTAGAGCACAGGCTCAGCAGTTGTGGCCCATGGGCCCAGTTGCTCCACGGCATGTGGATCTTCCCAGACCAGGGCTCGAACCTGTGTCCCCTGCATTTGCAGGCAGGTTCTTAACCACTGCACCACCAGGGAAGCCCCTCTTGAAGTTTTAAATTGTATTTTTCATTTCAGTTATTGTATTCTTCAGCTCTGTGACTTCTCTTTGGTACTTTCTTGTATTTTCTCTCTTTGTTGAAATTCTCACTTAGTTTATCCATTCTTTTTCTGAGTTAAGTTAGCATTTTTATGACCATTATTTTGAATCCCTTTATCAGGTAAGACATTTATCTCTATTGCATTCAGGACTTTTTCCTGAGGCTTTATCTCGTTCTTCTTTTGGGAACATATTCCCATTGCCTCATTTTCCTTAACTCTCTGTGTTGGTTTCTGTGCATTATGCAAAACAGCCACCTCTCTCAGTCTTGAAGGAGTAACCTCATGTAGGGGATAAACCTTATTTTTCAACCCTACTCTAGCACTTTGTTGTCTCTCAAACCTTGGTGATTTTCTAAGTAGCCTTTACTTTTAAAGACTCTCAGTAGTTCAGGATGTGTTAAAACCTTTTAGTGTCCCAAAGGGGACAATCTTGGTTATCACCTAGATTCAGGCTGATTGGAAGCCAGACCCTCAGGCAGCAAATATACCTTCTTCAAATGAAGACTTAGAGATGAACATTTCTGTCTGCTCCCTCTACACTGAGCTGAGGGTTGATAACCAGTTAATCACTGTTTGTTTCTTTGCTACAGCCCCATTTAACTAGTTAGCACAAACCTTGCTGGCCAACAGAGCCAGGCAATAAAGGGGTGTCACCTGGGTAGCAGCTGCAAAAGCCAGGGTACCATACATAACAACTAGGGTATTAGGCGTGTGCACATACTCCCCTCCAGGAGATTCTGGCACTCCAGAATGCAGCAGAGGGAGTGGGCAAAGATAGAACTGACCCTCCCAGGTCTCTGGAGAGGATTCCAGTGAGGCCTTAGCTGTGTGTTTAATTAGAAGCCTGTCCCTTAGCCCACAGCTATGAAGATAAGCTAGTAGGCCCCTTTCACAGAAAGACTGGGTTCCTCAGTCTGTTGTCTCTTGGCTGTGTCCTTAGAGTGGTAGCTATTTGAGAATTCTTTCTCCATTTGTTTTAGTCCTGTGGAACCTGTGAGCATAAGCCCTGTTAACCACAAGAACAAGGTGATCTAGAGGTGTCCCATGGGTGGCAGTCACAAAAATTGGGTTGCCATACAAAAATACAAGCTCCTTTCTGGGGAAGGAGAGAAAGAGGGAGAGGGAAAATAAGGTCCCCTCTGGCCTCCATCTTTAGGAGAATATTTCAGTAGCCTTCTCTATGTGTTTTAAATTAAACGCGTACCCCTCGGGCAGATGCTTTCAGGTAACAAGACTTTTTCACCGAAAGTCTGTGCACCTCTCCATGGCCTGCCTCTGTGCTGGTCCCTAGGGTGGGTGAGTCTGTATGTGAGTCATTTAAGAACTGTTTCTCAGTTTCCTACACACTTGTGAGTCTCATGAACAGAAGCTCCATTGGCTTTCAAAGCTAGATGTATTGAGGGATCATCGCTCAAGTGCAGGTCTTAAAACATGGGATGCCCGATGTGGGGTTTAAACCTTTGCTTCTCAGGGAGATGCTCAGGCTTGTGAGTTCCCTAGAGACTTGATTTGCCATGCCAGGGGGTGGAGTTTATGGCAAAATTGTGTCTCAGCCTCTCCTATCTGCTTTGATGTGGGTTTCTTTTCATTCACCTGATATGTAGGAGTTGCTCAGCTATTTTGGGGGATTTTTTCCCAGAGGAAATTTTTTGTATGTAGCTGAAGTTTCAGTGTGTCTATGGGGGAGAATCCTCCTCCATCACCATCTTGAACCAAACCTCCTTGCAATGATTTATTAAATATTAGCAGTCATATATTAAATATCTACTAGAATAGTAATTCTTCATTTTTAGTATAGAATTTGATCACAAAATAAATTTATAAAATGTATGAGTTACATATAATATTTATTAAACCATATCTTTTTACCTAATTAAAGGCATTTTTAAAACATTTTGTGGGTGTCCAAATATGTTTTCTCTATCTAAATAGATATAAATTTAAGAGAAAGAAATTACTGTATAACCTTTATCTGCACCTTCACGTTTCTACCATGGTACTTCCAATAATTAATTTACAAAGATATTTTCCTATACCAGCCATATTAACTAGTTAGATGGACTATATTATTTTAATATACTAATAATACAATCTTATTGTGTTCTCTAGAAAAATGCTTGTGAACTGGTAGTAGTGAGAAAGTAGGGATATCATACATCCATCTTAAATTTTAATAATGCAACTATGCAAATGTATACAAAATTTTCACACATTTTCTGGGATTCATACATTCTGGTCTCTAAGGATGTGTTTGAAAAATGTTATCATGCAATGCACTGTTTACCTGAGAGTGAGAGGGAAGAAAGACCATAACAGCTGTATGAATGTCCCAGATGCTATGAATAGTAAACATTTCAGAAGTGAATGATAGAAGGCAATAGGCCTTGCCTTCCTCAGATGATTTAATAACATACTGCAGGCCTTCTAGGGGAGGGGTGCAAAATAGGAGTTATCTTCCCTGAATTACCTAGAATATATAGCCTCCATGGAATTTTACATTTTCTTCTTTAATCATTTATTAAATGATCTCAATTTGAAAAGATTTGTACAAGTTGATGTAAAATAACTTTAGTGTACTTCCATTCATCAAAGCTGAATAAAGTAGTCAATCTCATTGTAACTGGACTTTTGACAAGTGAAAAGACTCATGAAAATTGACTACAGTGAAGATCAGAATGTGAACTGTGAACAAGAACACAAAGACATGAAGACAGTTGAAAAATTAACAAAATATTTATCAATGTTGACAATACAAAGCTGTCCTTGCAGCTAACATTTCAATCTTGGGAAATTAAGTTATAATCTATTAATGTTTTATGAATAAGATGGATGGTGATCTTGATAGCAAATCTAATAGAAGCCTAGTTTGGCAAAACAATTACTATCCAAGATAGTCAAGTTTAAAAGCAATGGCTTCTAGTACAGGAAATAGCTCAAAATCCATGAGAAATAGTCTATGAGAGTGCTAAGTTAGGAACCGTTTCCAAGAAGTAAAGGACTGATTAAGTGTGTGTACCACGTGACCCTAACATTTTCCTATTTCCATCAGATGTAATAATCTTTGCAGCTTTCTGCTGAAATGAATAAAGATTATTTACCACAAGAAGAAACTCACATAAAGAAAGGAATAAGAAAAATGTACAACCTTAGCTCTTTTTCTGTGCTTGATGTTTTACTGTAAGTTTATTCTGCACTATATTTTTAGGGAATGACAATACATTAGCTCACATACAATACTATAGCATTTTCTCTTGAAGAGTAAAGTGTGGACAAATGTCTCCTTGAGTAGAACATCCTGGGTAATACCCACTTCCACTCATCAATTATTGTCTATATTGGGGCAATTATTTAAAAAGTATTCTGTTTGGCTGAACTTTTTGTACATCATAGATACATATGAAAAACAGGAAACAATGTGTGTAAAAGTGTTTTGTAAACTTTAAAGTGCCATACAAATTTATTTCTTAGAAACAGTAACTGGGGATGACTTCTCTTACCCTCCCACATATTACTATGTTTTTTTGTTTTGTTTTTTTAATTTTTGGCTGTGTCAGGTCTTAGTTGCGGCATGTGGGCTCTTCATTGAGGCATGCGGGATCTTTTGTTGCAGCATATGGGCTCTTCGTTGCGGCACTTGGGCTTCTCCCTAGTTGTGGCGTGTGGGTTTTCTCTTCTCTAGTTGTGGTGTACAGGCTCCAGAGCATGTGGGCTCTGTAGTTTGTAGTATGCAGGCTCTAGTTGAGGCATGTGAGCTCAGTAGTTGTGACCCTTGGGTTTGTTGCCCCATGGAATGTGGGATCTTAGTTCCCTGACCGGGGTTGAATCCACTTCCCCATCATTGCAAGGCAGATTCTTTACCATTGGACCACCAGGGAAGTCCCCTGTTACCATCTGCTCTAAAAAATATTTTCATACACTCTTTCTTGCCTTAAATTGAGAAACAAATTTTGGCATTCTGTAATGTTTCCAGTAAGAATTTTTATAAGTGTTTAAAGTGTTTAATAATACATAACACTCTTCTAGCATATTATCCAACTACTGATAGACAAAATTATGACATAAATCATTTGATTCTTCTTAGTCACTGTTCAAAATATTCACAAGTTCTTCTTTTTATTGGCAGTTTAAATAAATATGGCAAAGTTGAGGAAAGTGGTATGTTTTAAAAACTCCATTCACTAAGAATGTTAATTAGAAAGGATAATGGAAAATGTGAATAATTCATAAGTGTCTAATGATTTTGTGGGTGTAGATAATATAATTACTAAAGGTGCTTTGTTTTGTAGAAAAAAGAGGACATTCATAATGAGGTGCCAATGCTACATTCTTAGATGTTCTATCATTAGCATTATTAATAACAGAGCCTTGTATTTATATAGCAGTAGCATTACCTTCATGTTCACTTTAAAGATTTTTTTTAAAGAAAGAAAGAAATCTGCCACTGTACTTTCTGTCTCTGGGCTTCAGGCTACTGCAACACTGCTTAAATGATGTAAAAGTAGTAAGGAGGAAATTTTGTTTACAGATGTTAGTGTATCCCAGAGTTTCTAAAAAAGCATTGAGCCCTTTATCAGTCAGGATTCTCTAAAGAAACAAAAGCACTAGGATATAGATATACAAATACACATATGTACATAGAGAAATATATAGATTTATTTTAAGGAATTGCCTCACGCTTGTGGAAATGGGTAAATTCAAAATCTGTAGGTCAGGCTGGCAGGCTAGAAATTCCAGTAAGAGTTGACATTGAGGTCTTGAATCCAAAATCCACAGAACAGGTTAGGAGGCTAGAAAGTCAGCCAAACTTTCTATGTTACAGTATTGAGAAGGAATTCCCTCTTCTCCAGGAAGCCTCAATTTCTTTTCTTAAGGCCTTTAACTAATTGAAAGAAGCCCACTCACATTATCAAGGGTAATTTGATTTACTTAAAGAAAAGTGATTATAAATGTTAATCACATTGACAAAATACTTTTACAGAAGCATCTAGACTAGTGTTTGACCAAACAGCAGGGCACCATAGCCTAGCCAAGCTGACACACAAAACTAACCATCACAAGTTGTGATGTTAAGTATTTGACTTTTACTTTGTAATCTTAATTAAGAGATAATTGAAAGATATTATTTAGGGACCAACAAGGCAAGAAAGTAATATATAAAATACCTAAAAATGTAAATAATGTTGACTAGAACCAACTGAACTAGTTGTGACAGCTGTTAATCATCCTTGATGATTATTTTAAACATGATTTGAAGTCAACGAATTTGGACAAGATATGACAGGAATCTGCTGCTTAAAGGAAATTCTTAGCTTTTTATTCAGCTTTCCATGATAGCTTAAGATAGGTGTGCAAGTCATAACACTATGCAAAGAAAAGCAATTATACATACCTGTAGTGATGTGTTACCATTTTTCCTTTCAGTTTTTTTAGGATATAATTGACATACAGTATTATAAAAGTTTAAGGTATGCAGCATAATGATTTGACATAAATACATCATGAAATGATCACCACAATCAGTTTAGTGAACAACCATCATCTCATACAGATAAGAAAAAAATAATTTTTGCTTGTGATGAGAACACAGGATTTTCTCTCAACAATTTTCATATATAATACACAGCAGCGTTAATTATATTTATCATGTTGTACATCACATCTCATGATGTACTTATTAATATTACAACTGGAAATTTGTACCTTTTGACTAGATCCACTTCATACTCCTCCCACCCCCTATTCTTTTTGTTTTAAATTTTTATTTCATATTGGAGTATAGCTGATTAACCATGTTGCATTCGTTTCAGGTGTATAGTAAACTGATACAGTTATCCATATGCATTTATCCATTCTTTTTCAAGTTTTTTCTCATTTAGGTTAATACAGAATATTGAGAAGAGTTCCTCTGCAATACAGTAATTCCTTGTTGGTTATCTATTTTATATATGGCAGTGTGTATATATCAAGATATCTATATATTGATATATACACACTGCCATATATAAAATAGATAACCAATCCCAAACTTCCAACCTATCCCTTTCCCCCTGGTAATCATAAGTTCACTCTGTAAGTCTGTGAGTCTGTTTCTATTTGTAAATATGTTCATTTGTATCCTTTTTTTTTTAGATTCCACGTATAAGCAATATCATATGATATTTGTCCTTCTCTGTCTGACTTACTTCACTTAGTCTATCCATGTTGCTGCAAGTGGCATTCTTTCATTCTTTTTAATGGCTGAGTAATATTCCATTGTATATGTGCAACATCTTCTTTATCCATTAATTTGTCAATGGACATTTAGGTTGCTTCCTTTTCTCGGCTATTGTAAACAGCACTGCAATGAACATTGAGGTGCATGTATCCTTTTGAACCATGTTTTTCTCTGGATATATGCCCAGGAGTGGGATTGCTGGATCATATGGAAGCTCTATTTTTAGTTTTTTAAGGAACCTCCATACAGTTTTCCATAGTGGCTGCATCAATTTACATTCCCACCAACAGTGCATGAAGGTTCCCTTTTCTCCACATCCTCTCCAGCATTTATTTTTTGTAGACGTTTTGATGATGGCATTCTGACTGGTGTGAGGTGGTACGTCATTGTAGTTTTGATTTGCGTTTCTCTAATAATTAGACATGTTAAGCACCTTTTCATGTGGCCTCTTGACCATCTGTATGTCTTCTTTGGAGAAATGTCTATTTTCCCCATTTTTAATTGGGTTGTTTGTTTTTTTGATATTGAGCCTCATGAGCTGTTTGTAAGTTTTGGAGATTAATCCTTTGTTGGTAACATCGTTTGAAAACATTTTTTCCCATTCTGTGGGTTGTCTTTTCATTTGGTTTATGGTTTCCTTTGTTCTGCAGAAGTTTTTAGGTCCCATTTGTTTGTGTTTGGTTTCATTTCCAATTACTGTAGGAGACAGATCAAAAACGATATTGCTGCAATTTATGTCATAGAGTATTCAGCCTATGTTTTCCTCTAAGAGTTTTATAGTATCCAGTCTTACATTTAGGTCTTTAATCCATTTCGAGTTTACTTTTGTGTGTGGTGTTAAAAAGTGTTCTAATTTCATTTTTTTACATGTAGCTGTCCAGTTCTCCCAGCACCATTTATTGAAGAGACTGTCTTTCCTCCATTGTATAGTCTTGCCACCTTTGTCATAGATTAATTGACCACAGGTGCGTAGGTTTATTTCTGGGCTTTCTGTCCTCTTCTATTGACCTATATTTCTGTTTTTGTGCCAGTAACATACTGTCCTGATGACTGTAGCTTTGTAGTATAGTTTGAAGTCATGGAACCTGATTCTTCCAGCTCCATTTTTCTTTCTCAAGATTGCTTTGACTATTTGGGGTCTTTTGTGTCTCCATACAAATTTTAAGATTTTTTATTCTAGTACTGTGAAAAATGTCTTTGATAACTTGATAGGCATTCCATTGAATCTATAGATCGCCTTGGGTAGAAGAGTCATTTTGGCAATATTGATTCTTCCAATCCAAGAACATTGTGTATTTTTCCAACTGTTTGTGTCACCTTAAATTTCTTTTGAAAACATTGCCATTGGTATTTTAATAGTGTCTTATAGTTTTCAGAGAGAAGGTCTTTTGTCTCCTTAGATAGGCTTGTTCCTAGGTATTTTATTCTTTCTGATGCGATGATAAATGGGATTGTTTCTTTCTCTTTCAGATTTCTGTGTATAATTTTGAATTCTGCAACATTACTGAATTCATTGATGAGCTCTAGTAGTTTCTGGTAGCAACTTTAGGATTTTCTATGTATACTGTCATGTCATCTGCAAACAGTGAGAGTTTAAATTTTTCTTTTCCAATTTGGATTCCTTTTATTTCTTTTTCTTTTTCTCTGATTGCCATGGCTAGGACTTCCAAAACTATGTTGAACAAAAGTGGTGAGAGTGGACATCCTTGTCTTGTTCCTGATCTTAGAGGAAATGCTTTCAGCTTTTCACCATTGAGTATGATGCTAGATGTAGGTTTGCCATATATAGCCTTTATTATGTTGAGGTATATTCCCTCTATGCCCACTTTCTGGAGAGTTTTTATCATAAATGGGTGCTGAATTTTGTCAAAAACTTTTTCTGCATCTATGGAGATGATCATATGGTTTTTATTCTTCAGTTTGTTGATGTGGTGTATTACATGATTGATTTGTGAATATTGAAAAATCCTTGCATCCCTGGGATAAACCCCACTTGATCATGGTGTATGATCCTTTTAATGTATTGTTGGATTCAGTATGCTAGTATTTTGTTGAGGAATTCTGTGTCTATGTTCATCAGTGACATTGGCCTGTAATTGTCTCTTTTTGTCATATCTTTGTCTGTTTTTAATATCAGGTTGACGGTGGCCTGATAGAATGAGTTTGGCAGTGTTCCTTTCTCTGCAATTTTTTGGAATAGTTTCAGAAGCATAGGTGTTAACTCTTCTCTAAATGTTTGATAGAATTCACCTGTGAAGCCATCTGATCCTGGAATTTTGCTTGTTGGGAGTTTTTTAAATCACGTTTCTGATAACCACAAATCTGACCTCTTTTTCTGAGTTAGTGAATTTGTTTCTGAAATATAATTGACCTACAGCTCTATGTTAGTTCCTTGTGTACAACATAATGATTCAGTATTTCTATACATTTCAAAATTATCACCACAAAATGTCTAGTTACCATCTGTCACCATACAAAGATATTACATTATTGACTATATTCCCCACACAATACATTTCATACCTGTCATTAATTTATTTTGTAACTGGAATTTTGTACCTCTTAATCTCACTCACCTATTTCTCTCATCCCTCTACCTGATTCCTCTCTGGAAACCACCTGTTTGTTCTCTGTGTCTATGACTCTGTTTCTGTTTTGTTGTATTTATTTTTTTAAATTCCACATATAGATGGATTCATACAGTATTTCTCTTTCTCTTTCTGACTTATCTCACTTAGCATAATACCTCTAGGTCCATCCATGTTGTCATAAATGGCAAGATTTCATTCTTTTTCATCGCTCGGTAATATTCCTTTGTTTATATGCCATATCTTTATCCATTAATCTGTCCAGTGGTACTTAGGTTGCTTTTATATTTTGTGTATTTTAAGTAATGCTGCAAAGAACAAAGGGGTAGTATATATCTTTTTGAATTATGGTGTTCATTTTCTTCAGATAAATACACAGAATTGGAATTGCTGAATCATATTATAGTTCCATTTTTAATTTTTTAGGTACCTCCATACTATTTTCTATAGTGGCTGCACTAAATTATACTCCCACAAATAGTGCACAAGTGTTCCTTTTCCTCCATATCCTTGACAACACTTGTTTTTTATTGTCTTTTTTTTTTTTTTTTTTGCAGTATGCGGGCCTCTCACTGTTGGGGCCTCTCCCATTGCGGAGCACAGGCTCTGGACGCGCAGGCTCAGCGGCCATGGCTCACGGGCCTAGCCACTCCACGGCATGTGGGATATTCCTGGACCAGGGCACAAACCCGTGTCCCCTGCATCGGCAGGCGGACTCTCAACCACTGTGCCACCAGGGAAGCCCTATTGTCTTTTTAATAATAGCCTTTCTGAAGATGTGAGGTGATATCTCACTGTTTTTGACTTGTATTTCCATGATTATTTGTGATGTTAAGCACCTTTTCATGTGCCTGTTGGCCATCTGTATATCTTTGGAAAATGTCTATTCTGGCCCTCTGTTGAATTTTTAATTGGGTTGTTTGGTATTTTGATGTTGAGTTGTATGAGTTCTTCATATATTTTTTATATTAACCCCTTATTGCATATATTGTTTAAAAATCTTCACCCATTCAGTAGGCTGCCTTTTCATCTTGTTAATATTTTCTTTCACTGTGCAACAGCTTTTTAGTTTGATATAGTCCCATTTGTTTATTTTTGCATTTGTTACCTTGCCTGAGAAGACATATCCAACAAAATATTGCTAAGACCTATATCAAAGAGTAACAACTTGTTTTCTCCTAGAAGTTTTATGGTTTCAGTATTTATATTTAAGTCTCTAATCCATTTTGAGTTTATTTTTTTATATGGTGTGAGAAAGAAATGCAGTTTCTTTCTTCTGCATGTAGCTGACCAGTTTCCCAACACCATTTGTTGAAGAGGCTATCTTTTCTCCATTATATATTCTTGTCTCCTTTTTGTGCATTGACTATATAAGTGTGGGTTCAGTTCTGGTCTCTCTGTTCTGTTCCACTGATACATGTGTGTGTTTTTGTACTAGCACCATACTGTTTTGCTTGCTGTAGCTTTATAGTATAGAGTTTAAATGAGAGTGCATGATACCTCCAGCTGTGTTCTTCTTTCTCAAAATTGTTTTGACTATTTGTGGCCTTTTATGTTGCCATACAAATTTTATAGTTCTTCTATGGAAAAGGCCATTGGTATTTTAATAGGGATTGCATCAAATCTGTAGATTTCCTTGGATAATATTGCCATTTGAATAACACTAATTTTTCCAACCCATGAACACAGTATAGCTTTCCATTTGTTACTGTTTTCTTCAATTGCTTTCATTAGTATCTCTTTGTTTTCTGAATACACATATCTTACCTCCTTAGGTAGACTTATTCCTAGGTATTTTTTTTTTCATTCTAATAGGATTATAAATGGGATTCTCTTCTTAATTTCTCTTTCTGATAGTTTGTTGCTAGTGTATACATATGCAATTAATTTCTGTATATTAATTTCGTATCCTGCAACTTTACAGGGTTCATTGTTGTTGCATTCTAATAGCTTTATGATGATGTCTTTAGGATTTTCTATTTATAATATCATGTCATCTGCAAACAGTAATAGTTTTACTTCTTTCTTTACAATTTGGATTCCTTTTATCTCTCTTTATTTGATTCCTGTGTCTAGTATTTCCATTACTGTGTTGAATAAAATTGGTGAGAGTGAGCATCCTGGCATTTTCCTGATCTTAGCAGAAATGCTTTCAGCTTTTCATTGACAAGAATGATATTAGCTGTGGGCTTGTCATATATAGCCTTTATTTTATGTTGCTGTCCCTTTATACCCATGTTCTGGAGAGTTTTTATCATAAATGGATGTTGACTTTTGTTAAAAGTTTTTTCTGTATCTAGTGAGATGATCATATGATTCTTAGTCTTCAGTTTGTGAATGTAGTGTATCACATTGATTAATTTGCAGATATTGAACCATTCTTGTTTCCCTGGGGTAAAGCCAATTTGATCATGGTATATGACCCTTTTAATGTATTGTTGAATTTGGTTTGCTAATATATTATTCAGGTTTTTTCATATATGTTCATCAGTGATATTAGTGTACAATTTTATTTTTTTGTGGTATCTTTGGTTTTGGTATCAGGGTGATGCTGGCCTCATAGAACAAGTTTGGAAGCATTCCTTCCTCTGTAAATTTTTGCAATAGTTTGAGAAAGATAAGTGTTAACTCTTCTTTAAGTGATTGGTAGAATTCACTCCTGAAGCCATCTGGTCCTAGACTTTTGTTTATTGATAGTTTATTTTATTACTGATTCAAGTTCATTACTCGTAATTGGTCTGGTCATACTTTCTATTTCTTTTGGTTTAGTCTAGGGAGATTGTACCTTTCTAAGAATTTGTCCATTTCTTATAGGTTGTCCATTTTATTGGCCTATAATTGTTTGTAATAATCTCTTAAGATCCTTTGTATTTCTGTGGTATGAGTTGTAACTTCTTTTTCATTTCTGATTTTATTTATTTGGTGCCTCTCTCTTTTTTCTTGATGAGTCTAGCTAAAGGTTTGTCAGTTTCATCTTTTCAAAAAATTAGGTCTTCATTTTATTGATATTTTCTACTGTTTTTAGTCTCTATTTCATTTATTTCTACTCTGATCTTTATGGTTGATTTATTTCTATTAATTTTGTGTTTTGTGGTTTTTTTCTCTAGTTCCTTTACGTATAAGTTTAGGTTGTTTATTTTAGATTTTCCTTGTTTTCTAATGTAGGCTTCTATCTCTGTAAACTTCCCTCATAGAACTGCTTATCCTGCATCCTGTAGATTTTTGGATTGTTGTGTTTTTGGTTTCTTTTTTTCTCCAGGTATTTTATTTTTGCTTCCTCTTTGAGTTCTTCAGTAACCCATTGGTTGTTAGTATCATATTGTTTAGTCTCCATGTGTTCTGGGGTTTTTGCAGCTTTTTTCTTGTAGTTGATTTCTAATGGTATGCCATTGTGTTTGGAAAAGATCATTGATATGATTTTGGTCTTCTTAAATTTACTGAGACTATGTATTACCATTTTATATTCAGGCTATCTTAGTTTGAGCTGCTATAACAAATTACCATGGACTTGGTGGCTTAAACAACAACATTTATTACTCACAGTTCTGGAGCCTGAAATGTTCAAAATCAAAGTTCCACCTGATTCAGTATCTGGTATGGACCCTCCTTCTGGTTTGCAGACAGATGCATCTTGTGGTATCCTCATATGACTGAGAGTGAGAGAGCATGTCAACTTTTTGTTATAAGTACACTAATCACATCATAGGGGATCCACCCTCATGACTTCATCTAAACATAACTACCTCCCAAAAGCTCCACCTTCAAATATCATCACACTGGGGATTACGGCTTCAGTGCAAACGAAATAAATCTTGATTCCATTTGGCAGATGTCTTTCACAAGCTTGATGACTTCATTATTCATCTATTTATTTCCCTTTCAATCTTGTTTTGTTATAAAATTGGTAGATGTGCATTCCAATCTTTCATGGAAGGTGGTTTGATGGAGAATTTTGCTTCTATCCTTTAGATTATTACAATATACTTTTCTCTTTAGGAACAATAAAATTGGTGAAAATCCAACCAAAGAGTTGAGCAATAAAAACAGAAACTGCTTCTCATGTAGCATGTGATACCGTATCACCTTATTTGCTCAAATTTCATTTATACTATCTTTTATTATCTTTTTAACTGTCTTTCACCTCCAAAGGGGATGATGGAGATAAGATGTAAAATACAAGAACACATTCAATCATCAGTTCAGTTAAAGTCACAGTGAAGATTCAGAAATCTTTTTTTTTTTAACATCTTTATTGGAGTATATAATTGCTTTACAATGGTGTGTTAGTTTCTGCTTTACAACAAAATGAATCAGTTATATATATACATATGTTCCCATATCTCTTCCCTCTTACGTCTCCCTCCCTCCCACCCTCCCTATCCCACCCCTCCAGGCAGTCACAAAGCACTGAGCTGATCTCCCTGTGCTATGCGGCTGCTTCCCACTAGCTATATACCTTACGTTTGGTAGTGTATATATGTCCATGCCTCTCTCTCACTTTGTCACAGCTTACCTTTCCCCCTCCCCATATCCTCAAGTCCATTCTCTAGTAGGTGTGGCTCTTCATTCCTGTCTTGCCCCTAGGCTCTTCATGACATTTTTTTTCCCTTAAATTCCATATATATGTGTTAGCATACGGTATTTGTCTCTCTCTTTCTGACTTACTTCACTCTGTATGACAGACTCTAGGTCTATCCACCTCATTACAAATACTTCAATTTCATTTCTTTTTATGGCTGAGTAATACTCCATTGTATATATGTGCCACATCTTCTTTATCCATTCATCCGATGATGGACACGTAGGTTGTTTCCATCTCCTGGCTATTGTAAATAGAGCAGCAATGAACACTGTAGTACATGACTCTTCTTGAATTATGGTTTTCTCAGGGTATATGCCCAGAACTGGGATTGCTGATTCATATGGTAGTTCTATTTGTAGTTTTTTAAGGAACCTCCATACTGTTCTCCACAGTGGCTGTATCAATTTACATTCCCACCAACAGTCCAAGAGTGTTCCCTTTTCTCCACGCCCTCTCCAGCATTTATTGTTTCTAGATTTTTGATGATGGCCATTCTGACTGGTGTGAGATAATATCTCATTGTAGTTTTGATTTGCATTTCTCTAATAATTAATGATGTTGAGCATTCTTTCATGTGGTTGTTGGCAGTCCATATATCTTCTTTAGAGAAATGTCTATTTAGCTCTTCTGCCCATTTTTGGACTGGGTTGTTTGTTTTTTTGTTATTAAGCTGCATGAGCTGCTTATAAGTTTTGGAGATTAATCCTTTGTCAGTTGCTTCATTTGCAAATATTTTCTCCCATTCTGAGGGTTGTCTTTTGGTCTTGTTTATGTTTTCCTTTGCTGTGCAAAAGCTTTGAAGTTTCATTAGGTCCCATTTGTTTATTTTTGTTTTTATTTCCATTTCTCTAGGAGGTGAGTCAAAAGGGATCTTGCTGTGATTTATATCATAGAGTATCCTGCCTATGTTTTCCTCTAAGAGTTTGATAGTTTCTGGCTGTACATTTACGTCTTTAATCCATTTTGAGCTTATTTTTGTGTATGGTGTTAGGGAGTGATCTAATTTCATACTTTTACATGTCCCTGTCCAGTTTTCCCAGCACCACTTATTGAAGAGGCTGTCCTTTCTCCACTGTACATTCCTGCCACCTTTATCAAAGATAAGGTGACCATATGTGCGTCGGTTAATCTCTGGGCTTTCTATCCTGTTCCATTGATCTATCTTTCTGTTTTTGTGCCAGTACCATACTGTCTTGATTACTGTAGCTTTGTAGTATAGTCTGCAGTCAGGAGCCTGATTCCTCAAGCTCCGTTTTTCGTTCTCAAGATTGCTTTGGCTATTCGGGGTCTTTTGTGTTTCCATACAAGTTGTGAAATTTTTTGTTCTAGTTCTGTGAAAAATGCCAGTGGTAGTTTGATAGGGATTGCATTGAATCTGTACATTGCTTTGGATAGTAGAGGCATTTTCACAATGTTGATTCTTCCAATCCAAGAACATGGTATATTTCTCCATCTATTTCTATCATCTTTAATTTCTTTCATCAGTGTCTTATAATTCTCTGCATACAGGTCTTTTGTCTCCTTAGGTAGGTTTATTCCTACATATTTTATTCTTTTTGTTGCAATGGTAAATGGAAGTGTTTTCTTGATTTCATTTTCAGATTTTTCACCATTAGTGTATAGGAATGCCAGAGATTTCTGTGCATTAGTTTTGTATCCTGCTACTTTACTAAATTCATTGATTAGCTCTAGCAGTTTTCTGGTAGCATCTTTAGGATTCTCTATGTATAGTATCATTTCATCTGCAAACAGTGACAGCTTTACTTCTTCTTTTCCAATTTGGATTCATTTTATTTCCTTTCCTTCTCTGATTGCTGTGGCTGAAACTTCCAAAACTATGTTGAATAAGAGTGGTGAGTGTGGGCAACCTTCTTGTTCCTGATCTTAGTGGAAATGCTTTCAGTTTTTCACCATTGAGGACGATGTTGGCTGTGGGTTTCTCATATACGGCCTTTATTATGTTGAGGAAAGTTCCCTCTATGCCTACTTTCTGCAGGGTTTTTATCATAAATGGTGTTGAATTTTGTCGGAAGCTTTCCCTGCATCTATTGAGATGATCATGTGGTTTTTCTCCTTCAATTTGTTAATATGGTGTATCACATTGATTGATTTGTGTATATTGAAGAATCCTTGCATTCCTGGAATAAACCCCACTTGATCATGCTGTATGATCCGTTTAATGTGCTGTTGGATTCTGTTTGCTAGTACTTTGTTGAAGATTTTTGCATCTATGTTCATCAGTGATATTGGCCTGTAGTTTTCTTTCTTTGTGACATCCTTGTCTGGTTTTGGTATCAGGGTGATGGTGGCCTCATAGAATGAGTTTGGGAGTGTTCCTCCCTCTGCCTTATTTTGGAAGAGTTTGAGAAGGATAGGTGTTAGCTTTTCTCTAAATGTTTGATAGAATTCACCTGTGAAGCTATCTGGTCCTGGGCTTTTGTTTGTTGGAAGATTTTTAATTACAGTTTCAATTTCAGTGCTTGTGATTGGTCTGTTCATATTTTCTGTTTATTCCTGATTCAGTCTCGGCAGATTGTGCATTTCTAAAAATTTGTCCATTTCTTCCAGGTTGTCCATTTTATTGGCATAGAGTTGCCTATAGTAATCTCTCATGATCTTTTGTATTTTTGCAGTGTCAGTTGTTACTTCTCCTTTTTCATTTCTAATTCTATTGATTTCAGTCTTCTCCCTTTTTTTCTTGATGAGTCTGGCTAATGGTTTATCAATTTTGTTTATCTTCTCAAAGAACCAGCTTTTAGTTTTATTGATCTTTGCTATCATTTCCTTCATTTCTTTTTCATTTATTTCTGATCTGATTTTTACGATTTCTCTCCTTCTGCTAACTTTGGTTTTTTTTTGTCCTTCTTCCTCTAATTGCTTTAGGTGCAAGGTTAGGTTCTTTATTCGAGATGTTTCCTGCTTTTTAAGGTAGGCTTGTATTGCTATCAACTTCCATCTTAGAACTGCTTTTACTGCATCCCATAGGTTTTGGGTGGTCGTGTCTCCATTATCATTTGTTTCTAAGGTATTTTTTAATTTCCACTTGCATTTCTTCAGTGATCACTTCGTTATTCAGTAGTGTATTCTTTAGCCTCCATGTGTTTGTATTTTTTACAGATCTTTTCCTGTAATTGATATCTAGTCTCATAACGTTGTGGTCAGAAAATATACTTAATACAACTTCGATTTTCTAAAATTTACCAAGGCTTGATTTGTGATGCAAGATATGATCTATCCTGGAGAATGTTCCAGGAGCACTAGAGAAAAATGTGTATTCTGTTGTTCTTCGATGGAATGTCCTATAAATATCAATTAAGTCCATCTTGTTTAATGTATCATTTAAAGCTTGTGTTTCCTTATTTATTTTCATTTTGGATGATATGTCCGTTGGTGAAAGTGGGGTGCTAAAGTCCCCTACTATGAATGTGTTACTGTCGATTTCCCCTTTTATGGCTGTTAGTATTTGCCTTATGTATTGAGGTGCTCCTATATTGGGTGCATAAATATTTACAGTTGTTATATCTTCTTCTTGGATCGATCCCTTGATCATTATGTAGTGTCCTTCTTTGTCTCTTGTAATAGTCTTTATTTTAAAGTCTATTTTGTCTGATACGAGAATTGCTACTCCAGCTTTCTTTGGGTTTCCATTTGCATGAAACATCTTTTTTCCGTCCCCTTACTTTCAGTCTGTATGTGTCTCTAGGTCTGAAGTGGGTCTCGTGTAGACAACAAATATATGGGTCTTGTTTTTGTATCCATTCAGCCAATCTGTGTCTTTTGCTGGGAGCATTTAATCCATTTACATTTAAGGTAATTATATGTATGTTCCTATTCCCATTTTCTTAATTGTTTTGGGTTCATTATTGCAGGTCTTTTCCTTCTGTTGTGTTTCTTGCCTAGAGAAGTTCCTGTAGCGTTTCTTGTAAAGCTGGTTTGGTGGTGCTGAACTCTCTCAGCTTTTGCTTGTCTGTAAAGGTTTTAATTTCTCCATCAAATCTGAATGAGATCCTAGCTGGGTAGAGTAATCTTGGTTGCAGGTTTTTCTCCTTCATCACTTTAAATATGTCCTGCCAGTCCCTTCTGGCTTGCAGAGTTTCTGCTAAAAAATCAGCTGTTAACCTTATGGGGATTCCCTTGTGTGTTATTTGTTGTTTTTCCCTTCCTGCTTTTAAGATGTTTTCTTTGTATTTAATTTTTGACAGTTTGATTAATATGTGTCTTGGCATATTTCTCCTTGGATTTATCCTCTATGGGACTCTCTGTGCTTCCTGGACTTGATTAACTATTTCCTTTCCCATATTAGGGAAGTTTTGAACTATAATCTCTTCAAATATTTTCTCAGTCCCTTTCTTTTTCTCTTCTTCTTCTGGAACCCCTATAATTCAAATGTTGGTGCATTTAATGTTGTCCCAGAGGTCTCTGAGACTGTCCTCAATTCTTTTCATTCTTTTTTCTTTATTCTCTTCTGCAGTAATTATTGCCACTTTTTTATCTTCCAGGTCACTTGTCCATTCTTCTGCCTCAGTTATTCTGCTATTGATCCCATCTAGAGTATTGTTCATTTCATTTATTGTGTTTTTCATCATTGCTTGTTTCCTGTTTAGTTCTTCTAGGTCCTTGTTAAATGTTTCTTGCATTGTCTCTGTTCTATTTCCAAGGTTTTGGATCATCTTTACTATCATTATTCTCAATTCTTTTTCAGGTAGACTGCCTATTTCCTCTTCATTTGTTAGGTCTGGTGGGTTTTTATCTTGCTCCTTTATCTGCTGTGTGTTTTTCTGTCTTCTCATTTTGCTTATCTTACTGTGTTTGGTGTCTCCGTTTTGCAGGCTGCAGGTTCGTAGTTCTCGTTGTTTTTGCTGTCTGTTCCCAGTGGCTAAGGTTGGTTCAGTGGGTTGTGTAGTCTTCCTGGTGGAGGGGACTAGTGCCTGTGTTCTGGTGGATGAGGCTGGATCTTGTCTTTCTGCTGGGCAGGTCCACACCTTGTGGTGTGTTTTGGGGTGTCTGTGGACTTATTCTGATTTTAGGCAGCCTCTCTGCTAATGGGTGGGGTTGTGTTCCTGTCTTGCTAGTTGTTTGGCATAGGATGTTCAGCACTTTAGCTTGCTGGTCGTTGAGTGAAGCTGGGTGATTGTGTTGAGATGGAGATCTCTGGGAGATTTTCGCTGTTTGATATTATGTGGAGCTGGGAGGTCTCTTGTGGGCCAGTGTCCTGAAGTTGGCTCTCCCACCTCAGAGGCACAGCACTGACTCCTGGTTGCAGCACCAAGAGCCTTTCATCCACATGGCTCAGAATAAAAGGGAGAAAGAAAGAATTAGTAGAAATAGAAAAAAAAAAGAAAAAAAGGAGGGAAGGAGGGAGTGAGGAAGGAAGGAAGAAGGAGGGAAGGAAGGAAAAAAAGAAAGAAGATAGATAAAGTAAAATAAAATAAGGTAAAATATAATGAAGTTATTAAAATAAAAAAATAATTAAGAGAAAAAAAATGGACAGATAGAGCCCTAGGACAAATAGTGGAAGCAAAACTATACAGACAAAATCTCACATAGAAGCATCCACGTACACACTAACAAAAAGAGGAAAAGGGGGAAAAAATAATAAATCTTGCTCTCAAAGTCCACCTCCTTAATTCGGGATGATCGTTGTCTATTCTTGTATTCCCCAGATGCAGGGTACATCAAATTGATTGTGGAGCTTTAATCTGCTGCTTCTGAGGCTGCTGGGAGAGTTCCCTTTCTCTTCTTTGTTCTCACTGCTCCCAGGGGCTCAGCTTTGGATTTGGCCCTGCCTCTGCATGTAGGGCGCCAGAGGGCGTCTGTTCTTCACTCAGGATGGAGTTAAAGGATCCGCTGATTCGGGGGCTCTGGCTCACTCAGGCCGGGGAGAGGGAGGGGCGTGGAGTGCAGGGCGAACCTGCAGCGGCAGAGGCCAGCGTGACATTGCACCAGCCTGAGGCTCTCCATGCATTCTTCCGGGGGAGTTGTCCCTGGTTCTCCGGACCCTGGCAGTGGCGGGTTACACAGGCTCTCCGGAAGGGGGGTGGGGATAGTGACCTGTGCTCACACACAGGCTTCTTGGTGGCGGCAGCAGCAGCCTTAGCATCTCATGCCTGTCCCTGGGGTACACGCTTTTAGCTGCAGCTCACGCCCATCTCTGGAGCTCCCTTATGCAGCGTTCTTAATTAATTCCCTCTCCTTGCGCACCAGGAAATAAAGAGGGAAGAAAAAGTCTCTTGCTTCTTCGGCAGGTCCAGACTTTTCCCCGGACTCCCTCCCGGCCAGCCGTGGTGCACTAACCCCCTGCAGGCTGTGTTCATGCCACCAACCCCAGTCCTCTCCAGGCGCTCCGACCGAAGCCCGAGCCTCAGCTCCCAGCCCCGCCCATCCTGGCGGGGGAGCAGACAAGCCTCTCGGGCTGGTGAGTGCCGGTCGGCACCGATCCTTCATGCGGGAATCTCTCCACTTTGCCCCCCGCACCTGTTACTGTGCTCTCCTCCGCGGCTCCGAAGCTTTCCCCCTCTGCCACCCGCAGTCTCCGCCCACGAAGGGGCTTCCTAGTGTGTGGAAACCTTTCCTCCTTCACAGCTCCCTCCCACTGGTGCAAGTCCCGACCCTATCCTTTTGTCTCTGTTTATTCTTTTTTCTTTTGCCCTACCCAGTTACGTGGGGGGGGGGGGTTTCTTGCCTTTTGGGAGGTCTGCAGTCTTCTGCCAGCGTTCAGTAGGTATTCTGTAGTTGTTCCATGTGTATATGTATTTCTGGTGTATCTGTGGGGAGGAAGGTGATTTCCGCGTCTTACTCTTCCACCATCTTCCTGGAAGCTCCTCCATTCAGAAATCTTTGTGAGATTTAGATTTGTTGCTATTTACAGCATGTCAAAATTTTACAAATTGAACTAATAGCTTAAAGCTTTTTATAGTATTTCTATTTCCACTAGTTGTTTTAGTTCCTGCTTATTTACTAACAAACACTTACAAATATCATTTGAATACTTAGCTTTTGCTTTTTCCAAACTGTTGCATATTTTAACCATGACAATGTAGCAACAAATCTCTGGTACCCCACTAGACTTCTCCTTCTAATTAGATTCACTTTGGCTTTTTCTAGATTTCAGGAGCTTTTCAATACTAAATTACTTCTCATATACTTTTTTTTTCAATACTAAATTACTTTTCATATACAGGCCAATACAGCCTCTGAAAAGCCTTGAGGACTTTTCAGAAATGGTAAATGCATAAAATAATCCTTTGAAAAATCATAGAAAATAAGGTCAACGGGTCCCACTGATCTGCATATAGCAAATATTTCTAATTACTACTCTTTTATCTACTTTTTCAACGGACAAGTTTTCAAGCTCTTTATTTCTCACTTGTCTGTCTACAGTTTAATGACAGAATTGACAAATAATATGACAGTACTGTTCCCTTTTAACATCATCATTAATGTTCTTTCTGGAGTATTTCTCTGTTAGAATATTTCCCCTGAGTATGTGCAAATGCTTTTTATTATAATCTTAAAAGCCATTTATGAACAATAAAGTAATTCTATATTTAGATTTTTACTTCACTGTGCTTTCTTACACTCTCTTTATATTGTTTCCTTTCATCTCTTTCCTCCATTTTCAGAATATCTATTCCCCTTTCCTTCTACAGCAGCTTTTTGATAAGTCACTTTTTTAAAAGTGAAATTATAATTTAATCTATTCATAATATAGTATATTTTATAATGTAATATCGTTCTAATTTTCTAGATTTTGGTACTTTACTTTGTTACATATTATAAATGCATTAATTCCCCAACTTTCTCTAATTGAAGTCAAATATTATTTCCTCTGATACTGAAAATTAATGTTCTACTGTGTTAAAACAAAGTAATTTCTGGTGCTAAGCCTATTTGCAATCAGGCTTCTATAATCGTAAATTTAGCAACCTATTTGGTATACTAGATTTAGTTGTGTTTGTTATCCAAAATATGTAATAATATAAACTATTATATACAGTTGAACAGCAGTCAGTACAAAATATTTTCCAAACTGTTCGTGTTTCTCATGCCTTTGTTACAATTAAACAAGAGATAATATCCACATATGTTTATTCATATGTCATTCTTTCATTAAGCAACCATTTATCAACTATATGCCTGACCCTGGTCTGTACTTGGGAGACAAATGAGACACAGGAAAAAGCTCCTAATCTCACAATGAAGTGGAGAAAGACAAAATAATTTACAAATATAATGTATATTCTTTAATGAAAGCAGGGTGAAATGATAGGGAGTGACTGGGGGGGCTTCTGAGATAAGATGTTTAGGGAGGGATTTTTTGGAAGAAGGAATATTTGAGCTAAGAGTTGCATAATAAATAGAAGACAGTCTTACAGGAAAGTTTCATAAATAGAAGACAGTCTTACAGGAGAGTGAGTTTCCCAGACTGAGGAAAAGCTAGAATTAAGACCCAGTATAGCAAATACTGTGTCATGCTTAACTATCAGAAACAAAGCTGTGAGTTTGAAGCTTAGAGATTGAAGGCAGATAAGGTACCACATACCCATCCTAGTTCTACTATCCGAAATAATACATGATCTCCTCTAGATAGCATGTCTTCAAATATTTAGATATAAGGGACAGACTCACAATTTCTCTCTCTAGGTACCAGTATGAAAAATGGTGTAGTATTGAGTGAAGTAATCGGTAAAATAATCTTGAGGGCAATTTAAAGAATCCCGCCATCCCTTGCTGAGAGTTTCTATGCTCTGTCCTTAAATAGTGGTGTGTGAGTGTCCGAAAGGACCAGTAGAATGGAAAAACTCTCAAGTTTGGAAAAGAAAGACATTTTCATGGGATGTACCTTATGCTGAGTGAACCTAAAATCAAGACAGAAGTTTGTAAAACAGCAGCAGATGCTCAGAGGAGAGACCAATGCCCAAGATCAAGTAAAAATAGTCTATAGCTGAGAAGTGGCTAGGAGAATGGATTAAGAATAATCAGTTCCAACATTACTGAATGCTGCTTTAAAAAGTAAACTTATATTTGACAACTAATATTCCCTTGAGAGAAAGAAGAAGGAAGAAAAAATGCTTGAACTGAAAGTGACTAAGGCTCTTACAAGTCATAGCAAATTTCAATCGACTGAAATCATACCAGATACCTTTCTGACCACAATGGTATAAAACTGTAAATCAACCAAAGAGGAAACTGGAAAATTTACAAACATGTGGAAACCAAACAACTCACCTGTGAAAAATCAATGGGTTGAAGAAGAAATCAAAAGGAAAATAAAATAATATATCAAAACAAGTAAAACTTGAAACATAACACACCAAAACATTTAGGAGGCCAAAAAGCAGTTCTGAGACAGAAGTTTAGAGTAATAAATGCACATATCAAGAAAATACTTTTCAAATAAACAATTTAATTTTACACCTTAAGAAACTAAAAAAAGAAAAACAAACTAAGCCCAAGTTAGCAGAAGGAAGAAGAAAACAAAGATGAGAGTGGAAATAAATTAAGGAGAGATAAGGAAAAGAATAGAAAAAAATCAAAAGATCAACAGAACTAAGAGCTGGTTACATTGGCAAACCTTTAGCTAGACTAACTTAGAAAATGAAAGAGAGAAGACTCAAAATAAAAATTAAAAAAGGAGACGTGACACCATAAAAATATACAGAATCATAGGAAATTACTATGAACAATTATATGCCAACAAAAGGGATAACCAAAAGAAATGGATAAATTCCTAGATGCATGTAATTTACAAAGACTGAACCATGATAAAGTAGAAAATCTGAACAGATCAATAACTAGTAAGGAGATTAACTCAATAATCAAAACCCTCCCAACACAGAAAACCCCAAGACCAGAAGGCTTCACTGGTGAATTCTGTCACACATTTAAAGAAGAATTAATTTCAACCCTTATCAAAGTCTTCCCAAAAAATGGAAAAGGAGGGAATACTCATTTGACAAAGTCAGCACTATCTAGACAACAAAGTCAGATAAGGACACAACAAGAAATATATAGACCAATATCCCTGATTAATATAGAGGCAGAAGTTCTTAACAAAATATTAGCACAATTCAATGACACATTAAGCTGATCAAACATCATGGAATTACCCATCAGATGCAAGGATGGTTAAACATATACAAATCAATAAATGTGAAACATCACATTAAAGAATGAAAGAGAAGAAGCTCTCTGGGAAGTTGCAAGATGGCAGAGTCGAAGAATGTGAGCTCACTCCTTGCAAAAACACCAAAATAACAACTAACTGCTAAACAATCATTGAGGAAAAAACGCTGGAACCTACCAAAAAGGATACACTGCATCCAAAGACAAAGAAGAAGCCACAATAAGATGGAAGGAGGGGCACAATCATGATAAAATAAAATCCCATACCCACTGGGTGGGTGACCCACAAATTGAAAAACAAGTCACAGAAGTTCTCCCATATGAGTGAAAGTCCTGAGCCCCCATCAGGCCTCCCAGTCTGGGGGTCTGGCACCAGGTGAAGGAACCCCCAGAGAATCTGACTTTGAAGGCCAGTGGGGTGTGATTGCAGGAATTCCACATGACTGTGGGAAACAGAAACTCCACTCTTGGAGGGTGCACACAAGGTCTCGTGCACACCAGGACCCAGGGAAAAAAGCACTGACCTCATAAGGGACTGGGCCAGACCAACCTGCTAGTATTGGAGGGTCTCCTGTGACAGTGGGGGTGGCTGTGGCTCACTGTGAGAACAAAGACACTGGCAGCAGCAGTTCTGGGGAGTACTCATTGGTGAGCCATCATGGCCACCATTCCAGAGGGACAAGACCTAGCACCACATACCAGTGGGCAGGAACCAGTCCCTCCCACCAGGAAGCCTGCACAAGCCTCTTAGACAGCTTCATCCACAAGAGGGCAGACAGGAGAATAAGAAGAACTACAATCCTGCAGCCTGCAGAACGGAAACCACAAGCAAGGAAAGTTAAACAAAATGAGACAGCAGAGTAATGTGTCCCAGATGAAGGAACAAGATAAAACCCCAGAAAAACAACTAAGTGAAGAAAAGATAGGCAATCTACTGGGAAAAAAATTCAGAGTAACGATAGGGAAGATGATCCCGGATCTCAGAAAAAGAATGGAGGCACAGATCAAGAAGACACAAGAAATGTTTAACAAAGACCTAGAAGAAGAACAAACTAAAAGAGATGAACAATACAATAAATGAAATGAAAAATACACTGGAAGGAATCAATAGCAGAATAACTGAGGATGAAGAATGGATAAGTGAGCTGAAAGAATGGTAGAAATCACTGCAACAGAATAAAATAAAGAAAAAAGAATGAAAAGAAATGAAGACAGTCTAAGAGACCTCTGGGACAAGATTAAACACACCAACATTCACATTATAGGGGTCCCAGAAGGAGAAGAGAGAAAGGACCTGACAAAATATTTGAAGAGGTAATAGCTTAAAACTTCCCTAACATTGGAAAGGAAACAGTCACCTAAGTCCAGGAAGTGCACAGAGTCCCAGGCAGGATAAACCCAAGGAGGAAGAGACCAAAACACATAGTAATCAGATTGACAGAAATCAAAGAAAAAATATTAAAAGCAACAAATAACATACAATGGAGCTCCAATAAGGTTATCAGCTGATTTTTCAGCAGAAACTCTGCAGGCAAGAAGGGAGTGGCATGATATATCTAAAGTGATGAAAAGGAAGAACCTACAACCAAGAATACCCAGAAAGGCTCTCATTCAGATTCAAAAGTGAAATCAAAAGCTTTACAGACAAACAAAAGCTAACAGAATTCAATATGACCAGATCAGCTTTGCAACAAATGCTAAAGGAGCCTCTCTAAGTGGGAAAGAAAAGGCCACAACTAGAAACGTAACATAAAGGTAGGAAATCATCTACACACAAATATAATATCAAAACCAGCAATTGTGAGAAGAGAGCACAAATGCAGGATATTGGAAATGCATTTGAGATTAAAAGACCAGCAGCTTAAAAAAATCTTGTTTATATATAACTGTTATATCAAAATCTCATGGTAACGTCAAACTGAAAATCTACAATAGATACAAAAACAAAGAAAAAAGCAATCCAAACACAACACTAAAGATAGTCATCAAATCACAAAAGAAGAAAACAAAAGAGGAAGGGAAGAACAAAGACCTACAAAAGAATCCAAAACAAGAAAATTGTAATAGAACATATATAGTGATAATTACCTTAAACATAAATGGAATAAATGCTCCAACCAAAAGGCATAGACTGGCTGAATGTATACAAAAACAAGACCCGTATATATGCTGTCTACAAGAGACCCACTTCAGATCTAGGGACACATACAGGCTGAGAGTAAGGAGATGGAAAAATGTATTCCATGCAAATGGAAATCAAAAGAAAGCTGGAGTAGCAATACAGTAAGTCTCCTACATATGAACCTTCAAGTTTTGAACTTTCAAAGATGCAAACTTGAAAAGCACAGGGAGATCAGCTCAGTGCTTTGTGTCCACCTAGAGGGGTGGGATAGGGAGGGTGGGAGGCAGACGCAAGAGGGAGGAGATATGGGGATATATGTATATGTATAGCTGATTCACTTTGTTATACAGAAGAAACTAACACACCACTGTAAAGCAATTATACTCCAATAAAGATGTTAAGAAAAAAAAGATCAATCCAAGAAGAAGATACAACAATTGTAAATATATATGCATCCAATATAGGAGCACCTCAATATATAAGGCAAATGCTAACAGCCATAAGAAGAGAATTCAACAGTAACACAATAATAGTGGGGAACTTTAACACAATAATAGTGGAGGGCTTTAACACCCCACTTTAATCAATGGACAGATCATCCAGATAGAAGATCAATAAGGAAACACAGGCCTTAAATGACACATTATACCAGATGGACTTAATTGATATTTATAGAGCATTCCATCCAAAAGCAGCAGAATACACATTCTTCTCAAGTGCACACGGAACATTCTCCGGGACTGAACACATGCTGGGTCATGAAGCAAGCTTCAGTAAATTCAAGAAAATTGAAATCATGTCAACATCTTTCCAGACCACAAGGCTATGAGGTTAGAAATCAAGTACAAGAAAAAAAAAACTGTAAAACACCCAAACACATGGAGGCTAAACAGTATGCTACTAAACAACCAATGGATCACTGAAAATATCAAAGCGGAAATTTAAAAATATCTAGAGACAAATGACATTGTAAACAAGATGATCCAAAGCCTATGGGACATACAAAAGCAGTTCTAAGAGGGAAGTTTATAGCAATAAAATCTTACCTCACAAAATAAGAAAAATCTCAACTTAAACTTACACCTAAAGCAACTAGAGAAAGAAGTAAAAACAAAACCCAAAATTAGTAGAAGGAAAGAAATCATAAAGATCAGAGGAGAAATAAATGAAATAGAGACAATAGAAACAATAGCAAAGATGAATGAAACTAAAATCTGGTTCTTTGAAAACATGAACAAATTTGATAAACCTTTAGCCAGACTCATCAAGAAAAAAAAGGAGAGAATGCAAATCAATAAAATTAGAAATGAAAAAGAATTTACAGCTGACACCACAGAAATACAAAAGATCATAAGAGACTACTACAAAAAACTATATGCCAATAAAATGGACAACCTAGAAGAAATGGACAAGTTCTTAGAAAGATAACAACCTTACAAGACTGAACTAGGAAGAAATAGAAAATATGAACATATTAATCTCAAGTACCAAAATTGAAACAGGGATTTAAAAACTTCCAGAAACAAAGTCCAGGAACAGAAGGCTTCAAAGGTGAATTCTAGTGAACATTTAGAGAAGAGTTAACACCTATCTTTTGGAAACTATTCCAAAAAATTGTAGAGGAAGGAACACCCCCAAGCACATTCTATGAGGCCACCATCACCTTGATACCAAAACCAGACAAAGATATTATGATCAAAGAAAATTACAGGCCAACACCATTGATAAACATAGATGCAAAATTCCTCACCAAAATACTAGCAAACCAAATTGAAAAATACATGATCAAGTGTAATTTATCCCAGTGATGCAAGGATTTTTCAATATCTGCAAATCGATCATTGTGATACACCACATTAACAAGCTGAAGAATAAAATCCATATGATCATTTTAATAGATGCAGAAAAAGATTTTGACAAACATCAATGCCCATTTATGACAAAAAATCTCCAGAAAGTGGGCACAGAGGGAATGTACCTCAAGATAATAAAGGCCATATATGACAAACCTACATCTAGCATCATACTCAACAGTGAAAAGCTGAAAGCATTTCCTCTAAGATCAGGAACAAGACAAAGATGCCCATTCTCACCACTTTTGTTCAATGTAGTTTTGTAAGTCCTAGCCACAGCAATCAGAGAAAAAAAGAAATAAAAGGAATCCAAAATGGAAAGTAAGAAATAAAACTGTCACTGTTTGCAGATGGTATGATACTATACATAGAAAATCCTAAAGATGCTACCAGAAACTACTAGAGCTCATCAATGAATTCAGTAATGTTGCAGGATATAAAATTAATACAGAGATCTGTTGCATTTCTATACACTAATAACTAAAGATCACAAAGAGAAATTAAAGAAACAATTCCATTTATCATCACATCAGAAAGAAAAAAATACCTAGGAAAAAGCCTACCTAAGGAGGCAAAAGACCTGTACTCAGAAAACTATAAAACACTGATGAAAGAAATTAAAGATGACACAAACAGTTGGAAAGATATACAATCTTCTTGAATTAGAAGAATCAGTATTGTCAAAATGACTGTACTACCCATGGAAATCTACAGATTCAGTGTAATCCCTGTCAAATTACCAAAGACATTTTTCACAGAACTAGGACAAAAAAATCTTAAAATTTGCATGAAGACACAAAAGACCCCAAATAGCCAAAGCAATTTGAGAAAGAAAAACAGAGCTGGAAGAGTCACACTCCTTGACTTCAGACTATACTGCAAAACTACAGTCATCAAAACAGTATGTTCCTGGCACTAAAACAGAAACATAGATCCATGGAACAGGATAGAAAGCCCATTAATTGACCTATGGTCAATTAATGTATGACAAACGAGGCAAGACTATATGATGGAGGAAAGACAGTCTCTTCAATAAATGGTGCTGGGAAAACTGGACAGCTACATGTAAAAAAATGAAATTAGAACATTCTTTAATATCATACACAAAAGTAAACTCAAAATGGATTAAAGACCTAAAGGTAAGACTGGTTACTATAAAACTCTTAGAGGAAAACATAGGCTGAACACTCTTTGACATAAATTGCAGCTATATCTTTTTTGATGTGTCTCCTACAGTAATTAGAAATAAAAACAAATATAAAAAAATGGGACCTAATTGAACTCAAAAGCTTTTGCACAGCAAAGGAAACCATAAACCAAACAAAAAGACAACCCACAGAATGGGAGAAAATGCTTGCAAATATGATACGAACAAGGGATTAATCTCCAAAATTTTCAAACAGCTTGTGAGGCTCAATAAAAATAAATAAATAAACCCAATCAAAAAATAGGAAGAAGACCTAAATAGACATTTCTCCAAAAAAGACATACAGATGGTCAAGAGACACATGAAAAGACGCTCAACATGTCTAATTATTAGAGAAATGCAAGTCTAAACTACAATGATCATCTCATACCTGTCAGAATGGGCATCATCAAAAAGTCTACAAACAATAAACGCTGGAGAGAGTGTGGAGAAAAAGGAACCCTCCCACACTATTGGTGGGAATCGTAAATTTGTACAGCCACTATGGAGAACAGTATGCAGGTTCCTTACAAAACTAAAAATAGAGCTACCATATGATCCTGCAATCCTATTCCTGGGCATATATCCAGAGAAATACATGGTTCAAAAGGATACTTGCACCCCAATGTTTATTGCAGCACTGTTTACAATAGCCAAGACATGGAAGCAACCTAAATGACCATTGACAAATGAATGGATAAAGAAGATGTGGTACATATGTACAAAGGAATATTACTCAGCCATTAAAAAGAATGAAATGATGCCATTTGCAGCAACATGGATGGACGTGGAGATTATCACACTAAACGAAGTAAGTCAGACAGAGAAAAACAAATATCATATGATATTGCTTATATGTGGATTCTAAAAATATTGACACAAATGAACTTATTTACAAAACAGAAACAGACTCACAGACTTAGAGAATGAACTTATGGTTTCCACGGGGGAATGGCTGGGGGGAGGGATAGACTGGGACTTTGAAATTGACGTGTACTCACTGGTATATTTTAAATTGATAACCAACACAGACCTACTATAAAGCACAGGGAATTCTCCTTAATATCTTGTAATAACATAAATGGGAAAAAATTTTGAAAAAGAACAGATATATATATATGTATAACTGAATCACTTTGCTGTGCATCTGAAACTAACACAACATTGTTAATCAACTATACTCCAATAGAAAATAAAATTTTTTTAAAAGTATGAAAGGTAAAAAAACACATGATCATCTCAATAGATGCAGAAAAATTATTTGCCGAAGTACAACATCTTTTCATAATAATAATTCTCAAGAATTTAAGTGTAAAAAACACACCTCAACATAATAAAGGTCATATAAAACAAACCCATGGTTAACATACCCAACAGTGAAAGAATTTCCTCAAATACAGGAACTAGACAAGGATGTCCACTCTTATTCAACATAGTATTGGGAGTCCTTGCTAGAGCTATCAGGCAAGATAAAGAAATAAAAGGAATCAAATCAGAAAGGGAGAAAGTAAAATTGTCGTTATTTGCAGATGATATGATCTTATATATAGGAAATCCTAAAGACTCAACCAAAAAACTGTTGGCACTAATCAATGAATTCAGTAAAGTCACAGGATATAAAATCGACATACACAAGTCAATTGTGAATCTAGACACAATTTTTGAAAAAGATTGTTCAAATATTCAACAATATTTGAAAAACAAATGAGGAAAGCCATCCCATTTACAGTAGTGTCAAAAACAATACACTCCTTAGGAATAAATTTAATCAAGGAAGTGAAAGAATTGTACAATGAAACTTATATTTTGATGAAGGAATTTGAAAAAGATACAAAGAGATAGAAAAATATCCCATTTTCCTGGATCATATTAGTACTGTTAAAATCCATATTACCCAAAGCCATCTATATATTTATTGCATCCATATCAAAATTCTAATGACATTTTTTACAAAAAAAAATTTTTAAATCTTAAAATTCATATGGAACCACAAAAGATTCAGAATAGCCAGAGCAATCATGGGAAAGTAGAACAAGCCTGAGGCATCACACGTCTTGATCTCTAACTATACTACAAAGCTATAGTAGATAAAACATTGTGTACTGGCATAGAAATAGAAACATAGACCAATGAAACAGAATAGGGAGCCTGGAAACAACCTCTTACATATACAGTCAACTAACGTTTAACAAGGGAATCAAGAACACTCAATGCAGAAAGGATAGTCTTTTAAACAAATCGTTCTGGGGAAACTGGATAAACACATGCATAAAAACTAAACTGGGCCCTTATATCACTCACAAAAATTAATTCAAATGAATTAAAGGCTTAAACATAACCTGATACTATAAAATTCCCAGAAGAAAACATAGAGAAAATCTTCTTGACAATGGTCTTGGCAATGATTTTTTTGGTTATGACACCTAAATCACAGGCAACAAAATCAAAAATCAACAAGTGTGACTATATCAAACTAAAAAATAATCTGCACAGCAAAAGAAACAATTGACAAAATGAGAAGGCAGCCTACAGAATGGGAGGAAATATTTGCAAACTATAGATAAGGGGTTAATATCCAAATTATATAAAGAACTCATACAACTCAATAACAGAAAATAAACTATCTGATTAAGAAATGGGTGGATAAACTGAATAGATATTTCTTCCAAAGAGGACATGCAGATGGACATCAGGTACATGAAAAGATGCTTAAAATCACTAATCATCAGGAAAATGCAAATATTTCACTCTGTCAAATGACTATCATCAAGAAGACAAGAGATAACAAGTGTTGTTGAATATGTGGAGAAAAGGGAACACTCTTACACCGTCAATGGGAATGGTTAGCCACTATGGAAAACAATATGGAGGTTCCTCAAAAAATTAAAATTACAGCACTATAATGATCTATATCATGGTATGATCCAGCAATCCCACTTCTAGGTATATAGCCAAAGGGAATGACAATATAATATCAAACAGATGGCTGCACTTCTATGTCTATTGCAGCATTATTGGATGTATGGATGGCAAAGGACGTTGTGGTATATATATACAATGGAATAATGTTCAGCCATGAGAAAGAAGGAAATCCGGCCTTTTGTGACAAGGTGGATGGAACCTGAGGGCATTATGCTAAGTGATATAAGTCAGATAGAGAAAGACAAACATGGAATAATATCACCTATATGTGGAATCTAAAAAACCTAACTCATAGAAACAGTAGCATGATGTTTACCAGGGGCTGGAGGAGTGGGGGAATTGAGTCGATGCTGTTAAAGGTTACAAATGTGCAACCAGAAGATGAATAAGTTCTGAAGATCTAATGCACAGCATAACGATTGTAGTTAACAATACTGTCATATACTTCAAAGTTGCCAAGAGATTAGATCTTAAATGTTCTCACCACAAAAAGAAATGATAATTATGTGATGTGATAGAGGTGTTAGCTTTGGTGGTAATCATATTGCAAGATATAAATTTATCAAATCAACAAGTTGTACACCTTAAACTTACACAGTAACTCAATTACATTCAATAAAAAAAATATTCCCAGGTGATTCCAAGTGATATCCCAGGTTGAGACTCACTGCCCTTGGGAATTAAGTAGTAGGTTCTCAGTATGTTTTCTGTGATTTTCCAGTTATGTCATGAATGTACAATATTATAGTTTGAAGCATAATCTCACATATTCTTGATGAAGTAAGTAAACATGTAGGAGAAGCCTATATAGTAAGGAACTACAGGTGGCTTTTAAGAACTGCAATAAGCTCTAGGATCTGAGGGTGGCCTCCAGCCAATAGCCAGTAAAAAGCCAGGGCCCTCAGTCATAAAACCACAAAGAAAGAAATTCTTCCAAAAAACAAACAAAGCTCAGTTCTGCCAGCAACTGAAGCTCAGCTGAATGAGCTTGGAAGTAGAATATTCCCAGCTGAGCCTCCAGATGAGAACAGTTCATCGATGCCTTGATTGCAGCCTTGGGAGACTCTGGACAGAATACCCAGCTAAGTTGTGACTGGACTACTGACTCACAGAAACTATAAGATAATACATGTGTCTTGTTTTAAGCCACTAAATTTGTGATACACTTTTACCCAGCAAAACATAACTAATACAGGGCTTATGTTGGCATTTTCAGCTCTGTGGCTTATTTGGACATGAATTGTTTGAATTTTTCAAACATAATTTATCTTGATGTTTCGCATTAACTCTGCTAATCAATCAGAACTGTTTTAAAAACTAATAATGATGCAGTATAGAATCTTGCCTAAGAGTAATATCACCGTAACCTTCACCATGATCCAACAACTATAAAGAAAATATAAACATAGTATCATAATTCAGTGCTGCTATGCTTAAAATCATGTATTCTGAAATCTACCTATATTTGAGTCTTGGTTCCACTTATTTCTTACCTTCTCTGTGGCTCAGTTTCCTCATTTGTAAATTGGGGAGAATAACAGTAATTATATTCAGGCTTTTCTTTAAGGATTAAATTAGATATCATGTATAAAATATAAATCCTTAATGAATATTAAGTTTATTATTAATGTTGATAGTATCACTATTAGTAATAGTATATCTTATACTCATCTATATTCTTTTCTTAAATAGAATGGAAGAACAATATAAATGTTCTTTTTTACAATGGCTTTATCTTAAATTGTATAAATCACCTAATGTCAAACTTTGAAAATTGTAGAGCCAATAATTTAGTGTTTGGAGAATAATTATGTCCTTTTTCATTATTTGTAACTTTTATTCCACTAACATCACTACTCATTTGCTGCCAATAATAACTAAAAACAAACTAATAAAAACTAAAGAGCAGAACTTTTAAGTAATAAAAGTAGGTATAAAACATAAATCTTTCTTACATATGTTGCCAACCAATGGCTTTATAAATCATCTTTACTCTTCCTATTAAAATTTTGGCAGTTTGGATGAAAAGACAGACTCCACTATACTTTTGTTTATATCAGCATTTCTTAGGAATATTTTTCTAAAGTATAAGAAAGTGGTTTTTTATTGTTTAAATTCATTGAATGCAAAAGTAAGACTTCTATATTATTTCCAGAAAGATTGAATAAATATTCAAACATAAGCTGAGTCCTTATAATTTGCTATTAAATTTCAAGTTTCAATGGAAAGAATATGTTTGAGTCCAATTTTCTATCTGATCTTCTCAATAATGTTACTATGCAAATTTAATTGATTCAGATTGACGTTATTTCCTCCTCAGAAATATGATGCAATGGAAAAAAATTAATGTAGCTGAATTTCAGTGTTTTGGAGTCAATGAGATGCCTTCATAGCTATCTAGTGATTAGAGATGTATCACAACTTCTTGGAGGATGTTTCCTCCTTAAGTCAGGAATAAAATACTCTTTGTATTTTTTTGTTTTTATTTTGTTTTGTTTCTGTTTTTGGTAAATGCATATAAAGTCCCTGACGCATAGGTGATTCAAGAAAATAGAAGTAATTACTAAATATAACTACCAATAATTAGGAAAATGAGACATCAATCCATGACTTTAAGTTCTTATTAACACTATTTAAAATAGAACCTAATTAAGAGATTTGTAATTTAACATGGGAAGGAGTTGGGGAGTGCTCACAGATCATTTTTAACCATGATTAAAGAATAAACATTGAAAACATTAAAAACACCATAACAAAATAAGAGAAAACCAAGGGATAATATTTAATGATACTATTCCTCATTGTTTTGGTTTTTTTTTTTTTTACTTCTAGTACCTTGTTACTTACCCTTTCTTGTTCTGTAATTATATAATTCCAAAAAGTTAACTTTCTACATACTGGTACTGCATAGTAGCTTGCTGACAAAGAAGAAGCCGTATCTTGTCACCCAAAAGGGATCATATATAAAAGTTAACCACATCTTCATTAGCTGCATTGAGATGACAGACACCAGTGGTGTTGTAGGTGGTTCTTGACTAGGAGTAAAAATTTCAAAACTACAGTTGACCCTTGAACAATGAAGGGGTTAGAGGCACTGATCCTTTATGCAGTCAAGAATCTCTGCATAATATATAGTCATCTGTCTGCATCCACAGTTCCTCCATATCCATGGTTCTACATCAGTGGATTCAACCCACTCTGGATAAAAAATTGGCATATAAGTGGACCCTACAGTTCAAACCCCATGTTGTTCGAGAGAACTATATTCCTATTTCTGATATCAATGACCTAAATGGTTCTGAGGAAAGCCATCTCACTCATCTGGTAAAACTGTAAAAATGTATGTAAAAATAAGTGATAACAGTCATTCATATTCTTATTAACTTCAAATATTTTTCACATCAAGGAAAAAGACCTTAAATTACACCATGTAACAATTAGGTTGAATAAAGAATTTACTTCTTAAAATAGTAGTCAAACATTAGAATGACAAAATTTCTTGGCTGTCTTACAAAACAGATTAGAATCTAAATTGGTGGAAATTAAGCTTTATCAGACAATTATCCAAAATTCTACCTACCTATGACAAAATAGATGTTCAATATGTTTGTTAAAAATAAACAATGGGTGCTTATTTGTGATCGCTTTAGTTACTCAGACTAAAAATAGTAATAAAAATTAGCTTCAGGGAAAAATATTAATTTGCTATTTTCTTGTTTTTCCCATTATAAAGGATATAAAATACAATCTATTAGAATATTATTAGCTTAACAAGGACACATGTTAAGGGTTTTTGTTTGTTGAGCACTGACAGCTGTCACTTGTGAAAAGAAAAGGTCATAAGATGATATAAATAACACATGCTCAAAACAAAAAACTAGATATTGCCAAATCTAGATGTTCCCTTTCCTATGCAGTAAGAGTTGCAGCAGTAGCTTAAGTTTTTAGTGCATTTTGTACTTAACAATTCTTCAATATAGCTACAGGGCTCAACCACTTTTTTCCAAATAAGGTGTGCATGTCATGGGAAACTGTGATTCCTTGTATAAATTATACTTTGGTCCTTATTTGCTGAGGGCTATTCACGATCAACTATAATTAAATTTGAGCTCATCATAAAATTTACAACATTGTATTTTAGTATTCCAGCCCTAACTTAAATCTTTCTTCATAGAAGTATACTTTTACATACTCATTTGCTTTTGTAAAGCTTTGAAATTAAATATAGTCAATTGTTTAACTTTTATGATCTCCATACAGATCTTGAGATGCTTGTAATCAGTATGAGGTTTTCTAAAGATTATTTCCACAATCAGAAAGAGGTAAAAAAAGTAGAATTCATTGCTTTATCATGTTCAGCAAAAACTTACTTTTTTCTAATAAGAAAAACATTGTTTCTCTGTTGTGTGTCAAACACAAGTCAATTAAGCAATTGTATTGTTAATAATAATTAATTTACCAAATATATAGAACAACTACTATGGCATAAACATTGTGCTAGACACTCTTAGCAACATTAACTAGAATTTTATACTTAGTGACTGTATCTTTCCAAATTAAAGGTTATAAACCCATTTTTGAAAACAAATAGTGAGAATTACACACCAGCTGAACCACACTAATGGAAATATTAAAGGAGTTATTCTAGCATATAGAAAATTATTCCATATAAAACCACAAAGGACGGAGGGAGGGAGGGAGAGCAGCAAAAGAGTACATATGTGATTCAGTCTAATATGAGGGTAAATAGGTGGGTAAATCTATTTGCTAATTAAATAATAGCTTCTGGGGTTTAAAAGTATTTTAGAATTAAAGTACATAGCCATAATAACAGAAAAAGGTGGGAAGGAGAGTAACTAGAATTAAATGTGTTCCAAGGTAATACCCTCTTGAATTTACTGAGCATAAGTTACATTTGAGATTCTTATAAAACCACAGGCTCTAATTCAGTAGGTCTGGGATGGGGCCTGAGAATTCTGCATTTCTAGGCAAGGACCTGGAAGATGCCAATGTTGTTGGTCCGTGGACTGCACTTTGCAGAGCAAGAGTCTAATGTTCTAGCACAATCTGGAATGTGTTAATATACTATTACATACAATGGTTAAAATTTGTTATCAATGCATATTGTAGTCTCCACGGTACTCAAAATAGTAGTTATAGAATATATAAGTAACAAGGTAATAAAGAGGAAAATATATTAACATAAATCCTAAGTAATCCCAAAAATGTCAAGGAAGGAGAGAAAGTATGGAACAAGTGGCACCAATAGATAATAAATAATAAGATTGTAGGTTTAAATCCAAACACATATAAAAGGGCTAAACATGCCAATTAAAAAACAAATTTTCACACTGGATTTAAAAACAGTACCTAGTTTTTGTTTTAAGAGACATCCCTAATTATCAGGATACAAATTGGCAAACAGTAAGCAGAGAAAAAAGGTATAAATAACTAATAGAAAGTTGACTTTGAAGCAACAGTCATCGCTAGAAATAAAATGAAATAGTTTTTTAATGATATAGGAGCCAATCTACCAGGAAGACACAACAATTCTAACTTTATAAGCACCTAATATCATAACTTCAAAATACACAAATTAAGAGAATACAAAGAAGATACATTTAAAAGTACAGCAAAAGTGAGGGTTAACATATCTTTTCCAAAAACTGACAAGAGACATAGATGTAAAAGGTTTGAAAAAGTATAACCAAATTAATCTGACATACGGAATGCTGCACTGAAGAATTTCAGAATGAAAATTGATTTTTAGGGTTCTTGGAACATTTATATTTATTGGCAATTTGTACGCTCAAATAGTGTTATTTAGCAAATTTCAGTATCGTGTATTGCACTCTGAAATTAAGCAATAAAACAATAAAAAGATAACTTTAAAAACTCCAAATATTATGAAAGTAAGCAATACTGTTCAAACCCATGCTCAAAGAACTCACAGTGAAAATTTTTTTAATTATTAGAATAATCAAAATTTGTGGGATTCAGCTGAATCTGTGATTTATAAGACATATGTACCTTTAAAAAACATGTTAGAAAGAAATGACTAGAAAATAATGAAGTAAGAAATATCTAATAGAAAGCAATCATGCCAAAAGTTAATTTATTGAAACAATAGAATTTTAAAGTCACTAGTAAGAACCAAGGAAAAAAAAGGAAAGAGAATATAATATTTTGAATAGAGAGTGCCAGACAGTGAAATTAATGAGAGAATATTATGAATAAATTTCTTTCAATAAATTTATAAATTTGAATAAGATGAAAAAATTTCTAGAAAAAATATACAAATTACCAAAACTAATAGGAAATTTTTAAAATCTGAATAGCCCTTTACCTATTAAAGGAATTGAATAATTTAATCTCTTCACAAAAGGTAAACTCCATGTCCAGACGGCTCCACAAGTAAATCCTTACATTTAATGAAATTTTATATAAAATTTGTACAAAATTTATGTAAGGATTATTTTATTGTATAAAGCCAGCATAAGAGTGATCTCAAAGCAAAGTGATACTACAAAAAAAAAATTCCAGGCCAACTTTTCTCACAAACATACATGTAAAATCATAAATGAATTTTTAGCAAACTCAATCCAGCAATTTTTTAAAGTACAAAAATCCATTATAACAAATTTTTTTTTTTTTTTTTTTTTTTTTTTTTTGGTGGTACGCGGGCCTCTCACTGTTGTGGCCTCTCCCGTTGCGGAGCACAGGCTCTGGACGCGCAGGCTCAGTGGCCATAGCTCACGGGCCCAGCCGCTCCGCGGCATGTGGGATCCTCCCGGACCGCGGCACGAACCCGTGTCCCCTGCATCGGCAGGCGGACTCCCAACCACTGCGCCACCAGGGAAGCCCCAACAAAAGTTTATTTATTCAAGGAATGCAAGATTGTTTAACCAGGCAAGAATGTCCACCTCCATCACCTCTATTCAGCTTCACAGTCAAGAAAAAGAAATCTGTCATAAAAATTAGGAAGAAGTAACACTGTCTTTATTCATAGAGAGAGGATATGATTGTTTATATCAAAAATTCCAAGCCATCCTAAAAATGTTAAGTGAATCACAGCAAGGTCTTAGGATTCGAGGTAAATAAACAAAGAGTAAGAAAATGGTATTTGCTTATTCAAGTACATTTAATTAAAGTCCATTTTTAAAGTGCTGATATGGGGAATAGGAAAATGGTGATGATCAAGTGTTTTAGAAATGTTAATATTGATGTTGAATGATTAAAGCACTACTGAGATCATGTTGGTGACTCAAGTGTCTGGTAGATGCAAATGTATTTGGTATTTCATCATTTTTTCCAAAACTATTCTTTCTTGATCTAACTTCATATCCACTTCCTTTACTCTTTCTCCTTTAGATTAATTCTGCTTAAGGATACATTCAGGTTAACTATATATTCTCACAAAGGATTTAAAATATTGAATGTTGCCTCAAATGCTAAGCTAAAAAAAACCCATAAAATTGGAAATGTTGGCATATAGAGACAAACCCTAAAAAATATGAGGATAATGGAATTTTCTAATATTATACCATCTCTCACAATATCCAGCAATATATTACACAAAATACTATATGTATTTGATTAATATATACTTGGAAAATAACAAATATATTTTGAATGACTGCCTTTTTACCATAACCCAGGCTGATTCTCAGATCTAGGAAATTCAGTGCCTGTCTAGCTATTAGATGAATGCTTCATGAGATAACATTAATAAGGCCTGGTGATAAGTAGTTCATAAAGAGTGACATTATCAAATTTACAAATAATATTTTCAAGGCATAGGAACCTCTCTGCCAGTGTTGTTAATCTGTAAATGCCCAACCATTTGAGAATTTCAGTTTTATGTCATTTCATTTCTTTTCTAGGAGCTCCAAAGATATTTTCTAAAGCCACTCCCTATGGAAGGATTCTTAATATTCCTAACACAGTGGAAATGTGTGCTGTGTACTGCAAAATATGCCATAGCATTTTCCAAATGCCTTAGACTCACCCCAAGTTCTATTTTTCAAAATAAGTTCTCTTAAGGGGATTTCCCTGGTGGTCCAGTGATAAAGAATCTGCCTTACAATGCAGGGGACGCAGGTTCAATCCCTGTTCAGGGAACTAAGGTCCCTCATACCACAGGACAACTAAGCCCACGTGCCACAACTACTGAACTTGTATGCCTCAACTAGAGCCCATGTGCCGCAAACTACAGAGCCCATGCGCTCTGGAGCCTGTGTGTCACAACTAGAGAAGAGAAAACCTGCACGCCATAACTAGAAAGAAGCCTGCGCACCACAATGAAGAGCCCGCGCCGCAACAAAAGATCCCGCATGCCCCAACGAAGATCCAGCATGTGGTAACTAAGACCCGATGCAGCCAAAGATAAATAAAATAAATAAATGAATAAATAAATCTTAAAAAAAAATGTTACCTTAAATAATTACATCAGAGAGAAAAGTATGGGAAAGAGCTTCCTCTTTGGTTCATAAAGATTATGTTCATCGTTTAAAACTCTTAATAAATATTCCCCTCCCCCAGCACTGATAAACAAGGGGATACCAGAAAAAAGAATCATGTTTTCACATTTTTTCTATGTCTCAAATTAGCGTTGCTAAGCTTGCTGAAATTCCTCTTTGCCTTCAAATTATACTCAAAGCAGTGACCCGAAGACGTGACTGCTTCAGTGCTTCCATCAAATGCCTATACCTGTGTACTGTGTTGCTGAAAATCACTGTCATTGGTGTCTGACAATGTTCCCTCAATCTCAACCCCTAATTTATTCTACTCCCCTTTCACTATAGAGTTCAGATAGTCTTAGCTATTTCTTACGAAGAGCAAAGTGGGTCCTGGGGTTTTGTCTTCAGTAATATCCTTAACATTCCACACCTCTATTTTTGGATCTCATCATTGCCCTCCCACCAAAGGTTAAATACTGAAATTCTAAAACTCCTCCATTATGGATGATTGGGATAAACTCAATCAGAGTTATAATTAAGACACGCATTACAATTCTAGGGCCATGCCTCAGCTAGTAAGGTGAGTGGTTTATACATCATGCCAAGTAATCCTATCCTACCTGGAATCACAAGCGTTATTCTTAATATATCACCTGCTAAAATCCTTATTCTTTATTTACCAAATAATAGGGCATCTGGTTAAAATTGCACCATCACTTATTCTTGGAGTCGCGAGAATCATAATCTTGAGTACACAGCCTTGGCCACTCTGAGTCCCTCTCTTTTCTTTTAGGACTGTCACATTTAATCACACATTTAAGACTTTATAAAATAACATTCTGCATTTGAGAAAACTATGCTAATATTTCTTCAAATGTATATAACATTTTCACATTTATTTGATAGTGATGTGTTGGGATTCTCATAATATGGTGTAGATATTATCATGGTCACTTTATAGATTAGGAAAGTGACATCAATATAAAAAAGCTTGCAAACAGCAAACCAAGACTCAGAGCCATGTCTGATAACCCAAAAGCTTTCATTACTTATCTTTTTCTTGTCATGCCTTTTAAATATAAACTCCAGTAGAAGTTACTGTTATGCAAATATGTTTGTTACCACATTTCCTATTTCATTAATTCCAAACTCTTCAACCTGACATACAATTCCACTCTTACTTGACACAGTCTTTCAGTTTTGGAAAATGCTTGAAACAAGGATCTAAAATATTTTAGTTTAAACATGAATCTTCTATTTACTAGCTCTATGACAAGTTACATACAAGAAAATAATTCAATAATAGAACCAGTAATATTAAATATGTACACTGCAAATATTGCTATTATTTTTGAACTTAGTATTCATTCCAAACAAAGATTTTTACTTAGCCAAGCTCATTCCCATGCCTTTCCTAAGTTCTACATTTTTGTCAATCTCCATAGTTGTTTTCCCCCCATGTCTACCTCAATCTAAATTTTTTCCTATGTGTACTTACAAATCACATATGAATTTTGGTCAACTGATGGTGATTTTCCTCCTGAGTTTCTACAACAATTACGTATACAATATTTTATATTATCTGCTGATATTTCTAAGAGTTAACATCTAAGTTCACAAGCACTCAAATTTTGGCTTCTAAAATAAGAAGTTTCCCGAGTGCGAGGACTTTATTATTATATCATTTTAATGTCCATGATAGAACAGGGCAGTCATGAAATACTAATAGGCATTTAAAAAAACTACTTTCATTGGATAAATTAATATTTGACAGAATTTTAAAGCATTATGTTAATATGAGTTTCACTTATGTATTTGTTAAATAAGTTCCATGTTCTTTATCTTTGGTTACCATAATTAACAAATTGTATGTTTTTCTATCTGTAGTGTATAAACGCTATTGAGGTTTTTATGAGATTCTATCAAGAAGACATTTATAAATTGCAACTGTGACCTTGAAGTAGGGTCACAATATATATATTTACTACATATCAGTTGTGCAGTTTCTTATTTAATCTGTAATCAACCTGGTCTTCCATCAAAGCATGTACCTATGGCTGAGGTGGGGAACATCTCCTGAGTAGCTAATTCTGCTTAAAGTTAAATCAATGTGATAACTACATAAGGCTCTTCAACTAGTACTCAATCTTCTTAAATAAAAGAATATTCAGCCTGTCATATAATTTACCCTTAAGTCTGTTTCCTCCCCAAAATGGCCTCTGGGAGTAAGGGTGTGTAGTGTACTGGTGTGTAGCTATGCATCACTGTGAGTTAAGGGAAACTTTATCCTGGACTTTGGTCATATGCTGCCTGCATCAGCTGGTCTGCTAGACAATGCCACATGTCCTTTCTCCTGCCATTTTCTGATGCTAAAATCTGAAAATGATGAACTTAAAGTCTTTTTTGAACCAGGAAATGCTCCTGAGATATTCCCTTTCAGAAGTGAAACCTTTGGTTTCAGATACCTAAATCTATAACCACGTCTCCTAACCAGCCTAATAGCCTAGAGGTCACCAAGTCTGCCCACATAGCATCACAGCAGATCCAGTAGCTCTTAGCTCAGTTCTCAGTGTCACTGATAAACATTAACTTGGTTTGGTTCAGTGGGCAGACTCTGAAATCCTTTTGTCTGACTTCTGGGGCTACATCCCAGATTAACATAGAGAAGCTTGAAATTCGGATTCTTTCCAGAGTTCCAAAGAGGAGCCAGAGGTGAGTCCAACCACCTTTGCCCCTTACTCTCCTCTTAATTTCACTTTATACACTTTGTTTCTTTCAATCCAGAGTTAGAAGGGTGGAAACTGAACATTGGCCTGGTTGATCCAATCTCCTACTTCTCTTTTCCTTCACAGCACTCCCCAGAGGCATTAATAATTGAGCTTTCTTTAAATGCCTAAACCATCTTCTCTCTCCATACCCTAGCTAAGCTCTAAGAGCATACTGGAGTGTTCCCCTATACTACTGACCTCTGTGCACTTAATACTCCAAACTAGGTGATAATTGACTTACTGAATAAATGGGGGTAAAAGAAATTTGAGAACCTCCCTTGAAAGAATATCTAGCTTGAAATATTGTCCAATTGCATGATCCTTATTTTGAATGACAGAAGCTGAATATTACTATTACTAATATACCTATTTCTCTCTTGGAACATTCACTGTGTTCCAAGTTCTGATCTCCTCTTATTCCTTCCATCCATCCCCACAGATTGATGCCTGAGTAGCCTAATAAAAAATCCAGTACATTTTACAGAGAAAGGTAAGAAAAGTAGAGTACAATATATTTAATATCACTCCCAACTCTATTAATAATTTGCATTAAGTATTGTAACAGATCAGTTAATACTTAGGAAAATGACTGTAATTTCAATGCAGCCTGCTATCTTTTAGATTTAAGTTCCTTCGTGTATATACAGAACTTCCAAAGCTTATTTAAGTGTATAACTATAATATCAGCTATTGAAAGCACTTTCAAGATCTACTTATTAAGACTAGAAGTTTCTCAGAATACTATTCTTATACATGTCAAACCAGTTACTTTCAAATCTTAATATTTTGTGCTGTTCCTAATGTTCAGTCTCAAAATTCATTTGACCACTTATTTTTAATAGAATACTATTTTAAATTATTAATGAATTCCTTTTGTTTTCTGCTGCTTTGTGTCTAATTTTGAAATAGGACATCTAATTGCTATTGAGCTTTTAAAAATTGTCTATTTTACATTTTTAATTTAAATTGCAAATCATTGTATGCTGTGTTTAAGCCTCTATTTATATAAAATATTATTATCTTAATTAAAGTGCTATGAATCTATACTAATGAGTTCTTCTAATAAACTGGCAGACAAGGTCTTCATACACCATATAAATATGTAGGGTTTTTGCTATTCAAAATGATAATACAGCAGGTGTCACATCTTCATTTAAAAGCTAGCTTAAATTTTTTCAACATATTCTTTTGATAGACTCTAATATTTTAGTTATAAACTCAACCTTGATATTCCTTTTTCAAGTTTTCAGTCTAATTGATCATGACCTTCTAAATGCCATTATTCTGCCACTGTGTAGGCAATCATGATCACGTGGGTGGCCCTAAAGAATTAATTGTCAAGGCAGCATGGAGTTCATGATTTCCTTTCATAGGGAATATTTTTCTCAACTCGGGTTTAAGGTGCACTTTTTGTCTGAATGACATCTTCATAAAAGAACTGAAATACTCTCCTAAATAAGAGGTCAGCAAACTATGGCCTGTGGGCCATATCTTGCCCATCACTTGTATTTGTCAATAAAGTTTTTTTGGAATACAACCACACACATTCATTTATTTATTTTCAAAGACTGCTTTTATGCTTTAGTGGCAGATGTTGAGTAGTTGCAACAGAGATCCTATGGCTTGCAAAGCTGAAAATATTTACTACCTGGCCTTTTACAAGTGAAGTTTGCCAACCCATATCCCAAATTAAAGATATATTGTGAGTACTTAAAAGTATATCAATTCAGAAATGAAACGAGTGGCCTTGTGATGTAATAATAATACTTATGTAGTATTTACCGTGTGGCACTCTATTCTGAGTAATTTTGGCATGCTATTTCATTAAATCATCACAATAATGAGATATAGTAAGTGGCAGAACTGGGATTCAGACAAAAGAAGCTGACTTCAGAGTCTTTGCTAACTCCTGTACATGATGTTTCTCAACATTAGAGATGTTCATCTTGCTGAATGAAAACTTGCCATATTGTCAGAAAAGAGGAGACTCTTAAGGTCAGTTTCCACAGTAAAATTCTATGAATTTGTCATACCCAGATAAACAGAGAGTAATGCCAAAAAAATCAACTTCTTTAATTTCAATAAGATCCACTGTTTGATAGTTTTATGACACAATAAAGTTTAGTTATTTCCATAATTAGAAGACAAGCTAAATATCCAAAAAGTCAAGTATTTGAGCTTTTAACCTCATGAGAAAAAGAAGAATAAATGGTCCCAATGAAGTAGTGGAATATGCAAAGCACTTTTCACAATTCCCTTGGTCTCTCACTCATTAAAACCTATTAATATGTTATTTGAAATTTTCCAACTTAATAGAAAGTCATTTTCCCCATTAAATATTAATGTATAAACATAAAGTCATTAAAGAACAAAATCCAACTCACTGCCACCTGACATTCTTAGTTACACAGATATCTATTTTAGTAATATGTAAGATAATTTACGATTCAGACATTTTTAAGAAGTATCTGTGTCTAGGAAGAAAATTACCCTGCTCTGTTTTCCCAATCAGGTGAATAACAAAATCTCATGAAACCACCCACCCCTGTCACCATCTTCCTCAAGTACTGTTGGAGGTGATAGCTTAGAATCCTGTATCCCAAGAATATTAATCCTCTCTCAAAGGAGATCAAGATTGGCAAAACAGACTTATTCTCTCTTTCTTGGTCTCCCAGCATTCCCTTAATTTCTTTCTTCGCCCTCCTGTTCCATCCTTTGATCGTTAATGAAGATCTGACGCTCTCTCCCAGGTGCCACAGAAGGAAAATTAGACCTGAAACTACAGGGTCAGGCACCAGATTCTGAAAGGTTCAGTGTGTATCCATTAGTGGCTCACTTCTCTTTACTTACTTTTCACCTTCCCCATTAAAAACATATAATAATATTAACCATATAGGATTTGGAGAAGATAAACGCAAAAGGATATATTAAAACTCCTAGAAAAAAAGCAATCAGTCTGAAACTAATCAATCTTTTCTTTCTAAAACTCAGTCACAGGTGCATTCTAAGTCATGGTTATATGCATTATTCTTTCTCAATGTATGGTTTAAAATTTCCATAATAGAAGTATCATTTACGACAAATTATTATGAGAATTAGAATGCTGAAAAAAGTTACACTTAAAATTGATTTATATCTAAGAAAAAATGATATTTAGGTTCTAATGGAGGAGATAAATTAAGTTCATAAGATTTAATTTTTTTCAGTAGATGTTGGGTAAGCCTAAACTTCTCACCTGTATGCATATTTGCCTCAAATTTATATGTACATGAAATTATTTTCCATTGCATTTAACAATACTGTATGATTTTCCCAAATATTTTGTATAATACCTACTGTGAGTCATGAAGCATAGCTGTGGAATGCTGGGGTAAAAAACAAGATCAGACAAACTCAACCCTGTAGCAAAAGCAATGGCTGACTCATTTTAAAAGAATGTGTACTTCAGCAGAGGCTGGAATTTTAAATCTAGCAAAATCTACAAACAATGTTAATCCAAAATCCTGTACAGCATTGGATTCCAGTCATAATTTGGTCTTTTTAGACATATCTATCTTCAAATAATATGGGAGGGGGTAAACTGTTACCATATGATTCTTTCAAATTTTCAAAAAATTATATCAAGTTCACTTCACCTTCCATCCATGGGCAAGACTCAGCTATTCCAAATTAGATAGTGTTTCAGCTTCACCATCTGCTTTTGATGCTACATAATTCACTGGGGATTAATGGGAATGGTAGGTATGCTTTACTTTTAACATTATCCTCCTTTCATTTGTCACAAAAAATAATATAATACTGGAATAATCCAAAGTACCTTTGGTTTGAAACAACTCAAAACTAATATATGATGTAGCCCCTTACTGAAATGTAGACTTTGCTGGCATAGTGGCTGTTATTAGCATTCTACTATTTTAAAAAGGGAGTCAAAGACTGGTAGGTGTTATAGATTTTATACACTTGCAGTACTTTATGATTACTTAATTTATTTTCAAAAATAAAAATGTGTAAATATCAACTATCACTGAAGTTTTGATTCTGAAAAAGTCACATAAAAAATTACTTCTTATAAATGTAAGCTTAGGCAATATAAATGAAATCTTTTTTGAGAAACTTGTATGAGGTGCTCTACTTTGAAATTAAGTGTTCATACTAAGCATAAGAAAATATCTCTGCCTGGTTAAATGGGATTTCATAGAAGCAAAAGATGGTTTTACATCGTTGTTAATTCAATCATATGCAGTATTTATTAATGGTTATCATTATTACTGACATTTCACACAGATTAATTCAGCTGTCACAACATTGTCAGAAATCTCTCAGTTCTCTCATTATGATGAATTTACATTCATTTCTATGATACATCCATTAAAGCATTAAACTGGCATATAAAGTATGAAATTATTTTATAAAAAAATAAACATGTTCAGACATACCTCTTCAGCATTCCTTTAGAAATTATAAACATAACTATAGATTATACTTCTTAGCTCCCTTTTAGGTTATTCTGATCCCCAACTCTCACTTTTTAAGGGGTATTTTACCTGTAGTCCAAAACAAAGTATACAGAATGATACACAAATAGTATTCTGAAAGCAATAAAATTGGAACATAATTTATAGTTTGAAGACTTCTTGTCATTTTATAATAACAGAAGCTTCCTGGCTAATTAGAGGACCCTATGAGTAAGTGATATCATTATATCAAAGAATTTTACAAATGAGATCTTTTAGTAAGGCATGTCTAGTAACTAGCTCAATATATTTAAAGAAAACCTTACTCGTTTGGCTTCTCCTGGTTACTATTACTTGGATCTACAGAACTCTCCCACCACAGGCTCAGGCCAGTACTATTCCTATATGAAGAGGGAAATATATCAGCTACCGCCCTCTCAAAAATCTTGAAGGACCTACAATTTATTTACATTTCTAGCCCTGGTATTTCATGGGCAGTGACTATTAGGTTCTTTACAATTCCCATCACAGCAGCCTGATCACCCCAAGGACTTTTGTTCCAGCAATCCAGGTTATGATGTGCCCAGAAAGAGCAAGCTGTGCCTGAAATCTAAACACTCCCCACTCTGCTTCCTCAATAGTCTAACCCAATACTTCTTAATATGAGAGTTTCAAAACACATGCATCAGAATTATGTTTATGTAGTAAAAACACAGTCCCCTCGGGAGAACTCTCTGTACTCTCTTCACAAGTTTTCCATAAATCTAAGCTTTTTCTAAAATTAAAAGTAAATGTTTTAAATGAAGCTCCCTAAGTTCCAAACTACATCTGCTAAATCATAATTTCTTGAAGTGGCACAAGGGAAAGTACATTTTAATGAACACCTCAGCTGATTCTTCTGCACACTAGAGTTTCCATACTGTCTAGGGATAAGCTTAGACCCTTCAGACTCTCTTTGGTATTGCCCAGTTGGCTGACTAATACACCTTCGATGAGAATCTGGGGCATAGATATTATTACTCTTTGTCCATGACTCATGTCATTGGATGTATCTATTGTGGGTAATAGCTTCCTCAGCATAGATGTTGTCTTCACCTGGAAGCAAATTTAGGCATGCCAGCCTCCAAACAATCTCCTGGCATTAGTAATTGGCATAAATACCAAGCTTCCCTCACCAGGTCCAATCTCAATTCCTGCACTGATAGGCCCTCGCCTGCAAACCGTCTTTGCCTAGATCACGAAATGCCTCCCATAGCCACACTCCTGAGTTAGGATGGAGGCAAGAAAGAGAATGGGAAACCCCATTTTGAAAAAAAAAAGCCTTGCCATCACATAATTCTAAAACGTAAACACAGGGATATAGTAAAATGGGAGTATTTAATATGCTTCTTTTGGCTTCCTAAAATCAGAAAGTTAATTATTATTTATTACTTATACTATTTACATTTATTAATTTCCTTATTTAAAATGTTTCCCATTAAGAATGGAGAAGGTAAATTTATCATTGTATGCAGATGACATGATACTTTATATAGAAAACCCTAAAGACTCTACACAAAAACTATTAGAAGAAATGAACAAATTCAGCAAGGTAGCAAGACCCAAGATTAATATACAGAAGTGTGTTGCATTTCCTTACACTAACAATGAAACATCAGAGAAAGTAAAAAAAAATAAATCCCATTTAAAATAGCATCAAAAAAATATTACCTAGGAATAAGCCTAACCAAGGAGGTGAAAGATATGTATGCTGAGAACTATAAAGTAATGACAAAGGAAACTGAAGATGATTCAAAGAAATGGAAGGATATACCATACTCTTGGATTGGAAGAATTAATGTTGTTAAAATGGTTATACTACCCAAAGCAATCTACAGATTTAATGTGATCCCTATCAAATTACCCATGACATTTTTCACAGAACAAGAATAAATAATCCTAAAATTTATATGGAACCATAAAAGACCCAGAATTGCCAAAGCAATCCTGGGGAAAAAAGAACAAACCTGCAGTCAGAACCCTCCCAGATTTCAGATAATACTGCAAAGCTACAGTAATCAAAACAGCATGGTGTTAGCACAAAAACAGACATATAGATCAATGGAACAGAATAGAGAGCCCAGAAATAAACCCACACACCTATGGTTAATTAATCTTTGACAAAGGAGGCTAGTATACACAACGGAGAAAAGACAGTTTCTTCAGCAAGTGTTGCTGGGAAAGCTGACTGCTCCATATAAATCAGTTAAATTCGAACACTCCCTCACATTGTATATAAAAATAAACTCAAATGTCTTAAAGACCTAAATATAAGACATGACACCACAAAACTCCTAGTAAAGAATATAGGCAAAACATTCTCTGACATAAATTGTAGCAATACTTTCTTAGATAAAGCTCCCAAGGCAAAAGAAGTAAAAGCAAAAATAAACAAACCTAATCAAACTTAAAAACTTTTGCACAGCAAAGGAAGCCATCAACAAAAGGAAATGACAGCTTACATAATGGAAGAAAATATTTGCAAATGATGCAACCAACAAGGGCTTAATTTCCAAAATATACAAACAGCTCATACAAGTTAATATTTTTTTTAAAAATAGACATTTCTCTAAAGAAAACGTACAGATGGCCAACACACACATGAAAAGATGCTCAACATCATTAATTATTAGAGAAATGCAAGTCAGAATCATATTGAGATATCACCTCACACTGGTCAGAATAGCTATCATCAAAAAGTCTACAAATAATAAATGCTGGAGAGGTGTGGAGAAAAGGGAACTTTCTTACAGTGTATGGTGGGAACGTAAATTGGTAAAACCACTATGGAAAACAGATGAATGTTCCTTAAAAAACTAAAAATAGAACTACCATATGATCCAGCAGTCACACTCCTGGGCATATATCTGGAAAAGATGAAAACTCTAATTTGAAAGATACATGCACCCCAATGTTCACAGAAGCACTATTTACAACAGCCAAGATATGGAAGCAACCTGTGTCCACTGACAGATGAATGGGATAAAAAACATGTGATAGGGCTTCCCTGGTGGCGCAATGGTTGAGCCCACCTGCCGGTGCAGGGGACACGGGTTCATGCCCCGGTCCGGGAGGATCCTGCATGCCACGGAGTGGCTGGGCCCGTGAGCCATGGCCGCTGGGCCTGTGCATCCGGAGCCTGTGCTCCACAACGGGAGAGGCCACAACAGTGAGAGGTCCGCGTACAGAAGAAAAAAAAAAAAGATGTGATACACACACACACACACACACACACACACAATGGAATGTTACTCAGCCATTAAAAAAGAATGAAATATTGCCATTTCCAGCAAAATGGATGGACCTAGAGATTATCATACTGAGTGAAGTAAGTTAGACAAAGACAAATATATATCACTTATACGTGGGATCTAAAAAATGATACATATGAACTTATTTACAAAAGAGAAACAGACAGAAACAGACTCACAGACATAGAAAACAAACTTATGGCTACCAAAGGGGAAAGGGCAGGGGAGGGAAAAATTAGGAGTTACAACACATACAATTTTACTATACATAAAATGATAAGCAATAAGGATTTACTGTATAACACAGAGAACAATATTCAATATCTAATAACCTATAATGGAAAATCTGAAAAATTGTATATCTATATATGTATATCTGAATCACTTTGCTGTACACCTGAAACTAACAGAATATTTTAAATCAACTACTTTAAGTGAAAAATAAATAAAATATTTCTCATAAGTAGCCACAAACAAAATATAAGTTACTAGTTACTTAACTATAATTATTGAAATTAATATAATACAATTACACTAAAATTTCTGAAATCATCAGCATTTGTAGATCATCTAAAATTTCTCATATTTGCTTTGTATGAAAGATTCCTCCTAAGAAATCCTGAAAATTATTTTGAGAAAATAACCAAATCACTATGGAGTGTTTTTGTAAATGATCTTTACTACTCTTTTCACTCAAAGGAGCCCATAAATAAAATTAATATTATTTTAAGTCATGAATCGTGCCACATAACCCACTTTACTCCCTCATTTTCCCCTTAAGACCATTTTCCATACTGTTCAATTTAAATGCAATATTCAAGTCTCCTGGTCCCCAAATGATTGCAAGGAGTTATGTTTCCAAAAAACTTCTTAAATTACTTGATTTCAATCTCATCTTGTTTCCATAAGATTTAAATTAAATTAATGAAGAGAAAATGTCTATGTGTGCCTAACTAGAGAAAAAGCTGAAATATTAAAACAACCTGCTGAAAACTGATTTCACATCATCCAGCTCTGGGGAGCCCCGTCAGGCATGCTGGCCCACTGTGCTGCTCTTGTTCAGTGGGGACCACCACACCAAAACAACTAGTCATTGTGGAGAATTGTTTAAAAATGAATGTGCTGAAGATTTTCTGATTCACATTCATTATCCACTGACCTGCTCTCAATGGATTTCACAAAGAGAAGCAAAACTAATTACTTCAGGCCAGGCTGTCTGGAAAACAATGGCACAGTGATTTAGAGAAAAGCATTCATGCTGTAGAGGCCTTTTGGAATAGTGTATATTTTTAAATTAAATATCACACTTTTTGATGATAAAACTTTTGCATTTGAACTAATGCACCATTGCTTCCTTTTTCAAAAATCTGTTCTAAACAATGGAGGCCTTTGTTGGCTAACTATAAATACATTAGTTTGTGTCATGTTAAGTCATCTTAACATGCTTGAAAGGAGACAAAATATAGGAGATTATATGTGGGGAGGGAGAGCTTTAGAAATGAGGAAACAAAATAATATGATAAACCATTTGGGAAGTCTAGAGTAACATTTATTACTGCTATTTATTATCTGTTTTAATTTACCACAAAAACTTTGTTGTTTCTTAATAAAATATGCATAATGGATAAGGAGAATGATTTCTAATGAAGCATGTCTTGTTACAGGGGGTTACTGATCTTATTGATATACAGAGAGATTCTGCAAATCTCTTTATATATTAGTGTAGAATAGGTAGTGGTGACAACCTAGAAATCTATTGTTTTGCTGGAGGGCAAGCTATCAGAGTTTGGTTATTAGAAATATAATGTGAGGAGTCAGTGCATTCTGGAAACACATAGAGTTCACAAGACCTTGAGAAAAATAGCCAAAATAAAAGGGGAGGGGAACTGTAAAACAATTACATCCTTGTGACCACAAAAGTGAAGCAAATCAAGAACACAGTGGGAGTTTAACCAAATACTGGATCGCTCACTCCCAGAAGCCCTAATTATGGGGTCCTGTCTCTCTCTCACTGCTAAAGAATAATCACATACAAATAAGTAAAGAAGAGTTAGAAATGGAGCTTACTTTAGTGTTCCAATTGACTCTACTTTGTATGAAGTCTGGAAGGGTTTGGAAAGAATTTTATTGTATTCAAAATCTCAGGTCAAGAGGAAAACAAATTGGGCTATATACAAAATATTAATGTAAATCCTCACAATGAAAGAACTGGGTTAGATCCATGCAAGTTATTTCTCCTTCTGAGCATTGTGAAGTGACTTTAAGTAGCAAAGGACATAATTGATCTTTACATGGTTTCACCAATGTCACTAGTGCCTGAAGAGGACCTTGGGCTAGCCAAGAGCAGAAGCTCACTTAGCTTTCTTGGGATGGCGTGATGGGGGAGCCTGCTACTTCCAGTCTTCTCCCTGTCTGTTTTCACACTAGAGATGGCTGTGGGATTAGAACTGAAAATTAACTGCTCAAAAACATATTTGTCTTTCTTTTTTTCCTCCCTTAATCTGTCCTCCTCCTTGTAGAGGACAGCAAATAGAAACTTCTCCTTTAACTTAATGAAGAGAAAATATAGTAGTACCATTTTATCTAGATTTTATTTGTATACCCTGACAATTCCCATAAATTCCAAGGATCACAGGAGAAACAAGCTTATTTATTTGAGCCTAAAAAGAATAAAAGATATTAGTATTTTCTGGAATATGCAAGTAAATGTACAATGTTTGGTTATTCACAACAGACACAAATGGAACCGTCCTGCTTCCTTTAATGGTAAGACCAAATATTCATGTAAATATTTGGATGCAATATATTACATATATTATACTACATATGTGAATTTTATTTTTATAATATATATTTGATTGGTTTTACAGACAACATAGAAGACATAGTGATAACTATCCAAAAGGAATACAGTTTCACCAGAGTTGTATTTACAATTATATTAGCTTTTTCTGTCAAGTTGGTTACCATCATGGGTTCTTTGTTTCTTTCTAAATACTATCATAAAACACTGTGTAGAGCTTATTTTGATGCTCTACCACAGAATCCACTACCTATTGTATCTACTACCTGAAAACTTTGCACTAAAGTCTCTATTGCTAAAATTATTACACCATGTTTTAATCAGAGATTTGCCCTCAATACACTCTTTGGTTGAAAGCCAAATAATTGAATGTTAAAATCAATATTAGGGGAAGCCATCTAATACCATAACAGAATAAACTTTGGGGACTTGAAGAAAAATATGAATATATTTCCAAAAAGGTAATTATGATTATATTTTCACTACTAAAATTGTTAAAAGCCAATTCTAATAGTTTGAACATTTAGTTAGAAAAAAACGATTTGTCCACTCACTTCCAAATGGGGTCAGTGGGTGTGCCTCTACTGGCAGTATAGGCTGCTGTTGATGGTAACATTGCCACTAAGTTTGAAAGTTTTCCATCATCTAAGTAAAGATTTATCAGCTCTTCAATTCCTGTAACTTCATCTAATCAATCGCTCAAATTAGAGTGGTTTGCACTGTTGCACTGCTTGAAGAAGATTCTCCATATTTTCAGAAGACTTAAAAATGTCTTCACATAATATTTTATCAGGAATATTTTTGCTTAGTTGCTGTTTTACACTTACTTGCCTGAGATAAAATCTCCCTTAATCTTGGATCTTGAAATATAGCCATGGAGAAATTTGGTTTCAATATGACAAATCTCCAAATTTCCACCTGCATCTCAACTTTTATCTCATGCACATTAATTGCAGCACTTTCTGTGAAGCAAAATGTTGGGAGACTCCTTATAGCAGGCACGATGTAAGAAGTACTTCTGCTCTCAAGTCACACCAGTTTGATTATTTTTTTACCCAATTCTAACAAATAAACCATGTTCTTTACAAGCAAGCTGTCTTGAAAGCTGGCATTCTTATTGGCAGAGTGCAGTGTTAAATCTTTCTTTAATTCAATGTTTTTTAAAAATGTAATAGCTTCTATTCCATCTTGTTTGAATATCTGATATCTGACAAAGCAGTTCCATCGTCTCTTTTATGTCATGTAGATGTTTTTGAATTAAGTACAGTGATAACATTAGGTCACTATTTTCCTGTCTAAGGGCAGTAATTCTATTACATTTTTCTGTGTTATAATTACTTTTCTAACATATAACTGAAAGATGTGAAAAAAAATCCATCATCTCCTTATTTACATGTCATTCTTAGCTTTCACCACATTTGTGTTTCATTGTCAGTCACAGTTATAAGACATTTGCTTTACTGATTTTCCATTCCATAAATAGTACATCAGTCAGATCCACTCAGTCATTAGCTATGTGAGACCAAGAAATTTCTCAAAAAGTAAAGCAGAAGAATGACTAAATTCTTCATTAACTCAACATAGTAAAAATTTTAAAAATACATATGGTTGTATCTTTATGTCTAAATGTGTGATTATAAAAAAAGAAAAACATTGATTCAGTAACACTGCTAACATTTTTGTTGGTATGCACAGCAGAATATAAGTCAAGAACTAGTGTTTCAGCGATATGTCTTATAGATAGAATTCTATTACTTAGAATTTACAGCTTGGGTTAAACTAAAACTTCTTTGATATTCATCCACAGAAAATGCTTGCTATTCTATTGCAGTCATTTCAATAAGGCTTTGCTCAAAATTTTTGCCTCTATAGGCTTAAAATCATCAGAAGATCTATCATTAAATCATTTGTGATGAATCTGTTTCGAAGTTTGATAAATGAAAACAAAATATGATTTTAGGACACCATGTTTCTCTAATTTTAGAAATTCTCTTCTTACCCACTGTTTTAATGTCATAATTAAAGATTATTTATCATAGGTATTGTGGGGCTTTCTTTCTCATGAAATTTTGTAATGGCATTCTGCTCTTAAATCACTTTCTCTACTTGTACAGCGTTCCCAAAAAGAAATACCAAGGTCAAAGCCAAATTTACATGCTCCCCAAAATATTTATGTGAGTACTCTCTCCACCAGACTATAAGAATCATAAGAAAAGGGACTGCGTTTTATTTCTCTCGTGTCAAGAATAGAGCATGACAGATAATAGACACTCAATGAACACTTGCAGATTAAAAAATACTTGTGTTTAAAATAATACACCATGATGTAATGGAGAAGATTTGCATTTGCATTTAGAAAGATATGCTTTTCCATTTGCTAGCACTGTGGTATTGGGCAATTTAATTAACACCTCTGAACATAAATTTCCTCATCTGCAGAATATTCCTGAAACTCCCTGTGTTGCTGTAATATGTATTGGTGTATTTTAAAACACGAGCACAATGCTTGCCATCTAATAGGTGCTCAATATAGTGACTAATAGGAAGGAAGGAAAAAAGAAATGAAGTGAGTTAATGTTTGCATTGATTAAAGAACTATTTGCTTCCCAGTATATAAGCACATATTTAAGGATCTAATTTACTGAACTGAATTTATTGAAATGAAAAAAATAGTAATCCTGGGGCTTCCCTGGTGGCGCAGTGGTTGAGAGTCCGCCTGCCGATGCAGGGGACACAGGTTCGTGCCCCGGTCCAGGAAGATCCCACATGCCATGGAGCCGCTAGGCCCGTGAGCCATGGCCGCTGAGCCTGTGCATCCAGAGCCTGTGCTCCGCAATGGGAGAGGCCACAACAGTGAGAGGCCCGCATACAGCAAAAAAAAAAAAAAAAAAAAAAAAAAAAGTAATCCTCCATTAAAATAACAAACTTTTTAAAAATTACAGAATAGATCAGGGATATGTTACAAACATCAGATATTTTCTGAGAAGTTTCTTGAAGTTTATCCAATTAACTCTTCAATAACAAAAAATGACCAAATCTCATTTGTCCAGTGCCTATGAATGTTTCTGCATTTGGGTCATGTTTCTACCAAATTATAAAGAAAGCTCATAAATCATTATATTATCTCCTCACAGTCTCCCTTATTTCTAATAATTAGTGCTACTTCTCGCCTTATAACAGCAAACTCAAAGGAATCTCTCTAGTTATGTGAGTTCTGCAAACTTCCAGATTCATATAAGAAATGACTTCAATTACTCACGTTCTTCACTCTTTCCAGTTCCCTTAAGTATTGCAAAAGTATATTAACCAGAATGATGTTCCAAATATTAATACTCCCATCAGTCATTTCTATTTTCTCAGTCTTGGTCACTGGTACCAGTCACTGTTTGTAAAAATTCTACTCAGATTTAGCTACAAAAATGTGCAAATACCTTCAAGTTAATAAGAACCTGCTATATCAAGGGTCTAATAAATATTTCCCTATTGATATTTTGGTGGCTGATTTTCCCACAAAATATATATATATATACACATATATATATATATATATATATGCATGCACATTATTTTTAGTGGAATTATAAAGTTATAACATAACACTTAGGAATTTATTGAAAATATTGATAGTTTTAAATTAATAAGTAATACTATACATATATGTATATATCTTTACATCATTTTGACCTAAAGAGATTATAATAAAAAATAATTTCCCTGGACCCTAGCCCTACTCAGTTCAACCATTTTCAACTCTTAGCTGTTCCTAGTGCCTCAACTCCATAATTTAAACAATATGATGATGTTGCTTAATTTTAAAACTTCATTTGCTTCCTTTATGACAGATGATGATTTACCTCTCTTAAAAACATCTTCCTCTCACTACTCCTCCCAACATTCCTCAAATGTCTATATATAAATATTCATATAAATATAGGATAAAATTGTTTTAAATTGTTAGTTAATATTTACATTTTTTGACTATGGAAATATTGATTGATATTTTGGTTATGTAATATTTTTCACAGAATTCTGAAAATGCTGCTCTCTATATTTCTAGTTTCTAGCTATAGCAGCTGACAATTTCCAGTAACAGGTTCATGATCATTTGCATGAACCATTTTTTTAAAAATTTCCTAAAATCATTAGATCTTCTCTTTAGGCCCACTCTCCTGCAATGTGTAATGTATCACCAATTTTCTATAACTTCACTTCCTAGAACTCTTAAAATTTGAATCTTTTTATCTAAATTTGAATCTTTAACATCTTGAATTTGTCATTTAATTTTTGTATCTTTTCCTGCATTTATTTCTATTTTTCCTATTGCATTTTAATTCTCTTTTCTAGAACTTCCTTGAATCTTTGTTCAAAGCTACTAATAAATGCTTAATTTTCACTATTACTTTTTTTTTCAAATTGTTCTTACCTGTTGTAATTCTATTTTATATCAGCTTGCAATTATTTTATGGGTGAATATCTAACGCTTCATCTCTTCACATGGATTATTCAGATTTTGAAATTCTCTTCTCCTATTGTCTGTTTTTCCTCTTGGTTCCTTTATTTTTTATTTATTTATTTATTTTAAACTTACAATTCATTTTATTTTTTTAAATTAATTTATTTTATTTATTTTTGGCTGTGTTGGGTCTTTGTTGCTGTGCGCAGGCTTTCTCTAATTGTGACAAGTGGGGGCTACTTTTTGTTGCAGTGTGCGGGCTTCTCACTGCGGTGGCTTCTCGTTGCGGAGCACAGGCTCTAGGCACGTGGGTGTCAGTAGTTGTGGCCCGCGGGCTCCAGAGCACAGGCTCAGCAGTTGTGGCTCGCAAGTTTAGTTGCTCCGTGGCATGTGGGATATTCCTCGACCAGGGCTCAAACCCATGTCCCCTGCATTGGCAGGCAGACTCCTAACCACTGCACCACCAGGGAAGCCAGTTCCTTTAATTTGTATGTTTTTTTTCAAATAACTCATATCTGAGAATACATAAAGAACTCTTACAAATCAGCAAGATAAGAGAAACACCAAATTAAAAATGTATGAAATAATTGAACAAGAACTTTTAAAAAGTGTATCTAAATAGGTAATAATCATATAGTGTTCAGTGTCATCAATCATGAGGGAAATGCAAAAAAAAACTTCAATGTGCTACTCCTATAGATACTTCCAAATGACTAAAATTAAAAGTTGACAATAACAAGAGTTGACAAGAATGTGAAACAATGCAAAGTTGCAGTAGAATAACTCCCATGTCAGACAGCCAAGTCACACTTAAATAAAGCTTACTAGATATATTTTTAAACTATAATTTTTTATTTTTTGTCTATGCATTTTATGTTGCAGGGATGGTGGTGGTCAAGGTCTTACTGTTATTATATATCTGTCATTTCTCTTCTGTATTTTTAAGTGTTTTCACTTTATATATTTTGTTATGTTATCCAGTATACTGGATACTGTAATATCTTCAGTATGGACAATTCTACTTATTCCTGTAAAATAACCCTTTTCTTATTGCATATTTCTTTCCTTCTCAAATACTTTATCAGATACTAATGTTGACCCTGCTGCTTTGGGCATGAATATTTGTTTTCTTATTGACTTTGTTCCTTTCAACTTTCCATTTTCATTTATCTTATGTGTTTCTCATTTTAACCTGAATAGTCTTTTCTTTCAACTCCTTTACCTTTATTTTAAATACTCAATTCACTGTTGATTTAAACATCCATTTACTAGCCTACCCACAAACACAGAAACAAACACAACACTGCTTTTAAGTCAGACCTCAGAAAGATGTTTAGACATCATCTCTTAAGTAGAGATCACAATACCTATTTTTTTCTCTTTTTTTCTTTGTACTTAGAATTCTCTTCTTTCTAACGCAAACTATTCAGGATAGGCACTTGTAACTGAACAATATAAATATATAAATATTTATATATTTATAGGATAAAATTATTTTAACTTGTTAGTTAATATTTACAGTTTTTGACTATGGAAATATTGATTGATATTTTGGTTATGTAATAATTTTCACAGAATTCTGAAAGTGCTGTTCTCTATATTTCTAGTTTCTGGCTATAGCAGCTGAAAATTTCCAGTACCAGGTTCATGACCATTTGCATGAACCTTTTTTTTTTTTTTTTTTAATTTTCCTAAAAACATTAGATCTTCTCTTTAGGCTCAGTCTAAAGGGAAGTCTAAATTTTAATTTTATATTTTAAATTCAAAAATAAATTTAAAAGTAAATTTATATTTATATAAATATAGGCTTTCAGCCTCTGGTTTGGAATCCATGATTTTTCAAAATACTGCTTTCAGCCTTGCTTCATCAATACTGTTCACAGGCCAGAAGTGTGATGACAACATCACCAAAGTGAGACTGTTAATCATGACACCTCAGGAAGAGTGATGTCAGCATTGTGGAGCTTTAAGTCATTCTTATTGTCTCTCCCCCCATTTTTTTAAACAATTAGAGATATTCATAACTGAACAAAAGTGCCTCATACCTTAAAGCAAGGGATCAAGTAATAGTCTTGCCTATCTATGCATCCAAAAGTAAACAAACAAGGCTTCAGAAGGGGCTTTGGATCCAAAAAACTCAGTGAACCTACCCCATCTCCACTCACCATGATCAGAAAAATACCTGGAGAGAGCAAACTTGAACAGATACTCACAGATGAGAGACAAACTGTAGAAGTGCAACCTGCCTGAGGGGAGATTCCAGCATACCACTGGAACTGGATAGAGAGAGTTTGGATGCAGAGGAAGAAGAGGAACTTACCAGAGTTGCCCCCATCCCTAGGGTGATACTTCAAAGGGCTTAGATGTTTGGCAGTGGCAGTAGCGACCTTTCCCACAGGGGAGGTGGAAAGCAGAGACCTTTCCCACATAGTAGGTGAAAAGTGAAAGTGATGAGTCACTCTGGCTACCCCAGTTGCACGGGCTGTGGCTGGAGAAAGCTGTTTCTCCCCAGAACCACCCTGATTTCTGAGGAACAACCTCCATGACTGGGGGAAAGGAGGAGAAAAGGAAGGAGACAGATAAGAATATCAAAGGGCATTAAAGAAACATGGTTCCTGCTGTCTACTTCAGGACTTCAACAGGAAGTCCACCCACAAACCTCTAGGAAGGCCCCATTAGAGCATCTCCCACTGGATTCCTGAGCACCCCCTAAGCCGTGAGTGCTAAACCCACACCTCCCTCCACTCTGCTGCTGGCTTCTTGTGCATGATACCGAGTACGCCCATGAGAGTAAGCTCTGATAGACAGGGACCTTGCTCAGGAAATAAGCCAAGCTTGGTGGACAAGGGAGAACAGCAAAATTAAACTGTAGCACTGAATTCTTGAATACAAAAGAGAAAAGTTTAGTTAAGAAGATATGTGCTACTTCAAATGTAAAAGCAGAAGCACATAGGAACAAACAATATGAAAAACCAAGGGAAAATGGTATCACAAAAAGAAAATAATAATTCTCCAGCAACCAAACTGAAGTGCACAGAATATTGTGAACTAACTAGTAAAGAATTTAAAATAGCTGTTATGAAGAAATTCAACACACTATAAGAAAACTCAGAAAAACAATTCAATGATATCAGGAATAAAAGCAATGAACAGAAGGAGTTCTTTACCTAAGAGACTGAAATTACATATAAAAAACAAAACAAAAATACCAAATAGGAATTCTGGAGTTGAAGAATTCAACAAATGAGATGAAGAATGCTATAGAGAACATCTGTATCAGGGCAAATCACATGGAGGAAAGAACAAATGACTTGGAGAGTAGAATATAGAAATAATAGAAGAGAGGGAACCAAGATTTTAAAAGAGTGAAGAAAACCTAGAGAGCTGTCAGATTATGATCAGAAAGGCAAATAATCAAATAATTGGGGTTCCAGAAAGAGAAGAGAGGGATAAGGTGAATATATGTATAAAGAAATAATAGCTGAGAACTACCCATACTTGGGGCTGGACTTGGACATACACATTCATGAAGCTAACAGAACACACTATTATCTAAATACATAAGGACCTTCTCCAAGACACATTATAATGAAACTGTCAAAAATCAATAATAAAGAAAGAATCTTAAAGGCAGCCATAGAAAATAGAAAGTAACCTACAAAGCAACCTCCACTAGGGTATCAGCAATTTCTCAGCAGAAATTCTACAGGCTAGGAAAAAGGTGTAATGATGTATTCAAAGTATTGAAAGAAAAAATTTACCAGCCAAGAATGCTTTATCCAGAAAAGTTATCTTTTAGATATAAAAAAGAAATAAAGGCTTTCCCAGAAAAACAAAAGCTGAGGGAGTTTACCAACGCTACACCTGTCTTGAGAGAAAAGCTGAAAGGAGCTCTTCAGGAGGAAATGAAATGATGCTAATCAGTGACATGAAAACATATGAAAGTGTTCAATACAGTTGTAAAGGTAAAAAATAGACTGTCAGATTTAGAAAACAGTAACTCTCTTTTAGAATGAGAGTTAACCACTCAACTACAGTAAAAACTTAAAGGAAAAGAGTAGTAAAAATAACTATAGATACTATAAATTGTTAACCAATACATGACATTAAAAATAGGTAAATTGTAATATCAGTAACATAAAAGGGAACAGTAGGGCTTCCCTGGTGGCGCAGTGGTTAAGAGTCCACCTGCTGATGCAGGGGACGCAGGTTCGTGCCCCGGTCCAGGAAGATCCCACATGCCGCAGAGCAGCTGGACCTGTGAGCTATGGCTGCTGAGCCTGCGTGTCCGGAGCCTGTGATCCGCAACGGGAGAGGCCACAACAGTGAGAGGCCTGTGTACCACAAAAAAAAAAAAAAAAAAAAAGGAATAGTAAAGGGGGGAGCCTTTAGAGGTTTTGAAGATAAGTTGCTATCAGCCTAAAGTGGACTGTTTTGTCTGAAAGATGATTTATATAATCTTTAAGTTAACCACATAGCAAAAAAGGAGAGTAAATCTACAAAAGACAAAGAAAGTGGAAACAGAGCATATCACCATGGAAAATAACCAATTTACAAAAGTAGACAGAGACGGAGGAAAAAGAAACAGTGGAAATACAAAACAACCAGAAAATGATTAATAAGATCATTTTAGTAAGTCCCTACATATCAATAATCACTCAATGTAAATGAATTGAATTCACCAATCAAAAGGCACAGAGTGCCTGGATGGATTAAAAAAATAAGACCCAACTATATGCTGTGTACAAGAGACTCATTTCAGCTTTAAAGACACAATAGGTTCAAAGTAAAGGAGTGGAAGATGATATTCCACACAAGTGGAAACCAAAAGAAAACAGGGATAGCCAAACATATACCAGACAAAATAGACTTTAAGCCAAAAATGGTAATAAGAGACCAAGAAGTCATTATATATTGAAAAATGCATCAAGAAGATATAAAAATCATTGTAAATATGTATGCATCCAAAATTGAAGCACCTAAATATATCAAGCAAATACTAACAAATCTGAAGGGAGAAATAGACATTACAATAATAGTAGGGGAGTTCAGTACCCCTACTTTCACCAATGGATATAGATCATCCAGTCAGAAAATCAACAAGGAAACATTGGAATTGAAACATACTTTAAACTAAATGGACTTAATAGACAACTACAGAACATTCCATGTGACAGCAGCAGAATATACACTCTTTTCAATGCACTCAGAACATTCTCCAGGATAGATCAAGTGATAGGACACAAAACAAGTCTTAGCAAATTTAAGACTGAAATTATACCAACTATCCTCTCTGACCACAAAGTTATGAAACTAGAAATGAACAAGAGAAAAGCTAGAAAATCTGAAATGTATGGAAACTAAACAACACTTCTGAACAACATATGGGTCAAAGAAGAAATCAAAAGAGAAATTCTTAAATGTTGCAAAACAAATGAAAATGGACACAACATATCAAAACCTATAGGATGCCGCAAACATAATTCTGAGAGGAAAGTCTATAGTGACAAATCCATATATTAAGAGGGTGGAAAGATATCAAATAAACAACTTAACTTTACACCCCACAAGCAACTAGAAAAAGAAGAACAAATTAAGCACAAATTTGGCAGAAGAAAGAAATAATAAATATCAGGCTGGAAACAAAGAAATAGAGACAAGAAAAAAAAATCAGTGAAACTAAAAACTAGTTTTCTGAAAAGATGAAATCGACAAACCTTTAGCTAGACTAAGAAGAAAGGAGTGAAAATCTAAAATAAGAAATGAAAGGGGAGACATTCCAGCTGGTACTAAAGAAATACATAAGATCAAAAGAAACACAGAAAGAAAACTATAAATCAATACCCCTAGTGAATATAAATGTAAAATTTTTCAACAAAATATTGGCAAACCAAATTTAAGACCACATTAAAATGATTATGTACAGTAACCAAGTGGATTTTTCCCTGAGATGAAAGGAAGGTTCAACGTACACAAATCAATAATTGTAATACATTACATTAATAGAATGAAAGATAAAAATCATATAATCATCTCAATAGTTGTAGAGAAAGCATTTGACAAAATACAACATTCTTTCATGAAGAAAACCCTCAACAGTTTGGGTATAGAAAGAACAAACTTCAAAATAATAAAGGCCATGGACAACAAACCCACAGCTAACCTTATATTAAATATTGAAAAATTGAAATCTTTTCCTTTAAGATCAGGAAAAATATAAGGATGCCCATTATTATCACTCTTATACAATACACTATAGTACTGGAAGTCCTAGCTGGAATAGTTAGGCAAGACAAAGAAATAAAAGGCATCCAAATTAGAAAGGAAAAAGTAAAACTGTTTACTCTTTTACGGATGATATCATTTTTTTAATAGAAAATCCCAAACACTCCACCAAAAAACTGTTGGATCTAATCACCAAATTCAGTAAAGTTGCAGGATATAAGATCAACATGTAACAATTAGTTGCATTTCTACATATTAATAATAAAACATCTGAAAAAGAAATAAAGAAAATGTCCCATTTACAACAGCATAAAAATACCTAGGAATAAATACATCCAAGTAAATGAAAGGTCTATTATAACCAAAATTAAAACCTCACATTTGTTAGAATAGCTATCAAGAAGACAAGGTATAACAAGAGTTGGTGAGGATGTTAAGAGAACTTTTATGCACTATTGATGGGAATGTAAATTTGTTTAACACTATAAAAAGCATTATGGAGTTTCCTCAAAACATTTAAAAAAAAGGACTATCATATGATCCAGCAATTCCACTTCTTGGTATTTATCCAAAGGAAACAAAAATACTAATGCAAAAAAGATATATGCACGCCTATGTTCACTGCATATAAACCAGGTAAATGCCCACACCCTACTCTTAGATTTTCTGATTTAGTTGTCTTATAATCCTGTTTAACACTCAATAGTTTTTGTTTTAATTGCCTCAGATAATTCTAATGTACAGCCTGATCTGAGAATCATTGACTAGCTCCTGCTTTACCTTTATTTCTCTGGAGGAAACTGGTATCCCTGTTAAGAAAAGATGTTTTTCTACAGACCAAAAAACAAAAAGCTAAATTTAGAAAAGCTATTTGATACAAGGTAGTGAGCAAGTAATTTAAGATTTCTTGTTCTCACTTTTTATGTATAAAACCTGGAATATAATGAATGCCCACCTCACATTATTATTTGAAAGAATATATGTGGTAATGTATATGAGGTGGGGTTTTTTGTTATAATAGCACATCCTAGCTATATTCTATTCATTAATTCATCTGTTTTTCTATTAATTAAATAGGTACTTATTGAGCCTTTAGTGTATGCCAGATGCTGGTGATTAATTAGAAAACAAAAACAAGTTTAAATGCCTTCCTAGAGCCTAGATACTGGGGGTGGAAAAAACTGTAAGTAAATAAATAGATTGATAGATAACCTAATGTCAGGTTGCATTAAGTGACATTATGAAAACAAATAATGGAAATAAAATTAAAAATTAAGAGGGCATACTTTTTAGTTTGGATAATCAAAGAACTCTTGATGAGGTAATATTTATATAAAGACCCAATGAAATGATGAAATATACCACTGGAATATCTGAACAGAATGTTCCATTCAGAGGTAACAATGAAAAAAGACCTGAGGTTAGTGTTATTTCTGTTATTTTTTTGTTTGGCTGGTTTTTGGCTTTGGTTTTGTGTTTTTTGATATTTGTTTTTTTTTTTTGAGAGATTAGCTAGTGAGCCAGGGGCCTAACAATATAGTCTTACAAAGTACAACTAGACTACTTTTTATTTTAAGGTTGAAAAGGAAACATTTTAGATATTTTAAAAGTATAATGATGTAAACCAGCTTTATTTTAAAGGATCTTGGAGAGTGGTGTAGGGGGCAAGACTGAATACAAAGCATGTAGGTAGGAGTCATTTGCATTGGCTGTTCATTTGACGAAAGGAATGTTGGTACAGGTGTTGAGAAGTGGTAATTTCAAAGATATGTTTTGAAACCATAATCAATTTGCTTTGTTGATAGATAAGAGGTAGGGTTGAAAAAAATGTGACAAATCCAGGATAACTCCAAGCTTTATAATATAACAAACAGTGGATTTTACTCACATACTTTCTCTTTTAATCTTAAAATAGCCCTTCAAGTTCAGTGACATTATGCTATTTTACAAATTAGGAGATTTCAGAGAAGTTTAGTTTCTGTGCATCACACAAAGCATAAATTTTATTTCATTATGTTTTAATTTTACTCTAAATTTTTGATATTGTGAGGAATTATACAATTGTTAATGTATTTTACATGTTTTTTTCATTTACTTTGCTGATACTATTTTCAATCCCAATTTATTCTCAGTGATGTAATGAGAAGGCAGTAAGAAACTCAAACACAGGTGAGATTATCAAGAGAAATTTAGATTCAAGAAGCATAAAATATGGGCATAAAATGATAGCACTTTGTTGTTTCTGGGGTATAAAGGGTGAGGGACGTATGGGCTGGGGCTTCTGGGAGAAATTTGTCCACCATATTGAGTAACATGGACTTGACTTTTGAATCAGTTATTCTCTCAAAACCAAATTATTTAATGGTGGATTTTTATGTCTAAAGCCTTGAAATTACTAATCTCTTGATAGACTATGGGAAATCACAACAAAATAGCTAACTCTTTAAAGGTAAGTATATACTTTCAACCAAAAAATCACTAGAATTGACAAAAATGAATCATAACTATTGTAAATATTGTCATTTCCTGCCCAATTTTGTAATTTTTATTCCTTGAATTGAAATAATAATTTATTGAAGAAAAATCACCTCTAGTTTTTTTATTTCAAAGGTCAATAATTAATTACTGTGCATTAATACATAAATGATAAAGTACTTAAAAGCCTACCAGTTTCATCTTTTTATGTTTAATTAGAACAATATGGTTTCACTTTCCAGGAATCTGTCAAAATTCTGGATGTGGTTTAACCACCATGGTAACTGGCCACCAAGTCTGTTAATATAAATCAAAAAGTTATAGCTAGTTGCCTGAAGAAAATATTCCTGACTCTCTTCTGTCTGCCTCTGTATCTCCATGACTTTAAATTGTTCTGACAAGCAGCACATGATTATTTTGCAGTGGATACCTCCTCAATAAGAAAATCATAGTGAAGAACGTAAAAAAACAGTTGACAACAATAACCAGATTTCCACACATTCCATTCTATTTTAAGATTGTTGCTAAGCTTCAGCACAGCTGCTTTTCCAGAGTATAAAGAAATACTTTACCTTTCTCATGGTATTAATACTTCATACCACTCTCTCTTTTATGTGAAAAAAAAACCTTGCCTTCCATGTCACAGGTTGGTAAACAGTAACCTCGATTTCAACCTGTGTATTACACTTTATGAAAATACTTTAGTATCGTTTGCTTTGGTTTGGTTTATCATCCATACTTAGAAAAGGGAATTACAAAATAAATGGCATTATTCACCATTAAAAACTCTTGGCTTCAGGAATACTTATTAACATGAAAAGGTCAAATCTCTAAACCAGAGAGTGAGTTAAACAATTGGTCGTTTTTCTGTTGTACCTAAAAATGTTTTCCTCAGCTGACACCTATATACCTAGCATTTTACAACAGTACCACTGACATGTAGCCACTGTAATTCTAATAGAGTTTGAGTTCTTGGTCTATGTTCTAATGTAAAGTTATTTAGGTGCTATTTTCATTCTTGTTGCCATTGATAGATGTAAACATTGTAATTCAATGTCTCTCTGTACTCCATTAACACCTCACTCCATGAAAGTTGTATTTGCTTTTCTGGACCCAACTGGTAATATAACATAGAATAGTGGAAACTTGTTATTACAAGATGATCTCAAGTAGATCTCATGAAATGCTCTAAACCTTCTCTAAAGCTTTCTGGAAATGACCCTAAGTGAAGGGGGCTGGCAAAAAGCTTTCATAGTATGTATATATACAAAAGAAGGACCTATGAAAACAGATGAACCCTCCCCAGGAACCGAAATTCAGTAAGGCGGAACCAGTATATAACAGAAATTATTAGAACATGAAACCAAAGATATAAGCTAATTCGAGCTTGCAAGGTCTAATAGGGCATATTAAAGATTTTGCTCTTATTCTCAGAATACCAGGAAGCCACCCAAGGATTTCAAACTGAGAAATATATGCTCTCACTTCAGTTTTGGAAATGTCATTTTGGCTGAAGTGGAATAGGATAAGAAAAATGTGAGACAACAGTTGTCAAAATGAATAAATGGTAAATGAAGCCAGAATTGAGCCATTTTACGGAGCAGGGTAAAGTTGTTCCATGCCCATCAAAATTGTCCTTCAGAGTGAATCCTGAATCTACAGTCAGGACAACATCCTTTCACCTTACAGCCTTTATCACATATTAATTTACAAATATCCTTAGAAATGATATGGTATGAGTTGTTGCTTAATGGGTATAGAGTTTTAGTTTTGCAAGATGAAAAGAATTCTGGAGATTGGTTGCAAAACAATGTGAATATACTTAACACTGTTGAACTGTACAGATAAAAATTGTTAAGATGATAAATCTTATGTGTACTTTACCACAATTAAAAATTTTTAAGTAAAAAAAAAAAAGGAAGGGGGCATATTTGTGAGTCATTTAACTGTTTACAAAACACTTTTCATTGTTCTTTAAATGTGATCTATACCAAGAAAGCAATGTTAGTTTCATTAGCAGATTAAAATACTAGAAACTTAGAGCAGTTAAATGAATTGCCACAGGTTAAATAGATTTGTAAATGGGAAAACTTTTAAATTCAGGACCTTTGATATGTAATCCCATATTTTTTATACTACCCCCAAAATGTTTTGAAAACATATTTTGGTACTACGAGAAGGAAAAGATTTTATCATTGAGTAAGTGTTAGAAAGTGTATGTCAAAAGTCCATAAGAACAAATAATTGTAAAAAGTCTCAAAGCCCTGACAGCAAATTCTTATGCTTTTTATGTTCTTTCTTTGAGTAAAGGTGTTGTACACAATTGTAATATTCAAACAATATGTATTTTATTTTTATATGGTATTTTTTGCCTTTTTTTCAGCTTTATTGAGGAATAACTTCCAAATAAAATTGTAAGATATTTAAAGGGGGAAAAAATCCACCTACCTCCAGTCACACTTTTACCTGTGTTCCTCCCTGCCTGGTATAATATCATTCCATTTTTCAAGAAATACCTAGTACTAAAGAAAGACAACATCATTCACCTTAGTATAAGTAAGAATTATGAAGACTAGTGAGAGAAAAACAAATTAGTCTCAGGAAAAGAAAAAGCATGTGGAAATAGTGAAGACCATTCAAAGACTATTTACTCAGAGCTTGCTGGCCAAGGGAGTCAACTACCATCATCTGCCTTGGCAAAGACTCTAAGTCAGGGAGGGGAGTGGGAAAGCTTTATAGTAAAAGGAAATAGAGAAGGCTTATGCTGTGCTCTGATTGGGGGCTGATGGCATAGAAGGCTAGTGGCAGGCTACCTAGAAATGGAACATCCTATCTTCCTATGTGATTGGTTTGGGGACTGTACTTGGCTCTCTCTCGTTGGTCCTGAGGAACAAAAATTAGGGAATCTGGCAGTCATTGACCAAGTCCTGACTGTTCTGTGCTGAATGCTTCAGAGATTGTGGTTTGTCTTCTTGGGCTGTTTGCTTTACAGGTCCAAGTTCAATTGTCATGTATTCTCCATTGTATATTCATTCTCTCAGGCACATGAGAAATGTTTAGAAATATCAGATTAGTAATAAATGAGAAAAAGCAAGTACACTGGAAGGTTTTCATGTAGTGGCAAAAGTTTCAATAGGAGTCAAAACCCAAGGTGACCTCAAAAGAAAATTGTGACACCTGTAAAACCTAGAATATATACAGTCATTAAATGGTGTTTATTCAAGCTAATGTAAATAATCTTGGTGCAACGAGAGAAGAAAAAGGAAAAAATAAAAACAGTAACAAAAAATATATATTTTTAAAATAATTTCTCCATATTTTATCAGAAACAAGAGTTCTAGCTTCTCTCTCAAACACCTGTCAAGTTCTCAATTCTTGACTACCAGAAATCTCCATTATTCATTTAAGGAAGAAATCATTCAAGCATACACAATTTACAAAAATAAATTATGCAAAATCCTAAATTGAAATCCATTCAGTATATTTCAATGTAATTTTATGAATTATGTAGTCATTCAGTTGTCTCAAATCTACTTAGCTACATTTTTCTTCACATAATTGAGTCAGTCCACACAGAAATAAAAGTAGTTAAAACAACTTTTAAAACAGTTATTACAATATCTTATTAAAATCATCCCAACTTAAGATTTAGTCCAATAACGAACCCAAAACGATTAAGAAAATGGGAATAGGAATATACATATTTGTAATTACCTTAAATGTAAATAGACTAAATTCTCCCACCAAAAGACACAGATTGGCTGAATGGATACAAAACAAGACCCATATATATGCTGTCTACAAGAGACCCACTTCAGACCTTGAGACACATACAGACTGAAAGTAAGAGGATGGAAAAAGATATTCCATGCAAATGGAAACCAAAAGAAAGCTGGAGTAGCAATTCTCATATAAGACAAAATAGACTTTAAAATAAAGACTATTACAAGAGACAAAGAAGGACACTACATAATGATCAAGGGATCGATCCAAGAAGAAGATATAACAATTGTAAATATTTATGCACCCAACATAGGAGCACCTCAATACATAAGGCAAATACTAACAGCCATAAAAGGGGAAATCGACAGTAACACATTCATAGTAGGGGACTTTAACACCCCACTTTCACCTATGGACAGATCATCCAAAATTAAAATAAATAAGGAAACACAAGCTTTAAATGATACATTAAACAAGATGGACTTAATTGAAATTTATAGGACATTCCATCCAAAAACAACAGAATACACATTTTTCTCAAGTGCTCATGGAACATTCTCCAGGATAGATCATTCTTGGGTCACAAATCAAGCCTTGGTAAATTTAAGAAAATTGAAATTGTATCAAGTATCTTTACCGATCACAACACTATGAGACTAGATATCAATTACAGGAAAAGATCTGTAAAAAATACAAACACATGGAGGCTAAACAATACACTACTTGATAACGAGGTGATCACTGAAGAAATCAAAGAGGAAATTAAAAAATACCTGGAAACAAAAGACAATGGAGGCACGACGACCCAAAACCTATGGGATGCAGCAAAAGCAGTTCTAAGAGGGAAGTTTATAGCAATACAATCCTACCTTAAGAAACAGGAAACATCGCAAATAAACAACCTAACCTTGCACCTTAAGCAATTAGAGAAAGAAGAACAAATAAACGCCAAAGTTAGCAGAAGGAAAGAAATCATAAAAAACGGATCAGAAATAAATGAAAAAGAAATGAAGGAAACAATAGCAAAGATCAATAAAACTAAAAGCTGGTTCTTTGAGAAGATAAACAAAATTGATAAACCATTAGCCAGACTCATCAAGAAAAAACGGGAGAAGACTCAAATCAATAGAATTAGAAATGAAAAAGGAGAAGTAACAATGGACACTGCAGAAATACAAAAGATCACTACAATCAGCTCTATGCCAATAAAATGGACAACCTGGAAGAAATGGACAAATTCTTAGAAATGCACAACCTGCCAAGACTGAACCAGGAAGAAATAGAAAATATGAACAGACCAATCACGAGCACTGAAATTGAAACTGTGATTAAAAATCTTCCAACAAACAAAAGCCCAGGACCAGATGGCTTCACAGGCGAATTCTATCAAACATTTAGAGAACAGCTAACACCTATCCTTCTCAAACTCTTCCAAAATAAGGCAGAGGGAGGAACACTCCCAAACGCATTCTACAAAGCCACCATCACCTTGATACCAAAACCAGACAAGGATGCCAAAAAGAAAGAAAACTACAGGCCAATATCACTGATGAACACAGATGCAAAAATCCCCAACAAAATACTAGCAAACAGAATCCAACAGCACATTAAAAGGATCATACACCATGATCAAGTGGGGTTCATCCCAGGAATGCAAGGATTCTTCAATATACGTAAATCAATCAACATGATACACCATATTAACAAATTGAAGGAGAAAAACCATATGATCATCTCAATAGATGCAGAGAAATCTTTTGACAAAGTTCAACACCCATTTATGATTAAAAACACTGCAGAAAGTAGGCATAGAGGGAACATTACTTAACATAATAAAGGCCATATATGACAAACCCACAGCCAACATCATTCCCAATGGTGAAAAACTGAAAGCATTTCCACTAAGATCAGGAACAAGACAAGGTTTCCCAACCTCACCACTCTTATTCAACATAGTTTTGGAAGTTTTAGCCACAGCAATCAGAGAAGAAAAGGAAATAAAATGAATCCAAATTGGAAAAGAAGAAGTAAAGCTGTCATTGTTTGCAGATGATATGATACTATACATATAGAATCCTAAAAAGGCTACCAGAAAACTACTAGAGCTAATCAATGAATTTGGTAAAGTAGCAGGATACAAAACTAATGCATAGAAATCTCTGGCATTCCTATACACTAATGATGAAAAATCTGAAAGTGAAATCAAGAAAACACTCCCATTTACCACTGCAACAAAAAGAATAAAATATCTAGGAATAAACCTACCTAAGGAGACAAAAGACCTGCATGCAGAAAATTATAAGACACTGATGAAAGAAATTAAAGATGATACAAATAGATGGAGAGATATACCATGTTCTTGGATTGGAAGAATCAACATTGTGAAAATGACTCTACTACCCAAAGCAATCTACAAATTCAATGCAATCCCTATCAAACTACCACTGGCATTTTTCACAGAACTAGAACAAAAAATTTTGCAATTTGTATGGAAACACAAAAGACCCCGAATAGCCAAAGCAATCTTGAGAACGAAAAACGAAGCTGGAGGAATCAGGCTCCCTGACTTCAAACTATACTACAGAGGTACAGTAATCAAGACAGTATGGTACTGGCACAAAAACAGAAAGATAGACAAATGGAACAGGATAGAAAGCCCAGAGATAAACCCACGCACATATGGTCACCTTATCTTTGATAATGTACAGTGGAGAAAGGACAGCCTCTTCAATAAGTGGTGCTGGGAAAACTGGACAGGGAAACATAAAAGTATGAGATTATATGACTCCCTAACACCATACACAAAAATAAGCTCAAAATGGATTAAAGACCTAAGTGTAAGGCCAGAAACTATCAAACTCTTAGAGGAAAACATAGGCAGAACACTCTATGACATAAATCACAGCAAGATCATTTTTGACCCACTTCCTAGAGGAATGGAAATAAAAACAAAAATAAACAAATGGGACCTAATGAAACTTCAAAGCTTTGGCACAGCAAAGGAAACCATAAACAAGACCAAAGGACAACCCTCAGAATGGGAGAAAATATTTGCAAATGAAGCAACTGACAAAGGATTAATTTCCAAAATTTACAAGCAGCTCATGCACCTCAATAACAGAAAAACAAACAACCCAATCCAAAAATGGGCAGAAGACCTAAATAGAGATTTCTCCAAAGAAACTTTACAGACTGCCAACAAACACATGAAAGAATGCTCAACATCATTAATTATTAGAGAAATGCAAATCAAAACTACAATGAGATATCATCTCACACCAGTCAGAATGGCCATCACCAAAAAATCTAGAAACAATAAATCCTGGAGAGGGTGTGGAGAAAAGGGAACCCTCTTGCACTGCTGGTGGGAATGTGAATTGGTACAGCCACTATGGAGAACCAGTATGGAGGTCCTTAAAAAACTACAAATACAACTACCATATGACCCAGCAATCCCACTACTGAGCATATACCCTGAGAAAACCATAATTCAAAAAGAGTCATGTACCACAATGTTCATTGCAGCTCTATTTCCAATAGCCAGGAGATGGAAACAACCTCAGTGTCCATCATCGGATGAATGGGTAAAGAAGATGTGGCACATATATACAATGGAATATTACTCAGCCATAAAAAGAAACGAAATTGAACTATTTGTAATGAGGTGGATAGACCTAGAGTCTGTCATACAGAGTGAAGTAAGTCAGAAAGAGAAAGACAAATACCGTATGCTAACACATATATATGGAATTTAAGAAAAAAAAATGTCATGAGAACCTAGTGGTAAGACAGGAATAAAGACACAGACCTACTAGAGAATGGACTTGAGGATATGGGGAGCGGGAAGGGTAAGCTGTGACAAAGCGAGAGAGACGCATGCACATATATATACTACCAAACGTAAGGTAGATAGCTAGTGGGAAGCAGCCGCATAGCACAGGGAGATCAGCTCGGTGCTTTGTGACTGCCTGGAGGGGTGGGATAGGGAGGGTGGGAGGGAGGGAGATGCAAAAGGGAAGAGATATGGGAACATATCTATATTTATAACTGATTCACTTTGTTATGAAGCAGAAACTAACACACCATTGTATTGCAATTATACTCCAATAAAGATGTAAAAAAAAAAAATTAGTCCAAAGGAAACAGTTTTTCTTTGTTTTCTCCATTCTTTTCTCTTGATTTTTTTTTGTGTCCTTTTCTTTAGTTACCCCTTTCCTTTTCCTTTCTTCATTCACTCTCTTTGTTACTTTCCATTTCTTTCTCACTTTCCTCTTTCTTCTTTCATTCTATTCTAGAACCATTTTCTTTCTTTCATTGTGAATGCATTGATGATGCTTTTAATTTTCTGATGCTTTGACATGGAAGAGAGTGACATTCCTAGGGCTAGCCAATTTATAGCGATAGGAATGGACTAGCATGCAGGTGTGCCTTTCACATGCAAATCAGCCAATCCAAAGCCTATACTATCAACCCTCTCTTTTGTCCAGATCTCATGTCACTTTCTTTCTGTCCTAATCACCCCAGAGCCAGGAAATAAACATCTAGGGACAGCCCTTATACCCCAGAGCCTACTGAAATTATTCAAACTTGCCAGTCCCAAACCTGCTCACCCTGCCTTGTCTTTCCTGTGGAAACCACAATAAAGGCTCCTACCACTGCTTCTTCCTGCTCCTTCTGCCTCCGGCCTGACTCCAATGTTTCTCCATGTGGCCCTGCATGGCATGGCAAGTCCCTCCTCTTGGGAACTGTGAGAAGCAAACTATCTCTTCAATGGCAATTGCCACCAGATCTGTTGTCCTGACTGTACCCGAATAATAAAATCCACATTTTAAAATAGTAATATCTGATGTGAAAGGTGGCAAAGGACTGCTGAGTGAGAGAAAAAAGTCAGCTTACAATATTTTTTTTTGTAGACTTTCTTTGAGTTTAATTGGTTTTCTGATGAATTCTCAAGCCATGAATGTATATAGTCCTTAATAAGCACTCATGAAAAAAAAGAAAACATAAAGTTGGCTGATGTCTAAAACCAGTGTCCTTCAAAAATTTTTGATGGCCTGTCTCCTCAGTACAAAATCTTGAGTGCATCCCTCAATATAAAAATTTATTTCAAAGTATAAATGTGTGTACTGACAAATTAGAGTAGTGAAGCACAATCTATTTCTCGATTTCTAGACTCATACAAAGAAATAGAATTTATTATTTTCTTTTTATACCTCAATGCATTATTTATGACAGTGTCTCCAATGCACATACCTCTTGGAGAACTTCAGGTAACATATAGCTTGCTATCTAGTCCAGATTACTGAAACAGCCTTCTGCCTTTGTCTCTTCTTTTCTGGCCTCCCCCAGCCCTACTAACATTCTTCATACAGCAGCCGCAGTGATATTTTTAAAACATTAGTCAGTTTTTGTCCTTCTCTTTAGATTCCTCCAAATCTTCCAACTGTCAGAGTTTGAGTTTCCCAGATGTAGACTGTGAGATGAGGTTTGGTATGCAAGTGATTTTATAAGGAAATGTTCCCAGGGAAACTGGTAAGGAACTGTTCCCAGGGGAAACTGGGAGAGCAGAACAGAGAAAGGGAGAAATCCAAGCAAGGTTCTATCACAGGCAAAGTCCCAGAGAGGGTCCTTTCAGCCTAATCCCAAAGAACTCTGAAGAGAAAATTAACCCTCAGTATTTTCTCAACCAGAGGCTGCACCCATGAATCATCTAATTACTGGTAGGGAGGTCACAGAAATAAATTTTCAGATGCTTTTCTGCAATGTGGATAAGGCAGGCCACTGCCACTGAAAAGCAATCATCTAAAAAAAGAGTCACAGGCACTAGTTCTTGGAAAAAAAGCACACTGAAGCTGAAATATGCACAAAAATGGTCATAGAGATCTGAGAGAATTTGGGCACCAATATTATTCATTACATAATCTCACTGAGAAAAGAGTCTAAACTACTTACTATGACTTTGTGAGATTTAGCCCTGACTCTTCTTCAGCCTCATCTTGTATCATCTCCCACCCCATCCCTCACCATACGCAAACTAACCAATGTACATTCTCTTGCTTTAGCCAACCAAGTTTGATCCATGTGGCTTTATTCCCTTTGCCTGAACTCACTGACCCCCTTGTCGTGTGTCTGATTCTAACTTAAGTTGAAATGGTTTCTTTTAACAGAGTCCTTCCATAGAAATTTCCACACCCCTCAGACTCTTGGCTATAAGAGTTTATTTTCTTTATAGTACTGATTGCAATCTGAAATCATCCTATTTATTATTTTATTGTCTCTATCCCCCCTCATTGTAATGTAAACTTCATGTCAGTCTTAATCATCCTTTTATCCCCACCACACAAAACAGTGTCTGACATGTGCTAGGTGATCAATAGTTGTTTATTTAATAAATAAATAAAGGGCCATACATGACCTCCTTATATCTTGCTGTCTGCTCCATCGTAACTTCCTTAGATACTTATCCTCTAATAACAGGACTGTTCTTAGGAAACGGTAAGCATCTCATCAAGAATAAATTAAAGCAAGAGTTTAAGAAGGAATTTCCTCAGCATAAAATGAAGCAGCTACATAAGCTATTAGAGTGCACTGCCATGTTGTTCAAACTGCCTGCTTGTGATTGTCAAAAAATGCATCTTTGATTGATCTCACTGAGGTCCCTTGCCTTGGACTTCACAGCTTGGACAAATATGAGAATCTATTTCTGTTTATATAAGCTGTATTCTAGAAGGCAGCAATATACCTGAACACAGCAGGAACAGAATAGAGCCTGAGATTTCTGATGTATAAAATGGCATATGTGGGTGTCAAAATTTAACTCACAATACTTCATATATACTAAGAGAAATATGCCTAATTTAGTTTGCCTATAAACAATGACCATTACTCCCCATGTTTCCACTCATGGGTTAGAGAAAACACTCTCACTTTGGATACTTCTAGTTTAAAACTTAATACAATTCAATAATTTAAAGAGTCTACTGAATAATTTAAATCCAAGTCCATGATTTAAAGACTCCATTTAGATAATGATCAGTCTTACTAGAAAAATTGCTCAGTCACTCAAGTATCTCAGGCATGTACCTCTTTCCCTGGATCCTCCCTAGGGTTGGGTACAAATATACAAAGGAAGAATGTGCCTTCTGTACACGTCTGGCCAGAGGAAAGTCTCAGCGACTTTCGTTGTCATGTCCTGTGGCTTCACCCCAGGACTATGTCCCCAGTCTGTCCCTTGGCTACTTCCAAATGAGTAAAGTATTAAGCTAATATGACTCAAAGTCTTGTTTTTCTCTCCTTTTATGTTTGGTCTAAGTTCTAAGATATTCTTTTATTATAGGTAGAAGATACAAAGGTATAAAAAATAATTTTATAGAATATGTATAGCTCATATTTATATAAGAAAATGGATAAGTAATCTTATTAAAACCATTATGTATGCTTGTCAATCTAATGTGCATGATGAGTCAAAATTATTTCATGGGCTTCCCTGGTGGTGCAGTGGTTGAGAGTCCGCCTGCCAATGCAGGGGACACGGGTTCGAGCCCTGGTCTGGGAAGATCCCACATGCTGCGGAGCAACTGGGCCCGTGAGCCACAATTACTGAGCCTGTGCGTGCAATGAAGAGTGGCCCCCGCTTGCCACAACTAGAGAAAGCCCTTGCACAGAAATGAAGACCCAACACAGCCATAAATAAATAAATTAAAAAAAATTATTTCATTTACATTACTATATATAATTTAATGTCTTGCATTTTGTCACAGAAGTCTAACATTTTACAACTAAAATGAGTCTTGGAAATCAAGAAATTAAATCCTTCATTTTTTAAATGGAAAAGCTAAGATATGTAGCAAAATATGGGACTTTTTTTCCCAAGTCTCAAAAAACTGGGAGACTTTTTCCCAAGTCTCAAAATATGGGACTTTTTTTCCCAAGTCTCAAAAAACAGAGTCTGTGAGTCACTGACTCTGTCCTCTCAGTGGTTACTACTAAGTAGGTGATTCACAAATCATCTTTTAAGAAATCTCTTTCCACTTCCCCCTGTTATTTCCTACCCACACAAACTGAATTCCTTTCCAGGTAATCACATTCCTGTCAGTAGACAGCAATTTTTCCATAAATTTAGGTATTTGGTATAACCCAGTTGCAAACTTAAAAGTACAAAGTAAAAATTAATTCAAATGTGGAATTAAGGTATCAATTCCCAGCATAATGTATTTTCTTCTTTTCCTCTTTAGCATCACATTCTATGCATTTCCAAAATTGATCTTAAAATACAGGTGACATTTCTTAAGCTCTCCTTCTCTTTGATTTCTCCTTGATATTTGACAGTCTTGACAGCATGTAATGTGCTACTGCACATTACTGTATACCCTCCAGGTTAGTAGGTCTTGTTTTTAAATGCTTCCTTTCCTTTATCTCATTCCGAAATTTAACTAGAAGAGCACCTACTTCTCTCCAAAGCTGTTACCCACTCTCTAGTATCTTTTCTTTCTCAGGACTCTCTCTGTGAGTCACTGACTCTGTCCTCTCAGTGGTTACTACTAAGTAGGTGATTCACAAATCATCTTTTAAGAAATCTCTTTCCACTTCCCCCTGTTATTTCCTACCCACACAAACTGAATTCCTTTCCAGGTAATCACATTCCTGTCAGTAGACAGCAATTTTTCCATAAATTTAGGTATTTGGTATAACCCAGTTGCAAACTTAAAAGTACAAAGTAAAAATTAATACCGATAATCTGTGCTTGAGCTCCTATGATTTTTTTACTTCTGATTCAAAAGAAGTGGGCACTTCTGGTGGAGATGGAGGTATGGAGTAGGACTTGCAACCTTGAGGTTCCGGTGGTTCTCACATGCTAACCATCTTGAAATGAACAGGAAAATTCTATTTCTACAGTATCTGTATATAAGGCTTCTCTCTATATAAATATACCTTACGTTATAAAATTCTACTCTCCTCTGCCACAGATATACTATCATGTGGAACTAAAAACTCCAAATTTTTCTAAGAAAATAATTAATTTTGATTAATGTGATTCATAATTAATGGGTAACTTCTATTTGGCCTATGTAGCATTTAGTCTGAGCCTAGTAATTGAGACTAAGATATTATACGGCCATTGAAATGTTTCCAGGGAATGTTATTTTTTTTAATATTGGAGAATATTTAATCAATAATATTATGAGGAAAACATAGAATAACATCTATAGGAAAGCCTGAATTAAAAATATAGCTAAAATTTAACAGTGTTTCCCATTGCAAGGATGTGGGAAGACTGGGGTGGTTATAGTTTTGTGTACTGATTCTCAATACTTCTATTGATTTTCAACTAAAAGAACTTAGTACTTTTATAACCAGGAGAAAACTAAGATAGATATAAATGGAAATGCATAGTTAAACTCTGTTTTATATATTTGGGACTTTGTCAAGGAAATTGCATTAAGTATACACCTTTGTCCACTATCCTCTATTGTGAGTTCAAGAATTGTCTTTTGGTTTATTTACTTATTTATTTACATCATTTTATTCTGGCATATAATACATCTTCTAAAGCATATTCTCTTATTTTATGTATAATTATTTCATGTATATTTATATTCATTTGTATGCCTAATGCTGTGCTATAGAAATAAGTTTTGCATTTTTCACTCAGCAACATGCTTTGAAAATCTAGACGTGTTGCTTTGTGTAAATGCTTTGCTCTATCAGGTGCACATGGGTTCCCATATCCCCACATTCTACCAACACGTTTTTGGAGTTAATTCACTCCATTTTAGCCCTTTATTCTCCCATAAAACTTTAAAATAAGTTCTTTCAATCTCTCAAATAAATACAACCAGAATTTTGGAGTGACATATTTACAAATTAATTTTTGTAATTTAGGTTAATTTACGATAATGTTACTTCTTATTATTTAAATCTTTAGGTCTTTTGGTTGATTTTTAATATTTTCCCATATAAGTTAGATTTTATTAGTAAAGTCCAGTATTATTTTTATGAGTGCTTATGTTAGTGGTGTCTTTTTATTTATTATAATCTCTTGTCAGTTTTTGCTATAGTATGTACATGCAATCAATTTTTGTAAATATACCTTGTATATAGCAACCATGAACTGTATTATTTCTAATAGTTTGATGAAATTATTTTTTAGATTATTCACATTTTCTATAGTAAATCTATTGTTTTGTAATTTGAAATAATATAAAATATGAAAGAATGTGTTCTAATATATTTGTAAATGTTATCATATTCTACATATACTTGAATTCTGTTAGCATTCTTCCTTATCACTACAACTGAGAAAATTCTCAACTGTAGGACTGAAGAAAAATCTAATTTACCAACAGTTATATGCTATGATTTCTCCTGTCATTAATCTCTGGCAAAACAATGTTTCTAGATCACTTTCAGAATGACTTTGAGGCACTTAATATTATGGAGCTCTGCCCCCCACCTCTGTACTCCACATCCCATTCATTCAGAGGAGACACCATTAGACCTAGTACTAAGCACTAGAGAAGAACCTATGTGTTTCTCTCCTAAAGTGTCTTTCTACATAACAGCATTTTCCATTAGAAAAACTCTCGTACTCTCTCACCACCAATTCACTCACGTTTCCCCAGAAAATACTTGATGTATCTGATTATGGGGTTTAGCAGAATGAGATAGATCTATGATATCTAGCTTCTCCATATGGGGGATCTGCCAGGCAGCAGAAGTCCTACCCTCTTCTTGGTCTCAAGTTGATCACTAAATTTAATTCAATGTAACTCTTACCATGGCTTTAATTTTCTAGTAGTAAAATGTAGCTTCCTTCACAAGTGGTAGATTTTCCTAATAAACAAATATAGCAATAAAGAAGGAGACCTATGAAAATATCCTATCTACTTGTATTTAACCAGATAAACAACTCACTGAAATTATTGGAATTCCAAAGGCTGAAGAGTTTCTTACAAAACCTATGCTTGGTACGTATGCCTCTAAGAATAATACTTGCTCAGAGAATCAAGGAGAAACTGAGGTGATTGGAAAAACATGGTTCAAAAACATGGTTCAATTCTCTCATCAGATATAAGATAGCAAAATAATTAAAACAAAAGAAATGCTGATTATTCTGGGTATAAAGAAAAAACTGCTGCCTGCCATTCCAGTTGTACAAGATTAAGCCATTAGCCACTGCAGTTGTCCACAAACAGTGCATCCTGAGCCGTACTGAGGATGGAGAAAAACAGGAAGCATTCTGTGCTTTGGATATAATGGCCCCTAGATAGTCAAGATACATATCTGAGGATAATTTTTATGACCCCAGGTGCTTGCATTTTCCCATAAAGAAAAAACACTAAAATCATTACTTGAGATGTCTGTTTTTTGTGACTGTCAGTAATTATTTTATGCTTAGCTACATGTTTTTCCCAGTGAAAAAGTTCATACATATCCTGGCTCCTCCCTTACTTCTTCAGAGAAGTTCATCACAGCTCTCCCTGAGGCTGTCTCACAGGCTATAGTCCTCAGTAAGGCCCCAGAATAAAACTTAACTCACAACTTTTACATTGTGCATTTTTCCTTCGGTCAACGTGGGAAAGAGAAATTTCCTCAGGGGAAAAGTTGAATCTTAGAAAGAAATTAGACAGATATAAACTGGAAAATGATCTGCAAGGCCAGGATAGAGAGATACAAAAGGGAAAATGAGGTAGACCTGAATGTAACAACTGCTCTTAAAGAGAGTACCAGGAAAGATTATGTTGTTCTAGTTGTTACCAATGAAATAATATGACTCTGGCCCAAAAATGTCAAGATAGACTAAAATGATTTCCAAAGCAAGATTTAGAGACGAGGGAAAAATTGAGAATTTCCCCCTTACACATGCAGATGCAGTGCCTAATATATGAGCAATTAAAAACATAAGGATTAATACAGCGCATCAAGTAGTTATTGAAAACTTGAGCAGATTTTAGAGAAGACTAGAAAGATCACTGTACAGTGCTGAAAGAAAAACTGAGTTGATACCAAAGTGGTTCCTTTACTAGTGGGTGGAGTACAGGGTTACCTGTGCCCTGGACATACATGATGAAAAGTGTATTAAATTAGGATTCCAATAAAATGTAGAGAAACTTTAAGCAGGGCTACGACTATCACATAAGGCAAAACGGTGCAAATTAAAATAAATTGTTCTGTGCTTTGGGTACACAGAGTGTCATGTAAGGGCACAGAGCTCTATGATGGGGATGCAGGTTGAATACCTCCTTTTGCAGTTCACCACCTAAAAACCAAACGCAATAGCTCTGAAATTAACCATACCAAAGGTAAGTCAGGAAGAACTGTAGTAAATACAGTTCAAGCTTGAAGTAGATGTTAGTGTGACAGGAAAATAGCTCCTAGGTGGGATTACTTGACTCAGGATGAGGCAGTGGGAAAAGACTTTTTGAACGGTGGATATATTTGACAGGCCTGTATTTCTCATGAAGACCCCAAGGAAATAAAACTAGAAAAGCATGTTAAAACAGAACAAACAACAACATATAAGACAAAAAGCACAGAAATTGTAAAACAAAAGTAGGCATTTAGTTTCAGCAAAGAATATGCCTACATGTGCTAAGAAAAGGAAAAAAGGGTCAACCTAAGATGCAGGTTAAAATGTTAAGGAGGATCATTTGATACTTCCTAAAATAGTAGGAAAGTGTTTCTTAACACTGTCTGCACATACTGATGCACCTGGGGTACTTTAAAAGAATAATTAAGGCTCCTGTCATAGCTCAGATCTATTGAATTAAGATCTCTGGGGGAGTGGGGGTGAGATTTTTTTTTAAAGAACTCCCGTAATGCTTTCCAAATACAGAGTTCAGAGGCACCACACTAGAGGCATTTTCTGCTACTGCATAAAGATATGAGTTGGAATGCTACTTACAAAGCTGAGAAAAGACAATGTCTTGAGACAGGCATGGTAAAGTTGTTGTGCACTGCTGAGCCGCTAGTGAGACACCTTTGGATGGATTAAGAGTTCCTTCAATTTAGAAATCTTCAGGAGATAATTCCACAGCAGAAACAATTATGGGGCCTAGGGGCCAAGTTTCCCTGGGAGGCAAGTTTCACAGCATAAGCAATTCCATAGCACGAGATGATAACTTTAGCCAATGAGCAGGACACGAAATGCCTGATCAGGAGACTATAAAAAAACCATCTCACCAGGCAGAGCTCACACCCAATACTATACTGGAAAGACAGAGACATGGAGATTTAGGGGGAAATGAAAATTAGGCATCTTCAACTATCCTGCATTAAGACCTGGGGTGGCCAAAATTGCAAATTTCTATTATCAAAGGACAGAAATGATTCACATGTCACTCTCTGAGAGAGAACCAAATAGAAGTCATTTTATACATTTCAAAACTGACCACAGATTCCTGAAACTGGGCAACAATACAAAACAAAACAAAATGACCATTAAAACCTCTTGTTTTTCCTAGTGATGATGCTAGAACTTCTCTAGTCTTTGTCTATTGCTTATGAAATAAACCAGTAGAAAGGATTTCCTCTCACTCCAATGGCCTTTCTTACCCCTTTCCTGCTTCTCACTCCTTTGTGAATACCCATTCCAAAAACTTTTAAAACGCTAACAGCCAGGTTTCCATCCTTCCTTCTCCTGTGAACCCAATCTTCTTGCCTCCCTACCAATGAACCAATAAACCACTTTATCCATTGGGGAGTCAGTAATTTCAAATTATCTTACATTTGTCTTTCTTCTCCAAGCTTTAATTTTTTTCTCTTATTTGAAAATGCAGTAAAAGCGCTACCAAAATGTGAGATGCAGGGTCTAAAAATTTAATCAGATAAAATGCTGGGTCATGTTGTTGTGAGGTTAATGAAATGACTGGGGATAAACCTGTGCAGCTAATTGGTCAGAAAATCAAAGTCTGGGAAATCCAAATCCCTCCAAGTCCTGCCTGCAGTTTGGTGCCACCTGGTGGCAGTTGTCCAAAGCAGCTTAAATAATAAGTTGGGTCTTGTGACAGGATGGAACTTCTGGGATAGAAGCAGTGATTCCAGGAATCTGCTTAGGAATGGACTCATTTTGTTGACCCAGCCTGGAGGGATTGGGCCAGAATAATGAGGATATGAGGACATACTTTCTCAAGATACAGCTGTCTGCTGTTTTCCCCCTTGGCCTTGCCTTCCCTCTAGAAGGAAAAGACTTTAGACCACTCCCATTCGAGAATGTGGTTTGGGCACAGAATGAGAGCTAATCACTAATGTCATTACTTCCAAATTGGATTAACTTGGATTAACTCAGGGCAAACTATCACAGGGTTTTGCTATATTAATTTTCTGGCTTATGCTTAATTTTACCTTTTAGCATCTTTTTCAAGACTTTTGTCATACTTCTCTTGGACAACCACAGCAGCTTCTCTGCCTGTTTCCCTGAATATTGAAGATTTAGCTTAAATATAATCTTTTCTAAATGCTTCCCAGTCTCCTTTCCCTGGCTTGCATGCCCTTCCTCTGTGCCTCCTTAGCACACTGCATAAGCATTTATATGAGGCATATCAGCCTCTCATAACACGTTGCTTAGTCATCTGCCCTTTTGATTTGAGCTGCTTTAGGGCAATGTCCTATAATCGTTTAATTCCCATCATTGACCACAGTGCCTAGAAAATTGCAGATGATTATCTAAGTGTAACTTTATATATTCCTTGCATTTTACACATTCATAACACTACACATCATTTCTTCATTTGCACTCTGCTACTTTAAAGAATGGTTTACTCATAGCAGCAGAATCACAGCTTATTTGAGCTGAAAGAGTCTTTGTCTACAACTTAAACATTTACTTTGTTGATTTAATATAGAAACTATTGACTCTAGGATATTAATTTTAACATTACCACTGTTCATATAAAGTCATCTTACCTTTTATCTTTCCTTTTTTCTCCTCTTTCTTCATCAATGTCAGACAACTATTAATCAATAACAATTTTTTGTGTATCTACCATGGGCAAGACATACTGCTGGGCAACGTGGAGATTACAAAAACACTGCAAGAGCTTATCCTTATATTCTTGGACGTTAAATGTAGTTACAGAAATGATGTTGAGAATGATGATGATAAAAAAAATAACAACACTATCATCTTGTAAAAAGTAGATTATGTACCAGTTATTATACTGTTTTATAATGACTTGAAAAGGCATATAAACATTTCCTACCCCATGGATGATCAAACGAGGTAGATCTGAGGATACCAAACACCTGCCCAGATGTATAGAGTGAATAAATATAGAGCCAGCACTTGAACTTCAACTCTTTAGATCAGTGGCCCATGTCCTGAACTATGGCATTACTTACGTATTAAAAAAGACATAGGCAGGATAGAAAATTTTGATATGGAAGATGAAAAGGAAAAGATTACCTTCCAGTGGACTTTCAGGAGAAGTTTTGCAAAGGAAGTAGGATTTGAACTGGATCCTGGGATCTGTGGAGAGGAAATGAATGGCAGAGTGAATTAAAGAAATATGTTTGGAAAAGAGGTGACTAGATATCAAGTTTCATATTGGAGAATTCTATAGACAATCTTTCTTTGGTTTTTAATACATAAAACTCTCATGTCCTCCCTCTCAATATGGTATTCACATTAATTTATTATACCAGGAGAGATTTTGAGTTCATAGAGATTCCTCTTTTAACTAACTTTTTGCCTGGCACCTTTGAGAAAAAAAATGAGAAGATAGAAAATAATTATTCTAGAGTAGGTCTAGTCTGTGATCATAGGACAGGACAATGTAACTATAGGGTTCAAAAAAGTAAACATCGGGCTTCCCTGGTGGCGCAGTGGTTGAGAGTCCGCCTGCCGATGCAGGGCACACGGGTTCGTGCCCCGGTCAGGGAAGATCCCACATGCCGCAGAGCGGCTGGGCCCGTGAGCCATGGCCGCTGAGCCTGCGCATCCGGAGCCTGTGCTCCGCAACGGGAGAGGCCACAACAGTGAGAGGCCCGCATACCACACACACACAAAAAAAGTAAACATCATTTGTACTAGGCAATTTTACTCTCATTGGTAAATAGTATACAAAAATGTCCATATTTCTGCACATCTTTTTGCTTTTAAGCTCATATCCTTTGAAAAGTAATATATTTTATATTTTCAGTTAGGAACATAATAGCAACTTTTTATGATCCTTAATATGATGGCTGGAAAAGTTTTCTTGCTGTTTCATTAATATGCTAAGAGGTCACAGAGAGCAAAAGAATGAGCAAAAGGACAGAAGCCTATATTAATTCTAAGATAACTGGAGAAGTAGTATAAGAATGAGTATTATGAATATTAGTCATCATATTTTGATATATAAGTGAAATGGTTGTTGATAAAATACGTTTTATTGGGGAGGGGTATTAAAGGGAATAGATATATTCCCTTAAAAAAACACTTTAAGGCACTGTAACGTCCAAGATTTCATTTTTTAAAATTTGTTGGAGTAGGGGAATATTTTCAAAATGTCATCTCCAGTTATTATCTGTGACAGAAAAACTATTCAGGAAGAAACTGTAGGTTTAGATTTTATATTCTGGTATGATCCATTTTGTCAGTGTTAATTGCTGTTTGCCAGCCTGAGTTTTACTCTTGCACAGGCAAGGTGTCTGTGATCTTTGAGCAAAAGGAGCAAACCTCTTTCTGCTTCCTTTGTAGTTTATCTGTCCAAAATCTTCTAGTAGTCTGCAACTATGTAGCTGGGTCAAATGTACTGTTTCTTTGTCCATGAATCATTTTTGAAATCAGGTAAGAGATATGAAAGTACTCTGAAACAAAATGGTGATTGAGAGCTCTATGTGGTATTGCCATTACTATTATTTTCTTATTATTATCTTCCTACTGTACATATAAATCTTCCCTCAAGACATCCAGTAATCAGCCTTCTCAAAAAAAGAAGTAGCTAAGAATTCTGTCGAAATCTCAGTTTTGTTTGTTTTACTGAGAAACTTTTGTGTCTAGAATAAGCACATCCTGCCATTTCCTTTTGTCCCCAAATGTGTCTCTCACACACAAAGGCCAAATTAAGTGTGAAAATAATGGCAGATCTAAGTTCCACCATATCAACAACAGTTTTAAACTACCATTTTCCTGGACTTTCCACTTCTCTAAATATATTTTATAAAATATATTCACTGGAACATAATTCCTTAGGATATTAACAGATATCATACAACAAGGGGTTCTGTGGTTTAAAAATGTATTAGATTCAAGTAGTCATATAAGCATAGTAATAATAATTTTTATAACTATAATTTATTCACAAGTTTCTGGAAAAAACAGCCTGTGGGGCTTCCCTGGTGGCGCAGTGGTTGAGAGTCCGCCTGCCGAGGCAAGGGACACGGGTTCGTGCCCCGGTCCGGGAAGATCCCACATGGCGTGGAGCGGCTGGGCCCGTGAACCATGGCCGCTGAGCCTGTGTGTCTGGAGCCTATGCTCCACAACGGGAGAGGCCACAAGAGTGAGAGGCCCGCGCACCGCAAAACAAAAAACAAAAAAAAGAACAAACAAAACAGCCTGTGAAATATTTTCTCAATCTTTCCATTTTACAGGTGAGGAATCAGAAATTTATTTGGAGCCTTTAAATAAATGTTGAAAGTCACATAGTAGTAGAACCAAGACTTAAATCAAGGCTTTTCTATTTATTTTAAAATTTCTTTTACATTAAAAGATAAAGAGTTCTTATTTTTTACTCCAGACAGTCTTAGGGCCATTAATATATTAACATGTTAATGTGTAATATGCTGTATTAGGGTTTTACAGAGAAGCAGAACCAATACATATAACCTCTCTCTCTCCCATAGATATATATATAATATATATAATATACATATTATGTTATATATATGAATGATATTTATTGATAGATAGCATTCATATATGTAGATATAATTTATATATCATATATATATATACACACATCCCGGATGGATGGGCAGATTTATTATAAGGAATTAGTTCACAGAATTATGAAGGCTGGGACCCAAGATCTTCAGTTGGAGTTGACAAGTTGGAGACACAGGAGAGCTGATGGTATAATTCTAGTTGATTCTAAAGGCCTGAGAACCATGCAAGCCAATCGTGTAAGTTCTAGCCCAGAACCCAGCAGGCTTAAAACCCCACAGAGACAATTTTTCAGGTTGATCCTGAAGGCATGAAAAAGACCAGTGTCCCAGCTCATCAGCTCCTTTTGCTTAGGTTTTTTATTCTGTCAAGTTCTTCAACTGATTGAATGAGGCCCACTCACATCAGGGAGAAAAATCTGCTTTATTTAGTTTACTGATTCAAATGTTAATCCCATTCAGAAACACCCTCACAGAACACACCTAGAACAATGTTTGATCAAATGTCTGGGCATCCCATGGCCCAGTTACATTGATCAAAAAAATTAACCATCACACATGCTAATATGTAAACCTTGGGACCGAAGTGAGCCAGGGAAATGGGTATTTTCTATACATTTTTGATGACAAATTCCATCCCTTCGAAGAGTAAATCTCAGAACCAATGTTCTATAGAACATCTTGGAGATTTGGTACTCGAGACTTTAGAGAATTACTAAATTATATCACACTCTCTCCAGAACCTTTGGAAAGTATTGTTCTTTTTGAATCAATGAACCCTGAGAAAGCAATAACCCTAATAGAACCTACTGGAACAGAGGGGCTTTCTCTTTTAAGTAACTATGGTAGATTGCTGCAATAATAGTCTCAAATTTGTTCATACCTCTCTGTACTAATGCCCTTGATCCCTTCACACACTGACACTAGACTTGGCCATGTTACTTTCTTTGACCAATGAAGCAGCAGCAATGAAACACAAGCAAAGATTTGAAACACGATTGATCACTGAGGTTTTTCTTTTCTGCTGATTTTGGAACCTTGCTAGATGAGAAGAATATAGCTCAATCTTCCCCAACACCTCAGCTGACAGCCAGTAAACCTTCAGAGCTGACATCTAGCTAACTAACAGTTGACTGCAAATGCTTGAGTAAGCCTGGCCCGACCAGCAGAATAATCATCCAGGTGAATCCAGTCCAGACTGCTGAACTGCAGAATCATCCATGCTGTTTTAAGCCAGTAACGTCTTGGGGGAACTTTTTACTAAAAGTCTGGAATTAAAAGTCCTAGTTCTACCAAATTTGGGCTGTGTGACTCAGCCCCTGAAAAACTTAGTTCCTCCTCTTTAAACTTAGGACAGTAATAAAATATATTAAATAATTTTGCTTTAATAGTTAAATCAAATAATGGATAAGGAATTTGGGAATTATTTTGTAAGCTATAAACACTATACACATGAGTTACTATTACTTCTCTATGAGATCTTATCAGTTATTATTATTAATCATAATGCTAGGTATCAGTGGTATTACACATAAGCAATCATAAATGTGCAAATACTCCAAATTGATCACCTAGACAACTTTTATCAGCAGGTACAACATATTCAAATGCTGAACACCTAATCCTAAAGTAGTAGTTTTAGGAGGTGGGAACTTTAGGGTGATTAGATCATGAGGGTAGAACCCTCATGAATGAGATTAGTAACCTTGTAAATGAGACCCCAGTGAGCAACCTTGACCCTTCCACAATGTGAGTACACAGTGAGAAGTGGAAGTCTGTAACCTGGAAGAGGGCATTCAGCAGAACCTGACCATGCTGACACCTTGAGTTTGAACTTCCAGCCCTCAAAAGTGTGAGAAATAAATTTCTGTTCTTTATAAGCCACTTGGTCTGTGGTATTGTGTTATAGCAGCCTGAATGAATGAAGACAATGCCTAAGCATGTTATCTTTAGATAAATTAAGTCAATATATTTTTTGTGTAAGTTATTGTAATTATAGGAATAAAAAAATGGGACTTTATTCTTTTAATTCTAAAATCTTGAGCATGTTCCCACTAGGGCTAACGTTAACAAAATATCAAAATATTTTTACATTGTGCTTTTTTTTACCTTTTGTATTTGCTTTCTATTGCTATGTACAAATTACCACAAACATAGAGGTACAAAACAACATATATTAATTATCCATGGTTCAAAAAGTTGGGTATGGTTTAATTAGGACCTCTGCTCAAGGTCTCACTGGGCTGAAATCAAGATGTTGGTAATCATTTTGTTTTTCTTCTGATCTTACTGATTGTTGACAGATTTTAGTTCCTGACAATGATCGTTCTGAAATCCCCCTTTTCTTCTGGATGTTGACCAGAGATCACCCTCAGTTTTGGAGAACGCTTCAATTTCATGCCATGTATCCCCCTCAATAGGCAGTTCAAATGTGGATTTTGCTTCTTCAAGGTCAGCAAGAGAAATTTCTCCTGCTTCAAATCTTTTTAGTCCCCCTTTTAATGGCTCACATGATTAAATTAGGTGAACCAGGATAATCTCTCTTTTGATTAGCTCAAAGTCACTGATTAGGAACCCTAATTATATCTTCAAAATCTCTCTGCCATATAATGTAACAATCACAGGCATGATAGATCACAAGTACCTTTCAAAAGGAGGAGATGTTATACAGGATATGTACACCAGGTTGGTGAGAATCCTGGGGGCAAATTTAAGATTCTACCTACTACAGCTGTAATCTTGATATTTTGAAATTTTAACTTGGATGTTTATGATAGCTGCTAAACCACAAACTCTCAAAGATTCAAGAACAAAAATTTACCTTTTAACATGAACTCAGAAGTTGCTACCTAGAGTGATCATATACAATTTAATTGACAACAGCAATCAATGATTGCTATTCGCTCGGAGTGCATATATAAAATTACTAGCATTGTGTTAAATTGTCTAAATAGCTACAGATGTTTACATTGAGAGTCTAGGTAAACATCTGGCCACTTAAATCTTTAAAAGAAAAATATGAGATTGCAGATTTTAGCTCTGGCATATAAATAGATTTTAAACTGTCACTTCCATTCATATACTAAGAAAAATCTGAATAAACAAAAAAATCAATAATTTTTAACTCATCAGAGAACTGTGGTATCAGGACAAATTATCACCCCAAAAGTTGGACAAGAAAATATAGAGTCACAGTGGAGATATGTTTTACTAGAACAGAAGCTGCTAGAGCCACAAATAGGTAGGAACACTTAAATGATGAACTGCTGGAGACTGAACATAGACTAGCATGAGAGTGAGAAACACCTGGAAGCTGCAGTCTTAAGGAGCTCTCCACAATTTCATAGGTTTTACACTCATGTTCTCTACTAGGATCCCATGGTGAAGAACTAAGCATGGTTCTGGCAGGAGGAGGAAAGCAGTTAATTGGGAAATCGCTCAGATTATTCTCTATAACAAAGACCTACTTTCCAGGGGAAAAACTTTACCAAAGTCTTACCCCAGTTGCAGGAGAGAATTCCTCCTCTCCATTCCCCATAAGCTTTCCTTTCTCACCTAATGTAGGGGAGATACTATATACTGGAAAAATATTTGTGAGGGTATCAGCATAGAGACATAGGCCAACTAAAGGCCTGTGGTTTAATCAGAAGATGACAGAACACTTCCCTCCCTAACTTCCATGCCACCACATCAACAGGGTTATATTATAATGAAAGAAAATTACCACTGACCAAACTGCAAGACATAGCCCCTCTCTGAAGAGGAAAACTTAAGAAAGCCTAAAGTTAAGAGTAGAAACAAAACAAGATAAATGAAGTTTGTGGCACCTATCCTTACAGTAAACATTAAACACAGCCCAATTACTAGCCGGATTAACATAAAACCACACACTATAGGCCTATTTACCTCAGTTTTAATCACCTGATACAACATGTCCAGTTTTCAACAAAAAGGTACACTCACCAAGACAGATTATACTCTAGACAATAAAAAAATCAACTAAACAAATTTTAAAAATAAAAATCATAGAAGATATGTTGTCAGATCATAATGGAATTAAATTAGAAATCAATAATCAAATGATACCCGAAAAATGCCCAAATATTTGGAGCTCAAAGAGAACCTGAATCAAAGAAGCAGTCTCAAGGAAAACTCAAAAAGTATTTTGAACTAAATGGCAATAAAAATACAACCTATCAAAATTTGTGGGATGCAGTGTAGGCAGTGCTTCGAGGAAAAAATATAGCATTAAATGCATGTATTAGAAAATAAGAAAGATCTAAAATCAGTAACCTAAGATTCCATCTTAGAAAACTAGAAAATGTAGAGAAATTTAGCTTAAAGCAAGTTAAAAAAAAATGTCAGCAGAAATCAATGACAATGAAAACCAAAAAATTTAAAAATTAAAGATAATTATTTGGCAAATAAATTGATAAACCTATTGCCTGGATGATCAGAGAGAGGAGGAGAGAAAAGAGAAAGATGGAAACAAATTCCAGTATCAGAAATGTAGATCATGTAACCATACAAAAGATTATTACTCACCAATAAAAAGAAATGAGCTATCAAGCTATTAATACACATGGATGACTTGTAAATACATATTGCTAAGCAGAAAAAGCCTGTCTGAAAAGCATAAATATTCAATTATTCAAATATATTAGTTCTAGAAACAGCAAAACTAAAGAGATGATAAATAGGTCGCTGGTTGGCACTGTTGGAATAGGTTAAAAACAGTTTAAAATTTTTTGAGAATAAATCTATCTGTATGGCACCATAATGATGAATATGTGACACTGCATTTGTGACAACCCATAAATCATTATAGCATGAAGAATGAACCTAAATGTATATAAAATGTTTAAAAGTCATTCAGGGTATGCGGAGCAGTGTACAGTGAAGCGGAGGCAGAGCAGCTCCGTGAGCTCCTCTCCACTTTGCAATAGAGAACCCCTGACTGGCCTCTGAGGGTGAGCCACACACATGCCCTTGTGCCCGGCAAGCCCGAGAGGTCACTATCATATGACAAAGGCTTTGCTGCAGTTCATCTTCCTCACTGCGTACTTTCCATTTGTCTTCCTAGCCATGTGGCTGACAGGGTCTTGGTGCTCTGGCCGGGTGTCAGGCCTGTGCCTCTGAGGTGGGAAAGAGCCAAGTTCAGGACATTGGTCCACCAGAGACCTCTCAGCTACACATAATATCAAACGATGAAAGCTCTCCCAGAGATCTCCATCTCAATGCTAAGACCCAGCTCCTCTCAACGACCAGCAAGCTACAGTGCTGGACACCTTATGCCAAACAACTAGCAAGACAGGAACACAACCACACCCATTAGAAGAGAGGCCGCCTAAAGTCACAATAAGGTCACAGACAGCCCAAAACACACACAAAGATGCGATCCTACCCACCAGAAATACAAGATCCAGCCTCTTCCACCAGAATACAAACACCAGTCCCCTCTACCAGGAAGCCTACACAACCCACTGAACCAACCTTACCAACTGGGGGCAGACACCAAAAACAACAGGAACTACGAACTCACAGCCTGTGAAAAGGAAACCCCAAACACAGTAAGTTAAGCAAATTAGAAGACAGAAACACACAGCAAATGAAGGAGCAAGGTAAAAATCCACCAGACCAAACAAATGAAGAGGAAATAGGCACTCTACCTGAAAAAGAATTCAGAATAATGATAGTAAAGATGATCCAAAATCTTGGAAATAGAATGGAAAAAATAAAAGAAACATTTAACATGGACCTAGGAAAACTAAAGAGCAAACAAACAGTGATGAACAACACAATAAATGAAATTAAAAATTCTCTAGAAGGGATCAATAGCAGAATAACTGAGGCAGAAGAACGGATAAGTGACCTGGAAGATAAAATAGTGGAAATAACTATGGTAGAGCAGAATAAAGAAAAAAGGAGGAAAAGAATTGAGGACAGTCTCAGAGACCTCTGGGACAACACCAACATTTGAATTATAGGGGTCCTAGAAGAAGACGAGAAAAGAAAGGGGCTGAGAAACTATTTGAAGAGATTATAATTGAAAACTTCCCTAATATGGGAAAGGAAATAGTCAAGCAACTACAGGAAGTGCAGAAAGTTGAATACAGGATAAATCCAAGGAGAAACACGTGAAGAAACATATTAATCAAACTATCAAAAATTAAATACGAAGAAAAAATATTAAAAGCAGCAAGGGAAAAAAAAATAAAAATAAAAAACAAGGGAATCCCTATAAGTTTAACAGCTGATCTTTCAGCAGAAACTCTGCAAGCCAGAAGGGAATGGCAGGACATATTTAAAGTTATGAATGGGAAAAAACTACAACCAAGATTACTCTACCCAGCAAGGATCTCATTCAGATTCAACAGAGAAATTAAAACCCTTACAGACAATCAAAAGAGAAGAGAATTCAGCACCACCAAACCAGCTTTACAACAAATGCTAAAGGGCCTTCTCTAGGCAGGAAACACAAGAGAAGGAAAAGACCTACAATAACAAACCCAAAACAAGTAAGAAAGTGGGAATAGGAACATACATATTGATAACTCCCTTAAATGTAAATGGATTAAATGCTCCAATCAAAAGACATAGATTGGCTAAATAGATACAAAAACAAGACCCGTATATATGCTGTCTACAAGAGACCCACTTCAGACCTCGGGACGCATACAGACTGAAAGTGAAGAGATGGAAAAAGATATTCCATGCAAATGTAAATCAAAAGAAAGCTGGAGTAGCAATTCTCATATCACATAAAATAGACCTTAAAATGAAGACTATTACAACAGACAAAAAGGACACTACATAATGATCAAGGGATTAATCCAAGAAGAACATATAACAATTGTAACTATTTATGCACCCAACATAGGAGCACCACAATACATAAGGCAAATGCTAACAGCTGTAAAAGGGGAAATCGACAGAAACACAATCATAGTAGGGGACTTTAACACCCCACTTTCACCAATGCACAGATCATCCAAAATGAAAATTAATAAGGAAACACAAGCTTTAAATGATACATTAAGCAAGATGGACTTAATTGATATTTATAGGACAATCCTTCCAAAGACAACAGAATACACTTTCTTCTCAAGTGCTAATGGAACATTCTCCAGGATAGATCATATCTTGCATCACAAATCAAGCCTTGGTAAAATTAAGAAAATTGAAATCATATCAAGTATTTTTTCCAACCACAATGCTATGAGACTAGATATCAATTACAGGAAAAAAATCTGTAAAAAAAATACAAAGACATGGAGGCTAAACAATACACAACTAAATGACCAAGAGATCACTGAAGAAATCAAAAAGGAAATCAGAAAATACCTAGAAACAAATGACAATGAAAACATGATGACCCAAAACCTATGGATGCAGCAAAAGCAGTTCTAAGAGGGAAGTGTATAACAATACAATCCTACCTCAAGAAACAAGAAAGGTCTCAAATAAACAACCAGAACTTACACCTAAAGCAATTAGAGAAACAAGAACAAAAAACAGCAAAGTTAGCAGAAGGAAAGAAATCATGAAGATCAGATCAGAAATTAATGAAAAAGATATGAAGGAAACAATAGCAAAGATCAATAAAACTAAAAGTTGGTTCTTGGAGAAGATAAACAAAATTGATAAACCATTAGCCAGACTCATCAAGAAAAAACGGGAGAAGACTCAAATCAATAGAATTAGAAATGAAAAGGAGAACTAACAACTGACACTGCAGAAATACAGAGGACCATGAGAGTTTACTAAAAGCAACTATATGCCAATAAAATGGACAACCTGGAAGAAGTGGACAAATTCTTAGAAAAGTACAACCTTCCGAGACTGAACCAAGAAGAAATAGAAAATATGAACAGACCAATCACAAGCACTGAAATTGAGACTGGGATTAAAAATCTTCCAACAAACAAAAGCCCGGGACCAGATGGCATCACAGGCATATTCTATCAAACATTTAGAGAAGAGCTAAGACCTACCTTCTCAAACTCTTCCTAAATATACCAGAAGGAGAAGCACTCCCAAACTCAATCTACGAGGCCACCATCACCCTGATACCAAAACTAGACAAAGATGTCACAAAGAAAGAAAACTACAGGCCAATATCACTGATGAACATAGATGCAAAACTCCTCCATAAAATATTAGCAAACAGAATCCAACAACACATTAAAAGGATCATACACAATGATCAAGTGGGGTTTATCCCAGGAATGCAAGGATTCTGCAATATACGCAACTCAATCAACGTGATACACCATATTAACAAACTGAAGGAGAAAAACCATATGATCATCTCAATAGATGCAGAGAAAGCTTTTGACAAAATTCAACACCTATTTATGATAAAAATACTCTGGAAAGTAGGCATAGAGGGAACTTACCTCAACATAATAAAGGCCATATATGACAAACCCACAGCCAACATCATTCTCAATGGTGAAAAACTGAAATCTTTTCCTCTAATATCAGGAACAAGACAAGGTTTCCACTCTCAGCACTGTTATTCAACATAGTTTTGGAAGTTTTAGCCACAGCAATCAGAGAGGAAAAAGAAATAAAAGGATTCCAAATCGGAAAAGAAGAAGTAAAACTGTCACTGTTTGCAGATGACATGACACTGTATATAGAGAATCCTAAAGATGCTACCAGAAAACTACTACAGCTAACCAACGAATTTGGTAAAGTAGCAGGATACAAACTTAATACACAGAAATCTCTTGCATTCCTATACAATAACAATGAAAGATCTGAAAGAGAAATTAAGGAAACAGTCCCATTTACCATTGCAACAAAAAGAATAAAATACCTAGGAAGAAACCTACCTAAGGAGACAAAAGACCTGTATGCAGAAAATTATAAGACACTGATGAAAGAAATTAAAGATGATACAAACAGATGGAGAGATATACCATGTTCTTGGACTGGAAGAATCAACACTGTGAAAATGACTATACTACCCAAAGCGATCTACAGTTTCAATGCAATTCCTATCAAATTACCAATGGTATTTTTCACAGAACTAGAACAAAAAATTTCACAATTTGTATGGAAACACAAACGACCCCGAATTGCCAAAGCAATCTTGAGAAAGAGAAATGGAGCTGGAGGAATCAGGCTCCTGGACTTCAGATTATACTACAAAGCTACAGTAATCAAGACAGTACGGTACTGGTGCAAAAACAGAAATACAGATCAATAGAAACAGGATACAAAGCCCAGAGATAAACCCACACATATATCGTCACCTTATTTTTGATAAAGGAGGCAAGAATATACAATGGAGAAAGACAGCCTGTTCAATAAGTGGTGCTGGGAAACTGGGCAGCTACATGTAAAAGATTGAAATTAGAACACTCCCTAACTCCATATACAAAAATAAACTCAGAATGGATTAAAGACCTAAATGTAAGGCCAGACACAAAAAAAACTCTTAAAAGAAAACATAGACAGAACACTCTATGCCATAAATCACAGCATGATCCTTTTTGACCCACCTCCTAGAGAAATGGAAATAAAAACAAAAATAAACAAATAGGATCTAATGAAACTTAAAAGGTTTTTCACAGCAAAGGAAAACATAAATAAGACGAAAAGAGAACCCTCAGAATGGGAGAAAATATTTGCAAATGAAGCAACTGACAAAGGATTAATCTCCCAAATTTACAAGCAGCTCAAGCAGCTCAATATCAAAAAAACACACAACCCAATCCAAAAATGGGCAGAAGACCTAAAGAGACATTTCTCCAAAAAAGATATACAGGTTACCAACAAACACATGAAATAATGCTCAGCATCACTAATAATTAGAGAAATGCAAATCAAAACTATAATGAGGTATCACCTCACTCCTGTCAGAATGGCCATCATCAAAAAATCTACAAACAATAAATGCTGGAGAAGGTGTGGAGAAAAGGGAACACTCCTGCACTGTTGGTGGGAATATAAATAAATTGGTACAGCCACTATGGAGAACAGTATGGAGGTTACTAAAAAAATAAAAATAGAACTACCATATGACCCAGCAAATCCATTATTTGGCTATACCCTGAGAAAACCATAATTCAAAAAGAGTCATGTACCACAATGTTCACTGCAGCTCTATTTACAATATCCAGGACATGGAAGCAATCTAAGTGTCCATTGACAGATGAATGGATAAAGAAGATGTGGCACATATATACAATGGAATGTTACTCAGCCATAAAAAGAAACAAAATTGAGTTATTTGTAGTCAAATGGATGGACCTAGTGTGTGTCATACAGAGTGAAGTAAGCCAGAAAGAGAAAAGCAAATACTGTATGCTAACATATATATATGGAATCTAAAAAAAGAAAAAAGGTTCTGAAGAAGCTAGGGGCTGGACAGGAATAAAGATGCAGATGTAGAGAATGGACTTGAGGACATGGGGAGAGGGAAGTGTAAGTTGGGACGAAGTGAGAGAGTGGCATGGACATATATTCACTACCAAATGTAAAATAAATTGCTAGTGGGAAGCAGCCACATAGCACAGGGAGATCAGCTCTGTGCTTTGTGACCACCTAGAAGGATGGGATAAGGAGGGTAGGAGGGAGACGCAAGAGGGAGGAGATATGGGGATATATGTATGTGTATAGCTTATTCACTTTGTTATAAAGCAGACACTAACACACCATTGTAAAGCAATTATACTCTAATAAAGATGTTAAAAAAAAAAGTCATTCAGGAGACTGGAGGACCCCAGGATATACTCTAGACCATGACAAGACAATTTGACTGTATTATAAAAATATAAAACGTCCCTCACATGGTGGGAAGAAAGGTTGATACCCTAAATAATTTTGAAAATCAGTAGAATCTTTAAAACAAAGCCAAAAGGAACTGTACATAAGCACTGTCCTGTTGGTGATAAACTACAGAGGTATGATATTTTTATACATGTATACTGGCATGTAATAATTAAGTTAATGGATAGCAAATGATGGGAACAAGGTTTCTCACTGTTGTAGTGGGAAGTTACACATAGTGGGAAAGATCCATGTGGTAACTGATTAAAATTGGAAGCATCAATATGAACTTTAATGTTTATTAATATACACCTATAGATATTTTTAGATGTGTATTATTATATACACAAATATGCCTCCTTACTCTGTCAGGTGACAGGACCTAGAAGCAACAACATCCCAGTAGTAATGAGCACACGTAACACCCAGATCTTGATTTCTAATATGATTTTCCAATAAAAGGAACCAAGTCTCCTCGGAAAAATGGCTGGTTTTAAGATGAGGGCAGGAAATATATAAGATGAGCCTAAAGCATCTTGTAGTGCCAGGGAATAAGAAATTGCTGAAACAATTAAATGTTTAAAAAAGAGCAGAATAATGGGAGTATGCCAAAAAGGTACAAGAGCCAAGTGAAAGAGCTCCCAATGGCCAACGCTATAAGAAAGTGTGAAAGAAAATAAGGTAGTATTAGGTTATAACCCAAAGTATGAAATAATTACCCATGAGTATATACTGGTATAAATGATTAAATAAATATTTGTCAAACAAATTTCCAGTACAGAAGAATTCTAAATAATTTATGTAGATATTCTTACCTGAAGGAGATGGAGCATTACTCCCACTCCTTAGGTGTGAGCAGTGAATAATTACTTCTTCCCAGAGAATACAGCATGAAAAAAATGGGGGCAAAAGGGTAATTTCACAGTGGAGAAACCTGACAAGCACTACCACAGCCAGGTCATCAAGGTTCACAACAACAGTGATGTCACCGTGACAGTATATACGCTTGATATGATGTGACGGAAACAACACTTTACCTCTGTGGTCTTCTTCTCAAAAATGCATAACCCAGACCAATTACAAGATAAACATCTGACAAATTTCAATTGATTCTACAAAACACCTAATTAGTGCTTCTGAAAAGGCTAAAAATCCTCCAAAACAAGGAAAATCTGAGAAAGAGCCACAGCCGATAGGAGACTCATGAGAAATGACTACCAAAGGTAATGTGATGTCCTGAATGAGATAATGAGACCAAAAAGAAGAAAGAATGGAAGGAGAAGAAGGAGAGAAAGAGAGACATAGACAGAGGAGGAAAAACAGTAGGTAATAACTAAAGAAATCTGAGTAAATTATGGGCTTTAGTTAATGATAATGTATGAACATTGATTCATTAATTGTAATGAATGTATCATACTAATGTAAGATGTTAATAATAGGGGAAACTGAGTGAGGGGCATATGGGAATACTCTGTAAGTATCTCCACAATTTTTCTATATACCTAAACTATTTTAAAATTAAAATTGTTTTAATATTATTTAAACAATCTATTATGGACTGAGTGTACCCTTCTTGCAGATTCATATGTTGAAGCCCCTAACCCCCAATGTGACTGTATTTGGAAATAGGGTCTTTATGCAGGTACTTAAGGTTAAAAAGACGTCATAAGAGTAGGGCCTCAATCTGATAGGACTAGTATCCTTATAAAGAAGGGACACCAGAGATCTTCCTTCTTCCCTCCCTCCCTCCTCCCTCCCTCTTTCTCCCCCACCTTCATTCTCCCCCTCCCTCTGAGGATATTAACAGATATGCTATTAGATGTACAACTAAAATAAAAATAGAATGCATGTGCCAGTTGTTGGGGAACTGATTTTGAACGATGAACAAGCTTAGTATTCAGAGAAAAAGAATTGTGCTTAGGCAGCAATTGGAACTATAACTCACTCACAATCTGTTATTTGCTGTGTGTTTTTGCATTTCATAGTACTAAAGGGTTGTATTTCATATATTACTTCATTCAAACATGGTATGTTATTTTTAAACATGTAGTGGTGACTGGAGTTAGTAAGAGTCATTAACCTTTGTAATCTACTTAATTTGACAGTCAAATAGTTACCTCACTTGTGACTTAACTATTTATTCAAGGTAGGAAGTATTTTCATGTGCCTATACCTTTGGATAAGCCTCCTCTTCTTCCTTATATTTTGGGATAAATATAGTCTTAAAGTAGTATGTAAAGTTTATAGTCTCACTACCATTACACATCTATTCACATTTCTCCTTTATGAGAAGTTATACCCTAACTAGAACAATAACTAGAATTTTATATTATACTAAATTAACCTGTCATAGTTTTGCTGGGTACAAATTCAAGTAACGATGCTTGGAGGTATGGTGTCTCTCCTTATTCTCATTTAACGTTAAATATATGCCCTCATTTTTGACTTAATTCAAAAGAATCATTGAAATAATTTTCCATTTTATTTTAAATAGAATTCACAAGGATTTCCACCCACTCCAGAATCAACATTATTTGGAGAGTATGAAAATTGGAATTTTAATTATAGTTCTTCTCAAAGAATAATGAAATTACATTAAAAGTTTATTTGACTAGAAACAATATAAAGCTATTAACTCATTGGACTCTGCTCACTAAAGCATGATTCTTAATAACCTTCATTAAATATCAGAGCATTCTTTTATTAACTATAATAGCTAATAATTGATGCTTAGACCACTAAAATTAATCATAAAAAATGTATAGTTCTGAAAAAGTACATGACAATTCACCATTTTATGTCTTAGATGATGCTTTCCTTAAGTAGAATACAAGTTCTTTGGTGGCAGGGATCTTTATTTTACTCACTTCTGTATCCCCAGCACCAGAAAAGTGCTGACATAATAGACAATCATTAAATATTTGTTTAATGAATGAATGCAACCATTATGATTTTCACAAAAAGTATGAATTTGAATATTAACATTTTTTTCATCTGAACAGACATTTTACCAAGAAATACATATAAATGGTCAACAGGTATATGAAAAGATGCTCAACATCACTAATCATTAGGGAAATGCAAATCTAAACCACAATGAGATATCACTACAAACCTGTTAGAATTGCTATTATTGAAAAGCTAAGAAATAACAAGTGCTGGCATGGATGTGGAGAAAAGGAAACACTTGTGTACTGTTTGGGGGAATATAAATTGGTGCAGCCACTGTGGAAAACAATCTGGAGGTTTTCAAAGAATTAAAAATAGAACTACCATATAATCCAGCAATTCCATGCCTGGGTATTTATCTCAAGAAAACAAAAACACAAACTTGAAAAAAAATCCACATCCCCATGTTCACTGTAGTATTATTTACAACAGCCAAGACATGGAAACAACCTAAGTCTCCACTGATGGATGAATGGATAAAGAAAACATGGTATATATACAATGGACTATTACTTAACTGAAGAAAGGATGGACATTGAGAGCATTATGCTAGGTGAAGTGAGACAGAGAAAAGACAAATACTGTATGATCTCACATATATGTGGAATCTAAAAAAAAAAAAAAGATCTTAGAAACAGAGAGCAGATTGGTGGTTGTCAGAGGCAGGGGGTAGGAGGTAGGTGAAACGGGTGAAGGTGGTATAAAAATCTTTTTAATTTCTCTTTTTTTCTTAAATAATACTGTGGAACTTATAATCCTAGTAGAACCTATGTGAATTGTCTCTTAACAAGGTTTGAGAAAGAAATCCTATAATGCAGATAATATAGATCCATATTGCTATGTGGCTACTAAAAATATCAAAAGATTTATAGGCTGAACCAAAGACAAGACTAAGCTCAGATAAGAATATTTTTTAGAAGTCTTAGTATAGTCTTTAAAAAAATTTGTAATACATCTTTATTAGAGTATAATTGCTTCACAATGCTGTGTTAGTTTCTGTTGTACAACAAAGTGAATCAGCCATAGGCATACATATATCCTCATAGCCCCTCCCTCTTGCGTCTCCCTCCCACCTCTCTAGGTGGTCGCAAAGCACCGAGCTGATCTCCCTGTGCTATGCAGCTGCTTCCCACTAGCTATCTATTTTACAATTGGTAGTGTATATGTGTCCATGCCACTCTCTCACTTCGCCCCAGTTTCCCCCTCCCACCCCCCACCCCGTGTCCTCAAGTCCATTCTCTACGTCTACGTCTTTATTTCTGCCTGGGAACCACTGTTCTGATAAATACAAAATCAAAGGTAGGCAAACAGTACAGTGAGCAATCTAGAAATTCTTACCAATGAAGATTTAGCTGTATTTAAATTGTTGAAAGATTGTCATGTAGAAGTGAATATGATTTATTCTTTGTTGCTCCAGAGTGTATAATTTATTTTGGAGGCTGTTTTGAAATCAATATGAAGAATATTTAACAGCTGTAGTGGTGGATGTACAGAGGGAGTACCCACGGGTGGAAGGAGACTCCCTGGTACTGGATATATTCAAGAAAAGTTTGACAAGAATGCTTGGCAGGGCTTCCCTCGTGGCGCAGTGGTTGAAAGTCCGCCTGCCGATGCAGGGGACGCGGGTTCATGCCCCGGTCTGGGAAGATCCCACATGCCGCAGAGCAGCTAGGCCCGTGAGCCATGGCTGCTCGGCCTGCACGTCCGGAGCCTGTGCTCCGCAACGGGAGAGGCCACAACAGTGAGAGGCCCGCGTACCGCAAAAAAAAAAAAAAAGAATGCTTGACAGTCAGAGAATTGAATAAATATTCATGAAGACCGTTCGTAACCCTAAAAGTCCACAAGACTGTGTTTCTTTCCACATATTTACAACAACTATCCATTTCGCTACTCTAGAGTCAGAAAAGTATAAATTTGGTATGAGACGTCTTTAGTTGGAGTAGTGATTCTGCACACTAATTTTGAGAAATTGGATTATTATAGCTGGAAGTGTTAATACATTCTTCAGAGAACAGTCAGTTAGGATTCAAGAAGATATATAAATCTAAAATATGATATATATAATAAACCATTTGTGGAACACCTATATGCAATTTTCACTTATTTCCCAAATATTAATTTAGTAGGGCTACTGTTTACCAGGCAAAAAAAAAAAAACTGCTCTCAAGACATGCAGAAGTGAATCAGTACAATACAGCCTTCATAGATCTAACAGATTGTCTGTTATGTGTTCCTCATGATATAGTCATTCTAATACATACCTTACAGGAAACAAAGGTTCAGATGGTTTAATAGCTTACTAAGAACTACACAACTATCTGGTGGCACAGCCAGATTAGAACTAGAACTGTGTATTTTCAAAGCCCCTCTAGGTTAGGCCTTTCTTCCAAAATATCCAAAGATATTCACATACTTTCCATTTTTATTTTCATATAAATAATTTCCTATATAATGTTAATTATCACTACCTCTGCTAAAAATATAGTGAACTTTAACTTCTTGGGATTTACAACATTTTTTCATTATTACTACTAGTCTTTTTAGGTGGTTAATATTTAGATGAAAACATTTTAAGAGCTCAACAGTCCTGTCATTACGTTTAGAATCATGATTGTCAATATTCATAAAACAATGAGGATTTATAAGTCTGTCACAAGCTTACCCCAGATCTTGAATTATCTCCATTTTTAATGGGGAAAAAGAAATTGTAACCAGTTAATTGAATGGACTGAACTCAGTAGGATATAGTCAGGATATAGCCAGATTTTTTAATAGAAATATAATATACATATAGAAAAGTAAATATTTCATGTGAGTACAATTTTACAAACTGTGAAGGACTGTATAAAATCCATACGTGAAAAACCCTAACATCACTTGCACCCAAGCAGTATCCCTCATGTTCCCTTCCAGTCACAATACCCCTGCCTCTAAGGATAACTGCAGACTTACTTATAGCAACATAGAGGGGCTTTGCCTGACTTTATATATTATACAGCTGAAATTAGTTCATGATGGCTAACGAAGATGAATATGTTTTCACGTATTTATTGGTCATTTGTGACTTTATTGTGAGGTGAATATTCAAGTTTTTGTCCATTTTTCTATTATAATTTCAACATGTAGAGTCTCAGAATTTTTGATCTTGGAACTCTTAACATATGGCACTTGAAATCCACTAAAATATAAATTCTACAAGACCAGCAATATTGATTTTTTTCTGTTTTTCAATATCGTATTCTCAGCTCCTAGACCAGTAAGTACTTGTGTTAGTGAATTTTCAGTAAATATTTAATTAATATAAGAACCTTAATCATAGTAAACTACATATGGAAACAGAGGTATATATCAAGCTAGGATTTATATGTAGGAATCTATCTTAAAGCTTTAGTTCTTTGATTAGTTGTCTTTTGTTTAAATCAATTGATTATCCAGGAGCTAGAGCAGGTTTGTGCTAAGTGTATTATTTAATCGTTCTCTCTTCACATAGAAAACCTCTAGGGTTCCATCTATATTTCCCATCATGAAGGCTTACTCTACAATTTTTTTCCTCTTTAGAAAACCCCTTTGTCTTCAACTTGTATGTAATTGTCATATTCAATCACAGTATTAATCTCAACAGTATTCTCCCTCCAGCTCTAACTGTCTTTTCAATATGAGAGGTAGAAAAGAAAACACAGCTTCTTTCAGTTCGACACATCAGAGAAAGCTAGAAATTCAATTTACTGACTCCCAGTTGGTTTTCTCTGTAGTACAAACATAATACCACTGAGTGAACTTTAGCTACTATATCTACATAAAGTTCTGACATTCATAGTCACAAATCAACATGTGTACAGTCTTCTTCAAATTCAGAAGGTGCAAACAAAAGGGAATAAGGGAAAAACAAAACAATTGTGAGCAATGTATTTAGGTGGGGATTTGATTTATAAACTTTCAGCTCAGTTTACACTTGAACTCTACACACCCAGTTGTCATGGTATTGTCCCTTGAAGTTGCTAGGGTGTTTGACTCAGAAAAGACTAAAATAAACAGAACAGAGGACTGATGGTTAGGAATAAGAAAATAGGAATGGTAATAAATAAAGGCAATGCCTGGGTAAAGGATTATAATTGTGGATTCACACACATAACTATACATAAAAATATCCAGCTGTCATATATAATCAAGACAATACCTTCTGAAGCACATCATTAATAAGTTAAAAACCAAGCCTTCCACTGGTAAACTTTTCCATCTGACAGTAAAATTACAAACACTAAATCATCACACCTCATCAAATATTACTGTATTATAAGGATGCTGCACTGAACTATACTGAAATTCTACAGAACACTGAACAGTATCCGAATATTACTTGCATTACTCACATAAATATTACAAAATAAAATGACACACTAAGAAGACAGAGGCATTTTCATAAAAGGAAATTCTTTTAAGTTGATAGTTGGTGCCATCCTTGCTTTTTTTTTGTTTGTTGATCACAGTGTGAATTGAAAGCAGGGGTATAGCAGAGAACCAGGGAAATTACTGGTAATAGCAGGTTCTAAATTCACTCTCCATCACAACATCAACCACTATAAAGAATGGTCAATAATAAATATCAGGATAGAATGCGTCCTTGTAACACTCATTTTTAAAATGTGTATTCTTAAAATGTAGAAGTATGAAAATATAGGAGCAATGCTCTATCACAATATTTTTCCTAACTTTTATATTATATGTTAGCTTGAAAAATAAAAGCCTTCTCAAAAAAGATATGTTAACACTATTTCTTTTTTTAATTAACAAAATACAATTTTTAAAACATTTTAACACTTACTTGAGTAAATCATCTACAAGCCAATCATTTGCTGAAGCAGAATTTATGTAACCCGGTCACATTTAGAGTATTCATTGTATTGACAATAAAAGATAATTTGGTTTCTGGGATATCAAATCAATGTGTAGGAAAAACGTTATCAAATTCATTATTGATGTCTTTCAAGACTCACAGTAAACTAAACCAGATAAGAACACAGCAGATGAAAAAACAGCAACAGCAACAAAGTCCCCTCGTATATTACACAGTCAAGAATACAAATAACCAGTTTTCAGGTCAAGAGGAAAAGAAAAATGAAAAAGAAGAGAATGAAATCTATCAAATAAGTACCAATCATGAATCCCATTTTGACTTCACTCTTACATTTTTGATGTTATAATTTGCCATGCTTTATTAACCTAAATTACATATTTATAGTCTAAATTATAAATTAACCTAAATTTAGTAGGTTTCATGTGCAAATACTCTTTCATAATTATAAATTATTTATATTGTTTTTTATAAATTGTGTTGCATAAAACCAACTTGAATTAAAATAGAGACAACAGGAGAAATATTCAAACAGATTTGCCATGAATCACAAGTAACTTGTCAAAGGCCTAATGGGAAAGATCATTATGGTTGATCTTACATATTGACTCACTCACAATTCTATAGATACTCACGACGTAAAAACTACATTTCCTACACTACTTTGAAGCTAAGGTTTTGGAGGTAAAATTGATTTCACTGATTAACTGCATTCCAGTCAGATTTGGAAGACAGAAATCAAGCAGAAGCCCTCTTCCAGGCGTTCCTTCTGACGACAAGCAATATCATAGTGACAAGAGTACTGAGAGATAATTTTAGTGGTCGTACTCTGTGTCTCATGGCCAAACCTTCACAGGAAACAGAGGTAGTTTTAGACAAAGGTAGCAGCAGTTTCCTGATCTCTGGGTTGCAGGCATGGGAGTGTTCTTGAAATCAGGTGGCCCCCTAATTCTCACTCCTCCAGCCCTTCCAGTCATGCTCTAAGCAATTAATTATATGTATAAAATTCCTAGTAATTGAAATATCTAAGGGGCAATATTTTCCTGTACTCTATTCTTACTGATAGGAAAGAAAAATATACTGGATATTAACAAAGAAACCTAAATACATACATCCATATAAAAATATATACATAAATATATCATAGAAGATATAAATAAATGGAGATACACATCATGTTTCAGGAAAGGTATGAAATGTTTTCTTCATGAACATGTAGTATTATATAAATCCCAATCAAAGTACTAAGGGAATTTTTATGAAACTTTTAAAACATGATTCTAAAGTGTTCCTGTAAACATAAATAGTTAAGAATAGATAGAAAGTATTCAAAAAAGAAAAGTGATATAGGTATTGTACTAGATATTAAGACATATCTAGAGATATTAATACAGTAGAGAAAAGTCTGTAAATAGATGCAAAAAGCCAGAATCAACGACAGAAAAATTTTTTGTTATATCTAAGTGATTATACAGTAAATGAATCATCAAAATCAATAAGGAAAATATGTTAAGCAATAAATGATTTGGTGGAAAATAAATAAAAAAACAAAAAGCACAAGTTTTGCCTTACACAATTCAAATTTAGTTCCAGATTGATTAACAAACTAAACCTAGAAATTGATATCACATACACTAAAGGATTAGTTGAGGGTCTATTTAAACACTATCTAAATGATTTAAAAATGGCATGGACTTTTTTGAACAAAAAGTCACTGCAACAAATCACAAAGAAAAGTAAATTTTGTCACTATGCAAATGTAAGCCCTTTTTTGTTCCCCTACAACCTCTTCTATAAGATTGGAGACAAAAAATTGAGAGAAATATTGGCAGTGAATATGAGAAACAAAGGTTAATTTAATTATGCACAGAATACAAAGTGAAAAAGAAAGCGTGTCACTGGAAAAATGAGGAGAGAACTTCAAAAGACAATTTATTTAGTAATAAACTAAGACATGAATTTAAGACAAAATACCCTTCACATTTTAAAAATAAGTTTCTGGAAATTTTCATTATTAAATAATTAGAGATGCAGAAAAACAGACGGTGTAAGAAAGACCGTAGTAGTAGTTTAAAATGATGAAAATTAAAAACGATCTAAATGTCCATGCTAGGGAAACTTTATGATAGAATGATGAGGGGGGCATTGAAATCTCATTTTCTTACAATAAAAAGAGAAAATGCTCAAAACGTAGGAGTACGTGATAAAAGTAAGCATTTATACTTTACGTGAGAAGTCATTTAAAAATATTTAATAAGTATCTATTTATTTAAGTATACTTCTTGGAAGTAAATACACCAGAGTATCAGTTGATTGCAGCATTAGAAGTGATTTTTATTTACTTTAAACTTTTCTGTACTTTCTGTGATAGCATATCTTAATTGCATAATCCAACAAAGTAAACAATATTTGAATACAAGTGACAGATTTAACTTATACTAACTTAAGAAGGAAATGTATTGCCTTGTGAAATAGAAGTTTCCTGCCAGTATTAACTTCTAAAGTAGGCTTGATCCTGGGGCACAAAAAATGTCAAAAAATGCTAATCCCCTAATTTCTCAGCTCTACTTCATCTGTGTTACCTCCATTCCCAGGCTGACTCTTACCTAACTGATCAGGATTTTTGTCCATTTTGTTTATTTCTGTATCCTAAGTGCCTGTGCTAGACACATGGTAGGTGTTGCATAACATTTTGTTGAGTGAGTAAGTAAGTTAATGGGTGAATTAAAGAGACATGGCTGTAGTAATGCCAGCTTCCCATCTTCCCAGCTTCAATTCAGCAGAAAAGAGTTTGTCCATCTGTATCTGCACCCTTATTCCAAATCTCATGAATTCTCTTGGACCATCTCTGAACCAAACAATGTGATTCTCTGTCTAGACCCGGGTATAGGGCAACCTATAAGATAAAAACCTACCTCAATCAAGGATGGAAGAATGGGTAGTACCCTAGATGAAAACTGAAGTATCGTTATCAAAAGAATGTGGTATAGTTGTTAGGAACTCGAAAGGTGGCAGTCACTACTGTATATCTGTATAATAAAAATAGCCATACGAAACCCAATCTTAATATTTAAGTCATGCCTATGAAGCAATAAATACACTTCCCTCAATTAATAAAGGGAAAACTTAAGAAACATCAGGGTTAATGCTTTGCAAAATGCTTTGGATTTGGTTGATTGAGTCAGGAGTCTCCAAGTTTGCAGTTGGCTGCTGAAGTGAACTCAATAAATCCTTTTCTTGGTAGAGGGGATCACACAGAATAGAGTCTAAGACTGAAGCAAACTAAAAAAGTGATGACCTGTTAAGACATATTGGATACCTTTTATTAAAAAATAAAAACAGGGCTTCCCTGGTGGCGCAGTGGTTGAGAGTCCGCCTGCCGATGCAGGGGACACGGGTTCGTGCCCTGGTCCGGGAAGATCCCACGTGCCGCGGAGCGGCTGGGCCTGTGAGCCATGACCGCTGAGCCTGCGCGTCGGGAGCCTGTGCTCCGCAATGGGAGAGGCCACAGCAGTGAGAGGCTCGCATACCGCAAAAAAAAATAAATAAATAAAATAAAAATAAAAACAAACTATAAGAATGGATGACCCCACTCACTAAAGGCCTTTCCATTACACTTTTACCTTCAGTATTCTTCAATGAATTGGTAAAATGTTTTTTGAACTGGTTTCAAGGCACAAATTCATTGATTCACTCAGAGGCTTGGCTATCAATACAGCGTCTCCAGGATGTCTGGCATACCAGTCACCTCCAGGCAGTGTTTTAAATGAAGGGTAGGTAAACTGCCTTTATATTTTTTGTAGAGTTTCATCTATTGATTAAGAATTATACTGAAAAATGAAATATGAAAAATGGCCTATTGCCTAAAATCTCCATGTAATATGCTGATGATGAAACTCAATCTGATACTATAAACCATTCCATAATGTCCTTTTAAAAGTGCTTTGTAAACATTTTACAAGGAGACCCCTAACATTTTTCTTGAGGTTTGCTCAAATAAACCATTTCTCCATTTTGCATGTATGGAAATTGAAATGTGAATGTTAGTGTTTCAACCCTGAGTCCTGGAGCTGATTAGTTACTTGAAATACCTACATTGTATTAATTCAGTGGACATCTATTGAGAGTTTAGTCACCTAAAGGCAGTATGGCATACAGACTCTGGGATCAAACCCTTGCTTTACCACATACTAGCTATGTGAACTTCATACAGTTTTTTTAAACTTCCTCTTTTTCAATCTCTTCAACTATAAGAGATATGAGAGCACCTACATTTATAAGGTTTTGTAAATAAGTTAACACATGTAAGTCACTTAGGAAAAACTGACATAATAAATGCTCTATAAATATTGGCTAATATTATATGTAAGGTGTTATAACCACCCAACATGGCAGAGATTAGTAGGTGAATACCCAAATTATGTAGACTAGAAATGTATGACTCGTTTTCTGTTAAGTGTAGCCATATGACAAAGCTACAGCTAAGGGAATATAAGTGAGGTATGCCAGTTCTATAAAAACTTCTTCACATCCCATGCTCATTCTCCCTTTCGGCTGGCTGGAATGTCAATGCCAATGTTAGCTTTGGAAAGTACTTTGGTGAAAATTGCAGAATCTCTGACAGCCTGGGTTCCTAAATGTGTACAAGCTAACCTGTACACTTGCCCAGGACTTTTCCACAGGCATGAAATACGCTTCTATTGAGTAGAGGCATTACTTTGGGGGATTTTTTTTTTACTATATCCTATGCTCTTCTAATTAATATAGATAGCAAGAAATAAAAGATCAATAATACACATTGTTTCATTAAAGGAACTTTTAAGCTTATGAGAGGCAGAAACACACACAAATTAAAAGCTTAATGTTGTGAGAAATTTCCAAAAGAAAAATATCTTGAATTATCAGAACTCAAGGGGTTTCCAGGAAGACAAAAGATAATACCCAGTTGGGAAATCTTTGAATGTTTTTTGCAGTTATGCCTTTTGACCTATGGCTTCAAGGAAGGATAGAATTATAACAAATACACATAGCTTGTCAGGCATAGGGAATAGCATGAATGAAGAGGAAAAGTGAGAGAGTGTTAAATATTTTAGGAGAACAGCCAATACTAATTTGCCTGGAGTAAAAGAATGAGTTACCAAGAATGAAAGGGTAGGCTAGTATCAGATTTCTACAAAAAATTTCATATGTAAATATTCAGGATTGATTTGATATGGAATGGAGAATACCAGAAGGTATGAGAGCAGAAGGTAGTGATTATGGTTATAATTAAGGAAGATTTTATACCTCTTCATGATGTGACTCTTGATCTACTTTCTGCTTTTCGTACTTCATCATTCAGCAATGTCAAACTACTTAAATATTCCCAAATTTTGCTCTCTCACATCTCTATATCTTTGCATATGTTGCTCCCTTATTTGCAGTACTACCTAGCTTAGATATCATCTTCTTCAAGAAAACTCACCTAACTTTCTCAAGGTTAAATATTTCATTATTCAGAGACAACACTATGTATATGAGTCTGGCGCATAGCAGGTGTCCAATAACTATGTGCTTAATGAATATACTTCTACAATAGAGTGCTTCACGCTATCTTTCTTATAACACAATGAACTCATGGAATACTTTTATTCTGTCTCACCCCGTTTTGTGTCACCAGCATTTAACTCATTTTTGGATTCATAGCACACCTTGAACTAAATTGACATGTGGTACAGATTAACATACTGAGAAAATAGAAGTAGGAAAACTCTTTAAAAATGTACCAAACTTTTGTCCTTAAATAAGCACCATAAAGTTTTTTTCAAACTCATTGTTCATGTTATCAGATCAACAAAAAAGCAGCACATTACTGAATTAGTAGCTAATGCAATATAAATGAGTCTGGGATGCCACAGGCCATTTTGAAAAGCACAGTGTTCTTTGGATTGATGCTTTTAAATAGTTGTGAGACTAAAGCTGATGTACTCTCAGCAAGCTTAGTGGTATCACAGAAAAATACGCTGAGATACCAAAAGTTTAATTGTATAGATAATCATACACTAAATCTAAGTCAGATATAATTTTTAAATATAACATTAATATAACCTAAAATATGACAAAGTGTGGTGCTATTGTAATCCTTTTGAGATTTATGAACCAGACTTAGAAAAAAATTCTCTGAGGAATGCAACTTAGTTGATCAGCTATCTCTGGCCACTAGAATCTTAAATATTAATGTCAGTTTGGTCTGCTTGTTTCTTTTTAAAAATATTTAAAGTATTTTTAATATCAAAATTTAAAAAAGATTTAAAATATTTGTTAGTTTTTTAAATTGATGAGTTGAAATTAATAGCCATTATAACTCTATCTAAATAATAAATTGTAATGTTAGTATACTGGTATATATAAAGACCACAAAATATATGTGACATAAAATCCATTGTTCTTATGTGTTAGTAAAACTTACATGCATGAGCCATTAGGGAACTGTCAAGTTTTTCTCTTGCATTCTGCTTAACTTGAATTGACCATATCTTTATAATAGAACGACATGCTAATTTCAGAGACATCTCAATCTATTACAGAATACCTAGTCCTTAAGATACAGATTTCATCATGTGTGCTTATATGACCCTAACATTTTATCCATGTTGCTACCGATCCTGCAGGGATTCCCTTAAGTACCATGGTTGTACATGATTGCCTGGGAATGACTTCTATGCTGAGATGAAAGAGAATTTATAGATTTTTCTCAACTTTCAATGAGAGTAAAACACCTTCCACAGATAACATCATAGAAGATGTTTCTTCCATTCTTACGGGTTATGCCATCTGAGATTATATCCTGTGTTGAACAATTAGTATTTCCTCTAGTTACAATCAATAAAACTGAAGAAATGTGCTCACTTATTGCCTCACTCTTCTTTTGGTTTATGTTTTCTTGTTTTATATCCTCTTAGCATAGTTTACATAATGATAAAATAAAATAAGTGACATTTGTGAATAGACTATAGAGAGTCTACACTGAGAGGCAGGCAAAGTGATTAAAAGCATCAGATCTGGAGCCAGTGGAACTGGTTGTAATTGGTTGTGTCACATGACATTGGACAAATTGCTAATCCTCTATGACTAGATTTTTTTTATGACTAAATTTTTTCATCTGCAAAATGAAAAATAATAATAGTACTTGCCTCTTAGGATTTCTATGAGGGTTAAATGAGTGTATAATATATAAAACTCTTATAAGGTAAGCACCATAAAAGTGTTTGCTAGAATATCATTCAGCTATAAAAAAAAGAAGGAAATCTTGCCATTTGCAGCAATGTGAATGACCTTGAGGGCTTTATGCTAGATGAAATAAGTCAGAGAGGGAAAGACAAATACTGTATGATCTCACTTAAATGTGAAATCTAAAAAACAGAGCAAAACAAAACAAAAAACTGAGCTCATGGATACAGAGAATAGACTGGTGGTTTCCAGGGAGGGGGTCCTGGGTGCAAAATGGGTGAAGGGGGTTAAAAAGTACAAACTTCAAGTTATAAAATAAATAAGACATGGGGATGTGATGTACAGCATAGTGACTATAGTTAATAATTCTGTATTGTATATTTGAAAGTTGCTAAGAGAGTAGATCTTAAAAGTTCTTCTCACAAGAAAAAAATTTTGTAACTAAGTATGGTGATGGATGTTAACTAGATTTATTGTGCTGATCGTTACACAGTATATACAGACTCCAAGTCATTATGCGGTACACCTGAAACTAATATGTTATATGTCAATTACAACTAAGTAAATTTTTTAAAAGAATATTTGTGGGCAAAAAAGTGTGTGTTTTTTCAACATATGGTGGTTTGTCCTTACTGTGAGATTATACGAGAGTGAGTGGAAAGTGTGAATTAGAGACTATTTTATAATATAATATAATGTAATATGATTACTAAAAAGGCATGTAGTTATTTAAAACATTGAGTAAAAAGCACTACAAATCTAAATTTCATTTGTGTCTCTAATATTTCCTAGGAAACTCTTTCAGGTGTCTCTCCTATTCATTATCCTTAGTAGATATTCCTAAAATTTCACCTGTCTTTTCACAGTGCTATATTATTTATTCCTTAGCCTCAGTCTACTTTACTCAGTAAATCAAGGATAGCAACCAAGCACTCTTTCAACTTCTTCCAGGCTAAGAACAAAGCTATTAGAATCCACACTTTCCCTTTCTTTCTTTCCTGCTCCTTCAATGAGACAATATTCAACAGTTGTGTTTTCTGTGTCATCATCACTCAACTTTTTAGAGACTCTGTTCTATCATCAACTCTGTAGTGGAACAAATCTCCTTGGAGGTTTATAAGTACCTCAAGCTCAGCATATCCCAAACTGGATTTGATTATTAATCCCAGAAAGCCAATTTTCTCCCTCTTTTTCCTATCTTAATGAAGGAGACCACCATCTATCCAGTTACCCAACCTTAAACCTGAAGTCATCCTTGAATACTGTTACTCCATAATTTGGCACTTTTAATCTATAATTTTATTTTTGCCTTAGATCCAAATATTCTCCCCACTTTCCCTAAAACTGCACTACCTCATTTACCATCATCCATATACTCTTGTTTGAATAACTGCAACAGCCTTCTACCTGAATGTCCTACCTCTAAACCTGAGGTATTAAAAAAAACAAAGAACAATAATAATTAAAATTCCGCTCTCTAGCCAGCGGTATATTGGAGACAGCTCTTACTGGTTCATGAAAACCAATTGCTAAATATTCAGGGATATTTTTTAGTGAATTGTCAAACCATTGGTAGCTTGAAATTGTCCATGGAGCAAGTATTTGCATCATAGAAATTAATAAACACTCTAGTTGATTTACTAGCACACAACAGGTCTTCACTCTGAAGCAAGACATACTTTTAAAGCATGATGGTATCATTCTCATGCTTAAAATCAGTTAGTGGCCTTGCCCTCTTCCTTCTCAACCCTGGTGGTTGCAGTGGAATGGTAAGACATCAACCTCCACACCTTTATTGTTTTTCTACTTAGCAAACCCTTCTGTCCCTGTGAGCAGACTTATCACCCTTGTGATAACTCAATAGAATCACCAACCCCCAAATCTTAGAATGGTCACCTACATCTCATTGTTATATATATATCCCTCTTCTCCAGTGGCTTTTTGTCCCATAATTTGGGTAATGTTATCATATGACTCTGGTCCTAGACACCCTTTGTAATCTGAGCTATCCTCTCCTCCCATCCTATCTTCTTCTTCCTTCCAGCATGGCTGGGGCCCCAGCTACTCTAGGGTGACTTTAAAAAATCTGACATCATTTTTCTAGTTTAGTTCAGTCACTGGGGACAAAGGAGGCACAGGGTCATCACTTGTCATCAGGAACCAGAGAATAAAAATACACCTCACACTCTGGGCAAATTAGGTTTCACTGTACTCTTACATAACTATAAGCTAAACCTGTCTATCTGGAGTGTTTGGATATAGGGGGGCAAAAAAATCACAAGATCAAATAGCTCCTGCAGCAGAATGTGGCTCATTCTCTCATCCTCACCATCACCACTAAAAATAAAAATGATCAAATTATGAAAAATTACTGAAGGAGACAAAGAAAAGCCTGAGAAGGATAACCTAAATGAAGAAGAAAGAAAACTTAAGATCTTCCTACAGTAACACTACTCGCAGTCATTGTGCTGAGTAGAGATCTAAGGATAGAAGTGAGAATCTTTGCCAATGGCCTACCATTCTGTCATCAATGACTGTGAGGCACTCATGTCAGCAGATTACCTGAGCATCACCTTCTAGCACTTGTCTATCAGTATTAGAACCTTTAGTTCAATGACAAATGCTCCCTGACTCTAACCCATTCTTGTCACACACCTGTTGACATCCAAAGAGAATGCCAAGAAAAAAGTCCTACCAGCTTACCAGCTCCTGTGCACAAGCTAAACTAAAACTCTCAAAAGAGTTGATACCCTGAGGTCAAATTACTTTTGACCACATATTTGATATCCAGATCATAAAGAGAAATGTGACAATTTGTGATGTCCCTGTTTTTTAAGCAATCACAGTTGAATAATAGACATATGTCCTCATAAAGCATTAAAGCATGGTCTATAAATGTTTATTTCTGAATAAAAGAAAGCTATAAACTCCACATGGGCAGAAACTTTGTCTTTTTTCGTCACTACTGTATCCCCTACACATAGAATAATTGTTGGCATATTCTAGGGGTTCAATAAATATTTGTTGATTTAACAAATACATGGGAGTATGAACACACTGTTAGAGGGATGCAGAGGACAGAATGGATAATTACATTTCAGAAGCACCAGACACTCCTCTAACCCCCATGATACAGAGTAAATCAGTAGTGCTACCTTCAGGGCACTATCCTTTGGGACGAGGCTCTAAAACTTGGAACAAGATCTTGGTTTTGTCTTCCTCTCAACGTGCAACATAGAACTCAAGTGTCTATGTTCTGACCAATGTTTTAACTAAAGAAAAAGCACTAATTGTATCTAAAGGCCTTTGTTTGAATTAGAAAGAGATACCAATAGTTCAGATGTGCTGGAATATACTTATAATGAAAAGAAATGCATCCTGGCTATTTGAAGTGCCCAGGCATTGGGCCTCTGTGTATCTCTAAGCCATCAGCCAGGACTCTGGAGCTGGTGATGAAGCTCAGTGTACCTATCATTGCAGGAAGGCAGAAAGTGGCATCACTCTGGCTTTGATCCATGACTCAGGCATATTTGTTGCTAACACAGACATAATTGGGGAACTCCAGATTTAAAAGGTCATATTGCCTCTTACAACGTTCCAACAGAATAATTTAGGTCACGAGTGATGTAGAGATAAACCCCAGTTGGATAAAATCTTATAGAAAGAACCATTGTATAACCAAGCAAAAAGGCCAAACTCACTTTCCTGGTGATAACCCATTCTCTGGACCTGAGGCTGTGACCTTGATTTGGGGACAATGAGGCTTTTGAACACTGGCTCTCACCCTCTTTTTGTTCTCTGACCATGGGGCTTCATATTCAAGCCAACTGAATTTAAAAGATTGAACATCAACTCATAGCTCTCTTTTAAATGAGTCAAATGCTAAATGTTCCCTGATGTTGATTATACATTTAATGAAGACCAATAATATGTATCATTATTGAGCCTGCCATCGTATTTTTGAGGTCATCAGGTTTGTGACAACAGTGAAGGTCAAATACTAGAAGTTGATCAAATCATCTGCTGAAATCCACGTCTCAAATGGCTTATAAGACCTGCTAAGCTTTTCAGCTTCTCATCTCGGTCAGTATAATTGATCATTTAATTTTCTTGAAATAATTCTGTAAATATGTCAACATTTTACAATTGCAAATAATGTAAAGCAGGAAGATTGGCTGAAAAATGAGAAAAAGTTGATTTAAAAGAAGAAAAATAAGAAGTGATTAGTAAAAGAATGGGCAAAATGCATGATGATTCATGAAGAGATGCAAATGACATTTACATGTGCCAAAATCAGAGTTAAAAATCTGACTGAGTTGTTTCTGCAATGATGATGGAAACAGAAAGGGAAATGCAATACCAGGTGTTTTCACAGTAATGACTCAATGATTGTTATAGTGAAACATGGATTCTAAGCTGGTAGTGAGGGAAAATGAAGATGGATAGTTAAGGAGTTTGGGATTGACATGTACACAATGCTAGATTTAAAGTGGATAACCAAGAAGGACCTACTGTATAGCACTAGGAACTCTGCTCAATATTCTGTAACAACCTAATTGGGGAAAGAATTTGAAAAAGAATAGATATATTAAAAAAAAGAATAGATATATGTATATGTATAGCTGAATCACCATGTTGTACACCTGAAACTAACATAACTGTTAATCAAGTGTACTCCAATATAAAATTTTAAAAAAAAGATAAAATGGAGCTGGTGGATAATGAAAATATGAAGGCATTAAAGATTAGAGCATTAGACTTTGTTGAAGAACCATTGTAAGTGTACAATGCCTGTTAGCATTCATTAAATATTGAATGAAATTAAATAAAACATCAAGTTCAGAGTTCTTGTGTATTGCCAACCTCAGAACTTGGCACTGAATTGTAATCAGTGGGGACTACAAATTGGAGGTGTTGCAAATTGGAAACATGACCTAGGAAGCCATTTCCCAGGACTACGTAGAAACTTCATGCAGTACAATGAAAACTGAAATATTAGAATCATGAGCATACCTACTTATAAAATATTGGGTTCAGGTACTCACTGAGGAACTAACAGAAGAATAAACCAGTTTAACAAATATTTTGGTTCCCTCCATACTCCTTCTGCAGGAGGAAAGTACTTTAAATTTTAATGTTTCCTGAGTTTAAGGAAAAAAAAAAGTGTCATCTAAAGCAGAAGTTAAACATTGTTAATCAGGCACTTCCCTGGCCTTCTAGGTCAAAAGATAAAATGCTCAAAATGCATATAAAGAAGAGAAACTTGACATTTGGGGAGAGTTGTGTTCTTAATTTTTAGTTGGAATTTCCTAATTTAATTGTTTTTCAGAAAGTTAATAACATTGTATTTTAAGTATAAATAGAAAAAAATAAAATCCTGTGACTATAAGTATTGATTTTCAAATATTCATTTTAGACATACTGTCCAGTTGACCAATATGATTTTGGGCAAATTATTTTTAGCCAAATCACCCGGTGCTAGAAAACAGGCAATTACAATGTATTGGGAAATACACGAAGAGCTGGGTAAGGGTAAGATGCCATGGAAGCTCATAACCCAATCTGCCTGGGAGAAACCATGGGTCAAAGGAGAAATCCCAGAGGAAGAAACACATAAGGTGGAAACTGGAGGAACAAATAGGAGTAAACAAGGTAAAAGTGAAAAGAAGGAATAAGAGGATACAACATGTGCAAAACTCTAGAATGACAGGAAGGAATCACGCTTCTCTTTGACTGGAGCAGAGAGGACAAGAAATGAATTGTCAGCACACACCATAACACCTCATATGTATTAGGCACACTGTAAATACTTGTTAATAAATTATTTTATTTTGCATATCTATATGTTGCATATGAGTATGTATTACTTTTGCACTAAAAAAACCCCAAACATTAAAAGGAAACAATAATACTCAGCTTTTTGATAAATCCTATGGTGCCCCAAATTAACAGTTTTTGCAAGACAGATGAATAAGGATGTTCATTTTTACCCAGTCAATTCAAGCATATTTTTCATGTGCAACAATTTCTAATTGTACCCCTAAACATTGTTCTCATTGCCCAGCAGACTGTAAGCAATTTGAGAAGAGGTGTCTAGTTCACCATTGTCTCATCAGCACCTAGTTCAGTACCTATGGCACACTGTACACATTTGATAATCTGGACTGAATACCTCCTCTTTCCAATAATTGTGCACTTAGTTTAGAATTCTCTGTTGATCTCAATCTGTACATTCAATACCCCTTGAACATTTTTCACTTAGATGTCTCACAGACACCTCAAAGTTTCAAAGCATGTGCTCCTTATATTAATAAATGGCACCACCACAACTGATGTCATTAACTTTTGATTACCCTAGATTTCCCCCTTCCTAATTATTGACTCTCTTTATTAATTACAAAGACCTATAGATTCTCCCTTTCTAAACACCTTGACATCATTTCACCTTTGCTATTTCTCCTGCTATTCTCCAGGCTCTCATTCCTTATTAAGTGGATTATAGTCATAACCTTCTAATTCCACTAACTTTCATCTCATTGTTACTACAGTGATCTCTCTAGGATGAAATTTGACTAGTTTTACCCTTTTAAGAATCCTTTAATATCATTAGGATAAATTTTAAACTCTAAGGTACCTTCTAATAATCTTTTAGATTAAGAATATCCAGCTTTATAAAGAATTTATAGCTCCCAAGAGAATTTATAAATACTCCCAAAATTTTGTTATAAAATATGAGCTATCTACTATATATATATCATGAGTTATCTACTAAAAATAAATTGTAGGATAATTTCTTCCATGATTCTAACATTATCATCAGATTAACTCCCTATTACAACTATTCATAAAACCCATAAACTTTTCATATTTTTTTTTTTGCTCACCCTTTTTTTTTTCTCAATGATGATTTTGACATTCCTAGACATACAGACATTTTGGCCTAGGTAACATGACACCTCAGCATTCTATGTAGTACAATAAATCATAGACACTGAGGAAGGATTAATAATAATCCCTTATATATTTTTTCCAAAATTCTTCTCTCTTTTCTTTCACTGATTTCCAAAATGTTTCCCTGCCTCATTAAGTATTCACTGCAGGGGACAGTCAGTATTCTTACCTTGTTTGTTCTACATTATACCTGCTCGTGTCTCTTAACTGCAAGCTCTCTGGGGCAGCAACCTGTTATTTGTCTAGGACTGGTCACCATGTATATTTCCTGCCTTAAACAGTAAATAATAATAACCATCTGGTAGCTGTAATGTAAAGGAACAACATGAACAGAGCTACAAAGCAAATTATGATTCACAATGTCACAATCATTGTGGGCACTCACATTTGCATCAAAGTGGTAGAAAGTCCAATTTCCTTGTCATCCTCATCTAAACTATGTATGTCTACGTGCTATGCTATATAGTTTTTTTTTCTTCCTCCTACATACTAAAATCCTTATAGTTAATTCACAGTTAGTTTAGGTATTTCATTTCCGCTGTGGTATTTTCTGACAATAATTTCTAGCTTGTTTCTATCAGTTCTCATTTATTGTTTTTAGGTGATGAGGCTTCAATTTGGACAGACAAGTAGTTAAGTTCATTCAACTTCTGTGCCATTTCTTCCTATGAATACATTATCGGTGTTTCTTTTTAATGCAATCAAAATTTACTACTGAGAATCTCATTTTCAATTGACTCAAAGGCCTTAGCTTTTATCTTACTTTATTCATAACATTATTTTATTCTTATGCTTTCTCTTGAAAAATATAGATTAAAAGAGGGGGGAGTTCCATTAGAATGTCTACAACTACAAACAAATGCCCTATATAATAAAGCTATACTCAGATACCAGCTGATTACACATAGAAACAAAATATTATTGACTGTTACAAAGAATTGTATAAGTAATTCTATAGAAGGAGAGTGTTCTATTGTGTATAACCATATGTTGGTAGATTGCAAAAAAAAAGTGGCCACTAATTACTCTATGCAACCATCTTTGCATTGTGACTTTACTCTCAAGTGGTGAAGTCTATTTCTCTACCTGTTGCATCAGCATTTGGTCACTTACTTTAACTAACTGGATATTAGCTAGCAGGATGTAAGAAGAGTCTTTAAAACCACTTTTACACTGTGGCTTATTCCATCTTGCTCTTGGGAACCTTTCAATCACCCTGTGAAGAAGCCCAGGTTAGTTTAATGAATAAGGAACTACATGAAGCAGAAACAAGCCATAACAGTTTAGGCCCCCTAGACCTGTCAACTGCCAAAATGAAAGTCAAAATCATCCTAAACTCTTCAGCCACAGTCAAGTCACCATAGAGATCAACTATGCTAACCCAGACCAGTGGAATTACCTAGAAGCTGGCCCAGAGGATTGTGAACAAACGAAATGGTGGTTGTTTTACATTTTGGGCTAGTCTGACATGCAACAATAGATAACTGATAGAACAGATAACTGCTTGCTTTTTGTATTATGAACAGGTAGAAAACACAATGGTGCCATGTACAGCTTCAAATTAACAAGTTATATCTTGTTTCTTGCCACCAAGATGTAACTATCCTTTAACTTCCTTTATTCTTCCCTATGTGTTTTTTTATTTTTAATCTCAGCCATCAAAATAATGTCTATCCAAAATCTCAAACCACCCAAGAAAGCCCAATGAAATGAGGGGAAAATTCAGAAACCAGAAGAAAAGAGTTGTTAAGTACATATTTTAAGTGCTATCATTGTCATTGATCTACTACTTAATCTGATCATAATGCCTGTATATATTTCTAGAACCTCAGAAAGCAAATGTGCTTTATAGAATCATATGAATTTTTAACAATAACCATTATAAAAACTAGCTACTCAGAAAGTTATAATAGAACTTAATACAAAAAGTACATTTACAGAGCTTTGTAATTGAAAACCATTTTAGCCTTTTGTAATAAGAAAATTATTGGAAAATGATGAGTCCATAATTTAACTACTTAAGAAAAATAACCAAATCACTGTTCATTTGATTATATCTTCTTCTGGCCAGGTAATGTTTCATAGACTTCTAAGTCTTAGCTCTGGTCAATAAATAATACCAATTATTATAAACCATGTTGTGAATTTCATAATATCTACTGGTATTTTTCATTATTATAATTGCTATAATCACAAGCACCAAGAGGATCTTAAAAAAATCAAGAAGTTGTCTAAAGTCTTACAGTAAATCTCTCAGAGAAAAGAGTCAAAATCACATCCTTATGTGGTTCATTTTTGCAAATCAAAGTGTTCAATTTTAAACCTTTTAAATGTAGAACGAACTAAAAGAATCTTTAGTTGCAAGAAATATCTTTATCTAGTGTCTTTTTTCCCCTTGGAGAAAATTATTCACCTGTACCAATAGATTGCATTGCTCAAACAAGCTTTGTTTCTGTTCTGGGTAGAGAAACCCCAGAAAATAAATATCTATATAATAGTATATTTACAGCTCTATCCAATAGGGTTTGCTTTGTTTTCCATTTTTTTTCATTTTTATATTTATGGTAGGCTATGGACAAGCCTGCCTTAGGCCACATGATAGCATTAAGAAACAGAATACAAAACTAGATGATACTGGCAAAGCAAGAATGGTAGAATGACCTTACTGGTAACAGGGGAGACGTTTAATTACAATCTGGACCTGTCCTCAGGCTAATGTTTTTGTTTTTTTTTTATAAAAAGTCTGCTCTCATGATCTGCTTTAACATGATAGATTCCTTACTCTATAGGAGCTGCACTGCCCATTGAACTTGGAGTGTGCCCTCAGGAGGAATAGGGCAGGCAGCAGAACTGGCCCACACTTAAATGTTGATCTCTTTTACTGTTTGCTTGCTAAGTGATTAATAAAATGAAAGAGAGCATCGGGCTTCCCTGGTGGCGCAGTGGTTGAGAGTCTGCCTGCCAATGCAGGCGACGCGGTTTCCTGCCCCGGTCTGGGAGGATCCCACGTGCCGCGGAGCGGCTGGGCCCGTGAGCCTTGGACGCTGAGCCTGCACGTCCGGAGCCTGTGCTCCGCAGCGGGAGAGGCCACAACGGTGAGAGGCCCGCGTACCAAAAAAAAAAAGAGAGCGCATCAACCAAGTATAAATGGTCATTCTAAAGTGTCCTCTAACCTGGATCCACCATCCCCACCTAGCAAAAGGTATCCTCACATACTACCTTAGAGCTACTTTGCAACTTCTTCAATTAGTTGGGCTTTCTGCTTTCTAGCATCTCTTTCCATGGCATGACTATAATCACGGCGAGCATATTAATAGCATTGTCTAGCCCTAAAATACACCCAAAGGTAGCATTATACTTTTTTAACCCTCTCCTCTCAAAATAATAATAATTTACAAACTTTATATATACTCACTATTTTCTGTGTCTATGGAAATTAACTGGGACTCTACTATAATGTATTATTTATATTGCTCCTAGAATTTAAGACCTCTGGTGCTTTGAGTGTTGTAATTTACAAAATTATCTTTTCCCAATATCGTATGACAAATAGGTCACTAAGTAAGGTGGAAAATGAAACAAGATAGTAAGACTTAAGACCTGAGACCTGTGAGAACCAGACTAGGAGGGGAATAAAGCCTTTTGCTCTAAAGTTTACAGTCTGCTAAGGCTTGAGTTGAATATTTGTTTTGTGTGAACAACTTAAAGATTGTGAAAGTCATATGGAAATTAAGCACATATAAGAACAATAATTAACAATAATGATTTTTTGTTGTTTAACAGCAAATGACTAAGATACACTAGAAATTTTGTACGTGAACCAAACAGTACAAAACTAAATCAGGGACGTGGGATAAACTACTTATTGCAAGTAAGCTCTGGATTTAGCTCCTGTTTTTCCTGGCAACCAAGGAAATAAGGAAAATACAGTAAATACAGATTTCATTGTTGGACAAATGGGAACATCAAAGTGCATTTTGACAGCAAGTACATTCTTCACACTAAAGTCTAGGCAACACCCACACTATGCTTCTCAATATAAGGTTATCATAATGAACAGTGTTTTCAGATTTGATCTATAAGCATTCTTCAAAAGACCATGTCTTATAATAAGCCTTGGAAGATAAAGTCCAGGATGTGAAACTAAAGGATAATATAAAAAAGGCCTTTGTATAAGCAACTAAAATAATATCATCCAGGTATTTTAATTATCATGCTCTAAATTAATAGAAGGAATACATTTAGATAAACTACTCTTTAAAGAGGATGACACAGTTGACCTGCTGCTTAAGACTCTGTTTTAGACACCAGATGTTTGCACAGAGATTTTGGCAAGTGCTAGATTACATATGATTCAAAGTTCAATTTTCTATTTCTATTTCTATAGAATTTTATCCTGTAAAATAGTTACAAGAGCAATATCTTATATTTTTATAGATCTTTATATTTTATAAAACTTTCACATGATCTCATCTTATCTAAACAATTTTGGATTATAGACATTTTATTTTCCATTTTACAGACAAGAAAACTGAGGCCTATAGAGAAAAGTGGATTGTTCCAGATCATTTTTATTTACCAAATCGGCATTAAGTATCTATTCACTACCTTCCCCCCGCCCCATTCTAGGCACTGTGTTTGCAATGGAGATATACTGATAAGTGATGGCAAGACAGATGTGGTCTCTAAGCCAGGCCCACCACATAAATCATTCCTTCCTCTATCAGGTTATCTGACTTCCACTGCAAGGCCCAGCATACCCTTCATCTCTAGGCCAAGACAAATTTCTACAGATACATCTGAGTTACAGCACCGAAGAACATATATTGAAAATTTGTCTCTAATATTGGTCAAGACTAATCCCATTTTTCACCTGATTTCTTTACATCATTGCGAATGTAAACAGCACAATCTCTAGAGGTAAATTCTTATATTCAAGTCTGTAGTCGGCCACTAACCAACTTTCCAAAATATGAGAATATTACTTTACATACCCAAGATTCAATGTCCTCGTCTGTAAAAAGTGGATATTAACAATATCTATCTCAAAGGATTTTCATGAATATCAAATCTAATATTTTACTTAAAACATTAGGCACACAACAAATGCTCATTAAAACAAAGTGCTTTTTATTACCTTAGTCCCTGCCAGTAGCACAGCAGCACACGTGAATCTCAGCTTACATTAGAAGTTAATTTTCTCCAACACAACTTAATTACCTATGCCAAATCTATTCTGCTCAGATGGCTAAGCATTTAACCTCAGTTCTCATCCCTACACCAGGGTTATGCTAGGGGCCTGGAGCCCTCTGTAGTGGCAAGCTCTTGGTTAGGGAGGAGGCTGGAGAAATAAGGTCCTCAGTCATCAGTGACTCTGTTAATTGCCCTTACCTTCTGTGCTGCACTTGTGGCTGGGAAATCGTGGTCGTGGCTGCCTTGGATTCTCTCTTCTGAGATGTCCGCTGACACCATCTCTCTCTTAGGCTTTGCTATCTCTCTATTCCAGGACCCACATATTTCCATGTGCTCTTCCTTCTATTTATCCACAGCCCAGACTAATTTCCTTTTAGACAAGAAAAATATCCTTTTCCCATCATCGTATTAGTTTTAAATCCTCTTCCTAATTTAGGGTTTAATTTTTTAGAGAAAAAAAAAAGCCACAAAAACTCTTTCCATCTTTCCCCATCCATCTTCTAAATAAATGAAAGGGGGAAAACATAAACTCTACCGTTTCAAAATGTTATTTGATATAATACTTCTGGTCCTTCAACGTTGAGACGCCGCATTGCTCTGTTCCTATAGCCCAGGCGCCTTCATTCAGAGGCCTCTTTATAGGGTGCCTTCAGCTGCGGCCTCTCTCAGGTGCTTCTGCTGAGACAGCCTTATGGGAAGGGAAAGCGTGAAGACACTTTTCCCCACTCTGACTCAGTGCTCAGTACTTTTCCACTGTTAGTCCCTCTGTCAGTCTGTCTGTTTCTCTCTCTCTCTCTTCCCAGCCCACAGCGATACAAAACGTCAGAAGCCTTTTGTTTAGAGTGCCATTAGGAGTGAGACATCCCCACCTGGTGACATTCCATGGGGAAAAATGAAACACTGGGAGAGCCAGCACTCTCTCCTGTTCAACCTCTTGCTTATACTTTCACAGTAAGTGATTAAAGGTGTGACTGTTGCTCTCATTTTGGTTTGTTTACCCCTGGCAGTTCTGGCTCAGGCCAGCTCTTGACAACCGCCTGTTCTTAGAGCAGGTCTGGACTTCTGTCTGTTGCTATATTCCCCAGAACCATATTCTCTCTACTTTATTCAACTTCTTTACACCTGCTACTGTTTCTGTGGCCTCTTTTCCACTCCGTTGTATAATTCTGAATTCAGGTCCCAGGATGGTCTGCCCTGGTCCTCTGCAGACAACAGAAACTTCAGCAGTGTGACCTTGAGGTCACGATATGTCCTAGAATAAGGATGCTCTCCCAACTCCACCATTTCTCATCTACAAGAAAATACATGTCCTTTAGATACCATAAAATTTCCTTTGTGTTCTGGAAACAGATGAACCAAATTATATGAGCCTATTATCTGAAAGAGGTTTTTTTTAAATAATTAATTAATTAATTTTTGGCTGCATTGAGTCTTCGTTGCTGCACATGGGCTTTCTCTAGTTGCAGCGGGCAGGGGCTACTCTTCATTGCAGCGCACAGGCTTCTCATTGCAGTGGCTTCTCTTGTTGCGGAGCATGGGATCTAAGCACATGGGCTTCAGTAGTTGTGGCATGAGGGCTCAGTAGTTGTGGCTCACGGGCTCTAGAGCACAGGCTCAGTAGTTGTGGCACACAGGCTTAGTTGCTCTGCAGCATGTGGCATCTCCCTGGACCAGGGATCAAACCCGTGTCCCCTGCATTGGCAGGCGGATTCTTAACCACTGAGCCACCAGGGAAGTCCTTGAGTTTTAATTTGTTTTCCCTCCCAGGAATTTCTCATGTAGCTTGTTGTGTTGAATTTTGTATTTGCTTTGAAATCAGAGAAATGTGGGTTCTGATCTCAGCTCCTCCACTTCCTAGCTCTAAAGTCCCTGAGTTTCCATTTTAATGTAAAAAGTTATTAATATCCCCACAGGATTGTTAGTAAGTAAAATCAGATAGCATATGTAATATACCTAGGAATGCACCTACCCCAACTGTATACACTCAACAAAGGTTAATAGCATTTTGTTTCCTAAGTTGAGAGTAAACAAATACGCATTAAAAAGATGACTAGAATTTTTATCTGAAGAGAAGAAAGGAGTGTTATTAATTTATTGTTATCTTATCAATAAAATAACCTGTTGATCTGTTGATTTTTGATGGCACTCTATCCTAAAGTGTCCAGCACAGTGAATTATAAATACACTCTCAAATAGCATTTTTAAAAAATTGAGATGTAATTGACATATAACATATGTTAGTTTCAGGTGTACAACACAGTGATCCAATATTTGTATATATTGTGAAATTATCACCACACTGAGTCTAGTTAACATCTGTCACCACACATAATTACAATTTTTTTCCTTGTGATGAGAAATTCTAAGATCTACTCTGTTAGGAAATTCCAAATATATAAACAGTGTTATTAACTATTAATACATGGTATTTTGAATTATATTTTAGATAGATTATTTTGCTTATTTAGGTGTTGAAGGATAATTCCCCCAAAAAACATTGTTAGTAGAGTTGACATGAAAATTTTTTCATGATACTAATAAGGTGACAGCTATAACTACATTTTAAGTCCACATTTATTTATTAATAATAAAGCATGTCATCAGCATACAGAAGAATCTAAGAATTTCTACATACTATGATATGGAGAAATCATTTTGGTTACTTTATGTCAATTATGTCAGTATCTGCAGATCTAAGTTGAAAGAAAGAGAGAATCAGAAATCACCCAGTTCTGTACCATGCTAAATTACAACACGAAGTCTAAAAGACCTCTTTCCCACTATGAATCTTGATAGTATTAAGGTAGTGGATTTGAAGAATAATTGCACCCTTAGCCAAAACTGTAAAGCTAGAACAAAAGACATATCCAATATATGGCATTGATGAAATGACAACAGATGTTTTAAATAGTTTTATCAGCTTTGTCATTGAGATGAGAAGCAGAGTATGGTGGTCGTCCTTAGTAGAATCCCATCTAAAAATTTAATTGCAACCAACAACAATATACTCAACTCGTTAATAAAAATAACTTGCTAAGAAAAATAATATTTTAATGGATATAAATTAAAATGGTTCTAGAATTTAATGTGATGTGTCAGATATATTTTGGTAGTCAACCTCAAACCAGGCTTTCAGCTCCAGGGAGTGAATGAGCTTTCTATAATTACTGATCTCTGGATCATGCTTCCTTCTCACTTTTATTCATCCAGCAATAGGCACAGTAGGGGCTTCCTATAATTACTGAAGTCTAAGTAACGCCACAGTCCCCCCATTTGCTTTTGAAACCCTTCCAATACTATTATAACCAATTTCTTGCAATAAATTCTTATCTTATCTGAATATGTACAATAGTTTCTGTTTTCCTGTCTGGACAATGACAGATGTACCGTGGGTGATATCTACCATTATGTGATCCATACCTACCTGAAGGGGATTACATCTAAGAGGTTAGGAATAATATTTGTTGATTTGAAATTAAATGAATTTAATCTTATTGGTTTACAAAGTAATTTCCCAAACATTATTTTATTTGATTTTTACAATGCTTGAAGGATAAGGTAATAAGTAATATTTTTAAAATATGTAAATTTTTATATATGAGAATCGAGAGTTTAATTGACCTCTTAATGATCATATAGCTAATTCATTTATGGTATCACTATGATAACTACGGTATCAGCAGCATCCTTAGCTGTAAGCAACTGAAACTGAATCTGGATATTTTAAGCATAAAGATAACATATTAAAAAATATTGGGTAACTCATAGAATTATTGGACGGCTCTGGTACCAGGCTTTGAAATGGGCAGGAGCAAAGGGATGCTGGACAGCAAATTGACTAAACACTCAGATACCAAAGCCATGCTACCTGAGTTTGAATCTCAACTTTGCCACTTAATAGCTGCCTGATTTGAGGCACACTGCTTATTTTTTTTCTGTTCCTTGTTACTTCATCTGTGCAATGAGGGTAAAAATAGTGCCTATCTCAGATAATTTTTATAAAGCATAGATGAATTTAACCAGTGTAACGTGTTTAGAACAGTGATATCTCTATAAATATTAAAATGAACAAATGAAAATCCTGCCAGTCTGAGGATAACAACCACTCTATCTCCTCTCCATTGGTTTCATACTTTCTATTGCCAGACATTGGATGCAGCTCCTGGCACTGCAGGACATTTGCAGCTGGGAACACATGGCTTTCCCCTCCATGGCCAGGTTGAATACTTCAGTCTCCCTGCCCCCATTACCACACCCTGATTGTTAATGAAAAGTCACAAATTCATGCCTTAACTGGCATAAAGCTCAAAAGATCTTGCTCAGGTTCTATAATTGCAGGTAAGTTCTATGCAACCAAGGCACACAGAGTAGAAAATTCCCCGAATATAAGAAGGGGGTTCATGTGCTGGGCCGACCAAAGAAAAGGAAGGGGGAGAAAGAGAAAGAGAAAGAGAAAGAAGAAGAAGGAGAAGGAGAAGGAGAAGGAGAAGGAAAAGGAGAAGGAGAAGGAAAAGAAGGAGAACAGGAGGAGGAGGAGGAGGAGAAGGAGGCGGGGAGGGGAAGGAAGAAAGAAAGAGACTAATGTCCTCTATAGCTATTTGGTACCAAAGCCTGAGTTTTTATCTGAGGATGAAAAGATGAATAAGATATCATTACTAGGGCTTCCCTGGTGGCGCAGTGATTGAGAGTCCTCCTGCCGATGCGGGGGACGCAGGTTCGTGCCCCGGTCCGGGAAGATCCCACATGCCGCGGAGCGGCTGGGCCCAAGATATCATTACTATATATTAACAGGAGGCATTTAGGAGTGGGAATGGTACCTTACTCATCTTTTACATGACCAAACAATCTAATAATCCTATGGACCAGCCCATAATTACAGATTTCCTTTAGAACTCGTATCCAAGTTCTGCATGTGGATAAACTTTGAACAGAGTAGATTGCATTTTTCTTTTCTCTTTTCTTTTAACATCTAACTTTACTCAGTTTCCCCATGTTTCTTGACTCTAATAAAAAAGATCTGATAGGCAGAGTGAGTCAACATAGAGAACTTCTATTGTCATGCAACAACCAGCAAACTCAATGCATCATGTATAATCGTTGGGTAATATCTTATTCTCCCCTGGAAGATTGTTTCCTCACATCAAAGTTTTCAGTCCAGATGAGCTTTATTGCACATAAATAGGACTTAACAACTCTCCTTTCATTCTCTTTTTTCAATCTCTTCTCCCGATAAATGAAACCAATAGGGAGTATCTTGTATTCATAGCACATACGCACAAAATGTGAATCTATCAGGACGAGTCTGATTTATTTACAAACATAATGGTACTTAAATATTCAAATAAGTGCTGTAACAGTTGTCTCCTTTGGGTCAATATGCTATTTTAATGATGCTATTTGTGTTCGATCACATATGGAACTTTCAGAAATTACCTTCTCAATCAGTTTAGAGCCTAAAAAGTTATTCTCTTTTCTCTAAGTGAAATTTCAATTTTTTACCAACCGTATAAAAATATTACCCAAATAATATAGTTTAATTATAAAATTTATCAGACTTGGTTGTGTATAACTTTTGCACATTTAAAAAAATATGAAGCCATATTGTAAAAATGTATTTTCCCCTAAAAAGGATTTTTAAAAATATTACTGGCTTTGGAAATAATTCCTAAGTATAAATTTTACTGTGTGACTTTTTGAAACCAGTGTCATTTGATTGTACCAAAATTCGTGGTTGTATTATTCATAATATATAAAATGAATTGCTTTTCCTTAACACACATATAGTCTGAAACTGATTTGTTTAAGGTCATGTTACATCCTATGTAACAATTTTTTTTTTTTTTTTTTGGTACTCGGGCCTCTCACTGTTGTGGCCTCTCCCGTTGCGGAGCACAGGCTCCAGACGCGCAGACTCAGCGGCCATGGCTCACGGGCCCAGCCGCTCCGCGGCATGTGGGATCCTCCCGGACTAGGGCACGAACCCACGTCCCCTGAATCGGCAGGCGGACTCTGAACCACTGCGCCACCAGGGAAGCCCTGTAACACATTCTTTTAATTCTGGTTTCTAGTTATTTCACAATACATACTTACCAACAAGGGAAATATAAAATACATGGCAAGACAGAAATGGAAAGAAAATGGAGTAGAGAAAATAAATGATACAGTCCCACCATTACATAGGCAGCTATTTAACCCCAGAACCTTCACGCCTCCTGGCTAGATTTCTCTGAGACAACAACTTGAAAACTAATTCCATTTCCTTAGAACTCCCTAAAAGCTTCAATTAAATTGTGTACATACACTGAAGCTGAACCAAAGGTCACCTACCCAAGCAAACAGGGAAAACACATAATTGTAAAACATTCAATAAATGTGTCTTAAACAACTACAGAATGTGCCAGGTTAACCTCCAAATTATACAGTAGAGTAAGGAGCTAGCCTAGAAAGCTGGCACATATTTGTTTTCCCTACTTCGACCTCCCTCTTTCTAATAGAGCCTATGATGTTTCTTAATCATTAAGAAATTCCCATTATTATTTAATGTGCTTCTTTAAATTCCAATGAATCATGTCCATTAGCTTCATCTAGATAAACACCTTAATGAATATATTATAATTATAACTGGCTTTGGACTCTTAAAACCAAAAAAAAATGTCAAGCATTAAATGAATCTTTAAGTACCTGATGTCCTATATTGTGCTTAGGTCACTGAAATATGTACCATTCGATAATCAAACAAAAACCCATTTCAACAAATTTAAGGAGGAAGACATAAGTGGATAGGTAGAACAAAAAATGTCTTTTCATGGCAATTGTTCCTACAATATTTGGAAGAGCAGAAAGCTGTCACTTTCTCCAACTTTATTTGCAATATTTCTGTAGCCAAACCTATTTTGTCTACATTATTTGTTGGTGAAGTTATTTGTTTTTGCAAGGCCATGGCAGTAAAAACAAATAGAATATAACTATAGTGCATCACATTGCAGGCCTGCTGTTTTATTATCTCACAAGTGTGACAATAGAAATAGAGCTTATATTTTAGAAAGTTAATTCATATTTCAAGGTGCATAAGTATGGGTAGTTTTACAAGCAAATATTGAACACTTATTGCCCAATGACTAGAAAAAAAGAGGGAAAATGTTGAGGAGGGGTTTAAGCAACATTTTGAAAATAAATCAAAGACTAAATATGTGAAAATAAAAGGTCACATCATTATAAGTTGATATGTTCAATTTAGAATGTGTTCTCTAAAGAGTTTTGAAGGCCTGGGCATTCCTATATTTAAAGAGTAAGGCCTCATACAAGATAAAGAACTGGCATGAACTACTTGTTTCCTCTGATGAAAGTAATCTGGAGAAGCTATAGAAGCCAAAGAAAACTTGGACTTAAACCAGGAATTAAAATTAAAAACAACAAAAACACCCATAGCAACAACAGAAATGTCAAACCCCTGGGGAGATAGACCATTTTCTTGAACTGGTGTGTACTAGATGCAGGAAGAATGAGGATCAGTGTGACCACCTCGGCGCAAGGATAGTCATAGAGGTTTACATTCTGTTCTTGCCTCTCCACCAGCAGATTCTAGAAAATTATACTGGGCCCTTCACCAGAGCAATCCAGACTTAAGCATGGAAGTCCAAGGGAGAATTATCAGGTGAGCAAAAGCCCTATTCCCTACAACAGGAGTTGAAGGAAACAGAAGAGGACTGACCAGAAAACCATGAGAATTCATTCCTCCACAATGTCCCGTTCAAATACCGGTATGATTGAGTTACAGCCTGGAGACAATGGCTCTCACAAAGCTGCTTCTTTTTAAGGGTTTATAATGAAAACCTCACCCAAGACAATTCTTGGTATATTATGGCTATGGAGTTGTTCACTCCAGCACTCAGTGTTCCCTTATTCCTAAACTCCATGAGTCCACCACAGACTAATGCCTGTCTTTAGCCCTTTTCATACACAATCCAGATGGTGTAGCTGACACTCCTCCCTAGAGCAGCATGAAGTCACACCTGAGGTACGTAACTACCTTAAATATAAAATGGCTCACTGGAAAACATATCATTCAAAGTAGAGTTACTGCAGTCGACACACAAATAATTTTAAATGATAAAGACATATAATTTATTCTTAGGAGATAAGAAGCAATATAAGCAAAATTAAATCAGAAAGAAAATACAACAATCAAAAAGAAGAAAAATTAGGTGAAACAAATGAAACAGTGTATTAGATAAGCAAGTAGAAAGAGGAAGCCTGATGAAGAACATGAGTTAGAAGATCCGATGCATGACAAACGTAGCAGAAATGAATAAAGAGATATAGAGACATACAAAAGGAGATAGATATGCTGATATCAGATAATATCATTCCCAGAAGATAAAAGGCATAAGAAAAGACAGGTAAAAGATGAAAAATGCCAGCTTTAAATGATCTATACATTAAAAAAGAGGATAGATACAGTGAAATGTAAAAACACCAAAGACAAAAGAAAATTCTATAAGCCTACCAGAAGAGATCACCTACAAAAGTACAAGGATCAAAGAATTTCTGAAGTCAATGGATACAGGAAGATAGTATAATATTTCTAAAATATTAAAAGAAAAGGGTATTGAGCCAACAGTTTGATACTATAATTTAAATGGACGATATAATAACAACAACAACAAAATCCCTGACATACAAGACAATGTGCCATACAGGGCCCTGAATTGGAAGCGCTTTTAGAATAAAGACTCAAATAATAAAGAAAGTTTGAAAACTAAATATTTTAGCTGGTATTTGAGCTGCAATCAATGTGTTTATAAAGTCTTTTCACTCCACCATATTGACTCTAAAATTAAGAGTAACGTTATCTATTTTTGATGTCTTTGTATTAAAAGTATGGTAAAGCAGCAAAAACTAGAACAGTGGTTTTAAGTTTTTAGTAGGATTTAGATAATTATTTAAAATTCAATTCACTTAAATTATATAATTTCTTTACATATTAATCACAGCACCTTTCATTATAAGATTATAACTTTATGATCATTGTATAAATCAATATGTGTCTGAGAATGAATGTGAGATACCCAAAATAACTAGGGGCAGCTAACTTTCCAACTGAATTGGCTTAAAGCATTTATGTAGCCCTTATCATGTGCAAGACATCGCAGTGGTACCTAACATGAGTGAGGGGAGATAACGGTTATACTACAATGGTGATAAAAAGGATAAAAGGATAAATAGTCATTTTAACTGTCTCCCAGTCCCCATAAGTAAATCTGATTTGTTCACCATCAAAATAAATCTAAATACAACTACTTCTCACAACTCCGCTGGCACCATCCTGTTCCCTTATCGCTGCTCCTATAGCAGTGGTCTTCTAACTATTTTCCCTATATCTAAACTTCTCTTCCTTCTATATAATTTCCCAGAGTGATCATTTTAACACTTTGGACAGATGGGAGCATTCTCCTACTCAGTCTACTCAGTGGCAGCTACTACTCAGTGGCTACTACTCAGTCCTACTCAGTGGCTTCCCATACATTGAAAAAAGCATGTTTCACGTGCACTGTTCTAACTGCTGACATGCGCTAACCTATTTGTTCCTGAAACATACCTATGTTCCTGATGAGTAAATTAAAGCATAAAGAAATGGAGCATCTTACCCAAAGTCACCTAACCAGTGGGTAGCAGTCAACTCTGGAGCAGAGGTGCTTCAGCTGGGTCTAAACTGCCTGATTGATGAATGTATGCTTCTCCTCTAACTTTTTTTCTTTTGCCCTCTTAATATTAGACTCCCACCCTTAGCAAGACACATGGATGCTTCAGATAAAGACCATACTGTCCAGCCTCTCTTGGGGCTAGTTGTGGTCATGTCCTTAAGTTATGGCCAAAAAGATGTAAGAAGAATTGTTCTAAGGAAGCTAAAAGAGAAACTTCCTCACCAGATATCTAGAGGGTGCCTTTGATCCTTCTTTTTTATCTCTTTATTCTTCCTGATTGTTGTGATGCAGACATGATGGCAGGTGCTTGAGCAGACCTCTTGGAGCCAGCAGAAAAGACCTACACTTTAAGGAGACAGGAGAGTTAGAATGGGATTGGGTCCCTGATCATAACCAGCTCTGGATAGCCTACCTCCAGACTTTTCTTACTTGAGGAAGAAATGAACTCTATCTTATTTATGCACTGTTATTTGTGTGATTTTTGTCTCATGTAGCCAAACTAATCCTACCTAAAGAAACCTTCAAGTAAAACTGTTGAGTATTTTAATTAGGTATAAGAGGAGTTGTGGTCATTCACATTAGATATGAGTTATATGTATAGCCTGTAGTTACAAATAGCACATAGATACTATTCAAAGGCATGGAATGGATGAATATTTAGAATGCATACAGTCATCATTATCACATTTCTTAAATCAACCAATGAGATAAATGCATGGGTGAGATTATTATGTATTGGATATTATGGAAAAGCTAGATATTTGTAATATGTTTCCAATTTCTGAGATTATCAAACTACTACTAATAAAATATATATTAAGGACTTATTATGTGCTGGACACTGCTACATATTGATTTATTTGGGATTGATTTATTTGATATTCGCAATAACTCTAAGAGTCAGGTACTAATTTTATCTCCATTTGAGAGATACGAAATTGAGGCTCAGAGAGGTGAATAACCAACCAAAGATCAAAGCATTTGTAAGCATTGGAAGCTGGAGTCGAACCCCAACCATCTGACAGTGTGTAATACATATTTGATGCCTGTGTCAGAGACTGAATAATTCTGTTTTATCATGATTACTTGTTGAGTGTTCATTTTCCCTTAGTTTGTGATACTCTCCAGGCCAACAAGCCATACGCAGTAGTAACTTTAGAGCCAGTGAAGTGCCTGTCACTGAGGAGTCACGCTGATGGATTATTAATCGAACTGCGCATCTCAATTTTCACCTTCTTAAAAACAACCAAAGGAATAGATTCTAAAGCCATTTCTATTCCCAACATTAAACACTTAAATTTCCACCAATTACATTCTTTTCTTGGGCTGAAGTAAATCTATTCCTTACCATCAGTGAAATGAACTAATGAGTAATTCACATAGTACCCTGCCTGACACAATCAAAAAATTATCCTGGAATTTTCATTTAAGAATGTAAATCTGCATATATTAAGGTTGAAAGTCTGATTTCAATTAAAACATGTAACTTGATTGCAAGATAATGTAAAGGAAAAGTTTCCTTTGGATAAAACCCTGCCGATAACACTTCTATGATGCTCATTGCTTTTAAAATATTAGAGCAGTATGATAAAAAATCAGACATTCTGTTTGGGTTTTGTGGATTTGTATCACCTGAGCTTTCTTCCTCTTTTGAATCTATTTTTTGTTTTGTTTCATACAGAGGCCACTTTATTTATTTCAGCCAAGATCTGAAAATTCTGTGATTTTTGTTCATTGTTACCCATTTGCTTAGTTTTATACCCACTTTCATGCATATAACCACAGAGTCACACAGCTAGAATTTTGGAGATGCAAGTAAAATGCAGAGTCCCTTCCTGGTAAATAAGAGGCCACATACCACTCACTCCTCCTTTCTCTGGCTTTGTTTACAGAGCCGCATATGTGGAACACAACTGTTCTGTGTTGTCAAAAGTCAAATGCTTTCAGCAGTTGCCCTGGCTCAATTTCTACCTCCCAGCAGATGTATGAGTATTTCCCCAGCCGTCCATCACAAATCGGAACCTGCATTCTGCCAAACAGAGCCAATGCATTCCAGACACAAATTCCGGAAACTGAAGAATGAGAGACTCATAGAATTGGATACAACCAAAATAAGTTCCCAGTGAGATATCCTAACCGTTACCAAGGTTCACCTGACACATTCCAGGTATAAACATCACTAACAAGTGCCAGAAGCCGGGGGAAACACTGACAGAATGGAATAAAGAGGCTTCCCACAACCCATTTAGAAAACCCTAATACATCCTCATGACTCCCACTTGCCAAAACATGAGCATGATGAATAAATGTGATGGATTATACACATTTACATGAGCAAAATTTCCAAATGTGAGCATTAAAGAAAAAGTAGGAGAGATGGTTGGCATGGCATGATTTACATTTTTTTCTTTCCATAATGAGTTGTTTCAAGTTGGCACTACCCATGGATCCCCAGATGAAAGACACTTGATTTTATTCAGGCCTGGACTCTTTTCCTTTTTTTCGATTTGGACATTAGGTATACACTGCCAATCTCCACTAGTATCATTAGTTACACACATACTTCAGATTCCCCAGTTGGACCCCTTTCTAAAGTTTTTGGACGGACCCATACCTAATCTGTAGTAGCGGCAATGCTTTTAACAGCAGCTCTTTCCCATATTCCGTATTTTTCACCAACCTCTTAAAGATCAAAGCCATTAAGTACAGAGGAAGGGAGTCCAGGCCACCACTGGAGAAAGCAAAAACAAAGGAAGGGGCCTCTTATTAAGTACTTAAATGCATCAGCACCATCCTAAGCATTTTACATGTATCAAGTAATATAAACCTCTGAGCAACCTCCTATATATGGTTGGCATTATTATTGACATTTTTATCACAGATGAGGAAACTGAGTCCCAGAAAATTGATGCTAACTGTCTAAGATCACAACAAGTAAGCAGTATGTCAGGATTCAGCCCAGGCTGTCTCATTCCAGAGCCTCGTCTCTTAACTCCTATACTCTGGTTCCTCTCATTCATAATGAGAGCCAACATTATTTAAGCATTTTCTAGGGTTTTTCTAAATATTCTGCAGACATGGGGCCATGAGTAGCTGTCTCTTTCCAATTTGCTCAGCAGACTGGGAAAGAACCTTACTTTCCCAGATATTCGAGTCATGTAAAAGTGGTGGAAGCCAGTATAGCTGTCAGTCTACTTTTCCATGATGGACTTTAGAAATGAAGAGGCAAACATATGGTGTAGCTGGATGAAAATAGCGTCCTTGGTTCACATCATTAAGGCTATCAGTTAACCTTGCCCCTTACAAAGCTAGGAAAAATAGTACAAAATTGGTCTTTCAATTCACTATGATGCACTATTTTGTTAATATTTGTTTTATCCTGCTTGGCACTCTCTTCTTGTACGCCCAATTTAATATTTAAATATGAAGGAGAAACTACTTTGAGCCATCTAAAGGAAAATTTAATCTGAATGCAATGTGGTTCATGTTCACTGTTTCTTTTTTTACTAAGATTATTCAAAAATGATTCAGATCATTGAGTTCAGAGCTCTGATTCAAATTATAACTGGAATGAGGAAATGGATAAGCAATCTCAATAGGTAGGAAAAAAAGGTAAAGATTTAACTAGAAATGTAGCAGGATCAAGTACTGCTTTTTTAAAAAAATGATTTTCATGGCTTTTAGTATGTTAAACACTTAATAGAAATCTGCTGAGTCCACAACGTTAGGAAAGTTGAGGGTCTCATGGTCTGTCTGAGCATGAGTGAGAGAAAGACAAGGAGATAAAATTGTTCTTCATGGGAAAGTAAGAACAATGTTGAGGTTTGGAGTTTCGTGGCCTAGTGCAAGTAGCAAGGGTATCAGGTAGAGAAAGAGGCCCAGGGAGTTGGTGATAAGCTGAGCTCTAATGAAGAATATAGCCATCAAGAAATTCCTTAGGGCATGGAAGAGATGATAAAATTTAGGACAGTGGCTTCTATTTGAATTTGAATTTTGTTCTTCCTTGGGCTCTAATTACTCTTTGCTACCTCTTTGGTAAGTGTCCATTCTACACAATAACCTCGTGTGAGTGGTGATTTAGGAAAATGAAGGGAAGGATCAAATTGGCTGGGTCTGACATGATGGCAGTTGTAGGAGCTTAGGGTGGTGATAAGAATGAGCTCAAATGGTGAAGCCAGATGCAGTGTCTTTTAGAAGAGGATTGCAAGCCTCCTGAAAATGATGTGACCCTAGAAAGTTAGACCAAGAAAGATATAGAAAAAAGGAAAGAAAGAGTGGGGGAAGGAGGAAGGGAAGGTAGAAGGAAAGGAGAGAGAGAAAAAGATAAAGAAAAAAAAGAGAGAGTGCTTCTTTTTAAAGGAATTTAAATTATTTTAGTAAAGGGGCTACAAAGGATGATGTCCGGCCTCCCGCCTCCCCCTACTGCCACGAATAACTATAGAAAGAGTCAGAGCAGATGACCCCCAAACTATTCACTGCATCAAAACACAGACCCAGATCCCAAACTAGAAATATGATAATCACATTATCATCTTTTCTCTAATCAAAACAATGACCTCAATCCAATGGTTTTATTCAAAACAGAGTAGAAAAAAATATTGCATTAGGCCTGTAATTGTTTAGCTTTGTCTGCCAATAACAAATAGAAGTATCATGTACATTAAGGAAAGGAAACAAATTTTAAACAGAGTTGACACTTTTAAAATCTGGCTGTGCATCAGCTTTCATTTAGTGACCAGGATGCCCATGAGTGCATGCATAAATGAAGTAATGAGAATATACTTTTGAGTTGAGGATGAAACTTTTTAGGTACATTAGGAAAAAAATAGTCATACAGACCAGTTTTTATCTAGAAGACAAATGAAGGGAGAAGGACACAGTGTTATGTTTACAAGTTCATGAACACAAGAAGATATAGATGAAAACACAGCTTAAATAAAGTTAGTAAAAAAAAAAAAAGAAATTTTTTTTAAAAAGAGGAGAGAAAGGAAAGAGTTTATTATATGCAAATGTCTATTTTTCAGGACTTCTAGGGAGATAAAATGTAGGACAAGATAATAAGTAGAACTATCAGGCCATAACAAATACACTGAACTCTATATATTTGTATTAGAAATGCATGTCTTAGACTTCATCCATACCCCACATGGATGGTGTCTTAGTCTTTTTGGGTTACTATAACAAAAATACCATTGACTGGGTGACTTAAACAACAGCATTTATTGCTCACAGTTTTGGAGACTGGAAAGTCCCAGGTCAAGGCACTAGCAGATACCGTGCTTGGTGACAGCCCACTTTCTGGTTCACAGACAGCTGTCTGCTGTTGTGTCCTATGTGGAAGAAGGGGTGAGAGAGCTCTCTGGAGTCTCTTTTTACAAGGGCAGTAACCCCTCTCATGAGTGCTCCACCCTCATGACCTAATTAATCACCTCCAAAAGGCCCTGCCTCCTAATACCATCATGCTGGAGTTAGGATTTCAACATATGAATTTTGGGATGACACACACGTTCAGTACCTAGCAAATGGTGTCACATAAATAGACATGAAGTTATTGGTCAGTTTCTAGTGAAGGACTGTACAGGTGAGTAAGAGGCTGTGATGGTTCATAGCCTGACTGTTCACAGAGTGGAGGTAAAACTGATTATTGTCATAATTTAACAAGGAACCAGGCTCTTCCTAAGTGAAAACACATGTCATACAGTGGACATAACTTTTCTTGGAGTTTCATGTTATTTAAAAATGAAGAATTGTTTTCAGTCCTGTGTCCTGGCCCTTCCTTTACTCTACTGACTGAGTGTTCCTGAAGACTCCATCTCTGAATCTGTGAGAGAGTATTGAGTACTCACTCAAACAGGAAGATACATACACACTTTCTTTTCTGAGCTTCAAATATCACATGCCAGCAGTTTAATATTCATCAACCCTGGACAGATTTAGTGTACCTTCTCAGTATATAAGACATATCTCTCACCTCTCTCTTCCCACTGTAATTTGGAAATGAAAAACTAAAAGTTCATAATCATTTAAATTGTATTTTACTCTTGACCCATGGTTGAAATTTTAGAATTGAAGTCACTAACTCTGTCTGTATGCCTATTGGTCTGTAATTCAGAGAGGGGAACCATACTCAATATCTTGTAATAACCTGTAATGGAAAAAAATCTACAAAAGGTTAGATATAAATATAAATATATGTATAACTGAATCACTTTGCTGTTCACCTGAAACTAATGCAATATTGTAAATCAACTATATTTCAATAAAATTTTTTTAAAAATTGTATTTTACAAATCTATAACCATAAATGATAATGCTATAGACCTTATTTCTGTCTCTACTATATTTAGGACTGTGTATGCACAGCTACTTTAAAGAAAAGTTTGGTAGTTTCTATAAAATTAAACATGTCCTATAACACAGCAATTCTACTTCTAGATATTTTCCCAAGAGAAATAAATATATGTATATCTCCCTTCACCAAAGACTTGTTAAGATAATCATAGCAGCTTTACTCAAAGTTATCAAAACTGTATACAACCCAATGTCCATGTGATACATTCATACAATGGAGTACAACTCAACAATAAAAAGAACCAGTACATACATACCCAACATAAATAAATCTCACAGACATTATGCAGAATCAAAGAAGCCATACCCAAATGAGTACATACTGTATGGTTCAATTTATGTGAATTTCTTGAACAGGAAAAATAATTTATGGTGAAACGATTCAGAATATTTGTCTTAGGGAATTGATTGCATTTGGAGAGGTAAGAGAATTTTCTGGATGATGCATTCTGTTGTTTGCCTACCTTTTCTTCTCCCTAATAAAATCTTTTAGTTTTAATTTAATTAATTTATTTTTTCATTCATTCATTCATTCATAGTTATCTATCTCATCCCTAGTTCCAGAGAGGGATCCTGATGACTGTAATTGTTGAAATGGCAACTCAAGTGAACCTAACATGCTTAAAAGATGGAATTACAATCTATGTTTAGGTTAGAGCCTTCTCTGTTGCTCTTCCACAGGACATGAACAAATAAAAATTACCTTAGGTATTCCTATCAGCTATTTTAAGAATACGATGGGAACCAGTATCAAAGTGAAGTCTACAATTAGAATGACAGAACAGAGATGTAAAAAGAACTTGGGTTTTGGTCAAAGTCTAGCCATTAACTAACTCTGTAGACTACCTTTCTCTGTACTTCTTCATATTGAACTTTATACATTTTATTAACTCTACAGCAGTCTCTGTGAGGTAGTCTGCTGCAGAAAGCCAAAGCATGCTAAATGGAATGGCTCCATTCTTCATTTGGGATTCCTGTAAAATTATTTAACTAAAAATATACTGGCACCTGGGTTTTGCTATTTTATCCTGCCACAAACAAGGTTTCCTTGATTTCAAGAAAATTTCCACACCCCAAACTTTTAGATTATGCCCTGTCCCAACTAATATCTAGATAAGAATGGTGGGAAATTAAATCTCTATGATCCCAAACCTGTTTCTCTTGCAGGTTTCATCATCTATGTAAATGGTATCTCCATACTTCCTGTTGCTTCCACCAAAATCTTTGGAAACATCATTGACTCTTCTCTTACATCCCACAAATAATCCATCAGGAAATACTCTCAGTTCTGTCTTCAAAATATTTCCATACTATTGTCATGTAAGCTACTGTTCTTATTCTTAGTGCTGTACACTGAAGTTAAGAAATGACATGTCATGATTTTTCTATAAAATACCTTTAAATGAGTTCAGCTAAAAAAAATTGAATGTGTATATACCCACATACTTACATATACACATAAATAGAGGGATGTAAAGCAAGTATAGCAAAATAATAATAGGTGAATCTAGGTGAAAGATATTTGGTTGTTCATTTTACTAGTATTTCAATTTTTTATAGGTTTAAAATGTTAGAATATAAAGTTTGGAGAAATGCTGATTCTAAAATACACAATTTTTTCCAGAATCTAACCACTTCTTACCATCTCCAGCCGACCCTTCCTGCTTGTTCTTAGCCACTCTCTTCTCTTGCCTAAGCTATCACAGTAGCCTCATAACTCTTCTCTTCTGTTTATATGTCTCCATAATCTCTTCTCAATAGCAGCAATAATAATTCTCCTCAAAACTGTATCACATCATCCAATGCTTAAAAGTTTTTTCAATGGCTTCTTATCTCTGTCATAGTCAAAATTTTGACCATAACTAAAAAGGATCTAGCATTTGCCCTGGTCATCTCTGACTTTTGCTTCTTTGACTCTCCCTTTGGCCACTGCACACCAACTACACTGACCTTCTTGCCATTACTCTGAAAGTACATTCCCTCTTGCCTGCTCAGGATCTTTACATTTGCTATTTCCTCTGCCTAAAATGTCTTCATTTAGAGAGCTATGTGGTTGACTTTACCATTTCCTTCATGTCTCTGCTCAAATGTTAACCATTTGGTCAAAAATGTCTTGATCGCCTGCAACAAAGGGAGCTAGCTCTCCACCAAAGATGGATTTCCTCTTTTGTGGTGTAGAGCTGTTGCTGGTAAGTGGCTACCCAGACATGGACCACATTTTCCAAGTACGCTTTCATCTAATGGGACCATGTGGTTGTATAATACTCAGTGAAATCAGTGAGGGAGGAAGTAAAGTCCATCACATTTATGCTGACCCTATAAACTCTCCTGTGAGATCTCTACACTTTCTCCTGTTACCAACCATCTAGATGTTGATGTTCCAGGTGATATCAGGAGCCACACTTTGAAGATAGTGGAGGGTAGAGAATGACTTCAAAGAGCAGAGCACCCCACTGTCACTACCACCATTTATACTTATATATGAACAAGAAACTTCTATTTGTATAAGTCACTGATGTTTATCTGCTACAAAAGCTACTATATACTTCAAGCGAGACATCATCCTATGTACAATAGAAAGCCCCTCATCTCCTTCTAATACACTCCATTTATCTGCTGTCTGTTTCCCTCAGTAGATCATAAATTGAATGACTCTAGATAACCTCTTGCTTTTGTGTGTTGTTCTTTCACCATTACTTGAGGCATGTACTTGCATCCACTTCACTGTCCACAGTCTGCTCCTGTCACAGTCTAACCATGGCACTTCCTTACTTCTGGTTACTTGAAGTCATCCTTTAGCTCTCACATTTTTCTCAAATCCCGCTGCCTATCCATCAACAAATCTATTGGTTCTACCTTCAAAATATAACCAGAATATCACTATTTCTTACTATTTCCACTGTTATACCATCATCTGGTGGATTACTGAAGGAGCTTCCTGTGCTCTTTATGCTACTTCTATGCCCCACTTCATTCTATATATTTTTTAAAATTTTATTTTGTTTTTGGCTGCATTGGTTCTTCATTGCTGCACACGGGCTTTCTCTAGTTGTGGCAAGCAGGGGCTACTCTGCATTGTGGTGCGTGGGCTTCTCATCACAGTGACTTCTCTTGTTGAGGAGCATGGGCTCTAGGCACGCGGGCTTCAGTAGTTGTGGTGCTTGGACTTCAGTAGTTTTGGTGCACAGGATTAGTTGCTAAGTGGCATGTGAGATCTCCCCGGACCAGGGATCAAACCCATGTCCCCTGCATTGGCAGGCAGATTCTTAACCACTGCACCACCAACTTAAGATACTTAGTTAAAACCCAAGTTCAATCATACTACTTCTCTGTTTAAAACCCACCATCTCAGAGTAACAAGTCATGCTTACTATGGTCTCCCAAGCCCAGGAGACCCTCTTTTTATTCTAACCCGCTTTTTTCTTACTTCATTTCTTAATATTGTCTTAATATCACTGCTCTAGCTATAGTGGCCTCTTCTGTGAACGTGGATTAAATTTGCTTGGCCCTCAACTGAGGGCCTTTTTATGTGTCCTCTTCCTAAAAAGCTCATGTGTCAGATCACTGCAGGGCTTGCTCCCTCACATTTTTTGTCTTAACTCAAATGTCACCTGAAAATGAAGGCCTCCCTGGCTACCAAACATTTTCTAAGCCCCTTCTTCATTTATTTTTATAGAGTATTTATCACTAACAAAAATATTATATATTTTAGTTTAAACTTTTTATCTTATATATCTTTGGGCCAGAATTCTAGTTCCACAAGAACAGTGGGTTTTGTATGTTTGTATATGCCATATCCCTGTGTTTAGATAAGTATCTGCTATAAAGTAGATTCTCCATAAACATACACTGAATAAAATAACTATAAAACTTAGGAAGAAATATAAAGCAGTTAAATATAGAGTGACTGGAAATGATATCTTAGAAGGAGAGTCAGGGAAGGCCTCTCTAAATATGTGCAGAGACTTGAATCAAGTAATGGACAAAGCCGTTCAGATATCTAGGGGATGAGAGTTCCAGGGAGAGAGAATGGCAATACAAAAGGAATGAGACACGTGTGTGCTTGGTGTTTTCTAGGAATCTAGCAAAGAGCAAAGTATAATTATAGCTTCAGAGAGAGAAAGAAGTAGTAGGAGGCATAGTCAAAGTTTTTGCCAAGTGAGATTATATTAATCTTCTAGGATATGATAAGAAATTTGGATTTTAATTCTAAGAATTGACTACTTAGTTTCAGGAGCTGTGGCAGAAGATAGGAATACTATAGTGACCAAAATTTCTCAAGCCCTGATCTACTGACAATCTAGTGAGAAAAATACATGTTAATGAACCAAATGACATGCATACATGCAAATTACAACTATTTATGACTTCCTCATAGTATACCTTGTTTACCTCAAATAGATTTGCTCAGAGTGGTAGAGGTATAAAGTTCTACCCTAGGTCTTCCAATTAATTGACTTTGAAGAATTAATTAGTTTTTTGTTCTTGTTTCTTTCTAGAAATTTCAGGATAATATTTCCACAGTGAGAGAATGTGAAATAAAATATTGAAATTATATCTAGAAATTAAAAAGAAAACCACTAAATAAAGGGCTATTTTCATACCGTGTCATAGATGTGAAAAAATGCTCTTCCTTTTTTTTACTTACATGAACTCCTCTTTCCTTCCACTCTTTTCCGATGACCTCATTTCTCCCTTTAATTCTCTTCTTTTCTCCTCTTTGCTCTTTGTAACCCAGAAATATCCTGAAACAATCCCTTCCAACTTTCAAAGGACAGTATGCTTTAGGCCATTATTCTCCAAAAAGGTTAGGAGAAAAATGATCCATTGATCGAAAGAAAACATTATAATTATATGTACATTTTATTTATATATAATAATAAGAATATGTTAGTTTACTAATACTAAAATGTTGAATGAAAACAGTACATTATATAAGTGGAAAACAAATACACATATATTACGGATAGTTGCCTTAAAAAAAAAACAAATAAACAAATGAACAGAAACTGATGTCGTGTATGTATCCAAAGAATAAGAAGACTACTTTTACACCTATGGGCATAAACAAAATGCTCAGTTCTGTTATTTTCTTCCATTTAGAACACTCTTTCAACATTATGAATCTTAACTTTTGTTCCTGACTTCAATCTGATTACTCTTAATTATCACTGGGAATATCTTTACAAAATTATAATAATCCATCTGCTATCAGACTGAAACTTTCAAACAAGCCCAAAATCTAGGTACCATTATCCCTATCTTATAAATGAAGAAATTAGAGCTCAGAGTGACTAAGTCAATCAACATTAGATAGCTATAATTAGGGAAGGTTGCATCTGTTTGTTCTATCCTCAGCCTTCGAAGTGCCAGGTATGCACTAGGTCACCAATAAATATTTGTTGACTACGTGGTCATGCTTAGATCTAAATCCAGTCTTCTAGAAATCAAAACTTCACTATCTCTTGCAGTACATGCTAAGATATTTAGGTTTTATTTTGTGAAAATAGGGGAATAACTCAGAGAAATTTGAAGTGGGGTGGGAGTAGTGTTTGGTCATTTTATGGCTAGATATGGCATCTGAGTAATGAATTTTATCACAGATAGGTGGGCAGTCAGAAAACATTAATAATGATGCTTATAAAGATACTATATAGTAACTATTTTTTACAGGAAATATCTACACATTTATATTTGTATATATAATGTCATTTTATTCCTTCTCACATTCTTTAGAGATAAGTACTGTTTAAGAGATTCTTTAGGATCCAACATTAAATGGCTGTGCCAGGATTTATGACCTGGGCTGTCTGACTTTGAAGCCATTATGCTAAATACTTAAGGGAGTGCTTTCCTGGTCCAGGTGAGATACAATGAGGCTAAGAATTAAAGTAACAGAAATGTGTATAGATAGCAGAGGATTGATTAAACAAGTAAATTGGTGACATCACTGGCAAATTTTGAAGAATAAATAAATATAGAAAGAAAAGATAATTAATGTCAAAGACGAACTTAATGTTTTTAACCAGAGTAATTGTAACATCATTGGCAGAGATCACAAGAACAGGATTAAGAGGATGGAGATGAGGTGGATAATGATTTAAAATATGTTTCTAGAACATTCATTCCCGATGAAGTGGAATGTAAATTACAATAGGGCAGTTGGAGAGAAAAGGTAAAACTGAAGAAACAGAAAAGAATAGCTTGAATATATTAATAGGTTATATAAAGATGAAAGAGATATAAAATTTCTACTGCTCAGATAATGTACTTATGCTTATGTGAAGAGGAAAATCATAAATCTTTTCTCTGAAAAATTGTTTATAAGATGTACTACCTTACAAGTAGCATGGATAGAATAAATGTTCAGTATGATTTTTGTAGTTGATGATGATACTTATTTGGAAGAAACATCTACATCCAATATTTCCTTCAAACAACATCTTGAGGGCAAAGCTTTACATTTTTCTCTCCTCCAACAAGCCCTGAATTCTAGCCTTAATTTCCTACACAATAGATCTGTATTGATTAAGCTTAAATGTTTGAGATTTACGAAGTTAATTCATTGCTCAGCTAGAGTGGTAGGTCATATCATCTCAACCATAGAGGGCAAGGTTGTACACCAAAGGCTGTTTCAGTACACACTCTTGTCAATGTGCCTTTCTTAGTCAAATACGACATACATTTTGGCCCTTGAACGTGCTTGCCCAGCTCCATCTGCCATTATGGCAGTGTGCCCATTCACAAGATGCTTTGCCAGGTTTAGCTGGACAAAGGTACAGACAAGGAGGGGTTAGAAAGGGAATTTGCTTCACATGCAAATGAACACGCTAAACTAAGAAAATGTGCCTGATCCTAGAAGATATCACATCTGAACTGTGAACACTGAAAACATTTCACACCATTTGATCAGCATAATCAATAGCCTTCAAAAGCTTGAAGATTCAGTTTGTTCCCCAATGTGTTAATAATAGGTCTCTTTCATTAAAACTGCAGGAACTAACTGCTGACTCTTCAGCACACTGCTTAGACTTTAAGATCAGTAAGACCTTATAAAAGGAAAATTTATATTATAAAAGAAATATTAATATGTAAAATTAATAGTGTTGTAGAAGAATAACAGTCTTCTTGATAGTGGCTAAATGATCATGTTCAAAGTGATCATTCTATATTCTACATTCTTTAGCTTGCTCATTTTGCTATCTATAATTATATTAGTCCCTCACCTTATGAGATTATAGGAATTCCACCACCATAATATGTCACACAATTTCTCATGAAAGTATGACATTCACTTGAGTCATATTTTTCAGAGAATCTAGTCATCTAAGAGATCATCACCATCCTCTTTTCTTTAAGAAAAAAAAAAGAGGTTCTTTATGGTATTTGGTTACAATCATTACATAGGTAGTCAGTCATCAGAAATAAATTATTATTGCTGGTTTTGTTATGGCATCAGAATTACGTTTCTTTAATTGACTTATTATCCATCAATTTCTGACAAATTATAGGTTTTACTTATTTAAGCACTCTTTTTTTTTTAACTATCTGTTATATTACTGATGAATGGAAAATTCACCAGAATTTCTGAGGGCACCAAACTCATTTTTCACCTTCAGACCTATAGATATGTACTGCCCACATTCTTGCTAGCTGGCTTCTTTTCATAAACCAGTTCTGATCTAAATAGGTGTCTTTATTATATCGCTTCATCTCACTGATTTTCTTCTTAGCACTAATTATTATTTGAGCATATATTTATTTGTTTCTTTACTTGTTAATTATATCTCTCCCAATAAATTTTTAACTTCCACATCTAGGGTTACCTGTTTTAATTCACCAGTTTATGTGCAGCATCTAACCCAGTATCTTATGCTCAATAATTACCTTTAATGGATACATATATGAAAAAGATTATCTTATGTTAATAAACTTTAATGAGGCACCCTTCTTTCAATGTTCAAAGTTACTATATTACTTTAGAATTCCTAGCTGCAGACAACAGAGTCCATTCTAGCTAGTTTAAGCAGAAGAGCCCTTATTAACACCTATTATTAACTCATAGAATTGGAGGAAGTCCAGGGAGCTAAACTTGATGCTAAACAGTCAAAAATGACCCAACCAGAAGATATATCCAATGTTACCATCCGAAATGGTGTTGATTTACCATCGGCTGTTCAACAGCATGAAAAGCAAAGGTTCATATATTCAAACATAAGAATGCTCTTAACATATGTTGTAGAAATAAAAGGACTCCCAGACTATGTTCATGAAAAGAAACAAGTAGGCTTCCCCACCAGTATTTATTTTTGCATTCCTAGTCTCATATATGTGTGTCTATTTGGTGGAAAAAAGTCTCATTGGAATTCTGATGCACTGATCTCTAAAAAATGCAGTTTAATTTAATTTTATTTTTAAACATCTTTATTGGAGTATAATTGCTTTACAATGGTGTGTTAGTTTCTGCTCTTTAACAAAGGGAATCAGTTATACATATACATATGTCCCCATAACTCTTCCCTCTTGTGACTCCCACCCTCCCACCCTCCCTATCCCACCCCTCTAGGTGGTCACAAAGCACCAAGCTGATCTATCTGTGCTATGCGGCTGCTTCCCACTAGCTATCTGTTTTACATTTGGTAGTGTATATATGTCCATGCCACTCTCTCACTTTGTCCCAGCTTACCCTTCCCCCTCCCCGTATCCTTAAGACCATTCTCTAGTAGGTCTGCATCTTTATTCCCATCTTGGGCCTAGGTTCTTCTGACCATTTTCTTTTTTTTTAGATTCCATATATATGTGTTAGCGTACGGTATTTGTTTTTCTCTTTCTGACTTACTTCACTCTGTATGACAGACTCTACGTCCATCCACCTCACTACAAATAACTCACTTTCGTTTCTTTCTATGGCTGAGTAATATTCCATTGTATATATGTGCCACATCTTCTTTATCTATTCATCTGTTGATGGACACTAAAGTGGCTTCCACGTCCTGGCTATTGTAAAAAGAGCTGCAATGAACATTTTGGTACATGACTCTTTTTTTTTTTTCCCTGTTACGCGGGCCTCTCACTGTTGTGGCCTCTTCCGTTGCGAGCACAGGCTCCGGACATGCAGGCTCAGCGGCCATGGCTCACGGGCCCAGCCGCTCTGCGGCATGTGGGATCTTCCCGGACCGGGGCACGAACCCGTATCCCCTGCATCGGCAGGCAGACTCTCAACCACTGCACCACCAGGGAAGCCCCATGACTCTTTTTGAATTATGATTTTCTCAGCGCATATGCCCATTAGCGGAATTGCTGGGTCGTATGGTAGTTCTATTTTTAGATTTTTAAGGAACTTCAATACTGTTCTCCATAGTGGAGATAATTTACATTGCCACCAACAGTGCAACAGGGTTGCCTTTTCTCCACAGCCTCTCCAGCATTTATTGTTTGTAGATTTTTTCATGATGGGCATTCTGACTGGTGTGAGATGATATCTCATTGTAGTTTTGATTTGCATTTCTCTAATGATTAATGATGTTGAGCATTCATTCATGTGATTCGTTGTCTATTCTGGTATTCCACAGATGAACGGTACGTCAAATTGATTGTGGAGATTTAATCCGCTGCTCCTGAGGCTGCTGGGAGAGATTTCCCTTTCTCGTCTTTGTTCGCACAGCTCCTGGGGTTCAGCTTTAGATGTGGACCCGCCTCTGTGTGTAGGTCACCTGAGGGCATCTGTTCTTTGCTCAGACAGGACAGGGTTAAAGGAGCAGCTGATTCGGGGGCTCTGGCTCACTCAGGCCAGGGGGAGGGAGGGGTACGGATGCGGGGCAATGTTGCACCAGCCTGAGGCACGCCATGCGTTCTCCCGGGGAAGTCCTCCCTGGATCACGGGACCCTGGCAGTGGCGGGCTGCACAGGCTCCTGGGAGGGGAGCTGTGGAGAGCGACCTGTGCTTGCTCACAGGCTTCTTGGTGGCAGCAGCAGCAGCCTTAGCATCTCCTGCCCGTCTCTGGTGTCCGCACTGATAGCCGCGGCTCACGCCCGTCTCTGGAGCTCCTTTAAATGGCGCTCTTAATCCCCTCCCCTCGCGCACCAGGAAACAAAGAGGCAAGAAGAAGTCTCTTGCCTCTTCAGCAGGTCCAGACTTTTTCCCAGGCTCCCTCCCGGCTAGCCGTGGTGCACTAGCCCCTTCAGGCTGTGTTCACGCAGCCAACCCCAGTCCTCTCCCTGCTATCCGACCTCCGAAGCCGGAGACTCAGCGCCTAGCACCACCTGCCCCGGCAGGTGAGCAGACAACCGGTCCTCTGTGCGGGAATCTCTCCACTTTGCCCTCCTCACCCCTGTTGCTGCGCTCTCCTCCGTGGCTCCGAAGCTTCCCCCCTCCACTACCCACAGTCTCTGTCCGGGAAGGGGCTTCCCAGTGTGTGGAAACCTTTCCTCCTTCACAGCTCCCTCCCAGTAGGGCAGGTTCCGTCCCTAATCTTTTGTCTCTGTTTTTTTTTTTTTTTCTTTTGCCCTCCCAGGTACGTGGGGAGTTTCTTGCCTTTTGGGAGGTTTGAGGTCTTCTGCCAGCATTCAGTGAGTGTTCTGTAGGAGCAGTTCCACGTGTAGATGTATTTCTGACGTGTTTGTGGGGAGGAAGGTGATCTCCACATCTTACTCTTCCGCCATCTTGAAGCTCACTATGAAATGCAGTTTTAGCTTTTTAGCCTCTGGTTTACAGGAATGTAGGCTATAAGAGGGACATCTGGGGTTGAATGAGCCAATCTACAATATTGTCCACAATGTCTGTGGCTGGACAAAATGTAATGCGATCAAAAAATTGAAAAAAGCCAATGGAGCTGAAGCACAATGAGGGTGAGTATGCACTCTATACACATCTTCCCACTTGATTCTCACCACAATCTACTAACTCAGGCAATCAACTCTTTAACCCTATTTGACTCCAGAACTATGTACCTAAAATTTAGCTGTATTTCTTTTACTACCATTACCAAATATTGAACAGCACAAACATTTAGCAATTGCTTCAATATTATATATAAAATATAGTAACAAATGGATGTCTCAGGATCTTAATAACTTAAAAAAAAAATCCCAAAATATTGGAACTCACTTTCCAGTACCTTAGTTGTCTTTTATTTTAGAATCTAAATTTTAAAATTCCCATTATTACCCATATGTAAAGCCCTGAGTTGCCCCACATGATTCTGGAAAATGAGCAGTCAATATTAGTCCGTCTTGTGGGAAACAGTCCAAAAGTATCCTGTTGGTCTACTTAAACTCAGTCACGCATAATTTACTGGATAATCACTAGTGTCCTAATCAATATCTCTATCTACCTACTCACTAATCCAGTTCAAGATGCACCAGACTCAAGACTAGCCCTTGGCAAAATTGAAATCTGTGGTGACTTCACTTCTCTGTTTACCAACTCTTCTTTCTGAAACTCAGACTATTGTTCTCATAAAATTTAAAGCAAAAAAGGACTTTAAATAATTTTTTTCACTTCCTCTGTCTTCTTTCTGAAACTCAGACTATTGTTCTCATAAAATTTAAAGCAAAAAAGGACTTTAAATATTTTTTTTTCACTTCCTCTGTCTCTATGTGAGGAAATTGAAGCTTTAAAGAGAAAATGACTGACCTAAGACCATTAAATTACACAATGATGAGGTCAAAGCTAACAACCTTTGTCTAAGGCATGCTGATTCCACAGCCCATGAAACTGCCCATGGTCTCTTTCTAAAATATTCCTAGGACTGCCTGTGAGTCCTAGTCAGCTCTATCACAGAGGTCACTAATTTAAAAGAGAAAAGAAAAAAATCCCTGCCAGTATGTGATGGAATAAGTACGAGATGGAATAACTAAGGTTCTATCCATTCCACTTAATTCCAGCTCAAGAAATACACATTTGCCTTAAAGCTGCCTTGAATACCTAAAAAATCACTGGGTTTCTAGTGTAGCTATAGTACGAACCATATTTTATCTTGGGCAAGTAATTTTATCTCTCTGGGTCTTAACAATAAATAAGAAATTTGGATTTTATGACCTCTAAATTCCCTTCCAACTTAAGAAATTCATGAAGTAGTAGCACTGCTGCTGTATCCACTAAAAGAACAACATCAGGCCAATGATGGCAAATTCACATTTTATATATGCCAACCATCTGTCACAGTTTGACCAAGACAGTGTTAGTTTATGCCTGTGGTCCCCAAGTTCTGTAATTAAACACTTTCACTCTCAAAATTATTGAAAGATAAACTGTAAAAATATACGTGTAGGAGAGGTCAGTGCTGGGCCAGGCTGAGATATTTATGTGTCATGTAAAGCATTGATAGTGATAATAACAATTTCTATATTTATGAGAGCAAATTTGATATGTTTAGACACTTTTTCTACATTATGGCATTTCAGGAATGCAGTGCTATTGCTAAGAGGATGATCTCTTTAGTCAGATTGCTGGATTTGAACTTAGTTGTGCCATTCACTTACTAACTATGTAAGTAAACAGGAATCTCAGTTGCTCATCGAGAGAGAGAGAGAGAAGGGTATCTTATTTATAAGATCTAAATGAGTAAATTCAGATCAAATACTTAAAAATAATACATGGTAAATAAGATTTCTCAATGTACATTAGGTATCATTATTCCCAAAGCTGTTTCTGGGTTGTTTGTTTTTTTGACATAGAGTTGCATGAGCTTTTTGTATATTTTGAAGATTAATCCCTTGTCAATCAAAAAATGGGCAGAAGATCTAAATAGACATTTCTTCAAAGAAGACATACAGATGACCAAAAAGCACATGAAAAGATATTCAACATTGCCAATTATTAGGGAAATGCAGATCAAAACTACAATGAGGTATCACCTCACACCAGTCAGAATGGCCAACATCAAAAAATCTACAAACAATAAATGCTGGAGAGGGTGTGGAGAAAAGGGAACCCTCTTGCACTGTTGGTGGGAATGTAAATTGATACAGCCACTATGAAGAACAGTATGGAAGTTCCTTCAAAAACTAAAAATAGAACTACCATATGACCCAGCAATCCCACTTCTGGGTATGTACCCTGAGAAAATCATAATTTAAAAAGAGTCATGTACCACAATGTTCATTGCAGCTCTATTTACAACAGCCAGGACATGGAAGCAACCTAAGTGTCCATCGACAGATGAATGGATAAAGAAGATGTGGCCCATATATACAATGGAATATTACTCAGCCATAACAAGAAATGAAATTGAGTTATTTGTAGTAAAGTGGATGAACCTAGAGTCTGTCATACAGAGTGAAGTAAGTCATAAATAGAAAAACAAATACTGTATGCTAACACATATATATAGAATCTAAAAAAAAAATGGTTCTGAAGAATCTAGGGGCAGGACAGGAATAAAGATACAGACGTAGGCAATGGACTTGAGGACACAGGGAAGGGGAAGGGGAAGGGGAAGCTGGGACAAAGTGAGAGAGTGACATGGACTTATATATACTACCAAATATAAAATAGATAGCTAGTGGGAAGCAGCCACATAGCACAGGGAGATCAACTTGGTGCTTTGTGACCACCTAGAGGGGTGGGATAGCGAAGGTGGGAGGGAGACACAAGAGGGAGGAGATATGGGGATATATGTATACATATAGCTTATTCACTTTGTTATAAAGCAGAAATTAACACACCATTGTAAAGCAATTATACTCCAATAAAGATGTTAAAAAAATAACTTGTAATGGGGCTTCTAAGGAAAAAAAAAAGAAATATATAGGGTAGATCATATTAGACCTATTTTTATACATTCTCAGTGAAGTGTGGGAGATTTAAAATCTTGCCTAAAAGGTGGTATCTTTCTTTTATTCAATTTTCTAACATGCTCAGCTGTTTCTTCTCATGGGGCTTACAGATTTCACTCCCATTGTCTCAGTCACTCTACCACTTTCCAAATGGCTGCCTCCATTATTTCTCAGAGCCTTAGTTTAATGACCCTTCTTCAGAGAAGCACAGTCTGATCCACCAATACCAACTGAGCTAAAAACCCCAAGTACCATTACTTTCTTTTTTTTTATTAAAAACAATTTTTTTACATCTTTATTGGACTATAATTGCTTTACAATGGTGTGTTAGTTTCTACACTATAACAAAGTGAATCAGCTATATGTATACATATATCCTCATATCTCTCTCCTCCCTCTTGCATCTCCCTCCCACCCTTCCTATCCCACTCCTCTAGGTGGTCACAAAGCACCTAGCTGATCTCCCTGGGCTATGTGGCTCCTTCCCACTAGTTATCTATTTTACATTTGGTAGTGTATATATGTCCATGCCACTCTCTCCCTTTGTCCCAGCTTCCCCTTCCCCACTCCCCATGCCCTCAAGTCCATTCTCTACATCTGCATCTTTATTCCTGTCCTGCCCCTAGGTTCTTCAGAACCACTTTTTTTCTTTTTTTTTAGATTCCACATACATGTGTTAGCATATGGTATTTGTTTTTCTCTTTCTGACTTACTTCACTCTGTATGACAGACTCTGGGTCCATCCACCTCACTATAAATAACTCAATTTCATTTCTTTTTATGGCTGAGTAATATTCCATGTATATATGTGTCACATCTTCTTTATCTAGTCATCTGTCAGTGGCCACTTAGGTTGCTCCCATGATCAAGTAGGGTTTGTCCCAGGAATGCAAAGATTCTTCAATATATGCAAATCAATCAATGTGATACACCATATTAACAAACTGAAGGATAAAAACCATATAATCATCTCAATAGATGCAGAAAAAGCTTTCAACAAAATTCAACACCAATTTATGATAAAAACCCTGCAGAAAGTAGGCATAGAGGGAACTTACCTCAACATAATAAAGGCCATATATGACAAAACCACAGCCAACATCGCCCTCAGTGGTGAAAAACTGAAACCATTTCTGCTAAGATCAGGAAAAAGACAAGGTTGCCCACTCTCACCACTATTATTCAACATAGTTTTGGAAGTCCTAGCCATGGCAATCAGAGAAGAAACAGAAATAAAAGGAATCCAAATCAGAAAAGAAGTAAAGCTGTCACTGTTTGCAGATTACATGATACTATACATAGAGAATCCTAAAGATGCCACCAGAAAACTACTAGAGCTAATCAATGAATTTGGTAAAGTAACAGGATACAAAATTAATGCACAGAAATCTCTTGCATTCCCATTACTTTCTGTCACATCACTCTCCTTCATAGCATGGATCTCAATGTTTATTTATACTTATCTTATTGGTTGCCAGCTTGTGTCTGTTTTCTCTAGTAGACTAGATAGTGAGGTCAAGACTAATGTCAGTCTTTTTCATTATGGTATATCAAGGACTGAATCCAGTACCCAGCACATAATAAGCATTTTAATGAATTTTTTTAGGAGTTTTGTTATGCATTTGTTCAATGAATGGACAACTTGTAAGTGCCTAACTCAGGATTTACATCTATATCCACTCACTTCAAGTTCTCTGCACACTATGACACATGCTTTGTTGGTGCATTCATTGCACTGCACCTCTGTGTTAGTTGATTCATTCAAGAAATCACATGGAACCTGTAGAAAACCATTAAAAATAAACTTGAAGCTAAAAGTCTTAAAACACACTTTCTAATCATTCCTCCAGGCTGTAGTTTCTCAAACACAGGATAAGAAATATTTATATTAGGTATTAGCCACATGACGATGTCATTTTTGTAGGTTGATATCAGTTAAATAATTTCTAGCCCCAAAGAATCATCCATTTATAAAAATGTGTCTTCTTGGGTTATAATTTCCGACTGTGCATAGCTGATCTGGTAATAAAACTAAAACGATTTGGGAGGCAAAGAATTGACTAAAAAGCAAGAACAAAAGGAAATTGTCCAAAATTGAGTATTTACCACAAGTGTCAAAGAATAAATTAAAGAAACTAATTTTTAATAAATCTTGTTTGAGGATCTTACATCTATGAAAATAATGCTATTATGAATTATAATTTTTCTTTGTTTTACTTGATTTAGGCTAGACAAGGAATGCAAAGTCTGTATTAATATTTTGTTTATATAATTCAAGAATCGTTAAAGGAAAGACTAAAATGAACTAAGGCAATTATATATGAGAAAACAATATTTAATGACTAAAAGTAAGTAATATGTGAGATGGTCATGTTTCTACCCATTTTTTAGCAAAGGTTACTTTTCTTCTTTTATTTTTTAGTAGGCAGTCTGCAACCTAGTTTCATGGTCTCTCAGGGACTGGGGTTCTTTAAATAAAGATTAAATTAGATACCACAGCTGACTCCAGTATTTAAAAGAAATTATTTCTAGGTTTTCTCTAATTCTCCTCATCACATTCAGTTTAGATCTTAGCATCTTGAAAGCTTGTACATTTTATATTTTAAACAGGTAACTGAATAAAATTGCAAGCAAGAATTAATTAAATCTTTGAAATCATCTCTCTCCTTCCTGTTCTTGCTGAATCATACACTGGAAGAAACTTCATCTGTAGAACTGGGAAGATTAGCAGGAGAGACTGTTTAGACAGTTTTCGCATTAACAGGCCGACCAGTTGAAATCACTCCCAAGACTTGATTTGGCCTGCAGCCAGATGGTTGATACTGTTAATAGAGAAAACATCTGTTTACCCTAATGTGTTAGTTTAGTGTGCTTGGAGGCTATCGATATGAGCTGCTGTGCACAGGTATTATGAAAGGAATGAATAATCTTTTTTCATTTGGAAGTCAACAGTAGATAGAGGAATCTTGTTTTATAGTCCCCATATTAGTCCCGTGCTCAGACCCTAAAGATAAAGAATTACAGAAAAACCAGGGACCACACAGTGCTCTCATTAATTCTAAATACCTATTTCCCTTCCTTTAGTCCTGAGTGAAATCAGAAGACTTTATATTCTTGTCCATTTGGCTAAAATGAAGCAATTAATAAAGAAAACATATACACTGCATGTAGCTAATTAGCAAATTCAACAATATCACCTATTATTTAATTCTGTGACTTGTTCTGAAACTGCCTCAGAACATCATCCTAGAACTGTTTTTTGGGGTTGTTTTTGTTTTTGTTTTTGTTTTGCGGTACACGGGCCTCTCACTGTTGTGGCCTCTCCCATTGCGGAGCACGGGCTCCAGACGTGCAGACTCAGCGGCCATGGCTCACGGGCCCAGCCACTCCGCAGCATGTGGGATCTTCCCAGACCGGGGCACGAACCCGTTTCCCCTATATCGGCAGGCGGACTCTCAACCACTGCGCCACCAGGGAAGCCCCATCCTAGAACTGTTTTTCATCTAAAAGAGAAACACCTGATTTACATGTTTTATGGAGGCCATGTCAAAGTCACTGATGGCACTAAGAAGCCATCTCTGCAAATAGATGAAGCCTTGCAAACTGTACAAATGTGTGAGAAAGACATAGAAGTTGGGTATGTCTTCAGAAACTTGGAATAACATGTTCACAGAAGTTCTTATGAAGGTCATAATGTGACCAAGCTCCTGTACTATCTTGGGTAATTATGCAAACCTTCATAAATAATTATTGGTTATTGAAGTACAAGGAAAACAAGTTTGAGTTTATATGGAGAAGGTCATAACTTAAATGTAGACCATCTCATTGCTTTGTGGGATAGGCTAATGAAAAATGTACTTGCTCACCACAGCAAGAATCAGGGTATGAACTAAAGCCATAAAACTTTTATGGAGCTTCTCCACAGATACCACACTGCTTTCTTTGCCTCACTCTCTGCAGTGCACTTGATAGGAAAAAGCTAAGTGCAATACCTTCACTTCAAAAGAACTGCTCAAACTTCAATTGTTTTGCTTTGGAGCCAAAGCAAGGAGTCCTTCTGACCGTTTTACTGGCTGCAAGTCTGGTGGGAGGTAAAGTTGTGCTTCATTATAGTGCTGCAAGTATGAAGTATAAATCAGGTTTCACAAATATGTCCATTTGATGTACTCAATTGACTGTAAAATAATTATGCTCTGCTGTGTAATTGTTGTGCAGTGGAAGAAAGCAGGACTTCTAAACATGTAACAGAAAATGATTATGGGACCTGAATTAAGACTGTATTTTCTCCCACCATCTTTTGTAGTGCAACAAAAGCATTTTGTAGCAATTTCATCTTAAATTTATAGTGTGCAAGGCTGCCTAGGAATTAGTTGTTGTTGTTTGTGTGTGTGTTTTCATAATTTTTCCTGATGGTCTACTTCTCCCCCTGCCCCACCATTTGAAAACCAGGGCATAAATGTAGCACATTTCAGTGAAAGTATTAGGAAGTTCATTTTTTCTAGCTACGTTTTATTGACCAACTAAAGGGTGAGATACAAGGTTTGGGGAGAAAATATTCATTAGCTAAAATATTTTGTTTCATCTTTTTGTTCTGTTTTAAGCTTTTACTGGAAATCTGGTAGTTTATGTTTCAAAGTCTACTCATCTGGGAAGCTTTGGACATATTAATAATATAAACATTTCAGGTACACCTTGAAAGGTATGTTCAGTCACATAGCAGCATCCACTTCCCTATCGTGGTACAACCTGACAGAAATGTCAAGTTCTGTGCCCTTTTTTATTTTTCCAGATATTTCTATTAAGCTAAGAAGAAAAAAATTACATTAGAAAATGAGTTTTGAGCTTTCAATTATAATATGTTCAGTCCTGTACTCTCCTCTGTTTATAAAATCAACTAAGTGCTCATTGTGTGAAACTTATGACAGGTTACCTACAATCCTATTGTTAACATTTCCATTTGTCAAGTGTACATTTTAATATGAAAATATCTTCCCACATCAAATCATCAGGGTTCTGGCCGTTTGTTAATCAGTATGTGGCCATGTCTCTTGGTACACTGAGTTATGGTCTGAATGTGAGCCACAGTGTGGTATGTACTACTTTATAAATGCTATTATATGCCTGTATTAAATATACAAATCACAGGGCTTTAACATTTAATTGCTCCTTACATGAAAACCTATCACATTATCTCTCCCTTATTCACCTTAAATTTTTCAGTAGCTGAAGAACTTTGTAAAGTCTAGGGTGAAGCCATTATTCTTATGTCTAGATTTCTTCAAAGACCATCACAATCCAGGGAATGGTACTTTGAAGTGTATCTTTTTTCTACTTGTCCTTTGAATCCCCAGGGGGTAAGCATTTAATATTGCTTTAATCCAGAGCCAAAATGACTTCCTGCTCCAGTGCTGGCCTCAATTATAGTGCTAGAAAATTATCCTCTCTTAATTAAGGAAATCAGTGCTGTCTTGGAGCACTGAACATTCCAGTTCAACTTACATCTTCAGATAAATATAAAATATTCTGTTTTTACATGTGTTCTGGCTGGATTTTTGGAATATAATTTATTTCTACCTACTTCATATATAAATAGCACATGTAAGTATCTAGAAACTGTCTAATTAGAAAGATGCAGACTACAGATTCAAAAGAGGATAGAGTCAATAAACAAGTCCTAATGGCAATACTCAATTTACTTAAATTTATTGAAAGTGATGTTTTTTCTGGAAAAAGAGGATAATGCTAGAGTAGCTTTCAAGAAAGTTATTAGGATAATTTGGTGATAATGCAAAATTGTTTCTCATTTAGATGTCGTTCATTAATCTAAAGCATTATCTAGATTTAAATGGTTGAATTCTCTTGCATTCCTATACACTAATGATGAAAAATCTGAAAGTGAAACTAAGTAAACACTCCCATTTACCACTGCAACAAAAAGAATAAAATATGTAGGAATAAACCTACCTAAGGAGACAAAAGACCTGTTTGCAGAAAATTATAAGACTTTGATGAAAGAAATTAAAGATGATACAAATAGATGGAGAGATATACCATGTTCCTGGATTGGAAGAATCAACATTGTGAAAATGACTCTACTACCCAAAGCAATCTATAGATTCAATGCAATCCCTATCAAACTACCACTGGCATTTTTCACAGAACTAGAACAAAAAATTTCACAATTTGTATGGAAACACAAAAGAGCCCGAATAGCCAAAGCAATCTTGAGAAAGAAAAACGGAACTGGAGGAATCAGGCTCCCTGACTTCAGACTATACTACAAAGCTACAGTAATCAAGACAGTATGATACTGGCACAAAAACAGAAATATAGATCAATGGAACAGGATAGAAAGACGAGAGATAAACACACCCACATATGATCACGTTATTTTTGATAAAGGAGGCAAGAATATACAGTGGAGAAAAAACAGCCTCTTCAATAAGTGGTGCTGGGAAAACTGTACAGCTACACATAAAAGAATGAAATTATAACACTACCTAACACCATACACAAAAATAAACTCAAAGTGGATTAAAGACCTAAATGTAAGGCCAGACACCACCAAACTCTTAGAGGAAAACATAGGCAGAATACCCTATGACATAAATCACAGCAAGATCCTTTATGACCCACTTCCTGGAGAAATGGAAATAAAAACAAAAATAAACAAAAGGGACCTAATGAAATTTAAAAGCTTTTGCACAGCAAAGGAAACCATAAACAAGACGAAAAGACAACCCTCAGAATGGGAGAAAGTATTTGCAAATGAAGCAACTGACAAAGGATTAATCTCCAAAATTTATAAGCAACTCATGCAGCTCAATATCAAAAAAACAAACAACCCAATCCAAAAATGGGCAGAAGATCTAAACAGACATTTCTCCAAAGAAGATATACAGATCACCAACAAACACATGAAAGAATGTTCAACATCATTAATCATTAGAGAAATGAAAATCAAAACTACAATGAGATATCACCTCACACTGGTCAGAATGGCCATCATCAAAAAATCTACAAACAATAAATGCTGGAGAGGGTGTGGAGAAAAGGGAACCCTCTTGCACTGTTGGTGGGAATGTAAATTGATACAGCCACTGTGGAGAACATTATGGAGGTTACTTAAAAAACTACAAATAGAACTACCATATGACCCAGCAATCCCACTACTGAGCATATACCCTGAGAAAACCATAATTCAAAAAGAGTCATGTACCAAAATGTTCATTGCAGCTCTATTTACAATAACCAGGACATGGAAGCAACCTAATCTTATCTGTCCATCAACAGATGAATGGATAAAGAAGATGTGACACATATATACAATGGAATATTACTCAGCTGTAAAAAGGAATGAAACTGAGTTATTTGTAGTGAGGTGGATAGAACTAGAGACTGTTATACAGAGTGAAATATGTCAGAAAGAGAAAAACAAATACTGTATGCTAACACATATATATGGAATCTTAAAAAAATGATCAGGAAAACCTAGGGGCAAGATGGGAATAAAGATGCAGACCTACTAGGGAATGGACTTGAAAATACGGTAAGGAGGAAGGGTAAGCTGGGACAAAGTGAGGGAGTGGCATGGACATATATACACTTCCAAACATAAAATAGATAGCTAGTGGGAAGCAGCCGCATAGCACAGGGAGATCAGCTCGGTGCTTTGTGACCACCTTGAGGGGTGGGATAGGGAGGGTGGGAGGGAGGCAGATGCAAGAGGGAAGAGATATGGGGACATATGTGTATGTATAACTGATTCACTTTGTTATAAAGCAGAAACTGACACACCATTGTAAAGCAATTATACTCTAATAAAGGTGTTTAAAAATAAATAAATAAATAAATAGTTGATTGACTAATTTTCCTCCGTATATTATTCCCGTAGGTGGATATTTGTCCTTAGATACATCTTAATTTTTATAAGTTCTCTGTCCCAATTCTCCATTAAAGTTCTATGAATTGTACTCATATTTAGTATTTGTTTGAGCAGCACTCTCCAATAGAACTTTCTGTGATGATGGAAATGTTATAGCAATATTGGTACAGTAACAACTAGCCAACATGTGACTATTGAGCACTTGAAATGTGGCTAGTGCAACTAAGAAACTGAATATTTAGCATTACTTTTCATTAATTTTGTTTTAAATTTAAATGGTCACATATGGCTAGTACTAAATTGGACAGTGCAGAGTTAAAAGACATCCATACAAGTTCTCAGCAACTCATTCAGGCATGAGTCTTAAGGCAAATAAAAATCTTTTGTGTGCTTAATCATATTTATGCAATTAGATATTCTGCAGCAGTTATTTATTTATTATTTCATATTGTATTACCCTAAACACAAGAATTAATGTCAGCTTAAAAATCACATCTATGCCTTATCATACTGATACCCCTTTAGGAACTGAGCAGTTCAGCAAAATTACCAGATCAGAATACTTGTGTATAACATTTTAAATTGGAAATCCAAATGTCTTATTAAGCTTGGGTGAATTTTAATAACATAAGGTTAGATATACGTGTGGTAAAATTTAAAGTAAACACGTTTAAGATCAACCATATCTAAGAGAGAGTTAAAACAAGTCTTACTGATATACAAAGTCAGTTCTTAATTCTCCTCCATCTTCCTTGAACACAAGATCCCACCACAGGGCCTTTGCACTGGCTATTTGCTGCACCCTTCCTCCAAGGCCTCATTACCTTATCTCTTCCAAATGGACACTAATATCGCCTTCTCGGCGTGGTCAACTCTAACTACCCTATTCAAGAGCACATCTCACCTGCCCCTCAACACTCCCAAATTTCCATACCTTGCTCTGTTTTTCTCCACATCATTTATTACTTTCTGACATATTATATAATTTATTCAATTTATTCACTTACTTCTTTTATTTTTGTGTCTTCTAAACAGATGTGAGATTCATGAAAGCAAGTAATTTGGATCATTTTTGCTTACAAATGTGTAACCAACTCCGGGTCCTAACTAGGCAGTTGGTAGCCATCAATAAATTTTAGATACCATCCAAAAGACTTAATGAGTTGTCTAATTCACAGATTGGCAATGGTGAACTTTTTCTATAAAGTGCTAAATGTATATATTTTAAGCTTTATAGGCCACATATGGTTCCTGTTGCAAATTCTTTAAAAATATAAAAGTTTCTTGGCTGGCAGACAGTATGAAAGCAGACTGTAGGCCAGACTTGGTCCATGGGGCATAGTTTGCTTATCCTTGGTTCGATTGAATGGAGAGATGCAACAGAACAATACTCACAAGATGATTAGCCCTAGAATTATTTTTATTTGATATTATGAAAAGTTTTGTGATTTTGCGTGTGGTGTCCAACTTCCTTCAACTAAAAAGAAAACACTATTAAGGTGGATTTAGTCAGACTGGCCAGAAAGTGATCTATATTGACAACTACGGCCTTTGCATTCCCCAGTCTACCAAAATTGTTCATCTCGGTTGCTTATAAAATGTTAATACTAAAGTGATGTTTTTAAATAGATCATGAACCCCATTTAAGAAACCAATAAAGGTTATATACTCTTTTCTTGTTAAAAATGTGCATGTACAGATGATTTTGCACAGATTTTCGGGGCTTATGAAATCACTGAGACCTGTGAGTTAGAATCCCTTCTCTTCTTTTTAGATTTGCTGTCTCTCTGGCTCACACTTGTTTTGTGCATCTAATAGGATGCACAAATTGGCTTTAAATGGCTTTTGCGTCTAACTCACTGTTAAATGACATAGTAGAGGCTGTCAGAGAACTTTAGTCAAACATAGCACCTAGTAATTCAGCAAATACTTAAAAGCATTCTTTGCCTGAGATATCATTTCAGGCAAATAATTCCTCCAGTAATCAGGATTTCATCGTAATGAGGAAACTCAATTTTGTGTTGCCTTTGTTTGTTTTTAGTGATCAAGCCCATTCCACCCTTAGACCACTCCAGGTTGATAAGATCCTCATTCTTTTATTTTGAGTGTTGAAAGTCTTAGTACAAGAAAAAAGAAAAGCATAATAAGTGTTAATATTCTTTCATTTCTTTAGTGGGGTTATCAAGAAGTCTAGGAATTGGATGTTTACCCATCCTCCTAACATGAATCGTTACCAATGTCATACGAGCATATTCTATAAATGAGGTATGCAAAGATAGCCATTTACCAATCTCTGAGTTCAGTGTCAAGTTCAGGCCTACAGTCTTAGACATCATCTAGAACAGCAATCCTCAACCAAGATATTGATATGCCTTGCTGGTGAGAGAAAGGCATGTTAAAAGATTTGTTGCTGATCATATTTAAAATATTGCTTTTCCCAAATCATTTAATTTGCCAAAAAACGTTTAAAGTTGGTTGTAGTTATTCCTAGAATAGTAGTTAACTGTCATTTAGTTGAACATTTCTGAACAAGTGGAAAACAATAAACACATGTGCGGGATTGAGAGCCCTCCAGCATAAATCCATGGGATCGTGCTGGTTACGAGAGCATCATCTTTCATGTGTGTTTCTGCAGAAAATAATAAATGGTGAGGACAACTGATCTACAGAAATATCCCTCCTTATTGAAAATATACACTCAGCATCCTTATTAAGGAAAATTGCTGCATAGTGTCACTAATATTAGTGGGCATCCTGTTTAATAATTCTCAAGGACTTAAGAGGCACATCGACTGCTTAGGCTTAAATGAATATAAGCTGAAAATTATTCTGTTGCCTAGTTAAACACAATCTACTTACTGAGGCTGTTTGGAAGGAAATGAAGATAATGTTATAACAAAACACATCCAGCATTAACAATGTCAATGTCAAATTCACACATATTGCTTGGAAATGATGGAAATTACAATAAGAAAAAAGCAATGACAGAACTAGGATAATGACAATCTTTTAAATAGAAATGGATTGTTGCCAAAAAAAAACAATAAAAGAAAGAAGTGATTTACCTGTTTGATTATTCATAAATCCCATTGCCTTTCAATAAGACATCTCTTAGTCTTGTTATGTCACATCTGTAGATAAAGAAAAACCAAAATGTATCCCGTTAGCCAAGTATTAGATAATATAAACAGATCAGCTTTTGAGATGCATAACAGTAGTAGGAGGCCCAATAAATTATGGATAGAGGGGATTCTCAACAAGCTATTTCCTCTCTCTTCCAAAATAATAAATTTTTTAAGATCAGAGTGCATATCACATGAAGTTAATAAAGTAGAAAATGACACTATATACCTTCATCAAATAATATAGCAAAAATTTATAGCTCAGCTCCTTGAAAATCTGTCTTATTTAGCCTGCTGTTCTGTGTAACAATAGCCAAAAGCAAATGCGGAATATAAAGCATGTTAGGCCAACTTTTTAAAGTTTTTAAAAACCCTTTTACTTTATTTGCAGATTCCTCATGACATATGTTTTATTTTTTTTCTGTGGGTGGCATCTATAATGCTACAAAAGTTAACATGTAGTATTAAGTAGTTGGAAGTGGCAGAGAGTTGCATGATGAGTAACTAGCTAAACCACCAAAGGAAGGATAATTGGCAAGATGATTTTATGAATAAGATTTGTGCTTATCCCAGGTCTGTCTACAGATTACTGCATAATGTTCGTTACAAAATGTTCAACAAATATAAGAAACTCCTACAGTTAACAAACATTTAAAATCAGTCTTTATGAATGGATAAAGAAGATGTGGCACATATATAAAATGGAATATTACTCAGCCATAAAAAAGAAACAAAATCGAGTTATTTGTAGTGAGGTGGATGGACCTAGGATCTGTCATACAGAGTGAAGTAAGTCAGAAAGAGAAAAACAAATACAGTATGCTAACACATACATATGGAATCTAAAAAAAAAACCGTGGTTCTGAAGAACCTAGGGGCAGGACAGGAATAAAGACGCAGACATAGAGAATGGACTTAAGGACACAGGGAGGGGGGAGGGTAAGCTGGGATGAAGGGAGAGAGTGGCATTGACATATATACATTATCAAATGTAAAATAGATAGCTAGATAGCTAGCTCATGACACAGGGAGATCAGCTCAGGTGCTTTGTGACTACTTAGAGGGGTGAGATAGGGAGGGTGGGAGGGAGACGCAAGAGAAGGGGATATGGGGATATATGTATATGTATAGCTGATTCACTTTGTTATACAGCAGAAACTAACACAACAATGTAAAGCAATTATACTCCAATAAAGATGTAAAAAAAATTAACCCAACAAAAAGTAAATAAATAAAATAAAATAAAATCAATCTTTAGAATTCATGTGGCATTTTTAAACTCTAGTATTTTTGTTCTTTGTTGCTTAATCCTCATTACCTGTTCATGTGGTAAATGCTTTTCAATACCAGTTTTATAAATGCAGACATTGCGATTGAAACAGACTCAGAATAATCTTTACATGTAAATAATACTCTGGGAGGTTTATTTGTGCTATATCATAAAGTTTCAAGATTCTATTAGTAATCATATGATGACTAAATGCCCACTAAGTGGCAATGTATGCTTTGTGCGGCTGAAAATTTCTTGAGGTGACCACTTACTGCTACCTGAGCATTCATTCACTCATTTGGCAAAGCTGAATTTTAAACATTTTTTTTAAAATTTGAAACTGTATCTAACCCCTACTTTTAATGCCATCCCTTAGTGTCATACAGAAGTAAAAACTAGCTTCTAAACACTTTGCTTTTGTATATTTGAGCTGCCTACATTTGGTGAAATAATCAGGAATTTTCTGTAAAATTTATTTTAAGGTGTACCTTTTTAATATGATGAAACATTTCATCTGAAATATGAAATGATTGCAAGATATGGCTAGACAAATCATCTGTCTACCTATCATCCATCTAAAGAAATAGTGTCACATCATAATATAATTAAAAGCTCCTAAATACTTTTGCTTAATTTTCTCTTCTCCTCCCCAAATTATCTACTCTCCTGAATATAATGTTTATCCTTTACGTGCTTTCTTTCAAAATTTTAACTTATGCATATTTATCTTTTAACAATATATAGCATTTTGGCTATTTTTTAAAATTTATATAAATGGTATTACACACTGCAATCACTTTTGTTTATTGGCTTAATATTTCGTTTGTGACATTCACTTATATTGATATATGCAGCTCTAGTTCACTCTTTTCACTTCTGCATCATATTCAATTTTATCAACTTTTAAAATTTATCTTTAATATACACTGAAAAGGACACAAATCATGATTGTACATCTCAATGAATTTCCCAGAACTGAACATATCTATGTAACAAGCACCTGATTAATATCAGAAATTTACCACATCCAAGAAGCACTTGTGCCTTCTCTGGTCACATGCCCTCCACAATAGCAATCACTATCCTGACTTCTACCACTACAGTGTAGTGTTACATACTTGATTTTGAACATTATATAACTGGATTCACACTGAATGTATTACTTTGTGTCTGGCTTCTTTTATCTAATATTATGTTTGTGAGATTCATCAGCATTGTTTCTTGTTGAAGATTGTTCATTGTTCATTCTCTAGATATCTCCTTAGAAATGGCTAATCCTTCTATTCCACAAGTACAAACAATTCTTATTATTCACAGCATTTGTTTTATAAAGTTGTGGCAAATACAGAACTAGCAAATACTGAATTATTACCTCAAAGGAAATACAGAATTAGATTCCTATGAGCCTCAGATCACATTTTTATTACTCAATAAATGCATAATCTTGTTTTATGTGTGTTTCAGTTTAAAGACACCTTATTTAATATATATTTTTGATTTAATAACATTGAGTTTAACAGAAATAGTACTATAACTCACTCTTAAATAAAGCTTACCTAACATTCATTTTCTATTAAGGCACACCACAGCCTTCTTTCACTTAGGAAAAATAGACAGCACGTCAATACTACACTTGGGAATTATTTTAAACAGCAAAATCATCAACAAAAAGCACAAAAATGTAGAAAACACTGCACTAAATAGACTGTGAAAATCATACTTGTTTGCAGTATTAGAGCTGAAACCTAAAGGCTGAAGCCTCCTTGTTCGACTTGAGATGAGAATGTTTGCATTGGGTGCCTCAAATTTTTTTTTTTTTTTTTTTGCTTTTCTGTACATGTGCCTATCCCTGAATAATTATGAGAGAATCATGCATACTGATTTCAGTGTTACAAATAAATTCTAGTGATTAGGCAAACTCACAGATATAGACTCCACAAATGAGGATGAACTGTATATTCTTTTAAAATCAGCTTCAGAAATGGAAGATAGATATTCTGGGTATAGAAATCAATAAACCCGAAAGTCAATAATTATTGCTCCACACCATCTAAACTTTTGTTACCATATCAGATACCTGAAGTCAGTCTGAATTTCAGTTTCTTTTATATTTGTTTCTTGTTTGTTTGTTTACTGAATGGGATTTTGTAGAAATTTTTTCTTAATTTATCTGAAAGAACTATTTATCTAAAAAATAAAGACATGACATTAGGAAATGTCTAGTATAGCTATTTTTATTGTTAATCTTGCCCAGCAACTAAAGAGCAAGTCCTTTATTTATTCTTTTTTTTTGCTATTGTGTAATGTTTTCTTCTCTTATATCTTTGATTATAGACTGTCTTCCACTTCATTCATTCTTCCTTTCTTCAAAGTACATAAATAATAAATCATCTGGTTCTAAATTCCATGTTTTTTCTTTTCTTTTAAAATTTCTTTTTCTTTTATCTTTCAAGTAGAATTCTACTATTTCTTCCTTGTTAAATTTCTTCACTCTTTAGGATTATTTGACTATTCCCTATTAATGTCACTTTCCAATTCACAAAATATATTTTATGTTTTTTAAAACAATTCACCATAGATGCTGAAATTATTTTTCTGATATCAGTTTATGAGTCAAATATTCCTGAGAATAAATACTATAATTATTTTTAATTTCTTTTCTCTTTTGTCTCAATGGAAGGCTTGTTTAGATTGCTCTTTTTTTTTCATTTGTTTTTCTTTGTTCTTATTCATAAATTAAGGTCTAGTTTGTTTACTATTGGTAGATATCAAGAGCTCCATCAGCAACTGTGTAACTCACATTTTAATACCTACTACCTATCTTAGGTCAGTGTTATTAGACTGTAAGTTTGTGTCCCACTCTAAATTCATATGTTGAAAATAACCACCACTGTGATGTTATTAGGACATGGGGTCTTTCAGAAGTGTTAGATCATGAGGGTGAAGCCCTTATGAATGGGTTTAGTGCCTTATTAGAGACACCAGCGTGCTCCCTACCCTTTCCTTTACATGAGGTTTTAGTGAGAAAATGGCTGCCTGTGAACAGGGAAGTGAGCTCTCACCAGGCACTGAGTCAGCCGGCGTGTTGATCTTAGACTTCCCTGACTGAAGAACTGTGAGAAATAAACTGCTGTTTAAGCTACCCAGTCCATAGCATTTGTGTTATAGCAGTCCAAATGGAAAAGGACAGTAGGCATTCAGATTACACACAGGCACCTCCAACTCAAAGTACCTCCTCCAAACTCATCTCTCCCTTGGCTTCTAATACTACCCAAGACAGGAATTTGGGAGTTCCTGAACATCTCACTCTTCCTCAACAAATTAATTTTATCTGTAAACTACTACTATTGATATATATAGTGGGTATTTTTTCCTTTTTTATTAATTTTTATTGGAGTGTAGTTGCTTTACAATGTTGTGTTAGTTTCTGCTGTACAGCAAAGTGAATCAGTTATATGTATACATATACCTCCATTTTTTAAGATTTCCTTCACATTTAGGTCACCACAGAGCACTGAGTAGAGTTCCCTGTGCTATACGTTAGGTTCTCATCAGCTATCTATTTTACATATAGTAGTGTATATATGTCAATCCCAATCTCCCAATTTATCCCACCTCCACTTCCCCCCATGGTATCAATAAGTTTGTTCTCTACATCTGTGTCTCTACATCTCTGTCTCTGTTTTGCAAATAAATTCATCTGTGCAGTTTTTCTACATTCCATGACATTATACGATATTTCTTTTTTTTTTTTCTGACTCACGACACTCTGTATGACAGTCTCTCGGTCTATCCATGTCTCTGCAAGTGGCACTATTTTGTTCCTTTTATGGCTGAGTAATATTCCATTGTATATATGTACCACATCTTCTTTATCCATTCCTCTGTTGATGGACACTTAGGTTGCTCCCATGTCCTGGCTATGGTAAATAGTGCTGCAATAAATACTGGGGTGCATGTATATTTTGAATCACGGTCCTCTCCAGGAATATGCACAGGAGTGGGATTGCTGGGTCATATGGTAGTTCTATTTTTAGTTTTTTGAGGAACCTCCATACTGTTCTCCATCGTGTATACAAATTTATATCCCACCAACAGTGCAGGAGGGTTCCCTTTTCCCCACATCCTCTCCAGTATTTATTGTTTGTAGATTTTTTTTGATGATGGCCATTCTGATTGCTGTGAGGTGATACTTCACTGTAGTTTTGATTTGCATCTCTTTAATGATTAGTGATGTTGCCCATTTTTTCATGTGTTTGTTGGCCATCTGTATGTCTTCTTGCAGAAATGTCTATTTAGTTCTTACACCCATTTTTTCATTTGATTGTTTGCTTTTTTGATATTGAGTTGCATAAGCTGTTTGTATATTTTGCATATTAATCCCTTGTCAGTTGCTTCATTTGCAAATATTTTCTCCCATTCTGAGGGTTGTTTTTTTGTCTTGTTTATGGTTTCCTTTGCTGTGCAAATCTTTTAAGTTTAATTAGGTCACATTTGTTTATTTTTGTCTATATTTTCATTATTCTAGGAGATGGATCAAAAAGGACTTTGCTGTGATTTATGTCATAGAGTGTTCTGCCTATGTTTTCCTCTAAGAGTTTTATAGTGTCTGGCCTTACATTTAGATCTTTAATCCATTTTGAGTTTATTTCTGTGTATGGTGTTAGGAAGTGTTCTAACATTCTTTTACATTCAGCTGTCCTGTTTTCCCAGCACCACTTATTAAAGAGGCTGTCTTTTCTGCATTGTATATTCTTGCCTCCTTTGTCAAAGATAAGGTGACCATATGTGTGTGGGTTTACTTCTGGGCTTTCTATCCTATTCCACTGATCTATTTTTCTGCTTTGTGCCAGTTCCATACTCTCTTGAATACTGTAGATCTGTAGTATAGTCTGAAGTCAGGGAGACTGATTCCTCGAGCTCTGTTTTTCTTTCTCAATATTTCTTTGGTTATTCAGGGTCTTTTGTGTTTCCATACAAATTGTAAAATTTCTTGTTCTGGTTCTGTGAAAAATGCAGTTGGCAATTTGATAGGGGTTGCATTGAATCTGTAGATTGCTTTGGGTAGTAGAGTCATTTTCACAATTTTGATTCTTTCAATCCAAGAACGTGGTATATCTCTTCATCTGTTTGTGTCATCATTTATTTCCTTCATCAGTGTCTTAAAGTTTTCTGCATACAGGTCTTTTGCCTCCTTTGGTTGGTTTATACCTACGTATTTTATTCTTTTTTTTGCAATAGTAAATGGGATTGTTCCCTTAATTTCTCTATATGAGCTTTCATTGTTAGTGTACAGGAATGCAAGAGATTTCTGTGCATTAATTTTGTATCCTGCTACTTTACCAAATTCATTGATTAGCTCTAGTAGTTTTCTGGTAGCATCTTTAGGATTCTTTGCGTATAGTATCATGTCATCTGCAAACAGTTTTAAAAGTGACAGTTTTACTTCTTCTTTTCTAATTTGCATTCCTTTTATTTATTTTTCTTCTCTGATTGCCATGGCTAAAACTTCCAAAACTATGTTGAATAATAGTGGTGAGAGTGGGCACCCTTGTCTTATTCCTGATCTTAGAGGAAACGTTTTCAGTTTTTCACCATTGAGAATGATGTTTCCTCTAGGATTTTCATACATGGCTTTTATTATGTTGAGGTACTTTCCCTCTATGCCCACTTTCTGGAGACTTTTTATCATAAATTGTTGTTGCATTTTTTCAAAAGTTTTTCTGCTTCTATTGAGATTATCATATGGTTTTTAATCCTTCAATTTGTTAATATGGTGTATCACATTGATTGATTTGCATATATTGAAGAATCCTGGGATAAACCCCACTTGTGTTCCTGGGATAAACCCCACTTGATTATGGTGTATGATCATTTTTATGTACTGTTGGATTCTGTTTGCTAGTATTTTGTTGAGGATCTCTGCATCTAACTTCATCAGTGATATTGGCCTCTAATGTTCATTCATGTGACATCATTGTTGTCTGGTTTTGGTATCAGGGTGATGGTGGCCTCATAGAATGAGTTTGGGATTTTTCCACCCTCTACTATATTTTGGAAGAGTTTGAGAAAGATAGGTGTTAGCTCTTCCATAAATGTTTAATAGAATTCACCAGTGAAGCCATCTATCCCTGGGCTTTTGTTTATTGGAAGATTTTAAGTCACAGTTTCAATTTCAGTGCCTGTGATAGGTCAGTTCATATTTTCTATTTCTTCCTGGTTCAGTCTTGGAAGGTTGTACTTTTCTAAGAATTTGTCCATTTCTTCCAGGTTGTCCATTTTATTGGCATATAGTTGCTTGTAGTAATCTCTCATGATCCTTTGTATTTCTGCAGTGCCAGTTGTTACTTCTCCTTTTTCATTTATATTTTTTACAGATTTTTCCTGTAATTGATATGTAGTTTCATAGCACTGTGGTCAGCAAAGTTGCTTGATACGATTTCAATTTTCTTAAATTTACCAAGGCTTGATTTGTGACCCAGGATATGATCTATACTGGAGAATGTTCCATGAGCACTTGAGAAAACTGTGTATTCTGTTGTTTTGGGATGGAATGTCCTATAAATATCAATTAAGTCCATCTTGTTTAATGTGTCATGAAGTTCGTGTTTCCTTATTTATTTTCATTTTGGATGATCTGTCCATCAGTGAAAGTGGGGTGTTAAAGTCCCCTACTATTATTGTGTTACTGTCGATTTCCCCTTTTATGGCTGTTAGCATTTGCCTTATGTATTGAGGTGCTCCTATGTTGGGTACCTAAATATTTACAGTTGTTATGTCCTCTTCCTGGATTGATCCCTTGATCATTATGTAGTGTCCTTCTTTGTCTCTTGTAATAGTCTTTATTTTAAAGTCTATTTTGTCTGATATGAGTATTGCTACTCCAGCTTTCTTTTGATTTCCATTTGCATGGAATATCTTTTTCCATCCCCTCATTTTCAGTCTGTATGTTTCCCTAGGTCTGAAGTGGGTCTCTTTTAGACAGCATATATATGGCTCTTCTTTTTGTATCCATTCAGCCAGTGTTGACTTTTGTCCAGAGCATTTAATCCATTTATATTTAAGGTAATTATTGATATGTATGTTCCTATTACCATTTTCTTAATTGTTTTTGGTTTGTTATTGTAGGTCTTTTCCTTCTCTTGTGTTTCCTGCCTAGAGAAGTTCCTTTAGCATTTGTTGTAAAGCTGGTTTGGTGGTGATGAATTCTCTTTGTATTTGCTTGCCTGTAAAGGTTTTAATTTCTCTGTCAAATCTGAATGAGATCCTTGTTGGGTAGAGTAATCTTGGTTGTAGGTTTTTCCCTGTCATCACTTTAAATATATCTTGCCACTCCCTTCTCGCCTCTAGAGTTTCTGCTGAGAGATCAGCTGTTAACCTTATGGGGATTCCCTTGTATGTTATTTGTTGCTTTTCCCTTGCTGCTTTTAATATTTTTTCTTTGTGTTTAATTTTTGTTAGTTTGATTAATATGTGTCTTTGCGTGTTTCTCCTTGGGTTTATCGTGTATGGGACTCTCTGCGCTTCCTGGACTTGATTGACCATTTCCTTTCCCATGTTGGGGAAGTTTTCAACTATAATCTCTTCAAATATTTTCAAAGACCCTTTCTTTTGTTCTTCTTCTGGGATGCCTATAATTCAAATGTTGGTGCACTTAATGTTGTCCCAGAGGTCTCTGAGACTGTCCTCCCTTCTTTACATTCTTTTTTCTTTATTCTGCTCTGTGGCAGTTCTTTTTACCACCCTATCTTCCAGCTCACTTATCCCTTCTTCTGCCTTAGTTATTCTGCAATTGATTCCTTCTAGAGTATTTTTTTTTTTTTTGCGCTGGCATGTGGGGAGAGAGAGGCTAGAACAGTGGCTCCTCTCCCTGCGTGTGACTCAGCAGTAGCGCCCTGCTCCCACGGCAGTCTGGTCTTCCTCTGTAGGCATTCCCTGCTGCAGATTTCCTCCCTCCTGTTCCCTCAGTCTGTCTCCCCACAGCCAACAGCAGTTCTTACTCTGGGCCTGTTCTCCAATCCCCACGCTCTGGCTCCCAGCCCCCTTGCACACCTGTGAACGCATGTCCCAGTCCAGGGCACATAGGGCCGTGGTACAGACCATCTATGTATGTCTCACTCTGTCCTGTCTGTCACAAATTGGCCACTTCATGCTATACTGAGAGCCTTAAATGCTTCCCTTCTGTCCGAATCAATTTCCCTGTTGGAGAAGGGCTTTCCCTGAATTCCGGAATCTCTCCTCTGCTTTAGCTCCCCTGCCCTGGGGTGCAGGCCCCATCCCACTTCATCTCTACCTCATTTTCCCTTCTTTTTTTTCATCCTACCCAGTTATTCAGGGATGTTTATAGTCCTTTCCAGTGTCCAAGGTCTTCTGCTAGTGTTCAGCTAGTGTTCTGTGACAATTCTTGCATCCATAGATGTATTCCTTATGCATCTGTGGAGAGAGATGAACTCCACATCCTCTTACTCCTCTGCCATCTTAACACCACCCTGTAGATGTATTCTTGATGCATTTGTGGAGACAGATGAACTCTATGTCCTCCTACTCCTCTGACATCTTGCTTTCTCTGGTGTTTTTTTTGTTTGTTTTTCAAGTCTTCTTTTTCTTTAAACTTCCACCACTAGCCCCCACTTTCATGGTTTCTCACTTAAATCCTTGCTGAGTTCTCTTAATTGCTTAATAATTTCCCAGGAACTGCTGTTTACTCTCTCTTTACGGTTCCTAAATATTCAGATGTTTAGAAAAAGCTCAAGAGCTAGGAAAGGTACACAAATGTTGTACCTAAGAATTTTAGACTCTCTTGCTTGGAAAGAAAATTGGCCAGCACCTCACTTGTGTTTGTGTCTCAGTGCTATCTCCCTCCCCAACTTTCTTTTAGATTCTAATATAATTATCTATGTAAGTTACTGTTTTCCTTTACAATTTGTCCATTGAGGCTACAACAGAATGTATTGGAGAACTATTTATTCCAGAACTAATTTATCACTATCCTTTCCTTCATATGCCATGTGTCATGGTGTATATTAAATCTCTTCCTTTTTTTAACCTGTTTGTCATCACCATTACTGTAGGATTTTCTTGAAGACAAAAAAGGTTTTTCATTTTTATTTCTGTGGCCTAACAGATCAATAAATATATAAAGTGTTGAATTAATGATAAAGAAAATGAAAGTGGCAATTTCCTGAGTACTATTTCCTTTTTCACACACTCTTACACACCAAAATATAAACCAAAAGCAAAAGTCAACTTCCAAGGATATCTTGTATATGATTTTTCTTCATATAAAACTCCTAAAGTTTCCATGTATACATAATTGTATTTGCGCAATCTAATCACATATTAAACCAGAGAGGTAAATTTCAGCAGTTTAAGGGAGAGAAGTTTTTAGTGGTTTGGTTGTCAATATACTAATTATTTCTGATAATCTTTATACAAATTAATAAAACTTTACTCTTTCAAGAATTTATTTTAATCCATTTAGCCTAAATTTCTATTTACCTCTTTTCCCATTGTTTCAAGTTGTTTTAAACCCCTGGTGTCTGTTTTTAAATTAAAACTTTATAATGGACCACTAGGTTTAAACTCTTTCCAGTTAGCATTCTCTTAGCTCTGGAAGTTGATTTAAATTAGTAGAAATTCACAATGTTCCCAGATGTGGTAAATTATTAGGGACAGTAGCCAACCATTCTCTCATATAAGATAAAACAATAAGAGTAAAACTGCAGAGGGAGAGATTTAAGTAAAATAACTGAAAGAACTATCCTTTAGAGCCATATGACAAAACAGATTTTATGAGCAATTGATACTACAGAGTCAAAATTCTGAAGATATGTAGGATGTTGGAAGATTGATAGTTTTCTGTAATTATGAAAATACATCTTAAAAATAGGCTCAAGTTGTGTTCATCTTGAAAATGCCTTCCCTGGAGACTTCCATCTCCCCAAAAGTCTTGAAAGACTTTTGTTGCCTTCATTTTCTCACCTCTCCCCAAAGGAATTTTCAGTTCTTTCCACTTCAATTCCCGTATATTAAAATTAATCTGACCACCATCATCACTGATTTCTTTCTACTCTCATATTACTTGAAGTATCTGCTACATCTGGCATTTTTATCATCTTATCCTGTAAGAATTCTCCTTTCCTAAATGTTCATGACATCAAATTCTGCCCTTTTGATTCTCCTTTTAATTTTTTTGATTCCTGATGTGCTGATACTTATCACTCCCACTGATTTGTTTTCCTTGCCATGTCCATAAATATTTGTATTCACTTATACGTATCTTCAATCCCCTTCTTTCATCTTTATAAATTTTCTCACTGTGAAATTTCATTTACCTCTGCATATTCAACTATCATAGTTATGCTTAAGGATCTTTCATGAAACACATGGCTGTATTTAAACTGCCTACAAGTTCTTAGCCAAATGATTCACAGACATCTCCAACACATTAAATCCAAAGTGAATTTTCCATCTTTTCTTTTGAGAAGCATTACAATGTGCTGATTGATTAAGAACTTGGTCCTAGAACTACACTCTCCCAAGCTGTCCCACCATCTACTAGTTCATTATCACCTTGAACAAGCTTTGAACTTCTCTGGGCCTCAGTTACTATATCTGCAAAGGGCAGAAAGAATAGCATTAACTTCATAAAATAGGTGTGATGTTTTAATAGGTTAATACATATAAATTGCTTTGCACAGTACATGTTAAGTGCCTGATAAAAGAGAACTATCTTCATTTTTATTGTTCTTATTGTAAACTTCCCTTTCTCAGTGAAGACCATCAATATCTGCACATTTACCCAAGCTGAGACCTTGAAGTAATTCTACCAACTTTATCACTGCCCAGATACTCAATTCTTTACTAAATACTTCCTCTTCTGCTTTTAAAGATTTCTTACTGATGTCTTCTTTTTATCCTTTTGTTAATGCCATAATTCCATCAGTTACTGCCAGAATATTTTTCTAAAACGTCCTAATCATGCTCTCTGTCTGTATTCTCTCTTCTTCCATGAGTGTGATATGTTACTTCTTTCAAAACTGGTGTCTGCTGTCATTATTTATTCAAAACTTTAGAATAAATTCCAAACTTCATAGCATGGTACAAAGGTCATAGTCTGATCTTTTCCTAGTGCTATGTTGCTATGTCCCACTCCTGTTCACTTAGACCATGTCTTTATAACTCTGTGCCTGAAAACTTTGTCTAAAGTACCCTGTCTAGTTGGGAAGGACCTATCATTTTTTAGTCCCCATCCCAAATACATCTCCTCTCCATATGGCTCCCTGACTCTCTTGATGACCTACCCTCACTCTCTCAGAAAGTTGATTGCTTTTCTGCATTTTTCACCCTATTAAAAGGCTTTTCACATTTTATCCTCATTATTTGTACTTCTATTTAGTCTACTCTTAAACTTTGGTATTCTTAAATGACAGAACCAATGCCTTCTCCTGCACATTTTAGTACCAAGTAGATTTTTGGTACTATAATAATTAGATCTGGTTAATTATAACAAATTGTCCTAAATTTAAATAATGGTTTAAACACAGTAGAAGTTTGTTTTTTGCTCACAAGGAATTTCTACCTCACCAGGGAGGCTCTGCTCTACACATTGATTTACAAACATGGATGGAAGAAGCTGGAATCTTCAAATGGTAATAAAGGTTGGTCATGGAAAAAACATACAACTGACAGAAAGGGAAGGCCATGGAAAAGCCTTAATAGAAAGATCTTCTTTGTTGAAATCACAAACCACTTCTGTTCATACCATATTGGCCAGAATTCAGCCACATGGCTACACCTAACTATAAAGGAGACTGAGAAATGCAATCTGTCTGGAAGAAAAGAACAGTGATTCTGGTGTGTAGCTGCTAGAATTTATTCCCCCTCTCTTACACACACACACACACACACACACACACACACAAAATGAGTGAACTGAATGGTTAACTAGCTCTTGGAATCAGAATTTTTTATGGAGTTTTCTTTTTTAATGTAAATACCTGAACCACTCTCCTAAACCTTCTTGATCTAAATATCCAGCTATAGAACTAAGGAATCTGTATTTTATAGTTACACAGATGATTCTGCTATATAGGCAGGGTAATTATTCTACAGTTACTGACTAACTAGACTACTGAACAGACCTAATAACATACAAAAATGGGAAATGGGGATGGTCCTTATAGCACAGACTAAATCAGAAGATTTTAAAATATAGGTTAAATTCTAAACAGAACACATCTCATCTATCTCATTAAAAATTCAATAAAATGAATGTTAGACTCAGCAGTTCAGAAATGCTTGATTGTTTTGCATGTTTTCTTTAATTTTCTCCTATAATAAATACATACTACATATGATCAATCGAAGTATAAACTCTTAGAGGACTTTTATCTCCTCTAATAGAGGCTCCAACAATAATTAGTACTTACTTGGGATCAATAAATATCAAAGGACAAAGTTCCATCATTTGCCTTTTCCTTTTACAATAGGCTTGAGTAGAGGACTACACATAAATTAGTGAGTTTCCTGAGGAAAAGGGTAAGTGGTTTTACTTTACTGATAATAATAATCTCTTTGGTTACATTATCTATGTGCAAATCAGACTTCATATTTATTTCAACTTTAATCTTGTGTTCTTCAATCACTTCAGTGCCACAAAATTGGTTTATAACCTACAATCAATTTAGCCTTTCATTACCCAATGTGAAAATATTTATTCACAAGTGGCAATAATTAGCAAAGTCATACAGAATACTACACTACACTATACTCCTGTGTTCACTGAGTTCTCTAGCCTTCTCTCAGTTCACTGGAGTAAATATCAAATCTAGACAGGCATGAACACACAAAAATGCAATGGTTTTAAAATAATAACTAATTAAGCATAGGATAATTCTAGATGTGCAATTCAAATAATTTTGTTCACTATACTGAAAACCATGAATCAGTAACTGGTTTATTTCCAAGAGCAAAAGTGAGGTTTCAAATTTTCAAAATGACTATTTTATTTCTTATCATTATCAGCTTATTTCAAAGCCTTCAATAGCATTTCTTGACATGGGAACATTTTACTCAGATCTATACTGATTTTAGATTAGTCCCAAACTTACATGAAGATGGGGTAGGTCAGGTCCTTTGTGAAAAAACTGTTAAGATATACTTGTTTCATAGAGATGTGGTATTGATTTGTCTTTGAAGCTTGAAGGCTTACATGGCAGTGGATTTCTACTTTTTGTCTAGATGGTACTAAAACTGTAGCCATGGAGGCACTTTCTGTAAAAGGCTAGATGTTAACAATAATGAAAAGGCTAAAGGAAACTGTAAAAAGATTACTGTAATAGGAGGAAAGAGAATCACATTTATTGTACATCTAGGTACCAGGCTTTAGGATAGTATTTTGTTTTGTTTTATTTTTTAAAAAACTGTTGCAGTTATAATGAAATCAATCAAAAAATAATATCTAGGGAGACTAAATAACACTCTGTTAAAACAACAGAAAGTAGAGGGACTTTGGTTGGTTTCCTCATTTAAGAATCTAGCCTTCAACTTTGCAGCTCCAGAAATTCAATTGTTGAATCGAAGAATTGAATAAGTTCACAGAAATTACTCATGAAAAACAAGGGCAAATGGCAGATAAATGAGTAATAGACTACAACAGTATTTTTTCCAGTGGCTACCGGTGCAGGAATACTCTAACAAGGCAATTAGGGGATTAAAAACTTATTACCCAGAATATTATATGGTATGTATTTATGCAATATTCTTTCATACAGTATTGGTATAACTACTTATAAAAACTGTCAGTGTCTACTAAAATCTCATAGATGTAGATATATAGATATAGGTATAGATAAAGATTTGGTCATCCAGCAATTTCATCTTTAGCTATGTACCCAACAAAAATCTCTGTATATGATCACTAGCAACAACAAAATGTACAAGAATATCCAGAGCAATACTATGTGAAAAGTCAACAACTGAAAACAATCTAAATGTCCATCAATACCAGAATTGAAAAATAAATTGTGGTATGTTCATACAATGGAATACCAAACAGCAATCAGGTGAATCAGATTTGCCATATGAAACACCATGGAAAAATTCATAAACACAGAGTGAACCAAAGAATTAAAACATAAGGTAGGACACATTGTATGAATCCATTATAAATGGTTAACCACCAGCAAACTTCATGAATGGTATTGTAAGGATAGAGATTCCTTTGAGGACATTAGACATCTTCTGGGGAGCTGGTACTATTTAAATTTTTGACTGAGATTCTGAATATATCAACATACATACAATAAAAGATACAATGAAATGTTTTCACTTTGTGAAAATTTATTCAGGTAGACACTTATGATTTGTAGATTTCTGTGTGTACATCAATAATATGTGTTAAAAATATTAATAACTTGGGAGTATGTGGAAGTAGGAAGGAATACAGGTGAAACAAGATTGGCTATGAGTTGATAACTGTTGAAGAGGGGTGATGAATACATGGCAGTTCATTACCATTTTTTCTTTTGTGTATGTTTGAAATTTTCATAGTAAAAAAATCAAATTTCTAGAAAAATCATAGTAGTCTTCAACTTGTATTAGGCATTTATCCAAGCTATTTATAGTATCAAAAGCACAATTCACAAAAAACTGATAAATTGGACTTCATAAAATTAAAAACTTCTGCTCTTTGAAATATTCTGTTAAGTGAATGAAAAGACAGACACTATTAGGAGAAAATATTTGCTTAACACACATTTGATAAAGGACTTTTATCCAGAATGTATAAATAATTCTAAAAGTTCAATATAACTATAAACAATCCAATTCAAGAAATGGGCAAAAGATTTGAACAGACATTTCAGCAAAGACAACATAGGGATGTCAAATCAAATAAGCTCATGAAAAGATGCTCTACACAATTAGACACTAAGGAAATGCAAATTAAAATAACAATGACATGTCACTACTCATCTATTTGAATAGATAAATTTAAAATATTGACCATAACCAAGTTTTGGTGAGGATATGGACAACTGGAACTCTCCTATGTTGTTGACGAGAATGTAAAATGTTACTAACCCTTTGAAAAACGTTTTGGAAGTATTTTTAAAAATTAAATACATACCCATCTCTTAACGCAATATTTTCCTAGGCATTAAACAAGAAAAATAAAAGCATATAAAGACTTGTACCTAAATCTTCACAATGGCTCTATTTATAAGAGTCAAAACTGAAAACAACACAAATATCCACCAATAGGAAAATGGATAAAAACATTTTGGTAAATCTGCACAATAGAATATTACTCTGCTATAAAAATAATGAAGTACCTATACATGCAACACGGATAATCTAAAACTAATTATGATAAATTTTTTAAAGCCAGGTTAAAATGAATTAAAATGTAAATTTCACATTTATGTAAAATTGTAGGAAATGCTAACTAATTTATAGTGAAAGAAAAGAGAGGAATGTTTGAGGATTGGGGGGGTAGAAAAGAAGGACAGAAGAGAGGGATTATAAGTGAGCATGGGGCAACTTTGGGGGGTGATAGATATGTTCACTTTATTGATTGTAATGATGGTTTTCTGGGTGTATATATATGTCAAAACATACCAAGGTGTATACTTTAAATATTGTAGTTTTTAGTATGTCAGTTAAAATTCAATATAGCTGTTAAGAAAAAGAAATAGCTGTACAATATGTTGTTTTTCTAGTATGAACTTACTCATTATACATCTCTTAACTTGCAATAAAATAAAATAACCCTGAAAAACTTAGCTATTTTATTCAAGATATAGTGCAGCCTGGTTACCTATCCCCACTTCTCAAAAATATATACATACTCAATGCCTAGAATATTTAAATCCATTTTTATAGACTAACCTGAAAAAGTGTGAGACTAAATTTTTTTTATTTCAATGGTTGAATCATTCTGTGGATGCTTTCCCTCACATTTTTTTTCTTTTAAAGAATGTCTACAAACTGGAGAGTCTACAACTTGATTGGTATTAGAATAGTCCAGTATGCTCCAGCCACCATTAAATTATTCTTATATGCCCCCTTTCATTTCCTTTGATGAATCTTACTTCCATGTATATGGTTCATAATTTTATCTTCAGATGTAACCTTATCCTCAGACTTTGAGGAATAGCATATTATGTCCTTATGCACTGTCAAAGTATATGTAATTTAAACTTCACAAACTCTCAAGTAGTTATTATAACAAACTTTTGCTGATGAGGAACTCAGATTCAAAGAGTTAAAGTAATTTGCCCCAAATTACACACATGTTAAGTTGCTAAGCAAGGACACAAACCCAGATCTGACATTTTGTCCTATTACACCACTTTCCAACAGATGAATGTTATAATATTTCTAAGATGCCAGAATTTTAAAATTTTTTTCCTCCTTTATATCATTTTCTCTCAGAATAAAAATTATCTTTAAATGTTCCAAATCTAAGGGCATTTATGTACAGCTACATAATCTTTTGCAGTGGGAAATTCAGTCATTGATAATGATGGTATAAGAGAAAAAAATTCAGCGGCCAACAATGTACATGAGCTTAGGAAAGTTATTTCAACCCCCTAGATTTCTATTTCCTCAATCTGTAAAACTGTGAAATAATACTTAACCTAGCTGACCACTGTCAAGTTTCAAGGTCATGTGGACACAGTAGCAGTCAAAGTGCTCAATAAATGGCTGCTCCAAAAAACAAGATTGCTGAGTAAAGATACTACTTAAAAGGACAGTCATTAGATGTTGCTACCACTTTGAAACAATTATTTACATTTCTGAAAATATATTACAAAAACACTGAAAGAGGATAAAAAAAATCTAAGTTCTGTGTGTGTGTGTATAAAATACTCATTTTTTACAGTAAACCACAAGTATGTTTTTCAAAGATGTATTTGGAGATTTAGAAGACTCACAGATGTGAATCAACGTATTCCTTTTAAATGATGATCATGTTTCCATAACCTCTCTACCAGTTCTGACTGCTTCATGTGGCTTTGAGAAATTTACAGCCAAGTTTCTACCTATTATAATACAAGAAAATAGAACTAGATGTTCTCTAAGTTATATTAAAACCCAAAAGTTCTCTCCTTACTATATTACTCTTCCTAATTAAATAATATAAAATAAGCACAACTTTGACTATTAATTTTATCCCACAAAATTAGCACTCTGTAGGATAATAAATTAATCTATGCCAACCACATTCACCTTGCCTACTATTGTAGAAATGTAGTGAATCACACTGGCTTGCTTTTTCAGGTTAGTTGCTATGGGATTAATGCTGTGCTGGGCAACTCTGAGTTTTGTTCTTAATTTTACAGTGTACAAGCTTAAAATTATCAACTCAGCCAAAAGAAAGCAAGTATCTGGGATTAGATGTACTCTATAAAATTTAAACTCTGTAATGATTCTCTTTTCTGCATCAGCAATTTATCTCTATGGGAACATAGTCAATCCACATGCAAACAACCTTGAATAAAATAAACCCTCCCTAGACCCCGTGTCCTCTATAACCATTACCCCATTTCCCTCCCTGTTGCTCCTAGTATCACTTCTCTGTGTCTATATGATTTGGCCACTTGGCAATATTTGACACTGCTGGCCGTCCTTTTTTTTTTTTTTTCTCTTGTAATCTTTTTTCTCTCTAGACATCCAGGATACCTTTTCCCTAGTTCTCTTCCTTCTTTATGGGCTACTCCTTCTCAATCTCCTGTGCCAGCTTTAATTCTACTAGACTTCTCAGTGTTCATGGATATGATCTAGAACCCAATTCTTTTTTCCGTATCTTCCTTGACAATCTCATCTATCTAATAGCTTTAAATACACTGATATGCCTTTGAGCTTCAAATGCACACATTTAGACTTGAGGTATTACCTGAACTGCAGACTCATATACCCAAATGTTTACTTGATATATCCATATGGGATTCTAACAGACATCTCAAAATTAACGTGTTTAAGGAAAAACAGTTTTTACCCTCTTCCAGTCCCACTCTCCAGCAATTCTGATGAACTTAACCTCTTATCACCTTTACAGGTTTTACTGAAACCATCATCTCTCATCTAGATTATTGCAAAAACCTCCTAATCTCTCTGCTTCTACTCTTGTGATCTCCAATCAATTCTCAACAGAGCAACCAGAAGTATTTTTTTCAAAATATAAATCAAATTGTATGGTTCCTTTGATTAAAATCATCCAAAACTTTCCTTTTACACTTAGAATATGGTATATGTACATACAGTAGACCTCAGTATCTATCCCCTGTTGACTTCTGACAACATCTGCCACTTCTCTGTCCCTTGTTCAGGACACTCTAGCAATTCTGACCTTCTTCCTGTTCATTAAACATATCAACATAATTCATATATTAGGGGCTTGTCCTAGTATATTTGAATGGCTGATTCCTCAAAATTCAGGAATCAGTTGAAATGTATCTCCTGTCCACTTAACCTCTAGCACATCATCTTGTTTTTATATTCAACATATACTACTAATCGTTTTATATTCAGCTATTTGTGTATTGTCTGCCTTTCTCTGTTAAATAAAATCTTTAGACAGAACCTTGTCTACCTTATCGAATTTTTTATACCTAAGGCCTAAAATAGTGTATGTCTCAGAGGAGACTCTCAATACATGTTGAAGGAAAAAAGTGCAAGTATATATAGATGTATCTACTCACAAAAGGCATGAAAATGGTATCAGATATTTGAACAAGGCTTGGATAGTCTCCAGGAAATTAATAAAGTGGTAGTTTGGCTTGGGCTAAGAGCAGATTTCTGTAATCTGGTAATAATCAGAAATCAATAATTTTTAGTACCTGTGAGCAGCATAGATATAATGAATTTTTTGTCTTTGGAACCTGTATATATTTTCTGAACAATGTCTTTCCCACACCAAAGCAATTCTAACAGGTAAGCAGCCACTAAAATCAATAGGCATTAGGGAAAATCAGTGTCTAAAGGTCAATAACTTTTGGCTTGTTAGCAGTTGTGCCACTTGGCACATAAGTGTGACTTCTTAGTTAAGTCTCTGGCTCTAACTTAACCTGAACAGGAAGAACTGGATAAGACAAGTCAGTACACCCACTTCTACACAGATTGCACTGATAAGCTCACTTTTGGAGGGCTCCAGGCATAGGCCTGATAGTTCCATTCTTTCAGAGGTCATTATATACGGACACAACACAAATCTTGGGGTTTGGGTTTAGGCCACACTTCCTAGGCCAATAGTCAATTCTCCTATTGTTTTTGAAAAATCTAGGATTGCCTGTTATAATTTATACCATTGTGGGCATATGTTTAAGGATTATTAATGTTACAGGACACTATGTCCTTAGGAATATTCAAAAGAGTTACTATAGTTAGCCTTAGGTGTTGGAAACCATATGTGATCAACCTTGAGTGTCTTTAATAAGCACAGACAAACCCCTTCCCTTCTGTATAATTCAGAGTCACACTTGGTAAAGAAAAACACTATCATAAAAAGGTTAGTCTTTAGTGACCTGAATCTTCCAAATACTTGCTTGAGTGGCAGACATCAGACAGAGGCTGCACTGCTGAGGGTTCAGGGGCGTTTGCTTATTTGCAGATTCTCATCTCTGTAGATGTCTCACTGTTAGACCACCAAGTGTATTAGGGCATGAACACTCCTCTTTTAGTTTCACAGAAAAATTCTCTTTCCTTATTCTTTTCCTCACCAGCACAAAGAACCTGCTAATGACACAGTTCTTTAACAAGTCTAACCTCATTTATCACTATATGTGGTCTAATTTGGTTTCTTTAATTATTCTCCATTTTGCCAATTGTGATTATCCAGAGTACCACAATTTATCATATTTCTCTACCTCTTAAAAGACTCATTTACAGTTCTTGTTCTTTCATGAATTCTTATCGACATTTTTAATTGCAGCTCCTTTAAAGGACCTTCCATACTTCCCTCTTCTTCTCAAAGTGTAGCAGTATTTATCTTTAATGCCCCTAATTATTTTTTCTAATTTATGCTATTCCATGTTGCCTTTGTAAGTGTATTTTCTTAATGTAGGCTGTTCTACAAAGGAAATTTAACTCTGTCATTGACTTTCTGTTAAGACAGTAATGGCATGAATGTCACCTTATAGGAAAGTAAAGGTAGATAACTTAAATGTTTTATTTTGTAACTAATAAAATGTACTGAACTCAATTCAGTGAGTTGAATTTCAAAATGGGCCACAAATAAACAAATAAATAAATAACAACTAAGTTCTGCAAAACAAACAAAGACTTTCAGAACTCAGCTTGCAAAGTTACTAACTTATCATTTCTTGGCTTTCACCCATGTCTGTATTCAAGAAACATATATTGTTTACCCAGAAGATTTAGAATGCTATTTTAAGTGATAATAAAAGCCAAAGATGTGTTCCTATATTAAATATATAGCATCTTATAGATATGTATGGTGATACAGGAAGATGCAATGTGCCTTAAGAAGTCAGCAGAAGTTTCTTCTAACTAGGAAAATCATGGAAGACTTTTAGGAAGAGATGACATTTGAGTTGTAATTTAAATTAGATTTGGAATATTTGATATAATGACTAAAGATTGTATCCCAATAAAGCACATAAGCAAAAAAAAGAATGGAATGTATTTAAGAATATTAATATAGTAAGGAAAGAAGAAAATATCCAAATGGAATGGTGTAAGATCAAGCTTAAGTGTAAGTTGGGCTTTGATCACAGAGAACCTGAAATGAAAATTTTGCCCTAATATGCAATAGGTAAGCATTCAACAATTTAACTTTGAGAGGAGTATGGCTGCCTGTATAATGGGAAAACTAATCTTACAATTAAAGGCCCACCAGTTATAAGACTACTAAGATGGCAGGGAGGGAAATGGAAGCAAGCTTGATTTAATGCTAAATTTAGAGGTAAAATTAATATATCGGTAACTAATTAAATGAGAGTAAAGCTGAAGCCAAAGCAAGTCCAAGATTCTGTATCCAGGTAACTAACAACAATAAAAACTATAATACCAAACACTTTCTGAGAGGTTTCTAAGTGCCCCAGATGTATTCATTTATTTAACCCTGAGACCATTCCTACAAAGCTAAGGAACTAGCATGTCATTAACAGAAATTAGAAAATTTAATGGGGGAGTAGATCTGGAGTGAAGGATAATGAGTTCTGTCTTAATTTCGTGGTTTTAGATACAGTTTTAGTTAAAATAGGGTAAGCTAGGCTGTATATATTTTAGAAATCAAATCCAATGAAGGTTTATTTTTCACACTCATTAAATATCCCACACAGATTGTCTGGGTACTCTGTGTATACAGTCCCAGGATGCTTTCTTTACCTAACATCTGAAACAGGACCTCTGAAGAGTCCACAGAAGAAGAAAATAGGAATGGAGTAGCCATATGCTTTTTACTGCATCAGCCCAGGCAGGACAGGCATCGTTTCCTCTCAGTTTTTTGTACAAAACGAATCACATGGTTTTAACACACTAATTGCAAAGGAGGCTAGGATATGTAGGTGAGCACATGGACTACTTGATGAACATTATTCTCTCTGCTACAGGCACCATCTGTTCCTTTAAAAGACATAGTAGTATAACAGAAACGGGATCCAGAACTAAGTATAGAGCTCCGAACCAATTTTTCCACTTATGTGTTAAATTATTTATAGGTCCAAGATCCCACTATTTTCTTAATTGTGCTTTTGTCTTCCACCATGTGATTGCATTTGCGGAAAATCCCTTCCCTTTCTTGTCTACATAGTTAACCCCTATTCATTCTTCAACATATAGTTCAATATATTCAGGAAACAGTGCTGTGGTACTTGGTTGTCTATATCAAAGGGAAAAATCTCAAATAAAAATAGATTCTGAGTAAAATAAAGAATAAACATTAACTTAAAATATGTTAAACACTAGAAGAAAACACAAGTTAATATTTTGAGTATAGGTATAGGAAGAGTCACAAAAAAAGATCAATTGCTCTAACTACATAACTATAAAATTTCTAGACATAAAATATATTGAAAAATAAAAATAAATAAGTAAAAACACTTGCAAGAAGTAAATCTTAAAAATATTTTACATCCCCAAAAGAAAAATTACAAAGAACTAGCCAATTCACAAAATAAATATGAACCACAAGAAACTTTAAAATAAAAAATTACTAATTATTAAAGAAGTTTTAAAATGTTCACAGCAATGAGGTTTACTTCTATACCTCTAATATTGGCACTCAGAATTCTAAGCATAAGTAATGAAAACTCTGACATTTTTGTCAGTATCACTACTAGAGAACATTTCTGGAAAGTATATTCTAAGTTTATTAATTCATTCCATAAATGTCTGCACATGTACTCTGCACCTGATGCTGTTGTAGGCATTTGAGATATGGCAATTAAAAATACTACTACCACTACTAATAATAATAAAAGAGAAAAATCCCTGTCTTCATGAAACTTACACTATAGTTCATGTCTTAGTTTGGGTTCCCTCAGAAGCAGATTGTGAATAAGATATTTGAGTGCAAATAATTTGTTTAGGAGTAGATGAACTGGAAGATATGGTAGTGGGTAATTGAATTAGCAATAGAAAAGCAACCAATTAATGATGAATTTTTATGTCAATTATTATGATGGGAGATTGTCACCTAGTCTTTTACAGAACGTCTGGGAAAGAGTGCAAAAGATAAGCTTGGGAATTATCCAAAATAGGACTGAGAACACTCACATATTCATGAACTAACTCATGTGAGTTGGTGGAGAGCTGCTTTGGGGGTGCTTGTTTCTCTACACATGTAGTTTGCCACACATTGAATAGCCTTCTACAGATCCAGAGCAAAGTCATAAATCCCAGAGATGCAGAAACTGGCATCTGGGTATGAGTAGGAATACAGTAAAAGGTCTCCTAGGTATAGGTAGAATACTGGCAGATAGGCTATACTAAGAAAGGCAATAAAGAACAAACATTACAAAAAAGTAAGTTACAAGTATGTTAGAAGGTGACCAATGTTATTGGCAAAAAGAAAATAAATAGAATAAGGTAAGAGAGATTGGTATTTCCAGGCAGAGGAAATGCCAGTTTCCAGTATGTAAATAGGGAGATAAGGGAAGATCTCACTGAGAGGGTGAGACATATGCAAAGACTTGAAGGAGGAGGGAGAATCAACCAAACAGACATCTGTGTAGGATTATTATATGTAGAATGAGCAAAGGACCCATTGGATTTTGCCTGGAAAGTTTAAGGAACAACAGTAAGGCTAATGTAACTGAAACAATGGCAACAGTGGGAGGAAAAGTAATGAGTTGGCTAGAAAAAGATAGTATGTGAATTGTGCAGGACCTTAGAGGACTTGTAAGGCTTTTCACTGTAATTGAAATGGGGATCCACACAAGGTTTTGAACAGAGGGAGATACCAAATGTTTTCTCTTACAAAAAGATGCTCTAGCAATTTCATTTCTGGTCATGAGAAAGTAACTGGTGTCAGACTTACCCTACTGGAATAAACAAAACACTAGACAAAATAGATGTGGTAACTTTTCATACATTAGAAAAGAGGCAGCTCAAGGCCCTGATCCTTGAGAGAAAGAAAAATTACAAGCTCACATAAAAACACTTAGGAATGGATTTGATGAATGACAAGCACAACATCTACAATGAAAACACTGTTAAGAGAAATTAAAGGGAATCTAAATAAATAGAGAAATATACCATGTTCATGGATTGTAAGACTCAATATTGTTGAGATATCAGTTTCCACAAATTGATCCAAACATTTTAATATAGTCCCGATCAAAAGCCCAACACAAATTTTGGTAGCAATTTAGAAGTGAATTCAAAGTTTACATAAAAATGCAAAGATATAGCATAAACAAAGCTACCTTTAAAACACTTTCTCCAGCTTTACTGAGATATAAATGACATATAACATTGTGCATTGTGTATGTTTAAAGTATACAATATGAGTTGATGTATATATACAATGCAAAATGATTACAACAATAAGGTTAGTTTACACATCCATCATCTCATACAGTTACAATTTGTATGTGTGTGTGTTGAAAACTTTAAAATCCACTCTCTTAGAGACTTTCAAATATATAATACAGTATTACTAACTATAATCATCATGCTGCACATAACATCCCCAGAAAGTATTCCTCTAATGACCGGAAAAACTTTTTTTTTAATATATATTTGGAGAATTTTCATTGCCTGATTTCCAGAATTTTTGAAAAGGTACTGTAATTGCACAGTAAAGTATTGGCACAAGGAGAGAAAAATAATTCAGTAGACCCAAATAGAGAGTTCAGAAATAGAACTTGCAGAAACTTGATTTTCATCAGAGGTGCAATGAAATTTAGGGGGCAGGGAAATCAACAAATGATGTTGGAACGACCAGATAAATATATGAAACAAGATAAACTGTAAGAGCTACATCACACTATATACAAAAATTAATTTGAAATTGATCACAAACTTAACCATGAAAAGTAAAAATATAAACTTCTTGGGGAACCCATATGAGAATAACTTCCTGACAAAAATTTCCTTAGGAGGATACTGAAAGTTATAGCCACAAAAAAAAAAAGATAAATTGGGCTTTATCAAAATTAAGTACTCAAATTTCTGTTTAAGTATAAGATGGTACTACTTGGAAAACTAGGTATTTAATCACCTTTACTATGCCCTGATAATTCTACTCTTAATTATTTACTCAAGGGAAATGAAGACATATGTACACAGAAAGAGTTGTGCAAAAATGTTTATAGTTGCCCTATTTATAACAATCAGAAACTACCCAAATGTCCAACAAGTGAATGGACAATGCAGGTCATATATGTATATATTATAAGCAATTTATAAAATGAACTACTGATTCTGTCAACAGAAAAATATCTAAAATATTATGTTAAACACAAAAAGGAATGAGCTATCATTGTGGTTAAACAATAAGTATGATAAGAAGGAATGAACTATTATGACTATTGAATAATATATGCGATAAGAAGTCAGAAATGTCCATGGTCTAAATTCCCCTTAATTACAGATCTGCACAAGAGAGGCAGAAGATAGCTATGGAGTATTTTTTAATGTTCGTTCAGATCAGATTATTCTGAGTACAGTGTTTCTCATCTCTGCAGTGCTGATGTCATAGAAAGTACTGAACTACCTAAGAGAAGGGTAGAGTTATATGTAGTTTAGTTGCTTTCTCTCAGTATGACAATCCTTGCCAGGCTTCTGTGGTGTATGATACCAACTGTGCTTCCTGAACGTCATTTAGGGGATGACCCAAGAGGTATCTGTGTTGTTCTGCACTTCTAGGTGCAAACACAGAGGGTAATTAATAGAGAGAAAGGCAGGGAAAAGCTGGATGGAGGAGCCCCAAGAAGAATCAAGAGTTCAGTGTTGAGTTTGGAAATGTGGGGCTTCCTTGCTGAGGTATATGGTACTATTTAATTCATTTCACCACAATTCATATTTGGGTTGACTTTTTTTTTTTGGTAGGAAAAAAGGGAGATGTAATCTTCTTGGCTCATGAGCTTGTGATTCTTTGGCATAGTTCTTATCACAAAACTTAATTCCAGATGGACAATGTGACATTTTTACAGAAGGAAATGACTGCTGAAGTTGGAAATAAAAATCTTAGTGAAGTCTTATTTACTGTGCTCAGCCCTTTCATAACCATGTAACCATGCTTAAACTTGAGGGACAAAAGTTAACAACAGGGTCTTTGGACTTTTCCTAAGGGTCTAAACTGAGCATATTCCTCACTAAAATCAAGAATTCTCCTACTCTTCCCAGTTTTAGTAACTATAGATAGAAGTCGGAACGTAGATGGAGATCTTGTCATGTATGTCCTGTGGCTCTTCCCACTGAGCTCAGAAGTCTCTGAGGATCTCACTTAATTTTAATTACAGTAACTTTGGTCTTTCCACCATTCCTTGTATCTTTCAGTTAAAAACCTTTATTATGTAAAGCTTCCAGAGAGACCCACATAATCCTGAAAATTTAGGCAAATATGACTCAGCTCTCTAAAACTTTAAATTCTTAAAGGAGAACAAAAAAAAGCTCACATGGGAAGAAATAAGAATCCAATACTGCAGCTGCCTATAAAATCTGGGAAAGTGTGTTAAGTGGGTGTCCTTACAAGGAGCTAGGTGCAAACACAAACTGTGAACACAACAGGATTTGCTTTTGATTTCCATGTAGTTTTGGCTGTTGCTATTTTTAGGTCCACAGGTACACACACAGGTGCTGCATCTAGGAGCAGCTGAACCACAAGTGGGTCCAGGGTTTACTAGAGCATATCAGTAAGGATTATAGCTCCATAAACAGAACGTGGAAATTCCGAGGGCTTATGACTGTCAGTAGTCCAGTAGTCTTGTTGTCATTGCTGAAGATTCCAGGGGCAAGCTGTTCATCTTCTTTCTTTTTTTTTTTTACGATTTTATTATTTATTTATTTATTTATTTAATTTATTCATTTTTGGCTGCGTCGGCTCTTAGTTGTAGCATGCGAGATCTTCGTTGAGGCATGCGGGGCCTTTCCTTGCGGCACGCCAGCTCTTCATTGTGGTGCAAAGGACTTCTCTCTAGTTGTGGTGCATGGGTTTTCTCTTCTCTATTTGTGGTGCACAGGCTCCAGAGCACATGGGCTCTGTAGTTTGCGGCACATGGGCTCTCAATGAGGCGTGTGAGCTCAGTAGTTTTGGCACGAGCTTAGTTGCCCGGGGGCATGTGGGATCTTAGTTCCTGAGCAGGGATTGAACCCAAGTCCCCTGCATTACAAGGTGGATTCTTTACCACTGGACCACCAGGGAAGTCCCCTGTTCATCTTAGACTTCTGTCTCCCTTGTTCATTATGTTTGGGGAATGCAAGGTCATTGTCATTGGTGAACAACATTCAAGGTGATTTATTATTTTTCAGTTAATATTTAGACTTTGCCTGCTGTGTATTATTGCCAAAAACACAGGTTTCTATATGCTTATGTATTCTGATGTTCAAAATGACCAGAACCAGAAAGGCAGAAAAAGTAGGCAAAAAAGTCTAGTGGGTTCTAAAAGGCAATTTTAACTCTATGTTTAGGGGCTGCAAAAGTTCATCAATATCATCCTCTTTTCTTGAAACAGACCTTAACAGACCTTAATCTAAAAACTGCATTTCTCACCTAATAGAAGAGTCTAAGGACTTTTAATAATCAGTAATACTATGTACCACCTCTTGTCAATCTCAAAGCCTCTACCCCCAGCAAACTCTAATTAAATTTCTGCCTGTTCTTCTCCTCCTGCCTGTCCCTCCCCTGTTGAAAACGTGATTTAAGTGTTCACCATTCTCATTCTTTCTCTCTGTCTCTCTCACCCTCTTACACACACATACACGATTCTGTTCAAAAACCTTATAATATATTCAAGAGAAAATATTTTCTCTTGAATATTGGTAGTATAATATCAGTAGCTCCAATAGCATTGTTCTAAAAACAAGTACATCTAGGTATAGATATGTGACCGTATCTCAGTAATCTCCTTTCACAGTAAAAACACAGAATTTCCCCCGTCTTTGCAAACTCCCAACAGCCTTGTTCTGGTTTTCCTCAAAAGGTGGCGGCAAACGCAGTGTTATCATCTCTCCTATTAACTGCTTGAGATTGTGCTAGGCTAAGACATACTACATGAGGGTGGGGATGGGGAATGGTGACTGATCTTGGCCTGTGTGGATCCCATTACAGGGGATTAGGTTGACACTAATGGGGTTGATTCTGCAGCCTGTTCATTCTTTGTCTGCCAATAGTCAGAGGAGCAGCCAGAGAACAGAACAGCTGAGTGTTCATGCCAAGACAGCTGCAATAACTGAGGCTTGCTGCTATCAGGGCCTCTCCAGAATGGAAGCAGAAGAGGGCTCAGACAAGGGGATGGCAGCAGCAGTGTTTTCACAGTCCCGGGCAGGAAGGGGCCGAGAATGTCAGGTGTCATGCTCTGGTACCTCTTGTTCAGGAAGGGTTGATTCTCAACTGACTATGCCCCTCAGACTATAAAGGCTGATTTGGGAAAGGCATGGGATTATTACAAGTTCAATAAATAATGTTTTCTGTTATGCTTAGGACAATTTTTTCCTACATGTGGTGTGCCATAGATAAGATTGCATTCATATTTTTTTTCTTGGCACAAAATCTGGCAAAGAAGTAGAATTTGTGCTCCAAATGGAAAGTTTCTATATATTTCCACATATGAGCCTTCCTTGGTGCCAGTTGGTGCAGCCACAGCTGATATGCACAGCAGAGAGCAAGAGCCAATTACCAGAAGCAGGAAGGAGGTAAAATTATATCCAAAAGCAGCTCCTAAATGTTTAGTCCCCTAAGCTCTCAGAATGGCATATAAGCATTTGACAGTCTATAATCTTTGATTTATTTTTCTAAGAGAGAAAGAAGAGGCTTTTTTTTTCAAAATCAGTAGTAAGGTCTTGATCAGACAACTGGCATTTTAGGTTTAGGTTCTTAGATGTCACTATATTGTTGTCCCACTTGCCCAACCTTGACCACAGCATTAAAACTGCTATACTGTCATGGGAGTATTTCTTCAAATGAGAACACAATATTAATAATATTAGAAACGAACATTTTAAGTGTTTTTTAAAGTGTTTAGTATGTGTCAATTACCTTAGGAAGTACTTCAAATTCATTAGTTTTGTATTTAATTTTGGATCTAAACATTATACATTGTTTCAGTCATTTCCTGGAAACTGCTATAGATTTCTCAGGCCCCCACTCAGTTCCTGGTTTCAATCATCATGACCAGGACAAAACACTTTTTATCCTATGATGTAGAGGGTATTATTCACGGATAATTGAATAGGAATGTGAGGCAAAGTCCCTGACTTCCAAAGACTAGCATTTCAAATAAGAATTCATGCTAGGGCTTCCCTGGTGGCGCAGTGGTTGAGAGTCCGCCTGCCGATGCAGGGGACACGGGCTCGTGCCCCGGTCCGGGAAGATCCCACATGCCGCGGAGCGGCTGGGCCCGTGAGACATGGCCACTGAGCCTGCGCGTCCGGAGCCTGTGCTCCACAACGGGAGAGGCCACAGCAGTGAGAGGCCTGCGTACCGCCCCCCCACAAAAAAAAAAAAGAATTCATGCTATACTCATGGTTCAAAATGGTATAAATGTCTATATGCATTTTAATAGGGACATATGCTAAATACGACTGTATTTGTAATTCTTCCTTTTAAAGTAAGAAAAAATGAACGTCAACAAAAGGTTAATAATGCACCTAGACCCTTTCTTATACAATTAAATTTTGTTTTTATTGACATACATCTAACTAGTTTCTATTAACGTAGCAATTCCTATTTCTCAAAATATTTTAGATGGATTATTTCTGTCAAAACACACATTCATGTAAATACGGTAAAAATATCTAACTTACTGTTTTAGAAGAAGAAACAAATAGAAATTAAACATACTTATATAAGTTCAGAAATAGTGTACACTACTGATTTCTTTTTTCATACTCTAATCTCTTCATCATGCTTTCTTCTGCACTGCACTCTTATTATAATATATGCTACTCATTACTCCACCTAGTCTGCAATGAAGAGCCTCACCAGGCAATTCAAGAATATAGAAATATGTGGCTGGGATGAGATTACTATAAAGATACAGGTTCTTTTCAACAAAGAGTTGAAATTTGCACCTTTAGGATCAACATCAGAGGGCCACTTAACTTTTTCCTTCCATAACTCTGAAAGCTCTATTAGAAACTGAAATGTAGCCTTGTCTGTGCCTTAGACATTTTAACTAGCAGTGCCAATAATTCAGTCCTATAGTTTTAGTCAGAATCCAGCCATGAAATAAAAGCCACAAGTTATGTCAACAGAGAAACTTTAATATTAATAATTGTTAACCAGGTATTAGAGAACTGAAAAGGTAAAAAGAAACACTGGGGTATCATGAAGTAGTAACTGCAAGAAGCAGATGCTAACCCAGGTCTGTGAGAACAAAAGTTTGGAGTCTTTAAAGTCTAGAATCTTGGAGAAGAGGCCTCAGGGGAACTAGGACTAGGATCTCTACTCAGGGAGTGAGCACTGCTTGGATTTTATGGAGCCTCAGGAACTCAGAGGAGGGACCCTAAGGAGCTGAGAATTCAAAACTCAGAAAAGGATGTCTCTAATGAGGCTGGCTCTAGGATTGCTAAGAAAACCAGAACCTGGAATGCACTGCTTCACCACCACCACCATTAGGTGAAAAACTGTTGCATAGGAGACACTGACAAAACAGAAAATCTCTTCTATCCCCCAACCCTCTAAGTCTCCTTGTGGTGCCCCCACTGGCAGAACCTAGCAGGAAACAGCTAGCTAATGGGAAAATATGATTTGCCCTGTCTGAGCCCCAGCATCACCAAGCAGAGTACAAAAGGGTAGGTTTGAAGCTAAGACACAGTAGTTTAATAACTGTGACATATAAAGAGATAGTAAAGAAATAATAAAAATCTTCAGATAGGTTGTTTCACCAGTATTTATTCTCCCAATTTCATAGAAGAAGTCTCAAATCTGAAGCTGCATGTATATGAACACAAAATATTTATTAATGTATTTCAGTGGTTCTCAACCCTGGGTAAAGATTATTAACACTTGAAGTACTTCTTTTAAATGCCAGGGTCCACTCTGAACAAATTAAATCAGAACTTTTAGAAGTGGGATTTAGATACTATTTTGTTTTAAATAACTTACAAGGCGATTTTCATGTTCAACAAAAGTTAAGAATCATTCATAAAACTAGATCAAAAAAAGAAATAAATTGGCAACAAAAATGAGACCTCAAAAATAAATATAAATAATTCAACCTCAATAATACAGAAAATTCAAAGTGTATAAGACATCATTTTTTTACCTAAGAAGGTGACTATATTCCTTTTTAATGTAATACCTCTTTATTTGACGAATGTTTGAAAACAGATACTCCCATCCATTGAACTAAAACTTAAGACAATCTTTATGAAAGAAATTTAGCTGTTTGTTACAGGAAATAAAATTTTTACGATTTGGTCCAGGGATTCCACTTCTAGGAATTGATTCCAAGAATATTCATCCATTTATTTACCAAATATTATTGAAATATAATTATGTGGTTGATAGTGTTAGTAGCAGTGGGATGATAAAAGCTCTCCAGAAAACAGGAATAGAGGGAACTTACCTCAACATAATAAAGGCCATATCTGACAAACCTACAGCTAATATCATTGTCAATGATGAAAAGCTGAAAGCATTTCCTTTAAGATCAGGAACAAGGTAAGGAAGTCTATTGTCATTACTTTTATTCAATGTAGTTTTAGAAGTCCTAGCCACAGCAATCACAGAAGAACAAGAAATTAAAGAAATCCAAATTGGAAAAGAAGAAATAAAACTGTCACTGTTTGCAGATGACATGATACTATATATAGAAAATCCTAAAGGTGCTACCAGAAAACCACTAGAGCTCATCAATGAATTTGGTAAAGTTGCAGGCTACGAAATTAATACACAGAAATCTCTTGCATTCCTATACACTAGCAATGAAAGATCAGAAAGAGAAATTAAAGAAACAATCCCATTTACCATAGCATAGAAAAGAATACCTAGGAATAAACCTATCTAAGGAGACTAAAGACCTGTACTCTGAAAACTTTAACACACTGATAAAAGAAATTAAAGATGAAACAAACAGATGGAAGGATATATCATGTTCTTGAATTGGAATAATCAATATTGTCAAAATGACTATACTACCCAAACCAATCTACAGATTCAATGCAATCACTATCAAATTACAATGGCATTTTTCACAGAAATTGAACAATTTTTTTTTTAATTCATATGGAAACACAAAAGATCCTGAAGAGATGAAACATCCTGAGAAAGAAAAAAGAAGCTGAAGGAATCAGACTCCCTGACTTCAGACTATACTACAAAGCTACAGTCATCGAAACAGTACAGTACGGGCACAAAAACAGAAATATAGATCAATGGAACAGGAGAGAAAGCCCAGAAATAAGCCCAGTCACCAATGGTCAATTAATCTATGACAAAGGAGGCAAGAATATACAATGGAGGAAAAACAGTCTCTTCAATAAGTGTTGCTGGAAAAACTGGACATTCTCTAACACCATATACAAAAATAAACTCAAAATGGATCAAAGACCTAAATGAAAGTCCAGACACTATAAAACTCTTAGAGGAAAACAAGCAGAACACTCTTTGACATAAATCGCAGCAAGATCTTTTTTGATCAACCTCCTAGAGTAATGAAAAGAAAAAAGAAAATAAACAAATGGGACATAATTAAACTTAAAATCTTTTGAACAGCAAAGGAAACCTTAAAAAAAGAAAAGAAATGAAAAGACAAGCCACAGAATGGGAGAAGATATTTGCCAACAAAGTAATTGACAAGGGATTAATCTCCAAAATATACAAACAGCTCATGCAGCTCTATGTCAAAAAAACAAACATCCCAATCAAAAAATGGGCAGAAGATCTACATGGACATTTCTCCAAAGAAAACATACAGATGGCTAAACAGCACATGAAAAGATGCTCAACATCACTCATTATCAGGGAATTGTAAATCAAAACTACAATGAGGCACCACCTCACACTGGTCAGAATGGCCATCATCAAAAAATCTACAAACAGTGAATGCTGGAGAGGGTGTGGAGAAAGGGGAACCTTCCTACACTGTTGGGGGAAATGTAAATTGATACAACCACTATGGATAACAGTATGGAGGTTCCTTAGAAAACTAAAAATAGAACTACCATACGATCCAGCAATCCCACTCCTGAGCATATAACCAGAGAAAACCAAATCCAAAGAGATATATGCACCCCAGTGTTGATTGTAGCACTATTTACGATAGCCAAGACATGGAAGCAACCTAGATGTCCAACAACAGAGGAATGGATAAAGAAGATGTGGTATATATATATACACACACACACACATATACACAATGGAATATTACTCAGCCATAAAAAAGAATGAAATAATGCCATCTGCAGCAACATGGATGGACATAGAGATTGTCATACTGAGTGAAATAAGTCAGACAAAGACAAATATAATATGATATCACTCCTATGTGGAATCTAATTTTTAAAAAAAGATACAAATGAACTTATTTACAAAACAGAAACAGACTTACAGATATCAAAAACAAACTTACAGTTACCAAGGGGGAAATGTCAGTGGGGGGAGGGATAAATCAGGAGCTTGGGATGAACCAACACACACTACTATAAATAAGATAGATAACCAACAAGGACCTACTGTAAAGCACAGGGGACTTTACGCAATATTCTGTGATAACCTGTATGAGAAAAGAATCTAAAAAAGAATGAATATATGTATATATATATAACAGTATATATCACTTTGCTGTATACCTGAAACTAACATAACATTGTAAATCAACTATACTCCAATAAAATTATTAAAAAAGAAGAAAGTCACTTTCTCAAAAATCTGTATACATTGGAAGCTCACAATAATATGATTATTGACTTCACACTGATAAAATTAAAATGAATGGGGGATGGGGGTTAGCCATTAGTCCAGCTGATTCACTTCATTGTACAGTACAATTCACTTCATTGTACATTCACAACATTGTAAAGCAATTATACTCCAATAAAAAACAAAACAAAACACTGGGAACATGGCAGGAGAAAACAAAGATAATGAAATAGATAACTAATATGGAATTTGTGTTCAAGAGGGCAGAGGCAGAAAAATAATGCATAAATATACACAATCAGATAATATAGCACTTTAATGAAAATCAATTCAAAGTATGCATGCAGAACGAAGTTACTTTAGGTATGATAGTTAGGGATGATCTCTGAGGAGCTGATATTTATAGACTCAAACCATAACAAATTTGTTTTAGTAGTTGAACAGGAAGTTCAACATGGCCAAATTCAACAAAGGGCAAAAGAGAAAAGGGAAAGATTTATTCAGGAACCAGTTCAAGTAGAGCTTCAAAGGCCAACATAAGGAGGAGTGTGAACTTTGCTCTAAGTCCAGTGAGAAGTAATTTGGAGAATGTTAAGAAAAAAATGACTAATTTTGATTTTAAATGTCACTGTGAATGCTGTGGTGAAGAGGAAGCGGGTGGGAAGTGTGTAATTAGGGGGATTAGCAAGAACAGTATTAGGGTTATCAAGGTGAGAGATGAGAGTGGTTCAAACTAAAATAGTCCTGCAGAAGTGAAATAAGTGGATAAATATGGAACACATATTTGAAGTAAGGGATTGGATATTGAATGAGTAAAAAGGAAAAATACCTATGGTTTCACTAATTAAGTAGACAGTGTTACTGTTTACTGAGATGGGATACTGAGGCAAAAAGCTTTGGAAGAAAACTTAAGAAATATTTACTGTAGGTTTTATGTTTTAGAGCATATGCCAATATGATGGTTGGATAAAAGAGTCTGTCGATGGAGAAAGCAGAGTTAAAAGTATGTATTAGGGAGTCTTTAGCAGATAATGATAATCAGAGATGCTGACAAATGTCTTCACAAAGGCATTCATTGAGACATTTTTTTGTAACAGAATATGTTGAAAATAAGATGATAAAGGCTAGTAAAGTAATATAGTGTCCATAGAAAGAGAATCAGGTTAACTTCTATCCTCCAGATATCATTACATTTTCTCTAATTAGACAAAATGAGAGTGCAATGATAACAACCATTGTTTGGCTCTGGAGCCACATTTATGATTGTGATTGCGAAAAAATATATATGTGGCTTATAATGGTTCATTTATGCTCATATAAAGATTACTTAAACACTAAAATTAGAGGCATCCACGATTCACAGGAAAAGTTTCCTATAAATAGAAAACTACTCCATGCACTAATGCGTCAAGATTAGGAAGATCTGGCACATCTTGGTTAAGTTTATGATTTAATAGCAGTTAATGTCAGACAATTTTAGACTTTAAGTACAAAACATGGGCCCCTCTACTCATTCATACTTAGACCTAATTATTCTATTTTATCTTCATCTATTATCTAGTGTGCATTACTTGGAATTACTCCTACACAATAGGTTTCAAATGCAGGGGATTAACTATTAAAGGCCAGTATATATTACCAGCACAGAGCATCAGACAATGGAGTTCTCAGAAAAGTTTTGTTTTTTGGTTTTTTTAGCAGCTTAAAATAATGCAAATTTATCATCTTACTTTAAGTCAGAAGTCTTGGTTGGCTTGGCTGGTTTCTCTGCTCCGAGTTTCACAAGACTGGAATCAAGATGTGGGCCAGCTGGGCTCATTGGAAGAGTCTGGGAAGAATCCTCTTCCAAACTTATTCAGGGTGTTGGTAGAATCCACTTCCTTGTGACTGTTTCTTTGCTGGCTGTCAGCTGGGAGTTGATCTTTGCTCCTACAGGCTGCCCACATTCCTTCTAATGTCTTCCTCGTGGTCCTCCTCTAGCAGTTGATTTTCTCTCATGCTTCACATCTCTTGAACTTCACTTTCTGACACATCTCTCTAACTCTTCTGCCTTTCCCGTCTGCTTTTAAATGCTTATTTGATTACATTTGGCCTACTCAGATAATTTGAGTTAATCTCCCTATCTTAGTGTCAGCTGAGTTTTTTTAATAATAGTGATGGACTTCACCTTTTTTTTTTTTTACTAATCTCAAAAGTAAATTACTTACCAATTTGAAACAAATTGGTTTCCAGTGGGGGGAAGGATGTGCAGAGGGATAGATTGGGAGTTTGGGATTGACATGTACACACTGCTATATTTAAAATAGATAACCAAAAAGGACCTACTGTAAAAAAAAAAAAATTCATTAATTAAAAAAAGTATTTTTTGAAAAAAATGGGAAAAAATCAATAATGGACTAATAAAAACTAGCTAGTAATAGAAATAATTAGTAAAGAACTAAAATAAATGACATATTGGAAAAAATTCAGAGTTTAAAAGAGAAGGATTTTTTTTTTTCTGACAGCCTTTCATTCCCTATTCTCTCCAAGCTGCCCTAAATCAATCTTATCCTCAGACAAGATAAGAGGAAAACAAGAGAGAAGGAAAAAGTGGAAGAAAAAGTTTTTTTTTTTTAACTTGGTATATTTTAGATAGAACAGAAGCAAGTAAGACAGGGCCCAATTATCCTTTTATAAAATTACCCTCCCTGTTTCTAACATGTAAATTTAAAAACGCAACTAACAATGGTGTTGTTAATTAATATCAGGGCTCATACACTTTAGGTATCGTATTTCCTGTAACTTGAAAACTACCTAAACAATAAGCCACTTTCTACTACTGGTAGTTAAAGAAAAAAAGTACACACATTCATATTCAGTGACCTCACTATACATATAGAACTATCCAATTCCTTAAATTAGCCCTGCTTCTGTATCACATATCAGATATTTGATGGTTTTTCTAGAGATACTTTTTCACATATTGAAGTGAGAACAATGAAAATTCCGTATAAATTGATTCAGAGAGAGAATATGATATTCTCTTCATTATATCAAAAATATTGAGAGATTATTATTCATGGACATGCAGATATTAAACCAATAAATTCCCAAACAATAACACAGTCCCACAATTCTATAATAGTAATTCTCACCAATTATTATATAGATCCCTAAAAATTCTGGATTCACCCCAGGGTTGTAACAACACTGTTGCAGTTCTCTTAATGTAGTGTTAACAATATCTAAAACCATCATAGAATGCAGAAGAAACTGCTGATGGTATTTTAGAGCTAATTTTACCACCTTACAAATAGAATAAAGCAGAATTACTGGGAAAAGAAAGAACTGAAAAGCAATTTTCCATTAACTCAGCCTCAAACTTTTGAAATTTTCTTTTTAAAAAGGAATTTTTTAAGTAAAACTGTTAATGAAAGTGAAATATTAATTTTTTTTCACTTTTGAATGAATTTAGTAGAGACTGTTGAGGTTATTATCTGTGCACAGTGTTATGGAAAACACAAAGAAGTAGGAGAAGCATCTCCAAAAAAGTTTAAAGTCTGGCTGAAGAATCAAAACATTGGAATATGAATGGATCAATGAAAAGAAAACAAATTATGGACACCATAAAAATACACAAAAATGTGTATGAAATATCAGAGTAAGGGTGATTAGTGCAGGTTAAAATTCAAGATAAAAAAACTTTAGCAGAGGCAAATATAAGATTTATTCATTTGTATAACCTACCTCATCAAGTACCTTTTGATATATTGTAGGTTTTCTGCTAATCCTAGAAAATACCAAGATGAAAAAAAAGCAATCCCTACCTTTTACATGTAAACTAATTCTTAAACCAGTTTGTTGTGTGCTGTATTCGAGTGTAAACCAGAGGTTAGAGCAGTTCAGGGAAAAAAACCTAGTTAAGTCAGGAGATGGCAGAGAATGTCTCATACAAAAAGTGACATTGGAGTCACTGTAAATGAATAAGAGAACATCCTAAGTAGAACAAACCACAAATCAATGAGCAGGCATAAAATACTGGTCATTTCCTGTGGTTGTCTCCTAGAAGAAATGTTCATAAGTACCACAAATACTGCAAAGATAAGCAAGAATTGGATCATGAATCCCTTGTATTTGATATTAAGAATTTTTAAATTTATCATATGAGCTTTTTGAAATTACATAAGAACTTTAAGATTGGATTGGTAGGATTTGCAATTTAAAAGATCCAGCTGGTGGCATTGCCGAAAATAGACTAGATGAAGTAAAGGAGAAGGAGTTAGGAAATGTGTTAGACACCTCTGATGAAACACTTCAGATCCTCTCAGGTTCAGATGTCTCTGCATTTACAGCCTGACAGCACTTTCCCACATGGCCTTGTCTGATCATATGCTTTGTACCTCTAGTCCTGAGGCTTCCCTGTTGACCTTTGTGGTCCCATTTGATAACCACTTATATGCAACCCACAAGTGTGAGGCTGTAAAAGCCCTGGGACAAATCCTTGACTAATAGGAGATGGGAACAAGTTAATAAATTCTTCCAACATTTTCTTAACCTCTCTCCTTCCCATAAATGTAAGTTATAGGACTTCTCAGGAATGGTTTTTCAAGGTCTAGCAGTCACATTTAGTGGCAGCCAGCTAGATATTGTGTCCACTGATTGGCTCTCTTTCCTTCCCTCACTCTCACTCCCTGTATTCCGTAAAACAAAATTTACCAGGTAACTTATTTTAACCATAGCAGTGAAGGAAGGAAGAGAATGGGTTCAAGCGGTATTAAGAAGATAGACTAAACATGACCTTGTGACTGATTGGTCGTAAATGAGTAGTAGATAGTAGGCTAGAGCAGCTTCTAAGACTGTAGTCTGGGAGATATTTTGGAGAGTAATTCCATTGAACATATTAACAAATACAGGAAGAGAGGTAGGATTTGGAATGTAGAAATATATTCAATTTTAGATATGACATCATTTATCATTGAGAAGGAACAATCAAAAAGACTATTGGAAATATGTGTATAGAGCTCAGGAAAAAAAAATGTTTAGTTTAGGAGCTATAGTTTGGAACTCATCAGTTTTAAATTGGCCAGGTAAATTCATAGTTAGAGAAGAGGATAAAGGATGGTATTCTTAAGTATTCTGTAATTAAGGGACATGGAAGGAGAAAAGTCAGAAAGAGTCTTACAAAGAGTTGTGAATGTGGAGGGAAGAGAGGAGAAATAATAAAGGCTTGGAAGCCAAGGAAAGAAGGAGTTTCAAGAAGAGAGAGATCAACTGTGTTAAATGTGGTAAAGAGATTAAATAAGAGAGAGTGGAAAGTGTGAACTGGATTGAACAATTAAGTCATTGCTGACTTAAAAGTATTTCCAGTAGTAGAATAGGGTGGAAAAAAGAAGTCCATGGAATAAAATAAAATAACTAGAAAAATGAAAGGAGCCAGGAAAACTGTATGCTTCATTCATAATTACTGAAACTTGGAAGCAACCAAAATTTCCTTCAGTAGGTAAATGGATATAAACTGTGGTACATTCCAGACAATGGACTATTATTTAGCACTAAAAATAAATGAATTATCAAGGCATGAAAAGACATGGAGGAAACTTCAATGTATATTTCTAAGTGAAAGAAGCCAATCTGAAAAAGTTGTGTGATACTGTATGATTCCAACGATACGACGTTCTGGAAAAGGCAAAACTGTGAAGACAGTAAAAAGATCAGTGGTTGCCAGAGATTGCAGGAAGGCACGGAGGGATGAATAGGTAGAGCACAGAGGATTTTTAGGGCAGTGAAAATACTTTGATACTATAATGATGGATTCATGTCATTATACATACGTCCAAACCCATAGAATGTACAACACCAAGAGAGAACCCTGATGTAAACTAGGGACATTGGGTGATAATGACATGGAAGTGTAGGTTCATTGATTGTAACATATGCCCCACTCTGCTGGGGGATATTGATAATGGGGGAGGCTGTGCATGTGGGGGGGTAGGGGGTATATAGGAAATTTCTGTACTTTCCTCTCAATTTTGACGTAAACATAAAACTGCTCAAAACAAAATCTTTTTAAAAATTCAAAAAAACCCACAAAACATGCAGGTCAATATGTATGTAACAGGCATTTTTCAACCTATCCCGATCTTGTTCTGTCAGGATTTCCTCCACCAGTAACTTGTAGATACTTTAAATGAAAGAGGCCTGGTTGGCAAATCCCCACTAAAACATGTAACATGGACTTAAGCCTTTCATTGTTCTCCTGGAGATTCACTACTGCTATTATTGGCAATTCTTTCAACTTCTATTTTCCACTGACAAGATTCCTTGTTTTAATCCCTTTACTGAAATGGAGGAATCAGGAAGACTTATCCATTGTTTCACTTGAAGGAATATACCATATTTCCATTGAAATATCTATTCATGGCATTTTTTTATCCATTTATTCATGGGAAATATTTTCACAGAACACTGGGAAACATTTAGCCCATACAGCAGAGCTGCATTGAGACAGGCAAAGCCATTTCTCACAACTACACTGGGAACACATACCCACGATATGTATGATACTCTTGGAACAAACAAATCTCCACCACTTCCCTACTCCATCCTCCCCACCTACCCAACTAAAAAAAAAAAAAAAAAAAAAAGTCTCTCCTTTTCCAAGACATATTTTGCTTTTCACAGTTCTAAGTCAAGCATTCCTGTCTCATTTGGGTGTTCAGTAACTAAGTAAGAAGGAACAGTATAAAATAATGAGAATCATACATTAACATACTTGAACTAGGCTTACTGTTTACTAAGCAAGGACTACACTTCTTGTTGAATAATAGGGATTTCTAGTATTTTAACATGACTCAGAACAATTAGAAAGTATCTTTATGCAAAGTGGATATTTTGAAAAGGTGATTCTTTATGACTTCAAAGTTAGTTTCAATAACAATTATGCAGGGTTTGATTTTGTCACTGAACACATTACAGTTTGGGCCATCGTTATAAATGTAAAAAAGGCAGAAGAACATTAAAGAATTCCTGCACAGTTTCTTTTCCCAGTAAAAGCAAACCCTGAACATACCAGCACGTTAGAAACTACGTGTAGGGCATGCAGGATCAAGTTTAGTAATAATTTAGTAATAATTTGAGTAAAATAATATTGCTAGGTTATTCTAGTAAACATAAAATAAGTTGGCCCTGATCTATATGGATATATTCAAACATGTTCTGAGATTCTGGCAGAAATGAGAAAGAAAACCCAAGTACAGACAAAATAACCAGAGAGGGATACAGGAGAAGTATGATAAAGAGGTTTGACCTGCTCGGGAATGGAGAAGAAAACTAAATTCTAATAGTTCTGAATCATACTAAAATACTAGAAATCTGTCTGGTTCAATAAGAAATGCACTTCTTGCTTTGTTAAGAATAAGTATAGTTCAAATTGGTGACATAACAGATATGGTCGACTTTGTTCACTAAACTAAGACTAAAAAAAATTGAGCAGCTCTTAAGAATTGTCAGTTTTGAGGAGCTACTTCTGGAAGAGTTAAGTAAGTGTCTCCTAAAATATCCTTTGTGAATATGGTTGCAAATAATATTCAACAAAATACTAGCAAGCCTAATTCCAGCAACATAAAAAAAAATTCTACACCATGATCACATAGGATTTATCCCAGGAATGTGAGAATTGTTCAACATACAAAATGAATCACTGTAATAAACCATATGACTAAACCAAAAAAATACATGATCATCTCAATAGATGCAGAAAAAAGTATTTGATAAAACCCAACATACTTTCCCAATAAAAACACTGAACAAACTAAGAATAAAGGGTAACTTCCTCAACCTGATTGATAAAGGAGCACTAAGGAAAATCTTGTAAGCTAACATTATATTTTATGGAGAAAGACTGAAAAATTTCTCTTTATAATCAGAAAACACAATTATGTCTGTTCTCACCATTTCTATTCAGCATTGAATTGGAGGTTCCATCAAGGCCAATTGTGCAAGAATAAGAAATAAAAAACCTCCATACAGAAAAGGAAGAAGTAACATTATCTCTATTCACAGATAACATAATCTTGTATGAAGAAAATTCTAAATCCACATTTAAAAACTGTTAGAACTAATCAAAAAGCACAGCAATCTTGCAGAATACTTGATCAATATAAAAAAATAAATTGTATTTTTATACACTAGCAGTGAACAATCTGAAAGTGAAATTAAGGAAGTAATGCTATTTATAATAACATCAAAAGAATTAAAAATTAGGAATAATTCAAGACAGGAAAGTAAGACTTGTACACTGTAAAACTATAAAATATCATTGAAAGATGATAAAGGAGACCTAAATAAATGGAAAAATGTTCCATGTACATGGATGAGAAGACCAAATATTGTTAAGCTGGTGTAATGGCTTGTCCCCTTAAAAATTCCATGTTGAAGTCCTAACCCTCAGTGGAATGTAATCTTATTTGGAAATAGGGTACTTGCAGATGTAATTACTTAAAATAAGATGAGGTTATATTTGAATAGCATGGGTTTCTAATCCAATAAAACCTGGTATCCTTATAAAAAGAATGCCATGTGAAGAGAAAGAGATGTGTATAGAAGTCATGTGAAGGCATAGAAAGAATGCCATCTACATGGAACCTCAGTGATTGCCAGCAAACCACCAAAAGCTAGGAGAGAGGCATGGAACAGATTTTAACTCATAGCCTTCAGAAGGAACCAATTCTGCTGACACCTTGTTTTCAGACTTCTGACTTCCAGAACTGTGAGAAAATAAATTTCTGTTGTTTACGCCAGTCAGTCTGTGGTACTTTGAACCACAATCCCAAGAAACTAATACAGTTGGCAATACTCTTAAAATTTATCTGCTGATTCAGTATAATTCCAATAAGTATTCCAGCTGCCTTTTGTGCAGAAATGGACAAACTGATCCAAAAATTTCATAGAGTAATTCAGGGGACTCAGTATCTCCAAAACAATACTGAAAAAAGAGGAACAAATTTGTTCCTGATTTCAAAACATACTACAAAGTCACAATAATTAAGAACAATGTGGACTGGCATAAGAATAGACCAACATATAGACCAATGAACAGATTGAGCATCCAGAATAAACCCTTATATTTTTGGTCAACTGGTTTTAACAAGGGTGCCAATATAATTTAAAGGAGAAAAACAAGTCTTTGCAACAAATAGTGCAGTGACAACTGGATATCCATCTGTAAAAGAATGAAGTTTAATCCCTTCCTCACATCTTATGCAAAAGTAACTCAAAACAGACCATGGAAGTAAATACAAGAGCTAAAAATATAAAACTATTAGATGAAAACATAAATGTAAATCTTCATGATCTTTTATTAGGTAATGGTTTCTAATCTATGACACCAGAAATAAAAGCAACAAAAGATAAAACAAATAGGACAATATATTTTAAGTTTTTACATTTTTGAGCTTCCTTCTTATATTCAGTCTTCTCATATGCATACATCTCTCCAATTATTTTTACTCATAAGCAAAAAATTATTATTCACAAAAAATGTTTAATTACTCATCATTCCACCACCATAATATAATTATTTTTATTATACTATCCTCTTCCGATTTTATGCCTATCCCTGTAAGTAAAATTATGGTGTGCATAAGTTTATATAATTTTATTATCATAACAACTGCAGTGAAGTGAACCAAGAAATTGAAATGAGAACCCAATAAATCGGAGAACATATGTGCAATCAGCTATCTGATAAAGGACTTATATCTACAATATATAAAGAACCATTGCAACTCAATATAGGCAGAACACTCTTTGACATAAATTGGAGCAAGATCTTTTTCAATCCACTTTCTAAAGTAATGAAAATAAAACCAAAAATAAACAAATGGGACTTAATTGAACTTAAAAGCTTTTGCACAGCAAACAAAACCATAAACAAAATGAAAAGACAACCCTTAGAATGGGGGGAAATACTTGCAAACAAAGCAACCAACAAGGGATTAATCTCCAAAATGTACAAACAGCTCATGCAACTCAATACCATAAAAACAAACAACCCAATCAAAAAATGGGCAGAAGACCTAAGTAGACATTTCTCCAAAGAAGACATACAGAAGGCTAAACAGCACATGAAAAGATGCTCAACATCGCTATTAGAGAAATGCAAATCAAAACTAAAATGAGGTATCCCCTCACACCAGTCAGAATGGCTATCATCAAAAAATCTACAAACAATAAATGCTGGAGAGGATGTGGAGAAAAGGGAACCCTCCTACACTGTTGGTTGGAATGTAAACTGGTATAACCACTATGGATAACAGAATAGAGGTTCCTTAAAAAACTAAAAGTAGAACTACCATATGATCCAGCAATCTCACTCCTGGGCATACCCCTGGAGAAAACCATAATTTGAAAAGATACATGCACCCCAATGTTAATTGCAGAACTATTTACAATAACCAGGACATGGAAACAACCTAAATGTCCATCAATAGAGGAATGGATAAAGAAGATATGGTACATATATACAATGGAATATTATTCAGCTATAAAAAAGAACAAAATAATACCGTTTACAGCAACATGGATGGACCTAGAGATTGTCATACTGAGTGAAGTAACTCAGACATAGAAAGACAAATATCATATGATATCACTTGTATGTGGAATCTAATAAAAGGGTACAAATGAACCTATCTACAAAACAGAAATAGAGTGACAGGTGTAGAAAACAAACTTCCGGTTACCATAAGGTGGTAAGGGGAGGGGGAGGGATAAGTTGGGAGATTGGGATTGATATATACACACTACTATATATAAAATACATAACTAACAAGAACCTACTGTATAGCACAGAGAACTCTACTCAGTACTCTTTAATGGCCTATATGGGAAAAGAATCTAAAAAAGAGTGGATATATGTATACCTATAACTGATTCACTTTGCTGTATACCTGAAACTAACACAACATTGTAGATCAACTATACTCCAATAAAAATTAAAAAAAAAAAAAAGATAAAGCAAATAGCCTATGGCAATGTCAAGGAGCCTGTTTACCCTCAGGAAAGAAGCCACTACTTATAAGCATTTTAGGCCATTTTAGTGTGATCAGATCCTGAGTGGCAGGATGGTACTTTAGTATGATAAAACATTTTTTTTAATTTAATAAGCTGCAATTCTCATTAATTTATTTTTTCTTAAAAGTTATACAACTGAATTTCTTTAAATAACATTTTAGACCTAAGAAAAATTAAATTCAAATATACAGACTAACCTTTTTAGCTAATCAAAACTAGAAATATTTTACAACTTTGAAAAATTGATCTGTATAATTAATATTTCTTTTGCTTCAAAGATTAGACAAATCATATTTGTCATCACAGTGGTCCATTCATTAATGTCTAAAATCTAATAACTGTGTCAAAGCTTTAACATTTCTAATTGTTGTAATTCTCCATCGACCCCTGGGTGTTCATTTCCCTCCCATGGATCAGAGTAAATTAAAATTTAGATAATTACATCTCTTGCATCAGGAAATATATTTTATTCTTTTCCTGTGAAACATAATGCTAGTGTATTTTTCTACATGCAGGCTGTGGACATGTATCTTCTAGTTAAAGTATATACTTTTTTCAAATCATGCACTCACTAATTTCAGGTAGGATTATACTAGATTTTGTGCATATTTTTGTTTTGTTTGGAGAACAATTTGCAATAGCATTTAAAACCTTTGCAATATTGTCTATTGAAATTTTGAGGATATACTTAAGTCTGACACTTGATCTTTGTTAAAAAATATTTGAAAATTTGTTAATGTTTTCTTAAAATATTATTTTCCTAAGTTCTTTTTGTAATCTGGTAAGACTTTCATCAAGCCCATTTTCAGTTCTAAAAATATCCAAGAAAATTTATTGAGTAAAATATGTATTTTTACATAAGAAAAGATGACTGTAATCATGTTTACATTTTGTCTTTTGAGATATCAATTGCCTTATGCTGCCCCAGGACTTACCAGGTTCCACATTTTAGATGTCTCACCTTATGTATGATTTATGTTCTGGCCCTAACCTTTACCTCTACCACATATTTTGTGCCACATTTTCCAAAGATTACATAATAAATCATTTTAATATGCTAATGACTGTAAAATATTAGGTCAAGTAAGCTTTGGACATTCACAAATAGTACTCTAATATAACATAGAAATCCAGTTTTATAGCTATGTTAACCTTGAAGGTTCATCCCGGGGCTGTTAGCTGCCAAACAATAAAATCCATCCTTTGTCTCTTTTGTCATAGACCTGGTAACCATTACCTTATTCTGCCTTATATTCTATGTTCCAAATTGTTTCTAAAATCCTCAGCCACTCCTATCATGAAGACTTTTAATATCTTGGATCTTACTTCATCTCTCAAACCTGGGTTTTAGTACTGTTTTCCTTCTCTTCATCTTCAGCTTTCCTCTTTCACTGCAATTTGTACTAGTTTTTTTGAAACAAAGTAGGTTTGTGTTAAGCAAGAAAGATGAGAAAATGGAAGCAAAAATGAAACAACCAACAATATTTTTAGAAAAATAATACACAAAGTGAAATCATAGGCTTCCAGTGTTGAAATACTGCTTCTGTACCTAAAATATAAACATGTATAACCAAAGTGAACTCAGCTACCTTTAATGTCAAAGATTTATATTGGTTTAATGCTTGCACAATAAATTAGTTTATTATTTCATGAAATGGTTTCAGAGACTTCTCCAGGGAAATGTAAGTAAAAATATTCCTAGAGGAATGTATGAAATGTTAGTCATCTCTCTTCTAATATTATCTGTCTTGAAAGTCTCTAAACAATGTTCCCATGACATTTGGTAAGATTTCATTTGAATGCTTAAACCATCTTCATTACTGTTTCCAGAACCATGGTATATTTTGCAAGGTATCTTGATTTTTTTTACAGGAAAAACTATTGATGTTCTCTATGTAGTGGAGTCAGGGTTTATATTTTCTCTAGTCCCAATAAGTATTTGCTTAAACTAAGCTATACAGTTAAAGGTATAGTGGTATATTAAGCAGGTGTGCACTTCAAAGATACAGACAAAAGCAAAGCTTAGATGTTCCTTGCATTCTGTTCTCCCACAAATTACCTGGGGCAGATAGAGTGAGAGGATTTACCTAAACATTGCTGTTGTATTACCTCATTCTTTCCTCATTATTTTCTATTATTTCATAATCATCTTTATTGTTTAATACATTACATGTTATTTTCCTCCTGGTTTGTCCTCATATAAAAAGTCAGGGCATAAACCACAAAGACACTTTTCACTGATGAACATGTATTGCTCTTCAGTAACATGCAAGAATGAGTGTATTCTGCAAATGAATGAAAGAATAACTGGGTACATATTTATGTATGTATGTGACTGTGAGGTTATGGCAACATCTGTCAGGAAACTGAAACCTTCTAGATCATATACGCTTGGTGAATAAGAATTGCTCAAAGTCTATTTTACATACATATGTCTTATATTTAAGAAAGGATAAGAACTCAAAGATATTTCTGAGGTTTTGAAAGGACAGCTATTGCCCCTTCCCTTGCTCCAGTTATCCACAATCCTCTTTTATACACTGATGTATGCTTGTGATTCTGCTATCAGAATTCAACTTCTAATTTACAGCTTTTTGGCCTGTTAACAATAAATTATTATTGGGAGATTAATACCTTAAGTGGTTAGTCATTCATGTAAATGAAAAAAAATGGAGGACATATTTTAGTGGGAAGCTTGTGGAATGATTATGAGAGTCCTAGCAGTCACAAAGAAAAAATGGATGGTAAACATTTCTGTATATGCTTGCATGAAAATCAAGGAAAGAATTAAAGATACACACTAGACTGTTAATATTGATTATCATGGAGTTGGAATTTGACTGGCATGTTTTGTTTATCTTTTCATCAATTGATGGACATTTGTGTTGTTTTCACTTTTTAGATGTTATGAATAATGCTGCTATGAACATTCATATCTAAACTTTTTTTGGAGCAGGTATTTTCAATTCTTTTGAAAATATATATACTTTGAAGTGGAATTGCTAGGTCATATGGCAACTCTATGTTTGACTTTTTGAGACAGTGACAAACTGTTTTCCAAAACATCTATAGCATTTTACATTCCCATCAGCAATGTATGAGAATTCCAATTTCTCCACATCCTTGTCAATGCTTGCTATCATATGTCTTGTTGACTATAGTCTTTCTAATGCATGTGAAGTGGTATCTTGTGGTTTTGATATGAATTTTCCTATGACTAATGATGTTAAACGTTGTTTTATATGCTTATTGGCCATCTGTAGATCTTCTCTGGTGAAATGTCTAATTCAATGTCAAGTTTTAAATTTTTTAAAAAATTTTTATTAGGGTATAATTGATCTACAATGTTGCGTTAGTTTCAGGTGCACGGCAAAGTGAATCAGTTATACGTATACATATATCCACTCTTTTTTAGATCCTTTTCCCATACAGGCCATTACAGAGTACTGAGTAGAGGTCTCTGTGCTATACAGTAGGTCCTTATTAGTTATCTATTTTATACATAGTAGTATGTATATGTCAATCCTAATCTCCCAATTTATCCCCCCCCTTACCACCTTATGGTAACAGTAGTTTGCTGTCTACATCTGTCACTCTATTTCTGTTTTGTAGATAAGTTCATTTGTACCCTTTTTTTTAGATTCCACATATAAGCAATGTCCTATGATATTTGTCTTTCTGTGTCTGACTCACTTCACTCAGTATGACAATCTCTATGTCCATCCATGTTGCTGTAAATGGCATTATTTTGTTCTTTTTTATAGCTGAGTAATATTCCATTATATATATGTACCACATCTTCTTTATATATTCCTCTGTTGATGGACATTCAGGTTGCTTCCATGTCCTGGTTATTGTAAATAGTGCTGCAATGAATATTAGGGTGCATGTATCTTTTCAAATTATAGTTTTCTCCAGGTATAAGCCCAGGAGTGGGATTGCTGGGTCATATGGTAATTCTATTTTTAGTTTTTTAGGGAATCTCCATACTGTTATCCATAGTGGCTGTACCAGTTTACATTCCCACCAACAGTGTAGGAGGGTTCCCTTTCTCCACAACAGACTGGACAGCTACATGTAAAAGAATAAAATTAGAACACTCCCTAACACCATACGCAAAAATAAACTCAAAATGGATTAAAGACCTAAGTGTAGAGCCAGATACTATAGAACTCTTAGAGGAAAACCTAGGCAGAACACTCTTTGACATAAATCACAGCAAGATCTTTTTTGATAAACCTTCTAGAGTAATGAAAACAAAAATAAACAAATTAACTTAATTAAACTTAAAAGCTTTTGCACAGCAAAGGAAACCACAAGCAAAATGAAAAGACAACCCTTAGAATGGGAGAAAATATGTGTAAACAAAGTAATCAACAAGGAATTAATCTCCAAAATATACAAACAGCTCAGGCAGCTCAATATCAAAAAAACAAACAACCCAATCAAAAAATGGACGGAACATCTAAATAGACTTTCTCCAAAGAAGACATACAGATGGCTAAAAAGCACATAAAAATATGCTTAACATCACTAATTATTAGAGAAATGCAAATCAAAACTACAATGAGGTATCATCTCACACTGGTCAGAATGGCCATCATCAAAAAATCTACAAACAGGGATTCCCTGTTGGCACAGTGCTTAAGAATCTGCCTGTCAATGCAGGAGACATGGGTTCATGCCCTGGTCCTGGAAGATCCCACATGCCACGGAGCAACTAAGCCCATGCACCACAACTACTGAGCCTGCGCTCTAGAGTCTGTGAGCCACAACTACTGAAGCCCGTGTGCCTAGAATCTGTGCTCTGCAACAAGAGAAGCCACCACAGTGAGAAGCCCACCCAATGCAATGAAGAGTAGCCCCTGCTCTCTGCAACTAGAGAAAGCCTGCGCACAGCAACGAAGACCCAACGCAGCCTAAAATAAATAAATTTATTTTTAAAACTCTACAAACAATATAGCTATTTGCTTTAAAAGCCATCTCTTCACTGTTGGCCCTAAGTAAACCATAATTTAACCCGTGTTCTCATTATTACAATCAGGAAAGCTTGATGTCACAGTTGGTGCTAAGTAAATTATAATCTAACCCTTGTTCCCATTATTACAATTAGAGATGCTTGATGTAGTGAGAAGGGCACTGAAAGGAAACATGAGGGAGACATCTGGGTGTAGGTCATTGCTTAGTACTACTTTGTTGTAATACTTTGGCCTCATCACTTAATATTTGACTCTAATTGTTCTCATCTCTACAGTGAGGGAATTAAATAAGAGACTTTATTAGGATTTTCCAGCTGACCTGACAAAGTACTAATTAATGAAAAATTACTGTACTAGACTACCAATTGATTTAATAATCTACCATACACAAATGCTTTAATAAATCAGTCAAGACAGTTGATAATAAACACAATGTAATGTAAGACTTAGGCTTAAACTTTGAGAGTTGTTTGGTATATTTTCAAGTACATATTTAATTGTCAGCTCTTGTTACTACTATGTAGCTGTAAGCCTTTTTTTGTTTGTTTGTTTGTTTTAACATCTTTATTGGAGTATAATTGCTTTACAATGGTGTGTTAGTTTCTGCTTTATAACAAAGTGAATCAACTACATATACACAAAGAAACGAAATTGAGTTATTTGTAGTGAGGTGGATGGACCTAGAGTCTGTCATACAGAGTGAAGTAAGTCAGAAAGAGAAAAACAAATACCATATGCTAACACATATATATGGAATCTAAAAAAAACAAAAAAGGTCATGAAGAACCTAGGGGCAGGACGGGAATGAAGACGATGCAGACCTATTAGAGAATGGACTTGAGGACACGGGGAGGGGGAAGGGTAAGCTGGGACAAAGTGAGAGCGTAGCTGTAAGCCTTTTAAAAATATCTAAGATAGAGGTTAAAAAACCAACAGTCTATGAGTTAAACCTCTTCAGCAGTTGATGTTTAGTACTCACTGTCTTTGTTTAAAAGAAAAAAAATAAACTTTTTAAATTAGGAAACTTATGATTAAAAAATATGGATTCTAACTTCTTTAGAAAAAAAGGAAAGGTTTTGAAACACTAGTCCAGTCATTAATACAGAGAAAGAATTGGCGGTTGGAGGTAGCTGGGGCCCTTTGAGAGAGGAGGAGTTCTCACCTCAGTCCCCACCCAGACTCACTTTCTCATTTACTTGGTAGGTTTTGGGTTTGTAAATCTTAATTTATTTCAGAGATTCATCAAGTGATTGATCTGAGTTGAGAGAATAAAATAACATGAGACTTGGTCCTAGAGCATTTCACTGGGGAGAGTGATGTCCTTCAGGAATTCTAGCAGAAGACATGAAATCAGCAACCTTGTCTATTACCTTTTCCTATCTGCCACTAAGAAACATATCATCCTAGTAATATGTCAAAGAAATTTCTTCCCCTAAATATGTACAGACAAAAGGGCATTATCCCATTTTTTAATTTGTTGGATAGAATATACAGTGCCTGAGCTGTATATAGTTTTGAATTGTAGCAGTAAAAAAATTAGCTGTGTGAACAGGAAGCAAAAGACAGACTGTGCGCTATATTTCCTGCTCATATGTTGTCTCAGCTGTTTTGCACTTTCCAGTTTCAGCTGAAGAATGTCCATTTATCACGTAATGCTAATCAGTTATCATTCTACTCTACATTTTGTACAAAACATTGCTGGGAAGTCTGTTCTGGATTTGATGGATAGCCAGAATGGGACAGCACATAGCCAAAAAAGGCATAAATACTCACAGATGTCTGGTCATACAGATGAGTTAAAATCAAAGAAAATTAGTGCTGGATAAGACAGACGTGATCATAGAGCACAACAGGGGAGAATAAACTTGCTTTTTCTTCACCTTTTTCATCCAAATGAGCTTTTTTTCTCATTAAAATAAATATTCAAACCAGAAGGTCTTTTATTTGTTTCCTTAAACTAGTAGGTTTTTTCTCCCCAAATGTAAACCCCACATCAAGAAGACAAAAAGCAGAAATCCTGTTTATTACCAAAGATATCCAAAAAGCTGTCCAAATCCAAATTAGAGCATATGGTGCAAATTGCCCCCTCTTCTATCCTCCAGCATTCCCCATCTCATCCCCTCATCTCACTATCGTTCTGGTTTGGGAAATCGGTATATTTTTTCATTCAAGAGCTACAGAACAAAAATCATTTTTGCTGCACCAAAATAATTGGCTAGCGGAAAATAAAGCAGTAATTTTACCATCTCCTTATTCCATCAATGATTTTGTATTTTTGTCAAGCGATATCTGATTATTGTAAATGTTTCTCACATGTTAATTTTTTGTTGAATATTATTCTTTTTTATATATTGTTATCTGTTCATCATCCTTTTGTTTCATACTGCTGATATCCTTTTAACACTGCCAACCAACTCTCATAGCTACCAATGAAAATTTTTCCATATAAGCTAGACTCTGTCTGAGCTTATTTCTATAACTTTACTATTTTTGCCTATAAAAATAATTAGTTATTGCTGTTTTCTCTTGTATCCTTTCAACCAATGAAAATTTAAAATTAAAGAATAGTAGTTGTTTTCTTCTTGGGAATTTTCCTTTCACATTGTGATAATTCAAAATGCAAAAGTAAATATATTTTATTTGGATATTCTATCATATGATTAATTTTCAAGTCACACATAAATATGAATTCAGCCCTCTCAAAGTTGTATTGTTTTCCAAATTTCTTGACACATTTATACCATAATAATGTTTAACAATATAAAAGATACTTTTAAAATATTGGATATTTGCTTAACACATATCAAGATTTCAAATCAAGTGATGATGGCAATCCAGGAAAGAGGTTTGAAGATTAGAAAATCTTTGCAGATTTTTAACTCCTAACACTAGATTTTTAAAGTGCAATCTGGTCACTTCAGCAAACTTGTAAAGGCCAAGGTAAGGGTTATAAGAGGGAAGGCTCAAAGTAATCACCCACTTCAAACTGATGTCTTCTGAAGTCATTTGTCAGCATAGATTTTGGGATATACATTTCTTTATAGTTTATTTTGAGTTGGAACTGCTAGAAGGAAATTGACTTGACTTATACATGACTATGCTTTCTTTCCAAGAAAGAACAATGTCATCACATTATTAAGCAGAAAAAAAAGTGCCATTTCTCAAATCTAGCAGCTTCACATACAGGACCACTAATTCTATTTCACTCTTTAACAGAATTGTACAATTCTTGCCAACAGTTTTAAATGATTTAGCAAATAAAGACTATCCCCTCTTCTTCAAGTTGAAGTATTTAAAAAGACAAAGGAAAATTGTGAATTATAAAATGTTGATGGTATATTCTACCTGATGGGTAGCAAATGAGAAACAGCAAATAAAAAGAATCATATATAAATCAAAAATAAGCAAAAAATTATGAATTTGAGACATATCTTTTCAAACTTTAAAATAATCATCTGATGATTTATATATAAATTTAAGACAGAATCTACTTAGTTTATTCATTTATTCCATTTAAAAATTTTATTTATCCAATACACAATTACTGAGTAACTCCTGTGTCTAAGACACTCCACTAACATGTGAAAACATGTTATTAAAATCTCAGGATTCTAGAGTCAAGGCATATTAATTTCAGCTTGATTTGAGGTCACAGAGGATATGCCTTATTGCCTCCTATTTGAAAAAGTCTAGATTTGGGGCAACCGATAATAGAAATTCAGGATCAATATTAATTCACTAGTACTGGACATGTCACCAATAAAGGCTAACAACACAATTTCCTGTGCAAAGAGCAATGTAATTAACTTTATTTATCATAAAATTGAAGGAAACATGGATAACCCCAATGCTTCATAACAATGCTTTTTACTGTTTTGACAAAATCTTAAAATGTATTAATTCATCATTAATTTATTTCATAAATGGTTATCACACACCTACCATGTGACACATTTCTGAGCTAGCTGTGGTGGATGAGCATAAAGATCCAACAAACTAGAGAGGAAAACAGACAAGAAAACAGGCAATTTCAATATAAGGTGGTGAATCAAGGGAGGCATCTGAGGGGAGATGTAGAGGAGGAGCCATGCTTAGGGGTTTCAAATTCTATCCTGTAGACAATAGGAAGACACTGAGGGTATATAAGCTGGGAAGTAACTTAATACGTTTTGCATTTTAAAAAGATCATTCTCATTGAAACAATGGAAAATATTATAGAAAAATAGAAGACTAGAAGCGGAAAGACCAATTGGAAGATTCGTTCAGGAAATAAGACAAAGAATAATGTCTGGAACTAAAACCATGTTTATAAAAATGGAGAGAAGTAATTTGACGTGAGGTGAATCCAAAGAGTTAGAAAAGATGCACTAAAGTGATTTGATTTCAAGGTCGGTGAAAAGAATATTATAGTTGACACTGAGGAATCTGTATGATGATTCAAATTCACCATATGTAAACCTCATTCACCTACATGAACACTCATCACATATATTTATTATTTTTATACCTAAAATTGTTTACTAATTTGATATACAGTTTATTTCCTCCAAAAAATTCAAATATTGATCCATTCTTCATTCATGCATTCATTTAGTTATTAATCTGTCAAGTATTTATTGAGAATCTTCTGAGTGTTTCACATTGAATTAGGGTAAATAGGACATAACTGGTTGAAAAGAGATAGAATAATAGAGGGAAAACCATGTGCAACTATGATAAGAGGGACCCAGCATGTACAGTGAACTAAAAAGGTAGAGAATTAGAACTGAAAATGCAAAGGAAATATCATGCAAGTAGGAGCTCCTGGAGAGACCATGCTGAGTCCTATATTCAATATATTAATTAGCATTAATCTAAGAAAAACTGGCAAGCTTCCAAGACTTTTAAGCAGAAGAGGAAAGGTAGTGCCATTACTACATTTGTGTTTTGAAAAGGTTATTCTGGTTACAGTGTGGGAAAATGGATTTAGAGTTGTTAAGGGAATAAATAGGAGAGTGCTTTAAGGGGATATATTTAATGGTATTAAGCATCAGGATAGTGAAGTGAAGAATATGGAGAAGAATAGATAAATATATTTAGAAGACATAAGTTACAAAGGCTTAGTGAAAAATGTAAAAGAGAAGGGAGAGAAAAGAGATTATCAAGATTTCTGTCTTGAACAATACTATATGGCTAGAACTACCATTCACTGAGACAGGCAACATTGGAAGGGGGCAGTTTCGTTTGGGGAAAGATCATATTTTTGAGGTTCCTTTAAGACCTACAAGAAGATCTCATAGGCAGTTGGATACACAGTGTGTTCCAAATACACTGTATTTCTGACCTGAAAGAGATGAGCACTTCTATTTTCTCTGTGAAGTGGAATATAACATTAGGGATGGAGCAGGAAATAAAGGAAGTTGGAGTTTGTGAAGAAAACAAAAGTTTTAAATAGTTGAATGAATGAATTGCCCAAAGAAATATAATAAGGTTGGCAAGCAATGTGGAGATAAATACCATGCATTTACAGTGGAAGTTTTTTCCACTGGACTTTCTCTTTCAGTGTTGGGATATAGACAAGATATAATTAGGTTCATCCATGGCTGGGGAGTTTTCACACAGACATGATTTTTTAAAAAATGAGAAACAAGGGTGTTTGGTGTATTTGTAAGAGTACAATTGAAATTATTAATCATTATTTTAATTTGGATAAAAAGAAAAATGAAGGAAGAAGAAACCTTAAATACTGGGAAATATTAGAGTTATAAATGTTTTCTTGTACTGAGGAAGAATTAAAATGGCAGCTGTAGAATAAGCAAGGTGGAAGAGAGCAAAGTAACATTTAAGTGAGAGATTTCGGAGATAGAGTAGTTATGGATAATGGGAGGGTCCAAAGTGTGATTGTGGAAGAGAGAAACTGAAGAAGTCAAATAACTGCATGAAACAGATTTTTGGAGAGTGATGCATTGATGTGGCTTTGAAATTATTCAAGATGAAGGCAAAGTTTATACATAAGATCTTTACATTTTTTCTAGATAAGAAAGAATGATCAGATCAGAGATTATTAGCAACACAGAGGGAATAGAAGCTTGATTTTCAAAGATGCAAGAATGAGTAGGAGAGTGCCATGGGCTGAACTGCTACCACGCTCCCCCAAATTTATATGTTGAAGTCCTAACCCCTAGTACCTTAGAATGTTAGTATATTTGGAGATAAGTTCTTTAAAAAGGCAATTAAGGTTGAATGAGATGATTAGGGTGGGCCCTAATCAAATATGCCTGGTGCCCTTATAAGAAGAGACAATTAGGTCACAGATGCCCATAGAGGGAAGACAATGTGAAGATATAGGGAGAAGATAGCCATCTATACATCAAGAAGAGGCCTCAGAAGAAACAGCTCTGCTGACCCGTTGGTCTTGGACTTCTAGCCTCCAGAACTGTGAGAACATAAATTTCAGTTGTTTAAACCATTCAGTGTGGTACTTTGTTATGGAAGCAAATTAATACAGGGGAATTAGGGGAAGAATGACCTGGAAGCAGCAACAGAGAGCTACCAACCCCTAATCTTGGCCCTGAGGTTCATGGAATATGATAAAAAAAAAAAAAAGACACTCACTTAAAGAACTACAGGGGAAATTAGTACTCAGAGTTTCATTTATGACAAGGAGGCAGAGTAGTACTAAGCAAAACATTTGAGGATATAGAGGGTAATATGGATACTTTTCTATTTCTAATAACTCAAACTCAATTCTAAGGAAGAAAGCAATCAAAGGAGATCAAACTCTCCTAGAAGCTGAGGTCAGGATGTAAACCAGTGGGCATTAACCCTTCTAATAGGCACTCCTAAGTACAAACTACATAGTTTATTTAAGTGCACCATTTAGATCAATCCAGATTTAGATAGCCAATTTAGATAGCAGCTGGTCTGGCCTAGAACAGAGGGAAAACAAACAATCTCTGTCTTTCACATTTCTTCTGTTTTCATACTGACTAAAATATACTTTAAAAAAAAGAGAGATTTGTTAAACATTCTCAATAAGAAAAATGGGAAAGGGAAAGGAAAATGAAGGCAGACACACTTATTGATCTGTGAAAAGTCAGAAATTTCCTAAGGAGAAAGTTTAAGATTTAGAGGCCTAGCTAGAGAGTTATGAAAAAGAAAAAGTGATATACCAATTACAAATCCTTTTAAAGATGAGTATAGAAAAGTGAAGATATCCAACTTGTGCCCAGGATTCAAGTTGATTTAAAAGAATAATAAGGTTTTCCAAAGTAAGCTGAATTGACTTCCCAAGAGGGAGACAAGATGAAGACACTTTTGAGGCTCTCTCTGAAAGCATAGAAAAGAGTTAGTAATTGGAGCAATTGGGGAACTTATTTTTCATGAATGGATCAATTTCATTAGAGATGAACATATTTGAAAGAGGGAAAGCTAGAAAATCATGGATGAATACTTCTGAAGCCATTTAGTAGTTTCAAAGGGATAGCGTTATTGTACATGGGGAATCAGTTCTGCCCTGTGTGAAGGTTCAGGGAAGGTGAAGACAGAGGAATGACCAAACCCATTAGAAGAAGCCAGATGAAACAATTTGTCAAAAACTATTATAAAAGTTTATCTCCTGTATGTAAATGCCACAGACAGGAAGAGGATAAAGAGAAGGTGTTTTGTTTACTTTGTCTGTTTAACGTAACAGATGCTTTGGAGAGACCTACGATTTGTTGGCTTTCAAAGAAACCAACAAGGCAGAATGTAGAAGAGTATGCTCAGAGAATAAGTGTCTAAACCTGAAACAAAGAAAACGGAAACTTTTTTTAAAATTCTACAAGTAATATGGTATCCTTTCTATCAAAAACAAAAGAAATATGTACAGTTAAAAAGTAGATTGGACTTCTTAAAACTTTTAAGCAGATTGGCGTAAACCAGGGAAAAGTGGAAGCCTTGGGAAATGGGACCCTTGTTTTAGAAGTAAAAGAAGTAAACTGTTTTTCTCGTGCCTCTGAAATAGCTAATAAAAGATATTACGGCTTGGCAAATTAAAACTCTGAAGGGAAGCCCAACTTTGTGGAGCAGCAAAAAAAGTATGTATCCTTTCGTTCCCTAAGTCACAGAACATATAAGTTTAGAAATGTCAATAACAGTACCTTAAATTCAGGGATCTGTCAAGAATGGCCCTCTAGTTAGTCCAGTGAGAATACCAGGAGAAAGCCTCCTTAGCTTAGCAGGTAGCAGCAGTAGGCCCTACAGCATAAGGCAAAAAATGGGGGATTCCATTTGTGCTGAAAAAAATACAGATAAGAGCATTCATCTGGGCTTGTGTGAAATCATGACAATATCACTTGAAGAGCTGCCTGCTACAAAGGTGAAGTACTCTACTCACAAGTGAAGGTAGAAGATACCAGAAAGAACTCACAATAAGCCCAGCTTTGAAGTGTGGAGCTGATGCAGAACTGTTTCGTTTCTTATTCAGTCATGGGAATTTTGGAACAGTGAAAAACAGGAAAAGTTTGGGGTTAGAATAATTCCCCTTAGGAGTGGAAGAAGGCTTGGGCTAAAGCTACTAATACTACCATATAATTAAGATTTGTATTGCTGAAAGGGTTAATATATATGGATGAATTCAGGGTTTAACATCTTTGAAACGGAATTTCTCCAATCAGGAAGGGAACTTCATTTGTATTATAATTTCTCTCTGAAAATGTTACAGTGAGGTGTGGTTCATGTTGTGAACAGCCCCTCTTACATAGTATAATTGGATTCATTTTCTGGGCTCTCAAATCTTCTGATGGGGCAAGATGGATAGCAAGTTCTCAGTTTTGTTTTGTTTTTAAGGTGAAATATTAAATCAAATGGGTTAAAATTTTAGCCTAATGTACAAAATTTCTTTGAATTTGCTTTAACTAATGTCCTATTAAGATCCATGTCAAAAACTTCTGAGAACAATAAAACTACCCATTTGGGTAGTTTGTGAGTGTGGGCTTCAACCAGAAGCCCAAGGTGGACCCAGGACTCGCTTTAAAGACTACCGGTTCCTCCCCACCAAAAGGAGGTGCCACATGCTGGATGACCATAGTCTCTCTGGATATCCTAATGAGTTAAGAGAGGACAGGCATCAGGGAGCATTGGGAAAAAATACATTCCCCTTCTCATAGCCTAGCAGAGCAATCTAGCATAATGAATGAAAACATAGCTATGATTCCTAATTTCACAAGTTATCAACTTTTTGACCTTGGACAAGTTATTTAGTCTCCTGCTTAGATTTTTCATCTTCAAAATAGGGTTAATAAGTATATACCTCAAACATTTGTTGTGAGGATCAAATGAAGGTACTGAGTATGTGATAAGGACCCAATCAATTTTGGATATGATTAAACTTATTATCTCATGTCAGATTAAATACCCTTCTGTCAGCCTATACCAAATTCTTCATCATCTGTCCCACCCTCACATTCTCCCTTGGACAAAAAAGTATAGTAAAATGGTGAAGAGCATTGGCTTTGGAATCAGACTGTCTATATTTAAATCCAAGCTTGTAATATGATTTGGGAGCAGATACCCTCATTGGACCTCAGTTTTCTTCTATGTACTTACCCAGCAGGGCTGTTATGAGGATTAAATGAGTTGCAATATGTGAGGAACTTAGAAAACTACCTCTATACGGCATGTGTATTTTAGAGTGCATGAGAAACACTGTGTAAGCATTACTTTCATCAGTATTATTGCTGAGAACCTGGGCACTCTGAGGCACTCATTTTACCACTGTGCCTTGAAGACCAGAGCCCTGCTCCACGTTTCCTCTTGAACTTTATGCTCACTATGGCCTGGCTGTAGGGGAAACATGCCTAGTTCCTAGGGCAGCTCTGACTCAGTCTCTCTCATAGATTTCTATAGATAGCAGTAGAGGTGGGGCAGAGTAGGAGATCCCATTTTGGCCCTCAGGCCTACGTCAAGGCTATGATTTAAAATTTTCCCCAATAACCTGCATTAGAGAATTAAGAAATTACACAGCTATGGAATAGTTGATTCCAAACAAGTAATTTAATTAATTAAGCAGCTTCTGTAGGAATCTCATGAAGTATAAGGAGAGATATTTGGCAGGATTCATGGTTCAGGCATTTCTGAGTTCTTAGGAATGACAGCAATACAACTGCATTAAAATTGCATCCTTAACTTTAACACAAAATCTCTGATATGAAGCATATTTTTCAATATTTGTAAAATTATGAAATGCCATAGAGAAAAAATAGTACAAAAGTAATAAATAAAGTTTGAAACCATTAATAAAACTTCCAGTCCTCATCACCTACAAAAAGAAATAGAAAAGGGCTTCCCTGCTGACGCAGTGGTTGAGAGTCTGCCTGCCGATGCAGGGGACACGGGTTCGTGCCTCGGTCCGGGAAGATCCCACATGCCGCGGAGCGGCTGGGCCCGTGAGCCATGGCCGCTGAGCCTGCGCGTCCGGAGCCTGTGCTCCGCAACGGGAGAGACCACAACAGTAAGAGGCCCACGTACCGAAAAAAAAAAAAAGAATATTATAAGTATCCTATGTAACAAGATTTTGTTAGTTTCCTTCCTTGAAGAAAATGATATAACTTTCTCATCTTAAAATGTTCTCTCCTTTTTTTCTTTTATTAACGAAATCACAATACTCAATGTTAATATATTTCTAAGTAATATAGTCCAGTCAGAAATACTATAATTCACCAGTTCATAACATTGAAACAATTTTGAACATTCTGGATTTCTTGGTATAGATATAATGTACTTTGATAATGAGATTCCCCAAGAGCTGCCATCTTTCATTTTACACAGTTTACACTTGAATGGGTAAAATTCATTCATAGTCAAAGAATACGTTTAACACTTGGTATACTGACAAGTCCTATGTTTGGCTTTCTCTGCTGAGTTTCACCCTCAAACCCAGGGACTTTTTAATGGTTAGCAGTGTGTAAAACTAAAGATCATTTAACCTTTCAAAGCTTAATTGCCAAAATAGACCTAGCACTGTTGCCTTGAAGTTTCTTGGCTGGAGGACACTGTCTTCAACATGACAAACCTCCCTGCACATGTACCAAATAGAAAAGAGAAGTTGAAAGAGCACAACCAAAAATATCTGCCTTACCTTTTTTGTTTACCCTTGTAAACTGCTTTTACTACTTAGTGTCAAATATCCAAAAGGTTCTAAAAAGACCTTTGTCCAAAAGACCATAGAAAAAAATTTTTGCACATAGAAGTGTAAACAGGGGGAAAATTTTCTGGAGGAAAAATTGATCATAAGTAACAAAATAAGCACTTTTTGAGGTATAGTTGATTTACAATATTGTGTTCATTTCAGGTATACAGCAAAGTATACAAATATATATATGTGTATATATCTTTATTCTTTTTCTGATTCTTTTCCATTATGGTTTACAAAATAAGCATTTTATATTTCCTTGAATCAGTAATTCACATTGTAGGTGTTTTAACTAAAGAAATATTCAGAGAAGTGTGCAAAGAGATATATGGTCATTGTAGTAGTTTTGTTGCTTTTGCTGCTGCTTGTTGACAAAGTAAAAATAGTCTAAATATCTACTAATAGAAGATTGGGCAATTAAAGTAAATGCCTTTATATACATAGTAGTTAAAAGGAATTTAGAAGATTTATATATATTAAAATGGTTCAAAATAATTGAAAAGATTACAGAGAACATATATAGTGTGATTTCATTTCTATTATTTTCATGTAGAAAACTCAAAGTGTAGACATTAAATTGTTAACAGATGTTATCACTCAGAGCTGAAAAAATGTGAAGGCTTCCTCTCTATACATTTTTATATTTTAATATCCTACAATTAAGTGTATACATACACCTATATTTTTCCAACAGCCGGGGACAAAATGAGAAAAGAATGGTTCTCTGGAGATGATTTTCTCCAGTCTTCTGATATTCACTGCCATTCTAACATGGATTATGCAAAATTAACCAGTCAATACTTAAAGTACTTTTATAATCTCAGAAAGAAGAAGGAATGTATGCAGAACAAGTCCATTTATAAAAGGGCAGGAAAATAGAATACTGGATAGTGCTTAGTGAAGAAGAAAGAACTGAAGAAGAGATGTGTAGTGGGGTTAAGAGAAACTTGGACAATAATTTGCTTATGTCCCAATTTTTGCAGGTAGCTAGGCTTACTATTCAAAATTTTGGGTATCCTACAACATTTAAAGTAACCTCTGACAAGCCAGAATTAGGAGGATCACATCAAAAGAATAAGATGATATAGCTGTCCTGTATTTTTCTACACCAATGTTAAAATTAAGTAAGTTCATATATTGCTTTTGTACCTGTTAATAGAATAAAGTATCCAATTCCTGGCATTCTTTTCTGATATCCAGAGTTAGCACAAGCCATTTCTGCAAGCAGTTTCAACAATAAAACAACACCAAGCAATGTAATTGCTGCTTGAAAAAGCCAAAAGATACACCTAAGAAAAGAATCTCACACACAAAAGCAAACAGGGGGGAAAAACCTCTCCCATCCAGCCAAGAGCCTCTCTCATGATTCATTCATGTTCCCCTTCCCTGTTGTGATCCTACCAGCAAAAGTTTTATATCTGAAATTCAAAGCATCCCTAAATTAAACAATATACAGGCAACTAAACGCTAGTCTTTCACTTCCCATGATGTCTACATTTTATGCATTCTCCTTTTTAACAAATGGTTTTCATTTGTGCTAAATGACTAAAATTGAGTTCTCCTTGTTAATCACTTGAGGGGTGTGTGTGTGAGTGTGTGTATCTGTGTGCTTAATTTATTGCATAGAGTAGAACTCAGTATGGAATAAAAAATATTCTGGTGATCATAAGGCCTTTAAAAGTCACTGGCTCTAAAGTAAATGGTTATGGTTAACATTTTTGCCTGTATGGTGAATAAACTTTGATTGGTATTAATAGAACTTATAAATATATACTCATGAACTGGTCTTTAAACCTGCTTTCCCTTTCCAAACTGTACAGATATGCAAAGGGTTTCTTACTTGGAAAAATGGAGTACATTACTGAGTAAGTATTGAGCTGCCAATGATGTAGCCAAAAAATACAAACAGTTTTACTTACTGAGGCCTCTCCTGAGGATATTAAAGACCACAATTTTCTGCCTTCTAATTCTGGATTTCTGAAATAAAAATAAGACATCTTTGGAATGAAGGAAGCTTATAATCTATCCATAAGGCTATTGCCAGAAAATAAAGCCTATTTAATTTCACTTAACATTCAGAGTGGCATTTCTTTATAAGAACTATAGTCATATTGAAATTATATGGCAATGTTTTGTTGAGTTTGAGTCCTGTAGGGAGAGCTCATTCCACTGTACATTCGTCTAACTGAATATTTTCCACTGACAGTCAAACTAAGATTGTATAATTTGGCCAACAGCCAGATGTAAACTTTGAAGTGTTGTAAGTATCCTGTTCAGGGTACTCCAAGACTGCAGTAAATTTGTGAAGCCAAGACTGACTGACATGGGCTCAGGAAATCCATTGTTGAACCTTAGTGATTTGTATTAACTTTTCCTCTATTCTCAAGACATGAGCGACGTGACTCTAGACAAAGCTGTTTTCTATATCAGGTGATTATCATTAGAGGTACATTCCAATAATTAAAGGAAAGTATATTCCTGAACTACAAAAACATACTTGTATATACACACATCACACATTCATACTCATGTACACATGAATGACGGAGCATTACATATGGTGATGCTCAAATATGTATATATTTATATATAGTATGTAATTCATCATATTTTTCTCAAATATACATTATACACTCACATACATATACAAGTCTGTAAATGCATAGATAATTCTGGAAAAATACATTAGAATTTATTATGTGGAAAATACTCTGGGAAGTATGAGTGGGCAGTTGGGGATTTATTAGAGAAATCTTTATTTTTCACAATATGCTTCTTTGAATTGTTAATTTTATTTTAAGCAGTATTTACAATTTTATAATTTTTAAACTAATTATAAATATTTATGAACAGGATTAAAGAAAAGATGTTATTAATCTTGATTTTAGATAAATATACTATTAATTTTCTATAAAAATCAAGAAAAATTAATTCCTAAGAGAAATTTTTGTCATATTTACAGATATAAACCTACTGAAACAACATTTAGTCTGTTTTTCTTATGTTGTATATACATACTTAATGCAGATTTAACTTTTATATAAAACTTTTTTTTCACATTTATAGGATATTTAACCCAGAGAGCACAGACTAACAAATATTTAGACATACTGATGTATGTCCTACTCTCAGCAATTTAGTCATATTTTCTAACAGTGAATTGGTTACTCTTGATCAACACTGGAAACTTCATCTCCTTGCAGAGAAGTCACAAATGAATTAAAGAGAACTAGTAGTGTCTCCAAGATAAAACAAATTTAAGTAATCTGAAAACTGTTACCATAAGAAATTGACACAAGAGGGGGATATATATGGCAATAATTGGGTTACAAACGGCAAATTCAAGGTATCTCAAATACTTTAGTAAAATACCCTCATAGGTAGAGAGCAGATGGAAGTCAAAAGAGCGTGCCTCGATTTCATGGAATATGGTCTTGCTTTAAGAGATTAGTGAGGGACATAAAAATATTTTCCTTCAGATAATCTATGAAGAGAGTGTCCAAAGTGTAGTAGCAAAAAACAAAGAGAGTAATATCCCACGAAGACAAGAAACCAGGCTCCATGACAATTCTTCATAGCAAGATTATATCCCACCAAATCAAAACCTAGAAACACACTCCTTTGGTAATATTCAGAATCTGTCAGTCCAGTGGTCAACTCTGTGATTAGGACATTATTTCCAACTAACAAGACCTCAGATCGATGCACTTTTTTTCCCCAGAGAATTCCAATATACCATTCCTCCTCCCTCCCAGTTTCCATTATTATTAACATGCATTAGTTTGGCACATTTGCTACAATTGATTAGCAAACATTGATACATTATTATTAGCTAAAATCCATAGTCTACATTAGGATTCAGTCTTTGTGTCCTATTTAGGTTGCATTTTGACAAATGCATGATATCATTTATCCACCATTATAGTATCATACAAAATAGTTTCAAGTAAGTGGTTGACAGATGCATTATTCATCCTTCCTGCCTTTTGTAGAGAAACTGAGTTACAGGTTACAGATGATGTAGCATTAGTTTCTCCCATCCAACATTGCTGGTGTTTTCCTTACCCTTTCTGCTTTTCTGGAACCTCTTGAATGAAATAACATCTGCTGGATATACGTGGACCTCTGCTTGCTCCACAGACCACCCCCCTGCATCCTGACACTACAATTATACTTGAAATGGGGGTAAATCTGCTCCTAGAAGTATTCATGGAAAGAAATGTGAAAACTTCTAATACTGCCTTTGGCTTTGTGAGCTTAGATGCATTCATCTATACTCACTGAAACCATAAACGTAAGTCTTAACTGTGGAGATCTTAAATCAACAGTGTAGAGTTTAGATCCAAAAACTGTTGGGAGGGGAAACAAAATAAAAAAATAGCACAAACTAAGTCTCTCACATCAATCTTAAATAAAAGGAGTTTGGGTTTACAGTCCTTGAGAAAAGTGAGCCTGATGATATTATTTATTTATCATTTAATAAAAATATATGTGATAATCACATATTTTAGCATAAGCCAAGTTCTTTAGTACATGAGATTTCTGTTGAAGTTATAGACAATTTTTAAAACTGTTTTGAATGATTACCATGTAAATTCAGTTATTAAATTATTCTGTAATAGTTTTCAATAGGTAGTATAATGTTATATATTAATGGTATTATCTTGATATCCTAAAATTAACACATTATTATAACTTAAGCTTTTGTATATTTCTAACCTCTACTTTGAAATTTATCACAGGTTGATGTCAGAGAATTCATTCAATAAATATTGATGACCTATTTATCCTTAGGTTCTACATTTAAAATCTTCTAAGCAAGTAATGATGGCCTATATTTGGAAATCAAAAGTTTCTAAATACCAGAAAATCAGAAAAATATTAATCTGTTCATACCTTATTTCTTACAATATAATGACTCAATAATAGGTAAACACGGGGGAAAAAAACCTATAAAATTGAGAAAAGAGGTATGGTAGGCAGAATATGCACTGTCCCCCCACCCCAAGGATATCACAAAGTCCTAATACCTTGAACCTATGAACATATTACCTTGCATGTCAAGAAGGACTTTTCAGCAGTGATTGTTAAGGTCCTTGAAAAAAGGAGAGCATCCTGGATTACCCAAGTAGGCCCAGTAATCACAAGAGTTCTTATAACAGGGAGGCAAGAGGGTCAGAGTTTTAGAAAAGGAGATATGAGGATGGAATCAGAGGTCAGAGTGATGCTGTCATGAGCCAATGAATGTAGATGGCTTCTAGAAGCTGGACAAGACAAGGAATATATTTTCCTCTAAAGCCTCCAGGAGAACTCACCTCTGCAGGCACCTTAATTTTAGCCCCATAAGACTCATTTCAGATTCTGACTACTGAACTGTAAGCTAATAGAGTTACAGGTATACCTCATTTTACAGTACTTCAATTTATTGCACTTTGCAGATATTCTGTTTTATACAAATTGAAGGTTTGTGGCAACCCAGCATTGAGCAAGTCTGTCAGCCCCATTTCTCCAACAGCATTTGCTCACTTTGTTCTCTGTGTCACATTTTGGTAATTCTTACTATATTTCAAACCCTCCACCAGCAGAAAGATTGTAACTCGCTGAAGGCTCAGAAGATGGTTAGCATTATTTAGTAACGAAGTATTTTTTAATTAAGGTAGCTATGGGTTTTTTTAGACTTAATGCTATTACATACTCAATAGACTACAGTATAGTGAGTATGTATACAGTATACATAACTTTCATATTCACTGGGAAATCAAAAAATTCCTGTAACTCACTTTATTTCGATATTCTGGAAGTGAACCCACAATATTTCTGAGGTATGCCTGTATGATATTTTAAGCCACTAAATTTATGGTAATTTGTTACAGCAGTAATAGAAAACGAATACAAAAAATAACATCGGCCAGTTACTTGCTTGTTTCTTCTCAGAGCTATGGTATGCTCTACTCTATCTTCAGCTCTTTTTCCTCTGGCTTCTAGGAAATGTAGCCAACTGAAGGATGGTTGGGTGACTGGAGGATGGGAGGCAGGGAGGCCAAATTATGGCCTTCTTTGATTCAGAAGAGCTCCTTCTGAGCTGTGCCCCCTCTGTGATGCCAGCTCCTGCAGGATAGCTCTCCCCTGTTTATTTAAAACTAGAAGTAATCGTTCATTTATCCCAGAGATATCAATATCTTAAGAGCATATGTATTAAGATATTTATAGATTTCTTTTAGTACTAGTTTACTAGCTGTCTTATATGTTGAAAAAATGCAACTTGTTAAAACCTGCACACTTTGTTCAAAATATTCTCTTAAATATGTCCCAGGCTCCCGCAATCTGCTACCCACACCAGATCTTTCATTATCCCAAACTCAGATTTTTATGCTAATGTTGAATTTTTATAACTTGTTACTGTTTCTCACCTTATGTTTTTAACTTGAAATTCCCCAAAACTGCCTTTCCTAGTTGGATCTGAGCTTTCATAAGACAGCAATCCCATTTCCTTCTTCTTTAATGCCACCTTTTAACAGTCTTGACACTTTCAGGCTTCCAGTGCACTGAACATTATTTCCACCTTTCATTCTGGGTGCTCCATCAAGGCAATTGGTCTTAAAAGCTATGACACATGCAATTTTTAAAAAGTATAAAGATATTTTTATATTGTACATGCTGTTAATGAAAGTCTAGAGCAACACAACCTTCGATCTCAGATAATTAAGAAAACGTGATGAAAATGTGCCACTAAATATTTCTTGATGTTTTCATAGATAGCTATTAAATAGAAATTTAATAGACAGTTTAATAGAAAATAATTAAGAACAACAAAAATAAGAGGGCGATAAGTCTGCAGATGTCAATGAGTTGTCCAAGTCCTACATTTTTCAAGGCAGCTTGCTTGCCCTGTTTCTTTGTAATACTAAAAAAATTCCTTAGAGTTATCAATTTTTGAGTAAATTTTAATTCTAAATTTTTTCATAAATCCTTAAAAATGAAATATTCACCTATCATATGAAAAAATGTGTACCAAAAAAGTAATATTATTTTATTTTTCTACTCACAAATGACTATTAGACTTCCCAGGTATGACTTACAATTCTATAATATCTTCCTAATATGCATTACTCACAGACTACATACATCATCAATGCCCTCTCTACTTCCTCTCAAAGTGAACTGGGATTTCAAGGTAATAAACTTCCACAATTTTTTTCCTGCATAAGCCTATATGAATGTATCACTTGCAGGCAAAAAGAAAAGTAACATTAAGCTATGTTCAATTTGAGGACAATTAGAATAAAACATCCGAACAAAGAGTACTGCACAATTTGCATAGTGCTTTTGGAAAAGCAGCAAGATGTCCAAGTATGATTGAGATTGGCCCCTAAATCCAAAATTACATCAACTCCAGGAGTTATGGTTACTTTCATTAGAAAGGTGAAAGTTGCCTGCTCAGTCAGATTACTTTCAGCAATATGCCAGCACTTGTTGGCCATATGTTTCAAGTTGTAAGATGTCCTGTTAGAGTTATGGATACAGTTTTGCAGTCAGGAAAATGAAAGATTTCTCTTCCTTTAAGACATTAACTTTATTCCACTTTGTTCTAACACTGTGTGCAGACAATGTGAATGACGTAGTAGTCCCCTGTTTTCTCAATGAGTATAATTCAAGACAAACCTACTGCTACATCCTCAGATGGCTTCTGTCTGAACTTTTGAATTCCAGCTTACTCTCAGTCTTGTCTTCTACCAGTATTGTCTCACTTATGCTGTTCTTTGATTCATTTCTTACTCATTTAGTAATAATGAATTATTATTTATTCAATAATAAAACATTATTTATTATTACTGCATGCCAAAGAAAAATATTAATCTGTTCACCTAGTCACTTGAGAGTTACTGCATAAGCAAATATTAAGAATAAACTTAAATAGACAACCAAAAAACACAATTAATGACCATTTTCATATAGAATACTTCCCACTAATAATGAAATTTTTAAATATACAGATATTTTAATACCATAACTTGCATTTATATATTAATCCATAAGAGGACTCTTTCTTTCTACCCTAAATGCTGGAATTTTTTGTTTAATCCAAATGTACCTGATACTTTAGCTTAAATTTTTAGGTATTCCTAACAATTCATCCTCAGACACACACTTAAGGATTGCTTGACCCGAGGATCATGACAGTTCCCCAATCTTTCTATTCTACTTAAGCGTCTTCTCTTGTACTTTGCTGCAAATTTTGCTTCTTTAGTGCATATCAATTAACACATAAATTTTTGTTGATTTTTACTAGACCCTAATACAAAGTTGAATCTCCTTTTTCCCTCCATCTTTCATGAGGTATAATTAACAAATAAATTGTATATTTAAAGTGTACAACTTGATGCTTTGAGATATATATTTTTTATTTTCTATAAGGAATATTCTATCTCCTTTTCTTAAATCATTTCTTCATATCTGTAGGTATTTGTTTTATCCATTTAAAATCATGAACAGCTGGAGAGCACAACCATGCATTGCTTTTCTTCTCAGAATCCCATGTTTTAGAAAATATTTAATTAATGGAGTATAAATATGGTGAAAAACTGCCTTTGGCAGGAATATTGAGTCATTGTGGAGCTTCATTTATTCAGCAAGTACTGAGCACTTGATATGTGTCAGGCATGTTGGAGACATGGTACATGTGGCAGAGAAGAGGTCCTGCCCTCCCAGAGCTTACACTCACTCTTACGTTCTAGTTGTAGAAGACAGGCAATGAATAGTGAATCACACAGAATCATGATGCAAAGAACAGTTCAGATAATAATTTGAAGAACAAAAACAAGGTATTATGATAGAAACGGAATGAGGCTGGGGGACTATGTTAGTCTGAGGATGAAAGTAGGCCTCCCTGAGAAGATGACATCTAAGCTGAAACTTAAATAAAATGCCAGCTATGCAGAGTTTTTGCAGATTAGAATCCAGGTAGCAGGAAAGCTAACATAAAGAACCTAAGGCAGAATTAGCAGCGGTTTTAAAACGATAACCAGATGCAAAATCAATATAAAGAAATCTGTTTTCTTTCTAGACACTAATAACAAACTATCAGAAAGAGAAATTAAGAAAACAATCCCATTTACAATTATACCAAAAGAATAAGAACCTAGGAAAAACTTTAACCAAGGAGTTTAAAGACCTGTAAACTGAAAATTGTAAGATGTTGATGAAAGAAATTGAAGAAGACACAAATAACTGGAAAGCTATTCCATGCTTATGAGTTGGAAGACTTAATATTGTTAAAATGTACATACTATCCAAAGCAGTATATGTGTTCAATGAAATTTCTATCAAAATTTCAAGAGGATTTTCCACAGAAATAGAAAAAACAATTCTAAAATTGGTATGGAATCACAAAAGACTTCAAATAACCAAAGCAATCTTGAGAAAGAACAAAGCTAGAGTCATCATTCTCCTTTATTTAAAAATATATTGTATTACAAAGTTATAGTAATCAAAAGAGTAAGTTATATGCATAAAAACAGATACATAGATCAATGGAACAAAATAGAGAGCCCAATAAAAAACCCACACATATGTGGTCAATTAATTTATGACAAAGGAGCCAAGAATATGCAATGGGGAAAGGACAATTTCTTCAATAAATAGTGTTGGGAAAACTGGACAGCCACATGCAAAAGTATGAAACTGGACCACTGTCTTATATTATACACAAAAATTAACTCTAAATGGATTGAAGACTTGAATGTAAGACCTGAAATCATAAAACTCTTAGAATAAAACATAAGCCGTATGCTTCCTGATACCAGTGTTGGTGATATTTCGTGGATTGACAGCAAAAGCAAAAATAAATAAGTGGGACTACATCAAACTAAAAAGATTCTCCACAGCAAAGGAAACCATCCCTAAAATGCAAAGACAACCTACCGAATGGGAGAAAATATTTGCAAATCATATATCTGATAAGGGTTAATATCCAAAATATATAAATAACTTATTCTACTCAAAAGTAAAAAACAAAAAACAAGAACAAAACAATCGATTAAAAAATGGGCAGAGGATTGAATAGACATTTTTCTAAAGAAGACATACCGATGGCTAACATGCACATGAAAAGGTGCTCAACATCACTAGTCATCAGGAAAATGCAAATCAAAACCACAATGAGATATCACTTCCCACCTGTTAGAATAGCTATTATCAAAAAGACAAAAAATAAAAAGTGTTGGCAAAAATGTGAAGAAAAGGGAACCCTTGTGCACTGTTCATGGGAATGTAAATTTGTGCAGCCACTATGGAAAACAGTTCGGCAGTTCTCAAAAAATTAAAATAGAACTACCATATGATCTAGCAATTCCATTCTTGGTATTTATCTGAAGAAAATGAACACACTCCTTCAAAAAGATATATGAACATGGAATATTATTCAACCATAAAAAGAAGGAAATTTTGCCATTTTTCACAACATGAATGGATCTTGAGGGTATTATGCTAAGTAAAATAAGTCAGAAGGAGAAGGACAAATACTATATGATCTCACTTATATGTGGAATATTTTTTTATTGAGCTCATAGATATAGACAACAGATTGGTGGTTGCCAGAGGCAGGGTGTGGAGGGTGGGAGAAATGGATGAAGGGGGTCAAACCGTACACATTTCCAGTTATAAGACCATTAAGTTCTGGGGATGTAATTACAGCATGGTGACTATAGTTAATAATACTATATTGCATATTTGAAAGTTGCTAAGAGAATAGCTCTTTAGAAGTGCTCATTACAAGGAAAAAAAATTTGTTACTATATATGATGACAGGCGTTAACTAGACTTACTGTAGTGATCATTTTGCAATTTATACAAATATCAAATCATTATCTTGAAACTATTATCTGAAACTAATATAAAGTTAGATATCAATTATATCTCAATTAATTAATTGATTGATTCGTTAATTAAAACAGTTACCAGGCAGCTATTTCTACAGCATAGGAGGCAAGGGAAGGGAGGCACAACAATAAGACTGGAGGGATAAGTAGGTACAGTTCCTTTTAGGGTTGCAGCCTATGGTAAAAGTGTTGGGTTTATTCTACATGCAATAAGAAGCCTTTAATAAAGCAAGGTGATCTTTTAAAAAGATCTGGAGAATGAAAGATAGCCTGGCAAGACTGAAACGATAAGGTCAATGAGGAGGTTATTATAACAGTAAAAAAGTTCAGTTACAATAGAGATTGAAAAAAAATGGAGGAGTGCAAATTTATTTCGCTGCAACACTTTTCCAAACTCTTTAAATCCTTAGCACTTGACTATATTACTCTCCACCTTGGAAGAGTTCATTGATTAACATACCACTAATCCTGCCAAATCCCAAATGAACACTTTTTGGTTGGTTTATATATCTATTGTTGTGTGTTTTTCAACAAAACAAAGACTAGAATATTTCTGTTATATTCCTTGCATGCGTTTTAAACCTGCAATACCCTACTTTCCTTTGATGAATGTATTTTTTCTTTCTATATAGCTACACTGAATCAGTTAAATGATAGCCAATCATAGGTGAATCGCAACTGGAAAGAGATATCCTACTTGGTCTCAGCCTTCAAAGGTGGAACTGTTACCATATCTATCCATATTTTAAAGCTATGTTCAAGACTATATTCTGCCTATTTTTATTTATACATTCGTGTATTTTATAAATAAACTGTCAGAATCCTGACTATGCCTGTTAAACTAATGTAGTTATTATTTTAAAGGGTCTTTTATATAGAAATTACTTTGTTAGAAATTTGTGTTCTTGTAGGAATTTCCTGGTGGTCCAGTGGTTAGGACTTTGAGCTTTCACTGCTGGGGAGTCCAGGTTCAATCCCTCATCTGGGAACTAAGATCCTGCAAGCTGCAGGGCAAAAAAATATTGTGTTCTTGGAAGGAAATGGGTCTCGATGCAAGATGGGAAAAAAAGGCTTTTTTAATCCAGTACTCAAGCTGAAGATTGGTTTAACATAGTGACATCATTCTGTCTTCAAAACACAGGAATAGTAATTTATGGTTTTGAGAAAAAGGAAAATGATTTGTTCATATACAAACATATATACGATGCCATGCATAAACCAGAAATTTTTTTAAGATGTTTTCTCAATTAACAGCTTAAATTTCTTGTGAGGCTAGTTTTTTCTTTTCATTTCTATTCTTTTTTTTTTTAATTGGAGTATAGTTGCTTTACAATGTTGTGTTCGTTTCTGCTGTACAATGAAGGGAATCAGCTATACGTATACATATATCCCCCCCTCTTGGACCTCCCTCCCACCACCCCCAATCCCACTCTAGGCCATCACAGAGCACCAAGCTGAGCTCCCTGTGCTATACAGCTGGTTCCCACTAGCTAGCTATTTTACACATGGTAGTGTATATATGTCAATCCTAATCTCACAATTCATCCCATCCCCCCCTTCTCCCAATGTCCACATGTCTGTTCTCTATGTCTACATCTCTATTCCTGCCCTGAAAATAGGTCCATCTGTACCATTTTTCTAGATTCCACATATATACATTAACATATATTTGTTTTTCTCTTTCTGACTTACTTCACTCTGTATGATAGACTCTAAGTCCATCCACTTCTCTGCAAATGACCCAATTTCATTCCTTTTTATGGCTGAGTAATATTCCATGGTATGTATGTACCACATCTTCTTTATCCATTCATCTGTCGATGGACATTTATTTTCTTAAGGCAGATTAGATAATCAAGTATTCAATCTTGAAACTAGTATGAAGTTTTCAACTTTCATTTAAATCTTCCAGTCTCATGTGATAAGATGGTGGAAGGAGGCAACCTTGGTATAATGCATTAAAGCCAAGACACAACCCCCCAACATTTATAGTGATGACTAAAGCAGAGTAAGTTTCACATTCTTGTTAGAGGAGTGAAACTGAGTAGAGTGGTATATTTGGGAACCAGGGCCAAACTAAGAGGAAGGGCCTTTGTAGTGAAGGAAAATGTGACTGGATTTAGTTACAAAGCTATAATGAGGGCCAGGAGTCTAGGTGGAAGTCAGTTCTAAGGAGCGGTAATAAGTTATATCGCAAGATTTCCGTGGCCTCTTCCCTACTACTGCAATAAAGAAGTCATTGCAGCTAAAATTTGAACAAGATTGAAGCATATTCAGCCCTCTCTGAGGCCAATCATCACCTTATTTTATCTGACAACTACTCAGAACCCAAATCCTCCCCTCCAGCCCACCTCAATGACAGATGGGGAGAAGAGATATTCCCCATTCTTAGGTTCAACAGTTACATGCAGATCTGGAGGAAAGGTGGACAGCAGTAACTACACAGAACTGCTTTCCAATGTGGCATGTACATCAAGTTCAGAGCTGACATCTGCCTTTGTCTCTGCCCTGAATTTTAATAAACAAACATAACTAAGGGGTTTGTTCATTCACCATGGTTAGTACTGTATGCTAACTCTTTTGAAAGAAAATTATAAGAGAGAGGAAAAGTTGCTGGAATAGAATAGTTTTACTGATATGCCTTATTTAGAAAGGATTTTGAAATATGGCTGTGACTTGATTCTGCTTTTAGAAAATTCATATTCCTAAAGTAAAGGAAGGAGAAACAAATGCTCCAACAATTTTTCTTTTTCTCTGCTTGCAGTTGGTAGGAAAGGACTCTTATAAACTACTGCAAATTAGTTGCTTCCATAATGGTGACTAAAGTTCGTCGTGTTTTATAGCAAAAACAAAAAAAAAAGTTCATAAAAATTATAAACTGAATACTTACTCATGGTACTGATAAAATACAGTATAAATGTGTATTTAATGTTAAGTAAACATTCTTTCTTTCCTATTCCCTTCGCGAGACTGTATTCACATAACCCAAATAGTAGTCATTAATAACACTTCCAAGTGTTTGTTAAAATTTGCTATGCATATACATTATATATAGGGGTATTCTTTTTATTTAAAGAATGAAATTTAAAACAATTTTTTTTTTTTTTTTTTTTTTTTTTTTGCGGTACGCGGGCCTCTCACCTCTGTGGCCTCTCCCGTCGCGGAGCACAGGCTCCGGACGCGCAGGCTCAGCGGCCATGGCTCACGGGCCCAGCCGCTCCGCGGCACGTGGGATCCTCCCGGACCGGGGCACGAACCCGTGTCCCCTGCATCGGCAGGCGGACTCCCAACCACTGTGCCACCAGGGAAGCCCTAAAACAATATTTTAAACTTGCTTTTTTAAAATAACATTTAGAAACATAAATGCTTCTACACTTCTATTAAACTAAATTACCAAATAAAAGGCTGCATTTATTTAGGGCTGTATCAAAAAGCAATGTTAGAAACTCACAGATGTAACTGAAACACAGGTCTTTTCAATATTTCAGACTGCTTATGAAGTTTTTAAGTTAGTAAATAAGTTGAAGGGAAATGAAGAAATTTGAACTTTTAGCTCAGAAAATATCAAAGAAAATATAAAAATCTAACTCCTCACCCCAAATACGTTTATATATTGGTAAATGTGGAAATAAGTATCAATATGGATTTTTTAAGAGGCATACTATTTTTACTGGGGTTGAAAAATAGTTAAATAGAGATACTGGTTAAATGAAGTGAGGAAAAGCTAATGACTCCATTGGTTAGATTCTCTTAGTTCAAAAGTTACTCTAGAAATTTAAGTATTTTGACAGGAGCATAAACTCAGCATCCTGCAGCTGGAACATAGTCCCAGGAGCAAAATTTACACGCAGAATTTCTGGCTCACCATCAAGAAAACTTTTATACAAATAAATCAAAAAAATTAGTGCTGGAAGGGACAACAGAATTCCCAAAAGAGATAGAGTCTACTCCCCTATATCGAGACATTCCATACCTTCCAAAAGAATTTACCTTCCTTGCTTTTAAAAATCACCAGTGTTGGTAATTCTCCAATATCTTTGTGTAACGCAGCCCTTAGCCTCACATGCTTATGTTTAAAATCATATGGTTTTCTGGAAGTCTAATTGCAAACTATTTCAGCTATAATTCAGTCAATTCATCTTCTGTTAATGAAAGAGAACTGAACACAACCTCACAGTTCATTTAGTCTAAGAAGATTATTAGCATGTGTCAGTCTGCAATATTCCCTGGAGAATTTTTTTCCAGTTTTCTGTAATGCACCTAAAATTTGAGCAATACTTTGTAAAAGCATCAGCATTATTTGCATATACTGTGCACAGCTGGATGAAAACACAGTTTTCATCGCTTCTCTAGTATTCCTTTACAAGGCAGGAAGCTGAAAAGAATATATAAAATGAGAGATCTCATCCTTGCCCGAGACTATTTACTTTGTGGTGAGGAAGAGGTAAAAGCCATTTTGAAATGTTTGCTGCTGCCTCACAAGAAACAGGTTGAAATAAAATAAAAGATCAGAACAGCTTTCATTCTGAATGGTATCTGGATCTGTTGGTCCCAAAACAAAAATCCTACACAAGGTCCTTCAAGAGAGGCCAAACAAACGCCAGGAGGAAAAAGACACAGTGGGATAAATGTATGTTCTGCTAAAGGAAATACATTGAATAACGAAGTTGTAAGCGAGATAGAGCTGAGGAGAAAACATAAAGTATTCACGGGTTGATTTCAGGGAATTCAAAGAAATGAACTTTTATGTGAAGTTGTAAATGAACCATATGAAGGACCAGGGAGATGGTGAAAATGATCAAAGACCGAAAAAAAAAAATGTACATAGGATATTAACCTTGCAGAAACAGCCTGTTTGATTTAGGGAACACACGAAAACGATCCAGAAAGTAAAGACACAAAATAAAATGGGGAATACAAAGGGCATTGAGATAGATGATAAAAGGTTTTACAGATAAATAAAGCAGCAATAACCTTATGAGAGACACTGTTGCCTCTTGAGAAACGAAAGGGCAACTGGGTAATGGAACAAGGAGATAGGATGGGATGTGTTTATCCCCCTTTTCGCCATCAGAAAGCAGAAGAAAACATGTTGAAAACAGACTTATTTCTTCTAAAGGTAAAGAGACATTGAAAAAAATGAAAATTGAGAGTAGCTCAAATATATGTTAAAAAATTCTTAAGCCAGTTAAACTAGAAATCTGAAGAGACTGCTAGTAATGAAAAAAGAAATAAAATTTGCATGTACTGACTAATACAGGAAAATAAAATGTACAGTTAAAGTTTGTGTTTATATAGCCTAATGATTCTTTTCTTGCTGGTAAACAGAGCAATATTTTAGGTACAGTATGAGATGGTTTGTCAGTCAAACAGAATAAAATTTCCTTTCTATTTACAAGAAATGGAAATGAAAAAAATTGATGAAAACATGTTGTATAGATACATCATTTTTTGAGTTTCTTCATGATATAATTTTACTCCAAGTTTAATATGGCTCTAACTTCTTGCACCCCTAGCAATGGTACAATCTTGTAACAATGTGGAAAAATTAAATTATCAATGTAAATCATTCAGAGACATCACAGAGAAATGCTTACCAAATATCTTTAACTGCTTGCTAAACATTATTACTATTATACTAAATTATTCAGAAAATTTCTTTAAAATACCTGAATGCTTTCTGTTCTTTATTGTTCCTCTTTAAAGCCACTACAAATAAAAGTAAAGGTAGTCAATATTGTCAGTATGGCAAGTTATATAAAAACATATTCACTTTTATTCATTGTGCTTTGTTTCTGTCAAAGGCACGCAGATGACCAGAAAGCAGTTAGGCAGTTAAATCTGAATAGCAATTGCAAGTCAGAATATGTAGGTTATATGCATGCTGTCTAGTCCATATCTCCATATCCCATAGTTTTCTGTATGGCATCACATCTTCCTTCTCATTTTAGAGGAATTGTCTGTATTAAATCCAGTGCTCTGCACAACTCTTACTTGATCCAGGTCATTGAACCCAGACATGTAAGGTTGTCTCTATTACTCTTAATTCACCAGAAGCAAGAAAATAAAAAGAAGTGTAGAAGTTTTAAAGTTCTCACCACTTTTTCAGATCAAAAATAATTGATTACCTCATTATCACATAAGTCCAGGAAAGATTTATTACATGATATTCTGATATTTTAAATGTGTGACGTCAGTAGCCTTTTCTTTATGACAGCATGAGAGTACTGCAGATACATATCAGAGTTAACAGAAAACTTGGGAAAATAACTTCAATGTATTCAGAGAATCACCTCAAATATCTATAAAACATTATCTGAAGGAGTGGCTTTTCTTTAATGGTAAATTTTACAGGCTTAAGGGAAAATCTTCTCAATTGCAGCATCATTGTAATAGAAATGCAGATATCAGTACATCAGTTCTTTCATCTCTCGGCCACGAATAATTTCATTAATACTCAGAAGTGTTACATTCGAAGAGAAGACCTCTGTTGACCATTCAATCTTTATCTCCCATCAGTAAGCGCTCTATTAAACTAATACGATTTAAACAATCTGCACAGAAGCACAGTGTTGATTTTAAATTGATTCAACTGTATAATGCATACATTACCATCAAAGCAAATATTCCAGAATGGGTAGGCTGATATAATGCAATATTCTGTTGATATAATTAACAATATAAACAATTTACCCTATAATGTCTTGCCATGCAGCTAGTAGATTCTGAAGATATAAACTGCTCATCCTCTGTGGTGAACAATAAGCATCTGATTTCTGTCAAATATAGCATTAATTACTACGCCAAAATGACACATAGCACTGATTCTTTAGTAAGCTTTATTTGTCTATTAGCTTACTATCAGGAATATAAATGGTTGAGGAAGCTGCTTCTCTTGCAGTGAATGGTGTCATTCAGATTTCTCTGATTTTACTTTGTTTTTTAATCAACAAGTTTAACTCTAGCTTATAAATCACATGTCAGAAATGAATTGGGTTGTAGGGTATCTTATTCTAATGTTTTTCTAGCCTCAATCAATTTAATAAGATGTAACGTAAGGCTGGCCTTGTCAAATTACTTAACACTTAGGGAAAGGAATAAAAAACCAGGGATTTCTGCTAAAACTAGATTTTTTTTTGCAATAAGTAAAACATTTAATATCATAGTGAAGTGGAAAATACAATCATGTCTCTTATTATGTCATTGAAAATTAATCACATCAGAAATAATGCCATTAATCAGGGGAAAAAGGCAATAGAAATTATTTTATTTTCACATCAAATTTTGTCCTCTTTCACTAATATCTAGATTACCCATACTTTATAAAGATATATTTTAAACTAAATATACTGCCAATTTTACATCACTCCTACCTTTGGATTGATTCACCTTCAAGGAAGCAAGACAAAAATGTTACCCACAGTAATTTTTTAAAGCCCAGGCATCTTTGCCGTGTGAAGCAAATCTGTGGTTCAAAATATAGAATCTGCCCAACTGATGGGCTCCATGGGGTATGAGCCATGTTCACCAGCTATTCTGTGAAGAGTCCAAATAACTACGGATTGAACAGAAGCATGAATTTTAATTCTATAAGACAAATTCAAAACAATTCCTGTGTTACTTGTAAAATTAAAATTGTTCTTGAATGGGAACACCCTTCACTGCCTTTGACATTCTAAAGGCTAAGTTCGCCATTTTGCATACCACATTCATGTATAAAATTGATGCATAGAAAAGACCAGATCTGCTCTTAATACCAGGGAGGCAATTATCTGGGAAACTATGGTTAGATACACAGATAAAGATAAGATAAAGGTAGAGACACACCTAGGCAGTTCAGAAAATAAATACTGAATAAAAAAACAGCATACAAAATTTGTTTTAAGTTAAATCCATAGAAAGTGTATGGCGGCAGTAATTTTTTTTTTCCAAAGCTTTGTAGTTAAAAGTATTCATTTAACCTAAGTCCAACTTTCAAATGCCAAACACAGAGAGTGACATTGTTTCCAGATGTAGCTTTTAGCAGATCATGTCTTTAGCAATTAAGTGCAGTCAGATCTGAAAACACTAGTAATTGAAGTAGTATAGAACACAATTTATTGCCGAACAATTCCAGACACAAGGAAAAAATTGGAATTAAAGTGCTTCAAACATCAGACTCCATGTTCTTGGAAGTTGCTTTTATGCCTTTGAGTAACAACATTCATTTTGTTTTAATACACACACATACACACATGCACAGCATATACAATAAATAAATAATAAAATTAGTTGACTTGAAGAGATGGGGAAGTTCCTGGAAATATATCATCCCCTCCAGGGTATCCATTGTTTCAGTGTTACTTTGTTTTGTTCTGTTGTACATGTATATATTATATTATCTAGTGCAGTGATTGCACTTATAATGAAAACTCCTTAGATGTCCACTTTACCCCTACCTACTTAGTTCAAAGGACAGACAGTTTGACTCCAAACCTGAACATTAGCTCTTAGCTCTCAGCTCTGATGTGCTCAAAATAGTTTATGTGCATGTATAAACTGAACCATCAGAAATAGGACCTCAATCCATTAAAACGTCAGAAGATCAAGTTCACAGTGAGGCAATAGCTAAATTTCCAAGCCCACAGCCTGAATCATTATCAGAGTCTCAGGATTATTTAGGTGAGTTGATTTACTAACATGGCAGCCAACAAGATTTGTGTTCCTGGAGGTTGATTTATAGACTGAATTCATCGTGTCCCACAAACTGTAAATAATATCTACCTAGAAACAAAATTTCAAAAAGGCCGCTTTTAAATATCAAAAAACATACAAAGTTTTCAAATGTATTACTCTGTTACACAGTGGATGTTAGAGCCCTAGGCAAGATCTGCTTTAACACATGCTCACGAGAAGGACTAAAATAATGAAAATATATATTTCTATTCTTAATAACTGTCATTTCTCACTTTGATGCTTTTTTAAAACACAACAGACCACAATAGAAAAAAAATCATATTTTTTTACTTTATCAGCCTCTTAATCATTGCTACTTTTTAAAGAACCAAACACTAATATCTATGAACTTCTGGGAAATCTAGATTATCAAAAGTCATTGTATCATTGCTACTAATAGATGTAATGATTCCACTCCAATCAGGCAGATGTCTATATTCAAAATTTTTCATCTTCAAAATCACATAAAAAGGTTAAATTTTAATTTTTGCTTGGTATCCTTGGATAGGAAGATATTCCAAGAGTATTACGGACCAATCATATGCATTGTTTTAAATGATAAATTTCTATGTGAACATTCTTATATTTGTCTCATATATAAAACACAAAGAAGGTTAATTCTTACTAGTCAACAGAGTAGCCATTGCCTATATGACTTAAACATTGTAGGCAAAATATATATGAGGGGGATAACAAAAAGTTATCTATTAGAAGACATTCATCAAAGCCATTAAGGAATTAAAGTATTCATTTAGCAAAGCCTTAATTAAAAATGAAACTTAGCACTGGTTTTTGGCAAGAAGTGGGTAGAAGAAACATTATTTACTAATTTTCCTAGCACATTTTTATTTTTCATCCAATAGCATTCCTGCTTTTCTAGGGTCAATCAATTTTGTGTAGTTTGCCCTTGCAAATGAGAACATGACCTAAAACCCAGGGAACAGAAGTACCCCTTGGGAAGGTTATCTATTCGAAATGGGCATATAACTAGTGCAGGTTAATCAAAATTCTCCTTGGGCAAATCAACCTGAGATATTCAAGAAAGTATTTTATTTCTCATGGGATTACCAACCTGGCAGGTGTAAGTCCTGGGAAATCAGAGAATCTCTATCCCATCATTAAAATTAAGCATGTCCAATAGATGAAAAGGAAAATGGAACACTGATGGATGTTGTTTGAGTCCCTGGATCCAAGCATACCAGATTCAAATGAACCCTTGGCTTATTTCATTACATAAACAATTAACATCTTTTTTTTTTTTGCTAATTAGAATTGGGTTGATTTTGTTTGTAACTAAAGCAATTTTTGACTTATACTATTATTAGTATGTCATCTAGACATTAGGGCTGTAATTTAATTGGGCTGTCCAAAATTCCTTTTTAATTATGGCTTGCTATTTATTAAATCTATGGGAGCTTCTCTGATGTGTTTTTGTTTAGAATACATCACAAGACAGAAGGAATTCACAAATTCATTCATTCAGTAATAATTATTGATAGTTAACTATGAGTCAAGTGAACTATATCAACATGGTCTCCATTCGTAACAAGTTTACATTATAGTGAGGAAGATAGATAAAAACAAAAGCAAGTAAACAAGAAAATTATTATTTTGGAATATTTATAATTTAATATTATAATATATATTTACATAATTTATTTTTATATATAAAATATCTAAGAAGCTACTGAATATGACTAAGGATCATAATATGAATTTTTAAAATATAAAACTTTTTTCTTCCTTGATATTTCTATAATTAGAATTATAATTGCCAAAATCATCTTTAGAATAAACAAAGAGTAATTAATTTGGCCTAAATTAATTAATTAATTAATTTGCTTCACTATAGAATCATGCTGCAAAAGCTTGATAGTAACTTTTAAATTGAATCACACATATTATGATTAATTGGTTGATTCTTATTACAGATAAATTCATAAAACTGAAGCTGAAATAAATTATGTTTTCAGACACTGCAAAGTAAGCTTTTAGGTTTCCATGATGTTGGGTGAAGGCATCACCCAACATATAATGAGCTGGTTGGTCCCCAGTTTTTAAAGTGCAGCAAAAGATAACCAGAATGAATTTTCAAGATTTCTTGTTCATTTTCCCCTTAAAATGAAACTGATGTATGGTAGTCAGTGCTTGACTATTGTTAAGTTTACCCCCAAAAATGTTGATGAATGAATGAATGAATAATTTTTACTCTTAGAAAAGACTTATAGAGAACTATGTTTCACTTAGGAAGGTATTTGATGTCATTGCTAATTTACTTTTACTGCAGTCTAAATTCTCAGAAAGTCTACTGATATATTCCAGTCAAATATGTGGTATATTTCACACAAACGTGTTTATGTTATGCTTTCTGGTGAGTGAAATTTATTATTATTTAACTCCTATTATACATCCTCCAAAAACTTCACCATACTTGAGATCTGATAAAGCATGACTATTGAGGATACTAAGATAGGACATCTATTCCTGAGCCTGATTCCCGTAGACCTGAGAGAGAAAAGCCTTTCTGACATGCACCCTTAGTACAAGACAATGTCAGAATAAGTTTCTAAGGCAGATTAGATGTTGCCATAAACACCAACATAAAACCCACAGTGCTTTAAAACATTATAACAGCACACTGTATATTGTTTTTCATTTCATGCTCCTTAAACATTGGACTCATTTCCTGAGTCAATCTTCTTTACTCCTCAATATGCCTTTGGCAGATATTTTCCTCCATTGCTATTTACAAGCTTAATTTCCTTGCTTGTCTTTAGGATTCTTCATTTTTTCTTTAGTTTCCCTTGATTTTTTTTAATTAAAAAAATGTAAAATCAATATATTTGAACTTGTGTAACGATACGTCTTAAATATCTTGGTTATAAATAGACACCTAAAATAATGTATGAATATATTTTAATCTAGAAATACATTAATAGGGTACATTTTTAGGCATCTATATAGTATAAATGCCTAAATATGTACCCTATTAATGTAATGTAAGTATATATCAATACATTTTGCCTAATTCATCTTTCTCATCACACTCACTGGCAAAGTTTACTTTAAATTTCTTATGCAAAATCCATTTTCTTACTTTCTTATTGTCAAAGTAAGCATTAATTATGTATGCTATGTAACTAATTCTAAATCCCACCTATGCCTGTTGTTCTATAGCAGTACCACCCCTGAGAACGTCGGCAAATAGTGTTGGGTCCACAGGAAAAGGCTGGATGCCGCAGTATGAAAGAGAAATGTGTGATGACTGTCACTTTAAAGCCAAGATGAGACCTAGAGACTTTCCCAGGGTAGGTGCTCAATAAGTTTATTATTATTCATTACTACACCTGTATTTTATGTTTTCAAATACTGTGACATTACGATGTGTGTTTCCCAAAAAATCCTTATTTGTTATTTCATATAGTTTTTGAAAATTTTCTGAAACTTCAAGGCAGATAATCTGTTTAGATTGTCTTGATTTCCTCTATTAATTTTCCTTGAGTGCAGAGACAATATCATAGCCAAAGACATATCTCCTAATCACTTGATCAGTTACCAATTACATGGTAATTGAAAAATCAAGTAAAGAAATTTAATTGAGAACACTAACACATAGAGAAATTAGTTTTGTCCCAAGTTGCACTGCTAAAAAAAAACAACCACACACACACAAGAAAGGTGGTGAAGGTGATTCTAGAAGTGCCGACACCAAACCTTTCTCTCAGCTAGAATATATTTCCAAGATAAGTTATTTATCTGTGGGGTGGGGGAGGGGAGTGCTGGGGAAGGAGATGGAGAGCTGGAGCTCAGTGCCTACCATCTGAAAAAATACATATCTCTAATGTCAAAATTCAAGCAATGCTAAAGACTGTGTTATCAGCTTACAAAGTTCAAAGCAGAATGCTTTTTGTGCTGTTGTGTTATTTCCTGCTGAAATAAGAGTACCTCACCAAGTAAATAACTATTTGTTTAGGGATTTGCTTTTAATTGATCAGTCAGCCCCCAGACTTGTTGACCATGGATCTGTCTCTAATTGTAAGGCAGTCTTTGACTCTTCACTAGATTGAATCACTGCAGCTGTATTTACGTATCCACTGTTCTCCTTGCTGCCTCCTCTTTCTAATCAATTGTTAAATTGATTAGAAAGTTGAGACACTAAAGAGTTACTCTTTCCATCATTTTTTGAAAACACAGCCATCATAGGAGCAGTAGAGAATATACTATTCTATAACATGTCTATTCTATTCACATTGTGACTTCTCATTCACAGAAAATAAAGCTATTTACTCTTTTCTCTTGGTCAAAGTATACCTTCAAATGTTATTGGCTGAAACGTGAAATTGACATTTTTAAGGATCAGAAATATAGTTCAATTTAATATATTTATATAATGCCTGCTGATTCAATACTGAGTCACTTCATATGTATCATACTGTAATGGCTAAGAGCATAGAATCTGAACCTAGACTGCCTGGCTTTAAAGTCCTGTTCTCTTACCTGGGGACTTTGAGCAAATTACTTAACAGATTTTCTATGTATCAGTTTCTTCAGTTTTAAAATGAGAATATTAATGGCCCTTACTTCATAGAATTATTTTAGATATAAAATGAGTTAACATTTATAAAGCAATTAGAGCAGGGTCTAATTTTTAAAAAAGGGTCGGGGAGAGAGGTACTAACCCCATTTTATTGATACTCATTCATTATCAAATCTGTATTGAAACTTTACATTCTGGATGGCTACTGAAAGGATTTTACAGAACAGTGGAGCAGTCAGGGTATGTGTTTTTAAAATAATTAATATTATGAAAAATGAGAAAGAAGCAAAGAAAAAGAAGTAGTCTGAATGGCAATTCAGAAAAGATGCATCTTTTTTTAAATGACAAGCACTGAATTTAGGACCTTTCTGTTATTACAATCACCAGAATATCTGACTATTTATATTTAGCACAATCTAAATGGTTATTAAAACAATGCAGACATTTGAGAAAAACTGAGCCTCCTGGGAAAGGCCATTTTAGTAAACCATCTCTTACCTGAGGGTAGGGTCAATGATTAGGAGAAATGGTCTGGTGACATCCAAATTGTGCTGCTACAGCGTTAGTTTTCTATCCATTCTGTTTTCTGAAAAGAAAGTAATGAATTTAAGATCTGCTGGAAAGAAAAAAGATAAGAATGCTAAACTACTAGCCACAGCAGCTGTATATGACATTGTTTAAAAGCAGGGATTCTAAAGTTTGATTCCCTGGGTTCAAGACTTAGTTTTGACATTCTCATGCTCTGTGACTTTGAGCAAGAAACTTTACTTCTTTGTGTAATATTTCTCCAACTGTTAAATGAGAAGAGGGGTCTTTGTGTTTGGTTGCAAACGGTACAGTACATGATCTAAAAGAGGTGTTTCATAAATGATAAATAAACAATATAGCTTTGTTACTAAGAGCCTCTGAAATAAGGTTGACTAGATTTGAATCCTGGCTCCAGGATATGAAAGTTTACAAATATTACTTAATCACCCTGTAACTATCAATCAAAAGGATGTTAAAATATCTACATATTTTAACACACTGTTGTAAGGATAGAGCGAAAATTTTTATTTAATTTACCCTAAAGAGATCATTCTGCTCTAATTCATCAAACTATAAAAATGATCCCATATTTAGTAGCTTAAAACAACAATAGGGGCTTCCCTGGTGGCGCAGTGGTTGAGAGTCCGCCTGCCGATGCAGGGGACGCGGGTTCGAGCCCCGGTCCAGGAGGATCCCGCGTGCCGCAGAGCGGCTGGGCCTGTAAGCCATGGCCGCTGAGCCTGCGCGTCCAGAGCCTGTGCTCCGCAACGGGAGAGGCCACAGCAGTGAGAGGCCCGCATACCAAAAAAAAAAAAAAAAAAAAAAACAACAACAATAGGCAAGCTTCTGAAAGTCCACGTAGGATTGGAAATACTGCTTAGATTATTTCTTGGAAACTATAATTTACCACCGTCTGTTCTCTGGTCATAATAATTCATATCCCTCTCATGAGTCTAGTCTTATCCCATCATGGCCTTTGTTTCAGGACTGAGGCCCAGGATCTTCTAAATCAGTTCCAATTATAGATTAAGCTCCTCAGGAGCAATTTATCTAGTATAACTTTTAGAGAACAATCCTGTAGACCTGAAGAGCTGTAAACTAAAAGGACAAGCTCTCTGACCCACACAATCCCAACATACCATGGTTAGACAAGCAATAGATCCTTCATTTTAAAGGGAGAAAAATCTAAGGCATTAAGAAATCACAGGTCCATAGAAATTCTAAATCCCAGTTGGACACAGGTTGACAGGAATGATTCTCCCTATCTCTTGGCTTTGCTTTCTGGGCTTTTGATAGTTTCCTCTAAAGTATTCTTCATTTGCCATAAAAAAAAAAAATTGTTGGTGTTAGCAGATGAATGATTCTTTCAGCCTGTTTTCTACCAACAGAAGTTGGAGGATCCAAAGGTCTCTTTTTATTTGACACTACCCCTGTGTTTTTTAGTCCAAGCTGGCAGTGTTTCCACTGATATTATATCATAAATCTTGAAATAAGGTTTTGTGCATTGTGGGTTTTAGATCAAGGTATTTTAGGGCAATATCCCTTATAGTCTTAGGAGGCTTATTTTTTAAGAGAGGATCTATGAGATACTAAAAGGAATTTTGTCTAATCAAAGTACTACCTTAAATCCTCCTGAACTCTTTTTTTTTTTTTTTTTTTTTTGCGGTACGCAGGCCTCTCACTGTTGTGGCCTCTCCCGTTGCGGAGCACAGGCTCCGGATGTGCAGGCTCAGCGGCCATGGCTCACGACTCATGGGCCCAGCCGCTCCGTGGCATGTGGGATCTTCTCAGACCGGAGCACGAACCCGTGTCCGCTGCATCAGCGGGCGGACTCTCAACCACAGCGCCACCAGGGAAGCCCCAATCCTCCTGAGCTCTTAACAAGGGTATATATAGTTACATCCTTGTCCTCTTCTACAACCATGTTTTTATGACAATACACTGATACAATCTTTGCCTAAAAGCCATTTCTTAAATTTAGTATTGTTCCCAACTGGAGAGGTTGGCAATGGGGAACAAATTTATTTTCAAACCCAACAAATACTTGCTCATTTGTATTAACTAGTTCCTTCTTAGCTAATAGTTTTCCTCTTGAATTTTATAATAGTCCGTAAGAAAAACCAAGAATGACCTTCATCACTCTGCCTGAATCTCCTTAACTAGGTCATCAGTTCATTAGTTATATTTTGTATTTTCCACATTACTACAGGCAATTGTGAAACTTTCTACCACTACACAAGTTTTCTCTAGTCTCCAGCTTCAAATAACATCTTCCTTTCCTTTAAGGTATTATCAACAGCCAACTCACATGCCAACAGTCTTTTGCCTTTTGTTCTTCCAGCTTGTGCCTACACCACAGTCCTAGATTCACATGACTAAGTTTGAGGCTTCCTTACATACTTCTGGTTAAAAATAGATAGATAGATAGACGATAGATAAAGATAGATATCTATAGATATATATTCTGCTACTCCATTAACCATGATTTATTTTCTGTATTTTTATGCTTTAACATATGGGGTCTTGCTGTCCCTGGAAGGACGGTCCCTCCCAGAGCTAGTCAATTCCTAGAGATAGTAAACAACTCATCCCTGAGTGTGCCTTTCAAATGAAAATACAACAATCTGGAGCTCACACAACTAAGAACAGCACTCTGCCCCACAGCCCATCACATTTATTCAAACTAGCCAATCTTAAGCCCACTTATTTCATCCATTCCCTCCTATGGAAGCACAATAGTCTCTTGTCCACACTTCCCCCTAACAGATCCTGGTGCTTCCCCATGTGGCCTTCTGTGGCATGGCATGCCACCTCCTCTTGGGAACTGTGCATATAACAATTTTTTCAATGGCAGTCCTCTTTTGATCTTTTGGACTTGCCATACCAAAATACTAGTAAAACATATTTAAAAAACAGTTACATAACAAATTATACCAAATAGTAGTAGCTTAAAATAACATATTAACTTGGCTCACCAAACTGAATTTGGCAGGTTTAGCTTATAAATTAGTAGAAGCTGTTTAGCTTATAAATTAGTAGAAGCAGCAGTCCTGGAAAAGCATGTGGGGTCAGAAGAATGAGGAAGACATTTCTGAGAAATAAAATCACCCACATGGGTCACAATTTGAGTAAAAACCTGAACTAAAGTGCATTTTTTAAATCTTCCTATGCTGGTAATTCTACAAAATAAGCCAAGTAAAATGTTTGATATTCACTCTCAAAAGCAATAAGATTTCTAAAAATCAGATATCTGGAATATTATCAAAATTTGAGTTAAAGCAAATTATTTTCGTTCATGAGACACTCCTCTTGCAACTACCTCAAATACTTAATATTTCAATTCTGGATGTTTTAATCCACAACTTTTCTCCTATACAAATATGTTAGATCATTTGTACAGACTGGGAAAACTGTCCCTTTGTCATCTATACCTATATGACAAGCTAGAAATTTTTAAAAAATTTTTTACTTAATCCTTCTAATTACCAAATTATTTTGGCACTTTATTTTTCTAATGACAAATTCACAAATACTAATTTATTATCCAACACTCTCAAAAATGGGATTCAATGTAATGGAATCTTCCTGATAATTAAAGTTTTCATCTCAAGCACCATCTATTAATTAATTCAATAGGTGAAAGTAAACAGTGTGCAAACAGTGTTTTTCCTTTCAATTTGGTACCTAGGCTCCTACAGATTATCTTTTTTTTTTCTTAATTCTGAATTTATCTTTCCAAGGTTTGAGATTTAAAGATGTCTGATTTCAAAAGTAGGGTTTGATGCTATATATTTTTAATTAAATTTAAATTAATTTTTCCTGGTGAAGTTGGGAATTTTATTCCATCGCTTGAAATAATCAAACATTCCCTGGGGGTGTTGCAACAGCAATCAATTAACCATTCATAGAATTACTGTTCTAATAAAATTCTAATTAGTTTCTGTCTCTTCCTGTCTTACGTGGTTGCTGGTGTTATCATCAGAATTGTCTAGTAGATTCTGAGATTTTTATTTTTTCATATCTTCAAGAAAAAATATCTGGGGAAAAGCAGTGCTCTGATTAGGCAAAAGATACATATTTTTTCTTTGAGAATTCTCCATTTATAAATTGCTTACTTTTGATAATGAATGTTACAAATATATATTTAGCCATAAATTTAGCTTATAAATTAGTAGAAAATGAAATAAAATTTAAAATAATGTTTTGTTGTTATATCTATACTTAAATCTGCAAAGATAGCAATGCAATGCATAATTGCTGAATTCTTGAGTTGAGTGAGTAAAAACACCTAAAAAGTCTTGAAATCATTATAAGAACTCTGACTTAATGCTATCTACATACAATTTATTTAATATGATAAAATTGGTCATTGTTAACTTGTTACTGGACTTTGCTGGTGGTTATATGGAGGGTTGAATTGCTGTGTTTTGAAGTATATCCTGAAGAAAAATAAAAGTCTTTGTAAACAATAGAAATCATCTATTTAATTTATAAAAGAATAATAATGTAGGAAGAACACTGAATACTGAACTTTCACCTGTGGAGAGTAAACTGAAGCAGAAGAAATGGTATACTATTGGGTTGGCCAAAAGTTCATTCAGGTTTGCCGTAAGTTGTTACGGAAAAACCCAAACGAACTTTTTGGCCAACCCAACACAAGTCACATTCAAGAACTTAGCACTATGTGAGCTCCATAGAAGATAATGAGCGCAAATCATGATAGCTGTGCAACAATGTTAGCTTATCATGTCAACAGGAGAGCATCTGTTCCTTTAATGCAGAATCAACTGTGTTTCAGGCAATTCAAGGCAGAGCAATTGATAAATCAGCATGTATTCAGGCACTGCTTTGAGTCAAGTATTTACATTTTTATTTCAGATGGGGTCAAATGTAGCTAATATATTTTAAAAGAAAAATCTCATCTCTGGGTACTCGGAAAATAATATTTTTTGATCATTTAGATTCTAGAATGACCATTACTCTACATATTGAAATACAAGATAAAGAAACGTAACTAATGATAATAATTTCAACTTTTTTCTCTGACTCTTTTTCTTGAAACCCTTCTTATTCTTGGCTTTTTTGAAACAGCACTTCCCTGTTATTGGATCTGTGGTAACAAGGGCCTGTCCTCACTCTGCTGCCTTTCTTTTTCTACATTGACTCTCTCTTAGGGCATGAATTTTCAAATCCTCAAATGGAGGATATCCTTCCTTTATGTTGACATCAATGAGAAGGAGAGCATTCAGGGAGGTACAAATAAACCATGTGCAATCAGATATTATTGCTTTGCAAGCAACCTGCAGAGAAAATCCAAAGACAGTAAATTTAGTAAGATTCACAAAGTCCAACCAGCTTACTAAATCTCATAATTATGTCAAACCAAACACGCTTCAGACCCCAAGTTAACATTAATCTAGAACTTAAGTCGCTTTATATTATAGACTCATCGAACAAATAATGTTCAGAGTAAAGGAGAAATTATTTCCTAAATTATTTATAAGGAGTCTACAAAAACTAAAAGCATGGATACAAAACAGGATATTCAACTCAAATGTAATCATACTACTAGCCTACAGCTGCAAGAATTGGAAAGAAACCAAAATCTTACACAAGGACTGGATGGCTTTGAAAACAAGTACAATGGAAGATATTCTACTGGACTGAAACCAATTTACTCCAGCAGATAATCTGAGGAAATAACCGTTGAGGACTATGTCTCTACCAGAACTAGCAATAAGCACAAACTTATTTAAGCCAACTATTCCAGATGTCCACCCACAGGCACAAAGCCGCAAAATCAGATGGTATGACCTGACTGCCAAAGAAAAACCTTAAAAAGCACCACAAACAGAAATAAAGGGCAGTTGATCTTAATGCCATACAACAGATGGCAATAAATGTAGAAATAATTATATTTTACACATTGTGCCAAGGTTGGAGAGGAAAGGAGGCAATAAACACTCTCATTTGTGGTAAGAGTATATTGTTGTCATGTCAAATCTAGACTATTCTGCAGTCCTTTTCAAAACAGTAAAACACTGAGAAATGAATCTTTGTTTTAAACTGGATCATACATTTTAACTGAGCAAAATTATTTACAGTGGGTCACATTTCTTTGCCTATGACCAACACATATATAGGGTTTGATGTTGCTCGTAAAACCATCTAAGTGTAACAAGCAACACAATGAGAGGAAGAATGTACGGAATTTACTCTACTCATAGGATAAATGATGGAGTTTTTGATTTAACATTTGACTTCTTTACTTCATAATTTTCATGATTTATTTAGCACCCACTGTATGCAGAGCTGAGTACCAAGATTTATGTTTATCTTATTGTTCACTGCAGATGAGCAATGGCATAACACAGGCGCAGATGGTGGTGTAAGACTACAGTGGACCAGTTTAACCCCATCTTGGTGTCATTTGGTAATATGAATTGACAAGAATATATAATTTATTCTTAATGATCCAGATACGAAGTGTCCATGGAATCATTTAATAATGTCCACTAGTACTTTGGCACTCAAGATACTACCTTCCAGTCATCTGTTGGCATGTATTAAGAGAAGGTAAACTAATGGTGATATTACTCAGAGGAAAATACGAATAAAAAATATATGTATAGAACTAGACAAACACATAACACATACCAGAAAAAAATACAGCAAAGCCTTTAATTTGTTGCTTTGACTATGTGCCATTGTTTTCCAATATAATTATCCAATAATAAGAAACACAATCCATGAAATGATTCCTAAATGTCACACACGTTGCACATACTATCTATACTCATAACAATTTCTTTCTAGAAGAGTACACTGATGCTTATTGAGGTTACATAAATTGACAAAAGTCACACAACCAATAAGTCAATAGACAGAAATCTAAAATTATCCATATACCTTACTAATCTAAGGAAAACCTCTGTGAACCTAACTCTGGAATAATGAATAAGACCTGCTGTGTTCATTTTATCTGCAGCTGCATGCTGTTGGAAATCCATTAAGACATCCAGTGGGGATTATTAAAATTCTCCCCAAGTATTTTACCAGGTATCAATATCAATGATTTGTTAGGATATACATGGTTTTGAAATTGAGTTTTGTCCTTGAAAACTTAATTAGGCCACATGGTTGATTGAAATGGACTGAACATCTAAGCTGAAAAACAACAAATATTTTTATTTTCAAAAGTATCTCTCAGGCAAAATAAACTAATTGTGATGCCCCAGAAATTACAAACTATAGGAATACTATAGGTATAAACAAATGGGGAAGGAGGAATATGATGCTGTAGTATTTTGCTTTTTAAATATGTCTGTTTCTTTTCTTTTTTTTTGCAGTGCACGGGCCTCTCACTGTTGTGGCCTCTCCCACTGCGGAGCACAGGCTCCGGACGCGCAGGCTCAGCGGCCATGGCTCACGGGCCCAGCCGCTCCGCGACATGTGGGATCCTCCCGGACCGGGGCACGAACCTGTGTCCCCTGCATCGGCAGGCGGACTCTCAACCACTGCGCCACCAGGGAAGCTCTATTTCATATTTTGACAACTCAGGTGCTTTGCAAGTTTGCAAATTAAAATGATTTATATTTCTAGGCAGATAATATAATATGTGAATGGGCTTATATCTTACAATTGGGAGTGGTAGATATATACATCCAGAGTAAATACTATTCAAGGTGTTGGGTTTTTTTTTTTTAACATCTTTATTGGAGTATAATTGCTTTACAATGGTGTGTTAGTTGCTGCTGTATAACAAAGTGAATCAGCTATACATATACATACATCCTCACATTTCCTCCCTCTTGCGTCTCGCTCCCACCCTCCCTACCCCACCCCTCTAGGTGGTCACGAAGCACCGAGCTGATCTCCCTGTGCTATGCGGCTGCTTCCCACTAGCTATCTATCTTACATTTGGTAGTATATATTAGTCCATGCCACTTCGTCCACAATTCCCTTCCTCTTCCCCGTGTCCTCAAGTCCATTCTCTACATCTGTGTCTTTATTCCTGTCCTGCCACTAGGTTATTGATAACCTTTTCTTTTTAAGATTCGTATATATGTGGTAGCATACAGTATTTGTTTTTCTCTTTCTGACTTACTTCACTCTGTATGAAAGACTCTAGGTCCATCCAGCTCACTACAAATAAATCAATTTCATTTCTTTTTATAGCTGAGTAACATTCCATTGTATATATGTGCCACATCTTCTTTAGCCATTCATCTGTTGATGGACACTTAGGTTGCTTCCAGGTCCTGGCTATTGTAAATAGAGCTGCAATGAACATTTTGGTAGATGACTCTTTTTGAATTATGGTTTTCTCAGGGTATATGCCCAGTAGTGGGATGGCTGGGTCATATGGTAGTTCTATTTTTAGTCTTTTAAGGAACCTCCATACTGTTCTCCATAGTAGCTGTATCAATTTACATTCCCACCAACAGTGCAAGAAGATTCCCTTTTCTCCACACCGTTTCCAGAATTTACTGTTTCTAGATTCTTGATGATGGCCATTCTGACCGGTGTGAGGTGATATCTCATTGTAGTTTTGATATACATTCTTTAATGATTAATGATGTTAAGCATCCTTTCATGTGTTTGTTGGCAATCTGTATATCTTCTTTGGAGAAATGTCTGTTTAGATCTTCTGCCCATTTCTGGATTGCGTTGTTTGGTTTTTTGATACTGAGCTGCATGTGATGCTTGCATATTTTGGAGATTAATTCTTTGTCAGTTGGTTCATTTGCAAATATTTCCTCCCATTCTGAGGGATGTCTTTTCATTTTGTTTATGGTTTCCTTTCATGTGCAAAAGCTTTTAAGCTTCATTAGGTCCCATTTGTTTATTTTTGGTTTTATTTCCATTTCTCTAGGAGGTGGGTCTAAAAGGATCTTGCTGTGATTTATGTCATAGAGTGTTCTGCCTATCTTTTCCTCTAAGAGTTTTATAGTGTCTGGCCTTAAATTTAGGTCCTTAATCCATTTTGAGTTTATTTTTGAGTACGGTGTTAGGGAGGGTTCTAATTTCATTCTTTTACATGTAGCTGTCCAGTTTTCCCAGCACCACTTATTGAAGAGGCTGTCTTTTCTCTATTGTATATTCTTGCCTCCTTTATCAAAAATAAGGTGACCACATGTGCATGGGTTTACCTCTGGGTTTTCTATCCTGTTCCATTGATCTATATTTCCGTTTTTGTGCCAGTACCATACTGTCTTGATTGCTGTACCTTTGTAGTATAGTCTGAAGTCTGGGAGCCTGATTCCTCCAGCTCCGCTTTTTTCCCTCAAGACTGCTTTGGCTGTTCGGGGTCTTTTTTGTCTCCATACAAATTTTAAGATTTTTTGTTCTCGTTCTGTAAAAAATGCCATTGGGAATTTGATAGGGATTGCACTGAAACTGTAGATTGCTTTGGGTAATATAGTCATTGTCACAATGTCAATTCTTCCAATCCAAGAACATGATATTCCTGTCCTTCTGTTTGTATCATCTTTAATTTCTTTCATCAGTGTCTTAAAGTTTTCTGCATACAGGTCTTTTGTCTCCATAGGTAAGTTTATTCTTTTTGTTACAGTGGTAAATGGGAGTGTTTCCACAATTTCTCTTTCAGATTTTTCATCATTAGTGTATAGGAATGCAAGGGATTTCTGTGCACGAATTTTGTATCCTGCTACTTTACCAAAATCATTGATTAGCTCTAGTAGTTTTCTGGTAGCATCTTTAGGATTCTCTATGTATAGTATCATGTCATCTGCAAACTGTGACAGCTTTACTTCTTCTTTTCCGATTTGTGTTCCTTTTATTTCTTTGTCTTCTCTGACTAATGTGGCTAAACCTTCCAAAACTATGCTGAGTAACAGTGGTGAGAGTGGGCAACCTTGTCTTGTTCCTGATCTTAGTGGAAATGGTTTCAATTTTTCACCATTGAGAATGATGTTGGCTGTGGGTTTGTCATATATGACCTTTATTATGTTGAGGTAAGTTCCCTCTATGCCTACTTTCTGGAGAGTTCTATCATAAATGGGTTTGAATTTTGTCAGAAGCTTTTTCTGCATCTATTGAGATGATCATATGTTTTTTATCCTTGAATTTGTTAATATGGTGTATCACATGGATTGATTTGCGTATATTGAAGAATCCTTGCATTCCTGGGATAAACCCCACTTGATCATGGTGTATGATCCTTTTAATGTGCTGTTGGATTCTGTTTGCTAGTATTCTGTTGAGGATATTTGCATCTATGTTCATCAGTGATATTTGCCTGTAGTTTTCTTTTTTATATAACATCTTTGTATGGTTTTGGTATCAGGGTGATGGTGGCCTCATAGAATGAGTTTAGGAGTGTTCCTCCCTCTGCTACATTTTAATAATTTGAGAAGGATAGGTGTTAGCTCTTCTCTAAATGTTTGATAGAAGTCACCTGTGAAGCCATCTGGTCCTGGGCTTTTGTTTGTTGGAAGATTTTTAATCACAGTTTCAATTTCAGTGCTCGTGATTGGTCTGTTCATATTTTCTATTTCTTCCTGGTTCAGTCTTGGAAGGCTGTACTTTTCTAAGAATTTGTCCATTACTTCCAGGTTGTCCATTTTATTGGCATAGAGTTGCTTGTAGTAATCTCTCATGATTCTTTGTATTTCTGCAGTTTCAGTTGTTACTTCTCCTTTTTCATTTCTAATTCTACTGATTTGAGTCTTCTCCCTTTTTTTCTTGAGGAGTCTGGCTAATGGTTTATCAATTTTGTTTATCTTCTCAAAGAACCAGCTTTTAGTTTTATTTATCTTTGCTACTGTTTCCTTTGCATCTTTTTGATTTATTTCTTATCTGATCTTTATGATTTCTTTCCTTCTGCTAACTTTGGGGGTATTTTTGTTCTTGTTTCACTAATTGCTTTAGGTGTAAGGTTAGGTTGTTTACTTTGGATGTTTCTGTTTCTTGAGATAGGATTGTATTGCTATAAACTTCCCTCTTAGAACTGCTTTTGCTGCATGTAATAGGTTTTGGGTCGTTGTGTATTCATTGTCATCTGTTTCTAGGTATTTCTTGATTTCCACTTTGTTTTATTCAGTGATCTCTTGATTATTAAGTAATATATTGTTTTGACTCCATGCATTTGTATTTTTTACAGACTCTTTCCTGTAATTGATGTCTAGTCTCATAGCATGTGGTCATAAAAGATACTTGATACGATTTCAATTTTCTTAAATTTACCAAGGCTTGATTTGTGACCAAACATATCATCTATCCTAGAGAACATTCCATGAGTACTTGAAAAGAAAGTGTATTCTGTTGTTTTTGAATGGAATGTCCTACAAATATCTATTAAGTCCATCTTCTTTAATGTGTCATTTAAAGCTTGTGTTTCCTTAATATTTTCAATTTGGATGATCTGTCCATTGGTGAAAGTGGGGTGCTAAAGTCCCCTACTATGATTGTGCTACTGTCAATTTCCCCATTTATGGCAGTTAGCATTTTCCTTATATATTGACGTGCTCCCATGTTGGGTGCATAAGTATTTACATTTGTTATATCTTCTTGGATTGATCTCTTGGTCATTATATAGTGTCCTTCTTTGTCTCTTGTATAGTCTTTATTTTAAAGTCTATTTTCTCTGATATGAGTATTGCTAATCCAGCTTCCTTTTGATTTCCAATTTGCATGGAATATCTTTTTCCATCTCCTCACTCTCAGTCTGTATGTGTCCCTAGGTCTGAAGTGGGTCTCTTGTAGATAGCATATATATGGATCTTGTTTTTGTAACCATTCAGCCAGTCTGTGACTTTTGGCTGGAGCATTTAATCCATTTATATTTAAGGTAATTATTGATATGTATGTTCCTATTACCATTTTCTTATATTTTTTGTGTTTGTTATTGTACGTCTTTTCCTTCTCTTGTGTTTCCTGCCTAGAGAAGTTCCTTCAGCATTTGTTGTAAAGCTGGTTTGGTGGTGCTGAATTCTCTTAGCTTTTGCTTGTCTGCAAAGGTTTTAATTTCTCCATCGAATCTGAATGAGATCCTTGCTGGTAGAGTAATCTTGGTTGTAGGTTTTTCCCTTTCACCACTTTAAGTATGCCCTGCCAGTCCCTTCTGGCTTGCAGAGTTTCTGCTGAAAGATCAGCTGTTAACCTTATGGGGATTGCCTTGTATGTTATTTGTTTTTTTCTCTTGCTGCTTTTAATATTTTTCTTTGTATTTAATTTTTGATAGTTTGATTAATATGTATCTTGGCATGTTTCTCCTTGGATTTATCCTGTATGGGAGTCTCTGAGCTTCCTGGACTTGATTAACTATTTCCTTTCCCATATTAAGGAAGTTTTCAAGTACAATCTCTTCAAATATTTTTTCAGTCCCTTTCTTTTTCTCTTGTTCTGGGACTCCTATAATTCGAATGTTGGTGCATTTAATATTGTCCCAGAGGTCTCTGAGACTGTCCTCAATGCTTTTCATTCTTTATTCTGCTCTGCTGTAGTTATTTCCATTATTTTTTCTTCCAGGTTACTTATTCGTTCTTCTGCCTCATGTATTCTGCTATTGATTCCCTCTAGAGAATTTTTAATTTCATTTATTGTGTTCTTCATCATTGTTTGTTTGCTCTTTATTTCTTCTTGGTCCTTGTTAAACATTTCTTATATTTTCTCCATTCTATTTCCAATATTTTGGATCAATTTTACTATCATTATGCTGAATTCTTTTTCAGGTAAACTGCCTATTTCTTCTTCATTTGTTTGGTCTGGTGTGTTTTTACCTTGCTCCTTCATCTGCTGTGTGTTTCTCTGTCTTCTCATTTTGCTTAAATTACTGTGTTTGGGGTCTCCATTTTGCAGGCTGCAGGTGTATAGTTCCCGTTGTTTTTGCTGTCTGCCCCCAGTGGGTGAAGTTGGTTCAGTGATTTGTGTAGGCTTCCTGGTGGAGGGGACTGGTGTCTGTGTTGTGTTCTGGAGGATGAGTCTGGATCTTGTCTTTTTTGTGGGCAGGACCACGTCTGGTGGTGTGTTTTGGGGTGTCTGTGACCTTGTAAGATTTTGGGCAGCCTCTCTGCTAATGGGGCTGTGTTCCTGTGTTGCTAGTTGTTTGGCATAGGGTGTCCAGCACTGTAGCTTGCTGGTCATTGAGTGGAGCGGGGTCTTAGTATTGAGATGGAGATCTCTGGGAGAGCTTTCACCGTTTGATATTATGTGGGGCCGGGAGGTCTCTGGTGGACCAATGTCCTGAACTCGGCTCTCCCACCTCACAGGCACAAGCCTGACACCCAGCCAGAGCACAAAGACCCTGTCAGCCACATGGCTCAGCAGAAAAGGGAGAAAAAAAAAAAAAAAAAGAAAGAAAGAAAGGAAAAAAGAAATAAAAGAAAGTTATTAAAATAAAAACTATTAAAAATTAAAAAGTAATTAAAAAAACAGAAAAAAAAAGGAAAGAAGAGAGCACCCAAACCAAAAAACAAATCCATCAATGATAACAAGCGCTAAAAACTATACTAAAAAAAAGAAAAGAAGAAAAAATGGACAGACAGAACCCCAGGACAAATGGTAAAAGCAAAGTTATACAGACAAAATCACATAAAGAAACATACATGTACACACTCACAAAAAGAGAAAGAGGGAAAAAATATATATATATCTTTGTTCCCAAAGTCCACTGCCTCAATTTTGGGATGATTCTTTGTCTATTCAGGTATTCCATAGATGCAGGGTACATCAAGTTGATTGTGGAGCTTTAATCCACTGCTCTTGAGGCTGCTAGGAGAGATTTCCCTTTCTCTTCTTTGTTCACAGTTACTAGGGTTCAGCTTTGGATTCGGCCCTGTCTCTGCATGTAGGTCGCCTGAGGGTGTCTGTTCCCGCCCAGACAAGATGGGGTTAAAGTAGCAGCTGATTCAGGGGCTCTGGCTCACTCAGGCCATGGGGAGGGAGGGGTACAGAATGCGGGTCGAGCCTGCGGCAGCAGAGGCCAACATGACGGTGCCCCAGCCTGAGGCACGCCGTGCATTCTCCCGAGGAAGTTTTCTATGGGTCATGGGACCCTGGCAGTGGCGGGCTGCACAGGCTCCCAGGAGGGGAGGTGTGGACAGTGACCTGTGCTTGCACACAGGGTTCTTGGTGGCTGTAGCAGCAGCCTTAGCGCTTCATGCCTGTCTCTGGAGTCCGCGCTGATAGCTGCGGCTTGCGCCCATCTCTGGAGCTCATTTAGGTGGTGCTCTGAATCCCCTCTCCTCGCGCACCCTGAAACAGTGGTCTCTTGCCTCTTAGGTAGGTCCAGCCTTTTTCCCGGACTCCCTCCTGGCTAGCCGTGGTGCACTAGCCCCCACAGGCTGTGTTCACGCCTTCAACCCCAGTCCTCTCCCTGGGATCCGACCTCTGAAGCCCGAGCCTCAGCTCCCAGCCCCGCCCACCCCGGCGGGTGAGCAGACAAGCCTCTCCGGCTGGTGAGTGCCGGTCGGCACCGATCCTCTGTGCGGGAATCTCTCCACTTTGCCCTCCGCACCCCTGTTGCTGCGCTCTCCTCCATGGCTCTTAAGCTTCCCGCTCCGCCTCCCGCAGTCTCCGCCCACGAAGGGGCTTCCTAGTGTGTGGAAACTTTTCCTCCTTCACGGCTCCCTCCCACTGGTGCAGGTCCTGCCCCTATTCTTTTGTCTCTGTTTATTCTTTTTTCTTTTGCCCTACCCAGGTACGTGGGCAGTTTCTTGCCTTTTAGGAAGTCTGAGGTCTTCTGCCAGCATTCAGTAGGTGTTCTGTAGGAGTTGTTCCGTGTAGATGTATTTCTGATGTATTTGTGGGGAGGAAGGCGATCTGCATGTCTCACTCTACCATTTTGAAGGTCTCTATTCAAGGTGTTTTTAACCATTATTCTTAACTTGGAGCACTGATAATATTATAATAAAACATAAATTTACATACAAACATATATTACACATTCTATAGGTACTGATCTCATTTTATAGATACAGTAATTGATAACTTGACCATGAATTAATCCACTCATCTATCAAATTTATATTGAAGTTTTACATTTTGAATACCATGGTTCCTGAAAACCCATTCAGAAAGACGATTATGCCTTACATGAAGCTTCCACAATTAAATTATCTGAATATTTTATGAGAACTTCATTGATTATCATTTTGGATTTAAGATAATACACTTTCCCTATATACCCCATATTTGGTATAATGCTATGAACAGCTTAAGTTGCGCAGTATGTCTGATAATTCATTTAAATATTTAATTCATCTTCTACTATGGTGCTATGCTGAGAATGAATATTAAGCTTCCACGGATCCCTATGATTTACTAAAATAGGGTGATGATGTTACCATATACTCTCTAAGATATAATTTGTTCAGTGGTGTCAATGACTTCATTATAGCATTGAGCAGGATATATAAGAAAATGGTGAATAGAAAATGTTGAATGCTGAGGAAGAGGAGAATATGATAAATTGGTCTCATCCCACTAGGTGCTATTTTACTAAGTGCTGTACCTTGTAAAGAATTCAGTTCAGAATAGGCAATGTAAGGTTAGGAGGATGTGATCTCCCTATTGATAGCTCTAACCAGTAATTGAAGCCTTCTTCATTCTGTACCATCTGTAGACTCCATGTGGTCCTACAACACAGAAAGCGGAATGAGACCCTTAAGCATGGATTAATCAATCCTATTCCATGTTCTGTCATAATTTACTGCAGCTACAAATGTTATTGAGGAATGCCAGTGTTAAAATTACTCTTTCAAATAAAATACAAAGCCAACATTATAAACAGTGATACTTTTAGAAGTATTCATGCAATTTCTAGCATGTTAATGTCTAACCTCTAGGTTACTGGAGTATTTTTTCTGATGTGTTGATTTTATGTTTTCATAAAGTAATATTTCTTTATTGTTTCCTTCCCCTCTACTCCTCTGTTTTCCACCAGCATAGATGTTAGTCAATGCAATCAAGTTTGTTCATTTTACTATTTTTTTTTTCCAATTGCTGGTACCACAATCAGCTATTTAACAAAAGAAAATAGAAAAGGTGTCTGGGAAGTTTGCTTTTTAATCCCCTCTTTGGGAAAGCTCTCATCTATATCTCCGTTGTTTCTTATAAGAATAATTAATTCTCTGTTAAAACCCAGCACTTGTAACTCCTCATGTATACCCAGAATGGAACAGTTCACAACTACAGAATTTTACTTGGGAAATTGTGAGAAACAACTGCTCCCACTTGAGCTATTCAGAGATGACTACAATTATTAGTCAGCTTATTGGACTCCAGAAGTTGCAATAATAAAAGCACATTCCACCACTTGGGAAGTGAAAATATCACGGACATTGTTTTTCTCCCCCTCCTTTTGAGTCCCTTGGAGATTTTTGGTCAAACACCCATTCCTGCCTAAAACATTCCTCCCACAGACCAATCACCTGGGTAATTGCATTTTCCTTCTGAAACATGCAAGGGAGAAAACAACTAAAAATAACAAACTGTGACTCACAGTCATTAAAAGAAACATTTCTGATTTGGTTTTGTATTCAGCTCGCATACTTCTGAAGGCTTTGGTTCTTAAGTCAAACTACATTGAGCAAGCGTGTTGTTCCTTTATTGTCACTGGTAGTGTGTGTGTGCGTATGTGTGTGTGTGCTGTGTATATTTTTGTCAAGGCACTGAATATGATAAATTCCACTAGGTACAGTAAAAGGCAGAAAATGAAACTTCTTTACCCTTTACGTCTTGGCTTGATAACTGTGAAGGGAGAATTTCTCTCTCCTGCCCCAAAGAGGCATAAGTAACAACAGGTCTGATGAGGGGAAAAGTACATAAGCCACCCCCTCATAGGATGAATTCCTTTCCAGCAAGTTCTTCTTAGGGAATTTTTTTTTTGGTTCAGGTGCAAGCTATTACCCTGTCTGTGACAACAAAACCTGTGGTCTTCGCCTGAATGTTTACAAACGAGTACAGGTGGCATTACAAAATAGGCTTTGGAATAGATACTAGAAAGCAGAAAAACAGCAGGCTGTCAAAGAGATTTGCTTCAAAACTGATTTACTGACAATTTTTTGGCATCCAAAGACCACATTTTCTTCCTTAAACCATTATCTTTATTGTCAACATTATTGTTTATCTTACCATTACAAAAGTGCTCACCAAAGCCACCAGTTGTTTTCACTACATTCACACAGTTAAAAAAAAGGGTTGCAACATAATCAAATCTGAAATTTAAGCAGACTTGAATGATTAGCCTTTTTTCAAGGTCATTAATTGTGAACAGAGCTTTGCTTCCACAGAAATGATTTGGGGATATCAACACAAAAGAAGAAACAAATATCAGAAATATGATTTTAAAATGGAGCTCAATCAGTGACCCAAATCCCTATGTATCTCTTTTTACCTCTTATTTTTCATTCATTGAAGCACATCATAAATGTCACATATAACAAAATACCTGGCACCGTCCCTGGTAAATATTCGTTGCACTACAGATATTAGTTTTTTGAATTCATGTCATTTTGCCCCAAGCGGTTATTTTTCACATATAACCAACTTCAGTTTTTTCTTAAAAATCCCATGAAATTTCCTTCTTTGAAAAAATTAAGAAAGGTGACTAAGAAAAAGAAGACAAAGGATATATCTTTCCTTGAAAGACAATTAACTAGAGTTAAATGTATATTGTCCAACTTTGACCTATAAATTTTCTTAAATCTCCACAGTGCATTTTATAAAATGGTGGTTGTTTTTTTTTGAAGTTATAGCTACTAACAAAAATAGTTTTGGAGTAAACATGTGTTAAAACATGTTATTCTTGAGTGTCTAAATCAGCAGATTATATTACTAAAGATCGTCATGTCTAATAGTTTATAAAGCTATTTATAAACTAAATGACAATGTAAGTTAGCCCTGGGGTTAAAAACTTTGTTTCAATTTATGTTTAACCTCTAGCTAAGAGAACTGTTTTTGAAGATTCCTCATTATTCCAAGACCACCATGCAACCTTTCTTTTCAAGATTCCTTACCTTAAAAAAAAAAGTTGCCTTTGAGAAACTTTTCAAAAAATTACATTTTTCTTCAAACAAAAAAAATCAATACCCCAGAACTGCTGTTTATAAAATATTAAATAAGAATAATGCTTAGTGCTTTGTAGTAAGACTCAAACATAAATTTCCAAACCTTGTTAAACCAAGTAACGACTTTGTTTGGGTTTTACATCCTAAATAAATAAATTTTTTTAAAGACTGACAGTATTGATTTTTTTAATTTTTATTTTATGTTGGAGTATAGTTGATTTACAATGTTGTGTTAGTTTCAGGGGTAGAGCAAAGTGATTTAGTTATACATATAAATATATCTATTCATTTTCAGATTCTTTTCCCATATAGGTTATTACAGAGTATTGAGCAGAGTCCCCTGTGCTATATATGGTAGGTCCTTGTTGATTATCTATTTTATATATAGTAATGTGTATATGTTAATCCCAACCTCCTAATTTATCCTTACCCCCCACCTTTCCCCTTTCTACATCTGTGGATCTGTTTCTGTTTGGTAAATAAGTTCATTTGTATCATTTTTTTAGATTCCACATGTAAGTGATATCATATGATATTTGTCTTTCTCTCTCTGACTTACTTCACTTAGTATGATAATCTCTAGAGACATCCATGTTGCTGCAAATGGCATTATTTCATTCTTTTTTATGGCTGAGTAATATTCCATTATATATGTACCACAGCTTCTTTATCCACTCATCTGTCAGTAGACATTTAGGTTGCTTCCATGCCTTGACTATTGTAAATAGTGCTGCAATGAACACTGGGGTGCATGTATCTTTTCAAAGTATGGTTTTCTCTGGATATATTGTTTAATTTTAAAATGTACTAGAAAGGGCTGTTCACTTTTTCACTATTTCTACAGTCTCCTTTTTTTCATGAAAATATCCTTTAAATTCTTGCTATTTCTCCAACTGGCAAGAGAAGAAAACTTTTTTCGGGCCTCTCACTGTTGTGGCCTCTCCCGTTGTGGAGCACAGGATCCGGATACTCAGGCTCAGTGGCCATGGCTCAAGGGCCCAGCCGCTTCGAGGCATGCGGGATCCTCCCGGACCAGGGCATGAACATGTGTCCCCTGCATCGGCAGGCAGACTCTCAACCACTGTGCCACCAGGGAAGCCCCGAGAAGAAAACTTTTAAAACTCAAAACCATTCAAAAGTTTGAAAATCTGCTGAATAACTCAAGATGGTAATATGTGTTTGCAAATCTTTCTGATGATTTTAAAATATAAATATGAAATATATGACTCACAACACCCATAAAAATTGAACCCAAATCAGAAGGTAAGATGTCTTCCTAAACTAGGCTAATTAAGAAACTTTTGTTTTCTGTGTTGCTACTTTTATTTAAATACATGTAACATATGTGACATTATAAATTATCCCAAATGAATCTGATGACTAAGACGTTACATAGAAAGCTAAAAGCTAAAATCTTAGACTATTTCAGATATTTTTTAAAGTTTGTTTAAAAACTATAGAAAACTATAATTTAGAAAACTTTAGAAAACTATAATTAGTTTATCTATCAATAAAGGAAATAAATCTCATCTATATCTTCTATAAAGAGAAGGGCCATGACTTCCACTTAGATTTGCTGTTTCTTCGTTATATAAATACCTGTGCATATCCACATTTGTACACGAAACTACCACCACCTTCACCATCCCCAATTCCCCTCCACAACCATCATTTTAAAGATATTTTTAAGAGAGCATAACCTTAATAGAATTTCAACAGAGAATACCAACAGTTGAAAATATCCACATTCAAGGAATTCATTAACAACAAAATAGGGTATAAATTACATTAACCCCAGCACATCTCACAAAGAAATTAACTTTACCAACTGAATATTTTTGGTAATATTATAAATATCATTGAATAAGCATGTGCATCATAAGAAATACCATAATAAAAGGAAATAAGCTACACATAATTTTAGATTTCTAGTCCAGACTAAGTCTTTTTATGAAAACTATACCCTTCAGATATTTAGGAAGTTCACATACTTCACAGTTGCCAATTTTATATCTTCTTCTGTAAATGAATCTTGTAATAATACTGATGAATTTAATCCCCGTTAAAATTACTGGCTGATTGTGAGAATTTATTATGTGAATTTACTTTAACACATTACAGATCATCTATCTCTCAGTATTTTGCCTTGTTATTTAAAATTTCATTTTCTTAGAAACTAAAGATGTTTTCCAATATACAGAGTTTTAAAATTGAATTAAATAGTTTTTAAAATGAACTACAGTAGAGAATTTTCAATATCTCATTGAATAAGGTAAATAAGCCACAGTAGTAATTTGACATATGCTTGTATCGTTGAGAAAGAAATAGTTGGCATAGAATTTTTAACTCTGCTTTTTAATTAATGTAGAAAAGTAGGAGACTACGTAAAAATGATAAGTATTCCTTGATCTCACAAAATATAAAACAATGGCTGTGTTTATTCCAGAATTGTTGAATAGCACATGCTGTGCTCTCAGTTACAGTTTACAATAGTGCATTTTCTCCGTGCTATATAAGGAAAACTCCTTCCTGAGGTGAGAAAACAGTGACAAATTTTGGAAGGAAGCAATGCTCTGGCTGTATTAAACTTAATCCAAAGAAGAAAATGAGCTAAAATACCTATTTGCCAAATTCTAAATCCATACTCCTAGCTGCACAAAGTGAAAACACTTCAGTAAGGACAATGTATAAAACCTAGCCACATGGGCTTCCCTGGTGGCGCAGTGGTTGAGAGTCCGCCTGCCGTTGCAGGGGACGTGGGTTCGTGCCCCGGTCCGGGAGGATCCCACATGCCGTGGAGCTGCTGGGCCCGTGAGCCATGGCCGCTGGGCCTGCGCGTCCGGAGCCTGTGCTCCGCGACTGGAGAGGCCACAACAGTGAGAGGCCCGTGTACCGAAAAAAAAAAAAAACCTAGCCACAAAAAAGTAAAATTATCTAATTATATATATATATATATTATATATATATACACACATATACATAATCTAAATCAGTAGATTAACTCTATCAATTAGCTTTTGGTAACTCAGTGGCTTAAAACAACAATCTTTAGTTCACAGTTCTGTGGGTCAGCTAAGGCTGGGCTCAGCTAGGCAGTTCTTTTGATTTCATTTGGGCCCATTTCTGTAGCCTATGAGGTAGCTATGCTTGTGAGGGTTGGCTCGCTATAATGTGGGGAAACAGAATAGACTGGGCCATGGCAATTCATCATGCAGCAGGTAGCTGGACAGGTTTCCCAGAGAGGCTCTTGTGCGTAAGGCCTCTTGAGGCCTGTGCTTGGAACTGGTACAATATTGCTTCTACCAATTCTCTTGTCCAAGGCAAGTTACAAAGCCAGCTCAGATTCAAGAAGTGGGGAAACAGACTCCAACACATAATGGGAAGAGTTACAAAGTCATATTGCAAGTGGTGTGGATAAAACTATGGAAAATTTTGTGACAATATTTTTTTGCAAACTACAAACTACAGTGATAGATTACATATATTAACCATCCCATAAAGACTTGTTGAATGGATGAGTGAATAAATGAATGACTAAGTGAATAACTGAATGATGAAGAGAAGTAATACAGTTCTCCTCAGTAAGGTAACATCTTCATTAACTGGACATGATCTAGGTGATACATGTTGATAATATTTTGTAGTCACTCTTTATTTATACAGATAGGCTGTTTTGACTAAATTGAGTGCTTCCTTTTTCTAATCTTTTTGATTCAAATACCATTTTCAAAGTTTTTGCTTTCTGAATTGTTATAATAATTCAATTATTACTAAAGAATATTGTTGTCCAAATTTCTTTCTGAATAAAATTTTCACATTCTTTTGTTTTATGGTAATTGACCTAATTAAATTATTTCTGGCCTTTAAATAGTGTTTTTCCCCCTGTCTAATTGTATGAAACTAAACACTTAAAATTTACTAGGAAATTAAAACCATTTATATATATATAAATAAAGACTAATTGCTATCAAGTGTAAGAAGTCTTATATTAAAAAAACCTTCCTTTAAGTAAGCTTTCACTGTATTTTCAACATCTATTCTTCCCTCTACCTCAAAATAAGAATTATTTGAGTAAGCCTTTTTTATCCAAATTGCATCTTCATTTCTGCTGGTGTATTTTTATAAAATGAAGAGCACTCTGATAATGAGACTTAAAAAAACAACTGGAAATCATTCCAAATTAAACATCTTCCCACATGCAACACATCTCAAAGAAAAGGCACATATCTGTGAGGACAGAGACAATGCAAAGATAATTCAATATGAAAGTAATTTTAATATGAGCCTTGGCAATTTTTCTGTATATGACAGTATAGACCTCAAAAGTGTGATGGTAAATACTTGTTCAAATGCAAATGTGAAAGGCATTAGTTTAGAATGCATGGAGAATATGAACTTGATTTTGGCTGGCATTCTACTTTGGTAGGTCCACATGTTAAATTAGGTTCAGTCTCATAATTGCACCTGTAGTTAGCATAGCAGCACAGAAAGACCAATGCTAGGTTCCTGTTCAAGCACAGAAAGGTGCAGGGTTTTATGGTCCCTAGCTTGCTTCACTGTGTGACACTATTAAAATTTCCACAGAGAACAACACTATACAGAGTCCAATCAGAAAAAAAGTAATGCTCCCTTGAGGGAATTAGCTCATTTTCTTTTTATTGGTTGTAATGTGTGTAATTCCAAGCCACTGGTTTCATCTTCATTGTTTTAAAGAGAAAATCTCATGTAAGTCAAAAAAAATAAATTAAAATGCAACTACATCTACTAAATTCTTTGCTTTTTATATACAATAAAAACTTAGTTTTTGTGGTAAAATAATCTTCTATTTGTTTCATTTTATTGTAATGGTGCCTCACAGCTGCCTCCTATGCCTTAGAGATGGAAGGAAAACACAATTTGAAATTAGAAAGAATCTTAAAATTCTCCATGAATGAATCCCTTTGAATTTAAATCGAATTAGGAGTAACAAGACCATTTATAGTAACTTTCAAGAGCTACTATGTGTGCAGTCTATTAAAAGCATTCAGAAGTCCTCTCTGGGTTCACATAGGCAATAACATGTATGCGTTGTACGAGCGTGCTCATGCATGCTAGGGCAAGCACATACGGTACTACCTGCACATACAAATTAGTGTATATACAGTATACACTCATTACTTTGTTCTTCTGCTATGGTTACAGACTCAAGACTTCCTTAATAAAAATGGAACACTTCCTTCTAATTTAAGCTATATTTCATTTAAAATATAGATGCAAATTAATATCTTTTGACTTGATAACCCCATTGGGCAAGTTGGTGCATTTACATAAGTGAAGAAGAATAGTTTTATCATTGAATGAAACTATCTGACAATATCCACATAAGAAAGTCAACCACGCGCAACCGTATATATGATTGTTAATTTTTCAAAGAACTTGGAGGAGTAGACAGTCCATAATCTCTTTTACATATGAGGTTTTTTATACTCAGAAATGTGATTTCTCAAAGCACGCACGAATAGAGAATCGAAATTTCCTTTCTTTGTCAACTAAACTCTTCACTCAGCCTCACTGAAATTACAATCTGAAAGGTTGCTTTATCAATGCCATCTATGTTTTACTTTTGGCCAAGGCCCAGAATGACTTCACAGCAACGTTACTTAACATAAAAAAACTATCAGCTTAGTAACAAAGAAAAGTATATTTAAGGCACAATATGTACTATTTTAGTTTCTATAAGTTATGATAGTCTCTAGCTTATTTTATTTCTTTTTTCTCAGTTTCATTGAGGTATAATTCACCTATAATTTAAATATTTATTTTCTCAAGCAAAAAATATTTCTCTAAAACATTTTGGAAACACAAGATTTTCGACTTTGAAATGAACTATAGAGATTATCTCCTTGAATCTCCCATTCATTCTAGTATTCCTTTCTATATGTCCCTAATGTCTGCTTCTAAGTTCAGCTGGGAATAGGAGTTCATTATTTCATTAGGAAGACCATGATGCTTTGTTTTCAAAGTCTTATACTGAGTTAATCTTCCTCACTTTAAGTTTAAGCCACCACTGATAGTTCTGCCTTATGAAACCAGAGTTCTTGATTCCCCTTCCACATGAACTTCTCTCCAAATATTTAGTAGTAACTGTACTAACAATAATAATAACTAATATTTATTGAGTACTTATGTTCCAGGAACAGTTCTATATGATTTGCACATATCTTTTAATGCTAACAACAATCCTTCAGAGTAGACACAGTTACTAATGGTGTTTTACAGATGTGGGAAAAAGGGGGAAAGGATATGGAAGTAGTTTACCAAAGGTTAAGTAACTTGCCCAGTGGCACTGGATCAAATCCAAGGACCCTGGCTGTACAACTCTTAAAACTAACTATTGTGCTGTAATAATACAGCTCTCACATTATTTTCAAATTTTTATTTCTCAAACAAGTGCATTTAATTCAGCTACGTTTCATATATCAAGAATTGGAGTGTCTTCACTGTCTTTTTTAGTCTCCTTTGTGTAAACTGCATCGTTTCAGAATTGAATACAATGGGTTAGATGCGGTGTAAATGGGGCCCATCTAAGCACTTCATCTAAGGACCACACCAGTATTAATTTAATTGAAGGTGGAAAAAACTTGGGTAGACAATATTAGTAATATTTTTGCTCTAATAGAGCCAAAGAATGCAAAACCCCAAAATACATTCACACGAACTTCTGTCGATCAGCTCTCCCTAAATCTTTACTTTATAGTTATATTAGACCCATATAAAAGCTATACATTCATACATAGTAAATTTTATCCCATTCAATTTAACCTATCTAAAGTCTTCTGAACTCTGTTCTTTCATCCTGCATATTAGCTATCCTTTTAGCACTGTATGGTTTATCTTATTATCATTATCATCAAACAATTTCTGTTCATTAATATTTCATTCTTGAACTAAAACAATGTTTTCAGTCTAATGGTCAGCCTAAGGTTACCAAAACGTCTTATATTTTATTCTCACAAAAGCAGTCAGGCAAAGCTTATTAAAACTTAAAACAGTTTTGAAAACTCATTTTCCTCTCAAACATTCACTTTCTATTAAAGTTGCAAAGGAATTGCTTACTTGGTAAGGACCCACTTCCTTTCTGACTTATTTACCTATTCTCTTCCAATTCATGAGATTCCTAGATAAGGAAAAAATCATTCCTAGAAGAGAATAAATGTAGTTTCAGCTAAAAACAGGGAACTTTATTCTGATATGTGCTCTAATAAGAACAACGTAAATGAGAATAAAGTCACCATGATTGGAGAAATTTTGCTTGTTTTGTCGTTGCAAACTCTCTGCATAATTCTCATTGGCATAGTCATTTTTCTGTTTTTTTTTTTTAATTTTTTTTAATTTCTTTTTTGCGATACGCGGGCCTCTCACTGTGGGCCTCAACCACTGCACCACCAGGGAAGCCCATCATTTTTCTTTAAGTCATTTGAAACTTCAATTCTTTCTATGCCCCATTCTGGGATTATTTTTAAATGCAGATGAGAAACTTAAAAAGTAATGGAGGGCTTCCCCGGTGGCGCAGTGGTTGTGAGTCCGCCTGCCGATGCAGGGGATACGGGTTCGTGCCCCGGTCCGGGATGATCCCACATGCCGCGGAGCGGCTGGGCCCGTGAGCCATGGCCACTGAGCCTGCGCGTCCGGAGCCTGTGCTCCGCAACGGGAGAGGCCACAATAGTGAGAGGCCCCTGCATACAGCAAAAAAAAAAAAAAGTAATGGAAAAAAAAATTAAACTAATCAGTATCTTTATTCAGTTAACATTCCATTTCCAAAGTCTTCCCATAATACTTTCAGAAAACACATTCATCTTGCTCCAGTGATAATTCTTGGTATTCACCAATTAGACAAAGAAAGAAGTCAAATACGCTGCAGGAAAAAGTAAAATAGTGTAGGAGGACGAGGTTTTTATTTGATGTGAACCTGGCACATGGTAATTTCTCATCTGATTTAGAGGGCTGAAAAATAAGTGGAAATACAAGTTTTAAATTAATGTATACCAAGAGCAATCTATTCTTTAGTAGAAACTGGACTTGTGTAAACCCTTTAACAATATAATTAAGAATTCGACAGTGCCTCTGTATATAATTCACAGTTCCAAATGTCTGCAGCTCTGATTCTGACCTTTCAAAACCCCATTAAGCTATGTAAATACAGTCCAAAGAAATGTGTACTGTGCATAAACAGTACTCTAAAGTCAACCAGACAAGGACACTGTTGCTTCACTGTTGTCCCCAGTGCTTGTAAGAGCTCTGTTGAGGCACTAATACATCCTTGCTATTGATTTGTATATGACAGATCTACCACAGGACTCATTTTGTGGCCTTTCTGTTCAATATGTGGTTCAAGGGTGACCCCTACTATAAATATTATTCTGATATTAGACAGATCGTGATGGTTAAATTTATGTGTCTACTTAACTCTGTTAAGGGATGCCCAGATAGTTGGTAAAACATTTTTACTGGGTATGTTTTTGAGGGTGTTTCTGGAAGATATCAGCATTTGATTCAGTAGAATGCGTAGAGATCTGCCCTCACAAACACGTGTGGGCATCAACCAATTCACTGAGAACCTAAATACAACAAAAAAGTGAAGAAAGGGCAAATACTCTCTTTCTCTTCTTGAGCTGGGACATCCGTATTTTCCTGCCCTCAGACATCAGAGCTCCTCGTTCTCGAGCCTTCTAACTCCAGAAACCACATTAGCTACCCCTTGATTCTCAGACCTTTGGACTCAGACTGAACTCCACCACCAGGTTTCCTAGTTCTCCACCTTGTAGATAGCAGCTTATGAAACTCATGGCCTCCATAACTGTGTAAGACAATTCCTATAACAAATCTCTTATATATGCTGCTGGCTCTGTTTCTCTGGAGAACTCTAATACACATATATTACAAACACCTTTAGCAATTTAATGAAAATAATAACAGTGACATTTTTTTGAAAAGGGAAAGAAAAGTAAAAGTCCAGGACTCACATTAAATATCATAAAACTCTGATAAGACAGTATTTGATTAGTTTTCTATGGATATATTTTTAAATTATACAATTAATATTTACTATAGAAAAAAGAAAATATAAATCATCTCAATTCCACCAACCATTGTAAATTTCCATTAACATCCTGGTATTTACCTTGCAAAGTATCAACTGTGTTTGGAGCATGTGTATGCATATATGGTTACAATCATATAAACATATATGTAACATCAGAAGTAGACTGCTTGCCCAAGATCCTCGACCTGACTCGTATGATCCTTTATGTTTTCTTGACTTCTTGGACCTTTTCATGTGCACCAAACGTTTTTCCATCATAGGCATGATCCTATGCTTGTTTTAAAAATCAATCCAATTGTTGAGTTTGTGGCCAATTACCTGAATCTAGAACCTCTGGATTACCTGGGTGGATTTCTCTACTCCAAGGCTCTAATTGGTTGGCCTTTAGGAAATTTATTTTAAAGAAAAAATTACAGTCCTGTTCAGGCCACTATTGATATTACTAGATGGGATCCCTTCACCTGGTCAATCAATAATATCTGCTCTGACCCTGGCCATAAATATGAATTTTCCTCTATTACTCAAGCTCTATCAGAGCAACAAGCAAAATTTTCACCAAGGAATAAAACCTCCCACAATTATGGGATGGATTTATATAGTTAACACCAGGCTATGGTAATTTAACTTTAAAGGCTTCTCTACGTTGGGAACAATTAAATCATTCTAAGGATAATCAGTCTAGTAACACTAGGAAACTGGGCTGGATGCCTTATGGACAGTGCCAATATATAATTTCCCTGAAAGATAAGGATTGGTACAGAACAGACGAAGTCAAACAACCTGGGATACACTGTACCGCACCTAATGGAAGTTCTTGGCTTAATTCTTACTTCTGACTTTACTAATACTGCTAGCTATGTTATTTGTATTTTGCCTGTTTTATAAAATTGTTGTTTCTTACGTTACCAAATGTGTGACTGAGTCTCTGATAAAATGATGATACACAGTTCCACATGAGATCAATGATTGTAATAATGTAACTCTAGATATGGGAAAAATCAACAAAAGGGAATATTTTCCTGGACCATAAGAGACTAGTAAGACAGTTGATCCAGAGACTTTTGACTAGTATTCTCACTAGGCCTTACCAGTATAAGGCCTAGTCCAGTAATACCACACTGAGTAGCCTATCAGGGAAATCTTCAGCAGACCTGGGAATGAGCATTCCTAACACCATGGGAAAAAATGGTAATGAAATGGCCCCAAACCATGGTCAAATTATGACCATGAAGGGGCCCTGCTAACTGGAAACTGGCACTTGCTATCTACCTCTACAAAGATTAAATCATGGCCACTGCAGCTGCTGACCTTCAACACCCCCTGAAAGGAGTTCAGGGTGGAGATCAGGAATGAGGCACTCTGTGCTCTGGGAAAAACTGGCAGAACAGGCCTTCAGATAGATACTTTCAGGAGAAGATTTTATGAGCCCTAATTCTTGCATCTTCTCATACCTAGAGAAACACTGACATCATTAATGGTGACATCTGCTTTGGCTATTAAGGAGAAAATTACAATTAAAAGTGAAAGTGGAGTAGCTGTGGTTCAGACATCAAGGAAATAACTAGGTGACACTATGGATGTAATTTCAGACAAGTCCTTGTATTGCTGAGAACCTAAGTTTTCTGAGCTGTGTCAGACTTGGGATGCCACCAGCCCACTCTCAAAACGATGTCTGTTTGCAGCTGGTGACTACAGCCTTACTTTTCAAAGGTCTCCTCTTGTAACTATTATATTTTTAGACAATGAAATTGCTTTAGATCATACATTAACAAAAATAAGAGACATGTATGATGACCAATAGCTCCTGTTATCTATGTGTTAACACCACATCAAAAGTTAAAACCTACTTAGATAAAACTAGACAACTGGCTGCCTGGCTACAAGTCTCCCCAAAGTGCCAGGTCCAGATTGGGTTTCAGGCTTATTCTCCTGAAAAGAAATGAGAACTATTTTGTCTATTAACGTTCAGGTTGTCACTCCTCCAAATACTTCTAACTGGGTCTGTTACACCTACATCAATCACACTGGGCTAATAGAAGAGGACACCAAAAATATATGACCACACCAAATGGCTCCATTCCTTTGAACAGGGTAACCCAAGAACTGACTCTATCTAAACCAGGATCAAAATTGCTAACAAACGTAACCCGGTCCTTACTTCTGCTTGGGCCCCTGATTACAATAATTCTTTTACTTATCTTTGTCCCTGACCTTCTTAATCTACTTGTTTAGTTTGTTCTTTCTAAGGACACAATGGTTTCCCAAACAAGATGACAGTGAAGCAGAGATTCCAGCCACTCCTTGGAACATATCCTGCTGGAATAACAACAGAAGTCACCCCTTAATGAGACAGGGTGAGAGCTCCCTGACCCCAACTAGGTAGGGTCTACAAGCCCCTAGGCAGCCTGAAGAAGCTACAGAAGGCAGACGTTTGCCCTTCATCCTCCCAGTAAAGATTTCTCAGGGTTTACTTCTCTCAGGGGATTTGGGGCAGGATATAGATGGGCTACAGGCTGAGCAGCCAGAGTTCATCCCCTGTGGACAGATCCTCCAAAATAGCAGGAGGGAGGAGAAGCTAAGTTTTGCCCAGATAAGAGTTAAAAGACCACATATTCCTCATTCTTGAAGTCAAGGAGACCTTCCCGACTACACACACACACACACACACAGAAAGGCTCCTTGGAGGTCAAAAGAGAGGTGGTGTCACCTCATAGTAAGTGATGGCAACCTACCCATAGGCCTGTTTGCTAGAATCCATCTTGGCTAAGAGATGAGGGCACACACATGGGAGGACCCCAATATGTACCAGATATGGACTCAGAATCAGGCAAAGCAAGATGACTGGCCAAAGGAAACCCAGAAGAAATGCCCCATAAAAGTGATTCAAACTACATTGAGGGCATGACTCTCTCTGAGTCCATCTATGTGTCTATCCACATGTACCCTTTTTCCTCCTAAAAAACACTTTACTTTTTTCACACACACACACAAAAAATGTAAAAAGGAATTAAGGACTAAATATGTTTGGAACTTTTTTTTTATTAACAATATACTGAGAACATATTTTTATGTCAAAAATATATTTCTAAAATATTGTTCTGATGAATAATCAATATTTCATTTTGTGTGTAACCCAAATAAAATTCCTTCTTGCCACTGCCTTAGGGCTTACCATGGTGATGAATTCAAAAGAAGCAAAACAGAACTTGTTAAAGGCTTGGCAAGGCATGTAAAGATACTACTTATCCAGCTGTATTACTTTTCTATCTCTGTAACAACTTAAAACAACAGTAATATGTTATCTCATAGTTTCTGTGAGTCAGGACTGTGAGTTAGCTGGGTCCTTTGCTTAGAGTTTCAAAAGCTGAAATGAAAGTGTCAGCCCACATTAGACCAGTTAGTTTTAATAGGTATCTACAGGACATTACATCCAAAAACAGCAGAGTACACATGTTTTCAAGTGCATATGGAATGTTCTCCAGGATAGATGACATGCTAGACCACAAAAAAAGTCTCAACAAATTTAAGAAGATAGAAATTGTATCAAGCATTTTTTCTGTAGCACAACAGTATGAAACTAGAAATCAATTACAGAAAGAAAAATGTGAAAAGCAGAAATGCATGGAGACTGAACAACATGCTACTAAAAAACCAATGAGCTAATGAAGAAATCAAAGAGGAAATCAGAAAATACCTCAAGGCAAATGATAATGGAAACACAACTTTCCAACATCTATGGGATGGATCAAAAGCACTTCTAAGAGTGCAGTTTATGGCAATTCAGGCTTACCTCAAGAAACAAGAAAAATCTCAAATAAACAACCTAACCTAACATCTAAAGGAATTAGAAAAAAAAAGAAAAAGCAAAGCTGAAAGTTAGCAGAAGGTAGGAACTAATAAAGATCAGAGAGAAAATAAATAAAATAGAGGCAAAAAAATAGAAAATTTCAATGAGCTGGTTTTTTGAAAAGATAAACAAAATTGATAAACCTTTAGCCAGACTCATCAAGAAAAAAACGAGAGAAGACCCAAATAAACAAAATAAGAAATGGAAGAGGAGAAATAACAACAAATACCATAGAAATACAAAAAATAGAGAATACTATGAACAGTTATATGCCAACTAATTGGACAACCTAGAAGAAATGGACAAATATCTAGAAACATACAACCTTCCAAGACTGAATCAGGAAGAAGACAATCTGAACAGATCAGTCACTAGTAGTGATGTTGAATTTGTAATTTCAAAAACAAAAAATTCACAGCAAATGGCTTAACTGGGGAATTTTACCAAACACATAAAGAAGTGTTAATACCTATTCTTCTCAAACTATTCTAAAAAATTGAAGAGGAAGGAACACTCCCAAATTTATTCTATGAGGCCACCATTACCCTCATACTGAAACCAAAGACACTACAAAAAAAGAAAACTAAAGACCAATATCTCTAATGAGTATACATGCAAAAGTCCTCAACAGAATATTAGCAAACTGAATTCAACAATATATTAAAAAGTTCAAAGACCATGATCAAGTGGGATTTATTCCAGGGCCACAAGTTTGTTCAATATTAGTAAATCAATGTGATACACCACATTAACAAAAGGAAAGATAATAATCACATGATCATCTCCATAGATGCAAAAAAGCATTTGACAAAATTCAACATCCATTCATGATAAGAACTCTCATCAAAGTTGGTATAGAGTTAACATATCTCAACATAATAAAGGCCATTTATGACAGACCTACAGTTAATATACAACAGTGAATAGCTGAAAGCCTTTCCTTTACAATCAGAAGCAAGACAAGAATGCCCACTCTCACCACTTCTATTTAAGATAGTATTGGAAGTCCTAGCCACAGCAACCAAACAAGAAAAAGAAATAAAAGGCATCCAAATTAGACAGGAAGAAATAAACTGTCTCTATCTGCAGATGACATGATACTATATGTAGAAAACCCTAAAGTCTTTACCAAAAAACTATTAGAACTAATAAATGAATTCAATAAAGTTGAGGGATATAAGATTAATATACAGAAATCTGTTGCTTTTCTATACATTAATAATGAACTATCAGAAAGAGAAAGCAAGAAAACAATCCCATTTAAAATCTCATGAAAAAGAATAAAATACATAGCAATAAACTAAACCAAGGAGGTGAAAGACATATACTCTGAAAAGTATAAAATATTAATGAAGGAAATTGAAGATGATACAAAGAAATGAAAAGATATCCTGTGTTGCCAGATTGGCAGGAAAATATTGCTTAAATGTCCATACTACCCAAAGCAATCTACATATTTAATGCAATCCCTATCAAAATACAGTGACATTTTTCACAGAGCTAGAACAAATAATCCTAAAATTTATATGTAACCACAGAAGATCCCAGATTGCCAAAGCAATCTTGAGAAAAAAGAACAAACCTGGAGTATCACACTCCCTGACTTCAGTCTATACTACAAAGCTACAGTAATCAAAAAAGCACGGTACATAAAAACAGACACATAGATCAGTGGAACAGAACAGAGAGCCCAGAAATAAAACCACACACTTATGGTCAATTAATCTATAACAAAGGATACAAGAATATACAATGGAGAAAAGACAGTCTCTTCAATAAGTAGTGCTGGGAAAACTGGACAGCTACATGTAAAAAAATGAAATTAGAACATTCTTTAACAGTACACAGAAAAATAAACTCAAAATGGATAAAAGACCTAAATGTAAGACCTTAAGCCATAAAACTTCTAGAAGAGACAATAGGCAGAAACTGCTTTGACACACATCATAGCAATATATTTTTTAAATCTGTCTCCTAAAGCTAAAGAAATAAAAGCAAAAATAAACAAATGGGAACTAATTAAATTTAAAATCTTTTGCACAGCAAAGAAAGCATCGACAAAATGAAGACAGCCTACTGAATGGGGGAAAATATTTGCAAATGATGTGACCAACAAGGGGTTAATATCTAAAATATATAACTGGCTCATAAAACTCAATATCAAATAACCCAATTAAAAATGGGTGGAATAGGGCTTCCCTGGTGGTGCAGTGGTTGAGAGTCCACCTGCCGATGCAGGGGATACGGGTTCGTGCCCCGGTCCGGGAAGATCCCACATGCCACGGAGCGGCTAGGCCCATGAGCCATGGCCGCTAAGCCTGTGCGTTCAGAGCCTGTGCTCCGCAACAGGAGAGGCCACAACATTGAGAGGCCCGCGTACTGCAAAAAAAAAAAAAAAAAAAAAAGGGCAGAATAACTGAATAGGCCTTTTTCCAAAGAAGATATACAGATGGCGAACAGGCACATGAAAAAATGCTCAACATCATTAATCACCAGAGAAATACAAATCAAAACTACAATAAGATATCACCACACACCAGTCAGAATGGCTATCAAATAACGTGTGGATGAGGATGTGGCAAAAAGAGAACCCTCTTACACTGTTGGTTGGAATGTAAATTGATGCAACACTATTGAAAACAGTATGGAGGTTCCTCAAAAAAATAAAAATAGAACTATCATATGATGCAGCAGTTCCACTCCTGGGTATATGCCCAAAGAAGATTAAAACACTAATTTGAAAAGATACAATGTGCACCCCAATGTTCATCACAGCATTATTTACAATAAACAAGATATGGAAGCAATCTAAGTGTCCATTAACAGATGAATGGAAAAAAAAGATGTGGTAAATATATACAATGCAATATTGCTCATCCATAAAAAAGAATGAAATTCTGCCATGTCCAACAACATGGATGGACTTAGAAGGTATTATGTTTAGGGAAATAAATCAGACAAAGAGAAATACTCTATGTTATCACTTACATGTGGAACCTAAAAAATAAAACAAACTAATGTATATAACAAAACAGAAACAGACTCACAGATACCCAAAACAAACTAGTGGCTAACAGTGGGGAGAGGGAAGGATAAGGGGCAAGATCAGGGTATGAGATTGAAAGATACAAACCACTATGTATAAAATAAATAAGAAACAAGTATATATTGTACAGCACAGGGAAATATAGCCATTATGTTATAATAACTTTAAATGGAGTATAATCTATAAAAATATTGAATCACTATATTGTACACCTGAAACTAATATAATATTGTAAGTCAATGAGATTAAAATTAAATTAATTAATAAAAATAAAATAAAATCTAAATCAGCCTTCAAAAAAAAAGTGTCAGCCAGGCTGCATTCTCATATGGAAGCTTGACTCAGAAAAAATCTGCTTCCAAACTCAGGGCGGATTTAGCAGAATTCATCTTCTTACAGCTATACAGCTGAGGTTCCTGCCTTCTGTGGCTCTGCTATGAGTTGCTCTGAGGTCCTAAAGACCGCACATCTTTCCTTGACACATGACCCTCATAGGCCATTCAAAACCTGACAGTTTGTGTCCTCAAGGCCAGGAAGAGTGTACCTCTCTGATTCCTTTGTCTGCTACCTGCCAGAGAAAACTCTCTACTTTTATAGAACTTACTTGATTACGTCAGGCTCAATCTGGAAAAGTTCCTTTTTCCTGTACAATATAACATGACCAGAAAAGTGATATCTTATTGTATTCATAGGTTCCACACACATTCCTGGAGAAGATGTTATACAATGGCAAGTGTTATTGGGGATAATCTTAGAACTTTGATGACTATATCAACAAAAATGGGACCAGTAGTTGTTCAGTTATTTGGAAATATGTTCAGATACAAATATAAGAAAGCAGTTCACATATTTATAATGTAATTTTACCTAAGATTTAAAAATCATATTTATTTACCCATGTTTTGATACAGGGTCATATTATCTTTCTTAATAAATTACGTACATATCTAGTTTTGAATGCTCTAAAATGGAGGAAAGTTTATCATAATTTGTATTTTCTTTTTACACCCAGTAAATTTTTAAATTTATTATTTATTTACCTTTTTTTTCCCCAAAATAAACTTAAAGATCTGTATAATGTAAAACATGACTGATACGATCTTAAAGTTTTATAATTTACTGGGACTGTCTTTGTGACTTGTGTAGAAATGAGCTTCGTAAGTATTGAATAGATGTTTGGAAAGGAAACGGAATTTAGATTTTTCAATAAAAAATTGTTAGTCTATAAAAAAGTGCTAATTATATAAGTCAGATCTGTTACATATAACATACTGTTATGACCACTGTGATAGATTAAAATAAATATCTCTTCCATCTGGCCAAATACCTTCAGGAGCCTTCATTTCATTTGCTGGTCTTTTGTTCTTTTGCCAGTTGCTATTCTACTCAGTCCTCTGTACTCTGTGACAGTAGTTGAATGATTTTTAGGTGTGTGATTTCTGTTTTATCTTTTCAATGTTTGATCATTTGTAAAAAAAAAAAAAAAAAAAAAAAAAAAAAACCCTCTTTTTCCTGTTTGGTTTCTCCCAGCAGTACACTTTCCTCCTAGGAAACCACCACTAACCTTGACCCACTACAAATATTTGAGCTTGGTCAATAACAGAAGACTAATTGCTTACGTTTATGCAAGAGTACCATTTCCCTAGCCACATGCTATGTAAAAAATTCTTTAAAGAAATAAAACAATATTTATTTTTTGCACTTTTCTCAGTGACATGCCTAGCTATACTCATACTAATAGGACTGTCAGTTTATTTCAACAGTCAAGAATTCTGAAAATGACCATGAAGTCTGAAAGAATTTAACATTCTCACATAGAATTCAATGCAAACAAGTCACTGCACACTCTGTAGTATACATCAGAGAATTCTTGGTAATTTCTGGTACTCTCAAGTCCAGTTTACTATATATCTATAGATACAATAGGGCCTTAAAACCTGTGGCTTTTTCAACATCAGCATGCTAAGAATTAATTGATAAATCATGAATGAAATGCAAAGCATAAAATGGTGTTACTATTTGTATTGCAAAAATGAAGCCTCAAAACAGACTATTAGGAGTCTAAAGAGTAAATTCAGGTACATTTTCCATCAAATTAAAGATAAGACAAGAGACACATTTGCCCTGTGATTTTTAAGGTTAAATATCTTTATTCTAAGTACCCCCAAGCAGATCTAGATTTGAGGATCTATGTGCAAGTGATTTATAAGGAAATGTTCTTGGAGAAACCATTAAAAGTGTAGGAGAAACAGGAGGAGAAAGAGTAGGCAGGCCATCTTAGCCCAAGTCCCAGATTGGTACCTTCAGCCTGACCTCACAGAGATATTCTGGAGTATTAGTTGTGGTTGACAGTTGTCCTGAGCCAAGGCAAGGGGGCTGGGGCTTGTGCATACCAACCCCCAGCAGTCATTTCTTAAGGAGCATCATACAGGTAGGCAAAGGGGCCTTCAAAATGCAAAGCAGTCCTTCTTACTTAAATGCCTCAAGCTATTGAAAATAAAAGCAAACGAAAGGGTGCCCTCCACACACAAACATGGGGAAAAGGAATGCTAAGAGATCTGGGTGAAGCACATAAAATAATTTTTATTTGCATTCCAAGATGTAAATTTAGCCAATTACAATATTTTATACAACTAAAATTAGGCAGATAGAATATAAAAAGTGTTGCTAAAAATAAATAATTTTCCAGTAGCTATTTGTTATAGTTGGAATATATACATATAGAGAGTTTTATTCTTTTTTTTTTGAACAACAAAGCTTGTATATCTAGCAGAGATTCCAAAAGGAAAGATATGATCAGAGTATGATTAAGCTGTCTGAGAAACACATATCAGTAATGCTCTCATGAAAAGAAAAATACTATTAAGTCATGGAATTGTTCATTGTAGTCTAGGGCTAAAACATTTCAAAACTAAATGATTTTTAGCTTGAAACTCAAGTTGCCAGCTGAAGCATAACAAGACAGCAGCAGAAGTATTAGACTCAATATTGGCCAGTGCATTATGAGTCTCATTTACTTATTTACATTTAAGTTTAAAAATTAGTATGGATCATGTTATTGGTAACAAAAGGGGACTCATATCGGGCTGCCCAGACACCTTCCTGGTAACTTATATTACATTCTCAGCCCTGGCTCATTTGACATGCAGAACATAGATAAACCCTGGCTCATTTGACATGCAGAACAAATTTGAAAAGGATGTGAATTTGCAAAGGCATGCTCATATTCAGAAGGAGCATAGGAATGGTCAATTTGCCTTAGTTGTAGGGAAAGAAAGTTCTACCTAACTTAGTAATTAAAAAAATATATTTTGGGGTTTAGTTTTCCTTTTACTTCCTCTTTCCCACAATTCCCCAGATTCTCCATCCAGTCACCCTGGCCATTCTGTATTCTTTGCTTTAGGGAATAGCTCTAATTGTGGAGAGCAGAGAGTAGTTAGTTGGTTTCCCTCTTTTAAGTTTCCAATGCTTAGGCTTTAAGAAATCAGAAAGGACACTTGACTGAGAAAAAGAAAATTGATCATGCAGAAAATATCATGAAAAAAAATTGAATAAATGAGTAAAGGACACATACTCAATTGTTTTTAAATATAAAATTTGATTAATAAAAGTGCAGTACATAATTGAGAAGAGGTCCAGGAATCAAATACCATTTTTGCTGGTTTGAGTTCTGAAGTTCCTAGCCACAATGAATTTTAAGCAAAAATGACTCAAGATTTTCTATTTGCTAAAATGACTACCCTGTTCAAAGTCATTTATTTACATACATACACACACACACACACACACACACACACACACACACACACACACAACGTGCATATTTAAACTTTGTACCCAACAATTAGAGAATACGTATTATTCTCACGCCTACACGAAACATGATCACAGTTTGGCCATAAATATACTCTTGACAAATTTCAAAGACTTGTCATAGAGATCACATTCATTATGAAATAAGGTTAGTGTGATGGTTAATTTCATGTGTCAATTTGACTGGGCCACAGGGTATCCAGACATTTGGTCAAACATCATTCTGGGTGTGTCCGAGAGGATGTTTCTGGAAGAGACTAACATTTGAATGGGTAGACTGAGTAAAGCAGATTGCCCTCCCTGATATGTATGGGTAGACATCATCAAATAGAACGAAAGCCTAAATAGAACAAAGAGGCTGAGCCTCTCCTAGTAGAGACGGAGTCCTCCTGTCTGACTGCCTCCAAGGTGGGACATAGATTTTTTCCCGCCTTCTAACTCAACTAAAACATCAGCTTTCCTGAGTCTTCTGTTTGCTGATCTTGGGACTTGTCAGCAGCCTCCACAATCCCATGAGCTAGCTAGATATACATCCTATTGGTTCTATTTATATGGAGAACCCTGACTAATAAAATTAGATATTAATAACAATAAAATATATATATTTTAATCCTCATACATTTGCAAAATAAGAAATTCATGACTAAATACTTCTTGAGTAAAAGAAGACATCAAAGTGGAAACTAAAATACTTACAACTAAATGATTCAGACAATATCATATACCAAAACTTATGAAATAACTGTGAGGAATTCCCCTCTTTTCTGGCCATCAAGATTCATCATGATGCCAAAGCAGCAATTTTGGTTTCCATTTCTATGGCCGTATTGGAAACACTTCAAAGTATCTCCTCAATAATTGAATACTTGTTTCTAATTTCCATTGCTTGCTTTGCAAAAGACACTACATTTGTAACTGTGCTTCCACACTACTTTTATCTCCTGATTGCAGCACCTATAAATTGTGTCCTTTACGTGTCTGTTTCTTACTATAGAATATGAGCATGATGGACTTGGAGTTAAGATTATGAATTATTCAACTTCTTTATCATAGTACACAGCACCCAGTAGGAAATTTTTTTAAAACTTCACTGAATTTGTTCAAACTATTTTGAAATTCTAAAAATAGAGTCATAGACATAGAAAACAAACTTATGGTTACCAAAGGGGAAAGGAGTGGGAGAGGGATAAATTAGGAGGATTGGGATTAACATATACACACTACTATATATAAAATAGATAACCAGCAAGGACCTACTGTATAGCACAGAGAACTATACTCAATATTCTGTAATAACCTATAAGGGAAAAGAATCTGAAATATATATATAAAGAATCAGAAATATATATATAACTGAATCACAGTGCTGTACACCTGAAACTAATACAACATTGTAAATCAAGTATACTCCAATAAAAATATATATATATTTATAAAAATAATAAAAGTAAAAATAAAATATTTTTCAGTTTTTTGGGAGAGTTGGGGGAGGGGTGGACTTGTGGGATATGATTAAGTCAGTGCCACCTTATGGCCCTACTTGGTTATATTTCAAAAGAAAAAGGTAGAACATTAATGAAATAAATATCCAAGTTAAGATGTTAGAGAAAAAAGAGAGTAAATGTAAAGAAGTAGAAGGAGGAAGATAGTAAAGATAAGAACAGAAATAAAATTTCTAGAAGCAAAGATAAAGCCAAAACGTTTGGCACTGGAAGGAGTAATAGGATAGAAAAAATTCTGGAAAGTCTGATGAAGAAAATAGGAGAGAAGTAATTAATAAATTATATAAGGGAAACAAAAGAGGACATAGAGCAGCAAAGAATACAAAGATAATAATATTAACAATTTTCTGATAATTCATTTGAATAGTTATATGAAATAAGCAGATTGTTATAGAATTGAAACAGCAAGGTTAACTTAATACTGTGTAGTCTTCTAACAATTGTAGAAGCAACAGTTAAGTATATTCACACATACATACAAACATGCCCTGCAGGATCGTATAGTTTGGGGAGAGAGTTCTACCAGACCCTAAAATAATACATCCTTCCATCATTGTAAAGTCTTCCAGAAAGTTAAAAAATGTGACCATTCTCCGCTCATTTCATGAAAGCAAAATTATACAAGGAGAGTAATGGAAGAAAAATTACAGGACAATTTTATTCAAAACATAGCTACAAATGAAATTCCTTAAACTGGTAAAGATTTCTTACCAAAACCTTACAGTAAATATTCTTAATGGAGAAACATTGAAATCTTTTACTTTGACATCACAAATAAGACAAAGATGTTCATTGATTCACTTACTGAAAACATGTTGACTGAACCTATACCAAGCACTCTTTTAGGCATTTGTGATATACAAGTGAAATAAAACAAAGATCCCTGATTTCAAGGAACTTACATTCTAGTAAGAGATGATAGAAAACAAATAATAAATACAATTAATAAATTATATAGAATTTTAGAACCTGAAATATCATAAATATTTATAAATGTTAAATAAATATGATAGATCTTAGAATCTGAAATACAATAAAAAAGGAAAAAGTAGAGCAGATTAAAGTAAATCAGGTGGTACGGGTTGTAGCATTAAATAGGCGGTCATGAGAAGCCTCTCTGAGAAGAAGTTATTTAACAATCATATGAGAGGTACGAAGGAGACCAAAGAAATATCTGGAAGAATTCCTGGCAGTGAAACTGTGTTAATGCAGTAACAAGCCTTTATGTTTGAGAAATGGCAAAGAGGCCAGCATGGCTCAAGTGGTACTCTAGATTGGGTTTCCCTGAAATTAATCCCAAGGAATTGATGAAATTAATCATCAAGGATTTGGATACTCACAGTTTATTTGAGAGGTGATCCTGGGGAGCATGCAAGAGAATGGGAGAAATGTAAGGCAGAGAAGGAAGAATGGCTGCTAAAAGTTAAGTCTTGATCCTGCTGGGGACTAACAGGATGCATGTACATGGCATCTTAGAATTCCCCAACAAGAGAGACGGAAGCAGAAGTATTTATCCACTGGTTCCCGTCCCTCAAAAGTTAAGGGATACCCTTGCAGCATCACCACCCCAGTACTTCTGGGCTGTCCTTCAGTAGGCTTGGCAAGCTTCTGTGCTGCCAAAGTCAGCCCTTGGGCAGAGAAGCAAGAGTCAAGAGATATTATTTAAAGTGGGATGGTGCTAGTGGACATTTGAAATACCCATCATCATAGCTACAAGTGAACTCAAAAGTAAGTTTAGATAATATGGGGTGGAGAATCAACAGTGTCTGCTGCAAGTGGCAAGAACATGGGGAATGAAGAAAAGATGGGGGGAAGGGGATGAATGGAAGGGAGATATTATAGAGCATTGCACATCTTGTAATGACTTGGTTTTTACTCTCTATTAAATGTAAAACCATTAGAGGGTTGTGAAATGATATGGCTGTGCTACTGAGGATAGACTGTGGGTAATGGAGTAGGGGCAAAAGTAGCAGCAATAAAATGCTAGGAAGCTATTAAAGTAATTCCCGCAAGAAATAAAGATGTCTTAGACTAAGTTGGTACTGGGCAATTAGTGAGATGAGGTCAGATTCTGGATATTTTGCCTATGGTGAAATCTTTTTCTATGCTAAGTATTATTCTATATATATTAGCAGCTGAAGAGGTACCTAGGAATATATCCAATAGAAGATATGTAAGACCTGTACAAAAAATTCATAACATGTATTGGCAGACATTAAAGACATAAGTGGAGAGATAATTTGCAATCATGGACAAAATTATTCAAGCAGGATAAAGATATAAATTTACACCAAGTGAATCTACAAAGTCAATTAAATCAAATGTTAACAAGAATTTGAAATACAGATTGTAAAACTTTTGTGGAAGTATAAAGGAGCAAGAATAATTGGGACAAAGAATAATAAAGTGAGGCAATTTCTCCTTCTAGATATCAAAACCCATTACAAAGCTATGGTATTTGGACATTTGTGCCAAAAAATAAAAATTAAGCAATGCAGCAGGTTAGAGAGCCTGGAACTGAGATGTATAGAGAACAGAGTATACCAGATTACGGGGAAGGGGTGAGGTGGGGAGAGAGACAAGAAGAGACGTCAATAAATGATGTCAGCACAATTGGTGAATCCATTTTGGAAAAAAATATCCCTACCTCATACTCACATAGAATCAATTTCAGATGGATTAAAAAATTAAGTGTGGAAAATGAAACGCAGATCTTTATGAATAAAACTATTAAATAATATCTTTCTTACTTGGGGTGAGGGAATCGTGTTTTAAATATGACCCCCCCGAAAGAAAAGCTATAAATTTGACTACTAAAATTAAATTCAGTTCATCAAAAATACATAAAGAAGTGAAAAAAATAAGCCACAAAGTGGGAGAAGATACTTGTAATACATGTAACTGACAAAGATTTAGCATCCAGAATAAAGAATGCTCACATACCACAAGAAAAAGACAAATAGGTCCCTTTTTATATTTATTTGCTTGGCAAAATTTTAGAGATCTACAGTTGAAAAAGATGTGGATCAATGGAAACACACATTACTCATGAAATCCAACGTGACATTTTCTGGAAAAAGGAAGAATTCATATACCCTACCACCCAACAATTTGATTCCAAGGTACATTCCAAGAAACTCATTCACATGTATACTAAGACACATGTAAAAGAAGGATTGCAGAGGTGTATAAAATATTGGATACAAAGTAAATGTCCAAAAACAAGAGAAAAAATTAAAAATTAGAGTATGTTCACATTCTCTAATATGAAGAGAATATGTACAACTACATTTGACAGCACAGATGAATCATTAAAGCATAATTTGGGGTTTGAAATAATTTTAGAAAACTAAAATTATATACAAGTATGATAAACTTCTATGAAGTTAAAAACTAAGTAAAACAAAATGGCACTTCACTCAAAGTCTACTGATTTAAATGTTCACTCTATCCAAAAATACTCTCACAGAAACATGTAGAATGAAATATCTGTGTACCATGGCCAATCAAGTTGACACAAAATTGATCACCACAATAAGTATTACCAATATTGTTTTGTACATATCACATTTTATACAATAAAAGCAAATCATAGGGAAAATGTGTTGGAGATTAAGGTGTGGCAGTGGGCTATGGTTGAAAAGAAAGTGGGAAGGGATGAAAGGGATGCTGCAGTTGGAAGCACTTTTAATGAGATGTGCCTCTCTCTGAGGTACAAAATCAGATGCTATAGAGAATATTAAGTTTAACTCATAAATTTTAAATGTCCAATATTTCCAACCAGCCACTTAAACTGAGTTACTGTGTGCAATTTACCTAAGCTCTTAGTGTCTCTGCTTCCTATGCATAAAAAGAGAATAATAATAGTACTTATCTATTAGACTGTTTTCACAATCAAATAAGGTAATACATATATGTAAAGTCCAAAGAACAGTGTATATACAGCAAATGTAAAATGTTAATAAACAGTAAAGGTAAAATGTTACCATTATCATTAGTAAGATCAGTATTTATATTTGTAGCCATATTCATACTATTATGGTTATTGTAGTTATTAAATAGAGGTTTGAAAATAATATACTTTCTTCATGAATGCTAATTTAAATCTGAGAATAAAAGAGAAGAGACAAAACTACATGTGACTTCTTTCTTAATCTGGTAGAATCCTTCCCACGCATAAAGCATCTATGTGCCCAGCAGGAGCTAAAGTATAAGAGGAAAGCCATACTAACGTGTTTCATGCTTGTCTGCTGTTTGGTTAAATAAATCAAGAAGTTATAGCTGGTGTGTGGCTGGTCCCTTCCCACCATTCAGTACTCCAGCAGATGCATATTACATATGTAAAATATTTTTTAAATATTTGACGTATTTCCTAACTTTGTAAAAGAAAAGCAGTTTTTAAAGCTATGGCAGAATACCCTAAGGACATATCTCTGTATTACATAAAAATCCAGAATTCACTAGTTAGAGATAATTTTTAAGGTTTTATTTGCAAATATGTATTTATATAAAACTGTGCAGATAAAGAATTCACCTCGATGTTCTCAGTCCTTGAAAAGGATATTGATCATTTACTGTAAAATAATCCCAGAAAGTATAATATACTTTGCCAAATCATAATCTGGAGAAACCAAATTCTCTGGTTTCTCCAGAGGAACCACCAGACTCAGAAAAAGTAGCCCTCATTCATTATAAGAATAGTATGAAAACAGTTCCCTCTTTCCCTAAAACACTGGTATAAAATTAATAATTCTGCTACATTATGAGTAACTCAGTCAAGTTATCTATATTAATAATTCGTGCTGCCTGTGTGATCCTCTTTGGCTTTCAGAAATCGTTCTGAAACCCCCAAAAGTGTCCCTTCAATGGCTCACTTGATATTTTCCCCACTTGATGTAATGACACTGGGAATAATTAAGCTGTTAAGAAAAGATTCACAATGAAGCAAGAAAATACAAAACAATTAAGACAAATACCTTATGTTCACTTTATTTCCCTTCATTAGTATTTAAAGATCAGAAAAACATTTATAATTTGGAAAAAATAGAATAAAACATGAATGCTAATTTCCTCTTGGTTTCACTTACAAAAATATTAACATTGTTCTGGAATGTAAACCCAAAAACAATTAAAAAGAAGTAATATTTAGGACTAATGTATGATGTATTATTCATTTGCAGTTTTCAAAATCTCAAAACTGACAGAGTACCCATACTGCTAAATTAAACCTACCATTCTGGTAGGTTTTAATCCTTAGTCTTAAGTCATCAACTTCCTTTAAGTATTATTTAGAATTGAAGTACCTGGACCTTTTACATGGCTGGTAGGATTTGTATTCTATATACTAACCCTTTATTAGCTTACTCAGATAAAGGCCACACAATCTAGGATTATCTAGCTAATCAGAGGACTAAAAAGCTCTAGTCAAGGTAGAAGTCCTTGGTTAGGTCAGGAAACCAATAATTCCATTACTGATTTTGAAGTTCATTCCCTGATACTGTTAGCTTATTATCCCTCATAAGAATCTAAATCTGCATTTCTTTTCACTTGGAGGAAATTTATTAAAGACCCATTTCAATTAATAGTATTAGATATAAATGCTATCAGTTTAAAATGACTTATTACCCATAGCAAGTACTCCTAATCCCACATTAAAACTTATTCCTGTAAATAAGGTTAAAATTCTAGATAAATTTCCAAAAATCACATTTATATGCTGCTTTTTTCTAATTTTTCACTTATCAATAATATTTCTGCTACTATATATGATATAAAAATCTTTTGACCAAAAACAAACCACAGAATTATACTGGGGAAAAAATAATACATTCCAAAGATTAACACAAGCATGATAAATTTTATTAACTCACAATTCCTTGGAATTTTCAATAATTTAGAAGGGATTTAAGCTGATGTTTACCTAAGTTTATCTATCCAATCCTTTTCAGATTCTATAAATGTATGATACGGACAAAATAGCTAGGAATTTATTTTAAATAAGCAAGTCAAAGACCTATTTTCGAGAGCTTCTCAACAATTTACATTAAAAAATATATTAATTACAATGTTTCCCTAGTTATTTAAAAGAAAGTTCCCCAGTGGTTTGCACTTAAAAAAGCATTAAGGCAGTCAATTCCTTTTAAAACTCTTTATTTACTTATTTACTTATTTATATATTTATTTGGCTGTACCAGGTCTTAGCTGCAGCATGCGGGATCTAGTTACCTGACCAGGGATCGAACCCAGGCCCCCTGCATTGGGAGCTCACAGTTTTAACCACTGGACCACCAGGGAAGTCCTGGCAGTCAATTTTTTTATTTACTCCTGTGTGGGGAATTATATGCAACCAAGATTAAAACATTGTGTTTCCTTTAAATATTATCTAATTCAATTTTTAATCTATTAAAATGAGCTTTACTACAAATAGTCCTCATTGGAGAGATTTTTCATCAAAACAGTAAATAACACTTAATCTTCCTACTAGAACAATTAAGAGTAGAAAATAATTTTTGTCCTTTAAGGACACTTGTGAGTCCTATTTACTACTACTAGCTGTATATTAACAATAACTAATGCCTTCCACTTCGTAGACGTTTTTCATCTCATGTCATAATGTCTTCTAGAAAGGAATCTTAAGTCTACTCAATTCTGGAATACAAAGAACTCACATCAAACCTCAAATAGCCATATCTATCACCAATGGTTCTTCATAATGAGTCTGTGTGATGATTAATTTTATGTCAACTTGGTTAGGCCATGGTACCCAGATATTTTTTTTCTAGATGTTTCTGTGAAGTATTTTGGGGATGGGATTAACATTTAAATCAGTAAACCTTGGGTAAGCAAACTGTCCTCCATAATGTGTGTGAGCCTTGTCCAATCCATTGAAGGCCTTAAGGAAAAGACTGACCTACCCCCAGAGAGAGGGAATTCTGCCAGCAGGCTGCCTGTAGACTCAAACTGCAAATCTTCCTTGAGTTTGCAGAATGTGGGCCTACCCCACAGATTTTGGACTTGCCAGCTTCCACAATCACTTGACCCAATTCCTTAAAATCCCTCTCTTTATTTTCTCCCTCTCTCATTTATATATATTTTACCTATACATATGGATATGTAAAAATATGTATGTATATATATAGATACATATATAGATACATATATCTTTATATGTATATAAAGATATACATATTTTCCTCAACTTATGATGGGGTTATGTCCCAATAAGCCCATCAAAAGTTGAAAATATCATAAGTTGAAAATACATTTAATACACCTAACTTACTGAACATCATAGCTTAGCGCAGCCTACCTTAAACATGCTCAGAACACTTACATTAGCCTATTGTTGGGCAAAATCATCTAACACAAAGTTTATTTTATGATAAAGTGCTGAATATCTCATGTAATTTATTGAATACCGTACTGAAGGTGAAGAATACAATGGTTATGAGTGTATCAGTTGTTTACCCTCAAGGTCACATGGCTGGCTGGGAGCTGTGGCTCCCTGCCGCTGCCCAGCATCATGAGAGAGTATCATACCGCACATTGTGAGCCCTGGAGAATGTCAAAATTCAAAATTCAAAGTATGGTTTCTACTGAATGCTTATCACTTTCACACCATCATAGTCAAAAAAAATTGCTAAGTTAAACCATTGTATGTTGGGGACCATCTGTATATACACACATCCCACTGGTTCTTTTTCTCTGAAAGGCCCTAATACAATTTATAAATACAAAGTAGGAAAATAAATTTTTGAAGAAAGTCATTTTTCTATCCTTAGATATCATTGCTTCAGTTAAAAGAAGTTATTTGACTATTTTAAACTATATAAGTTTATAGTTATAAACTATAATAAACTATATAAATTTATTCATTTAAGTAATTAATTGTACCGATACTAACGATTAGTCTATAATTATTTGTAGTTAGTTTCAACATACATAAAGTTGAGTTTTCCTTTCACCATGTCTTCTATATGGCCAATGATACACACAGTTTGCCCTAGAATAACTTGAATTTTTTCAAATTTCACATGATCACAATGTGAAAAAACAGTGGACTTCATGCTCCCTATAATTACAAAATATCAGAAAAAAAAACAAATATCCAACAATAGATGTAATGGTTAATTAAAATTTGGTCCATCCTCATGATGAAATATTACTAAATAATCAACAATAATATTTATAAAATTCTTAAGATACAGAAAAATGTTAGTGCATTATATATAAAAGAGCTGTACTAAACTGTATATGAAATGCAACCTTGACTGTGTAAAATACGGAGGAAATATATATGTAAAATAAGACATAAAGGAGTGTCAAAATGTAAATAAAGGTATTTCTAGAGGATGGGATTGTGTGTGATTATCATTCTACTCTCTTTTATATTTTTCATTTTTCTAAAATAGACCTGTGTTGTTTTAATCATTAAGAGGGAAAGTTCTAGACTTTGAGCAAACAAGTAATATGATTTTCTCAAAGAATTCTCCACTGACATCACTGGATTCTGCCTTTCCATAGCATAAGTTATATGGGCTATATATGATAATTTCTATCAATCGTGCTGTAATCATCTATCTATACATCTTTCTTCCCCTGCAGTCTGTGAGCTTTATAGGGGATGACATTGTGTCCAATTTGCTTGGGCATGCCCTAAGCACACAATAAAATCTGTAATATTCAATAAATATTTGTTCATGATAGGCAATATACAATATTTATGGATATTTAATAATAATGACTATTAATAATTAGTAACTGATCATGACTGTTATCAACAGCATTATTTTTTTAATTTTTTAATTTTGTTTTGCGGTATGCGGGTCTCTTACTGTTGTGGTCTCTCCCGTTGTGGAGCACAGGCTCCGGACGCGCAGGCTCAGCGGCCATGGCTCACGGGCCCAGGCGCTCCGCGGCATGTGGGATCTTCCCGGACCGGGGCACGAACCCGTGTCCCCTGCATCGGCAGGCGGACTCTCAACCACTGCGCCGCCAGGGAAGCCCTCAACAGCATTATTTATCTTCCTAACCAATATTACCTCTCTTACTACGGTCTGCTGTTATACAAAAATGTACACAAGATAATTTGGGTAGTGTTAGGAGGAATCCGTAACTGATTCTCCTCTCTCCACTCCCTACCCCCATGACTTCCCACCCTAATCCAGCAGGACTAGGACTGGAAATTTGACGAGATATTATGCCTGTGATTATGTTAAGTTACATGACAAAAGTGATTTTGCAGATTGAATTATGGTTACTAATTAGTTGACTTTTAGTTAATCCAAAGGGAGCTTATTCCAGTGAGTCAACCAAATCTAATCACATGAATCCTTTAAAAACAGGTAGTTTTTTTTAACTGATAGCAGAAGAGGAAACCAGAAAGATTCAAAGCATGAGAAAGACATGACTTGCTATTGCTGGTTGGAAGATGGAGGGGACCACATGAGAAAGAATGCAAGTGGCTTCAAGGAGAAGAGAGTAGTCCCCACATGACAGCCAGGAAGAAAACTGGGACTTCAGACCTACAATCCACAAGGAACTGTATTCTGCCGACCATAAATGAGCTAGAACTGGATTCTCCCCAGAACCTCCAGATAAGAGCCCAGGTCTGCTGACACTTTGATTTCCACCTTGGGAGACTAAGCAAAAGACTCAGTTGCGCTTGCCCAAGCTTCTGACCTACAGAACTATGAGCTAATAAATTTCTGTTGTTTTAAGCTGCGAAGTTTGTGATAATTCATTCTAAAGCAATAGAATCCTAAAACACTAATAAACTTTCCTTTTTTAATGCAGAGGTTTCCAGTTATTAAGATGTTTGTCTTACACTATGAGTAATTCTTTGCTATGGTTATGAGACCCAAATGAGTACACAACATCATACACGGAGGATTCTTAAATTTTCTCAAACTGTTCTCAGAGGTATGTAGAAAATATAGCTCCTTTGTTCTCTAAACCTGGCCTAATCTTCTACCAGGGCCCACCCCACATAAAAGAAAACTTACTCCTGCCACATAACAGTATTTCAGTCTCTTCTGGTTTTTATAGTTCTGGTTTTATACTTTGAAAACCAAATCCCTCACAGAACTGTTTTTAGGGAGTTTTTTCTTTTTTTTTCCCCCCTGCTCAGACTTTCTAGAAAGATGCTCCAGTTACTCTTTTCTTCCTCAAAGTGGGGCATGGGTATATTAGGAGGCTCACAGTGTTCTCATGACATCAGAGGGAGGGAGTGTGGGCATGCCCTGCTTCCCTTGGCTCCGCTGGTCTCTGAGGAGGTTTCTTATCTGTCTAGCTCCTCCTCTCCCTGCCAGAATCCCCTGCTGTAATTCATAGTCAGAGCTGGCAAGGCTTCTTCAAGGCCTAGTGCTAAGCTCTTACTCACATGGCCTCATCCCAGCAATTGCTGGTTCTATGAATCTCCTTGAGTCTCTTCTAGATCTTCCACCCAGAGCCTGGAATAGTCCATTAGACTATAATAGTCAATAGACCCCTAATAGTCAATAGTCAATAGTCAATTAGACCCCTAATTTCTAACCACTGTAGTGGTGTCATATCACCTCAGAAGTCCCCACTGGGACATGCAAGAATACTGGGGATTCAATCCACACCTCACAGGTATTACAAGCAACTCAGGAAAGCTTAAAGCACATCTCTTCTTCAACCTAACCATGCTGAGTTCCAAAGTTTACTTTTTCAGGGACATCTGAGAAGCAGTCTCTTTCCAGAGTTCCAGAAATGAATCTAGTCAAGTACTCTAGCCTTGGCAATTCCTTCAACTTATAATATATCTCCTTCTGTTCAAGACAAAGTCTGAAAATGGGAGATTGGGGCCCAGATTCTTCACTCCATTATTCATCTGCTTTGCTCTACCTTTATCTCTCAAAATTCCTTGGGACTAAAAAAAAAAAAAAAAAAAAAAAAACAGTCTCTGAGCTATCTATCTACTGCTTTTACATCATATCTGCTTACCATGGGTACCAAGCCATAAGGACTACCCATGAAGGTGGCAAGTGTGCCCTCTATATTTAGGGAAATTTTTCCATAGCCTGTGCCATTGATGTCTGGGCAATATATGCCAAAAAAATTTCAAAATATCCAATCCAAGTTCTTCTTTCAAACCTATTTTTTGGTGGAAAATTCATCTCTGGTTTTCCAGAAATTAAACATTAATTCTATCTTAATCCTTGCATACCTGATATAAAATTCCTAGTCCCACCTGTCCTACCTCTGAAACCAATAGAAGCTTGAGTTTAGCTAAACAGAAGTCCTTATAAATAGAAAGTAAAAAGAGAAAATCATAATAACATAATCAAAATTCACCCCAGATATAGAAAATCACCATAAGATTGAGGAAAGACGTCTCAACATAGACAAATTTTCTAATTTTCTCATCTTTGATTGACATTAACCAGTTTACAAATTTAGAGAAATAGAGTTAACCTGAATTTGTTGTGTCACTGGAGGAAAACAAATGCTATATTACTTAATTACTACACGAAATGCTATAATGAGACATTTAGTCTTTCTGTGGCATTGAGGACATTACCAATAGTAAAATTTAAAAGAACTTTCCATAGGATGACTTATAATTGATTCAGACTATATCACTGCAATGTGTACGTTATACACCTTGTAATGGCTTCCTTCCCTAATTTAAAGCAAAGATAATATTCCCATATATCTTGAAGCCTTTAAATCATTCAAGGCCACCACTGTGGACAGAAACAGATATAGCATCACGTGGGGCACTCCTCTGCTCCTAGCTTTCGGTGAAATTTAAATGCTTATAAACTAAAACATATTGTTTTTGAAGACTTTTCTCATACATGTAGTGTTCATCCAGATTTCTCGGCTGAAAACGTAATGTAAGAAACAAACTTTTCTCTACATTCCAAGGCTTTTAGTGTAAGAGGAAAATAGAAGTATAGCACTGTCCTAATTTATTTTTAATTCTTTCCTGTGATTTATTATGTAGGACACTGGACACTCCCTAGAGAGCTAGAATTCTGCACAACAGAGTATTCAACACTGCCATTTATTCAAGTCTATGTTTCTGAAGTTGCCATATCTAATATTACCAGGAAGTTCTCACAGTCTTAGAGAGTTTGCTAAATGGAAATTCCACTGTGTGAGCTTTCAGCTGCAGAGAATTCCACTTTCTATGGAGAAATGTCAGTAACAACTTAATTTCCTCCTGTCGCGCAAGTATCTTTTATCAACAAAATGTTCCCAATAATCACATCACATTTTAGAATGCCGCCTTTGGTTTATACAGACTGAGGTGTTATGTGACAGAAAGAACAAAGGGAATTGGAAAAAAATAATTGTGTGATAAGGAGAGTTCAGTGACTACTAGCTGTGTATGAAAATGAAAATCATGCAGGTTAACCGATCTGATGCCATTCCTATTAGTCTCATTTATTAAAGCTATAGAAAACTGTTTACCCTGCTGGCTGGCTCTTGCAAGAGTGACTCTGATCTCATGAATGTCAGCACTTGCCCCCTCCAGGTTTACTCAGCTTTCAGCATAGATACTTTTCTTGTCCAGCTCTTCAAAGCAAAGAAAAGAAGAAAGAAGAAGGAAAAAAATGCATCCAGAGGGAGATTACAATATCCTCCACAGGGAATCCCTCCTGAGATCTGCTGACTATAAGAACATGTTAAGAAGGAGCTCAGTGTGTCATAATCCATTCCAAGTGTGACTGGAACCTTCTGTGCAAGGTGAGCCAAAGGTCACTCTGATGTCAACAGGGCAGAAAAAGAATCCATAGTTTGCATCTCTGTCAAATAGTTAATTGAGTATTACCTATAAATTCTTATTGTCCAAAGACAAATTTATTCTTTCCTAAGGATTTCCTCATTTTGCCAGGTGAATAACAGCAAGGTAAAATATTCACCTAAAAATACTTAGGAAATTATAATTTTGTTATTTCAGTCCATGTAAAAGAACCAGTGCCAGCCATAAGAACATGGGACTAGACTGTGGAGCAATGTTCCAGGTAAACTCAACTCTAGAAAAATCTCTACAAAACTCGAGAAGTTCAATAGCCACCTTAAGGAAGAATTGATGGAACCTAATTCTTATGCCATTCAGTGTGGTTATTCTATGTCTAATTCATCTAAACCCATTTTTGAGAGCACCTATTTTATTACTGAAGTATTTCAATAGCCTCATATTGTGTCTAATTTTTCTTCTCCTTTGTCCTATCTGTTCATCTCCCACACCTCCACTCTGACACCACCTTTTGCTCTCCAAAATATAATTGTGATCATGCACTTCCCTATTGAACCTTTTATGGATTTTCATTTCATACAAGACAAACTCCAAACAACTCACCATTCATATACACTTGCAATCTGTTTGAACTATCTTTTCAGGCTCATCTACTCCTTCACTATCACCCTCATTTACAAACACCACTCACACAATGCTCACTCCTTATACTGTTCCAAAGCCTCTAGCTTCTTTCAGTTACTTCACATAATCTTGTAAAAAAAGATACCTTCCACCTCTATGCCTTTGCACATATCCTATATACCTAAAATTTCAGCTACTTTCTCATACTCTAAGTTGTTACTGAAAGCACAAATGCTACCACATCCCTCCCTGACCACCCCAGATGGAAGTGTTTCTCCCACTACAATGTCCACTTAGAAGTTAATTATTTGCTTACAGACCCCATCCCCATAGACTCTTAGCTCCTTAAATCTAGGGACTTGTCTTATTCCAGTTTTTTTTAATAGCAATTATAGAAAAATTTTCAAATGTCCATTGAATAAAGGCATAAAAGAATCTAGTAAACTAATATCTGATATTCTTCCCTATGTCTCTCTCACAAGGTATCAAGGTATTAACTCATTAGTTCTAAACCAATGTTATCTTCCATTAACACCTGCGATATAATTGCTGAGTATATTGCTGTAATTCCACTTAAATAAGTAAATTACAATCATACCATCTGTGGTAAACAGACACTGGAGCTTTACTAAGATCTTATTATTTGATGGTAAATGAATCAGGCTGAGATCATACAATACAGTAGTCCCGTTAACAGCATTTTAGACTTATTTGTGGTATCATAATATGACTCTACGTGATTTTCACAAACCTTGAGGCATTATTAAGAACACCCACATGAAACAATGAGCATATATTTCATGGTTTCACATCCAATTCTTTACAAGTATAAACCTGATCCCCTTGATAATGAGCTTTTACAATCTCTGGTAAATTGAAGGAAAACACTTTTTTTCTCCTAGAATTGTATAGCAAACTCTTCAGATGACTTTCACTTGAAAACATGGAGTTTATTCTATTATTAGATAATATTCAACAAAGGCCAGACAGATAGCAATATTGTTTTATTAAATAACTGATATATTGTTAAAAAGAATTGAATTAACTTCTAAATTATTCAAATTATTTCAGATTTATAACTAAAGATAAGGTACATAACCTTTCTTTGTCACTTTCTCCTATCTAAGAAATGGGTATCATTCAATATTACTTTAAGAATATTTGAACATATAGAAGTGTTAAAGAGGGTTCTGTGAAGGTACTTTAGAAAGCAAAATTATTGATTTAAAAAAGGCAAGGGCTTCCCTGGTGGTGCAATGGTTGAGAGTCCACCTGCCGATGCAAGGGACATGGGTTCGTGCCCCGGTCCGGGAAGATCCCACATGCTGCGGAGCAGCTGGGTGAGCCATGTCCGCTGAGCCTGTGCGTCTGGAGCCTGTGCTCTGCAACGGGAGAGGCCACAGCAGTGAGAGGCCCGCGTACCGCAAAAAAAAAAAAAAAAAAAAAAAAAGGCAAATCCTTGAAATGCTTACAGAATGATAAAGGATTTAAATTTTAGGAAAGACAATCAATATTAAAACAATTAAACATGGATCTTTAAAAGGTATTCTACAATTTCCCTGTTTCAAACAACAACTAAAATCAGTGACAGTAAAAAGTAGCAAATAAAATTATTGTTCTATTTGCTATTTGATTTCATTAGCATATTTCAACCAATTTTGCAAATCAAACTTCTTTGTGTCACTTCTTAAGTAGAACAGATTTAAATGATCATTCATCTCCAACCAACCCATGGCTTCTTGTAGGCTCAGTGTATTTTAATTTTATCCACCCTTGAAAGTTTTTTTTGTAATTTAAGGGAAAAAATTTAAAGACGAAAGTTTTAAAAATCAACGTATATACTAGTTATTAAAATGAAAGAACTCTAAAATCATTACAAAGAGTTTAAGAAGGAATTTATTATCAGATCAACATCTTTTTAAATTATCTTCAAGAATTGTATAAATGTAAGTAAGAGAGTTTGAAATAAATATCAAGATTCCCTTTCAAGCTGCTTTGAAATAACACTGCAGGTTGGACCAAATCTAGTTTGAAATGATACTATAGTTGGACCTAAACTACCAAAAAGTTATTATCACCATCAAGAAACATTTATTAAACACTTAGGAGTACATGAAGCTTCCCTATATTTCATTAAAACTCTCAAAAAAAGTAATCTACTTTTAGGGTCATGTAACAAAATACTCTATTAATATAGCAAATGCAAGTAAATTAAATAATAATACGTTGTTTTTTGCTTTTGTTTTTGTTTTTTGCGGTACGCGGGTCTGTCACTGTTGTGGCCTCTCCCGTCTCGGAGCCCAGGCTCCGGACGCGCAGGCTCAGCGACCATGGCTCATGGGCCCAGCCACTCCTCGGCATGTGGGATCCTCCCGGACCGGGGCACGAACTTGTGTCCCCTGCATCGGCAGGCGGACTCTCAACCACTGGGCCACCAGGGAAGCCCCACGTTACTTTTTTTTTAAGTAAGAAAGAGATAACCACATTAAAGCCAAGCAAGAAATGCCTTTAAGAATAGTTTCAAGCTTGAACAAAATAGGTATGAGACATTTCAAAACGTGATCTGTGCATTTGAGAGACTGGGTGTGTGGTGCACCTGTGTTTAAGCATGAAATACACTATTCTCTCATTCATAAAAAAGCAGACAAAATAAAATTACCTTATTATCTACAAGAACAAGAGTATTTCTCTCTCCTTATAATTTTTGTAGTTTGATCAGGTCCACAAGAACCTTTTGTCACAGCAAGTCAGGTGGCAGAATTGATTGACCTAGTTATCATATTTCAACACTTCTTACAGTACAGTTTATCCTTTAGCCAGTTTCATGTAAATTACATAATTCTACACTGTAAACCAGAACAATTCTGATGTCTCTGGTACATTACTGTTTCTTTATTATTTCCTTTACAGTTGATTTAAACAAAGACATTTTTACCAACAATTTTAAGTTTATTTGGTATTGTATTCAATAAGTAATCTATTTTATAGATGGGTAAAATGATTAACATGAGTTACTTAGCCAGATAAATTTAGTCAACTCATCCAAAATTTGAAATCAGATTCTAAGTTAGGAAAGAGAGAAACCATTAGCCCCAAGGTCAGTGTAACAAAATGGAAAAAATAGGCAGCCATATACATAATATGATATATTAGTCATTTGTATTTCTGAGGACAATTTAATACAACTAATAGCTAAGAAATACTTTGAGGAGAGAGGGAGGGAGAGTAGAGGAGAAGAATAAATGAGGGTACTGAGCTCCTTCACTATTTTTGAATAAAGGTATAGGACAAAAGTAAGAATCAGCTGGGACTACTTCAAAGTTGTTTCAGTCTTGCCTTTTAGAGCCACACTATAGCTAATAATCATCTCTAATGGTCTGTGATTATTTTCTCTATACTTATCTTTATTGATCATAAAAATATACTTTGATATTTCTCATTTTTTTCCACTTCATATATACTTCATCATTGGCAGCATCTATCTGGCCCTTTCCTTGATTACTTCAACTGTTCATATATTTGCTTTATTACATTTTCTTTCAGGGTGACCTTCCTTTACACTCTTCTTTCTTCCTGCAGCTGAGACCACTGTTAAGTTGACTCTGTACCAAGCTGGAAGCATCTTCAACTTTGATTACATGGGCTTTCATGGTCTCTGCTTCCACACTCATAGGATTCAGCCTCCCTTGTTTTTAAAAAGGTTCTTAGGCTCTAGTTCTGATTTATTTCTGAAACTTTTTAAAAAACGCCTGCAAATGACTACTCACATAGATCCCATGTCTAAATTTTCATATAATTATGTTTATATATTGTACCTGAGGATTACATAATGATATATTATGTGTTATGTTTTCATATAATAAAGTTATATATTTATAAATTATATTGTTTTAAAATAGGTATATATTGTGACCACTTAGCGGGGTGGGATAGGGAGGGTGGGAGGGAGACGCAAGAGGGAGGGGATATGGGGATATATGTACACGTATAGCTGATTCACTTTGTTATACAGCAGCAACTAACACAACGATGTAAAGCAATTATACTCCAATAAAGATGTTAAAAAAAATAAAATAGGTATATTTTGTTATAATATATCTCATATGTAATATAATAAAAACATTGTTCTGAGCCAAATGACTTGATAAAAATTCCTCTGAATGATTAGAAGGCTGCTATGAAATTTATCATGCCTCTATTTGAACACATTTATTATTTCTTTCCCATCATGAATGCTCATGATTTTTTTGAACAAACTATGGAGTTGACCTTTGTGTCTATAGAATTTAATCTCAAATCCTTTTCAATTTTAAAATACTAATAATGAGAACAGTTTTAGACACAACAGCAAAATCTCAAATTCAAATTATCCATAACTGAAAAATGAATTATATATAATTTGTTACCAAAATTTCTCTTTTATGTTAATTCCCCAATATAAGAGATATTATAACATTAATCTCAAACTGTAGAAATAGAAAATAATGAAAAATGGTCATATCTCATCATGTGAAATTCTGAGAAATATTTATTAAAGCATTAAAATGAAATTCAGTTTTCAAATACAGCTCTATGTAATCAAGACTTACATATTTCAACTAGGTCCTCCCAAGTCTAATATGTAAAAGCAAACCTCTACTGCATTTGAAAGAATATTAAATAGGGATTAATGTTGCAGGCATATTACTAATAAATAAATGCATACATTCCAACTTGGTAAAAGTGTTTTTTTTGTTTTTAAAGGAAAGCTGGGAAATTATATTCAAACATTTTGAACTGCTAATACTCATTATAGCTGAAAGAGCTTGGAGCAAAAGTGGGTATTACATACATACTGATAGTATTCTTAATTTAACCTGCCCCTGGAGACTTCCATAAAAACCAGGTAACATACTTTAGGCCAAATACTGGGAAAAAATGGGAAATTATCCTCTTTATGATTATTAAAATTAAAAATCCTTTTGACTGAATTATACCTTTTAAAATCAAAAGAATTATGTTACATAGAACATACAATTTTATGCTGATAGGATGTTTTTCATCCATAATTTTGGAAGAAATCTGCCAATATCTGCCCAATTTTATGATCAAAACTTTTTTTCATTGCCTATTGTCAGATTCTTAGATGGGAATATCCTAAAGTTTTAGAAGTAAACATAAGCCTGAAATAAAGGTCATTTTTAATCCAAGTAAAGATAGACATATATCATTAAGAAATTGAGTTCTCACATCCTTACCACTTACTACAAGGCAGACATTGTTCAGTGTTTTACAAATACATCTAATTTAAATCTTATAATAAACATGTGAAGTGTTATATGTAGTATTTTTATTATCCCTAATTTACAGATGAGGAAACTGGGGTACAGCTTAAGTTGGCCAAGAACATACAACTAGTGAATAATGGATTATAGGTCTGACCTAGGCAGTGTGGCTCTAGAGACTATGAGCCTAGCCACTATACAATTCAATTTCTCATTAAGAAAAACTGCAGACATCTAGGGAAAATAAAAACTGCAGTTTGCATATGAGGATAAAAACCAAGCCATATACGTTATTACATTTCATAAAATTCACATAGCACTTTCTCTCTCTCTCTTAAGGTACTTATTTCACTCTATCTACTAGTATAGATATTTTTTACATCTCTCTTCTCATATAAGTACGCATCAAGACCCTAAGTTCCCTGACACAAAAACTGGGCCTGATTTTTTGTATCCCTCAAAATCCCTAGTAGAGTCTTACATATTCTTTAAGCATTCATTTAGCATTTTTGGATGATAGAACATAAATGTCTCCTTCATTAAGAAACAGGATAAAACAAAAATATAGTTAACACAATGTACTATAAATCTGGATTAAATTTTGACTCTCCATATAACTCCCTCTCCTCTGCAAAGAAAAAAAAAAAAGGTAGAAAAAGATATCAACCCTCCCATTGACCCTGAATTTATTTCATGAAAACTGAGCAAAATTTAATATAAACTTTGAACCTACAGTGATCTTATTTTTAATTTTTATAATTCCAATACTTACAATCTATTTAAAATTCAGTATATTTTTACTTAGTCACTAACTTCCAATTTTTAATTTAACTGGTAAAAAAAGTTTTAGAAACCATAGAATGTATGCAACAATTGCATTTTTAGCATTCTGGCATGCAAAGATAGGAAAATACCTAAGACCAAAAGCAGAGAATGACCCAGATAATAGAAGTTAGAATATCAACATCAGGCATATTGATGATCTGGTGGTAACTTTTTCCAATTGGAAAGGTACTTAGGGAAGTAATAGAAAGTAATAATGAAGAAGTAGTAGATATTAAAGACAGAGATAGAATAGGCATTTAATTTCATCTGAATGATAGTTGAAGCCATGGATAAGAATTCAATAATGAAAGAAAAATGGATAACAGAAGGAAAGAGAAAAAAGGATGGGGCAACCTTGAATATTAACTCTGCTTCACGGGCAGGGGAGTAGATATGTAAGTGTAAGGAAGACACAGGAAAAGAACTCACAGGCATACTAGCATAGATCATTATAAAGTAAACAAGTGAAAAACAATTTTGAAAAATAGGAATGGTAAACAGTTTCAGATATTGTGGACAACATAATGAGAAAAAGAAGTGAAAACAAGTCATCAGTTTTGGTGACTAAACAGTTCTTAGTGACCATAGAATGTTTTTGTTTGAATTTAGCAAGCTAAATCATGGCTGGTAAAGAATGAAGATTGCACAAGTACTGAGAAGTTAAAAAAAAAATAAATGTGCAGTTTACTTTTATATATATTATTATTATTTTTTTTGGTTGTGTTGGGTCTTCATTGCTGCACGCAGGCTATCTCTAGTTGCTGCAAGTGGTTGCTACTCTTCATCACGGTGCGTGGGCTTCTCATTGCGGTGGCTTCTCTTGTTGCAGAGCACAGCCTCTAGGCGCACAGGCTTCAGTAGTTGCAGCACGCAGGCTCAGTAGCTGTGGCTTGCGGGCTCTAGAGCGCAGGCTTAGTAGTTTTGGCGCACGGGCCTAGTTGCTCCACGGCAGGTGGGATCTTTCCGGACCAGGGATCAAACCCATGTCCCCTGCCTTGGCAGGCGGTTTCTCAACCACTGCGCCACCAGGGAAGTCCTATGTGTAGTTCACTTTTTAAAGAAAGGATAGTGATTGAGTGGTCAACCCAGAAGTTTACAAAAGTGTGGTCTGAGCATTGATAAACACTGTTAGAACTCCTAGCAGAAGGGATATGATTTAACTAAATAAAGAAAGAAAAAGAAAGAGAGAGAGAGAGAGAGAGAGAAAGAAAGAAAGAAAGAAAGAAAGAAAGGGAGAAAGAAAGAAAGGGAGAAAGGAAAGGAGGAAGGAAGGAAGGAAGGAAGGAAGCAGGAGGGAGGGAAGGAGGGAGGGAGGGAGGGAGGGAAGAAAGAACATTCTTGAAGAGAAAGTCATTGTAGATTTTTTAATATCCCCAGTCATTATCCTATGGTATATTTGATTCTGAAATATCTCTAGAAATAGCACCTTGCATTTATATAACACGTCAGATTTTTTTTTCTAGACACCTTTCCTGGCCTTCAAAGTATTGGGAGCCTCACAATAACCATATGAGTAAAAAGGTTGACTACCCTATCTTTTCAAATGAGGAAATATGTTTCCTGAGAAACATCCTTTGACCTTGCAAAATTAGTGGCATTGTTTGGGCTGGAACTCAGTACATTGAATCCTAGTGCTAATGATTTTTCCACTAAAATCAATCGGGTTCAGGAACAGTAGCCTTCAGAGTTTATAACCAATACTTGACTCTAAAGGCCCTGATAACCCAAATATGTGCAAATGCAAAATGTTAGGTAACATTTCACCTCCAGTCTCAAGACTCTGAATGAAGTGTTTCAATAGCAATCATTGTCCACTCACTTCTCATTCCTTTTTATTCATTATTCTCTCTCACAAAACCATTAGCTAGGTGATGTGGCAATCTCTATTTTAAAATAGAAAGAAATAAAAAGAAGGAGCTATTTGTGTAAGTTCACAAAACAGATCAGTGACAGAATTGGCTATGGAATTTTATGAACTCTAGAAATGATCCTTGAACATATAGTCTTGCAATAGAATTTTAAAATCTCAATTGCTTATTCACGTGCTTTTATTGAATAATCCTATTCTTCACAAAAATAATTCGTTATTAAAACTGGTTTATTATGTTACAGTGCATATATAAATATGTGTACATATATATACATACTTGCATATACTTGAATATGTAGTATAAGATTTTTCAAGCAATTGGGAGGATCAAAAATTCTTTTTTCCCTCCTAACCACACAAAACCAAAAACGGAATCAGATTTTCCTTCAGTCTGTTATTTAATTAAATGCACCCTATTCTGAACTCGACTTTGATGTCCATGATGCTACATAAGCTGTTAGATGAGCTAGTGATAGACTTCAAAGTAAGTGCAAGAGAGAGGCATGTAAATATAATAGATCTAAGGAAATAAAAGATAATTATAGCTTAGAAGTCAAGCATGATTTCAAAATATAAACAACGTGGGTTCAGGTTGTCTGGCTCCTTATCACTACCTGAGGGAAAAACAATGATTCCGTGTAAGTGTTCAGTACCCATGAAGCTGTAAAAAATATATTGTTCAGAGATATCTACTGATCATGAAATTAACATCATGGGGAAAAACTGAATGTATATTGTACCAAAAACAGAGGAAGCATAAAATATATAATATTGCATTTACAGGGTACATAAAATCTTACTGGATCGGTGATAAATATTTGTGCCTCAGCAATTTTACTATTTTACAGACTACCTTCCTTGAGAATGTTTACAAAATACATAGACAACTTATTAATCAGTGTTAAAACACAACAATTCTAAATCTAGTAGCATGAAATGTGTGCAAAGCAGCCACCCTGAAAAATATTTAATTAATGGAATAATTTTCCATTCAAAAATTATCTTCCCTGAATAAAGTTCTCTCCACACAGAGACATTTTTGAGGCACATGAATACTGGAAGGCTCTTGTTCAGAAAAGAGTGTTGTACAAATAAAAAGTGTTTTGCTTTTGATACTAGTCACATTTTAAAATACATTTATGTACACATGAAATATTGAATAACAAGTTTTATTATTTATGACAGATATCTGCATTTAATTCTGATTCTTGAAGATTTATATATATTTTTTATTATTCTTAATTCTCATCATTTTGGCCAATCAGATTCTACTCTGGGGCTACTGGTTCACAAGAATGTCAAGGAGCTATTTAACTTTCCATTTAATACTCATGTGGTTAATTTGGAATGATAAGGATATGCTTGTTATTTTACAAATGAATTATTCATTACTAAAGACAACACTATCCATGAATACAAGCAAGTAATATTAATCAAGGAAGACTTATGGCCATTAAGCCATCATATTTAAAATCTGAAGACAGAAGACAGGAAAATACAAATTCAAAAAATGCAATTAGCTGAAGAATAGGCCAAACCCCCCCCCAAAACCCCTATATATCTTGAATTCCTCCTCAAACATCATATACAAGTCATGACATCTCACAAATCTCATATTTCTAAGGATTTAAATTCTTATTATACCAATACAACATTGTGGTCATTCTATTAACTACCACCTCATCTCACCTCAACCTTCAAAACTGAATTTGGCTTTCTCATCTCTAGTCCAAATTTAATAGACCACAAAATTATGATCCATGTTCTCTCCAAAGCAGATTCTTTATGACTAAGAAGGCAGAACAATAGCTTGAAATATATCGGTCGCTGGTTATTTGAATCATCTTATTAAAATTGAATAATATTAAATCAATAAGTAGCTGAAGAATTGCAAACACTAATCTAAGCACTTTGAGCCATGTTGTTTTTATTTGGAGCCAGGATAATGATAATGATGATGGTTACAGTTCCAAAGAAGTAAGCCATGAAAGTACTGTATACATCTTTTCTTACATAAGACCCCTATGTATGAGGTAGGTTATTATTATGCATGTCTTCCCACCTAGAAAATCGTGGCTCCAAGAAAATATATAACCTGTTCATTATAACGCCATCAGTGTGAGGTTGACTCAGTACTTAAACCAAGATCTGCTTAACCCAAAGTTGTATTATTTTTCTTTGCCGACCTATTTTTGAGGGGTTGTACTTTAAGACCAAACATGGTAAATTGAATGATTACATTTGTCTTTGCTCTCTTCAAAATCCCACAAAAATTACAATAAAGAGAGGAAAAGTATAAACCCAGGAAGACAAAGGAGAAAGGAGTAAATATTTGGAAAATGAAAAACAGATGGAGGGTAGTTGCCATGGCAGCCAGGAAAAAGTAAGTTCCTGTTGGAAAGCCCAGAAAATATTAAGGCTGAATTATGGGTCAGGGTTTTTTAAAAGATAATTGAATAAAAATCTTTAAAAGCTTGAAAACTTTAAAATTTTCCCCCAAAATCTCTTTCCTTACATTTCCCATTTAGGCAATGACTTTGTCTCAACCTAGCAGAGGATTCCAGTTTTAGAAAAAAATCTAGTCTTGCCACCATGGGAACAGTTTAGGGTGGAAGAAAGATGCTATCCGGAAAAAGGAGATGGAAAATCCAGATCTAAAATGGTGAAGTTCCTCTCTGGGCCACCTACCACCAAGCTCTCAGAATGTGACCTAGGAAGCTGAGATCACACAAAGACCACCAAACCTATACCCACCGTGCCCTAGACAAGAGCTGGAATTTTTCTCTCTGGATAACTGACCAGCCCCAGAAAAAAGCCTTTCAATTACTGCAATTTGGTTCCTTAGGAAAATAGGAGTCTTTGCTCGATCACTCTATGGCCTTTTATATGTCAATTTATTTAAGTCTTTTTGTCTTATTTGTTTTGTCTATTTATTTTAAGTCTTTATCCCCTCATGGTTGCTGTTTGTGTGGTACATCTTTTTTGATCCTTTTGTTTTCAGCCTATTTACATCTTTAAATCTAAAATGTGTCTCCTGCAGACAGCATATTTTTGGGTCCTGTTTTTTTTTAATTCAGTTTGATATCTGACTTGATTATTTAATTCATTCATATTTAATGTTATGAATATAGTGAGATTTATGTCTGCCATTTTACATTTGTTTTCTATATGCTTCATATCATTTTGTTCCTCCTTTGCTGCCTTCTCTTATACTGAATGGATACTTTCTACTAACATTTTAATTCCTTTAATAATTTTTAATTATATTTAAAAATTATTTTTCAGCAATTGCTCTAGGGTTTACTATGTATTTATACTGTCTTGATTCCAGTGAAACATAAAAATTTTACTCATATATAGCTGCATCCTCCCCCATTTTTGTGCTGTTTTTATTATACATATTACATTTACATATGTTTCAAACCCTATAATCCATTCTCATAATTATTACATTTTATAATCTTATGGCTTTCAAAGATAAGAGGAGAAAAATCATATATAATATTTATAGAGTCTATTATATTAATCTCATTTATCATACTTTAATTAGAGCATAGTTGCTTTACAATGTTGTGTTAGTTTCTGCTGTACAACAAAGTTAATCAGCTATATGTATACATATATCCCCCCCCTTTTGGACCTCCCTTCCACCCCACCCATCTAGGTCACAACAGAGCACTGAACTGAGCTCCCTGCGTTATACAGCTTGTTCCCACTAGCTATCTGTTTTACATATGGTAGTGTATATATGTCAATCCCAGTCTCCCAGTTCATCTCACTCCCCCATCCTCCCCCCGTGTCCACATATCCGTTCTCTACATCTGAGTCTCTATTCCTGCCTTGCAAAAAGGTTTATCTGTGCCATTTTTCTAGATTCCACATATATGTGTTAATATATGATATTTGTTTTTCTCTTTCTGGCTTACTTCACTCTGTATGACAGACTCTAGGTCCATCCATGTCTCTACAAATGACCCAATTTTTGTTCCTTTTTATGGCTGAATAATATTCCATTGTATAGATATGTACCACATCTTCTTTATCCATTCTCTTCATTTTCTTCCTGTGGATTCAAGCTACTATCTGGCATCATTTCCTTACTCAAATAAAGCTTTGTTTCCGCCTACCTCCTTTGTGCTGTTTTTGCCAAATACATTATATTTGTATATGTTAAAAACTCAACAATGTAATTATGTACATATTGTTTTATGCAAGTACATTTTTAATTAGTTAAAAAAGAAAGAAGAATAAAGAATATATGCAACTATTCTGTCATATATAATTACCTGCATAGCTGCCTTTACTAACCCTCTTTGGGTGTGTGTGTGGATTCGAATTGCTGCCTGGTGTCACTTGCTTTCAGCCTGAAGTACTTTCTTTAGTATTTTTGTAGAGTGGAATTGCTAGCAACAAGTGGTCTGTTTTCGCTTATCTGAGAATGTCTTTATTTCACCTTAATTTTTGAAAGATGGTTTTGCTGAATGTAAGATTCTAAGTTGACAGCTTTGTCTTTTTTTTTTTTTTTTTACTTTCATCACTTTGAGTATGTGGTCTCACTGCCTTCTGGCCTGCATTCTTTCAGAAGAGAAGTCAACCATTAATTTTATTGGGTTTTTCTTGTATGTTGTGTGTAATGAGTCATTTTCCCCATTACTGCATTCAAAGATTTTTTGGCTTTTGATTTTTTGACTATGATGTATCTGGGTGTCATTATCTTTGTATTTACCCTACTTGGAGCTAGCTAAGCTTCTTGGATGTGTAGACTTTTGTTTTCAGCAAATTTAGGAAATGAAAGGAGATATAGATAGTATCAGGACTGTTATTTTTAAAAGGTGGTAAAGAAAGGCCAAACTTTGGATGTGAAGTTTGACCAGAGACATGAATTAAGTGACAATAATTATAGCCTGCTCATGTACTCAGAGCTTCAGCTTCTAATCTGCCTTGTGGTGTTTCTCTCTTAAATAGGAAAATACAAAGCATGATCACCAGATGTATTAGCGTTCTATTGTTTTTTTAAGACATTATCACAAACTTAGCAGCTTAAAACAATATCCGTTTATTAGCTCACAGTTCTCTAGGTCAGAAAACTAGGTGTGGCTCAACTGTGTTCTCTGCTCCGTGTATCAAAAGACTAAATCAAGGTGTCAGCCAGACTGTGTCCTCACTTACAACTTGATTAAGGTGGAATCCATTACTAAGATCATTCAGGTAGTTGGCCAAATTCAATTTCTTATGATTATACAATTGAGGTTTTTGTTTACTTGCTGACATTTGGTTGGAGGCCACTCTAAACTACTTGAGACTGGCCTCAGTTTCTAGCCAAGTGGTCCTTTCCAGAATAGGAAAGTTTGCTTCTTCAAGGACAATCGAAGAACCTCTCTCTATTCTGCCAAGATGAAAATTTTTATAACATAAGTCAATTCCATGAGTGACTATGCCACCACCTCTGTCATATAATATATACTAATCAGAACAGTGGCTATCCCATCGTATTTTCAGGACCTACCATACCCAAGGGGAGAGGATTATACAAGGCTTATATACCAGGGGCAAGAATTTGGGGGGTCATCTTAGAATTCTGCCTATAATACAAGATATTTCCAGATATTTGAAAAGAACCTCTTATAAATTCAGAGAAAATAGCCATGACTAAGCAAATAAAAGGAATCAGAATAAATAGTGACAGTGTGCAAAAGATAACTTCAAAAGAAATACCTATGATTAATACCCTCAGAGGGATGAGAGAAAACCTTATCTTCAAGAAACAAGAATAGGCAATGATAAATAATGAATAACCAAAAGAGAACAAAGAGATCTTAGAAATGAAAATTGTGATAGAAGAAAATGTTTAAATCAATAGAAAGGTTGAAAAGTAAAGTTAAGGAAATCTTCCAGAAAGTGTGACAAAAAGGAAAAAATAGATATTAAATGAGAAAATAAAATTAAAATTAGAAGCACAATCCAGGAGATCCAGCATGTAAACATTACAATTTATAAGAAAAAAAAAATTCAGGATAAAAATTTAGAAAGGAAATAAGAACATTTCCCTAAATGAAGAAAAAAATGTTTCCAAATTTAAATAACCCATCACCCAATTAAATAAGTGAAAACATATTTTCAATAAGTCATATTATTGTGTAAATTCTGGCACTATACAGAACATCCCAAGAGATTTGAGTACTAAAAAGAAAAAGAAAAACAATGTTACATGAAATATCCTGGTATCAGAATGGTATAGATCATACCAATGGCAAAACTGGAGGACAATGAATCAGTATCTCCAATATTCTTGGGGGAAAATATTTGCAATATAAAATCCTATATTCCCCTGAAATATAAGTCACTGGAAGAATAGAATAAAAACAATTTAGATATGCAAATATCTAAAAAGTTGTATCTCCCATGCATCATTTACTAAGAACCTACTAGGGAGTGTACTTTATTAGAATGTGGGAGTAAACAAAAAAAGGAAGAGATTTTATCTAGGAATCAGGAAATTCAACACTAGAGAAAAGGGATTTCCCAAAATTAAGGCAAAGGGAAGTCTCATAACAGCATCTATATTCCAGCCTAGAGAGGAGTCTTATATTTTGTAGATGAAAACCTACAGGAGAGATGTCTCCAAGAAAAAAGTTAGATAACCTAATATGGATAAATGTATCAATAGGAGCATTATAGATTTTCCAGAGATTTTGCAGTGTATTAGTGACAGGCACATAGAAGACTTTGTACCCACCACCCAGAAAAGTTAACTACAGTGGGGGTGTGCAGGGTGGCCACAGGTCATTATATTAAAAGGTAACATAATCACTTTAACTGTGTAGCCAGGTTGAAAATGAATACTAACATAGGGCGCATTTCTTAAAGAAAATCTTCCCTGTGTCCTGTGAATGGAGCTCCACCTCTCATACTTAGAGTTGCAGCAATTCATCATCAGCTTTTCAGAAGCTCAATGCCATTCTCCTCCACCCTGATACAAGATAATTAATATAAACTCTGTTCCATAAAATGTATTGACGAAGTGATGACTCCCTTCCTCTCTTCCTAAATTTTATATTAGATTATATCATTCCTCTGCTTAAATTCCTGAATGGTTCCCTTAATTTTCAGAAACAATTTCCAAATCTTTGGTTAGCATTCCAAAACCTCTGAGATTTTACCTCTATGTACTTTTCAAGGCTCACTTTTCTCTCGACTCGCTGCCCCATACACTCCCATCTCCAGTCACACAGTGAGCCACAGGTGACATTTCATATCCCCGCACCTTTGCACATGCCATTCATTCTTCTGGGAAACATCATCACAAGCTCTGCTTCTCTGTCTACATAATGTCCACTCTTCCATCAAGTCTCTACACACAATTCACTCAGCATAGATACTTTCCTGACCACTCAGAGTCCCAAACAGTTCTTCCTGCTTCTTCTCCAATGTTTTCTAGCTCAATAAACAATATTAAACTCCAGTTTCCCAAATTCTAAGCCTGGATATTATTCAAAAGTATTTCTTCCTCTCCTCTATACCACACATGAAATCAAGGACTAAATTCCATCAATTCTACTGACAATATCTTTCCAAACAGATTCTCTCAACCGTCAGTCTGTATGGTCACGCCAGTCACTATGGCTGTACTCTTGCTCTCATACATACCCTGCCCGACCAAGGCCTGCTTCACCTACACCCTACTCACATGACTGACCTTCCTACATACTTGCCCCACGCCCCAGCTAATGATAGCTTATCAAAAGGGTGGTGAGGGGCATGCCTCTCTACTTGTTTCCCTGGTAACTAATAAGCCCAGCTGATGTCAGTTCCCCTATAACTGGTAATCTCCCCTTCCCCTGCAGGGAGTGAAGACTGCCACCATGTCATGCCCACCATCTACCTCACACACACATTGGGGTGTCACTCCAGGACCTTGCTTCAGACATGTGAGCTCCCCCATCCGTTAAACCATTGATGTCTCTGTTGCCGACTCCGGGCTCTTTCTTTGGTCTTAAAGCTGGGCAGGCCTTGTAGGCCTGCGCGGTGCAGCCCAACACAGTCTTAATCTCAATTAAGAACACTATCATTTCTCCTCTAGAATATTACTGCATCTTGTGTCTTTACTTCCCATCTTGCCTCCTGTTCCAATCTATCACCTATACTGGACTTAGAGCATAGGCTCTAAAAGGCTTGTATATTTATCGTTATCCCAGTTCAGAGAGAAATTTCAAACTGACTACATCTAGTCCTACATTGAACAGGATGCAAGGTTTTCCTTTCATTTTGTCACCATCATTGAATTGCCCAAATCTCTACTTTCTATCCTAGTAGAGGGCTCAATTAAAGTTGTAAGGGCCATGTGTTTTAGGGTTCTTCACAAATAATGGGATGATGGAGTTGAGGGAAAGCAAAAGCTGTGAGGCAAATGTCACTTTGACTTGATGGCCAGTGAGCTGACCACTGCAGATTTTAATCCTCCCTGGACAGTTACAAGAAGGAGATTAGGCACTGAATCAACTTCTAAGTATCTCCCTAATACTTTATACCCTTGCTACTCAAAGTGGTGTTCATAGACCACTAGCAATTTTATCTCTTGGTATCTTGGAAGAAATGCATAGTCTCAGGCTTTACCCCAATCCTACCAAATTAAAATATGCACTTTAGCAGTATTTCAGATGATACAATATTTCAGATGGTACATTAAAATTTGAGAAGCTAATGTCTAAAAGAAAAGTTTTCTACTAATCCACCATGCCCTTCCGCAGCTCCCTTCCAGGATTAAATGCCATTTCTTCTTTCCCAATTGTCATAGCTTCTTCCTCCTTTCTCAATCTGCATCTTATCTAGTTTCATGAAGTGGAAAAACTTCTCTGCTAACATGCATCTAAATCTTTCTGTCTGGAATTTTGGCCAGAAGCTTCTTTTAAGTCCTAGTCTCTGTTTATGCTTCCAGAATCTGTGAGTCAGACTCCCCAGAGTGATCTGGCAAGAGAGAAGGCCCTCCAGGAGCAGGTGAAAGAATTTCATGACTGCTGAAGGGCAGAGAAACTCACAGAAAACAACAGTTTAAAATTTTGAAATTAATTCTGACACTTGAATTTTTTAAAACACAAATATAAGCATGCCAGTCCACACAATAAAAAATCTTCAGTGGCAACCTGATGCTCTCAAGACAGTACATTCTCTTCAAAATGGCTTGCAAGGTTATGTTGGACATATATTATTTTATGGCCCATTTACTCTGCTAATTTTTCTCAGAGCAGCTATACTTCTTCCACTCTCAGTCTGTGTGCTTCAGATAAAGCTGGTTTCATCTTTAGGTCCAGAGGTGGACATGAAGCCTACACCTGGACAATCTGAACTTGACCAGTGTGACTAGATAGTCACATGCCCATGCCCCAAGCCAACTCAGTCAGGCTCAGAGATAACTACAAGACTTTCACTTAAGGAAGGGAGTTGGCCAGGTGGTAAATATTTTAGGCTTTGAGAGTCCAGCCACTTACTGTCTCAATTACATATTTGTCTCTGTTTAGAACCTTCTAACAATACAAAAAAGCATTCTTAGCTTGCTGGCTATCTTAGTTCATGCTGCTATAATAGAATATAAGAGACTGAGTGGCTTATAAACAACAAGTATATTTCTCACAGTTCTGGAGGCTCCAAGTCCAAGATTAGAGTGCAAACATTGTCAGGCTCTGGTGAAAGCCCTCTTGCAGGTTGCAGATGGTTGTTTTCTTGCTGTATCCTCATGTGGGTGAGGGGACGAGAGCTTTCTGGGGTCTTCTTTATGAGCACTAATCCCATTCATGAGGGTTCCAATCTCATGACCTAATCACCTCTATAAGTCCCCATCTGCTAATACCATCGCATTGGGGGTTAAGATTTCAACATGTGAATTTTAGGGGGATACAAACCACCAGTCCACAACACTGGCCTTACAGTAACAGCCTCTGGAACTGACTTGGCCCTCAGGCCATACTTTGTCTACCCCTGGTAAGTGACCAAGACAAAGGAATCATCTTTTCTGCTGTATTAGAACGGTAAGTCTTTTCACCCAGAGAGAAAAATGGTTGGAGAAAAAGAGCGGAAAGGCAAAGAAAGACAAGATCCTGAGGACGTTGTTTGAGCACCATCTACTCTACTCCTGGACGTTTCAGTTGTAAGAACTCAAAGATTTTCTTTTTACTTAATTTGTTCTGGACTAGCTTTTCTTTCCCTTGCAATTAACAAGAGTCCTAACATAAAGATCCTTCTTGATCATGTCCAATTAGATTACCAGCATCAGTTTTTATAATAACCCAACCTCACACTTTATGCTCCAGTCATACATTCTCTTGCCTCTGATGTTACAGAATCTTCTCCTTCATCCTCTAGTGACTTTCCCTCCCAACTTTATCAACTTGACCCCAACTCCTCCAGGAGTCAAGTTGGAAGTAGCTGACTCTGAGAAGCCTTTGCAGATCCCTGCCTTACATCTGACATCATGCAGTCTGTTGACACTATTCACATAGTGTTTTCCAGGCAGTTTGGATTGTGTGGTTTTTTAAATCCTTCTCCCATTCACACAGCAGCTGCTGTTGCTGCTGCTGCTTCTTTTTCTTCTTTTTCAAGTCAGTAATAATAGAGGCTAATATTATATTAAGCTTACTATATGCAGGATCTATTTTAATGCATTAAGTAATTTAATTTTCAGAACAATCCTACGAGGAATGTACGTTTTTCCATTTTATAGACAAGAAAACTAAGACACAAAGTTTAAATAACTTACCCTATTTGTGTTCACACAAATACTTGGTGGAGAAGTTGGACTTTATTGAAATGATGTAGATACTCTAGCCACGAAAGTGTCCTGTTGCTTATTTTACCATAATTACTTGCCCCAGGGCCTGGTACAGAGAAGAGAACTGAGTGTGTACCTCCTCATGATCGCAGAACATCCTGAATATATTGCTACTACAGCACTTTGTAAACCATGTTATAATAAATAAAATACATGTTTTCTCCCCTTCTAGACTTTTGGCTCTTTAAGGACAGGTAGCCAGTCATATGCGTCTTTGAATCCTTAGTTCTTAGCCTAGTTCTTAAAAATTAGCAGGTATTCAATAAATATACTGTCAAATGTTCTGTTGGGTGGTGACTGTGCATTCAGTAACTATTTAGCTGTACTTACACTGAAAAACTTAATCAATGATAAACTGATGATGATCAAGATAAAACACTGTTTTTCATAAGTGAGATACATTTGCTAAATACAATACATATTTATTTTTACTACAATTCTAAAACATTTTCTTTGGTTTGAAATTTAGTTGGGAGCTTGGGGTTGACATATATACACTAATAGGTATAAAATACATAACTAATAAGAACCTGCTGTATAAAAAATTAAATAAAATTAAATGAAATAAAATTAAAAAAGAAATTTAGATACTAGAGGGAAAACACACATATTCCAACTGCTCATCAACCATAAACTTATGTGTGTCATTTCTTTTTTGTAAAAATCACTCTCAATGCTTATGGAGTACTGAGGTACCCAAATCAAGGAACAGGCAAACAAACTTCCACCCTCATACTCATCAAATTTGTTAAATCTCACTTGTGAATATGATGCATAATTTCAAAATGAAATATTGGCAAGCCAAATTTAGTAGTGTAGTAAAAGAATAAGTAATGATTATCTGTTACACTTTTTCCCATTGTAGTGTGAAAAAGACATGATAAGTCTAATTCAAAGGATAGGAATTCATTTAAAAAATAAAGCAGAATATGAGAATACAACAGGAACAGCTTCACAGCCAGGCTTCCAAAAGCCTGGGACACCTTTTAGGATATTACTGAAATTACAGCCAGGTGTTATTTGAAACTGGACTCACATAGCTGATCAAGGACACTCCTGAGTTCTCTCTGTGTTGTCATATTCTGGGAGCAAGAATCCACTACCCTTTTCTCCACTGCTCTTTCACTTATTTGACTCAGCTAGCCTCTAACCATGCTTTTACTCTTGCCATGACCTTGACTCTACCCTCCTCCTTATGGATGGTTTCCACTTATCATAGCATCTGTTGTCCATAACTTCTAATAAGCAAAATTTTGGCTTTTTTTTTTTGGCCACACTGTGAGGTATCAGGATCTTAGTTCCCCAACAACGGATCAAACCTATGCCCCCCGCTGTGGAAGTGCAGTCTTAACTGCTGGGCCACCCGGGAAGTCCCTGCAAAAGTTTTAAAAAGACTGGGATATATGACATATATAATTTTTCTGGATGATAAAATTAAATATTGTGAAGACATCAATTCCTATCAGATTTATTAATAAATGTAGTACACTTGCAATGAAAAAGTGCATGCGTGTGTGTGTATCCTAAAGTGTATCTGAAAGAATGAAGTGAGGATAACAAAAATTAGTTTGGAAAATATTAATAAAAATACGAGAACTCTGCCATGAGCTACTAAATATATATTTTAAAGTTACAATTACAAAAACAGAGTGATATTATGGCAAAAACATTAAAGAGCTGTATACTCTCTAGAAGCACCCTCTAATATTAATAGTGAAAAAATTAACATATTATAAATAAGGTATCACAAGTCAATAAAGAGATGATGCTGAGAAACAAATAATGTTGGAAAAATGGCCTAGAAATTAGGGAAAAGTTCCAAATAGATCCTTACCTCACCTCATACAACAAAATAAATCCCAGCTAGATTAAGTTGGCAAATGTAAAAATCTACATAAATCCAAATATTCACCTTCAATAGAATTAAATAATTATAAATTAAAACAAAAAATTAATGGCATTTTTTTACTAATCAAACTAGATAAATCCTAGGAATAATACTTTTTATTGCTGGAATAGGTGTTGGAGACAGACACAATCATATACTCAGATGAAAGTGTAATTGTTTACAACATTTTTTAAAAAATAATTTTTCAGTATGAATAAAGAGGTTCAAAGAAGCTCATAACTTTTAACTAGAAATTCCCCTTGAAGGAAACCCGGAATATGTGTAAGTATACATGTACAAAAATGTCCACTGCTCTATAATTTAACATAGATTTTAAAAATTTTAAAGTTCAAAAATTCAAATATAAAAGATTATTTTCCTTGTAAAATACAATGCTTTTATTAGGACAAAAGTTATTAATAATAATAGATTTCCTTAAATATTGAACTACCTCCTAAAATTTTGATATGAGTCACTCACAATTAAAATACCACCTTGTCAGAGAATGATAATTCTAGATAGTTTTTTGTTACACATTGAGCTTTTAGCTATAGCATTTACTACTTTGAGGACATTATACATGGTGCTCCTGCTTTCTGGGCTGTATTTCCTAGTAAGTAAGAAACAGGGGGAAAGAAAAGGCCTAACACTATTTTCATTCTGAAGATTACATAAGCTGATAATAGATGTTCAATTAATGTTATTTCTCCCCACACCCTTCTCCTGATTTTTTCTCTATAGGTGTATCTAATAAAAATGTGTGTATGTACACGTGTGTTTTCCAGTTGAGTTATACTACATGTACATGCCATCATATAAATCTGGATACTCAGCTTTACTTAGGAGACAGTTGAGATAAAGAAATATGATGACTTATCCATGGTGACACAAACAGTAAGCAGAACATCTGCGATGAGGATCCAGGTCTCCTAGCTTTGTTTATTGCTGTAGAGCACACTGAAATAACAATGCTGAAATTGAGCTAGCCTCTAAATATCTGAATGCCTAAAGGACACCTTCCCACGTTTTAACAATTACCTTCTTGTTTCTGGTGAAGCACCCTGACTTGGATGCGCCCCAACTTATTGTCTCGGTTCTCTTTTGTTTTTAATAGTGATTCAAATGCTGGCAATAATAAGCCTTGCTGGCATTTGAAATGCAAGAGTAGACTTTTCTTGTCCATCTAGTTTGGATACCTTTATAAGGAGGAAACTGAAGGTAATGAAGAAGAATTTATGCCCAAAAGACCTAGATTTTTTTTTTAAACCACTGAATGAGCCCTATCAACTAAGAGTTAGTTTTAGAGATTCAATAATCTTAGGAATGTATTTGCTAAATATTTTCAAAGATCTTTTATGACCATAAAGATTATTACAGTATCATCATCTTTGTATCTGCCTACTCACCTTTGGAAAACAAGGATATGAAACCAGAATAGATCGTGCTTCATTCTGCATGATTGTTCCAAGCTGTGTGGGAGAGCTGGGTGTGTTCTTTCTTGCATATCTTTGTGAAAATATATTTTCACAAAGATATGCTGGCCTGAGGAGTGGTGGGTGCTGTGTGCCATGTGGAGTTAGTAATGTGTTTGTGGGAAGAAAAGCTGTAGGGGCTGGTGTGATGTGTCAGGAACATGCATCAGTTTATGAGTTAGGGATGAGTCAAGTGTGTACCTAACAGGCAGCAACATCTTTTGCTCAAGTGAGGCAAAATGTATTCTCAGTATACCTTGAATTAGATTTGAGCCTACCCACTGAAAAATCCAGGGAATCACTTCCAGTATTACTCTCACAGTTAAATATAAACCAAAGGTAGCCATGGTAGCACAGGAGGGACTGATTTTCAAAGATGTGGAAACACTATTTCCATCACTACCAAGGAATGAAAACAAACTTCCTAATTTACCTTCAATTTAGAGGTAGTGCTGGGTTTTAACATGCTGTGCGAAAAAGAACTTTGGTTTCAGAAAATAGAGTATATAGGATAAAATCAGAATTAGAATTATGTTCATTTTAAAAGTTTTAAATTTTATCTTAAAAACTTGATGTCATGTAACATTTAGATCAATAAAAAATATACTTTTAGGGCAATTCCCTCGTGGTCCAGTAGTTAGGACTCGGCGCTTTCACTGCCCTGGGCCCAGGCTCAATCCCTGGCTGCATGGGTGCGGCCAAAAAAAAAAAGAAAATATACTTTTAATTACTCATTACTACTAATAATGTTGTGCTTAGAATTTATTAATCAATGTATTGCACATTAATTGAGAGCCTATTAATTGTTGTTAGATGTACAACATTAATAACATATCCTTCTAGCCTTGTATCCCTCTCTAAATTAAATGCACTGTTAGATTTTTGTTTTGTTTTTACAGCAGCCAATAGGTATCTTTACACCTATATTTCACCCAAAATATTGAAATTCTAGTTTACCGTCTATTTCCACAACTAAACTGTAAATTTTTGAAATGAGGGATGATATTATAGTACTTTTGTTTGCATGCTAATACTAATAGATCTAATGTAACATGTAATCAAAGCAGACACTCAGTAAATATTGATAAATTGAGTTCATACAGAATGTACATAGAATAACTGAAGTATGTACAAAATACCATGAACGTAGAATAAAGGGAAAAAGAGGAAAAAATTGTCTAAATCATACAAACTTGAGTCTTAATGAATGATTAACAGTTTGTAATATAAGTCTTGCAACTCATCTGCCTTCCGGAAGCACTACAGCATTAATTCCTGAACCAATCCCCAACACACCTTATTCCTACCATTAGAAAGAAGATATCTGGTAGTCAGACTTACTGGCTCCCCCACAGAGATGGTTTCCTGGAAAGCAGTGTGTAACATTGAGTCAACAGTAAAGAATAATATAAAAAGAAGCCAAACTCATTTTTCAGTCACCTATCACATCAATGAAATGCTTCATAATAAAATAAAATAAAACAAAATAAAAACTTTCTAAATATTGATACCCTCAATAATAATGTTTTACTTCATACATCTATTCATTCATTTGACAAAATATATTTTGTGAACCTACTGTGTACCAGGCACTATTCAAGATTAAGGGCATGGGGAGGGAGGTTTTTTCAAACTCTTTTCATCTCTTTCTGAGGGCAGAGACTGTGATCTAGGGATGGCATACTTCATTCAGGACACTAAAGAAGACACATTTCTCCAATTTTTAATGGAAGCATTCTAAAAATTAGCAAAAATTATTTCAAAACAAAGAGAACGTTTTAAGAAAAAATGTGTAGATATTATAAATGTTTTTCCCTTGCTGTAGTTACTTAACCTAACTTAGGAGGTGGGGGGAGGGGGCATCTACAGATCCTGTTTAACTTATTAAGTTCAATAGTTTAAAAAGTCTACAAATAATAAATGCTGGAGAGGGTGTGGAGAAAAGGGAACCCTCCTACACTGTTAGTGAGAATGTAAATTGGTGCAGCCACTATGGAAAACCATATGAAGGTTCCACAAAAAACTAAAAACAGAGCTACCATATGATCAAGGAATCCCACTCCTGGGTGTATATCCAGAAAAGATGAAAACTCTAATCCGAAAAGATACATGTACCCCAATGTTCACAGCAGCACTATCCACAATAGCCAAGATATGGAAGCAACCCAAGTGCCCATAAACAGACAATTGGCTTAAGACAATACACACACACACACACACACACACACACACACACACACAATGGACTGTTATCAGCCATAAAAAAGAGTAAAATATTGCCATTTGCAGCAACAATGGATGGACCTAGAGAATATTATACTTAGTGAAGTCAGACAAAGATAAATATCATATTCACTTACATGTGAAATCTAAAGAAAGGAAACAAATGAACTTATTTACAAACAGAAACAGGTTCACAGACATAGAAAACAAATTTATGGTTACCAAAGGAGAGAGGAAGGGGAGAGAGACAAATTAGGAGTTTGGGAATAACAGATACAAACTACTATACATAAAATAGATAAGCAACAAGGATATACCAAATAGCACAGGGAATTATATTCAATATCTTGTAATAATGTATAACAGAATATAAGCACAAAAAAATAACGAAATCACTATGCTCTACATCTGAAACTAATACAATACTGTAAATCAACTATACTTCAATTAAAAAAAACAAGATCAATAGTCCACTCTGCTTTTCCTACAGAGGAAAACTTGGAGATGTCAGCGAATCTCAGCACCCATAAGTATTTCCCCAAGGTTTTCCCATAACTAGTTCTTGTTTACAAGGACTCCTCAAAGTGACAATTCAACGAGCAGACCCTATAAGAAAACTCCCAAAAGGACAAGCACAAGAATTGTCTGTATATACTGGTATCATCTAAAACTCTATGGTACAACACAGGAATAAGGGCATTTTGAAACTTGTATGCACTCGATCCCTGTATAAGTCTAGGATTTGGACCAGTCATACTGAATTCCACCTTATGCAGGCATTGATACAACATTTCCAGGTAATTTTTATAAAAGTTGTGCCTAGAAAGCTGTTTTGTATCACCTTTTGACAACTCAGCAAGTCTTCCCCTTCTATGCTCTCCCCTGTATCACAGGGTCTAAAAGCCTGGGAACTACATTTCCCAGAATCTTGGGGTTAATTCCCACCCATGAGAGGCATTCATAGGAGATTTGGAATGAATAATGAAAGCAGAATAGCCTTCACAGAAATGAGATTTTGCAGAAGCCTTCTGTGAATCACTCACCTCAGTTCTGAACCTATGATCATCAACAAATCGTTTACTGCAGTTTTTTAAACTTCTGAAATAATCCAAAAGCAATGATAGTTTTTTTTAAATCCATTGATTAGGAAAGATTTATTGAATACCTTCTGTGAGCCAAGTACTGGCAAGGTGCTGTTGATACAAAATCAAATAAACATTTCCCTGCCCCAAAGGAGCTTATTATAACTTTTATAACTATCTTACTACAACAAAAGACTCAAACCTACAGAGACTGACTTTTCTCTCATTTACAGACAGGGAGAAGAGGCAGCACTGGTTTTGCTTTCACTGAATACTGAATGTAGCAATTTGATCTTGTAAAGTTGCCAAGGCAATGCCAACTGTCTGTGACAGCATATGGGGGTAGACAGACACTCACATACACAGACACAGTGATTTTGTAAGACTCCTTTATAATATACCAAACTAAAAATAAAAGTTTCCATGAAGACTATATTTTATCACATTAAAATAGCCTAATTTGCCAGGCTGTGGAGAATAGATGCTGAACCACTTCTGGCAGTTTGAAATGTGATCTAAATATATTAGGAAACACAATTTCATTTGCCTCATGCACTTGAGTCCCCTCACTGAATAGTATTACAAGTAGCAAAAAAACAGAGTAAGAATGTTTATCACACTCTTCATTCCTATATGCCTTAACAGACACCCACTTCCTTATATCAGATGGAAGACTATAATGAGGAAATGATGAATAAATCATTTAAGCCAAGTATCTTTCTATATGCAGTTTAAGCCATGATTTTAAAAATAAAGCGCTTATAATCCTAAAATACTTTGGGCTGCATGCAGGATGTCAGTTTTACATTAAATTCAAATAGGAGGAGACCTTCAAGATGGTGGAAGAGTAAGACGCGGAGATCACCTTCCTCCACACAAATACGTCAGAAATACATCTACACGTGGAACAACTCCTACAGAACACCTACTGAATGCTGGCAGAAGACCTCAGACTTCCCAAACGGCAAGAAACTCCCCACGTATCTGGGTAGGGCAAAAGAAAAAAGAAAAAACAGAGACAAAAGAATAGGGACAGGACCTGCACCTCTGGGAGGGAGCTGTGAAGGAGGAAGAATTTCCACACACTAGAAAGCCCATCCACTGGCAGAGACAGGGGTTGGCAGGTGGCGGGGAAACGTTGGAGCCACAAAGGAGTGCGCAGCAACAGAGGTGCAGAGGGAAAAGCGGAGAGATTCCTGTACAGAGGATCGGTGCCAGCCAGCACTCACCAGCCTGAGAGGCTTGTCTGCTCACCCGCCGGGGCGGGCGGGGCCTGGGAGCTGAGGCTCTGGTTTCAGAAGTCAAATCCCAGGGAGAGGACTGGGGCTGGCTGCGTGAACACAGCCTGAAGGGGGCTATTACGCCACATCTAGCTGGGAGAGAGTCCAGGAAAAAGGCTGTACCTGCCTAACAGGCAACAGACCATTGTTTCGGGGTGCAGGAGGAGAGGGGATTCAGAGCGCCACCTAAATGAGCTCCAGAGACGGGCACAAGCCGTGGCTATCAGCATGGACACAAGAGACGGGCATGAGACGCTAAGGCTGCTGCTGCCGCCACAAAGAAACCTGTGTGCAAGCATAGGTCACTCTCCACAGCTCCCCTCCTGGGAGCCCGTGCAGCCCACCACAGCCAGGGTCCCGTGATCCAGGGACAACTTCCCCGGGAGAACGCATGGCATGCCTCAGGCTTTTGCAAAATCATATTGGCCTCTGCCGCCGCAGGCTCGCCCCACATTCCACATTCCATACCCCTCCCCTCCGCCTGGCCTGAGTGAGCCAGAGCCCCCTAATCAGCTGCTCCTTTAACCCCGTCCTGTCTAAGCAAAGAACAGACGCCCTCAGGAGACCTACACTCAGAGGCGGGGCCCAATCCAAAGCTGAACCCCAGGAGCTGTGCGAACAAAGAAGAGAAAGGGAAATCTCTTCCAGCAGCCTCAGGAGCTGCGGATTAAATCTCCACAATCAACTTGATGTACCCTGCACCTGTGGAACACCTGAATAGACAACAAATCATCCCAAAATTGAGACAGTGGACTTAGGGAGCAACTGTAGACCTGGGGTTTGCTCTCTGCATCTAATTTATTTCTGGTTTTTTATATTTATCTTAGTTTAGTATTAACAGTTTATTATATTGGTAGATTTGTTTACTGATTTATTTGCTCTCTTCATTTTTTTTTTATATATATATTTTTCCTTTTTCTCTTTTTGTGAGTATGTATGTGTATGCTTCTTTGTGTGATTTTGTCTGTATAGCTTTGCTTTTACCATTCACCCTAAGGTTCTGTCTGTCTGCTTGTTTGTTTTTTTTTTTTTAGCACTTGTTATCATTGGTGGATTTGTTTGTTGGTTTAGTCTCTCTCTTCTTTCTTTCTTCCTTTCCTTTTTATTACCTTCCAAATTTTTTTATTTTTAATAATTAAAAAAAATTTATTTTGATTACTTTATTTTCTTCCTTCCTTCCTTCCTTCCCTCCTTCCTTTCTTTCTTTCTTTCCTTTCTTTTCCCTTTTCTTCTGGGTCTTGGTGCTCTGGCCAAGTGTCAGGCCTGTGCCTCTGAGGTGGGAGAGCCAAGTTCAGGACACTGGTCCACCAGAGACTTCACAGCTCCACATAATATCAAATGGCAAAAGCTCTACCAGAGATCTCCATCTCAACGCTAAGACCCAGCTCCACTAAACGACCAGCAAGCTATAGTGCTGGAGACCCTATGCCAAACTAGCAAGACAGGAACACAACCCCATCGATTAGCAGAGAAGCTGCTAAAATCATAATAAGGTCACAGACACCCCAAAACACACCACCAGATGTGGACCTGCCCACCACAAAGACAAGGTCCAGCCTCATCCACCAAAACACAGGCACCAGTAGTCCCCTCCACCAGGAAGCCTACACAACTCACTGAACAAAACTTAGCCACTGGGGGCTGAGACCAAAAACAACGGGGACCATGAACCTGCAGCCTGTGAAAAGGAGACCCCAAACACAGTAAATTAAGCAAAATGAGAAGACAGAGAAACAGACAGCAGATGAAAGAGCAAGATAAAAACACACCAGACCAAACAAATGAAGAGGAAATAGGCAGTATAGCTGAAAAAATATTCAGGGTAATGATAGTAAAGATGATCCAACATCTTGGAAATAAAATGGAGAAAATACAAGAAACGTTTAACAAGGACCGAGAAAAACTAAAGAGAAACCAAACAGTGATGAACAACACAATAAATGAAATTTAAAATTCTCTAGAAGGAATCAATAGCAAAATAACAGAGGCAGAAGAACAAATAAGTGACCTGGAAGATAAAATAGTGGAAATAACTAATGCAGAGCCGAATAAAGAAAAAAGAATGAAAAGAATTGAGGACAGTCTCAGAGACCTTTGGGACAACATTAAACACACAAACATTCAAATTATAGGGATATCAGAAGAAGAAGAGAAAAAGAAAGGAACTGAGAAAATATTTGAAGAGATTATACTTGAAAACTTACCTAATATGAGAAAGGAAATAGTTAATCAAGTCCAGGAAGCTCAGAGAGTCCCATACAGGATAAATCCAAGGAGAAACACACCAAGACACATATTAAACAAACTATAAAAAATTAAATACAAAGAAAAAATAGTAAAAGCAGCAAGGGAAAAGCAACAAATAACATACAAGGGAATCCCCATAAGGTTAACAGCTGATCTTTCAGCAGAAACTCTGCAAGCCAGAAGGGAGTGGCAGAACATATTTAAAGTGATGAAAGGGGAAAACCTAAAACCAAGATTACTCTACCCAGCAAGGATCTCATTCAGATTCAATGGAGAAATTAAAGCCTTTACAGACAAGCAAAAGCTAAGAGAATTCAGCACCACCAAACCACCTTTATAACAAATGCTAAAGGAATTTCTCTAGGCAGGAAACACAAGAGAAGGAAAAGACCTACAAAAACAAACCCAAAACAATTAAGAACAGGTAACAGGAACATACATATAGATAACTATCTTAAATGTAAATAGACTGAAAGCTCCAACCAAAAGACATAGACTGGCTGAATGGATACAAAAACAAGAACTGTATATATGCTGTCTACAAGAGACCCACTTCAGACCTAGGGACACATACAGACTTTAAGTGAAGGGATGGAAAAAGATATTCCATGCAAATGGAAATCAAAAGAAAGCTGGAGTAGCAATTCCCATGTCAGACAAAACAGACTTTAAAATAAAGACTATTAAAAGAGACAAAGAAGGACACTACATAATGATCAAGGGATCGATCCCAGAAGAAGATATAACAATGGTAAATTGTAAATATTTATGCACCCAACATATGAGCACCTCAACACACAAAGCAAATGCTAAAAGCCATAAAAGGGGAAATCGACAGTAACACAATAATAGTAGGGGACTTTAACACCCCACTTTCACCAATGGACAGATCATCCAAAATGAAAATAAATAAGGAAACACAGGCTTTAAATAATACATTAAAGAAGGTGGATTTAAGTGATATTTATAGGACATTCTATCCAAAAACAGAAATAAATGAAAAAGAAATGAAGGAAACAATAGCAAAGATCAATAAAACTAAAAGCTGGTTCTTTGAGACCATAAACGAAATCGATAAATCATTAGCCAGCCTCATCAAGAAAAAAAGGGAGAAGACTCAAATCAATAGAATTAGAAATGAAAAAGGAGAAGTAACAACTAACACTGCAGAAATACAAAGGATCATGAGAGACTACTACAACCAACTATATGCCAATAAAAAGGACAACCTGGGAGAAATGGACAAATTCTTAGAAAAGCACAACCTGCTGAGACTGAACCAGGAAGAAACAACTTATAAACAGATCAATCACAAGCACTGAACTTGAGACTGTGGTTAAAATTCTTCCCACAAACAAAAGCCCAGGACCAGATGGCTTCACAGGTGAATTTTATCAAACCTTTACAGAAGAGCTAACACCTAGCCTTCTCAAACTCTTCCAAAATATAGCAGAGGGAAGAGCACTCCCAAATTCATTTTATGAGACCAGCATCACCCTGATACTGAAACCAGACAAAGATGTCACAAAGAAAGAAAACTAAAGGCCAATATCATTGATGAATATAGATGCAAAAATTCTCAACAAAATACTAGCAAACAGAATCCAACAGCACATGAAAAGGATCATACAACATGATCAAGTGGGGATTATCCCAGGAATGCAAGGATTCTTCAATATGAGTAAATCAATCAATGTGATAAACCATATTAACACATTGAAGGAGAAAAACCATATGATCATCTCAATAGATGCAGAAAAAGCTTTTGACAAAATTCAACACCCATTTATGACAAAAACCCTCCAGAAAGTAGGCATAGAAGGAACTTGCCTTACATAATAAAGCCCATATATGACAATCCCACAGCCAACATCATTCCCAATGGTGAAAAACTAAAACCATTTCCACTAAGATCAGGAGCAAGACAAGGTTGTCCACCCTCACCACTATTATCCAACATAGTTTTGGAAGTTTTAGCCCCAGCAATCAGAGAAGAAAAAGAAATAAAAGGAATCCAAATCAGAAAAGAAGAAGTAAAGCTGTCACTGTTTGCAGATGACATGATACTATACATAGAGAATCCTAAAGATGCTACCAGAAAACTACTAGAGCTAATCAATGAATTTGGTAAAGTAGCAGGATACAAAATTAATGCACAGAAATCTCTTGTATTCCTATACACTAATACTGAAAAATCTGAAAGGGAAATTAAGGAAACACTCCCATTTACCACTGCAACAAAAAGAATAAAATACCTAGGAATAAACCTACCTAAAGAGACAAAAGACCAGTATGCAGAAAACTTTAAGACACTGATGAAAGAAATTAAAGATGATACAAACAGATGGAGAGATATACCACATGGTATATTTATTTATATTTACATTGGATTGGAAGAATCAACATTGTGAAAATGACTCTACTACCCAAAGCAATCTACAGATTCAATGCAATCCCTATCAAACTACCAATGCCATTTTTCACAGAACTAGAACAAAAAATTTCACAGTTTGTATGGAAACACAAAAGGTCCCGAATAGCCAAGGCTCTCTTGAGAGAGATAAATGGAGCTGGAGGAATCAGGCTCCCAGACTTAAGACTATACCACAAAGCTACAGTAATCAAGACAGTATGGTAGTGGCACAAAAACAGAAATATAGATCAATGAAACAGGATTGAAAGCCCAGAGGTAAATCCATGCACATATGGTCACCTTATTTTTGATAAAGGAGGCAAGAATATACAGTGGAGAAAAGAGAGCCTCTTCAATAAGTGGTGCTGGGAAAACTGGACAGCTACATGTAAAAGAATGAAATTAGAACCATCCCTAACACCAGGAACAAAAATAAACTCAAAATGGATTAAAGACCTAAAACTAAGGCCAGACACTATAAAACTCTTAGAGGAAAACATAGGCAGAACACTCTATGACATAAATCACAGCAAGATCCTTTTAGACCCACCTCCTAGAAAAATGGAAATAAAAACAAAAATAAACAAATGGAACCTAATGAAACTTAAAATTTTGCACAGCAAAGGAAACCATAAATAAGACGAAAAGGCAACCCTCAGAATGGGAGAAAATATTTGCAAATTAAGCAACTGACAAAGGATTAATCTCCAAAATTTACAAGCATCTCAGTATCAAAAAAACAAACAACCCAATCCAAAAATGGGCAAAAGACCTAAATAGACATTTCTCCAAAGAAGATATACAGATTGCCAACAAACACATGAAAAGATGCTCAACATCATTAATCATTAGAGAAATGCAAATCAAAACTACAATGAGGTAACACCTCACTCTAGTCAGAATGGCCATCATCAAAAAATCTAGAAACAATAAATGCTGGAGAGGGTGTGGAGAAAATGGAACACTCTTGCACTGTTGGTGGGAATGTAAATTGATACAGCCACTATAGAGAACAGTATGGAGGTTCCTTAAAAAACTAACAGTAGAAATACCATATGACCCAGCAATCCCACTGCTGGGCATATACCCTTATAGAACCATAATTCAAAAATAGTCATGTACCACAATGTTCATTGCAGCTCTATTTACAATAGCCAGGATATGGAAGCAACCTAAGTGTCCATCAACAGATGAATGGATAAAGAAAATGTGGCACATACATATAATGGAATATTTCTCAGCCATAAAAAGAAATGAAATTGAGTTATTTGTAGTGAGGTGGATGGACCTAGAGACTGTCATACAGAGTGAAGTCAGTCAGAAAGAGAAAAACAAATACTGTATGCTAACACATATATATGGAATCTAAAAAAAAAAAAAAAAAGGTTCTGAAGAACCTAGTGGTAGGACAGAAATAAAGACACAGAACTAGAGAATGGACTTGAGGACATTGGGATGGGGAATGGTAAGCTGGGACGAAGTGAGAGAGTGGCATGGACATATATACATTACCAAATGTAAAATAGATAGCTAGTGGGAAGCAGCCACATAGAACAGGGAGATCAGCTCGGTGCTTTGTGACCACCTAGAGGGTTGGGATAGGCAGGGTGGGAGGGAGGGAGACGCAAGAGGGAAGAGATATGGGAACCTATCCGTATGTATAACTGGTTCACTTTGTTATAAAGCAGAAACTAACAAAAAAAAATTCAAATAGTAGATACAAAGTTGTTTTTATAAGAGGTGACCTGAGACAGCACTAAACTTTTGATACTATCTCTTCACTGAAATCAAAGAAGCCAAAAGGAAACAGAATAATTTGCTTTTCATTTTAGGTTTTAGTCTGCACATTTCTGTTTACAAAAAAAAAACTTTTTCTTTTACCCTTATGACACTACTTAGTTAAGCATGAATATTATAGATGGAATAATTCATTAGGTTAACTTAGAGATTAACAATAATGTATTCAGGAGCACTTGATGGTAAAGAAAACCAGAGCTCAAAATAATCTCAGCCAATACATGTCATGACCTTTTCAGAACATAAGCTTTCTCTCTGTTAATGGCTCTGTGGATTCTCCACAGCCTTGTTCTGGCAAAAACCCCTGCATTTTCCTTCTTCACCTTTTTGAGAAGGAACAAAACCATCACCTTTTTAATTAAAAGGAAAAGTTAGATATACTAGAAAATTCAAATATGTCAATGTTAAAAAAAGTCATTAATGACCATTTGGAGACTATATCCAGAGCAAATAAGAAAGTTCAACTTTAAGTTATCATAAAAGAAAACCTAATGTTTTTATAAAACAATAGTATGAGTATATGATTAGAGTGGAAATGTAACAACCAAAAGCAGGAACAGAAGAACAAATAAGTCAATGTCATGGCTATGGGACAGTTCAGAGTAATGCCACCATAGCCAGTGTCACTAGGTTGGTGCTTGAGATGTTCAAAACAATGTTGCGTTGCTGCCAAAGAAGGCATCTGTCTTAAGCTTAATGCCCAAATGGAAAGTGACATTGCTTACTACTGTGCCTGAAATAGTGAATGAATGAGTGAATAAATGAATGAGTAAATAGAGTCCTACTGATCAACCCAAGAAATTGAGAAAATTACAACCAGTACAAATGCAGAACAGTATACTCCAATTAAAGACAGAAGCCAGTCTCAAGTTAAATATAATAATACAAACTTTGCAGGAAATATCTCAGGGAATTCATGTCCATAGAGAACTTGTGATAAAAACTCAGTGCTTGAAATAAAATATTATCAGAGATAAAAAATGTTCTGAAAACTGAAAATAAGCATCCTGAAATAATAGTATGGCCAATTCACAAAGAACCCTCAGCACTGCTCATTAATGCCCTGTTTCCCATCCTCTGGTGTTCCTCAAATGCCCAGAGATGATCTTTTTTTAAAAATACATATTTATTAACTTGGCAGGTATAATTTAAAAACTTGCAGATGATTTCTCAGTAACCTCATTACCAAAAAGTCCGTAGTTGGGAAGAACTGCAAGTTCATATCACAATCAACAAACTACCTTTATTGTTGTTGAATATGTGTATGCTTAAGCTAATGCATCATAAAATGAATAATGTTCTCATTCCAGAGAGAAGATTCAATCGTATTTTTCTAATTCCATGTCATTTTGTATCTGCTTAAGCTAAACAACTATTCCAAGTATTTTTAAACTAATTCCTGGAGTGATAAAATCTGCCTGACAATTTCAGTTAAAATTCTCACATTTAAAGCGCTAAAAATAAGGTAAGCATCATCTCTTAGGGAATTGTCATAATTATCTTATTTCTATCTAGGTGTGATATATGTTACTACAGAAAAAAATCTTTCCACTGGCCTTATAATGTAATTCTCCTCTTAGATAAAATACTATGTATTTATATTAAACAGTGTAGACAACATAATAATTATAATATAGTTTAGGTTGCTATAAGAGAGAGATAAAAAATAAAGTAAGAGACAAAAATAAGGGAGAAGCTTGTTTCTCTTTTAAGTAAAGCCTGAATACAAGCATTTTACGCTGGTACAGAGGCTCTGCAGTGTTTGATATCCAGGCTTCTGTTGTCTTTTCCCAAATTTACAAAAGTGGTGAGCCTTCTACTGTACAGTCAAGATGGCTCACCTCCAACTAGAGAAGAGAAAAGGGGAAATAGCATGATGTCCCCACCATTAAAAGCACAACCTAGAAGGTGCAACCAAAATTTCTACTCATGTTATATTTAACAGAAGCTGGTCACATGATCATATATAGCTACAAAGAGGGCAGAGAAATAGACTCTTTATTGTGAAAAGCAATGGACCAGCAGAAACTCAAGGTTTCTATTCTATAAGAAGTAGGAAAGAATAGATATTGAGAGATGGTTTTGTTCTGGTTCCCCCGAAACAAATGCTGACCCAAGGAAGTGATTTTAGATAGTGATCTCGGGAAGCACAAATAAGGAAATGAGAAAAGTGAGAAGAAAACCCAAAATAAGTAAGCCCCAGTAAGCAGGTTAATTTCATGGCCCATTAGTTTCTAGTCCTCCGGGTGCACTTGGACAGATGACATGAAACATGCATCAGAATCATCCCACCTGACAATGGGAGGCTAAGGTCGTTACTGAAAAACCCCATCCCCATTGGACGAGGGTTGCCTCTAAGTATATTCACTACGTCCTATTTCTTGGTTGCCAGTGTACTGCAGAGAAAGTTTGCACCAAGCCAGAGAAACCCTCAGGCAAGGAGGAAAAGACTCACAGCCACTTGAGGTAGGAAACCAGCAGCACACTGGAAATTTTTACTGCTAAAGCAGTAAAAATGCAGTTTTGAAAATATAAAATGAGGATTGTTGTTTAAGAGTTAATATTCAATATCATGCTTCTATTAGAGTACTCCAGCACTCTGAACAACATACTAATACTACATTGTTCATATTATAGAACACCTGAGGACAAGTTATTTGTCTTACTACCTTTCTAATCCTCATAGAGACAAATCCATGCATTGTTCAAAATGGATATTCAATTAAGGCTTCCTGAACTGAAAACAATCTCCCATTTGAAACTTCACTCCAAAGAATAATGGATAAAAAGATAAATAAAATAATGGGTAACATGTAAATCCCATCTCTGCAAAGAGAAGTCACTGGCAGTGAATAATAAAAGTAATAATAGTAATACAAGAATGAAGAAAATATTATTAATTATACTAGTAATACAAGCATAGAGAAAAAGTAATATTAAAAAAACATGTCTCCTGCTGAGTCTTATCACTCAGATCCCACCTAAAATTAGGTCTTGGCTGGGATTTGGTTTACATATAGAAATGATATTCCTGGCCACTACTTGAGAACAGGATACAAGTCATTATCATCATGCATTATCATCAAAGACGTGGATTAATATTTAGCTCAGAATAAATTAGTTACTGCCAGAAACTTAAATATCCTCTGCAGAATGTAATAACACACCATATCAGGATCTTACCCAACCCCCCAAAAAAATATATTTTCTAGGAAGAATTCAATCAGAGGTAGGTCCACCTTGAGCTCTATTCAAATGTCATTAGCTAAAAGACAAAATGACCTTCTAGTCAGGGAAGTAACAGGACATCATGAACCTGGAAAAAATAACATACTCAAACTATTCTACCTGTAAATATCTAACTTTTTACATTTTTCCTGTTCCTAAATTTAGCTATTTTTAACACTATATGTTTTCACTTACACTCACATCTGACTAAGAAATGTTCTGTACCTTATTCACAATATGACTCTGGGCTGGAAGTTAGTGAAATATACAGACTGGTCTCATAATAAGAAGGAAAATAATTCTGACAAAGAAATATAAAAATTTATATATGGAAATGGGTCTCAGCCCAGACTCTTAGATCTCACCTAAGAAACTTTTCAAAAGTAGCTAATGCATAGGCCCCATCCCCAAGCAAAAAACTCAGAATCCCTGAGATTGGGGCAAAGTACTTTTTCCAAAGACTTTCCAGATTATTTCAATTTTGCAGCCAAGGTCAAGAGCTATCAAACTAGACAGAAAAAAAATTTTGTTAAAGCAGCATCATATCTCATTACAATTACCTGGTAAAAGCATAAGGATCCTTTTCTGTGACACAAGAAAATATCAAAGATGAAATTTAGCATGTAAAATATCCTATGAAAAGGTAAAATACTGAACGAAATAGTGTAATCATAGTGGTTTAAAGAGTAGATCTTTTTGCTAAAGTTATCTGTTATCATCTAGATTGAATTATAAAAAACTAACCTGCCTGGAGAGCTCTCATCATATAAGAGGAGCTGCACTATCAAACTAGATGAGGTAATAGTTCTTAATAAGCAGTTTTCAGAAGTAATGAAGTAAATTCAATTACAGCATACTCCTTCCTCTCCCCTTCTTTCAGGAATACTCAAGGTATTTACTTAAGCAATCTGAAAATGAAAAATTAAAGATATAGATGAAAATCTTAATATATATCTTGTATATGTTTTCTTATTTCAAAATCAATAATTATATCGATTCAATAATTATACTGATTTTGAAATACTAAAATCTGCATATAGTCATTGTCTTTCATTTTTAAAATATTTGTATTGTATATTCATATAACTCAACTAAAATACATGTCTTTTACATGTTTTGCAATTAGCCCTAACTCTTCATCCTATATATGGCAATAAATTGTCTGAGAACTGAAAGGCACCTTCTGGATCACTTCTTATTTTCAGGTGAAAAAAAAGTCAAGGATCAAAATAACTTCCTCAAGACCACATAGAATAGGAGTTCTCAGCAAAGAGTCTCAACACACTGTTGTCATTAGCAATTTTAAACCACATTGCAAGTAATGTGTTATTAATAATAGAAGAAAATTTTTAACTATTTTCAGTTTTCTAGAGCAGAATTTATGAGCTTATACTTACACTCTTACATTTCTCGCTTACCTGAATGTCAATATACTATTTTGATTCAGTACAAAAGTATTATCAATAGATTTATGATGATGAAACTGAAAATGTTGTGTGAGAATGTATCACATAAGTAATTTTCATTTACTGTGTGCATTTTGACAAAACAAACAAAATGTTGAAAATATCTAATATAAAGAATTTGTTACAGATTCAAACTCAGAAACTGAAGTTTCTGATTCTCTATTCAGTAATTTTTCTACTTTGACCAGTAGCAGTTTACATGTTTTAGTGCAGCATCTTAAACTCACCCTGTAACACAATGCTAAAATGGAAGCTTCTACTAAGACGCTAAGGTGAGGTGTGTTAAATACCAAAGTGAGATGTCATACCAAATACAAATCTCAAAGTAAGTGGTGAAGAACCAGTTGGATGACTCAACCTCCTCACTGACAGTGAGAAGATAAGAGGCTTTAAGAGTTCTGTTGAAAGGAAAAGGATTTTTAAACAAGATTTTGAAAAGAGCTTTTGGTTTACTATGAGTCAAAAAAGGCCTGGAACTTGTCCTTCAGCATAGGTTCTGTCCATCAATTCATTACCTGTTTACAATCTGCTGATCAAGCATACTGAACAATCTGCTACCAGAGTTCTTCCCACCTATCCCAAACAAAACTTTGAACTTGGATATTCCATGTTAGATTGAGGGTCTGAGGGAAGGCTCTTGCCCCTTCACCAAGGTAAACTAAATTGAATCAGTGGGGAATTTCCCTGTGAGCAAAGGCAGCGGTGTAACCAGAACTACAGTAAATCCCTATTAAATTCCGCCTGTTTGTGCTCTTTATTAGATAATAAAGACTATTTTATTGACTATTCACTTCAGCTTCCTATAATACGTAATTTTGATATTCATATCATCTAGAATGTTAATGCTTATTTTGAACAGGGCAGGGCAGAGGACACAGTCTTGTGGCATAATATTAAATACATTAAAAGCTGGACTTAATATATTAATCACATCCTCCAGGGAAACTTTTCAACACCATATGTCACTGATTCTAAGACCTACATTTTTTCACATCTTAATATATCTAAAATCAGAATAGTGCCTCATAATTATTGTCAGCAGGGCAGTGGCCAATGGTGTAGCTTCATTGCCAGTCCTTGTGTTAAGAACAAAATAAACAACATGAAAGCTTACAGAATGGATGGCAGCTGCTTGGTAGAAAATGCGGAAGACAATAGTGGAGGACTATTTCATAACTACTGCATCACCAATTCTTTTGACGTCACAGAATACAATATTATATGGAAAAACAGTCTCTGATGACATAGATTCAGAAGAGTCTGAATGTGAAGACATTTTAGAAATCACTACAGAATTCATTTCATTTACATGTTTCTTTTAATATATACATAAGAGTGATATATGAAAGATCTATGTCAAAAATTAGACTAAAACAGCTTTTTCAATAAATATAATGCAACACTTCTAAGGAATAAGAAAGTACTATGTCATATTGATTGAAAATGTTTTTGTTCTTTGTGTTATAGAAGGAGGAAAAATATAATGATATTTTAGATTCATTATAGATTTATAATATAAAATAGTATGTATTAATATTATATTAAATATTAATATAACATATAATTATATATCATATACAATTATATTCATATAATCATATAATACATATTAACCAATTTAATTACATTAATGTAATTAATCCTATTAATATAATTGATTTTCCATTATATTATTAATCACATTGTATATTTTATATATTAAATATAACATAATATAAAACATTTATTTAAAAAGCTAACTTTACATCTCAACAGACTAGCAAAAAAGAGAACAAACTAAGTTCGAAATTATCAGAAGTCAAGAAATAATAAAGATTAGAGCACAAATAAACAAAACAGAGGACAGAAAAACAATAGAAAAAATCAATGAAACTGAGTTTTTTATAAGATCAGCAAAATTAATAAACCTTTAAGTAGACAAGGAAAAAAACACAAAAAAATCAAATAAATAAAGTCAGAAATTTCAGATCAGATATTATAACTGATGCTACAGAAATGAAAAGAATTATGAGAATACTATAAAAATTATATACCAACAATATGGACAACCTAAAAGAAATGGAAAATTACCAGAAACATACTGACCAAGAATGAATAATGAAGAAATAGGAAATCTGAACAGGCCAATAACAGGTGAGAAGATCAAATCAGTAATCAAAACCTCCCAAAGAAAAGTCCAGGACCTGATTGCTTCACTGGAGAGTTCTACCAAACATTTAAAAAAGAATTAGCTGCAATTCTTTGAAATTCTTCCCAGAAAATTGAAGAAGAGGGAACACTTCCAAACTCATTTTTCAAAGCTAGCTTTACCCTAATACTAAATCCAGACAAGGACCCTGCATGAAAAGAAAATTATAGGCCAATATCCTTGATGAATATAGATGCAAAAGCCCTCAAAAAATATTAGAAATCTGAATTCAAAAGCACATTAAAAGGATCATACACGATGATCAAGTGGGATTTATGCCTAGGATGCAAGGCTATTTCAGCATATGAAAACCAATAAATGTGATGTACTACATTAACACAAAGAAGAATAGCAAGCATACAATCACCTCAATAGATGAAGAAAAAGTATGTGACAAAATTCAACACCACTTTCATGATAAAACTCTCAACAAACTACGAAAAGAAGGAGATTACTACAACATAGTAAATGCCACATATGACAAGGCATAGCTAACAGCATATACAACAGTAAAAAGCTAAAAACTTTTCCTCTAAGATTCAGAATAAGATAAGGATGCCAACTCTCGCCACTTCTATTCAACATAGTACTGAAATTGCTAACTACAGCAATTAGGTAAGAAAAAGAAATGAACAGCATCTAAATTTGAAAAGAAGAAGTAAAATTATCTGTTTGCAGATGACAGGGTCTTGTATGGGGAAAACCCTAAAGTTCCACTAAAAATTACTAGAACTAATAATCATATTCAGCAAGGTGTAATGAAACAAAATCAACATACAAAACTCAGTTGCATGTCTGTACACTAACACTAACAATCTGAAAAGAAATTGAGAAAAAAAGTCCATTTACAATAGTATCAAAAATAATAAAACACTTAGTTATAAACTTAAACAAGGAGACAAAGGACATATACACAAAAACTACAAAACATTGCTGAAAGGAATTAAAGAAGGCACAAATAAAGACATTCTGTGTTTATGGACTGGAAGACTTAATATTGTTTAAATGTCCATACTACCCAAAATGATCTACAAATTCAATGCAATGTCTATCATTTTCCAATGGCATTTTTCACAGAAATAGAAGAATACAGTCCTAAAATTCATATGTAATCACAAATGACCCCAAACAGCCAAAGCAATCTTAGAAAGTAGAACAAAAGTTGAGGTGTCACATGTCCTGATTTCAAAATATACTGTGAAGCAAGAGTAATCAAAAAAGCATGACGCACGCAAAAAGACAGACATATACACCATTGGAACAGAAGAGAAAGTTCAACAGTTAACCCACACAAATATGGTCAAATGATCTTTGACAAGAATGACAAAAATAATATAGTGGGGAAAGGATTATCTCTTCAGCAAATGGTGTTGGGAAACTGGATATCCATGTGCAAAAGAAGGAAACTGGTCACTAATACCACACACAAAGATCAATGCAAAATTGATTAAAAACTTAAACATAGACCTGAAACTATAAAACTCCTAGAGAAAAACAGAGGAAAAGGTTTATGACATTGGTTTTGGCAATGATTTCTTGGATAAAACACCAAGAGCACAGGTAACAACAGCAAAAATGGACAGGTAAGACTACCTCAAGATAAAAGTCTTCTGCACAGTGAAGGAAACAAGCAACAGAATGAAAGGCAACCTACAGATTAGGAGAAAATATTTAAAAACTTATATCTGATAAATAGTTAATATCCAAAATATACAAGGAACTCCTAAAACTCAGTTAAAAAACAAAACAAAACAAAACAAAAAACATCCTGATTAAAAATGGGCAAAGGACTGGAATAGACATTTCTCCAAACAAGACATACAAATGGCTAATGGGTATAGGAAAAGATGCCCAAATCACAAATCATAAGGGAAATGCAAATCAAAACTATAAACAGGTGTCAGCTCAGACTTGTTAGGATGGCTATAAAAAAAAAGAGAGAGAGAGAGAAAGTAAAGAAGTGTTGCAAAGGATGTCAAGAATATGGAATACTTGTGCACTGTTGGTGGAAATATAAAATGATGCCACCATTATGGAAAACAGTATAGAGGTTCCTCAAAAATTTAAAAGTAGAACTATCATATGATTCAGTAATCCCACTTCTGAGTATTTATCCAAAATACTCTACCCAGCAAAGCTCTCATTCAGATTCAATGGCGAAAACAAAAGCTTTACAGATAAGCAAAAGCTAAGAGAATTCAGTACCACTAAACCAGCTTTACAACAAATGCTAAAGGAACTTCTCTAGGCAGGGGGGAGAAAAAGGAGCCACAACTAGAAACAAGAAAATTGTAAATGGGAAAGCTCACCAGTAAAGGCAAACACACAATAAAAGTAGAAAGTCATCCACACACAAATATAGTATCAAAACCAGCAACTATGAGAAGAGGAGAGTACAAATGCAGGAAATGGGAACTGAATTTGAAGTTAAGAGACCAGCAACTTAAAACAAATTTGTATATATAGAGATTGATATATCTAAACCTCATAGAAAATGCAAACAAAAAACTACAACAGATATACACACACAAAAGAAAAAGCAACCCAAACACAACACTAAAGAGGGTCACCAAACCACAAGAGAATAGAACAGAAAAGGAAGGGAAGAAAAAAGACCTACAAAAATAAACCCAAAACAATTAAGAAAATGGCAATAGGAACATATATATCAATAATTATCCTAAATGTAAATGGATTAAATGTTCCAACCAAAACACATAGACTTGTATATTTTGAAGATTAATCCTTTGTCAGTTGCTTCATCTGCAAATATTTTCTCCCATTCTGAGGGTGTGACCACCAAGAGCGGTGGGATAGGGGAGGGGTGGAGGGAGACACAAGAGGGAGGGGATATGGGGATATATGTATGCATATAGCTGATTCATTTTGTTATACAGCAGCAACTAACACAACATTGTACAGCAATTATACTCAAATAAAGATGTTAAAAAAAAAAAACCATAGACTGGCTGAATGGATACAAAAACAACATGCATATATATGCTGTCTACCAGATACCCACTTCACACCTAGGGACACATACAGACTGAAAGTGAAGGGATGGAAAAAGATATTCCATGCAAATGGAAATCAAAAGAAAGCTGGAGTAGCAATACTCCCATCAGACAAAATAGACTTTAAAGAATGTTACAAGAGACAAAGAAGGAGACTACATACTGATCAAGGGATCAATCCAGGTAGAAGATATAATAATTATAAATATATATGAACTCAACATAGGAACACCTCAATATATAAGGCAAATGCTAACAGGCATGAAAGGGAAATTGTCAGTAACACAATAATAGTGGGGGATTTTTAAAAACCCACTTACACCAATGGACAGCTCATCCAGACAGAAAAGTAATAAGGAAACACGAGCCTTAAATGACACATTAGACCAAATAGACTTAACTGATATTTATAGGACATTCCACCCGAAAGCAGCAGAATACACTTTCTTCTCAAGTACACATGGAACATTCTCCAGGATAGATTACATCCTGGGTCACAAATCAAGCCTTGGTATGTTTAAGAAAACTGAAATCATATCAAGCATCTTTTCCAACCACAACGTGATGAGATTAGAAATCAATTACAGGAAAAAAATTGTAAAAAACACAAACGCATTGAGGCTAAATAACATGCTACTAAAAAACCAATGGATCACTGAGGAAATCAAAAAACATCTACAAATAAATAACAACAAAAACATGATGACCCAAAACCTATGGGAGGCAACAAAAGCAGTTCTAAGGGGGAAGTTTATAGCAATACAATCCTAGCTCAAGAAACAAGAAAAATCTCAAATAAACAACCTAACCTTACACCTAAAGCAACTAGAGAAAGAAGAACAAACAAAGCCCAAAGTTAATAGAAGGAAAGAAATCATAAAGATTGGAGCAGAAATAAATCAAATAGAACTGAAGAAAACAAAAGCAAAGATCAATGAAACTAAAAGCTAGATCTTTGAGAAGATAAATAAAATTAATTAACCTTTAGGCAGACTCATCAAGAGAAAAGAGAGAGGACTCAAATCAATAAAATTAGAAATTAAAAAGGAGAAGTTACAACTGACACCACCGAAATACAAAGGATCATAAGAGACTACTACAAGCAACTATATGCCCCCAAAATGGAAAACCTGGAAGAAATGGACAAATTCTTAGAAAGGTACAACCTTCCAAGACTGAACCAGGAAGAAATAGAAAATATGAACAGACCAACCGCAAGTAATGAAATTGAAACTGTGACTTAAAATCTTCCAAAAAACAAATGGCTTCACAGGCGAATTCTATCAAACATTTACAGAAGAGCTAACACCTATCCTTCTCAAACTCTTCCCCAAAATTGCATAGGGAGGAACACTCCCAACCTCATTCTACGAGGCCACCATCACCCTGATACCAAAACCAACAAATATATCACAAAAAAACAAAACTGCAGGCCAATATCACTGATAAACATAGATGCAAAACTCCTCAACAAAAAAGTAGCAAACAGAATCCAGCAACACGTTAAAAGAATCATACACCATGAACAAGCGGAATTTATCCCAGGGATGCAAGGATTTTTCAATATACACAAATCAATCATTGTGATATACCATATTAAAAAATTGAAGAATAAAAACCATATGATGACCTCACTAGAGGCAGAAAAAGCTTGTAACAAAATTCAACACACATTTCTGATAAAAACTCTCCAGAAAGTGGGCACAGAGGGAAATTACCTCCACATAATAAAAGTCATATACAACAAACCCACAGGAAACATCATGCTCAATGGTGAAAAACTGAGAGCATTTGCTCTAAGATCAGGAACAAGACACGGATGCTCACTCCCACCACTATTATTCAACATAGTTTTGGAAATCCTAGCCACAGCAATCACAGAAAAGGAAATAAAAGGAATACAAATTGGAAAAGAAGTAAAACTGTCACTGTTTGCAGATGACATAATACTATGCATAGAAAACCCTGAAGTTGCTACTAGGAAACTAACAGAGCTCATCAATGAATTTGGTAAAGTTGCAGGATACAAAATTAATACACAGAAATCCCTTGCATCCCTATACACTAACAACGCAATATCAGAAAGAGATATCAAGGAAACAATCTCATTTCCCATCACATCAAAAAAATAAAATAAAATACCTAGGAATAAACCTACCTAAGAAGGCAAAAGACATGTACTTGGAAAACTGTAAGATGCTGAAGAAAGAAATAAAACATGATACAAACAGATGGAGAGATATACTATGTCCTTGGATTAGAAGAATCAACATTATGAAAATGACTATACTACCCAAAGCAATCTACAGATTCAATACAATCCCTATCAAATTACCAATGGTATTTTTCACAGAATTAGAAGAAAAAATTTTACAATTTGTATGGAAACACAAAAGACCTCAGTTAGCCAAATCAATCTTGAAGAAGAAAAACAGAGCTGGAGGAATCAGGCTCCCTGACTTCAGACTGTACTAAAAAGCTACAGTCATCAAATCAGTATGGTACCTGCACAAAAACAGAAAATAGATCAATGGAATAGGATAGAAAGCCTATGAGATAAACCCAGTCACCTATGGTCACCTAATCTATGACAAAGGAGACAAGAACATATGGTGGAGAAAAGACAGTCTCTTCAATAAGCGGTACTGGGAAAACTGGACAGCTACATGTAAAAGAATGAAATTAGAACACTCCCTAACACCATACACAAAAATAAACTCAAAATTGATTAAAGACCTAAATTTAAGGCCAGACACTATAAAACTCTTAGAGGAAAACATAGGCAGAACACTCTTTGACATAAACCAGAGCAAAATTTTTTTGGACCCACCTCCTAGAGTAATGAAAATAAAACCAAAAATAAACAAATGGGGCCTAATGGAAACTTAAAAGCTTTTGCACAGCAAAGGAAACCATAAACAAGACAAAAAGACAACCCTAGGAATGGGAGAAAATATTTGCCAATGAAGCAACTGACAAGACATTAATCTCCAAAATGTATAAACAACACATACAGCTCAATATCAAAAAAACAAACAATCTAATCAAAAAATGGGCAGAAGACCTAAATAGACATTTCTCCAAAGAAGATATACAGATGGCCAACAAACACATGAAAAGGTGCTCAACATCACTAATTATCAGAGAAATGAAAATCAAAACTACAACGAGATATCACCTCACTCTGGTCAGAATGGTCATCATCAAAAAATCTACAAACAATAAATGCTGGAGAGGGTGTGGAGAAAAGGGAACCCTCCTACACTGTTGGTGGGAATGTAAATTTATACAGCCACTATGGAGAACAGTATGGAAGTTCCTTAAAAAACTAAAAATAGAACTACCATTTGACCCAGCAATTCCACCCCTGGGCATGTACCTGGTGAAAACCATAATTCAAAAAGATACATGCTCCCCAATGTTCACTGCAGCACTATTTACAATATCTAGGACATGGAAGCAACCTAAATGTCCATCAACAGAGGAATGGATAAAGTTGTAGTACATATATACCATGGAATATTACTCAGCCGTAAAAAGGAGTGAAATTGTGCCATTTGCAGATATGTGGATGGACATAGAGACTTTCATACAGAGTGAATTCAGAAAGAGAAAAACAAATATCGTATAATATTGCTTATATGTGGAATCTAGAAAAATGATACAGATAAACTTATTTGCAAAGCAAAAACAGAGACACATGTGTAGAGAAAAAACATATGGACATACCACAGCAGGAAGGGGGGGTGGGATGAACTGGGAGATTTGGATTGACATACATACACTACTATGTATAAAATAGATAACTAATGAGAACCTACTGTATAGCACAGAGAACTCTACTCAGTGCTCTGTGGTGACCTAAATGAGAAGGAAATCCAAAAAAGAGGGGCTATATGTATACATATAGCTGAGTCACTGTGATGTACAGCAGAAACTAACACAACATTGTAAAGCAACTATACTCCAATTAATTTAAAAAAAATACCTAGAGACAAATAATAATGAAAACACAACAATCCAAATCCTATGGGATGCAGCAAAAGCAGTTCTAAGAAAACACAACAATCCAAATCCTATGGGATGCAGCAAAAGCAGTTCTAAGAAAACACAACAATCCAAATCCTATGGGATGCAGCAAAAGCAGTTCTAAGAGGGAAGTTTATAGCAATACAATTTCACCTCAGGAAACAAGAAAAATCTCAAATAAACAACATAACCTTACACCTAAAGCAAGTAGAGAAAGAAGAACAAAAGAATTGAAAGTAGAATCTCCATAAGATATTTGCATTTACTTTTCATTGCAGCATTATTCAAAATAACCCAAAGGTGGAAGCAACCTAAATACTCATAAATGAATGAATGGATAAAGAAAATATGAGATACACACACAAACACACACACACACACACACACACACACACAATAGTATTATTCAGCCTTAAAAAAAGGAGGAAATTCTGTCAAATGCCACAATATATATGAACTTTCAGGACAAAATAAGGCAGTAACAAATGAACAAATACTGTCTGATTCTACTCAAATGAAGTATCTACAGTAGGCAAATTCATAGAATCAGGAAGTAGAATGGTGCTTGCTAGGGGCTGGGTGTATGCAAATGGTGAGTTGCTATTCAATAAGTGTAGAATTTCAGTCAAGCAAGATAAAAAAGTTCTAGAAATCTGCTGTAAACAATGTGCATATAGTTAACAATACTGTCCTGCACAGCAAAAATTTAAGAGTGTAAATGTCATGTTATGTTTTTTACCACAATAATAAATAAATAAATTCTCTTACCTAAATATCTCCATGTATAAAACAGGGTAAGTGTAAAACAGGCTAAGTTCTGTGAATTCTACATTTATTAACACATTAACCCTCATAGTAAAATGTCATAAATTTACTATGAGGGTTAATTTGTTAATAAATGTAGAATTCATAGAACAGTGCCTGGAATGTTGTCAGGTACTGTTGTTAATTTTTATATAAATTCATAAACAAATAAAATATATTGTTGATTTTTGATATATAAATAAATATACTATTGATGCATAATAAATATTATAACTGATTGAACATTAAGAAGTGTAAAAAGCTGTCAATAAAGCAAGTAATTGAGTCAAGCAACAACAATGCTATTAATTAAATCGACAGTAAAATTTCCCAGGGGGGCAGTTGTTTGAAAGTTGCAATGATGGTATCTAGGTAGCCCACTGTTCTTTTGTCATTATTAATCTTTGTTCAAAGCAACTGGTAAAAGATCTATTACTATTATTCATTATTTCTTTATATACTAATATTCAATTAAATTTGTTTTCTCATACTTAACATCAATTGCTTTAATGGCACCTAATAATAAATGAATATATTAATACTGTGCGACTGTGTAGCATTAGCTGAGATTATACATAGATGCTAAAACATGAGAAGAAAACTCGAATTCTAGTACTGAATTTCCCCTATTAGCTGTGTGATCTCAGGCAGATTATTTAACCTTCTCTGGGCTCATTTCTCTCTCTGGGAGGATGAAGATGGAAAATTGAGGTATCTTCCAAGACTGCTGTTTTTTCTTAAGTAAGCTGAATACAACTGGGTCGTCTTCTGCCTTGTAGCACATTTCCATATACCATCACATTCAACAATGAACTGAAATATATTTTTACTCAAGTTTCTGAAAATGAGCAAAGGGAGATGCAGTGCGTGACATAGACCAAAATGCTTTAGAATTTCTCCTTGCTACTTTCTATTCCGAAATAGTCACAATGGCTTGCTCAGAAAATCTCTCCTGATCCTATATTTGATTTCCAAGTTTTCTCCCCAAACTATCTCAGTGCTTAAGCATTGGCTTGAATTGTTATATGCCCTCACTGTACCCCTCCACACTTAGCTGTATGTTATATAGATCAATTTAGCCTTTATAGATTTCAGTCAATTCTTTTTGCCCATTATTCCAATCAGCCCCACAGAGCAAAGTGGACACTTATAACTTAATTCTTTTCCTTTTATCTGTATTAAATTTTCAAATGTGGCTCCAAACTCTCTGTGTCCCAGTTCTGATCCAATCATGCATAACATTGAACATAATCCCAAGAAATATCCTTTAAAAGAGACTCACAGCTTTGGCAGTATCAACAGTAGCATTACTGCCAGACACAAGATGTGTAATTAAAATGGATGACACAATGCTCTTCCTCTTAGGCAAAAATGCCTGTTGTTGAGAGAGTGCACTGCAGAGCCCAGATCTTGGCTAAGAAGTAGAAAGTAAGTGAGTTGGAGTTATACTTTCTTCTATTTGCAAGAGACTCTTCAATTGTGTTTGGGGCTCAAAATAAGATACAATCTTCTTAACCAAATTGCTTTTAGAAATAAATTGAAAATTTTGTTACCTAATTCACAATTTTTAAAATTACCAATACTTTTAAAAGCAACCTTCCTATTATTCTGGTTTCTTTTCTATTTTATCTATGTATGTACTTATCAGAAAATAAACCATTTAGCTATTATTACATGTACATATAGTCTCTAAATGAGAAATCCCAATGACATGGAAAAACTTAACTGACTAGAATCTTTCAATCATGTTCAACAAGGTAAGAAAATGAAATGATACCGAGATCTACCTAAAGTATAGGTTGAGTGGATAACAGTTCACATTCCACCCTCACTGGCCAATCTGGTGAAAAAAAAACTATAGTAGGTGTAATACAAGTTTCAAAGATCTTCTCAAGACTTTTGACATTTCCAGACATTATTAATATTAGCTTTAGTTGAATCTGCAAATTTACCACAATTACTTCTCAATCACCATGAACCCAAAAAGCTGCAACATACTTTCAATCAACTCAGTTATTCAATAGTTTGTCCTTTAGCAAACTGAGGCATTTATAGACTTTTCTAAATTGAATACGTTATTTTCTGTCCTATGCCTACAATTTCAGACTTCCAAACAACAAGGCATGTCTTAGTCCTGCAATGCAGCCTACCAACCAGAAACACACTCTCTTTCTCTCTTTCTCTCCCTCTCTCTCCCTCCCTCCCCCCCCACCCTCTCCCTCTCTCTCTCTCTCTCTCTCTCTCACACACACACACACACACACACACACACACACACACACACACACACGATCCAAGTCCCTAACTATAAGTTTATTGCCCTTTATTTGTTAGTGGCATGTCTCTTCTACTCACAATTCTTCTTATTTATTGGAGTTCTTAGTTGAAGTATTTACTAATAAACCAAAAGAAAAATGCCACAGAGCTGTCCCAGTTCTGATGTTCAATATTCCCATGGCTCCATTTAAGTGAAATTACTCTACTCATAGCTCCTGATGAGAGGGTAGTCCTAGATGGCCATGACTTGTATAACTTGTCTTAGCTCCCTCTTGACCAAGCCAGAAACAAATAATTAAAATTTAACAATAATCTATAGGCACTCCAGCAACACATGATGTTGCCTGCTATATCCAGGTAAGCTTAATGAAGCTGATTTTCTCTGGCATGCCAGCTTGGAAAGAACTGAGCAATTGACAGAGGGATCTAAAATTACATACAAATTAGCAAGAAGATATAATCAGGGTTTAGAGGCATGGAAGTTGAATCTGGGAATGAGTAACCACAGAGAGCCACACTCATGAGGACATAGAAGCTATGAGGTAAACACTGCGTGAAGGAAAGGGAATAAAAATTGTGTCAAAGCAAAAGGAGAAAAGAAATAAGGAGAATAAATAATGAGTAGATGGAAGATAGAAACTAGCTAGCTAACAACTAGATAGAAGATATAAGCCCTTTTCTATTTAAGTCACTGTAATAATATCTTAACTGTACCCTGTGTTACGCTTGCCCACTGGGATCCAGCCATTCTCCATACAACAGCCAGGGTACAGTCTTTCAAATCATGCATCCTATCACTTGACACCCTTGCTTGAAATGCTCCAAAAACTTCCCAATGCATCAAGAATATATAATCTAAGGGCCCACATGAGCTACCCAGTTCCTACTGCTCCAACCCATCTCAGATCATTCTTCCCTCCTGCTCATACGGCACCTGTACCTGGAATGTTTTTTCTCCAAATCTTTTCTTCATTTAGAGCTCTGATCAAATGTCAGCTGTTCTGAGAGGACTCTCCTGACCACCCATTCTAAGGCACCCTTACGTTTCACCAACCCTTCTGCTAGTCACTAATCCAACACCCGGTTTTATTTTCTTTTTAAGCACTTGTCACTACCTGTAATTCTCTTATTTGTTTACTGGTTAAGGTCTGTTATTTTTCTCCTCTAGGAGAATGTAGGCAGAGACCTTGTCTGCATCCCCAGTGGTAGGAACTTGACAAAGTATTTAAGAAAGGAATACTTAAAAGATGAATGGAGAGAAAGAAGAAAAGAAGGGAGAGAGGGAGAAAGGGAGGGAAGAAGAGTGAGGAAGGAGGAAAGAACCTCCTCCTGAAGAAATCCTCAGTGCTGCTCTGGAGCCTCTCTTATTTTAGATCCTGCTTTTCCTACAGGAGTTCTTAGATTTTCTAGAGTTCTACAGTTCCTGCTTTGTCTGTGACCTGAAAGTCCACATTTTCCTCTTGGTCTGATGAACATAAAGCTTTATACTAAACTCTCACTTATATAAATTAGCTTGCATAAATTTTAGTTCCTTCCTAATAAAAGGAGAAAAACCCTTATAGGCATAGCAGTAATGGCAGAGAAGAACCTGAGCATTTAAAGATAAAATGGCTCTCCTTATTTCTCCACTAATCAAAAAGAAGAAAAAGCTCAAATAATTATATTTGTTTTTACTTTCTATTGTCCTGTCATGCAATAATTTCATCTAAAGTTTCTTCTTAATATAAAAATATGTTCATCTTGAAATTTTTAGAAAGTATAGAAAATCACAAATAAAACGTAAAATCCTTCCATAATCTATCACTTAGCGAGGATTACTGATAATGATTTTTGCATGCATTCTAATAAAGGTGACATCATAACCTACATAATTACTTATAATCTGATCTTTCACTCAATGTATCAATAATATTCCCATGTCTTTATTCTTCTATACCCTTCTTTTTATTTCTTCAGTTTACTTCATACAGTATAAATAATTTTATATAGTTTACCATTATGTTTTACATTTAGATTAGTTGGAATTTTCACAAGTATAATGCTGAGATGAACTTTCATAAAATTAAATTTTTCTATAAGTACATAATTTTCCCCTAGAATAAATTCAAGGAGTTGCTATGTATTATTTTGTCTTCTGAGTCACAATCATACAACTGTAAAATGCTTAAAATTCAACAATCAAAATGGATTATTGGTTAAAGAAAACTGGAGTGAGAAAGAATATTTGTAGACATCATGAAATACATTTTTTTCTACAATATTGTAGAACAATGCAGATAGATGGCCAGTTTAGATAGTAGGGCAGAAAAGTACTGCCTCAAAAAAATATATTGCACACAGGAAATGTTAGTAGGAAATTAATGAGCTTTTCAAGTACCTTGCGTCTTTTTTAAGACCTACAGTGAGGAAGGTAATATAAAGTTAAGTTGCCAGTCAGATGATCTCTTGGCAAAATTCTTGTTTACAATCATAAATGCCTTTAGGGCTCATCCATCAACACATATTAAAAGTTTCTTTAAAAATTCTGGGGCTTCCCTGGTGGGCAGTGATTGAGAATCAGTCTGCTAATGCAGGGGACATGGGTTCAAGCCCTGGTCTGGGAAGATCCCACATGCCACGGAGCAACTAGGCCCGTGAGCCACAACTACTGAGCCTGCGCGTCTGGAGCCTGTGCTCCGCAACAAGAGAGGCCACGATAGTGAGAGGCCCGCGCACCGTGATGAAGAGTGGCCCCCGCTTGCCACAACTAGAGAAAGCCCTCGCACAGAAACGAAGACCCAACACAGCCAAAAGTAAATAAATAAATTAAAAAAAAAATTCTGAACATTCCCATTGACTTAGGATCAGTGCCTATATTTCTTTAATTTAATGGAGACAAGCCAGGGGAAAGGAAGAGGAAAACAGATGGGGAAAGAAGCTGTCTTTTCCATACATTTTTCAAAGAAGCCCTAGGTTTGAAATCCTCTGGAAGAAGACCTGCCTTGTGAGCTGAGGAGAGGAGGACAAGCCCTTGCTAATCAGAGATGACACAAAATCAAGATTTTTCAGAGCAATACCTGCAGTAAAGGATAAGTGTTCTGACAATGTCAGTGTCTGCAAACATCTTCTAATGCCACCAGGTAAACAATAATCACCATCAGCAGTATCCAATGCTTATTCAGCTAGTCATGGAGCTAAATGACCCTTACTCAGATTTCTGCTACAAGATTTCCAGAGGTAAAGAAACTCAAATTCAGCTAAAAAAGAAAATCACTACAAAAGAATCAAAATAGGGTATGTGATCACCAATCATCGATGGTGTCCAAACTGCCAAAGAGCAGGCAGTCAGTGATCTTCTGCTTATTGTTTTGGATCTTACTATGTGTTATGAAAAGCATTCTTTCCATAGGTAGACATTCTATGTATATAGAGAAAGGTGGTGGTGTGATGAAGCCCGCACCACAGCTGATACTGACTATCCCTTCTTAATTCTGCTTCTTTTGTGATGTCATTTAGTAGCTAGCAATTGGCCATGGTTGGAAGTGTTTTCAAGGAGATTTCTTTTTTCTCAAAATGCCAGGTTTAGTTTACCAGCATACTCCTGGAAACCTAATTTTATTTTGTGAATTATATATTCATATATATATAGACTCTCCTGATGGATAAAGTAAAATATAAAACAATAAAATCATCAGGCACAGGCTATGTGGGCAATGATATTAATATTAGGCCCGGAAAGCAAATTATCAATACAGACCCTTCAATGAGAGCCAAAAGGCAACTTGATTTTTGCTTAGTGACATTGCCTGCTGGAATGAATATTCATAAATGTACTTTTTATAATTATCTAATTTTACTGAGATACCTTTTACATAGAGTAAAATGCACAACTCCTAATATAGCTCCATGAGTTTTAACACATGTATAACCCATGCAGCTTAACAACAATATAAAGATATAAAACATTCCTTTCACCTCTGAATTCTCCCTTGTTTCCTTTCCAGCTGATAACAGAAACAGCCCTCTACTCCCTGCCCAGGTGACCATAGTTCTGATTTCCAACATTACAGGTTGGCTTTATCCATTCTAGAACATTATCTAAATGGACTCAAATAGTAAGTATACATTTGTGTTTGACTTTTTCACTCAAAATAATATTTTGAGATTCAGCCTTGTCTTTTTTCTGTAGTTCTTTTATGTTTTTCAAAAAATTAATCTTTTATCTGGGAATAATTTCAAATTTATAAAAAATGTGTAAGAATTAGAGTAATAAAACACACAAAATGTATACCTCTTAGCCAGATTTACCTGGTACCATTTAACTATTTGTTTTAACATTTGTGCGTGCTCTGTATATATTTATACACACACACATGCATACATACATGTATATACTTACATATGTATGCAACTATATAAACATCTCCAAATATAGAAAAATTTTCTTAAACATTTGAAAAGTTACCTGCATCATGGCAATTTGCCCATATATATTAGGTAGGTTACCTAAACATAGATATTCTTTTACAAAATCACATTATATATTATATTCAGTAAATTTAATATCAATAAGATTCTTTAATAAACTATCCCATATTATAAGTTTGTCAATAGACTCAGTTAGATCCTCTATGTGACCTTTCTATCCTATACAGGGTCCAGTCTAATCAGACTTCTTTCTTTTTTATTGTAGAGAAGTATTCCTTTTTATGATAGATTTAAATTGTTTATTCATTCTTTTGTTGAAGGACATTTGGGTTACTTTAAGTCTAGGCTATAATGAATAAAGCTTCTATAAACATTGTTGTCTACATTCTTTTGAGGACATATGCTATCATTCTCCTGGGTTAAAAACAGTGAAACTGTTGAGTCATAGAGCAGGATATGTTTAACTTCATAAGAAATTGTCACACAGTTTTCTAAAGTGGTTGTACAATTTTACAGGTCCTCACAGTTATATGAGCATTCCAGGAACTTCATACCCTCATAAACATTTGTTGCTGTCAGTCTTTGAATTTTAACAATCTAGAAAAATGTGAAGTGTTACCTCATTGTGCTTTATTTAATATTTCCCTGATGACAAATCATATTAAGCATCTTTTCATGGCTTATTGACCATTGTTATGCTTTCTTTTGTAATGATCTGCTCAAACCTTCTTTCCCATTCTTTTATTGATGTTTTTCTATCAGTAGTTTGTAGAAGTTCTTTTCATTCGTTAAACTTCTTTGTCAGATATATGTATTGTGAATATTCTCCTATTATTTGGTTTGTTCTTTTTTAGTAAAGCTGTCTTTTGATTAGGAAAAGTTTTAAATTTTGATTTAGTGCACTTTTTTTTTGTCTAAGAAATATTTGCCTAGTCTAAGGCCTAGAACTTTTTAAAGTCTCAGCTTAACATGAGTAGTTCTATGATTTTTCTTGAATTAATTTTGGGAAATAGTATTTAAAAGAGTCAATGTTCTTTTTGTTGTTGTTGTTCCACAATTATACAGAGGCATTTGTGTCAAAGGTTTTCCTTTCCCTGTTGGATTATATAGGCACATTTGTTTAAAGTATTGGTCATATATTGTGATTCTATTTCTGTAGTTCTATTACATTGCTTTGAGTCTATACTAATGCCAATATTACACTGTCCTGATTATTGCAGCTTTACAATGTCTTAGAATTAGGTAATATAAGTATTCTCACTTTGCTCTTTATCAAGATTGTTTTGTTTCTTCTGAGGCTTTTGCAATTCTCTTTTATACATGTATATTACAGATATATATCTATATTAAGCTTTTCATTCTCTAAAGAAAAAAAATCATTTACTGGTAGTATGATAGGGTTATCATTGAATCCATAGCAAAATTTGAAGTGAATTTACATCTTATACACTGAATCTTCCAACAGCAAACATGGCATATCTCTCCATATATTTATTCTTTATTTTTCTCAGTAATGTACTGTAATATTGTATAGTACTAAATAATGTAGCAATGTACTGTTGCTAGTATACAGAATGCAATTGTTTTTTATAAATTGATTTAATATCATGGGAAGACACTATACCCAATCTTTATGCTCATTTCTTTCTTTGAATTGTTTTACTAGTAGGACTTTCATAACAATGCTGAATACAATGGTGAAAGCAAATATTCTTGCTTTTTTCCTGATCTTAGGGAAAATGCATTCAAAATGTCACCATTAAGAGTGATGTTAACTATAGATGGTAGATGCCTTTTATCAGACTGAGGACATCCTTTTCTAGTCCTAAAATGCTGAGAATTTTTATTATGATTGAATAGTGAACTTTATCAAATCTGTTATGTTTTGGTTTAGCTTCCCTTTTTTTATCTACTGCAGTATTCATACGATTTTTCTTCTTTATTCTGTAAATGTGGTGAATTACATTATATGAATATAGCTCTAATGAGATGAAACTTACCTTTTAAAAATTCACAGTATTTCCTGTAAAATTCAATTAGCTTGATCAAATATAAACAGTCATGTAATAGCCACCACAATCATGATATGAAACATTTCCATGATCCTGAAGTTTTCTTGTGCTGTTCTCCCTTCACTTCAGTCAAGCCTCTGCCCTCACTGACAATCACTGACTCATCTGCCCCTTGTCACTGTATTTTCAACTTTTCCAGAATTTTGTAAATCGTATCATATAGTATAGAATTTCTTGTGTCTGGAGTCTTTGATTAAAATAATGATTTCGAGAAAATACTATCCTTCTTTATTAAATTGAATTGACACATTTGCCAAAAATCAATTTACCCTACATGTGTGGGTCTGTCTCTTTCCATTGATCCTTACACCAATACCAAACAGCCTAGATGACAACCATTTTAGAATTAATCTTAAAATTAAATCCTCCATCTTCATTTTTCTTCAAAAATTATTTTGCAAAGTCTAGATCATTTGCATTTTCATATGAATTTTAGCATCTACCTGTCAATTTCTACAAGAAATTTTGCTTGAATTTTAATGGAATACTTTTAATCCATAGATCAATTTTCAGAAAATTGACATATTAAGAATATTGAGTCTTCCAATCCATGAACATGGGATATATTCTATCTGTTTAGTTAGGTTTCTTTAATTTCTCTCAACAATACTTTGTATTTTTAGTGTATAAGTACTTCTCAAAATTTATAAAATATTTCAAAGAAAAGATATTTCTATGCAACTCATTTAGGATTGTTTCTTAATGAATTGATTTCTTTATCATTCTGAAATTTCCCTCCTTATCCTTGGTATTATTCCTTGTCCTGATCTACTTTGTCCAATATTAGTATGAACACTCCAGATTCTTTATGTATATCCTTTTCTATCATTTGCTTTCATTCAATCTGTGCCTTTGTATGTAAAGTAAGTTTCTTGTAGGTAGCAACTGGATTTTGCTTTTTGTATCCAATCTGACAATTTCTTCCTCTTTATTGGATTTATAGATCTATACATATAATGTAATTATTGTTATGAATGGATTTCAATTTACCATCCTTATACTTATTTTCTATTCATTCCATTTGAATTTTGTTCTCTTTATTCTTTGTGTTCTGCCTTTCTTTGGGTTAATTGAGGACTTAGGTTTCATTTTATCTGTACAACTCTCTTACTAGTGAAATCTCTTGTCTTGTTTTGATTTGCTTAGTTTTTAGTCATGTTCTAGGGTTTGAAATATATATAAATGTGTGTATATATATGTATATTTGCAATTGCAATATATATTATATATATAACTCCAAATATATATTTTATATTTGTAATAATAATAATTAATAATAAATATTTGTATTTCTTTGCAATAAATAAAACCTATTATAATCTACCTTTAAATAATACCATACTTTTTGAGGTATATAGTATAAGAAACTTACATTATATGTCCATTTTCCTCTCCATCCTTTGGCTCATATTATCATACACCTTATTTCTACATATGTTATAACCTCACAAAACTTTGTGATTTTTGCCTTAAATAGGCAATTGTCTTTTAAAGCAGCAGTCCCCAACCTTTTTGGCACCAGAGACCAGTTTCTTGGAAGACAATTTTTCCATGGACCAGGGTTGGGGGGATGGTTTCAGGATGATTCAAGTGCATTACATTTATTGTGCACTTTATTTCTATTATCATTACATTGTAATATATAATGAAATAATTATACAATTCACCATAATGCAGAATCAGTGGGAGCCCTGAGCTTGTTTTCCTGCAACTAGATGGTCCCATCTGGGGGTGATGGGAGACAGTGACACCTGAAGTGTGTTGCTTATGTCCGGTCTACTCTGTAATTTCATTTTGGTTACTGTCACTGCAGAAAACCCTGCTTCACAAAGATAGGATGTTGGAAATGGAAGCAGGCTTTTCAGTGCTTTGCTGGCAATCTCACGGTATTCTGCCTTGACTTTAATCCAGAATTTATGGAGATTTGAAGTTGTCTCAAACATACTTTTAAGACCACCATCATTTGCGATCTCAAGTAGTTGATCCTCTTCTAGGACAGACAAAGTCGGTTCACCTAGCTTATTCCCAAATGGGTCATGGATCCATTCCTTCCCAGTTTGCGGGTCTTTTGTGGTTGGGAAGTAATGCTCAAACTCTTCTGAAAGCTGAGATAGATGATCATGCACAAACTGGGAGAAAGAAGGCCCTGGCTCAGTCTCTTTCAAAATCTCTGCTAATGTTTGAAACATGTCAAAAATCCCAATGTTCACTTGTCGCCCCCATAATTCCAGTTTGGTTTTGAATGCAGCCACTTTATCTGCCAACTTGAACACAGTTGCCATTCTCCGCTGAAGTGATAGATTGAGTTCGTTGAGCAGGTTGAATATGTCACACCAGTAAGCAAGTTTTGCAACCAGCGGTGACTGAAATGTGTCACTGAAATGTGCTGCCAGTGGTGTCACTGAAGTGTGCTGCCAGTGGTGACTGTTTTTCTAAAGAAATCTCTGGAGTGGCTCATGAAATTCAAAAACTCTGGCCAGTGATCTACCTTTAGAAAGCCATCTCACTCTGTGTATAAAAGAAGACGTGTGTGCTCTGCGTCCATCTCCTCACAGAGCTGCACGAACAGATGTGAGTTAAGGGCATGTACTTTAATGTGGTTGATCATTTTAATCACATCCTGCAAAACTTGTAAAGTTCAGGTGACATTTTTCAGCTAGCCAGCATTTCTCTATAGATGACACAGTGCATAGACTCACATTCAGAAGTGACCTCTTTGACCTGAATAGTGAAACCAGAAAGCTGTCCAGTCATGACAGCTGCTCAGTCCATGCATATACCGACACAAAATGACCAATTCAGTTTTCCTGATATGTAATCATTCAAAGACTTGAATAATTCTGCAGCTGTGGTATTGGTTGGCAACAAAAGTGCACATAACATATCCTCATGCACATCCTCCTGAAAAATATATCACACAGAAACAAGCATTGTTGCCTTGTTGTCAACATCGGTAGACTCATCAACCTGGATTGTGTACCATGGTGACTCATTAATCCTCTCTAACAACTGTGCCTCAATATCCTCTGCTATTTCATCAGTTCATCTAGTTATGATGCTAGCCAAAAGAGGAACAAGTGCCACCTTTTGAACTGCAGCCTCTCCTAAAAGTTCATGACAAACGTCCTTAGCAGCAGGCAGGATCAACTCTTCACAAATAGTAAAGGGCTTCTTAGCTTTAGCAATGCAGTTAGCCACTAAGAATGATGCTCTCAGTGCAGACACATTTGAAGTGGTGGCCTTCAATACTTGCTTCTGTTCTTCGTGTTCACATTTTTTTCTTTTGAAAAACTCCAAATGCTTGTCTTTTAATGCAGGGTGCTTAGTCTCCATGTGGCGAAGCAGTTTTGAAGGTTTCATGGCTTTGTTGGATAGCTGGTCACCACATATGATACAAAGCGGGCTTGGAGAATGTGAATCACCTGTTGCAATGAACCTGTAATTTAAGTAAGAGTCTTGGTGTTTCTTTTAAATGCACTTTCTTTTTGTTGGCAGTCTTAGAGTCTTCTACTGTCTCAACATTGGTTCTTTCCCCCTTTTCAAAGAAGCTCTCCAGCAACATTTGTTTTTTACTCATTTTGGCTAGGTTTAGCTTGTGGGCTTACCAAAACTGTGACTGAGATAAGTGTGCAGTGCAGGAAAGAGGCACGGATGGAAGTGGTAAATAAAATAATGGGCAGGCCATGTGCGGACTAATATAAGTGTCAGATTCTGACTTAAAGCCTGCCACCAGCTGCAGCTGTACAATTGAAGTACATCAACTCACTTGCCTCTTTAAATCCTACCACCAGATGCAGCTTAATTATCACTTGCCACTAACTGATAGGGTTTTGATATGAGTCTGCAAGCAATTGATTTATTATGGTCTCTGTGCAGTCAAACCTCTCTGCTAATGACAATCTGCATTTGCAACCTCTCCCCAGCACTAGCATCACCACCTCAGCCCCACTTCAGATCATCAGGCATTAGATTCTCATAAGGAGTGTGCAACCTAGATCCCTCGCATGCATGGTTCACAGTAGGGTTCACGCTCCTATGAGAATCTAATGCCGCTGCTGATCTGACAGAAGGCAGAGCTCAGGCAGAAATGAGAGCAATGGGGAGCGGCTGTAAATACAGATGAAGCTTCACTCACTCACCTGCCACTCACCTCCTGCTGTGCAGCCCAGTTCCTAACAGGCCACGGACCTGTACTTGTCCAGAGGTTGGGAACCCCTGTTTTAAAGAGTCTAACATTATATGAAAAATGTTTTTACATTTATCTAAATATTTACCTTTCCAATTCTTTTCTCTAGATTTAATTTTCCTTTCTGACATTTTTCTTCTCAGATTGGTAAAAGTTCTATAACATTCTTTGGAATATGTTTCTAAGCCTCAGATTTCATTTATCTGAAATTCTTTAGTTTGCTTTCAGTTTTGAAAGATGATTTCACTGGATGTAATGTTCTAGTTACATCTAGTTATTTGTAGTTATATGTCATTAATTCCTCTGGCTACTTTCAAGTGTTTCTCTATATCTTTGGTCTTCAGCTGTCTGAATATGACATTCCTATATGTATCATTTTTTGTGTCTTTTATCATTTTTTGTGTCTTTTATCCTACTTGAGTTTGGCTAGCTGCTTGAATCTGTGTGTTGCTATTCTTCAAATCTGTAAAATGTTGAGCCAATTTAAAAAACTTTTCTGCCTCATTTCTTCTTCCCCTCTGGAATTCAGACTATAGATACATTTCACCACTTGTTCTTGTCCCACAGCCTACACAGGCACAGTTAGTTATCTTTCAGTATATTTTTTCTGTGTGTTTGAATTTACATAATTCAATTTACATATTTATATTATATATGTTTTAATAATACATGTATATCTAATTTATCTATATTATTATATATAATGTATTATATAACAATATAATTGTATTAGCTAGTGTTCAAGTTTATTGATTCTTTCTTTTATGATGTTCAATCTGCTCTAAATTCTATATAATAAACTTTTTATTTTGGATGTTGTAATTTTTTCAGTTCTAAAATTTCTACTTGCTTTTTTGTTATAGTTTGTACATCCCTGCTAATGCCCTGCATTTGCTTACCCACTTCTATCTCTTTGTATATTATTTGAAATATTTGTAAAAACTGTTTTAAAGTCCTTGTCAGTTAATTGCAACACCTGGGTCATCTTTGCGTCTACTTCTACTGACATTTTTCCTCTTGATTATGGTTAGATTTAACCACATTTTTGTATGCCTAGTGATTTTCAGTTGAGTATACTGTATATTGTGGCTGATCCACTGTAGAAATTTTGGATTTTGTTACCTTCTTCTAATCATATTGGCTTTTGCTCTGACAGGCAGTTAAATTACTGGCTTATTACCTTGATTTTATGGAAGCTTAGTTTTAATCTTTGTTAAGGTGGTTATATTTTGATTTTTCCCTTAATCCTAGAGCATAGCTCTCATCCTGGGCTTATTTCTACTCGAGGGTACATGTCACTGGGTCACCCACAGTAAGCTGCCTACTGGATGTAGCACTGTAAGAGCAAAAAGAAAAGCATAAGGATCCATAAAAGGAGATTTTCTTCCTACAGTGTACTACCAGAGCCCTTTGCTGACAGGGTCTAACCTTATGTCAGCTGATAAAGAAAAAAAATTTGTAAGGTTCAGTTCCAATATCATAATTCAAGGCAAAGAAAAATGGACTTTGATAACTGCCATAGATGGTGTAATACTTCCTTAATTGTTATAAAATAGAAAGGAAAGAAGTCACAGTCATTTCATTTCCAACCTCCAGTCATCTAACATATCCAAACTTCAACCTGTGTCTCTTCATCTTAGTAACATTGTTATTTTCTGTAATATTTTCTATTTACTCATGCATCATCCGAAATCGGGAAGTGCAGTGTCAGCTGTTGCAACATCTGGGCCATCTGTGGTTTTGTGAGAACCTACTTTGGATTCAATGGAACCCCTGAGGTTTCCACTGAGACACTCTAATTTGGCAGGTCTTGAACTTTAAACTTTTCTCACCAGCATCCCAGAAACATCTTCCTAGAAAGTTTCACCAGCACCCCAGTGCACACTATCCTAGTGAGTCTTGCTGACACCCCAGTGAAAAGCTTCCTAGGTAGTCCTATCACCAACATAGCAAGTTGCTTCCTAGCATATTTCACCAGAATCAAAATGAACAGCTACCTAGAGAATTTCCCTGGGACTCCAAGTGTTTTCTCCTCAGCAGCCATGGCCTGTGACCCCTCAGCAAACCTCCTTCATCCAGTTTTACACAGACACATACTTCCTATGAAGACTGAATCTCAGCCCTATTATGGGCAGTATCTCTTTCAAGTTTGTTCCTTCCTTAAGTATACTCCCTCAACCCTAGATATACGTTTCCAGCACTCTCTAGGGTTCTCTTTACCTCCTCTTAGTAGTTAGTCCCACTTTATAATTTATTAATGCTGCTCAAATTACTGGTTTGGTTTCTGTCTCCTTAATGGACCCTGACATCTTTAAACCACCTCAATGCAACATGAATTACAACTTTTGAAAGAAACTTCTCAAATGGCATACAGTTGAATTCAATTCAATTTAGGGTTCTACAAGCTATGTTTGATGCCTGAAATATCTACAAATGGGACAATAGCAAGAAATGTAAATTTAGTTAGAGTAAAGTTAAGGAAACACTGGAAAACTAATTCATCCTGAAGCCAACACACCACATCAAAAATAGTCTAGGAAATATAGTGCAGGTGTCAATGTGTCATGCTCCTTTGATGGCAAAACATTTCATCTGGTAAATATAATTGAAATAATATGACGCCACTTAACAAAGGATAATACAAAATTCTAAATCTGTACTCTGTGAGTGGACTTTCTACTTGGTTACTGACATTTCTTTTTTAACCTGTGAACATGGGTTCAAATACTTCTTTCAAAGCCCATTACTCAAAGTACCTGTGTTTACCTCACATTCCTTCTCCCAAAACAATTCATTTTCCCCTCCCTCTCCAGTCTCACTGCTGCTCTTTCTTCACACTTGTTTGTAGTGCTATTTGTTTTTCATTGTCACAGGTGGAGACCAGGAGCCTGGAAAACTGGTAAGTACTGGATTTTGTTTTACCCCCTAGATACTTGTAGCAACTGATTCCTTTTCCACTGGGGGGAGGTGCTGAAACTTGAGAGACTGGCTGCTGTTTGCTCCTCCTGAAGCTTATTGACTGTCAGTGTCTCTGGGAACCACCTGCTGCAGCTGGGGAATGTCAAATGGCTTCAGCAGTTCCTACTGAGAAAGTGTTCATTTCCTTAGTGATAATGTGTTTCCCTCTAAGATATTATTGAAAGATCATTGCTACTGGCTATTGCTCTCCTTAAGAAAGGGAGCTTTCCTTTCAGCAAGATATTGACTGAAGTAGATAAATAAGCTTATTTTATCATTAAAGACTCCATAGGACTCCCAACTCTTCTTTATCCAGAGTGATGGAAATAGGTTAAAAAATATTCTGATTGATGAGCATATAAATTATTCCCTCCAACTCAACAGGTATTTAAGAAGTATCTAGTATATGTTTAGAATCAAGTTAAAGCAGAAGTATTCATAATTTTAAAAATATTAAGGCCCAGAGTCAAACTTGGGATATTTAAAGTTAACACTTCTACTTAATACAAATGTAGTATAGGCAGCCTTTAAAAGCCCCAAATTCCTCATCTATAAACAGAGATGATAATACTTCCTGTCTCTCGTGATGAGTACATAAGACATTTCACATAGAGTTATTAATAATTATTATAATTTAAAATACATTTTTAAATATTGGAGAATTGTATAAAAACTTTCCTGCCCTCAAGAAGCTTGCATGAAGCAAGAAATAAACAATAAAATACAGTATATAATAAATTGTCAGGCCGTAAAAAATAAATTTTATAAATTACAGCACTACTAATATGTGTAATGAATATTTAGGAAACAGAGTCATCTCCTAAAGTTTTCTGAAAAACTTTTAAGAAAAGATGAAAATGTAGATAGGCATAAATTAAGTGCATGGATAAAAGCAAGGTATGCAAAACTAATTATAACATTTGAATTTTTTACATCCAAAAAGTCCTGGTCCCCATCAGAACATATATTCACTTTAAAAAGTAATACCTTATTATCTCTGAATTCATGAGACCTAAAAATTATCATTTTTTGCAATATCATTAAAGAAAAAATTGACAAAGCAAGAAAGTCTTGGTCCCTGTTTCTTTAACGAAGTAGTGTCACTACCTGGTAACAAAGCAAAACTCCCTGTGTATGTGGGTAAATGTAAAAGTACACCAAATTGGGGCAGAGTCAACATGGCATACTAGGAGGATGTGGAATTCATGTCTCCTCACAACTAGGGCACCTACCAGGCACCAGAGGGGGACCATGGACACCTAAGGGTACGGGAGGAAAGCCCAGCAACCAGGTAGGATGTGGGCCATGGGGGGAGTGAAGGGGAAGGAGAAGTGAAGGCGGGACGGGACTGGTGTCCCTGAGGGGCAGCTGTGGGAGGGGGAAAGGGGGACATTGGGGAACCATTGGGAGGGCAGAGGATCAAAAGGGAGCATGGCCAGGTTTCCCCTGCTCACATGGGCCACCGGGAACCTGCTGAGATCCCAGGCCTGATCCTCCGCCCACCTATGCTCCCTCCAGCAGTGTGGGTCCTGAGTGAGTGGGAGGGAGGGAAGGGAGAGCAAAAGTATAGGCCAGACCACTGTGACCAGCATCCCTGAGGGGTGGCTGGGGGAGGAGAGGAGTTCCTACACCCAGCAGGACCCACCCATGGTTAGGGGGTCCAGCAACAATGGGGGAGATCCTGGGGGGGACAGTGGGGGAGGGGTGCAAAAGAACAGAAGGGAACAGGACCAGTGCTTTCCCTGTGCACTGGGAAACCTGTTGGGTTCCTGGGCCTAATCCTCTACCTTTGGAGCCTCCCTCCTGCCATGTAGAACCCAAGCCCCGCCGCTACACCTCCACCCAGGGCCCTACCACTACACTCAGAGATACCCTCCAACTAGCTGGCCCTAAACCCCACCTGCACACGTGCACTCAGGGACCTACCTCCAAACTCCAGAACTCCACACTCCAGAGGCCCTCTTTTCAACATGCTGCCTCTCCCCTTCTGCCCAGGTCCTAAGCAGAGGCCCTGCCCCACACTTGAACATCGCCCTGCCAAGGTCCTGCCCCCTGCTCAAATGTCACCCCAACACTGCCTAGGTCCCACCCAACCCTAAACCCCACCCCTGCCTAAGTTCTACCCCACCTAAACTCTGCACCCATAGACAAGGCTTTTTTGTTTGTTTGTTTCTTTTTTCCTCTTTTAGATTTGGGTTCTATTTTACCTTGTTGATTCATTAGTGTTGATTCTTTTATATTTTTATTTTTCCTAATAAATCTTTTATTTTTCTAATTTTCTTTTATTCTTTAGACTTTGTTAGTGATCTCCCCTTTTCGCTTGTTCTTCCCCCACCCTTTTCCTTCTTTTTCTTTTTTTCTTTTTTCTGCTGTGGTTTTATTTTACCTATAGTTTTATTTTTCCTAACATATTTTTTATCTTTCTAATTTTATTTTGTTTTTTATTCTTTGATATTGTATGGCTCCTTTTTTTCTTTCTTTCTTCTTGTTTTTTTTTTTTTTTTTTTTTTTTTTTTTTTACTGTGCCACAAAGCTTGCAGGATCTTAGTTCCCAGGCCAGAGGTCAGGCCCGAGCTCCTGTGGTGGGAATTCTGAGTCCAAACCACTGAACTAACAGAGAAACTCAGACCCAAGGGAAAATCTATCCGAGTGAGGCCTCCAGGAGGTCCTCATCTCAGCAACAAGACCCAGCTCTATCCAACTGCCTGCAAACCCCAGTACTGGACGTCTCAGGCCAAATAACCATTAGACAGGAATACAGCCCCACCCATCAAAAATAAATGAAACGACAAAAATCATGTTACACATGAAGGAGTAATGTAAAAACCTACAAGACCAAATAAATGAAGATGAAATAGGCAACCTACCTGCAAAAGAAATCAGAGTAGTGATAGTAAAGATGATCCAAAATCTCAGAAACAGAATGGAGAAAATAGAAGAAATATTTAACAAGGATCTAGAAGAACTAAAAAGCAAACAAACAATGATGAACAACAGAATAAATGAAATGAAAAATACTCTAGAAGGAATCAATAACAGAATAACCTGAGGCAGAAGAATGGATAAGTGAGCTGGAAGATAAAATGGTAGAAATAACTTCCAGGGAGCAGAATAAAGAAAAAAGAATGAAAAGAATTGAGGACAGTCTCACAGACAGTCTCTGGGACAATATTAAATGCAACAACATTCGAATTATAGGCATCCCAGAAGAAGAAGAGAAAAAGAAAGTGTCTGAGAAAATATTTGAGAAGATTATAGTCAAAAACTTCTCTAACATGGTAAAGGAAATAGTCAATCAAGTCTGGAAAGCACAGAGAGTCCCATACAGGGTAAATCCAAAGAGAAACATGCTGAGACACATATCAAACTGTCAAAAATTAAATACAAAGAAAAAATATTAAAAGCAACAAGGGAAAAACAACAAAAAACATACAAGTGAATCCCCATAAGGATAACAGCTGATTTTTCAGTAGAAACTCTGCAAGCCAGAAGGGAGTAGCAGGACATATTTAAAGTGATGAAAGGGAAAAAAATACAACCAAGATTACTCTACCCAGCAAAGGTCTCATTCAGATTCGATGGAGAAATTAAAACCTTTACAGACAAGCAAAAGCTAAGAGAATTCAGCACCAACAAACCAGTTTTACAACAAATGCTAAAGGAATTTCTCTGGCAGGAAACACAAGAGAAGGGAAAAACCTACAAAAAAACCCCCAAAACAATTAAGAAAATGGTAATAGGAACATACATATTAATAATTACCTTAAATGTAAATGGATTAAATGCTCCAACCAAAAGATACAGACTGGTTGAATGGACACAAACATAAGACCCATATATATTCTGTCTACAAGAGACCCACTTCAGACCTAGGGACACATACCGACTGAAAGTGAGGGGATGGAAAAAGATATTCTATGCAAATGGAAATCAAAAGAAAGCTGGAGTAGCAATTCTCATATCAGACAAAATAGACTTTAAAATAAAGACTATTACAAGAGACAAAGAGGGACACTACATAATGATCAAGGGATCAATGCAAGAAGAAGATATAACAATTGTAAATATTTATGCACCCAACATAGGAGCACCTCAATACATAAGGCAAATGCTAACAGCCATAAAAGGGGAAATCGACAGTAACACAATAATAGTAGGGGACTTTAACACCCCACTTTCACCAATGGACAGATCATCCAAAATGAAAATAAATAAAGAAACACAAGCTTTAAATGACACATTAAACAAATTGGACTTGATTGATATTTATAAGACATTCCATCCAAAAACAACAGAATACACTTTCTTCTCAAGGGCTCATGGAACATTCTCCAGCATAGACCATATCTGGGTTACAGATCAAGCCTTGGTAAATTTAAGAAAACTGAAGTCGTATCAAGTATGTTTTCTGACCACCACACTATGAGACTAGATATCAATTACAGGGAAAAACTGTAAAAGATACAAACATATGAGGCTAAACCATATGCTACAAAATAACAAAGAGATCACTGAAGAAATCAAAGAGGAAATCAAAAATACCTAGAAACAAATAACAATGAAAACACAATGACCCAAAACCTATGGGATGCAGCAAAAGCAGTTCTAAGAGGGAAGTTTATAGCAATACAATCCTACCACAAGAAAAAGAAACACCTCAAATAAACAACCTAAACTTACACCTAAATCAATTAGAGAGAAAAGAACAACAACAAAAAAAAACCAAACTTAGCAGAAGAAAAGAACTCATAAAGATCAAATCAGAAATAAATGAAAAAGAAATGAATGAAACAATAGCAAAGATCAATAAAACTAAAAGCTGGTTCTTTGAGAACATAAACAAAACTGATAAACCATTAGCCAGACTGATCAAGAAAAAAAGAAAGAAGATTCAAATAAACAAAATTAGAAATGAAAAAGGAGAAGTAAAAACTTACACTGCAGAAATATAAAGGATCATGAGAGATTACTACAAGTAACAATACGCCAATAAAATGGACCACCTGGAAGAAATGGACTCATTCTTAGAAAACACAACCCACTGCGACTGAACCAGGAAGAAACAGAAAATATGAACGACCAATCACAATCACTGAAATTGAAACTGTGATTAAAAATCTTCCCACAAACAAAAGCCCAGGACCAGATGGCTTCACAGGTGAATTCTATCAAACATTTAGAGAAGAGCTAATATCTATCCTTCTCAAACTCTTCCAAAATATAGCAGAGAGAGGAACACTCCCAAACTCATTGTATGAGACCACCATCACCCTGACACCAAAACCAGACAAAGATGTCACAGAAAAAGAAAACTATAGGCCAGTATATCTGATGAATATAGATGCAAAAATCCTCAACAAAATACTAGCAAACAGAATCCAATAGATTATACACCATGGTCTAGTGGGTTTATCCCAGGAATGCAAGGATTCTTCAATATATACAAATCAATCAATGTGATACACCACGTTTTAACAAATTGAAGGATTAAAACGATATAATGTAAATAGATGCAGAAAAAGCTTTTGACAAAATTCAACACCCACTTATGATAAAAACTCTCCAGAAAGTAGGCATAGAGGGAAACTACCTCAACATAATAAAGGCCATACATGACAAACCCACAGCCAACATTGTTCTCAATGGTGAAAAACTGAAACCATTTCCACCAAGATCAGGAACAAGGCAAGGTTGCCCACTCTCACCACTATTATTCAACATAGTTTTGGAAGTTTTAGCCACAGCAATCACAGGACAAAAAGAAATAAAAGGAATCCAAATCGGAAAAGAAATAAAACTGTCACTTTGCAGATGACATGATACTATACTTAGAGAATCCTAAAGATGCTACCAGAAAACTACTAGAGCTAATCAATGAATTTGGTAAAGTCACAGGATACAAAATTAATTCACAGTAATCTCTTGCATTCCTATACACTAGTGCTGAAAAATCTGAAAGAGAAATTAAGGAAACACTCCCATTTACCATTGCAACAAAAAGAAAAAAATACCTAGTAATAAAGCTACCTAAGGAGACAAAAGACCTGTATGCAGAAAACTATAAGACACTGATGAAAGAAATTAAAGATGATACAAACAGATGGAGAGATATACTGTGCTCTTGGATTGGAAGAATCAATGCTCTGAAAATGACTACACTACTCAAAGGAATCTATAGATCCAATGCAATCCCTATCAAACGACCAATGGCATTTTTCACAGAACCAGAACAAAAAATTTCACAGTTTGTATGGAATCACAAAGGAACATGAATAACCAAAGAAATCTTGAGAAAGAAAATCAGAGCTGGAGGAATCAGGCTCACAGACTTCAGACTATACTACAAAGTGACAGTAATCAAGACAGTATGGTACTGGCACAAAAACAGAAACATAGATCAATGAAACAGGATTGAAAGCCCAGAGATAAACTCACACACATATGGTCACCTTATCTTTCATAAAGGAAGCAAGAATATACAATGGAGAAAAGACAGTCTCTTCAGTAAATGGTGCTGGGAAAACTGGACAGCTAGCTACATGTAAAAGAATGAAATTAGAACACTCCCTAACACCATACACAAAAATAAATTCAAAATGGATTAAAGAACTAAATATAAGGCCAGAAACTATAAAACTCTTAGAGGAAAACATAGGCGGAACACTCTATGACATAAATCACAGCAAGACCTTTTTTGACCCACCTCCTAGAGAAATGGAAATAAAACCAAAAATAAACAAATGGGACCTAATGAAGCTTAAAAGCTTTTGCACAGCAAAGGAAACCATAAAATAGAAAAAAGACAGCCCTCAGAATGGGAGAAAATATTTGCAAAAGAGGCAACTGACAAAGGATTAATCTCCAAATATAGAAGAAGCTCATGCAGCCCAATATCAAAAGAATAAACAACCCTATCCAAAAATGGGGAGAAGACCTAAACAGATATTTCTCCAAAGAAGATATACAGATTGCCAACAAACACATGAAAAGATGCTCAACATCACTAATCATCAGAGAAATGCAAAACAAAAGTTCAATGAGGTATCACCTCACACCAGTCAGAATGTCCATCATCAAAAAATCTACAAAAAGTCCGTTCTCCAGTAGGTCTGTGTCTTTATTCCTGTCTTACCCCTAGGTTCTTCATGACATTTTTTTCCCTTAAATTCCATATATATGTGTTAGCATACGGTATTTGTCTCTCTCTTTCTGACTTACTTCACTCTGTATGACAGACTCTAGGTCTATCCACCTCATTACAAATAGCTCAATTTCGTTTCTTTTTATGGCTGAGTAATATTCCATTGTATATATGTGCCACATCTTCTTTATCCATTCATCCAATGATGGGCACTTAGGTTGTTCCCATCTCCGGGCTATTGTAAATAGAGCTGCAATGAACATTTTGGTACATGACTCTTTTTGAATTATGGTTTTCTCAGGGTATATGCCCAGTAGTGGGATTGCTGTGTCATATGGTGGTTCTATTTGTAGTTTTGGGGAGGGGGAAGGGTGAGCTGTGACAAAGCAAGAGAGAGACATGGACATATATACACTACCAAACGTAAGGTAGATAGCTAGTAGGAAGCAGCCGCATAGCACAGGGATATCAGCTCGGTGCTTTGTGACCGCCTGGAGAGGTGGGATAGGGAGGGTGGGAGGGAGGGAGACACAAGAGGGAAGAGATATGGGAACATATGTATATGTATAACTAATTCACTTTGTTATAAAGCAGAAACTAACACACCATTGTAAAGCAATTATACCCCAATAAAGATGTTAAAAAAAATCTACAAAAAGTAAATGCTGGAGAGGGTGTGGAGGAAACGGTACCCTCTTGCATTGTTGGTGGGAATGTAAATTGATACAGCCATTATGGAGAACAGTACGGAAGTTCCTTAGAAAACTAAAAATAGAAATACCATATGACCCAGCAATCCCACTACTGGGCTTATAACTGATAAAACCGTAATTCAAAAAGAGTCATGTACCACAATGTTCATTGCAGCACTACTTACAATAGGCAGGACATGGAAGCAACCTAAGTGTCCATCAACAGATGAATGGATAAAGAAGATGTGGCACATATATACAATGGAATATTACTCAGCCATAAAAAGAAATGAAATTGAGTTATTTGTAGTGAGGTGGATGGACCTAGAGTCTGTCATACAGAGTGAAGTAAGTCAGAAAGAGAAAAACAAATACCATATGCTAACACATTTATATGGTATCTGAAAAAAAAAAAGATTTTGATGAACCTAAGGGAAGGATGGGAATAAAGACACAGACATAGAGAATAGAATTGAGGACACAGGGAGGGGAAAGGGTAAGCTGAGTCCAAGTGAGAGAGTAGCATTGACATATATACACTACCACATGTAAAATAGATAGCTAGTGGGAAGCAGCTGTATAGCACAAGGAGATCAGCTCGGTGCTTTGCAACCACCTAGAGGGGTGGGATAAGGAGGGTGGTAGGGAGACGCAAGACAGAGGGGATATGGGGATATACATATGCATATAGTTGATTCACTTTGTTATACAGCAGAAACCAACACAACACTGTAAAAGAATTATACTCCAATAAAGATGTTTAAAAAATAAACAAAAGTACACCAAATTATATATGAGCTAAATTGTTGAAGACTACATTTGTTAAACAATTATTATTTTGCTCTAGTGCTCTATGCAATGTGATTTGTTTTATTTGATTTCTGTAAGCCATGGCAGGACTCTCTCCCACCTGAACCAGTTGCACTAAAACTGTCTGTTCCACCCTTCCTTAAATTTTAGAGAATGGTAAATTTCCTGAGAAATTGTGGACAGTTAGTAAACTAAAGTAAAATTAAAAGAAGATATGATTCATTTTCCCTGCTAGTGAAATTGCACCTTTTCTGATGACTTCTTATTAGTGGTTACTGCTGCTGTTTGGTGACCTTGGAAATGATAAAACTTGTACATGGAATGATTCCAATTCAAAGACAATTCTGTCACCTGACACTTTTCTGGGTTACAGCTCCCTGCATGTCTTTTGGGAAACTACCCCACCTCCCTTCACGCAGTTTAGGTGGGATAGTCAAACTCCCTTGGCCAAGGACTGGCATATGACCTAAACCAAACCAATCAAGTTCTTTCTCCTCAGTGTTTGTGTCTTGAGCAGAAATGACATGAGTTAAAAAACAGTTGAAGTTGCCACTTTTTTCTTCCATCTAGGTGTGTGTGGTTGACACCATTCTTCACTATGTCTTCTCTCAATACTTTCAGGATAAAGAGATTACTGGACAAGAAACAAAAGCAGAATAATCCCATTCCTCAATGGATTCAGATGAAAACTAGCAATAAAATCACTACAGTGACAAAAGGAGATGCTGGAGAGGAACCAAGTTGTGTCTGTAAGGAATTGCACATAAGATGGCCCACGTATTTATGCTGTATCAAGGTTGCTAGCATCTTACCATAACAAGCTGAAAATGTCACCACTATCTGGGACAGCTGGACATGTTTTACTGGGAAAATAATTGTTTTTCTCTTTATTTCTATGTTTCTGTGCAAGTAGGTTGGCTCAGTATTATGTGAGACCTTTTGTTTGGGGGAAAAAAATAAAACAATTGAAGCTGCTACAAAGGAAGGGACCAGAGGAGATGTTTCTGATACTTTTCTCTCCTTTCCAAAGTTTGGTTGTTTAGATTTTTCTGTCAATTTTGTGAGCTTCTCTGTGTATTTTCAACAAATGACTCATTTACTTAAGTTAGATGAGTCAATTTCAACTATTAGCAACCAAAGAGCCTTAGTGATGCACATGTGTACAAAGAACATTTTTAGTGTCAGTAAAATTCAGATCTTTTTCCAAGTTTTTCAATTTGTGTCCAAAAAATTCAAACATGACAGAAAAAGTGATTAAATTCTTTTTACGGCTAAATAATATTCCATCATATATGTATACCACATTCTGTTTATCCATAAATTAGTTGATAAACATTTGGGTTGTTTCAAGTTTTTGACCGTTATGAATAATGCTGGTATGATTATCTGTATTCAAGTTTTTGTGTGGATCTATTTTCAGTTCTCTTGAGTATATACCTAGGAGTAGAATGGTTGTGTCATATGGTAAGTCTATGTTTAATTTTTTGAGGAACCACCAAACTGTCTTCCAAAGTGGCTCTCGGGTCAATTTGAGTGGACAAATCAGTCTCTGAAAATGATGCTTGCAAAGGAGTTACTGGCATGCCAAGCCCTCCATGATTTATCTGACCCTAAAGGATTCGCAGATGACAGCTGTAGGGCTGCTAGAGTATCTGGGTAACTTTTCTGCATCTGTCAGGAGGTACCTTACTAATGAGAGAATGTTATATTCTGTGATTGATCAAGTTCTCAAAAACAATTTTCTCTTCTTCCTGTTATTGATAGTTCTGAACATTGATATCTTTTACTCCCCATGGAGTCAAAAAGCACCTAAGTGTATGTGATTGCAAGCAGAAAACTAGGGGACAGAAGTCAGGTATTGGCAGTTTATCTACTTTCATTTGTACGTGGACTGTTAATATAAATGTCAGATGTAAAGCATTAATGCAAGTCAAAATGTTTCCATGAAGAAATTTCAGCAGTTCAATTTTACAATTATAAATAAATCTACTAAATTTTAGACAATGCCAGCATTTGGATTTTTTTAAAACAAGTAAATTTTTTGTTGGTGGCAACTAAATGGTGTTTATAGCATTCTTATCATACAGTAGATTCCATCCATTCACTATAGTTTTCTGAGTTGTCTTACATGCAAGTACATGTTTTTAATGTTGTCCGTCTTCTGTATTGTTCCTATAAATTTGCTATTAAAATATATTAAACTATAAAAAAGATATGAGACAATATGATTATACCTCATAATTGTTTTATATGTTTTAATGCTATGCATTTAAGTAACCAGAAATTTGGATTACAAATAATTATATAGTTCATTTACATTTTTTAAAAGGACAATTTTACTGAATGACATTCAATATTCGCTCTAACTTTAAGAGACAACAACTCTGGTATAACTTCTAGCATAACTTCAAGTACAAGGAGAAAAGTCCTCTAAACATTTTATTGTTAGATATTTTTACATATATGTCACAGCTAAATAAACTATAAACTCCTTAGTTGTGGAGGCTACAAAGCCAAGAAGTAATATAATAAAGAAAGCACAGAGTTGGGAAGATGGCTCCAGAATCTGAATTCAGAGTGCGTTTCTTACCAACTCAATAAATCTGGTCACAGCTCAAACTCTCTGACTCTCAGGTTACTCAATGATATAAGGTATGATACCTCCCTCACATAATTATTGGGGAATTAAATAATATAATATGTATAAAAGTCATCTTTCATAATACTCAGAAAATGTCTGTCCTTTCCTTTATACTTTTTGTGAAGCTAAGACCTTTGGGCAGTTCCTTGCATGGTAAATACTCAACACAAAATATGTTGAGGATGATATGGTATTCCTTTATACATTTTATAAACTAGTATATCGTCACTAGTTTTTTAGTAATTATTTTCTAATATGCCCCAAAAGTATGATAAATAGTTGCTCTATTATATATATATATATGTATATATATATGTGTGTGTGTATATATATATATATATATATATATATATATACACACACACACACATACATATATATGATTAAAGTCAATGATTCGCTGCTGAAAATATACTACTTGGGGGGAAGGAAAAGATATTCATTTCCCCAACAATACAATAAATATCTGATGGTCATTAGTGTTGGCCCCCTAATATTTTTTTTATTCCCCTCATGAGAACATGTACTTCTTCCCTTCTGGAAGTTAAATATGGCCATGTTTCACACTCTGTAATCAAAAGTGGTGTGAATCACTCCCAGGCAGAAGCTTAAAGAGCCCCCGAGCAGTTCTGCATGCGTTCTTTCACTCTGTCCTGACTACAGTGTTTTGGAGAGCAGTGGTTCCTATGTTACTTATGCCACTTTAGGGGATGTTTGGCAAGGTCTGGAGACATTTTTTGGTTGGCACGACTGTGGAGGGTGTTACCTGCATCTAGTGAGTAGAAGCCAGGTCTGCATTAAATATTCTACAGTGCACTGGACAACCTCTACCCTTCCCACCCTGAGACAACAAAAACTTTGTCAGCCCAAACTGTCAATAGTACCACCACTAAGAAACTCTAGTTTGGAGTAAGGAAGATTTGATGGTGGTTCCTAACTGTCCAAAAATGGACAAGAAGTATGAGCAAGAAATAAACCTTAGCTATTTCAGACCACTAAAAGTTTCAGATTGTGTGTTATCACAGCACAGCCTAACTTTTCCTGACACATTTATTTTGCAACTTGAGTGAAATTAGAACACAATGGGCTTTCCCAAGTAATGTTTAAATAATTTGCTTCTGATATTTCTGAATTTAATATCCTTTGAATACATGACTGCTGGGATTAAAATTGAGGTTGAAATTTGTTTAAAATGGAAAACAAATTTATCAATTCAGATTTCAAGACAGTTTAGCTACTTTTTAGAGGGAAATGATTGTTCATGAGAAGCATCTGGTTTTAATGCCTAATGTCCTTGCTCTAAGAAACCCAACAATCCACTCAAATGCTTGAGGGAAAAAAGAGATTATGAAATTTGTTTTTAAAAATAAAACTGCAGGTTACAAGTTTATTGAAAAAAGTGAACTTCATATCACTTTTAGTTAAATAGTTTAATAATTCCTACTATTTTGTCATGAAATATTTTGATGCACATATTGAAGTAATCACAAAAAGGCTGTTTTGATTTATAGTTTTAGGGAAGAAAAAGATGGAGAAAATAAGAAAAAACAAAAGTTATAAAGATGAGTTTTTTCTATAAGAAATAGTTCTTTTGACAAAAAGTATTACTTGTGAGACAGATGTAAAACATGCAATTTTAATTTGTTTTCAGTCACATATTTTCTCTCCTCAAGACATTTGATTTACTTTTTCATTTTATTACTTTCAAAAGTTAATATAGTCACATAGTACAAATAATTAAAATGTATAAAAAAATAAACAGTGAAAAGTTTCCTTCCCAGGTTGCCTACCACCTATGACCACATAGTTGTGTGGCATAGGACTATTCATGAATGATACCACCTGTGGATATGCTTTCATACTATATCCAATCTCATTATGCTAACCACATTCACAGTAACCCTGTTATTAATTTCATATGATTATGCATATATTCATTCTCTTATATTTTATATATGCATATTACATTAATATGCATATGTAATATGTGCCTGTTCATATGTAATATATGCATATAAATATAGAAAAAATGTAAATTAAAGTTTTTTCTTCCCTTTTTTCTATTTTTCTTACACTAAGCACATCTGTTGGCTAGAACATAATCTCCATGTCCATCCACAATAAAAAGCTCTCAAAAAACGATCAGATTGTCCTACATGCTTTAGGGAAATAAGCTGCTACCCAAAGGCTCCCATTTTCAAGTCTGCCATTCCTAGCAATATCCCTTAATTGAGTTTTGCTTCCACAACTTATCCTATTGACATTGTTACCACACATACTTCATATTCCCTCTGTTTTGCATCTGATGATCTAATGCCTAATAATGTGTCAATGATTGACAAATGCTTTGAGCGTTACCCCTCAGAGAGAAATGTATACTGTGATTTTTTTTTATTATTCTCACAAATACATTATATGAAGTTAAGTTTTAAAATGTTTAAAACATACGTTAAGCTTGGCAACTTTCATTTAAAAGAGATTTGAAAAATCCTGTGTTGGTTGATATTGGGATCATAGTATTTAAATCTCCCCTTCTAGATATCAATGAAAATGACCTTCAAAATATGGAAATAGTGGAAATATGCATTAACCTTGGAAATGAAAAATGTACCATCCATACACTAAGATGGTCAAGGTATTTCTGAATTATATAATGCAGATAGGCTCAGATTAGGAGCCACAGAGGACCAACTGATCATCCACACTTTTGTAAAAGCTGTACACACAGGAAATATATAAAGAATGCCTTCAGACTACAGCAAATAAGAAAGCTTCTGCATAACAAAAGAAACAATCAGCAAAATGAAAACGCAACCTACAGAACAGGAGAAAATATTTGCTAATCACATATCTGAGAGGGGTTAATATCCAACATATATAAGGAAATCATACAACTCAATAGCAAAAAAAGCAATTAAATTAAAATATAGGCAAATGACTTGAACAGACATTTTTCCAAAGACGACACACAGATGGCCAACAAGTACATGAAAAGGTGCTCAACATCACTAATCATCAGGGAAATACAAATCAAAACCCCAATGAGATACCACCTCACAATTGTTAGAATGGTTATTATCCAAAAGACAAGAGATAACAAGTGTTAGAATGTGGAGAAAAGGAAACCCTTGTGCACTGTTAATGGATATAAATTGGTGCAGCAACTGTGGAAGACAGTATGGAGATTCCTCAAAAAATTAAAAATAGAACTACTGTATCATCCAGGAATTCCATTTCTGTGTATATATCCGAAGGAAATAAAATCACTATCTTGAAGAGATACCTGCATTCCCGCATTCATTGCTATATAACTCACAATAGCCAAGACATGGAAACAATCTAATTGTCCATCAATGAATGGGTAAAGAAAATGTGATATATAGATCACATTTATACACACACACATACACACACACACACACACACACACACACACACACACAGAGGAATATTATTCAGGCATGAAAAAAAAGAAAATCCTGCCATTTGCAGCAACATGGATGGACCTTGAGGGCATCACGCTAAGTGAAATAAGTCAGACAGAGCAATACAAGTGCTGTATGTTCTCACTTATATGTGGAATCTAATAAAGCCAAACTCAGAAATAAAGAGTAAAATGGTGGTTGCTGGGAGTTGAGGGTGGGGAAAATGGGGAAAAAGTTAATCAAAGGGAACAAACTACAGCTATAAGATGAATAAGTTCTGGGGATCTAATGTACAGCATGGTGACTATAATTAACAACACTGTATTATATACTTCAAAGTTGTTAAGAGAATAAATCTTAAATGTTAAGACCACAAAAAAAGGTAATTGTTTGAGGGTATGGAAATGTCAACTAACCTTATTATGGTAATCATTTCATAATACATACATATATCAAATCATCCCACTGCATACTTTAAATTTACACGTCATATGTCAATAGTATCTCAATAAAGCTGGGAAAAAAAGGCCCTGACAAAAATACAACAATAGGCTACCATTTTACTGAAAGCAATGAAATGATATACAAGGAAGAAGAAAAAGTCCAACCGAAAGAATAATTTTTTAAAGTCTTTCTCTATGTAGTAGATTTCCTACAAGAAATCATGTTGTCAGAAAAAAATATTTATTTTTCATCTTTGGAAGATAAAAATGTGCTATAGAAAGTTAGAAAATTATGAGTGAAAAAATATTTCACTTTCCTCCTTAATAATGATTTTTTTTGTCTTTTCAACAGACATACACACTTTATCTCTAAAATCACACATCTCAAAACAAAGAAAATGTGACCTCATGAGATCAATGAGATTTTTTTCTCCAGGTAATTTGAATTTTGAGCAGAACCATGTGGAGAGCAAACATAGTTAGAGCTGAGACATTTGATGACAATTTCTGAATTGAATTTTTCAGTGCTTAATGGTTTAGCTTGCTCTTCCATTTCCTAAATTAGCCCATGAACCTTCCAATGAGTCCCTTTTTTGCTCATTGGATTTATGGTTTCAGTTCTTAAAACAACAAATAAACGTCACTGAATTTTTATATATCAAAATCAAAACTTATCCTTGATATTAGAGCAAGTAATCATGAGAAAATGAAAACAATATGAGATCTGTAAAATAATGCAGCAACATGAAAATCATGGGGTCAAAATTTCAAATATGATGTAGGCATTGAAAAACAACTTTATAACTGAAGAAAATCTATTTTGTAAAAAGGAAGACCATTAGAATTCTCCCAGAATTCTGAGGGTAACAAAGCAATAAAAAATAAATAATTTTTATGGACAAAATGCTTGTTTCCCCCTCCCTCAATTCATGTTAAAGTCCTAACACCCAGTATGGCTGTATTTGGAGATGAGGCTTCTAAGGAAGTAATTAATGTTAAATAGGGTCATAAGGGTGGTGTTCTGATCCCTTAGGATTAGTGTCCTTATAAGAAGAGAAATAAGAGAACATTTTTTATCTCTTTCCCTGCACCCATGCACCAAGGACAGGCCATGTGAAGACATAGTTAGGAGGCTGCCATTTGCAAGCCAAGAAGAGAGTCCTAACCAGCAACTAAATTTGCTAGCCTCCAGAACTGTGAGAATATAAATTTCTGTTGTTTAAGCCACCCAGCCTGTGGCATTTTGTTATGTAAGCCTAGGCAGACTCATAAACATATGAAATAAAAAGAAACTAGACCCAGGAAATTTAATCTACAGGGAAAAATGAATCTTAAAGAATTCATGATCGTATAAAGCAAACAGATCCAAAATAATAATTAAAGAAATAATAGAAATATTCTTAAGCTGAAAATGAACATTAGCTTCAATATTTAAAGGGTTCACCAAGTACCAGGAAAAAATCAGTGTACACATATACAAAAATAAATATTTTAATGAATAAAGAACATTTATGCAAATATCAAGAGAAAAAAACTTACCTACAAAAATATAAAAAATAAAACTGCATTCAAGTGTCTACTATACGGTAATAAATGACAATAAGAATGGATTCATGTCTGCAGTATTTTGAAAAAAAATTATTGGTACTTAAGAATGCTATCTCACAATTCCTAACATTTTTGTAGGGCAATGTACTAAACAAATTAGGCTATATATTACAACTAAACACCTCAACATATTAATGGATTTACACAATCAAGATTTATTTCTCACTCTTGTCACAATTCACCTTGGCTTGAGGAAGGAGCCCACCCTCTCTGTTCCATGTAATCATGCAGGGACATAAGTTCCTTCCACGCTTAGCCCAGAAGAGACATATCATTCCCCCACACTCCATGGACAAGAACTAGTGACATGGCCAGGCCTCAATGTAAGGGACTGGAAAATATATCTAGCTGCATGCTCAGGTAAAGGAAACACATTTGACAAACATCTAACCAGCACTATCCAAAAGAACTTTCTGTAATAATGGAAATGCTCTACTGCATTGTCTAATATGGTAGGCACTAGACATATGTGTTTTTTAGCCCTTGAAATGTGACTAGGATGACAGAGAAAATGAATATTTAATTTTATTTATTAGTTTTAATAAATTTAAATGTAAATAGCCACTTATGAGTGATGGCTTTCACACTGGAGAAAGCCAGTATGCACAGGACCACCTGCACAGGACAATAGGATATATGTTCAAAGATGTTCATTGGGCATTACTGGTAATAGTAAAAATTTGGAGACAAGACAAATATCAACTAATTTGGGAAGTTGTGATATAATCCCTTCAGCAAATGGTTAAAATATTATCTGTTGAATATGAGTGCTTAGGTTCTGGACCTGTGGAGGCTAGAAATTTAGGAGACTTGGTAGGAAATATCAGAGTATCAAAACAGGTTGGCTCTTCTAAAACTCAGTGAGGCACTGCAAAAAGTACCATGCTTTGGTCTAAGGCAGTAGTTCTCAAACTGTGTTCTTGAACCAGAAGCATTAGAATCAACTGGGAACTTGTTAGAAAAGGAAATTCTTCAGCCCCACCTGAGACCTCCTGAATCAGAAATTCTGGGGTTGGGGCACAGCAATCTCTGTTCAATCAGCCCTCCTGGTGATACTGCCACATGCTAAATTTTGAGAACCACTGATCTAAGGCAAAAGTTCTCAACACTAGCTGCTCATTACAATTATCAAGGGAACTTTTAAAAACAGGGTTGCCATGGTTCCATCCTCAGAGACTTTTATTTAATTGTTATGTGGTAGGGCCAAGTATTTTTAAAAGCTCTCTGGGTGATTCAAATATACAAACAGAATTGAGAACTAAAACTGAGGTGACCCAAACTGAAAGCAGTAAACAAAAGAGAACACAGTTTTAGCACAAACGTTTTCTGCCTGTGGTCCACAACACAAAACTGCTGAAGGTCTATCATGACTTTGTATTTTTTTGTTGGGTTTTTTGTTGTTGTTGTTTGTTGTTGTTTTGAGGTTTTTTCTTTTTATATTTAGGTTTTTTTAAATTGAAGTGTAGTTGATTTACAATGTTGTGTTAGTTTCTGCTGTATAGCAAAGTAAGTTAGTTATATACACATATATCCAGTCTTTTTTACATTCTATTCCCATATAGGTCATTACAGAGTATTGAATAGAGTTCCCAGTGCTATTCAGTAGGTTCTTATTAGTTATCTACTCTGTATGTAGTGGTGTGTATATGTTAATCCCAATCTCCCAATTTATCCCTCCCCCACCTTTCCCCCAGTAACCACAAGTTTGTTTTCCACATCTGTGACTCAACTCCTGTTTTGTAAACCAGTTCATTTGTACCATTTCTTTAGATTCCACAAAAAAGCAATATCATAGGATATTTGTCTTGCTCTGTCTGACTTACTTCACTCAGTATGACAATCTCTAGGTCCATCCATGTTGCTGCAAATGGCATTATTTTGTTCTTTTTATGGCTGAATAATATTCCATTATATATATATATACTACATCTTCTTTATCCATTCCTCCATCGATGGACATTTAGATTGCTTCCATGTCCTGCATGAATTTAGGTTGCTTCCATGTCCTTCCATGTCCTGCATGCAGCATGAATAGTGCTGCAATGAACATTGGGGTGTATGTATCCTTTTGAATTATGGTTTTCTCCAGATATATGTCCAAGAGTGGGATTACTGTATCATATGGTAGCTCTATTTTTAGATTTTTAAGGAATCTCCATACTGTTCTCCATAGTTTCTGTACCAATTTACACTCCCACCAACAGTGTAGGAGGGTTTCCTTTTCTCCACACCTTCTCCAGCATTTACTGTTTTTAGATTTTTTTGATGATGGCCATTCTTACCAGTGTGAGGTGATATCTCATTGTAGTTTTGATTTGCATTTCTCTAATGATTAGTGATGTTGAACATCTTTTCATGTGCCTCTTGGCCAACTGTATGCCTTCTTTGGAGAAATGTCTGTTTAGATCTTCTGCCCATTTTTTGATTGGGTCATTTGTTTTTTTGATATTGAGCTGCATGAGCTGTTTGTATATTTTGGAGATTAATCCCTTGTCAGTCACTTTGTTTGCAAATATTTTCTCCCATTCTGTGGGTTTTCTTTACATTTTATTAATGGTTTCCTTTGCTGTGCAAAAGCTTTTAAGTTTAATTAGGTCCCATTTGTTTACTTTTGCTTTTATCTTCATTACTCTTGGAGGTGGAACAAAAAAGATCTTGCTGCAATTTATGTCAGAGAGTGTTCTGCCTATATTTTCCTCTAAGAGTTTATAGTATCCGGTCTTACATTTACATCTTTAATCCATTTTGAGTTTATTTTTGTGTGTGTGTTAGGGAGTGTTCTAATTCCATTCATTTACATGTAACTGTCCAGTTTTCCCAGCGCCACTTATTGAAGAGACTGTCTTTTCTCCATTGTATATGCTTGCCTCCTTTGTCATAGATTAGGTGACCATAGGTGTGTGGGTTTATCTCTGGACTTTCTATCCTGTTCTACTGATCTATATTTCTGTTTTTGTCCAGTACCATACTGTTTTGATGACTGTAGCTTTGTAGTACAGTCTGAAGTCAGGGAGCCTGATTCCTCCAGCTCCCTTTTCCTTTCTCAAGGTTGCCTTGGCTATTTGGGGTCTTTTGTATTTCCATATAAATTATAAAATGCTTTGTTCTAATTCTGTGAAAAATGCTATTGGTAATTTGACAGGGATTACATTGACTATGTAGATTACTTTGGGTAGTATAGTCATTTTGACAATATTGATTCTTCCAATCCAAGAACATAGTATATCTGCCCATCCATTTGCGTTATCTTTGATTTGGATAATTATAATAGTGTGATTCAACTCTCTGCATCATTTCATGTAAGCAAGGACGAGGGACTAGGAATCCAAATAGAAGTGAGGACTGGGCCCTTGTTAGTTCCAGGAAAGTGAGAAAGTCTGAAGAGCTCAGGCCCAGCCAGCTGCTCAAGCCTCCTGACAAAAGCTCCCAGAGGCATCCAAGGATGTTGCTCCCTTTGACTCCATTCGCAGTCCAGTGTTGCTCACTGCTCTGAGAAAGAAACTGGAGCTTGAGCAGGGTGAAGTGTCATGAGAGTGGTCCCATGCACAAAAAGAATTTGAGCCAAACTGCCTCAAATTCTGGCTTTGCCTCTTATTAACTGTGCAACTTGGGAAAATGAGGGAATTCTTTTATGCCTCACTTTTTCTTCTCTAAATTGGGATAATACTATTTTACCTACCCCATAGGGCTGCTAAGAAGAAAGAATGAATGAATGAATGCATTGTTCAGACACTTAAAACAGTGCTTGACACCTATTGTTAGACTTAGAAATAAGATTAACAACAGAGCTCATGTCAGCTTGTTGCTAAGAAACAAAAAAATATTTCAGTATTAAATGATCATTAGTTAGGCATCGGTTACTAGCTATAAAAATAATTATACATACCTTATATATGATATATAATTATATATATTTTTAACATATTACATGTAATAATATATATAATTATATGTATGCATATGTATGGATAATTTCTAGACACTATTGTAAAAAATAGCATTGAACAAAAGAGAAAATGCCTTATAGTGAGAGAAGACCACATTCTAGCATTTTAGTGGGGTGACAGAAAATGCACAAATAATACATAATATCATATAAATATAAACACTATGAAGAAAAATAAAACAACATAAGAAATAGGAAATGACATTTGAGAAGCAATTTGAAAGAAATGAGGAAAGCCATGTTCATACCTGGGGTCAGAGAAATAGAACCTGAGGGAAGAGCAATACAAAAGCCCTGGGGAATTACAAGCTTGAAGTGTTCAATGAACAGCAAAAAAACAGTGTGGTTAGAATGGACTGAGTGAGGTGGAACTCATTAGAGAATGAGGTTTCAGAGCTGGTCAGGGCCAAGACATATAAAGTCTTGCAGGGTACAGTCAAGATTTCAGATTTATTTTTAAACCATGAGAAGAGAGAATTGTTTGAGCAAGGAAGTTTCCTTGATCTGACATACAACTTCAAAATCAAATCTACTCTAGCTGCCATGTAGCAATCTTATAATACTAGGTCAGGAGTAGTGGTGGCATGCGAGTTATGAACCTATTGCACGTGAAGTTTGTCGCTCAGGAAAGAGATTATACTGGCTTGAACCAGGATAATGGCAGTGGAAGTGGTGACAATCAGTAAGATCTGAATAAATTTGGGTTTGTGGATATGATTTATGAGAGTGTTTGGTCTGAGAAAATGGGTGAATCATAGGACCAGATACTAAGACTGTGAGAAGACCCCCCAGTTTGACCTTGTTAAATTTGAACTTTCCCTTTGGAGGCTCCACGAAGAAGTTGGAAATGCAAGTCTGAGGCTCAAGGGAAACGTGGGGGCTAAAGATATTAACTGGGTTTCACAAGTGTCTTTAAATCCATGAGGTCACCTAGGAAGTGAGAGTAGGTGGAGGAAAAAAAAAATCAAATTGCCTGGCATCCAACAAATTATGTAAGTGAAGTATTTGCCACCCAGGCCTGGCTATAAGAAACCTATGACTACTTAATCCCTGAAGCAATTCAGGATCTCCTAAACTCATGTAAATAGGAAAAGAACTTCCAAGGTGGTATTGCCCACAGATGGAAATCCTCCCAATATCCCTTTGAAAAGTGATCATGGAGGACATTGGGCGAGGGAGGCTCCAACCATCCTCACTGATAGGAAATATGGGTGCTCTCTCATGGAACTCACTCTTCAGCTAACGGGAAAAATAAAGACCATTGGCTAGTAGAATAAAATCTGTATCCTAGAGCTCTGGTCGTTGCATGCTGTTTTCCATTTTCCCTGTTTCTTAAACAGAGTTCTTATCATGTTTGTCTTGTTTTTATGCATATGTGGAGGTGGTTTTATTTATATTTTAGCCCATAAATGGCCAGATCACAAAGTGGTACATCCAGACCTGACTGAGAGAACTGAACGTAATCCAGAGGTTTTAAACACAGCAACTGAACAAGATTTCAGGTGGTGCTCTGATAGAAGAGAATAAATGTGTTTTCAGTTACACATGAACTAATTGTCTTATCTTAGCATGGTCATTGAAGAAAGTTTAAGTATTGGTAAAATGGTGAAGATGTGTCTATCAAAGATGAAATGTAGTGAATATTTTTATTTTGCCTCTTTAGGAACTTCTCCTTCTTCCCCTCCCCCAACCTTTTCTTTTGGCAACCACTCCTTCAATTCAAAGAGATTCAGTAACACATCGTCCAAGTTTAAGAGGTAGGCATTTGATCCAGGTCTAGAGTCCTATTGTCAATTCACTTGTCCACAGTGATTGGTCCAAGGCTGTTATATGATCTAATATGGTCCAAACAGATTTCTGCCCTGAATTTTTTGTTTAAAGCAAGAGTAAATGATCCTTCCACTTCAGGTTGTAGAGTTTGAAGGACGTGAATTGGTAGCAACTGGGAGCCATTTTCTCTCATTTCATACGTGAATATGCTGTCTTATGTAAGAGCAAATGAAGCCAAGCAGAGGCAATCCCATATGAGAAGAAGTTGGAGAGAACCCCAACAGTGTCAGGCCTCCAGTTCTGGAGCCTGACACCCCCAGACCTGTCCTCAATCCTGAAGTTCTTTCTTTGGTTCTATGACCTTAGAATTTTAACACCTGATCGCAGGGACTGCAGGGGTGAGATACATTACAGAGACAGGATGTCACCTTGATTTGGAATATAAATACCTTGATTTTATACTAAACTGGTATTTTCCAACTAGTAGCCCCAATACTGGTGGGTTGCATGAGGTTAAACAATGTGCTACCAAAATTATTTATTGGTCATTTAAGTTTGAAAAATAGTTAAACAAAGATTAAACAAAGAAACAAGATATTTTTTCCTGTAACATTTCTCAAAGCTTCTAATTGCATTGTAATTCTTTGCTGTGTGTTGTAGAGTAACCACAGCGCCACCTACTCAAAGAAAACCGTATCATTTATTAACATCTCCACTGAACACAGTTTGGGAAATACTGGACTAGTCTTATGTTGTAGACAGGGAAAATTGTCCTTAGGAATCTTATTCTTGTCTTATTTGTTCTGATTTAAAGTCTTAGAAAAAAAAGAAGAATGTGGCCAGAAGGAAAATACCGTTTTTCCCCTGTGCAGAAAGTCCCAGATAAAGATGAAAGCCAATTCAGCTTTGATATCCAAAATCCAGGTGGTTAAATTGAATCACAGAGAAGCAAAGCCCTAAGCCAAACAAACAAATCTTTAGTGATGGAGCCATAGTGACTGACAGGCAAATCTGGGAGTATTTATGAATAAAAGAAATTTTCTAGTTTCAAAAATGACTGTTATGGCTCCATTCAGTCATCTATGTGCCCTAACTGATAGACATGAACTCTCTGATAAATAGAAGTCTATTCAAGCTGTTTTAGGTGTTAAGGATCTCCTGTTTGCTAGACAGTTATGAAATGATAATGATTTTTTTGGAGAATTGTGATATCTTTAGCTTCTAGATTAATCCTGAAATATAGAGGAAACATTTTCAGTTCAAAGATAGGCTAAAAAGAGATTAAATCCTCTGCTCTCAACTGTTAGGTTTAGTACTAGCCTGAAAGCATGAAGGTAGATGAACAGCCTTGAAAATCCTTGTAATCAGTCTTCTAAGATAAAATGCGCTGGGTATTTTGCTAGTGATTGATATTCAGGACATTTCTTTATTTTACTTCAGCTCTACCCAGTTTTTGAAAGTGATAAGTAGATTTTGAGAAGGGGAGAAAAAAAATGAGATGTACCCTTTAGAACTGATAATTGAAGGAACTGAATTTGCTCTAAGATTCCAACTAATAAAATCCATACAAAACAAACGTCAGTAGCTTTGGTGGAAATAAATCTAGAAATTATCTGTTTATATATGACTATAGGAACATAAACAAACTGAAGTCAGTTTCACCTTAGAATATCTAGGGAAGTTGGATTGCAATTCCCAAGTTCAAAAAGTGGAAGTCAAATAAAATATTTAGAAAAATATTTAATTGAGACAAAGATAATAGCAGAAGATAGGAAAATTATGCCAAATAAGGCTCAAGTTTACAGTGTTTAAAATTACTACGCAGGTAAATAACAAATTTGGGTAAATATCACTCATCAGGGTTCGCCATAGCCCAGAAAAATAAACCTCAAAATCGCGTACTCTATTAGACCTGAGAGATTAAATCCTCTGCTCTCAACTGTTAGGTTTAGCTCTAGCCTGAAAGCATGAAGATAGAACAGCCTTGAAAATCCTTGTAATCAGCCCATGCATAATAAGCCATCTTTGGACTACCACAATAACTTCCCACAGTAAACAAGAGATGGAGTAATTTGAATAGAAGATAAAAAGCAAGGAATGCCTGTTTTCTATGGTAATGTAGCCCATTTCCCAGTCTACTCTGGTCCAGGGTATGAAACGGAGACATATTAGCAGTAAATCTTACTTATTCTTGTTCTGACCTGCAGTTTCTCCTATTCTTGACAGAACCTTTTCCAGTTGTATTGAGAATGCCTCAACTGTCTTCATGTGCTCATGAACAATTCCACTCAGTACCATGTGAGAGGAACATTCATATGTTATTTGTTTGGGTTTGCCTCCAGTCATGACTAGGGTCAATAACTACCTCCCTGCTGAAAGGCAGGAAGACACTTCACCACTCTCTTAGGTTGTGCTCCACAGAAGCAGAGCCTGAGTTGACGATTCTTCTTTGAGTGGTATTTTGGGAGAGTGCTTTTATAATATAAGAAACGAGATGAGTGAAGCAGGATAGAGCAGGAGGAAAAGCTAAGCAAGGATGTGTCTCAGCTAGGGACTAGCTTCTTTCTGATCCCACAGTGAAGTTCTGAAGTTTAAATTGCACCACAGATGTAGCCCAACCTTAAAGTAATAAGCCGTCCTTTTGAACACCCATGTCCCATAGTCACTGGCCAAGGTCTACTTACAAGTGGTAGGGGGGAGGTGTTTTTTGTTTGGCCAATAATAATTCTTGGGAGAAAGGGAGAGCTATGGGTTATTATTAGCCAACATTCAGAATAGCAGGAAGAAGAGTGTATGAGACGGCAAAGGAACGAGGGTGAGGCACAAATAACACCCATTCATTACATGGTATTGTTGCCATTTTGAGTGCATGCTCCTGCCTCTGCTATATCACCACTTCCACAAGGTACTGTCCCATCTGTGAAACCTCCACCTCTTCCTCAGGATCTGCCTCACCCAAACACTACTGGTTTCTCACTATATACCATCACTTTTTAAGGTATAACTGATTCTTCTGAACAAGTACTGCTGTTCCGCACTGCCAATAGTATTGATATATGGCAGACCTAGAGAAGCCAAAACTCTATCATCTTTGGCTACACAGGAGAGAATGTCTCTTCCCTTTTTGAGTCACACTTTCTTAGAGAAGAATTTAATATGGCCATGATCCCCACGTTTTGTATTATTTCCTCAGAGCTCTTTTGAATTAGGACTTAGACATGAGTTCATGCAAGGTAGGATGGAGATTAACATAGACATCATGTTCTTCTCAGAATCATTCCTCCTGTTTGAGAACTGAGGCTGAATTTCCTTATCTCTTAGGAGGTGTTCTTTCCTAGAAGTCTTCTCTGTCTCTTATACAAATAGATTTCTGGAAGCCCCACCTGCCCAGTCTATCTGTCTGAGATTTCCAGATGTATCTGAATCCAAAGAGGGAATATTCTTAGACTTAAGCTAAAACAGTAGAGACAAAAATTTGGTAGATAATTATATATACTTCAATATCTGTAAGTCTAATTGTTTTATCTTCCTCCCCAAGTCTGGTCAGAGACCCAGTGAAGGCTGAGTTTACACCCTGAACCTTCATGAATTCTCCAAGGTAAGTCCATCCCATGAGGTCTTCCTAGAGACTAGAATCAAGGTTTCTCCTCAGTGTACCCCAGCCCCAGTAAGGTCTCATTTCCCTCCTAAAACAAATACATTTCTTACTCTCCTTGTTTTTTTTCTTTTCATTCTATTCATATGAACTATGTTTTTATCATTTTGTCTGACTTTATAACAGATGCAGATTATAAACAGCAGCAATGATTCAGAAGCTCCTGAAAACAAAATCTAAAGGTTGTAAAACACATGCTGCATATGCTTTGTAAACATTTTCATTTCATAATTGTGCCTATGAAGATCTTAAGTGTTTGAATCATCCTTAAGTTTGATAGGATTCAATAGGCTCGAAATTGGTTTTTCGTTCTGCTTTTCAAATGTTAGATCTGCCATTGCCTCATCTTTTATATATATATAATCTTTAATAAATATTAAAGCAATAAAGTAAATCAAGTAATGAATACAAATACTCCCTGGAAAAGAGACATAATTTACTTTTTTATGGCTCTAAGTATAAGACTTCCAGTAATTTGTATTCAAATGCACAAATAGTATACTTTGGTAAGCAACAAAGAAGTATATTTTTTCCTGTTAAATCTTTGGTTTTTAACTTCATGACACATAGTATCCTTGTGATTGAAAAATTATTAAATCTATAAAAAGGTAAGAAAATAAGCTTAAATAATTTGGACTCACATTTCATCTCTCAACAATTCATTTAAAAAGATGAGAATGTGTTTTTCTATAGAAGAATGTCATGAATATTGCTGTCTGCAAATAGATAAGAGGGCTCATGCTATTTTAGCATTTGTTTGAAGTCAGGAAACCTGAATTCTATTTACAACTCTGATTGACATTATCAGCTAAAACCAAACATTTCACTGATTCTTCCTGGAGTTTCTATATCTGTGCTATCAAATAATAATTACTGTGCTTAATTAAAAGGGTAACAGAATGTTCTTGAAGTAAGTTTGGTAATTTAGCAATGAAGTATGTATTTCTAGAGACCCTGTAGCATTGTGGTATCGAGCATACGTTCCATATCAGACTGCCTAAGTTCAAATGACAGCAATACCTGTACAACTTTGAGTGAATTATTCATCATTTTTTGGCCTCAATTTCTTCACTTATAAAATAGAGATGATAATAGTAGTTGTCATATAGGGTGATTATGAGGATGCAAGCTATCAATACCTATAAAACTCTTAGAAGAGTAGCTGACACATAGTAAATGGTATGTTTGTTAACAAATTACTATTCAGGTAACTATCACAAAATTTAATATTGTTTAATTTGTATACACGTTGGGAGAGGGAGTCTAAGATAATAAAGAAAGAAATCACCATCATTTAAAATAATACATAAAATGACATTCAGCAAAAGCAGAAACAAAACAAAAAATGTTTTTTGTCAGCTGCTAAGCCATCAAGTATAGTGTTCTTATCTTTGTAGTGGAAAGAATGGTGTACCCAAAGTTTGTGACTTGCCTTAGATTTTAGAAAGATGATTGAAATTATGAAAATCAAATCTATATACCTTGTTTCTCAGGTTAGCTTTGATTTAACTTTTAAAACACCATAGGATTCTCAAAACTTCTTAAATAATTTCAAAACAGATAACAGAAAAATTCAGAATTTTAGAGATGGAAGAGTCTGAAATTTCATTGGCAGCAGCATATAGAGTTTAAGGTTAATTTTCCTGTCTCCCTAGTGTCTAGGTTTGTCAATGTGACTAAGTTCTGACAATTAATATCTAAGCATCAGTGCTACGTGAGACTTCTAAGATGCCTGCTTAAAGATCCTTTTTGCCATTTCCTACTTCTGTAATGGAGACGTGATGGTGGGAGCTCCAACAGCCAACTTTGTCTATGAGGCCACCTTGGGAATGGAGCAAACAGAACATTAGATGGAGACCGGGGCCCTCATGGCTGTAGAGCCATCAAATCAGCCTTGAAAATCACCTACCTTATGTCTTAAACTTTGAGAGAGAAATAAAATTGTACATTATTTAACTCTAGTGTTAAATGAAGCCTACTCCCACAGAAAGGACATAAACTGCTTTGCCTCTTTACTAAGATCTGAGACCCATGTTGCATGGAGAATATAGACAAAAGAAATATGAAATAAAGCAGGCATTATCCCACTACTTTGGTCTGAAAAAATATACCTTAGTAAAAGGAAGTTTTGTGGTGATTATTTCAAGTTACCCAAATTCTCAGCATTGGAATTCAGGGCAACATCAAATTAGAAAAAATTTGTTTTTATTCCCTTTCTTCCTGGGAATGGGCAGCAGGATTTGATATTTCTGGCTCCTAATCCATAAGGTCATTTAACAACCTTGATGCCTCTTTTTCTCTCAGTAACCCCAGAGTCTCACCAGGACTCCTCACCTGAGGCTGATTAGAGCTCTAGCACCTAATGGTCAGGGAGTATCTCTGAAGATGCTCACACACTAAAGACACTGCAACCCCTCTAATCATGATACTTGATCAAAAATATTCCCTGAAGGAACCCTCCTATATGGTTGGTGGGAATGTAAATTGGTACAACCAGTATGGAGAACAGTATGGAGGTTCCTTTAAAAACTAAAAATAGCACTACCTTATGATCCAGCAATCCCACTCCTGGGTATATATCTAGAGAAAACCATGGTTCAAAAGGATACATGCGCCCCACTGCTCTTAGCAGCACTATTTACAATAGTTAAGACATGGAAGCAACCTAAATGTCCATCGACAGATGAATGGATAAAGAAGATGTGGTACACATATACAATGAATATTACTCAGCCATTAAAAACAATGAAATAATGCCATCTGCAACAACATGGATGGACCTAGAGATTATCATACTAAGTGAAGTAAGTCAGACAGAGAAAGAGAAATATCATATGATATCACTTACATGTGGAATCTAAAAAAATGATACAAAAGAACTTATTTACAAAACAGAAACAGACTCACAGACTTCAAAAACAAACTTATGGTTACCAAAGGGGAAAGGTGGGGAGCGGGATAAATTGGGAGTTTGGGATTAACATATACTCACTACTATATGTAAAGTAGATAATCAACAAGGACCTACTGTATAGCACAGGGAACTCTACTCAATATTCTGTAACAACCTATAGGGGAAAAGAACCTGAAAAAGAATGGATGTATGTATATGTATAACCGAATCATTTTGCTGAACACCTGAAACTAACACAATATTGTAAATCAATTCCAATACAAAATAAATACTCCAATATAAAATAAAAATTAATTAAAAATTTTAAATTACTTCTTGAAGATGACAATCTGTTATCAAAAAAGATGCTATTTTTTAAATATATATTTAGAGTGAAGCTTTAAATAGTTTGGAGTTGAGCAAAAAGATTGAGGGTATTTGTCTAATTTTATTTTCTCTTTATATCATGCATAATAATTTGCCACCTAATTTACTAGCAATGAACAGATATCAAAGAGCCAGTGATTATAACAAGGAGTAGCTCTTTATTCAATAACCAGAACTTTGCTATTTTCTCCACTGAACAAGATTCACCTTGAGTATGTGTTCCAGATAATTAATTTCCAAAACTTGTATGGGAAATATAGGTCTAATCAAAATGAATAACAGTATTAGGTGAGAATATCTGGAACAGATATAGCTTTCGCATTCTCTAAACACATTGATTTTTCAAATGTTTCCAATATTGAAGATGCATTTGCAGTACAGTTGGTCAATTCTTTATCAGAAACAGTATTTCTTACAATTTTATTTAACAGTAACTAATTATGGGATTCAGAAAATCTATCAATGTATGGATCTTCTGTCAAACAAAAGACTGTTTTGTTTTTGTTTTTTTCCTCGAGAAAGAAGTGGTGGAAGCTGGAGAAATAATGTGACTTCAAAGACATGAAAACAGTCATGCTTGATAAAGACTGCTTTATTCATAGACAGCATGAGACTGAATTAACCACCCCATGTTCATAACCCAGTTGGTTATATAAGTACTCAATAGACTTAAAAGGATATAGAAGTAACCCATCCTGAGAAATAATCTGTAAAAGGGTGTGTCAAATATTGGGAGAAACTCAAAGTCTAATACAAGTGAGCAGGAGATTGTTTCAAGGGAGGATAACTAAACTCATTTGCATGTCTAAAGCTGAGAGAAGAATGTGTTAACCCTAGGGAGATGGACTGCATAGCTTTTAGAAAGGCCAGCCCAAAGAAAGAAAAGTTGACATAATTATGCAGTGTTTCACAGGGAAAATGGAACCTAGATTTGATAAGAAAAAAGTTTATCCTAGTCATTAAAGTACATGCTCAAACAAAAAAAGTTTTCATCCTATTTTATTTAAAAATCAAAGCCCAAAGAACTAGCAAGCTAATATTACTAAAAGAAAAAAGTGGGTGGGAGAAATGCAGCCTTTAATTTAATTTTATCCAAAGAGCACACTACTACTTTGAACCACCATGGCTGAGAGAGCCATCAACATTAAAGGAAACTAAGGGCAAAAATAATGACTAGAAAAAAAAAAAAAAAAAAAGATGTTTAGCAGTCAGAGAGTAAGAAGAACTGTCTAACCACGAAAAACAGTAACTGAAGGTAGAATGTAGTATATTTTCAAAACAATTTTATCAGCGTCTGTCTTTACCAAATCCCATTACTATATCTGGCCTGGATGGAGGGGAGAGATGTAATTCAAAGGATTATGAATGGAGTGTCTTATACATAAGAACATTTTCTCACCCTCAAGCATATTGGGTCCAAATTCATGTATTAGAGTATTAGAATCTGAGACAGCAAGAACACATTCCAAATAAACTCTGGGCAATGTATTGAGGATAAGGTCTCACCACAGCCAGGATGGAATTTCCCTCATGCCTCTCATGGAAATATTTCATTGTCACTTTAGCAGCTTCTCAAGTATTCTGATAGTGAGAAGGTGTATAAGTACTGTAATCTTCAGATCTCATCATAATTTTCTTAAATATCATATTAATTGATTGATTAATGTTTACTTATGAGTTTAGGTAGCATGGGATCCACACTAATTGGAAGTCACTGATGGGCAGAGACTGAGTCTCACTCAATCTTCGGTTGTTAGCTATGGTAGGCAGCATAGTAGCTGGAATATGTGAACATGTTATTTTACACAGCAAAAGGGACTTCACAGATACGAGTATCCTGAATTAAGGAGGTGGGTCCAATCTGATTGCACGAGTCCTTAAAAATGGAGAACCTTTCCTGGATCAGAAAGGTGAGATAGAAGAAGAAGGAGATATTTGAAGAGAGGGACTCAATCCACAATAGGTGGCTTTGAAGTTGGAGGAAGGAGGAGCTAAGAATGTGGGAGGGCTCTAGACACTGAGAATGGCCCTCAGCAGACAGCCAGCAAAATAAATGGGAATTTCAGACCTACAATTGCAAGGAACTGCATTCTGCCAACAACTGGAATGAGCAAGGGAACATTTTCCCCAAGAGTCTCCCAACACCTTGATTTTAGCCTAGTGAGACCCATGTCAGGCTTCTGGTCTACAGAACTGTATGAAAATAAACCCGTATTGCTTGAAACCTCTAAGTCTGCTGTAATTTGCTATGATAGCAATGGAAAACTAATACACCAGCGTTTAACTTTTTGTCTGACATACCAGAGGCATACAATACAAAACATAAATAAATATGAATCATTCTCTCATTCAAAATATAAGAAAATCTACTCAAGTCCCTTTATCTCCTAAACTTAACCAATATTCACTAAAGTGTGTTATTCAGAACACCAGAGCCAACAGATCTTTTGTGGTGTTGGGCAAGGTTACAAAATATACTGACAGAGAGAAAATTCCCATTTGATGATTTGTAGTTTACACTAGCATGGTAAAGACTCAAAAAAATCCTATGAAAATCAACTATTCGATTTTGTGTTTCTCAAACTTATTTGACCTCAGAAGCTTTTCTTTTCCCCCCACGTTACATTTTAAAAAATATCCTCTAGAATAAAATAAGGAACTATCATCTTAAGCAAAATATTGTCATTTGCCTGGCTTGAGTCTCCTTTCTTTATAGTACAGGAAAAGCAATAAACATTCTTAGTAGAAAGAATAATAAAACAATCAACACATTTAGCAGCTAGGACCAAAAAGGACCATATGGTTACTAATAATGCCAAAAGGATAAGGTTCAACAAGAGTAGACTGTAACATGACCAGTCCATTTGTTCTTTTAAGAATATCAAACCACAAACTCATTTATCTTTAACCTTTTTGGGGTGAGAATTTTCTGTTTCTTTTTTATATGTGTGTAGAAATACTGTTACAAATCAATAAATTAAGCATTTACAAGAATCTATGTCTTTGATCTTATGATAATCTTTTGTCATTACAGTGTCTAATTTTAAAAGGTTGAGAATTTTATACCACCTCAAAAATGATAATACTTAAACAAAAGCAAAAGAAAATATTTTTATATTTTTCCTATTTCCATCTCTTCCAAGATGTCTGAGGATTTCTATTAGAAGAGTTAAATGAAACAGACTTAAAATCTTAAACTATTCTTAACAATTGAAACTTCAGTTCACTTTTACTCTAACACTCATTCAATAATGGGGTTTAACTTAAACTAAATGAAATAGTAAATCAATCTGGTCTATCCATTATACTATTAAATGCTATTTTTAATTTACCAAATAATTTGAAGCATAATGACTCAAACTGGAAATCAAAAAAATAAAATTTAGTCTATCATAGGATGTGCTTTTTTATAGTAGCCTTGGCTTCCTCTAAAGGTTAATATAATGGAAAAACAAAACTCCCAACTATGATTTCTTTCTGCCATTGGACTCAAAGGGACTGATTCTGCACTTCCAGATTACAAAGCAAAAAAGACTTTTACTGTTCTTAAACTCAAAATTCACAACAGTATATTATAAATGTTCTATCAAATATTAAAGATAAAGTATTAGTGAGTCATTGTTACCAGAATTCCAGCATTGTAATGTTATAATAATAGCATTAAAAAGAGTACCAAAAACACATTTCAAATCAAAGACAGTAAGTATATTTTATATTCCACCTGAGATGTGACTATATAAAAAGTTTTGACTTGTAAGTTGAAATTTTTCATCATGACTGCTTCAATTTTACCTTAGCCTAGAATTTCAGTCCGTCTTCTGATCACATCATTTAAAACCTTGTCCTTACATATGAAATATATGAACTGTGGCACAATCAATCCATCATTTCAACCAGCATAACAGCGGATACCCAACCACTGTTAGGCTGATGTAACCTACATCAGTCATGACAATGGTTAAAATGGATGGTTTTACCAGGGCCTGATGTCATGATCAGCAGCCACTGAAAGACGCGGCTGACTATGGAGACTTGAGTGATCTAAGTACTTACACCTCCTGCCGTGTGTTAGCAAAAATTAATTAAATTGTGGCTAGGAGTAGATTTGGGTGATCTTGAAGGGACAGTTACTTTAAACACTTCAAAATATATTCTCTAAGAGACTGGAATGAGCTCATATGGAAATAATCTTTTTTACAGATAAGAGAATTATTAGTCTAACAATCACTTTTACTTCTTGTCTCTTAGAATCTTGATAAAGTTAAGCATATAGAAAGGTCATCAGGATGACCTTTTAAAAATGAATATTTTTCCCAATTCAGGAAGTTTATATTACAAACAAACAAATGTGTTGAGTCACGTATTTGACTGAATCATTAGAAAAACTAAAGCTTGAGGATGACCATTAGACTTGTCTTTTTTTCTTCAGACTTTCTGCTCTACCTAAACAAGGTACTTCAATGGACCTAGCTTAGTAACTTCAGACACTATTTTCTGTTTATCTTACTTGCATGAGAGGTAAAGGTTAAACTGCCTATTCATCTTCAAGCAGGGCTCCCAGAGCCCCATGGAAGTTCGCTGAGTGCTTAAGCCACTCAATCTTAGTAGAATGTGGCAATGGTCCACCAGGCCGCTGTTCCACTCACTAGTCCAGAAAAGCTGTAGTAAGAATCTTGGAACACATCCTCCCTGATCACATTAAGGGAGGGTCAAGTGCTCTCCCCATCATGTTAGTGGAATAGGGCTGGAAACAAGGGGTTGCCATTTGTTGATGTTGCTATTGTATCCCAGATACTGTTCATGCATGCCATGGAAAGAACTAATGATTTCCTAATCATGATATTTAACAGACCCACGCTCTCAAGTCAGTCTTCTGGCATTGATAGATTCATTTGCTGTCCTTGTCCATATGGCATTAGTCTCTATGAGTTTTCCCCCAATAAATGGTTTCCAAAGATCTACTCTGTGTATGCTGTCTCGTCATTCACCTTGCTTACCTGCCTTGCCCTAGCATACGAAGTACTTTTATTTCTTGCAAGCCAAAAGTGCAAAACTTAGATACTATTTTACATAGTTCAAAGAGAACAAAATTTCCCGACATTTCTGATGAAAACACAGCTCTTGCCAAGAAAACAAATATTGGCAACAGAGGAGAAAGAGCTTAATATTTTACTGGCAAAGTTTAATTTTAAGAACATGACATTTCTCTGGAGAAATGTTTAATATTTAGGATCTTTCACCGGAGAATAGTACATATCCTTTTACAAACGAAGAGGCCAAGTGATATAGTCAAAAGAGCCCTGGATTAGAAGTCAATAGACATAGATTGTAGACCTGGCTCTGAAAACAAATCAACTGTGTAACCTGGAGCAAGCCAGCTTAATCTTTCTGCAACTGCTGGAAAGAGACTTTGTAGAGCAAGAATTGATTCGGCAAATGAGGAATAGCTAAGTCAACTGCATTCTGTGGCTTGAAACTTTGAGCCAGTAGAGCGCATGTATTAAGACAGTTCTATATGGTCAAGAGGGGCACCCAAATATTTGCACTTTACAAAGCCCACCAATTCATGAGCATAATGGAAAAAAATTATTTTGTCATCAATAGTTCAATGTCTGTATACCAGTGCTGGATGAGAAAGTGGATGAGAACTAAAGCCATCCCCTGACATTATCAAGTACACCCACCAACTTCGTACAGCACAGTTACTTTGGGATAAATATAACTTGTACATTTTGCAAAGCATAAAGGCAAAGACAACAAATAGTCACTGCCTCTTCAATTATTACCTAACTAGATTTCAGAAAACATTTAGATGCAAAGAACTTTTAAAATGTGTTCACTCAAAATGTTGTAACATATTAAGTCATTTTGTTTTTCTAAAGCACTCACAAGTGCTTTACAAGATTCCATTCATCCATGACAAAGCTTTTATTTTCAATAAAGGAAGGAAGATGTCCAGATATAAAGTAGCTGTGATCATAAAAGATACTAATAAGTACTGTCCAAAGTCAGGATTTTTAAGAAGAAAACTCCCTGGAATACCAGTCTTAGTTTGATAATTTTTGTTACTATTTTGTATGGTTTTTTTCACCTGTTGTTTGGTGGAATTTTTTTTTCTTTTGAGGAGATTTTGCATTTTATTTATTTCCCAAATCTATTACTTGGAGTTCTCATAAGTTAATGCTTTAAAGTTTCACAATTAATAATATAGCAAGTACTAAGTTGTTCTTGTTTTAAGTTAGGAGATTGTTTAGTTTTTTATTATTATGTGACGAATATTGTCACAGACCACTGTCTCCAAAGACATATATTAGGACATCTTGTTTTATTGACATTCTGGATTTCCTCACTAACTCTTTGTCCTCCGGATGCGCAGGCTCCGGACGCGCAGGCTCAGCGGCCATGGCTCATGGGCCCAGCCGCTCCGCGGCATGTGGGATCTTCCCAGACCGGGGCACGAACCCGTGGCCCCTGCATCGGCAGGCAGACTCTCAACCACTGCGGCACCAGGGAAGCCCTCTTTGTCTTTTTTTTAAACCAAGAAGGTAGAGGGTAGAATGCTGACAATAGAAGTAGTGATACCTCCATGGAGTGAGAAGGAATGATGCCAGATGCATGTGGTATATACATGTGAGCTTGCAAATCTTTGCAGCTGCTAGCTGTCATTCCGTTCTTCCTCAGTTTTCCTTTATCCAAATCCCATCTCCCTACCAGCCCTGGCAAGGTCACAGATGTTTCACAGATTGAAAAACATTGGGAAACAGTAGTATACAGAAACACTAGTATGGAGGGAAACAAAACACACCCTGAGGACGAGGACTACTATCTTGTCTTGACAAGATGGTGAGAGCATTAATTGGTTCTGTGTATCTTAAAAGAAAAATTCTATCAGTGTTCCAGAATAATGCTTTGTCTCTGCATGGTATTAGCATATTATTTTGTGACAATACCAATTGTGGTACTCCTGTGCTGTAATTAAATGTTAGAAGTTCTAGATCTTTTTACCAAATTACACAGTATTCCACAAATTCACAAGTCAGTGTGAAATATATTTTCATATGGATTAAACTGAGTAGCACCTCTCCAGTGTCTTGTTTTAGTTAACATTTTGTCTCAATTCAAGAGTGATGCTTTTACATTGTTTTATCTTTAATAGGAAGAATATTTCATCCTGTGAAGACAGCTGAGAGATGAATCACACAGTCTTTTATTTTCGAAGACATGAAAATCATACTAAATTCCTAATTCTGTACAAATAAATAGCAGAGTTCTCAGAAACATATTTATATCTTTAGAAGAATGAATAACTAGGTGATAGATAAACAAATACAATTTTTTAAAATCCAGAGTGTGTTCAGAACACAATAATTTATTTGAACTGAGAGCCTCTTCTCCCTATATCTTTTTCGGTCAATTCATAAGTTCATTACAAGAAACACTAAGCACACTTGTCTGTACAAAGAACTGTATTAGATGCCAAAAGTAAGAAATAGACTTTACCTTTCAAAAGCTTACCATCTCCTAGTCAGAAAGACAATAGTACAGAAAATTATTACATAAGATAGCATATGGAAGTAGATACTAAAAATATTTTCAAGTGATATAGAAATGATGAAATGATTCCACTTGGGTAGAATCATGAAAAACTAACTGAAATGGTCTGGAAATGTTGCATAATTATGGTATCTACAGATAAGTGGAAGAAGCCATTCCAAACGGAGAACTGAATGAGCAAAAGCTCTGAAGCAGTAAGGGTTCAATACACTTACTCTTCTGTAGGCCAGACACTGGCAATATAACTATGAATATTAAGGTGGTTTATATGATGGAGTTAACAGTCTGGTAACAATCTGGAAAGAACAAGAGGAGAAACTTTGCCATTAATAACAGTACCACCCAATGGAGTGACGAAGTAAGGGATATTGAAAGCCAGGGAAAGGAGGTTATTCAGTGAAATGCTGGGGGGAGTGTATGTGTGTGGAGGTGGGTGCGTGTGCACATGTGCACACACAAGCATGTATGTGTGTGTGCACCCACTTGAAGCATGTGAGAGACATAATCATAGTTGTGATTTAGGAAGATTAGTTTGGTAGAAATAAATAATGTGGAGTTGGTAGATTAGAAGTAATGAAGCCAGGGAAGAGTTTACTTTTGCATATCAAATTTACTCTTTTTTTTTAAGTAAGGTTTTACATTTTATCTCTCTCTCTGTTCCCTTTAATCTTTTTTTTTTTTTTTTTTTTTTTTTTTGGTTTTTGGTTTTTAATGGGAGATGAATGAAGGTGGGCAGGTCTCTTGCCCTTGCTACATTCACCACCTGTTGGGTTTCTCTTATCATATAGCTTACATGCTCTGTCTGCTGCTTCTCACTGTTTAGTCCTGCATGCATTGTTTTTTCTGTAATCTTCTTTGTCCCTGATGGCAATCCCAAGTACTCAAAAGCTGGTTGAAAATATTACTGCCTATTTTCAAACTCTGATCTTTAAGTTCTTATAAGGATGTATGTTTCATTCAGGTTGGCAGTTCAATTTATTATAAGCAGAGCTTATACTGACAGAATCATATATTCAGGTCTTTTCATTTTAAAAAATACAAAAGAAAAGAAATTCTGGAGCCCCAGATAAAAAGGCTGCCCAGTTACGTGGCAGAAGAGGACCAGATGTATGAGGAAGGAGGAAAAGAATCAGGAATCATAGTAGATACGATGACAATGGATCACCAGTGTGGGACTCTAGTTAAGAAAGGGAACATGATAGTGGGATACACGAGTAGGATCATAAAATGTACGAACCATAAGGTACTCGGCATTAATCAGTCTCTATTGATCTGGGCTTAGCACCAAAAGGAGTGTGATGACAGGGCCTGCCTAAGGCACAACTGCAAGGTAAGTGAATTGGGCTTCAGCAGCTGCTAACCAGTCTTTTCTACACCCTGCTTATCCCAATGATGCGCACCCCTCCAGACAGTTAGTTAGCACTCAGTACTTCCACATGTGGCCCACCACCCTGGCACTGTCCCACATTCCAATACCATCTTGCTCTCTGGCTCTCTTTCTACCATCCTTAAATTTTGAGATCAGGATCCCAGAGCTCTGACAAACTATTTTGGAAACAGAAAGTAGTTGTGTTTCAAAGAAGAACCTGAAATAATGACTTAAACCCAGCGTAATGACTCTGCAATGTTGCAACTTCATACAGAATGGCATGTAGTAAAGAGATATATTAGGATGGGGAGATATAGTAAGAAAGGCTTTAGATACTGTTGTTCTATAAAAAATACCTAAACCAAAACCACATTATGCATGCAACTATCTACCATAATACATAAATCTGGCCCTTTTTTTGTTTGTTTGTTTGTTTTTGAGATGCTTCCAGCTGCTGTGTCAAGAGATAGAGGGCAGGGGGACAGGAGTGTAGAACCGGGGCCGGTGGGGAGGCTTGCAGTTCTCAAGGAGAATGTCCAAGTGGCTCAGACTAGGGTAATAGTAATTGGGATAGAGAAAAATGAAAAATTCAGACTATATTTTGATGGTAAAGCAAACAGAACTTGTTTCCTATTGGGACTTTGGTGAGGGACGGACAGAGAGGAATCAAATCCCAGTCAAGCAGCTGAACTTACATATCTATAAAACAGTTTTAAAAAATAAAAATAGGGCTTCCCTGGTGGCACAGTGGTTGAGAGCCCGCCTGCCGATGCCGCAGAGCGGCTGGGTCCGTGAGCCATGGCCGCTGAGCCTGCGCGTCTGGAGCCTGTGCTCCACAATGGGAGGGGCCACAACAGTGAGAGGCCCGCGTACCGCAAAAAACTAAAAAATGAAAACTAGATGCACATTAAAGCCACTTGTTAAATTAACTCTATCGGAAACAAAAACTCCTTTAATTTTAATACAATAACATTCAGTTCAAAAATATTTGTTAAGAAACTACTATGCATAGAGCACTTTGATAAGTTTTACAGATAGCACAAAAGACACCATTCCTGCTCTCAGTAACTACTAAAAATAGAAGACATATAATTAACTAGAGAACCAATTTTTAGATAACGCTTTCAAATCAAGTAAAACATTTATTGAATGCCTACAATGAGCACAGCACTGCTAAGAATGAAAGGTGGTTATATGCTGATGAACAAAACGTGCCATTGGCAGCAAGTAATTTAAATCTAAATGAAAAACATAATAAATTAGTTACCAGAGATTATAAAATATACATCTACCCGTTCCGTCTTCAATAAGTTGGGAATCATCATTATATCACTTTTAAAATCCATCTCCACTCTTGCCCAATGACACCAAGCAGTCATACTCCTTTCCCCTTTTACAGCATGGCTCAGCAAAATGTGCCTAAGAGACTATAGCAATCAGCACATTGTGTTTTTCTTATAGACATACTTTGCTTGGCTCATGCTGTTTTAGGTAGAGAAGCTAAATTAAAAGGCTATGTACTCACAGCAAGTGAGTGCTGATGACCTCAATGATTGGAAGGAGAGAAATTTGCTATGCCATCTGAAATCTGAGTGTACAGAGCAGAGTCATGCATGGGGCATGGCTCTGTGCTTTTCTGTGCATTCATGCGCTAGGATTTACCATTCCACATAATTAGTCACTTTATATTAAAATAATTAATAAGAAAGGGTTTTAGTATCTCGCCTGTTGCTAATGGTATGCTGCCACTAGCATAAAAATACTTCAAATGTATCTTTGGAATGTGCAAGTGTTTCAAGCCAGCATCAGGCATTTTCCGGGCTGGGTGGGAGAATAGTGACAGAGGGTTTGTGTTTTTCAGAATGACTGAAATTACCTCATCTGCTACTTATAATTGTAGGTGTTAAATGCCAATGGTCTGTTTTCATTTTGAAGGGAAGTTTGGTATTATGTCAAAGCCAATGGTATGTTTATATTCATGATATTTGTGGCAAAGGTTGGTAGAAATGCTTAAGGAATGGAATTTTTACATATGGAAGCAATTGAAGGGCAAAACACAGAAACATATACATGAAATCTACTCTCAGGGACTCAGCATAGCTGACTTTTCTCTGAGTTCAGATGAGTACCTAGAGGCTGGATCTGGCCCTCATAGTGATAAAAATAACATGTTCTCACACTTATGATGATAGACACCTGTTATTTAGACAATTTCTACCAACAGCAAAAAAATAAAAAGCAAAAATCCTCATTGCTAGCACTTCCCTACTCACAGCTGCTTCCTTTCCATACTAATCACAGCAAAGCAGACACCCATCTCAAAATTGACCAGAGAATGCAAATGGAAATAAAAATCTTCACTAAAGCATCTGAATACGATAACTGTCTGGTGACAGTATTTAGGAGAAAAGGGAATATTTAAAGAAGAAACTGAACTGAAAGGGAACAAGGAAGAGATAAAGAAAAAGTTTAACATATTTCCAATTGTTAAGTCTGTCTTCAGATTAAAGTGTCCTATATGTGTATGAATATAAAGATATCTGAGCAGATATGTATGTTTATCTTTTTCAAGATGATACTGCTTTATTCACTTAACATTTAGTAATGCCTATCAGGAGAAAGGAGAAATTATTTCTTCTTGTTAGATTGGATTGGGCTTCATGGAAATTATGACATTTTTCCTGAGTGTTAAAGAACCAAAATCTTTGCGAGGGAGAAAGATGGCAGATGATAACGTTGAACTAACAGCCGTTTCCATCCTGTGGACAATTAAAATTGATCCTATTTTGGTGAATGTCTAAACCATGCCTGGGGAAGCTGCCCTCTAGACTCAAGGTTGGCCCTTTCTGCCAACAGAGCTGATCCAAACTTGACATCCCTTGGCTAATTTTTCCAGCTGCACATGCTTCTGTGTTACCTAGAGCTGTGCCTTGTGGTTTAGGATTGTGCAACTCAGAATTCCATCAGCATTTTTTCCTGCCCTTCCTGAAATTGTCCCAATCGAACTTAAAACTAAGCAGGTACTCAGATATTCTGCCATATTCCACTTTTCATATACATCTCATCCAGCATTTGGGAATTTTAAACATTAAAAATTGGCTATGTTCTAGGACCAAGTTGTTGTTTTCATTGATCTTGTCCTGACACTTTGTTATTCACCAAAGTATAAAGAATCTGGTGTTACAGAAACACAGATAATGAGAGAAAATGACTACCTTGAGGACTTTTTGTGTACCAGGGGGTTTACCAAATACTTTTTAAGATAACTTGCAAACTAGAAAATTCTATACAAATATGAGAGAGTACTTGCAGTAACAGTACTAGGCTGTTGGCCTTCCAAGAACACACTGACTTTGAGTCAATTTTCTCTCTCATTTTCAGTGATGGCATCATTAGACAATACACATATCTCTACTGGTGTTCACATGAGTCACACCTAAACCCTGCCAGCCATGGGTAGAGTTTGGTTGCTGAAACCTGTAAGCACATCTGACTCACTGAGAACTAACTTACTAAGGTTGTAGTTGATAATATCAACATAGATGCTATCTTAACTGGACATCATTAACTGGACTCTAACATCAGTGAAAGGAGCTTTCTGTCGGCTCTAGTCGCAAGCTCACAGAATGTCAAAGGGGCCATCTGGCTGGCAGGTCCCAACATGCAGCTGCACAAATTTTCTAAAAATTATGAGAGAAATTGGACATTTTCTATATAATAATACCACACATAGACCGAAAAATAACTTTCTTTGATTTAAATTAACATTATATAAATGCAACAAAGGAAAACAATACAAAATGAATTGTGAATTATAATCAATTATTAATTTGATACAAATCAAGTTATTAATTTTTAAAAATATCTCTGACTTATCTCCTGTCTTGCCCTTTTCCTAATCCTTTCTCCATGCTGCTAACATTATGCCATTTCTAAAAAATCAAACCTAATCAAGAGCTTCCTTATTTATCCCTTTAAAGATTCTCATTTGCCTAAGGGACACAGTCCAAACTCCTTATCAGAGCATAGAAGATATTCAGTGCCCAAGCCCCAGCCTACCTTTTCAGCTACATTTCTCATCTAACTTCTCATTTCCTTCTCATCCACCCACTCTTCTCAACCTCAAACCATACAAAACTGCATGACTTGCAGTTCCTCAAAATTGCCAGGATAAAGCTTCTCTGGTGGTGCAATGGTTAAGAATCTGCCTGCCAGTGCAGGGGACATGGGTTCGAGCCCTGGTCCGGGAAGATCCCACATGCAGCAGATCAACTAAGCCCGTGTGCCACAACTACTGAGCCTGCCTGCCACAACTAGTGAAGCCCGCATGCCTAGAGCCCATGCTCCACAACAAGAGAAGTCACTGCAATGAGAAGCCCATGCACCACAACAAAGAGAAGCCCCCGCTCGCCGCCACTAGAGAAAGTCCACACGCAGCAACAAAGACCCAATGCAGCCAAAAAATAAATAAATAAACAAAATAAATTTTTTAAGAAAAGCCAGGATATTTCACACAGCCTGGCCTCTGCATTCACTGCTTCTTCTGCCAGGAACACTCCTTCCATCTTTGTTTGCCTAGCAAACAAACACCTACTCATCTTTCAAAATTCAGCTCAAGCATTACCTTTTCTATAAAGAGTTTCTCCCTCCTGGACGTCTCCCCCAGTAAAATTATCACTCTCCTATTTATGGTGTACATATCATAGTATCTTTAGCATAAGGCACACAACCTCATGTACAGCTCTGTTCTATGCACTCTCACTCCCTTCCCCACCTCCCTTCCCTCCACTGCCTGGATTGTCCTGAGGTCAGGAAACTACCGTAATTACCTTAGGATCCTTCGTACTGGCACCCTGCCATTGAGCATTTGTGGAAGGAAAGAAGAAAGTAGAGAGACAAGGAGAGATGAAGCAAAGCCAGAAAATTCTATCAACTCTACTCAAAAATAGATTTCACGTCTAACAGTATCTGAGCATCTCAGCTCCTACCGCCCTCATCCAAGTCACTCTCCTCTGGACTTCTGCAACAGCCTGTTTCTTTGATAGTTTTGCTTTCAGTTTTGCCTTGTTTGGCCCATCCTCCATACAGCCGGCAGAGTAATCTTTCTGAAAATCATATCAGATCATATTACTTTTCTGATAAAATATTTCAAGGCTTCACATTAAGAGCAACAACAAGAAAAAGATCTTCACGTGCCATCTAACCTCTTCAATCTCATCTTGCATGGCGCTTCTCCTAATTCAATACCATCCAGCCACACTGTTCTTATACCTTTCTCACTAAGACATCAGTTTCCCTGTCTCAGGGCTTTTGCACTTAATGTGTCAAGAATATTCTTCACCAGATCTTCGTGTAACTGCTTCCCTCACATCATTCAGAGACAAGTTCAAATATAACTAAGAGAAGTCCTTCCTGACCACCATGGTGTAGCCTCAATATAGCCTCAATCTCATTCCAAATACTCTAATTGTCTAAGTGGAATTTATCACTATCTAAGATGATATTTTATTTGTTCACTTGTTCATTGCCTATGTCTCCCAATAGTAGAACAAAGAAGAGATTTGTCTTCTTCAACACTCTATTCCCAGGACTTAACAAGTCAAGGTGCATACTGCATGCATTAGGCACCTAATACATACTTGTTGAAAGGAGAAGAGAAAAATCCTATTTCATTTACTCTCTCATTTTTCTAGATGACTTTTTCACAACTCCCTCCTCAAACTTATACTTCCTCCCCAAAACTGCTCATGTCTCCATTTGATCCTACTTGTGTTCTACCCTTTTCTGCTCCTCTGCCCTCTGGGAATTGACCCCTATAAATGCATCATCTAGGGCCCTGCTGTCTGGCTTCCCAGAGTTTAAAGTGGGAGTCTTTGGCAGGATGTCAAAGGGCGGAAGAAAGGGGCCCGTGCTTCCTGCCTGCTGTGGACTGTGGTCCTGCCAGTCTCTGCATCCCCCCAAATCTACGGCTTCCTCCTCTCACCACTGTTTCCTTCCCTTTCTCCTTTAGGCCTAGGAGTGAAACAGCTTTCTTCTGGTGCTAGTCTCCTTGTGATTAGCGCTTCCGACTCATTAGTAAGACTCTTGAAACAACTGAGTTTTGACTTTTTTCCTGCTATGATCTGATTAATACATTTATCCTAAGCTAGTGATATTGCTTTGCACTTTACTAAGAAAATTGGGACGTTCAAATGAGAATTCCCAGCACTTGCTCCACCACATCTACCTACCTTCCAGCGTCTGTTTCAATATCCTCTGCCATTCTTCCTGAGACTCCAGAGCTGCCTCATATTATAGCCACCAGCAACATGTGGCCACAGAGCACCTTCACGTGGCCTGTATCACTGAGAAACCAAACACTGAATCTTATTTAACTTTACTTAATGTAAATTTAGATTTAAAGTTGAATGCTCAATTCAGTTGTTGGCAAATATTAAATATGTTTGGAATGCTTGTGTATACAAATCTACATTTGATCAGTTTTGTTTTGTGAAATCTAAATACCAATTAAGTATTTCTGATGAAAATTTAGCGACCAAATTAAGATGTTCTGTAGATATAAAACACACATAGGATTTTCAATATCTAGTACAAAATAATGTAAAATTGCTCACTAATAATTGTTATTACATGTTGAAGTGATAATATTTTGAGTGTATTGGATACATAAATATATTATAAAATTAATTCATCTTTTAATTTTACTTTTTAAATGTAGGTACTGGAAAAAAGTAAATCACATATATGGCTCATATTCTCTTTCTGTTGCACAGCATAGCTCCAGATCCACTCTCTGGGCCCCTAATTAAATCAACCTTTCACTTGTACACTAGCTCACATTCCTCTCACCTGCTCAAACAGACCACTTGAGCAATTCTTACCTCTCTCTCCAAAATTACCAATTTCTTCTTTTAATTGTGTTCTTTCTATCCACACACAAACATACTATTATTTTTCCCCTTCCAAAAAAACATTATCTTCACCCAATTTCAACCACAGTTTCACTATTCCCCTTGGCGTCAAAGTTCCCTGAAAGTGTTGTTGATATTCATGTTCTCTAATTCTGGCCCTCCCTTTCACTCTTAAACCACTGAAACTGCTCTTATCAAGGTTCACTGGTAAGACAAGGTTACATGGGCCATTACACTTCTACATTGCTCACCCACTGATCTAAATCCTGATATTAGGTGATCTAACAAATGAATTTGAAAAAACTCATTAGCTCCCTCTTTCTTGATATACTTTCTTTTTTTCTGGTTTCCAGGACATCATACTCTTTAGTGGTACTCTGGTACCACTGATTGTTCCTTCTTGGTCTTTTTTATTATTCTTTCCTCATTTTCCGAACCTCTTAACATTGGCATGCTCCAGAATTCAGTCCTTGGCCTTCTTTTTCTCTCTACCTTCATTCCTTTGGTGATTTACATCAACTCTTGTGGCTTTATGTATCCACTGTTTGCCAATGATTCCAAAATTTATGTCTCCAGACCAGAGATAAGTCTGAATTCCAACTCATATTTCTTATTACCTACTTGACATCTTAAACTTAACTTTTCCAAAACTGAACTCCAGTCTTTCGGATCTGTATCTTTGGGTTGCTGGGGACAAAAATTTCAGAGTTATCCTTGATTTCTTTCACTATTACACCATAGCATATCAATCAGAAAATCCTAGTGTCTCTATCCTCAAAATATCTCAAGAATCTGACCAGTTCTCACCACCTCCACTGTTACCATACTGGTCCAAGCCCCCATCATCTCCTACATGGATTATTGCAAAAGTTTCCTAATTGTTCTCTCTGCTTCTCCTTTGGCTCCAACAGTCTATTTTCAACACAGCAGCCAGAATAAGCATGGTAACAAGGAAATCAGATCTTGCCTTTCCTCTGCTCAGGAAAATTGAATGTTTCATCATTTCGTCTGGAGTAAATCCAAACTCTTAACAATGGCCAACACACCCCTACACAATATGGCCAAGACGATGCTATGACCACATCTCTTATTATTCTCCAGTTTTCTGACTCCACTTCAGACACATCAGCCTCCAATTTCTTTCTAGAGAACAGCAGTCATGTTCCCATCTTAGTTCTTTGCCGTGGCTATTCCCTCTGCCTAGAACAATTTCCCTATGGATATCCATGTGCTACTTCCTTCATGTCTCAGAATTCACCTTTCCTATGAAGGCTGATCTGACTTCTTATTTTAAATTGTGACATTCACCCCAAATCCTAACTCCCTTATCCTGTTATTTTTTTATTGTCATCTCCTAGCACTCACTGTCTCCTTATGTACTATAAGTTTTACTTATTTTTATGTTTGTTTTTTTTATTTTCCACTCCACTAGTATATACACTCTACAAGGGCAGAGGTAGTTGTCTACTTACTGTCTACCTAATAAAATAGTGCCTGGCACACAGGAGATGTTTACAAAGTATTTGTAGAATGATATGATAGTTCAACTCCTTCATTCAGTCTTATTTATTCAATTTTTAATAGCCATGTTTTCCAACAGAATCAAGGGCTTAAGTTCCAGTTTAAGAAAAAATATGTTCCAGACTCATCCTACTTAGCCTTAGATGTGATTGAAAGTCCTGATATCCAGAGATCATGGTATGGAGATGGTGGTGTTTTTAAGTGTAAGAGATAGAAGATAGGTGATTTGCTGAGGAGCTGCAGCCTAACAGCTATCGTGAAGGCTGACCAGTCTGCAATGGCAGCTCTTCATGAAGCCTCAGGCTTTCACCACAGAATTCTGATTTCTGCTACTAAAGAAATGACATAGAGGCACAGAATGCCCCAAATAGAAGATCCTGGGGATCATCTGGTCCAACTTCCTCCCACAGCTATTCAGTAGTAGAACTTGAACTCCAAACACTTATGTCCCAGTCAAGGGCTCTTCCCATTATCCTACACTGCTTCCTCTTATGTGCATGTATATCTTTACATGCATAAACAGGGATTATAAATACAGGCTGTTGTTAACTGACAAGAGGCTTGTGCTTATTTATAATACAGTTGTAAAGAAACTGCACATTTTCTCCTGGAAAAATTAACATTATGCCTCTAGGCAAGCAAGCCCATATAAATGTATTTCACCTAGAACTTAGTCCAAGTGTACTATTAATAGTATTTCAGTACCTAGTCTCCATTCATAGAAGTACCACTATGGGATACAGTGCACAAGGTTTTAATTCATTGTACCAAATACACCTCAGTGCCAGCTCCATAAACAAGAAAAGCCCCCCAGAAAGTTTCTGCTGTTTCTCCACAGTAAAGGTGCATCACATTCAGCACAGTTGCAGGAGTGGAAAGTGCAGTATTTCCTGATGGTTGGGAAAACAATTTTAATGGGTTTGCTGTAAAGTTATTATTATTGACAGAATAATAGTTAATTGTTTTCATATTTATGGTTTTAAAATATTATTTAAATGCTAAAGTTCTGCTTAAACTAATCAATATTGAGTATATAATACATTCATTCGCTACAATTTCCGATTTCATATATGTAGATAGGCAAAATATTGCCTCCCCCACAATATGTCCCCATTCTCATCCCCAGAACATGTGAAATATTACCTTACTTGGCAAAAGAGACTTTACAGAGGTGAATAGGATTAACGACCTTGAGATAGGAGATCATTCAAGATATCCAGGTGGGCCCAATAAAATCACATGAGTCCTTAAATGCTGAGAACTCTTCCCAGCTCTAGTCAGAGAAGGAGATGAGACTAGGGAAAGAGGACAGAGAGTTGAGATGTAGACAGGACTCTACCCATTAATGCTGGCTTTAAAGATGGTGACAAGGAGCCACCAGTCAAGAAGTGTGGGTGGCCTCCAGAAGCTGCAAAAGGCAAAGAAACAGTTCTCCTCTAGAGCCTCCAGAAAGGACCACAGCCCTGCCCACCCTCAGTACAGGGAAACTCATGTCAGACTTCTGAACTATAGGACTGTAGGATAATAAATTTGCACCGTTTTAAGCCATGAAATATGTGGTAAGTTGTTATGGAAAACCAATACTGTATTCATTTAAAAATATTTTTCTCACTAACCATAACCCAGATATCAACTAGGATCTCCCTGCCTCTCAAAATCAAGATCACAAATGCAAATTCCCCAGTCCACTGATTGTAAGAACAATTTTTCCCTCAAATTCGAATGGATTTGCAAGACTAGGGGTGGTTCTAACAGTCCCCTCCAGCTCTATGTTTGTCAAAATAATTCAGTATAAAAACCATTCCATCATTTCTCTTATATATCCCCTTTTTATACAGCATAGATAAACCCAAGTGGAATTCGTTGTCCTCTATTTCCACCAGATTATTTGTGTGCATAAGATTATACTGAAGACAGGAAATTTATGCAACAGAAAAACAAACCACACAGAGGCAAATGTTTTTCAAAATTTTTTCTTTATCTTTTCTTCAACTGAAATTTCAGAATCTAGTCCTGTTGCTCTTCTCTCAAATCCTATTGCAGAATAGTCAGAGCTCTTTTCTCCTACTGAATTTTATAAGCCTTGAGTTTTGGCTCTCTTCTCCCAACCCAGTGGCTTGTCAAGGGATTTCTCCAAAAAAATATTTCTTCCCCTAAGGGCTGCAACTAAGATAGTTCATTCGTCACACTTCCATATAAACTTTGACTACTTAATACACCCCCTTCTATGATCCATGTAAGGAAATATTCTCCCTTCCCCACTCTTCATATATATATATATATATATATAAATATAAATAAATATATATATATATAAAGACAAAAATTTTATGGCCATAGATCAAATCAGATAACTATTAAAATCTAATGGCATCATGACCACATTTCTCATGAAATAGTGAAAAAGAAATGTTTAACTCAAAACATTTCATTAAATTGATTTCCTGTTGTTTTAATATCATGTATAAAACATAAATGTTATCTATATTAATCCCCAATTTAGAAGTATACAGCACGATTTATAAAGCAACTCATTACTGATTTATTGGAAAAAGAGGGAATTTTATTGACTATTAACTATGTACCAAGTACTTTTCAGGTATTACCAAACTTAATCAACACAATGAATAAAAATTATCTAATAGTATTTGATACTGCAAATCAGCACAACACATGTATTTTCTCATTTATTTTTCAATAAATCCATAAGGTAGGTACTAATGTCCCCATAATATGGATAAAGAATGCAAGGCATAGAAAGGCTAAGTAATTTTCCCAGTGGCAAAAAAAATTGATGAAGCCAAGTTTCATGTTCTGGGATGCCTGGCCCAGAGCTAATCCTTCTACCCTACAGGCTATAACACTGTACAATCAAATTACAGAAAAGCAAACTGAAGTTCCAAGAATTCAAACAACTTTCCTAGAGTCCCACAACTAATGGGCCAAGGCATAGCTTCCCAAACTCAGTCCATACAGCACACCAAAGTTCATGCACTTTCCACTATTCCTATAATCTACATGGGTTAAGCAACTTGCAACGCCAAGAAGACAAAAATTTGACTGAAAGATAATCACATTAACCCATTTTTCCTCCTCAGCTTTGATGCTACGATATCCAAAACAAATATTATATATAAAAAATATTTTGGAGAGGCATAATCTTATGGAAAGAGTAAAAACTTTTTAGTGAAAAAGACCCAATTTCATATTTAACACTTATATAGAATATTTCCAGAAGAGTGCATAAGAAAATAAAGTTTTGCCTCTAAAAAAACAAGAGTAACTGAGACATTGAGATAAAAGAAGACATTTTTCACTAAATACTCTTTATAGTTGAAGAATTTTCTGTAATAGATTAATGTATCAATTCCTGACAAAAATTAGATTTTAAAAATGTATTTAATATAAAGTACCTAGCATTGTAAATGACAGAGTAGGCACTTAATAAGTGGCCTTTTCCTTTTCCTTTTTTTTTTTTTTAAGAAACTGTTTATATTCTGTCAACCTTCTGTTTAAGAATCTGTGAAAGAGTAGCTTAAGACCACTCAGTGGTTGTTCCTACCTATTCAGTGGCCCGAGCAGCAGCCTGAGGCCCAGGCTTCCGCAGGGAATTGCTGGATGTGCCCTCAGACAGGTGTCCTCTGCGCCTTCAGACCGGTCTCCGACCTCAGGTTGAGTAGCAATACTTTCGGGAGCTGGAACAGTCCATTTACCCTAAAATTCCTCCTTACTCACAGCCTTTTCAGCAGCGTCTTCTCTTCCTTTTCAGTCTCTTCAGGGTCTCTGCTGTAGAGATCAGGCGTGGCCTCCCAGGGGTGTTCCCGAGAGATTTTGCCAGCTTCAGAATATGATCTGGTTAGGTTTGAATGCTGGTTTCTGTTACTACTTCCTGTGTAAGTGTGGGTAAATTTCTTACCCTCGTTGAACCTACCTCCTTATTTGTAAAGTGGGAGTAAAAACTATCCACATGCCCTTTAAAAATTTCTTTTAGGCATACAGCCTTTCTTACTTGATCATTCTTAGCCCTTAGCAGTCTGGTTTCATCCCACTTCTGATCCCTGGAATCAGCAATGCAACAGGCACCCCTTAATTACCACTTTATGATTATTAAATCCACCTGAGATCTTTTGACCATTATGTTAATCTCTCTGCTGCCTTTGACTCCCTTGATTAATCACTCCTTGAAACTCCTTCCTCTCAGCCTTAACAATATACACTTGAAGCTACTTTCCTCTGTAGAAGTATTTTTCAAGCTGCAGGTCAAAACTTACTAGAGGACTCAATTAATGAATCACCACCACAAATCTGGTTTTCTTTTCATAAAATAAAATAGAATTGACTTGAAAACATCAGATGCAACACACTAATTACAATAAGTATTTTTTGGTAACGTATTTGTTTCAGGGGTGTGCGTGTGTGTCTGTGCATGTGCGTATGTATAGACGGGTTACTGTGCATTTATTTGTATAACTGGCTAAAATATAAAATGTATTTCTCACTGCAAGTCATGGTGAAAATTCTGCAAGCCATGGTTCTGGAGCCATTCCTTCTCAGTTTAATTTGTTAGTTCCTATTCTTATACCTATAACCCTTAATTATCTCTTTGCCAGCTCTCTCTCCTGAACTTCACAGCCAACTTTTCAATGTTACTACTTGTTTTTTTATAGATACCTAAGCTTATTATAAATTATTGGTCCTAGGGCTTCCCTGGTGGCGCAGGGGTTGAGAGTCTGCCTGCCGATGTAGGGGACACGGGTTCGCACCCCGGTCCGGGAAGATCCCACACGCCGCGGAGCGGCTGGGCCCGTGAGCCATGGCCGCTGAGCCTGCACGTCCGGAGCCTGTGCTCCGCGACGGGAGAGGCCACAACAGTGAGAGGCCCGCGTGACGCAAAAAAAAAAAAAAAATTATTGATCCTTTTAATCAAGTGACATGAAGAAAGTGATATGTTAGCATGCTTAAGCTGACAACAGTATGACAGGTTTGAAGAAGAGAGACTGGAAGCAGGGAGATCAAAGATATTGCTGTGATCCAGGTTAGAGCGATTAGAGAATAAATGCAAGTTAAAGGTCAATATGACAAAACAATAAGTTTAATAGCAATTTCAGAAATTAAGAAAGCAGTTTCTTAATATACTTTAATATTAAGGTGATACGTGACAAATTTGATACCAAGTCTAAAGAATAGGAAGATTTGATTATTTCTCCAAAGTATTCAATCTAAAGATGAAAGAAATTTCAGTACTTATAGTCACCAGTTATAATATCATGTTTATTTCATTTCTAACTTGGGCCACTAGCAGCATACTACACCTAAGCATTTAATAAAATCTGTCTAGAACTAAGCCCAACCCATAACTTAGTCCCACAGAAACTAAGTATAAACTAGGTATGCACCTATATTTAGGTTCAGATTCACACAGAAAGATTTTATTTAAACAAAAAATAAATATATATTCAGCAAAACTAACTCCTCTGAAATTCTAGTGCTGGCTGAACCTTTATACCTACACTTGTGTCATAATCAAATATATAAATAAATAGGTCATAATTTTTAAATCTCTCCAATAGTTTGTCAATATTTAAAAATTAGAGGGCTTCCCTGGTGGCGCAGTGGTTGAGAATCTGCCTGCCAATGCAGGGGACACGGGTTCGAGCCCTGGTCTGGGAAGATTCCCACATGCCACGGAACAAGTAGGCCCGTGAGTCACAACTACTGAGCCTGCGTGTCTGGAGCCTGTGCTCCGCAACAAGAGAGGCCACAATAGTGAGAGGCCCGCACACCGTGATGAAGAGTGGCCCCCGCTCGCTGCAACTAGAGAAAGCCCTCGCACAGAAACGAAGACCCACACAGCCAAAAATAAATAAATAATAAATAAATTAATTAATTTTTAAAAATTAGAGTAAAATAATTTTAATTTAAACTATTATTTGGATTTTTAAGTTCTAGATTTATGTGTAAAGATTTTATTTCCCCAGTGGGATCCCCTTTACTTCACACAAAAGTGTTTCTTGCTCTTTTCTAGGAATGGTTTAACTTTCAAATTATGTGTCAACAAAGAAATCTGTGATACTGTATGTCAGATAATTAATTCCTCACTTTCTCCTCCTCTTCAACTAAACGTCCTAAAATGCCCTCTAACTATAGTTTAACAGGGTGATGGCAGTATAATTAGATCAAGATCTCAGCAAAGAAGAACCATAATGGAATGAAGACAGTTATGGGTTATAGTTTGAGGTTTTGCTACCACCGTCCAATGAGTCCATCCATATAAAATGACTACCTAAAAAGTCAATGAGTGCGTATAAATTCATGTTTTTATCATTCTACCAATAAAAAAGCCAATGAGATAATACTGATTAATGCACAGTATCAAACAGAATTGGACTTGAAATCAGAAAGACACTTTTTTAGGGAATTCCCTGGCAGTCCAGTGGTTAGGACTTGGCACTTTCACTGCTAGGGGGTGGGTTCGATCCCTGCCTAGGGAACTAAGATCCCACAAGCCACACAGTGTAGCCAAAAAAATAGACACTGTTTTAGGTCTGATTTTATTATTTGCTAGTGATCTGGCCTTGAAGAAGTCACATAAACTCCCTGAGGCTCAAATTTTCTTTCATCTGTAAATAAAATTAATGTATTTTACAATATAGAAGACACTGACAGATAAAGCACCTAAATAATACCCCTCTAGTTTTTATGCTGAAATACTCCACGAAACAAGCCTAAATAAAAGGAGACGGACCAGAAGCTGAACCACCAGTTACACAAAATAAAATAAGGAAAAGAAGATCTAGGTTCAGAGAAGTTTATCTGAAAATGGCTCCTTGTAATAAAGGCAAGGGGAATACGGTCCGCACATAGCTCCAAGTATGCAAGGTCAACAAATAACACGGGTTAAAAAAAAAGGAAGGAAAAAAAAGGTAGGAAAAAGAAGAATGGAGTTCACATAAATTCTTACATTGTAATAATGGGAAGCTGTAGGCAAAAGTGAAGAGCAAACACATGAGGATATAGTTGGGTTCACAAATAAGGGGTCCTACCTGTGGCATTGTTTCAATATGAATATGTAAGACTATGTGAGCTTATTGGGAATTATTTAGTAAAAGCATGAGATTGTCAGTCAAAGAGTAGGTAGACAGAAAGTAGGAATGCTGTTGCTATGTTAGTATCCAAGAAAAAAGGCATTACAACAATGCTAATAGAATATTATTTTAAAAAGTCATGCAAATTGTATTCATGGCTTGCTTTCTTATACTCCAGGTATGTACTGAGAAATGCAGAGTGGAGAATGAGCTGGAGCATCTTATTCTCGGGAGGTCTTATATAGCACAAAACAGCAAAATCTGCTCAGGAAGAGGATAAATACAGGTTTGCATCAGTTTCTCAAAAATGGGAATAATCACTGGCACGATGTCCATCATTCCCCCAAACCACTGGCCCAGAGGGAAAGATATGTTCTGTTGACTAGGTTCCCCGAGGAAACCTTTTTTTTTTATTATTTTCTTGAATTTATATTATTAAACAATCTCATTCCACAAATGATGGGAAGTTGCTAAGTCCTGGGAAATTCTTAGAAGGAATAATTCTATCAGTCTGTCTATGATTCAAAAACATATACCCCTTCCTATGGAACCAGTTGCCTTTTATCAAGCACAGTAGCTCTGAAAATTAACTCAAAATTTATTTTATCTACATGTTGAATGAGCTTGGCCTCAAAGCAAGCATGCTGAAGAAGAAGCGTGGCCAGTGGGCAAAAGGAGGAAACTAGAACCATGAAAGAAAGATAACATAAAGCAATGACATTTCAGTAGGGCTGGCTCTGAAGGAGGGCCCACTGTACAAAGGGTAGTGCCCAAAGAGACCATGGTTTGTTTCAAAAGCCACCAAAGGCTGAGAAACTCCAATCAGGCAAGTGCAGACACAGAGCAAAGGTTCTAAGAAGCAGACAAGACTTGAAATCAGGTCTATAATGTGGTCCAGGTATCAGGCTGTGGAGTCATTCAGAAGATACCAAACATATGATGACGATACCAGGAACAAGGTATAGCTTCTTATAATATAGCAATTCCAAAAGCTACTCAAATTGTTAGAGTTCTTTTTAGATCAACAATTCAGTACCAGATTTAACGCCAGGAGAAAATTGGTACTTAGCAGCACATGAAGGCAAAATTGAGCTAACTAATGAGGCCTATATGAAAGGTATAGACTAGGTAGACATGTAGGTCCAAGAAACTCATTTTATCACATCAGAGTCTGATTGAATAACATCAAAACTATTTCTAGACCTTGTCACATTAGTGGGATTGAAATAACAAATGTGTTCCTGGTATTCATTAATATGAGTTCAGGAGCTAAGCAAGGATGCGTCTTCACATAAAGGGCAGGGAAGCTGATCAGCAAAGGAAGAGGTAGAAATTGGCACCAGCCCACAAATATAACAAAATCTTTCCTTGTTCAGGGTCAACAAGATCCTTCATATTACATAAACCTACATCTGGAGGAAAAGAGAAAGTGATAGGGTGAAAAATAGAAAATTCAAGATATCCATCTTCTCTATATTTTTCCCATTAGAGATTTTTTTCCTAGATGAACTAAGTTTAACCACTTAGTTTCTGTCCCTGAATATAACAAGGTCATTCCAGACTTTTACTAGAGATGTTTCTAAGTTATATTGTTTTTATCTCTCTTGTTAACAGACTGGTTTTTATTCAGAAATATTTATAATAAACAATTTGGACTTTCAACAGTAAATTCAGTGCGTTCATACTAAACTGAGCAGTACAGGTTTTAAAATAAATATTAATTAAATATTATTTTGATTTTGTAGTTTAGAAAGTTACATAATGAAAAAAGTTAACAAACTTGGTACCATTTCTGACTCTTGAGCCCATAACACTGAAATTTAAGTTAGATGGACCCCCTTCTACTATCAAATTGTTGGCCTCTAAAGGGGAGTATCACTGTGACTGTGGTCATCTTTCTGGGTCCTTCTTACTTTAATCCTATTTCCCCCAATTCTTATCCCTGCTTTATTTTACTTCTATTATATTATTTCTACCCCATTAAACTTTGGCATTTGGTCTCTACATTTTGGTCCTTGGCTTATCTTCAAGGATTTTGACAAAGATTCTTATTCCATTCCTCCCCACCTCTCAAGGCTCACTTAGATACATTAGATCATCCTCGTTATGGACTGAATATTAGTGTCTCCCCGTAATTCAGATATTGAAGCTCTAACATTCAGTATGGCTGTATTTGGAGTAAGGAAGTAATTACAGTTAAATGAGGTCATAAGGGTGGGGTCTTGATCCAATAGGTTTAGGGTCCTTTTAAGAAGAGTCAGGGGCTTCCCTGGTGGCGCAGTTGTTGAGGGTCCGCCTGCCGATGCAGGGGACACGGGTTCGTGCCCCTGGTCCGGGAAGATCCCACAGGCCACGGAGCGGCTGGGCCCGTGAGCCATGGCCGCTGAGCCTGCGTGTCCGGAGCCTGTGCTCCGCAACGGGAGAGGCCACAACAGTGAGAGGCCCGCGTAAGGCAAAAAGAAAAAAAAAAAAAAGAAGAGTCAGGAGAGAGCTCACATATGCCCTATCTCTCTACCCATGCTCAGAGGAAAAGACAAAGTGGCCAGCAGCAAGCCAGGAAGAGAGCCCTCACCAGAACTGACCCTGCCAGTCCTTGATCTGGGACTTGTATCCTCCAGAACTATGAGAAAATAAATTCCTGTTGTTTAAACCACCCAGTCTGTGGTATTTTGTTATGCCAGCCTGAGCCAGCTAAGTCCTAGATTTGAAACTCCACAGACCCCTTACTGCTACCACACCACAATTTCCCCAACATGCCCCTCTTAAGCAAAAGATGCGGGGGGGATACACAGACAAAATGAAACTCATAATATCAGAAGTCATCAAATTGCACATATTTTCTCTATTACTGCAGGATGCCAAGGTTGGAAGGGGGGAGGCAGCGACGCAAAGATCTACCATTAAAAAGTAAGAGTTTGACCTCTTTCAACATTGCAGTAAGTGATGGTTACCTTTCTAGACATATTTTTAAAGTCAAGAATTAAGTCAAGTGGGTTTTAATAGCTTTCTAATTCTTGCATTTATAGAAATTATCCAAGGTGCTATTTTACAATATATATTGTTGTAACTCACCTTCAGAAATTATGATTCAGTACATCTGGGGTGTGATCTTGGAATCTACATTTCAAGCATCCAAGGTATTCTGATGCTGTAGTCTAAGACCATATTTGGTCAAGCATTAATTTGAATATTCTCTGCATTTTTATTAATATTACTATATATTTTAATGTTCAGTTACATGATTTTTTGCCACTTCTCAAAAATGTATTTATTTTATGACTCTTTCATAATATATTATATGTGTAAGTCTCTAAACATTTATGTTTCCCTTCAGAAAAACAGATAATGATTTTTTTTATAATTTATGTTAACCCTCTTATTATTTTTTTGGCTGCATTGGGTCTTCGTTGTTGCACATGGGCTTTCTCTAGCTGCAGCAAGCGAGGGCTGCTCTTTGTTGCGGTGCACGGGCTTCCCATTGTGATGGCTTCTCTTGTTGTGGAGCATGGGCTCTAGGCGCATGGGCTTCAGTAGTTATGGCATGCAGGCTCAGTAGTTGTGGCTTGCAAGCTCTAGAGCGTAGGCTCAGTGGTTGTGCCACACGGGCTTAGTTGCTCCGCGGCATGTGGGATCTTCCCAGACCAGGGCTTGAACCCGTGTCCCCTGCATCGGCAGGCTGATTCTAAACCACTGTGCCACCAGGGAAGCCCAGAAAATGATATTTTAATTGAGCTGTGAACTTTGATGAAGCCCTACTAGAACTCAAAGAAAAAAGTATTTCTCTGTGTTATTTTCCTTTTTATTAGTTTACAGGCACCGATTAGTCCTTTATTCCCACATTTTATGGTTGAACTAATTTGATCCCATAATCTCAAGACATTCATAAAGACAGAGAGATCAGGCAAAATAAAAGACAACCAAATGTGCTTTTTTTCTCCCCTGATGAAATTTAAACTAGAGCTACTGAAGTTCATTGTAAACTGCCAGTGATAAAGGAAAAACCCACTAGAAATTCATTTTATTGATGAGGAATAGACAAATAAGAAACATTCTGCTCCCTTGTAGTCACCATTAACACTTTTAAAGCAATTAAAAAGTAGTCCATTAAAGACTACAGGTGATTTGTAATGTGAGTTGGACATTGTTGTCATTGGGGTCAGTCAAGATAGATTTTCATTCAATTATCTACGCATCTTGCCTCCCCAAGGATACTTGAAGGAGTCATCTGTACCAAACTCCTCAGTGATTTTTAACTTGAAGTTCATTAGCTCAATGGCAGGTTGATGTATCGTACTTAAAATACACTCAAATGTCATCTTTTTAAAAATCTACTAACATAGCCTTACACTATAGAGTTAAATTCAATCATTCAATTTAGCTTTTGGTTCTTTGGAGAAATTACTTTCTTTTATCAAATTCAAGCTGCAAGGCTGCCAGAAAAGGTGTTAATCATGTCATTTGCTCCCATTAATGTAAGCTTTGTTTTTATCCAGTTCTCTGCTCAACTTCCTTCTGCAGAGCCCTCTGCTATATAATTACTTCCCAAGAGTAATGTATGTGCATTAGGAAGCATATTATACAATCAATAAATATTTATTGAATATCTACCATGTACCTGAAAGAAGAACTGTGCCCTTTACTCAAAGAAGTTATCATCTTATTGGCAAAATATGATTTGCATACATGAAATGTTTAAAGGGCCATAAAATAAAATAAAGTGTTAAAGTATGCAGTTCAAAGAATTACATGCTACACAAGTTCAACAATAGGAAGGAGGTCAGAGGATTTAAACTGGGTTCAAAGGAATGAGCAAAGTTTTAGAAGAAGAAAAAAACGAAAACAACTGAAGAAAGGCTGAAAATGATATAAGCACAGAAAGGGGGCTCAGAAGCAAGGACTGTAGCTGGTGTCAAGTAAGGGAGCAGCCAGCCTGCGTCGGCTGGAAGCTTCACATTGGCAAACAGTAGGAGATAAGATAGACTGGCTGCAACAATAATAGCACTTTCCAGACTGTCCTGCCATAAAACAAACAGAAGATCAAACACTATCTCTGATCTCTAAAAGTTTACATTCTTAGGAAAAGATAATAGTCTAAGATGAATATTGCATCCTTTCTTCTTTCAGTTATTCACCTACAAATATATATATGTGTATATATATATATATATATTTGCATTTAAATCTGATTCATTTTCCATCACTTGATTTGGACACCACAGAAGAATTTTAACTCAACTTTGATTGTTTAAGCCTCTCTCCTCTTTTATCTATATAGTTTAGGAAGTGATAGATTTAACTCGATATAATTAATCAATGACTGGACATTATTATAATAGCCAGGCATTTGTTAGGGCCCGGATTCTGCATTGTTTTAAATATAGAATAATTCCCTGTGAGAATTATAAATTGCAAACTATAACAAAGAGGAACTTAATTGAGAATATCTTAATCATACCTTAAATGAATTTACCAGGCAAAGAGTATAATATTTAAGTTTGGATTTGACCATCGATTCCTCCTTACTTAGGACATTGGAAAATCTCTTCCCTCCAATTTTTTTCACTGTCATCGTTTTGCAAGTAAGGGTTGATTTATTGTTCTTTGCTTCTCTGCTCTTCTGTTTTCTTCCTTGGCGCCATGGAGGGGAATTGCAGAGATGCTTGACAGTGATGCATAGGTTAGTTAATCCAGAAATTGGGACTTTGTGACCTCCCTAAGAATCCCAGTAACCCACTCTCCTTTACACTCTCTCTTGTATTGTTCTCATTATGAGTATGTAAGTGTTTGGTAAAAGTTTTGGTTGCCAACTTAAACTATTTATTGTCTTCACTACTTCAGCTACTGCTGGATTACTGAACTTAATCTGCCAATAACTTCCAGGTAACACGTGCTCACAGCAGTTTTCATTGCAGCTGACAGTTGCTGAAATCTTTGTGCACATTCGCAATTCACTTTGTTACCCCTCTAGTGCTGTTTCTGGCATATGCCCTAACTGCTGGATTTTCGGGCGTAGAGAGGTTCAGCAATTCTCTTTACAAATTCTCTACCCAGTGGAAGGTGCTATTATTTTACTTTATTTGGAGAAATTAGCAATTCCCCCAGGAAATCAAACAAAACGTCTCTCTTTTATACTTTCGTTTTCTTACTCTGACTAAACTCAACAGGTATTCCACCCAGGAACATTTTTTGTTTATTTTATTTTAAACTCCAGACTTTCCACTCAATAAGGGCATAAAATCCATGTGACTGACAAGGGACTTGTCTCCAAAATTTACAAACAGCTCATGAGACTTAATATCATCAAGACAAACAGCCCAATAAAAAAATGGGCAGAAGACCTAAATAGACATTTCTCCAAAGAAGACATACAGATTGCCAAGACACACATGAAAAGATGTTCAACATCGTTAATTATTAGAGAAATGCAAATCCAAAGTACAATGAGATATCACCTCATACCAGTCAAAATGGCCATCATCAAAAAATTCACAAACAAAAAATTCTGGAGAGAGTGTGGAGAGAAGGGAACCCTCCTACACTGTTGGTGAGAATGTAAATTGGTGCAGCCACTATGGAGAACAGTATGGAGTTTCCTTAAAAAACTAAAAATAGAACTACCATATGACCCTACAATCCCACTCCTGGGCATATATCCAGAGAAAAACATGGTCCGAAAGGATACGTGCACCCCAATGTTCATTGCAGCAATGTTTACAATAGCCAAGACATGGAGGCAACCTAAATGTCCATCGACAGAGAAATGGATAAAGAAGATGTGGTACATATATACAATGGAATATTACTCAGCCATTAAAAAGAATGAAATAATGTCATTTGCAGCACCATGCATGGACCTAGAGATTGTCATACTGAGTGAAGTCAGACAGAGAAAGAGAAATATGTATGATATCCCTTACATACAGAATCTAAAAAGAAATGATGCAAATGAACTTATTTACAAAACAGAAACAGACTCACAGCCTCAGAGAATGAACTCATGGTTACTGGGGGGCGGGGGAGCTGGAGGGAAGGTATAATTAGGGAGTTTGGGATCGACATGTACATACTGCTATATTTCAAATGGATAACCAACAAGGACCTACTGTATAGTACAGGAAACTCTGCTCAGTGTTATGTGGCAGCCTGGATAGGAGGGGAATTTGGAAGAGAATGGAGATATGTATATGTATGGCTGAGTTGCTTTGCTGTGCGCTTGAAACTATCACGACATTGTTATTTGGCATTCCAATATAAAATAAAAAGTTAAAAAAATAAAAAGGCAAAGAGGTAATTATAATAGAAGCACAAATATAAAATATGTTTTTTAATATTTCATATTGATATGATATATAATATATACAGTAAATATAAATAAACTTCGATTATAACTTTTTACTTATTCATACAATAGAATACCATACAGCAGTTTAAATGAATGTACCAAGTTCCATGTATCTTCGTATATAGGGAAAGCGATCAGGGAGGGGTCCATGGGGACTTTCAACTTTACTGGTAATGTCTTCTTCATCAAGAGGTAAAAAAATGGGGGGAGGTTTATAGCAAATGCAGCGTAATGCTAAAGTTTGATAAGGCTGGGTGGGGGAGCCCACAGGTATTTCTTATATTACTTTCTATTCTTATCTCATGTTTAGAATATTTTACAATTAAAAATAAATTTTAGGGCTTCCCTGGTGGCTCAGTGGTTGAGAGTCTGCCTGCCGATGTAGGGGACACGGGTTCATGCCCTGGTCCAGGAAGATCCCACATGCCACGGAACGGCTAGGCCCGTGAGCCATGGCCGCTGAGCCCGCATGTCCAGAGCCTGTGTTCCACAACAGGAGAGGCCACAACAGTGAGAGGCCCACGTACCGCAAAATAAATAAATAAATAAATAAATTTTAGGGTCTTCCTGGTGGCACAGTGGTTAAGAATCCACCTGTCAATGCAGGGGACATGGGTTCAATCCCTGGTCCAGGAAGATCCCACATGCTGTGGAGGAACTAAGCCCGTGCACCACAACTAGTGAGCCCACATGCCACAACTACTGAAGCCTGCACTCCTAGAGACCATACCCCGCAACAAGAGAAGCCACTGCGATGAGAAGCACATGCACCTCAATGAAGAGTAGCCCCTGCTCACCACAACTAGAGAAAGCCCATGCGCAGCAACGAAGACCCAACACAGCCATAAATAAATTTATAAAATAAATAAATTTTTAAAGGAAAAAAAAAAAAGAGCCACCTAATAGCTAGTGTTGCCTGAGCACCCAAGTGCTAAATTGTATGATAATTATTCACATGATTTATTTCAATTAATTTCTACAACAAACTTATGAAATGGGTACTATTAAGTAAACTAAAGTTTTAAAAGTTAAAGAAACTCCCCAAGTTAACAAAATCTTAGGTTTAAATATAGGTAGGTATAGGTAGTAAAGAAACTAGCAGATGCCAATTTCTTTACTTCGATAGTATATTGCATCTCGGACCGTCAGCAACACTGAGAAAAGAACCAATTTACGGGGAGATTGTAACTTCTTTGTCCATGACCATTGTTTTTTAAAAGATAGACAGTGTTATGAGAGCCTAGGACAAGAAGAAATTAATGCACTTTCCATTATGCATATGCATTAATTAGAATGGATACAACTAGAACCAAGTTATCATTACAGATAGAACCCAGCCTAGCCCAAATAGAATAGTTCATTACTCATTCACATAACAGTCTAGGAGGAAGAGTAGGTCAGCAGGGTAGTTCTCCTTTATGCTACTATTCAGGCACCCAGACTGACAGGTCTGGGTCATTTATAACTTATGGTGTCCAATGTCCCTCAGTCACCTTTTATTATCACTATTCCAGCCCAAAGTGAGAAAGAACATGAGGGGGCATGTCAGGGAGTTTTTATAATCAACCTCGGAAGTGGCACGCTCATATAGGACAACAGTGGAACCACTGGAAGAACATAGTCTCATGACTCCACCTAAATGCAAGGGAAGTTGGGGAAAATGGCATAGCTGGCTAGACACATGTCCAGCCCTTCAATTACAGGAGAAAGGGGGAGAAACTTATGAGGGACAGATAGCCTTCTTCACAACAGTCTACCTTTCTAACCATTGAATATTTGTCAATAGATAAAATAGACTCATTCCCTCCCCAAGGAGACAATTCAAAGTTACCCAGTTGTTGCAGCCAGTCCGAAGTCCAGTATCTCTGGAATGTGAAATTTCTCCTCCATGGCTGCATGTTTCATTTTGACTTGGTTTGGGTAGTATAGAGGCCAATAACAAAGGTTATCTGCCCTAACCCCAGTCAATATACATTTATGGAGCAGGATAAACACAACAAAAAAACCTGTTAAAAAGGAGGAGACTAATGTCATTTGCAGCAACATGGATGGACCTACAGATTCTCATACTGAGTGAAGTAAGTCAGACAGAGAAAGACAAATATATGATATCGCTTGTATGTGGAATCTAAAAAAAGGCTACAAATGAACTTATCTACAAAACCGAAATAGAGTTACAGATGTGGAAAATGTACATATGGTTACCGGAAGGGTGGGGAGGGAGAAACTGGAAGATTAGGATTGACACATACACACTACTGTATATAAAATAGATAACTAATAAGGACTTATTGTATAGCACAGGGAACTCTACTCAGTACTCCGTAATGGCCTATATAGGAAAAGAATCTAAAAGAGAGAGAATATATGTATTTGTGTAACAGATTCACTTTGTACATCTGAAACTAACACAATAAAAATCAATTATACCCCCAATAAACAGTTTTTTAAAAAAAGGAGGAGAATGTGTAAAGAAGTAGAAATTCTCTTTCATTACTGGTAGGAATGTAAAATAGTTCAGTCATCTTTGGAAGACAGTTTGGCAGGTTCTTACAAAAGTAAACATATTCTTAACATATGATCCAGTAATCATGCTCCTTGGTATATACCCAAATGAGCCAAAAACTTATGAAAACCTGCACATGAATAGTTCATAATTGCCCAAACCTGGAAGCAACCAAGATGTCCTTCAACAGGTAAATGGCTAAACAAACTGTGGTACATCCGTACAATAGAATATTATCCAGTGATTTTAAAAAAGGAACTCTCAAGCCATGAAAAGACATGGAAAAACCTTAAATGCAGATTGCTAAGTGAAAGAAGCCGAACTGAAAAAGCTACATGCTGTATAACTACAACTACGTGACATTCTGGAAAAAGCACAACTATAATGACAGTAAAAAACTAGTGGCGGGGTAGTGGTGGTGGTGAAGTCTTGAGGAGGAAGGGAGAGGTAAATAGGTGGAACAGGGGGTATTTTTAGGGCAGTGAAACTATTTTGTATGATATTATAATGGTGGGTACATGTCATTACACATTTGTCAAAGCCCATAGAATGTACAAGGCAAAGAGCTAGCCCCAATGTAAACTATGGAATTTAGCTTAAAATGTATTAATTTTAATGACTCATCAATTGTAGCAAATGTACCACACTAATGGACAATGTTAACAGCAGGGGAAATGGCAGTGGGGGCGGTGAGGGAATACATAGGAACTCTCTGTATTTTCTACTCACTTTTTCCGTAAACCTAAAACTGCTCAAAAAGTAAAAAAGAGAAGTCTGGGGAAAAATCATGCAATCACAGTTCCTTGAAACAATGCACTCCCATTGGGGTAGCACTGGATAAGACCCTGCCCTGGTATGGAGAGGATTCTCATTTTGGGTGTGATTCTGCCCTCTGGGAGAAGCTCCTTTTTCCATGATCCACAGAGGCCCCTGAATTTCCCTTCTACAGGCTTTCTCCTCTTTGTCATCCTCCATGGCACATCTGTGATGAGCATTCAGTGTGAGCCCTCATTACAGGTCAGAGGGTCAAAATCTTTCTCAGGTGAAGTTTCTGGTTTCTTTGTTAGTAAAATCCTCTCAAAAACTAAATAAAGTCTTTGGTCTATTTATTTTCTGTCCCTTCCAAGTAGCAGTGGCAACACTCCCAAAATTTCTTAGACATAATTTTTCATCTGTTCTTTTATTTAACTTCCCTGCAAAGTGTGTGTTTGTGTGTGTGTGTGTGTGTGTGTGTGTGTGTGTGTGTGTTCAGGTGCGAACTTAATGACAGCTACCTTCAGGACATCTAAAATAGTTGGGTGTGGGGCTTCCCTGGTGGCACAGTGGTTGAGAATCTGCCTGCTTATGCAGGGGACACGGGTTCGAGCCCTGGTCTGGGAGGATCCCACATGCCGCGGAGCAACTAGGCTCGTGAGCCACAACTACTGAGCCTGCGCGTCTGGAGCCTGTGCTCCGCAACAAGAGAGGCCGTGATAGTGAGAGGCCCACGCACCGCAATGAAGAGTGGCCCCCGCTTGCCACAACTAGAGAAAGCCCTCGCACAGAAACGAAGACGCAACACAGCAAAAATAAATAAATTAATAAACTCCTACCCCCAACATCTAAAAAAATAATAAATAAATAAATAAATAAAATAGTTGGGCGGGAAGATATCACTTTTCATTTGATTTTTGCTGCAAGCGTAAGTACCTTGATTCAACTTAGACATATTATTGGGCCTTTGCATTTGAAGTCTTTTTAAGTTTTATTTCTTGTTTGGGTTTCAGAAGCAGTTAACTTTTCCAACCCCATGAGACTCTTCATCTGTGAATTCTCTCCCCTTCAATCTCTGTGTACAAACCAGCCAATTCTTGCGATACCTTACTTGAAGCAATGAATAGCAGCCAACACATATAAATATTCCAGCTCTTTCCAACCACTACACCTAAAACTACACGAGCATGTGGTCTATGTTCTAAGTTATAGTTGGAGACAGTTTTTTAAATAAATGTCAATGTTTTGCCATGATATCATGTATTTCTCCAACTTTTCAGGCTGTAACACCTTGGCCCAAACCTGATTGGTTACAACAGGGAAATTGACTGAAACAAACATCAAAAATTCAGTCGTTTTATATATATATATATATATATCTTTCTCACATAAAAGTGAAGGTAGGAGTTCCAGGGCAGCCCTGGCTTTTCTCCATGTAGCTGTACAGGGATTAGTCTGATGGAAACTCTGCCATTTTCAACACAAATGAATTCCAAGATCTCTCTGGTTATTGTCATGATAATTCGGCAGAAGGAGAAAAGAGCACAGCAAAAGGATCAGGAGGCTAACAGGCCAGGTCTGCGAGTGCAAAACATCACTTCTACTCACATTCCGCCGGAGACAACTCTGTCACAAACCAATATCTAACTGCAAAGAAAGCTGGGGATGCAGTAGAGCTTACCGATCATTTGCCCAACACTTCCATTCCAGTGGAAAAATGGAGAATACATTTTAACAGGCAGCAAGAATATGCAAATCGTAACTGGCCTTAGCCCCAGCCTAATTTCATGGAATAGTGAGTGATTTTTCCACCACACCACACAAGAGGATCCCCGATCATCTCCAAGTCAGATACCCAAAGAGTCATTTAGTCAGAGCAAAAAAATAATTCCTCTTCCACCTCGCTTAAAAGCTTATTTTTTAACTTTCTGTGCCAGAATTTTCCTCTATTCAAGATCATTGTGAGTGGGAAAGTTTATTCAAGAAAAACTCCATTCCAGGAACAGGCAAACATGTCAGAGCATAGCAGTGCATATTACTATCTCCAACTGGATTAATCATGTGCAGGATCAACAGCTGTTTCCATGCTGCAAGTGCAGCTCTCTGTACTTTGTATGTGGCCCTCCTGCAAGCGGCAAGGATCAGCCTTGGAGTTCATTCTGTGGTCTTGTGTCCAAAGTACCAACATCTCCAGAAAGAACAAAAATTTGTTTATTGGCCAAGTGCAGTCTCAATCCAGACAAAGAAATGAAGTATTTCTCTTAAAAAGTAGTGATATTCTCAGAAACATACTCACCACTAATATTAAGTCACTGACCAGATATGAGATCCCATTGAAAGAGGTTTACTTGTATTACTTTATCTTCCCAAATATTATTGTCCCCACTTTACTGAGGATAAAACTGAGGTTGGGAAAGTTTCACTCACTTGCATAAGCAGAGGCAAAATCATTCATCAGCAATCTGCGTACTTAGATTCACAACCCAAAATGTTTTCATTTGGGTGAACAATTACATCACATTTTTTTCCCAGAACAATGCATAATTCCTAAGTGATTCGTGCTTTACATTTGCGCTATTAGAGGCCCATTCAGGAGGTTTTCCCTGAGTGAAGGAACAATCAGCTCCAGGGGAGTATTCAAGCCTTTACCAGTTAAAGAAGCTACCTGTAGCTTTTATATGACAGTTTCTACAGCTTATACCTATCAAGATTTCAGAACACATGGTTAGAAAACCTTGCAAGAGTAAGGAGTTGCTCAGAAGCAATCTTAGCCTCATCCCATTTAAGGTTTGAGTCATCTAAAGCTACCTGTTCTAATCCCACACTTAGCAAGCAAACTTCTGATTAGGAATTGGCTTCCTAACCACAACAGGGAAAGGATGTGCTGATCCAAAGGGTTTTAGAGTATTTACAGTTTCTGTGACAATACTTTCTTATGTCAAATTAATAAGTGGCTTAGATTATAATGTGACTTCCCATGTCAATTACCAAGAAAAGAAACTGCAATGATCATGAAATCTCAGGTGTTCTCACTATGCAATAATTAAATTTGTCATTGAAAATGAATAAGTTGATATTCTGGGATCTAAGAAAAAGTCCAGAACACAGAAACCAGAAGCCCTCACTGGCCACTTTGGTTTAAAGACATCAGGCCAATAGTAAAAGACGAAAAGACAGGAAAAGAAGAGCAATGAAAAGACTGGAAATTAAATTGTGCAAAATTTAAATTTGATACAGATGTTGATAAGGAGGATTTTAAGAACGACAGCAATTTGCTTAAACCAAGAGAGTGTATTTTATAATTTTACACCACAAAAAAGGAAACCTTTAGAAAATAATCCATAAGAAATTCATTTGAATTTCCTACATGATATTATTCAGACTCAGGCACTAAGAAGGAGGAAGAAATTGAATTCAACTGAAATCACTGCAGGGAGAGAAACTGAAGAAGTAAAGGCTAATATAAGATTTCATATTTGAGATCTACGGGAAAGGGGTATGCTTCCAAAAGTGATGAAAAAGTCAAAATGGAAATAAGTTTTTGTTTTCTGAAAAGTCTTATCTCACTCTTTTCAGATTTTGATGGAACTGATTCTGACAGATGTCTTTGGAACATCTATATGAGTCCAGTGCTATACTAGGTGCTGCATAAAATGTAAGAGGAAAGTTAAAATGGTTCCAGTCTATATGAAGCTTTAAATGTTACTGAATACACAAGATAAACATACATATATAGTTTCAAAACAAGACTGTAAAAATGAGTGACAGAGATTGCAAGCTCATTAGATATTCAGAAGAGAGACAATAAGGCAAACCAGTGTTGGGATAAAAATTCTTTAAGGAGAGAACGTTGGATGTCATTACTTCATGCAAGCTTTTAGGCATCAGCATCACAAGACACAAAAATAGAGCTAAGTCATGTAGAAATCACAGGAGAAAGCTTTGGAACAATTATAGCCTGCTCCTCTCCCGTGCTCAAAAAATAACGTATATATAACTCTTCTCAAGATCATGAATTGAAGTTCTGTGACTAAGAAGTGACTGGAGACTTTGTTAGACATGCTCTGGTGACCCTTAGTGATCAAAAGTTTGAGGACGGTTATACTGGCTTCCAAATTGGCTAAAGCACACACACACGTGCACACATGCACACTTTCAGAAAGTCAGATAAAAACTCTAGCCACCTCTGGAGTTGCATCTATTTTGCTCACTACCTGCAGCTACAGTGGAGGTAACTTTCAGTTAGAAGAATGTGCCGTGAAAACGCCAACCAGATTCAGACACTACTCATACTAGAGTATTCCTTTTTAATTACCATCTTAGTTGTTATATTTGAGAGTACAGAAAAGCCTCAACTTATAACAGTTCCATGACCCAAGTTTGATGATCCTTCTGGAATTAATTAGGTTTAAAGCATTTGATTAAGACCGATTTATCTAACATAGTAGAAATATTCCACTTTTATCTAAGGATTAAGAAGCCTGAAAGTGATGGGTTCTCAGATCAAAATTTAAAAATCTTAGAATTTTACTCCTTCTGTTGATAAAAGTTTTAATATCTATAATAAATAAACTTCAACAACATATAAGGTAACAAACAATAGTAACAAGTCATAAAAGAGTAATTTATAACACATTAGAAGTCATATTTATATATTTCATCAGTAACAAAATTATATCAAGGTAGATAAAAAATTAGTCTAAATACCTAAAGTCATGTTCTAAAACGCTAATATTCTGACTAGAAATGAAACCAAGTTTAAAACACAAAGCAAAACACAACCTGAATGTTCTTAGAGAAAAATAAAATGCCTTTTGAAATTTGAATTTGTACATTAAGGCAGGCAATCATATACAATATTGGAAAAATCAAACCTATCAAGCAAGAAAAGGGCTTTCCATTTAGAAATAATACTTCAGAATGTAATAGACTTTAAAAGAACACTTTCAAGGTTGTTAGGCCATTTTTGTATCCTCTCTCGAGAGTGGTTATATTGAGAGACTCTTTTCCAAAGAAATATAGGGATTTTATTCCCAATTTATTCTTCCTCTAGTAGGAGAAGAACAGAAAGGGAAGAAAATTCAGATTGTTCTACAATTTTTTCCAGAAACACGCTATTACACCTGTTCTCTAATTCCTCTTTCCAATAGGAAGATCTAGCAAGTAAGTTGATATTCTTTTTAAATCTAAAGGCATTCTGCACGGTTGATTCTTGTAGCAAAACTGAATTCGATCATGGAAGGAATTATCAGTGCACTTGCAAAATTTAAGTAATATATTTGCTGATTTTTTTGTTTTTAATCTTTATTTATTTATTTTTGGGTGTGTTGGGTCTTCGTTTCTGTGCGAGGGCTTTATCTAGCTGTGGCGAGCAGGGGCCACTCTTCATCGCGGTGCGCGGGCCTCTCACTATCACAGCCTCTCTTGTTGCGGAGCACAGGCTCCAGACGCGCAGGCTCAGTAGTTGTGGCTCATGGGCCTAGTTGCTCCGTGGCATGCGGGATCTTCCCAGACCAGGGCTCGAACCCGTGTCTCCTGCATTGGCAGGCAGATTCTCAGCCACTGTGCCACCAGGGAAGCCCTGGCATTTTTTTGTTCAATGTCAATAACAAGACCACACACTTCTATATGTTAATGATAACTTAGATGCAAGTCCAAGAAATAATGTCCTTACAAAATAAAGATACAATATCTTCAGGCTTGGTTAGCCTGAGCCTCTGTATATAAGCCAAATGTAAAACTTGTTTGCATGAGAGACACAAAGAAATAATATTCCTATTAGAGATGTAAAAACTCAATTCAGTGTCAGAAACGATTCTAGTGCTAGTCCAGGCTCAGCTGCTCACTATTTAAAACACTTACACCCTGAAACTCGGATGTCTAACCCCCAAAATGAAAGACTCTGATAAAATTATGAATTTATATAATAATATTTTAATTGATTTTGTTAAGACCATTTTTATAAGTGGCAAAGGTTCTAAATGTATTTAAAAACTAATTAGGAAAAATGGAAAATTGTATATATTTGTAACTAAAAAGGTAATCTATTATATTGGAAAACATCATAAAGTTATGTTTGTAGTTATGTTTTTTACTCATTTAGAATAAACATATGTATTTGAGAGTAAAAAAAGTTTATCTCTTGAATATAAATAAGTAAATATTTAAGCACAACACATAGTTTTATTCTGTTTTTGTTCGTGTTTATTTTACTATAAACTTACAGCATATGGTCAGCTATTCTGACAATGGACCAACTAGTTACATCTTTCTGTTACAGGTTTCACAAATACAGCTTTGTGACCCATACTACTCAGCTATTCTTTGTTACTTAAATTTCCTTTTTTATTCATAAATATAAATCAGAAAATAACATGGTTATTTTTTTCTTTCAGAAATGCTGAAGATATACCAAATGGTAGATGCTAGCTATGTCCTATAGTTCCAACCTTATAAAACTTTTTCCTCAATCATATGAATGTTTGGCAAAATTATGTGTTTTACACAGGGAGATAAATAGTCATTTTACAATGTGAGGAAATCAAAGCTATATGTCATTCATTTAGACAGTACAGCATGATTAGTTCTTTGTGAAACCTACACTGGTTTTGTACTGATTAGTCCTTTTCTTCTTTCAGCAAAACAATTTGGTCCAGTAGACCAGCATAGAGCATCTTAAAATGGATAATCCACTGATGTAAAAGGATCTCAAGCCCCTTTTAAAATATGCCCCTTGGGCTCCCCTGGTGGCGCAGTGGTTGAGAGTCCGCCTGCCGATGCAGGGGACGCGGGTTTGTGCCCCGGTCCGGGAGGATCCCACAAGCCGCGGAGCGGCTGGGCCCGTGAGCCATGGCCGCTGAGCCTGCGCGTCCGGAGCCTGTGCTCCGCAACGGGAGAGGCCACAACAGTGAGAGGCCCGCGTACCGCAAAAAAAAAAAATAATTAAATAAAATAAAATAAGCCCCTTTATATCTACTGTGACATTCAGCCTTCAAGATAGCCCCAAAGGATCCCACTTCCTAGTGTTCATGGCCTTGTATAGCTCTCACCACATTGGATAGAGCTGATATATGTCTCCAATGGAGTATTAAGGATATGACAAAGGGTGAATTCCAAGACTAGGTAATAAAGGACTGTGGATTCTGTCTTACACTCCCTCTTGGATTGCTTCCTCTGTGAGAAGTTAGCTGTCATATGTAGAAGATATACATTCACACCAATGAAGCAGTCCATAGAGAGAAAAGTGAAGCATCCTGAGAACAGCCAGTAAGGAACTAAGACCTTCTCCAGACAGCAGTAATGTTGAATGAGCCACCCTGGAAGTGGATCCCCTAGCCCTTGTCAAGCCTTCAGATGAATACCATCCCAGATGACCTCTTGATTGCAACCTTTTAAGAGATCCATTACCAGAACCACCCAACTAAAGTGTCCCTAGATTCCTGACCCCCAGAATTCTGAGATAATAAGTGTTTATAGTTTTAATTAGCTAATTTAGGGAGTAATTTGTTATACAGCAATAGATAACTAATACAATACTAAAAACCTTTGATTTTTTTTTAAGAAGCGTCTTGTCAACAGTACCTCATCACACACACACATACACACATGCATTCACATGCACTTGTACATATACATATGGAAAGCATATTCTAAAAATTATTTTTTACCCCAAATGCACTCAGAAGATATTCACCTTCTCTAAATAATTACCTCACAGTTACTTTCATTACACATTAAAAATTGCTATAATTTTAAGATATTTTAAAATTGCTGCACCTAAAAGTCAGGAACTAATTTTACTTTTTTAATATTTGTATATTTAAAAATGAATTTAATAGTTAGCAGCCACTTACTAAGAATAAACCCAACTCTATTACATAAATATGCCATTAAAATATAAACCATTTTCACTGTCTCAGACATTTGGTGTTCCCATGACTAAGACAGTTTATGTTACCAACAAAGACTTTCTTATTTTGAAATACATAAAGGTAGTCTCAGGAACCACAGAAAACTTTGCACCTGACACTAAACAGGTAGGTAAGTTTGCCATCAACACACAATGCTTGGCTAAGGTCTTTACCATAATACATAAACAAATTCGTAAGGACTGGCTGTTTTGCTGCTTCAGCTAGTTTGCCCGCTTGCCACAAAGAACTCCAAAGTGCAACGTCTTGAAGATATTCCCATATTTAACACCACAGGAAAACACTTTTGCACTCCCAATTTGTTGTTATTTTTTTAAGTGGGGCACTACAGATTGGAAAAGCACGCAAGGGTTGTTTGTTTCCTACAAACTGGCCATCTTGCTGCGAAAAAAGGGAAGCTCCCATCGCAAGCTTCTGCAGAAATGGCTGATTGGCACTCTGCTGACTCGTTGATCTTAAGCACAGCCAGCAGAAGCCTGATTGTAATTATTCTTGTTCCTGCTCTCTGTGTATACATCAGGTGCAGCAGGGCTCTCAGGGATGTGCTGTTTAGTATCAAAACCCAACAGAGTTGGAGAGTTCCCTTTACTCATTCACTAGTAGACAAGGAAACACAGTTAACATGGCTAAGTTGTTTGCAAGCCAAGCCAAACATAGCAGGGCTCATGATTGGAGCCTAGCCAAGTGCTCATAGTGGGTGGTCAATGCACATTTGTCTAATTTAATTGAATGATCACAGAGAGCTTTAAACTAAACTAGAACTTTAGAAAGTTTCCATTATAAGTGCCAGTTTTTAACACTAAAATATGATAGCAGATTCATATTCTCAGAATATGATTACCAAGGTCTTTCTGAAAACTTCCTGTAGTGTAGGCTAGAATTAGTGTATGTGACCAGAGTCACTTCCACAGTGGAAGCTTCTGACATAATTCTCTAGCCATCCTAGAGTGGTAATGAACTATCCAGTATCCTTTTAATGAATCATTTTCTTTTTCAAATATCCAGAGCTATTTTCTATTTCTTACAATTGAGATTCTTGACTGATACAGGGGTCCTTTAAAGAATATATTCCAGAATTTGAAGCTTTTAGGCAACTAAAATAGAGAAAATAAAAACTTATAGTATCAACATAAAGCTTGCAAAAACATTATAACATTAAAATATGACATTTCAACATAATATTATTTTCAAATGATATAACACTAAAAAAGTAAGACAAAAATAATTTCTGAATTTAAAAGTCCTTTAGATTGATCACATTTAGCTTCATGGGAAAGATAACCATTTTTCACAGTAAAAACAGTGCTCCACAAGCAGTTGGAAATCACTGCTCTAGAGCATTCAGTTGAATGTATATTTCTAACCACGCTTCTCACCATGCCTCATAAACTACCATTGTATGTTATCTTTATTACGCCTCAATTTGTCTCCTTTCATTCCCATGTCTTGACATTGTAATGGATTTAAATAATTTATCAGTCTACTGGATGAACTAGATTGGAAAAAATGGCTTAACACCCAAAACTGATCTATAGAGGAAACACAATCTCTATCAAAACCACAAACGGCTTTTTTTTTTTGCTGAAATTGACAAGCTGAATCTAAAATTTATAAGGAAATGCAAGAGAACCAGAATAACTCACAAAAAATTGAAAAAAAAAAGAATGTTGGAGAATCTCCACTTTGTGATTTCAAAACTTACTAGAAAGCTATAGTAAACAATACTGTGTGGAGTTAACATACATATATACATATAGATAAATAAAATTGACAATTCAGAAATAAACCCATACATTTATGGTCAATTGATTTTTACAAGGCATTTCAATGAGGAAGAAATATTTTTTTCAATAAATCGTGCTGAGACAACTGCATAGCCACATTCAAAAGAATGAAGCTGGGCACGTATCTCACACCATATACAAAAACTAACTCAAAATGGATCAAAGACCTAACTGTAAGAGCTAAAATTATAAAACCTTAGAAGAAAATATAGGTGTAAATCTTTGAGACCTTGGATTAGGCAATGGTATTCTAAGACATGACACCAAACCACAGAAAAAATAGATAAATTGGTTTTTATCAAAATTTAAAACTTTCATACTTCAAAATATACTACAAGAAGGTAAAAAGACAACACACAGGATGGGAGAAGACTTTTGCAAGTTATATATACTATAATGGTTTATTATCCAGAATATATAAAAACTATTATAATTCAATAATAACAAGTCCAATAACCAATTTAAAAATTGGGCAAAGTAACTGAATAAACATTTCTTCAAAGAAGATATACTAATGGCCAATATAAACATGAAAAAGAGACTCGTTAGTCATTTGGGAAATACAAATCAAAACTAAAATGAGATAACACTTCACACTCACAAGAATGACTATAATCAAAATGACAGAAAATAAAAATGTTAGTGAAGATGTGGAGAAGTTGGAATCCACATACACTGCTGGTGAGAACATGAAATGGTGTGGTCACTTTGAAAAATAGTTGGCCAGTTGCACAAAAGGTGAAATATAAAGTTACCATATGACCAATTTGTACAGGGAACAGTTGCCTTCAAAGGGTCTGCAGAAGGAAATTTTATGACGATGAAATTTTCCACATAGGACTGGGGTGTAGATACATGACTATTCATTTGTCAAGACACACAGAATTACACATAACAAAGACTGAACTTTCCTCTGTGCAAATTTTAAAAAATCAACCATCATATCAGGAGGTTTCAGGACGGATTGTAGACTGTGACCAAAAAATATCATTACATTACAAATAAATGACATAACTTCACTGAAGTGGGTAAGGAAAAAAAAAAACTGACCTAAATAACTTTAAAACAGTGTTTTGACTGGATACTATAAGGTTAAAGACAAAATGAATTGTGTACAACCACTATTGCCTAGTTGATAAATTTGTCTCTCATAGAGATATGGATTAGCAATTCTGTAACTATTGATACTTTACATGTACCTAGGGTTGAATGTATAATTAATAAATTGTACATAATAGGACCTAGTTTCTCACTTCCAGAGAAAGTAGTTACAAATAAGCAAAGAAGAATGGCTACAATGAACCTTATGCAGTTAGTTTCAGAGATACAATGTGAACTTATTTTTATTTTAATGTATATATACACAGATAGGTAGGTTCAGTGATATAGATATGTGTGTATATATGGGTTGGTATACATACATGTATTTCCTAGCTTTATCAGCTAAGGACCTAAAAGCTGACATCAGTAGTAATAAGCACACCTCACACCCAGATCTTGATTTCTAAATACACGATTCCAAAACGAATTACGACCCCTTGAAGAAATGACTTATTTTAATTTTAGAACTGAGAAAGTACAAGATGAACCTGGTGCATCTTACACTGTGAGAAAATAAGAAAGGGAGAATAAGTAGTGGTCTCTGTCAAAGAGGAAGAGAAGTGAGACAGAAAGAGCTCCCAATGGCCAAAGCTGGAACAATATCTGCAATACAATAAATAAAGATCATATTGAATTATAAACCCAAAGAATAGAATAAATGTTCATTCATCCATGCTGTTATAAATAATTGATTAAAAAATAAATGGGGAAATAAATAAATGAGGAGTTGGAAAAATCTCTTTATAGAAGAACACAGTGAATAAATGTAGAAGGAATGAGGCAACTAGAATACAACGTTAGTAACCGCTGTGGGCAAAGTCCACTGATGAATGCTAAAACTAGTTAAGTAAAACCTTTAAGAGAAACAGAATGTTTGCATATCTTCAAAGTATCTCCCCAAAAGTAAATAATTATGGTGGTTTTCACCAAATGTCCACAAATTTGTTGCTTCTCCCCCTCCAGATCTTGAAGTTTAGCTCTCTTCCCCCTGAGTCTAAGTTGGATTTAGTGACTTGCATGTAACAAGGGAAATACAGTAACTACAGTGGAGAAATTTGACAGACATCACCCTAAGTCGTATATCAGTTTTCTAAGACTATCGTAACAAAGTATCACAAACTTTGGCTTAAAACAACAGAAATGTACTTTCTCACAGTGTGGGAAGCTAAAAATCTGAAATGAAGTTGTTGTCAAGGCCATGCTTCCTCTGAAGGCTCTAGCAAGAATCATTCCTTTCTTCTGCTTGCCTCTGATGGTTACTGCCAATGCTTGGCATTCCTTGGCTTCACTCCAATCTCTGCCTTAGTCTCCCTGTGGACTTCTTCCCTGCCTGTCTGTGTTTATTTCCAAATTTCTCTGTTAAGAGGACAACAGTCATTGGATTTAGGGTCCAACCTTATCTAGGTTGATGTCACCTAAACTTGATTACATCTGCACAAACCTTATTTACAGAAAAGGTCACATTTTCATGTTCTAGGTGGACATGAATTTTGTGAGTCAGTCTTCAGCCCAGTACAAGTGATCAAGGTCAACACCAACAGTGGTTTTACAAGAGCTGATTGAATGTCTTTGTAGACAATTCCACCGTCTTCGGGTTGGAGTCTGTTAATCATCTTTTCCACGTGAGTTGTGATTTTCCTGATCCTTCATATGCTGAGTAATTTTGGATTTTACTCTAGACATTTTGAATACTATGCTATGAGACTCTGGATCTTATTTAAATACTATGGATACTGTTGGTGTCTTTGTTTTAGCGGGTTATCAATCCCATTCGATACAGGTTTCAAGATCTGACCAACATTCCATAGGTTGTTCTATTTGTAAAGCCTTTACAATGCTGTTTAGATTCATCCTCTGTGTTTGTCATTCATTGATCAGCCTGGGTCTTGAGTGGGAGTTTATCCCTTGATTCATTACTCAGTGTTGCTGGTATGGGGAATTCCCTGGTGGTCCAGAGGTTAGGACTCCACACTTTCACTGCCATGGGCCAGGGTTCAATCCCTGGTCAGGGAACTAAGATCCCACAAGCCGCACAGGCAGCCAAAAACAAAAAAAGTTGTTGGTATGCTATTTAGGACCACATCTATGCATATACCTCTCAGGGATGATCCCAAGAATTTATAACAAATTTATATGGGTTGCTTTTTCAAGCTCTTTCCTCTCCATAATTCCCCTGGTACTTTTCAGTTCACTAGGGCTCCCGTTTCAGTCTTCCATCAAGAAAGCTGGGGCTCTATTTACTTCACTGTACCACACACTTCCTGATATAGAATAGAGTCATAGTAGGATGGAGAAAGACAAAAGCAACAAAGGTTTATCCCACCCTCTTGGGAGAACTGATCAAAGAGGAAGTTTCCCCTCCCTCTCAGTTTTAGGCACCAGTGGGCCTGTGCTATCACCACTATTGCTACCAGATCTGTTTCCTACTCATTGACCATGAAATAGACTGCTTCTCCTGGAGCTTTCTCTGTCTTTGTTAATGTTCACTTCTGAGTTTCAGATTTCTTTGAGTCCAGGCTAGGAAATAGTGGGGAAAAATCGGAAACTCACTAGCAATCCAATGTCTCTAAAAGTTTTGCTCTTTTTTTGCTTCTATTGAATATTTAATTTTTAAAGTCCTTAGATCACTGCTTCATACATTTTGTCCAAGTTTTAAAGCTCATTCAGTAGAAGAAACAGAGTGAAATATGCTTAATCCCTTTACCTGGAACAAGAATCACCATAATGGAAATAAACTAGAATAACAGAAAGATATTAGGAAAATCTCCAAAAATTTAGAAGTTAACATATTCTAAATAAATAGGGTGTATCAAAGAATATTAGAATTTAGTTTAAACTAATGAAAATGAAAATATGACATATCAAAATTTGAGGAAAAAAGCTATAGCAGTCCTTAGAGGGAAAATTATGCCACTAGAAACTCATGTAATAACAAGAGATATAAAAATCTGTAAACCAAGATTTGAAGCGTAGCAGAATATACTTCTCCACAATATGTCAACTTTGGCATACTGATTATTTTGAACTGTAGACACTTGAAATACAGCAAATGCAGGGAGGGGCCTTTTCTGAACTCCCCTTATTTACCTAAAGACAGATCCTCTAAAAGGAATTCAGTTGTCATAAATCTCCTCCCGAGAGTTTCATCACCAGGGAAAACTGACATTATCACAGGAGATGAGACTAGAAGTTGACACCACATCCGGCAAAACTTTGTCACAAAATATTGTACTTCCCATCTCTTCTTCCAAGGGCCCATTCATCTTTCCTAAAAATCATCTACTCTCCCCTGGGAAGCCTACAAACCCCTAACTTTTCCCTGTTAAGATGGTACTTAAGCCTACATTCTAAGCCATTTATTTGAGTTACTAATTTTTCCCTAGGTATCTCCCATGAGGTACACGTTGGAGAAAAAAAAAAAAACTTCTGTTTTTTTTTTTCTCTTGTTAATATGTCTTTAGTTACAGGGATCTCAGCTAAGACTCAGAAGAGTAGAAAGAAAATTATTTTTCCTCCCCTACAGTTTCTGCCTTCAGAAACTGGATAAATAAGAACTACATAAACCCAAAGCAAGAGGAAGGAAGGAGATAATAAAGACAAAAGCAGAAATCAATAAAATTGAAAACAGAAGAGAAACAATAGAGAAAAGGAAAACCAATGTTGTTCTTTGAAAAGATATATAAGCCAACCTACTTATTGCTTGGATCAAGATGATGATAGAGCAGACATGGTGAGAAGTAGACAGATTCTGGATATACTCTGATGGTAAGGCCTACAGGAATTTTTACATATCAGCAGAAAGCTGTGAAAAAAAGAATCAGGGAGGTCTTCAAAGGTTTGGGCCTAAGCAACGAGATAAAAACATTTGCTGTGTAAAAGAAAGACTAAAGAATGAGCAGTTTTCAAAGGTATAGCAGTCAGGATTTATTTTTTCCTGCATATAACAGAGGAACCCATATATAATCAAATTTAAACCTATGTAAGATTATTCATATCTTATGTAAAATAATTCTGGAGATAAATAATCAAACATATTATTGGGAGATTCAAGTTCGCATAGTTATGCTCTGCTAACCTGGCACGTGTTTTTCATCCTCAGTGTCACCTACTGATGTCCAGATGAGACCTAATCCAGCAAATACATGCAAATTCAAGCTAGAAAAAAAAAGTCAGGTTCTCATGAAAGGAGCCCTTCAACTGTCGGTTCTCTTTAAGTAGCTACACGGGAAGTCCCATGTAACAGATCCATATATATCACGTTAGTTAGAAATAGTTGCATGACAACCCCTATTGCAAGGAAAACTAGACAACATATTATCTTATACTGGGCATTGATGTATCCAACTAAAATCAGGGCTCCAGAGGTCACAGTGTAAGACTTTTGTATGATGAAGAGGAGACGGAGATTAAGAGATATACAGAGCTACATGGAAATGAAACATGGCAATGAGAAAATCGTGGAAATTTTGTGATTGATGTACACAGTGATACAGGACACAGTGACATGGAGAGCAGCATGAGAAATGCTAACCATTTGTAGTATGTAGAATAGATGAAGGTGATTTAAAGGCAGCATTCTAGAGATCTGGTCTATTCAAAAAGCCAGTTAGATGGACATAAACATTTCAAAAGAGAAAGTTCAGGTGTTCCTGTACAGGATAGAAACAAGAAAAAACAGGTAAAAAAAATGGTTCAAAGTGGAAGACTAAAGGCAGGATGCAGAAAAAATTAAGGACGCAGAAAAAATTAAGAAGGACAGCAGCAAAGACTCTTCACAGAGGGCTTGTAAACTAAGGTGTGGGGAAGAAGGGAGAGGGTATAGTAATGTGTTCCAAAAAATATAGTCAATGTTACTGATAGATTGCTGCAAATCTAATTTCAATTATAGAACAGCTACTATACAAGTTTCCCAGTACAAATGGGACAGTGTCACATCATTATTGTTAATTATCAGTAATTATCAATTATTGGTAATATTGTTAATTATTAAAGATATTTTGCCAAGTAATTTAGCAAAAGAAAAATCCTTACATTTACTTTCTTTAGATGGCATTGGGTTTTGAAATTTATTTTTAGCCACCAATTCAGGAGGGAAAAAAATCATTTTTTGGTCACTGTTTAAATGGAAATAACATTTATATGTTAATTATTATAAAACAATGACAACAGTCTACAAAGGCTGTGCTTTTATTAATATATTATAACAAGTAATAGAAACAGACTCAGAGATGGAACTTATGGTTACCAGGGAGGAAGGATGGGAGGAAGGGATAGTCAGGGAGTTTGGGATCGATATGTACACACTGCTGTATGTAAAATGGATAATCAACATGGACCTATAGCACAGGGAACTCTGCTCAATGTTCTGTGGCAGCCTGGATGGGAGGGGAGTTTTGGGGAGAATGGATACGTGTATATGTATGGCTAAGTTGCTTTGCTGTGCACGTGAAACTATCACAACATTGTTAATTGGCTATACTCGAATATAAAATAAAAAGTTAAAAAAAAATAAAATTTGTGGCCATGTTGTTTTGGAAAAAAAAAAGGAATATGAACAGGATGTTATATATGTGTAACTGGTATGTTATTGGTTGAATATATTTTTGTTTAGTATACTAGACAGAAAAGGATTAATATTTTATATTTGTATTAATATGGAATTACCTCTTTGAAGGCTAGCTCATTTCATCATCCATACCAGTGATGAGGGAACATCTAAGAGAAAATCCATATGGAAGTAGAAGAATATAGGAGATAACGGGGCAATCTTCTTCATGATTATTTCCTACGATTATTTAAATCCACCCATAAAACAGTTGTCAAAAAACATCCCTATTCCTTTTCTTTCTTTTTTTTTTTTAAAGACTTTTAACCCATAAGAAAGAAATCTAAAATATTTCACTTGGGGCTATATAACTTGACCAAACATTATAGAAATACCTAAGTTTTCATTAACAGCTTCCTTTTCCTTCTATTAAAACTAAGCTGCTGAAGAAATTACTTCTTGTAGGTTTGAAAATGATTGCAAACATCAACAACTGATTCAGTAACTACTGGAATGGTTGTTTGATTTAAATCTATACTATTTTATTGGTTCTAAATGAATCTAGGATTATAACAGTTTTATAAGAACAGAGACTTTAAAAGATAATACTTCCACATTCTCATGGCCTAAAAACTGTCCTGAAGAACCCTCCAACAAAAGTGTTTCATCCCATGGTTACATGCCACTTTCTATAAATGAAGAACAGAGTCTCTGTAAGATAAACAAAAAGGACACATGTAATAAAACTTGAGCAATGTATTAAAAGGGAAACTGCCCTTTAGAGATAATGGATCTATTCTCTACTCCATGCATGAATGCAACTCTCATTAACACTAATGGAAGTTATGCATGAGCATCAAGAAAATATACCTGGTATAACGGATTTCAGAATGGGTAATGGCAACTAATCTATTCCTGGCATAGCTGTGTCTTTATGCAGCCAAACAAGAGTACTCCTAAAATTTGGGGATAGGGATAAGCATTTAAGAGAAGAATTTTAAAGTAGTAAGAAACTTTGAGAATACAATACCTTTGCATTTTTCTTCTCTCTTAAAAAACTCCTTTCAGTCACTGGTAACTTCTTTCCTGCCATTGCATGGATTTTAAGAGCCTGGTTTCAAAGCAATGATGTCACCTAACCAGTTAACTAAGATAACTTATAACCACAATGCCTGACACAAAGTTAGTGCTCAGAAAAGTTTACTTGTTTTCCCAATCTCATTTGGATATTACATATAAAAAATAGTCATAATCGTAGCTATCAATAATCCAGAAATCTTTTTTCTCTGAACTCAAAGGTTCCTGATTATAGATTATCTATTGATGTTTTGGTAGGTTAAGTTAGCTGCCTAAAGCTTTTTTACTGTGGACTTTTTAAAAATCAGATTGTCACAACATTCAAGCAAATTTTTATTAAGCAAATTATAACTATAATTTACCTAATTTATTGAACACAGCCAAGTTAGATATTAGTATAATGTTCCAATAAACATCAAAATGTATGTTGGAAACCAGGGCAGTTTTGTTAACCCTTCACCTAAATATCTTCCATGATTTCTGGCAGAGATGTCACGTCAGTTGAACACCTGTACTTATGTTCAGAAACTCTCCAGAGCAGCCTCTCTATACAACTGATCTATGTTCAACCACATGACAAAGAATAGCTAACTGTTTTGAAATAAACTACATCACAGTTCTTGGTCTTGGTTTCTGTTTAAGTAACTAATTACTCAGTTTATCTAAGGAGGAGTTCTTATCTATTTCATACTGATATATTAGGAGTATTTTCTAATCTTTCCTCTGCAATTTTTTCCTACTAAAATTCTCAGAAGCTTCCCAGTCACATTTCTTGCTTCTTGTTCAATAATGGGGATTGCTCATGGTCAGCAGGTAGATCACTCTCTCCCTCCCTCTCCCCTCCTTTTCCTCTCTCCCCACTTTTGCCTTTTGCTTTCCTTTCTGTCAACTCTACATAGGGTGTACATATTTCTCCTCCCTTTCTCCTATCTGAAAGGGTAGGACGAGTTAATTCTATTGAAGTTTTCAGGAACAGTGGGTAAGATAGAGACAAAACTGGCTTAATACTAACATAAACATCATATTTTCTGTGATAATATGATAAACATCATATTTTCTGTGATAATTACTACTGAAATGCTTTGAGAAAGATTGAAGCCATGCCTTTTGAGATCTACAATTTGAGAAAGAAGAAAAAATAGAAATTCTGGCCAAGAGTCTAGAAATAGCATAGATCAAAGAAGCAGTGAAGGAAGCTGACAAGAATAGAACTAGTGTGATTGGAAATTGCCTATATGCCTGACACTTTAAATGTTAAGTGTTATTGCCATATATTTAGTATCATCCAATGAGAATGAAGCTAGGAGAGATTTAGAAAATTTACCAAAGACAGACACATTGTAAATATATATATATAGATATGTGTGTGTGTGTATAATTTGACTCCAAATCTCCCAAACTTTTCACAGCTAGAAAAGGCTGCCTCATTAATAAAATGGAATTTTATTTAACCAACATTCTCTGTCCCCTGAGTAGGTCATCCAAGCCGTCAAATTAGAAAGTTTTTGGTCTCCTACCAAACTTCCAACTATACATACCCCAAAGCACATGACCCATACACTAGAAAACATCTTCCAATTTTCAAAAGTCTCCAGTAGCCAAATTATTTCATATTTCTTAATGAAGGTATATTGCTCTTAATCCCAAATATAATATCTTTTCAAGGGCATGTTCTTCCATTACAATTCAGAAGAACACATTTGTTTCCCAGTTGCCTCATGTAAAATGAAGATAACCTCCCCTCCATCCTCACACAGTTCTTAAAAGACAAAATTTATGTAAAATAATCATATTTGTTGGTGTGCGCTATTTTGCAACTTTTCTGTTGCATGACCAAAAATAATGCTTTGCATATAATTCTAAATAAATATTGACTGGATGACCTTTGACATCTTAGTTCCAAATACAGCTCCAAAGAAGAAATACCATGTAAACCACTACCTATTATTATATTAGAATTAAAAGAATCCATTTTTAGTGTTCTAAATACTTCAGGCAGGTAACTACTTTACCATTTTCTTCATTTACATCTGTTAATTTTGCATTTAAAGAGGCAATGTGGCATAATACAAAAAGCATGAGAAATCCTAAAAAATTTTGTTCAAATCCTCCAAAATACTTGCTATAAAGTTTACAGTCTTTACGAAATGTTAAATAATTTGTTTGTGCTTCAGTCTCCACAGCTGCAAAATTGGAACTGAATACCCCATTGATTTGTTAAGACGAAAAGGCACTGTACCTGGTAGCTGTTACATATTATGCAGAAAATAAATTATTGTTAGTTTATTATCATCACCATCAACAATGTCAATACAATGAGGCTAGAAAGAATTACTTCATAATTGAGCATTTATATGCACATTTTACTAAAATATGTTTTTTAGGTTGTGAACTATACTCGCTAATTGATGGGCATTGAGTTAATTAGGGTACACAGAGCAGTAATTGCAGGGAACAAAAAAGATTCCCTAACACAACTGTCTCAAAATATAGAGTATGTTTGTGATATCTATTATAATGTATGAGTTCTATCAGCACAACACTATACTTTTTTTCCCTGCAAAATCTAAATTTGTATACCCAAATAATAGATTTGTGGCCTTGGAAGCTTAAAATAACCAAAAACATTTCCCTTTCTTTCCTTCTCTTTCTTCATTTCAAAAAATTTAAAGTCTGTTCAATATTCCAAGCAAATAAAACAATTTGCTGACTTTCTCCACTTATTTGTTTTCTTCTTTCATCCCTTTCCCCAAACTCTATTTTCCAGTCCCTTCACTTGTCTCAAAAACTCATTCACTCTACAATTTAAAATACAAAGACCATATTAAAATTACAGTACTATTTGTAGAAAGAAAAAGGGTATTATTTTACATTTATTTTAAATCAAAATACCAAATCATCTAAAAAGCACTTCCAAATATGAAAATTTGATCACCAAAAACCTGACCAAGTCATGGATGGCTTCTTTGCTGAATTTTCATAGCTGCATCTTTACAAATTCCCTAAATATTGTCTCAACACTTAGAGAAAAAATATAGCTGTCAGACTCAAAACAGAAGCACAAAATGCACAGAAAATCAGCTATATACCTTATAAAGCACACATAATGATTTTATCCCAAACTTCTTATCAAGGTAGAACACCAAATATTAATATTAGATAAAAAAGACCTGGAATACTAACTTATGGAAAGATCTACCACAGTTATATCCAAGTTACTTATGTCCCCTTTCCAACATTTTCTCTTTGTTCAAGGTATACATATGTCTCCTAAAAATAAGAACACTAGCTATATCTGCTTAGGAGTCAGAAAGGAAAATACTCATATTTCCATTTTGGTCCATATTTACCAACATATTGCTCCTTCGTGTTTCCTGTATCAAACAATATTCCAGTCAAGACCTTAGCCATATGCTCTCCAAACTTTGATTAGTATAATGGAATTCTGAGTTTGCCTTACAAAATTGCCTTCTGGTCTGTTCTAAACCCACATTACACTATGCCATGTTTCTTTTCAGGTCTGAATATCAAAACCTTAAATTTTATGGATTAAAGCAATACTTTCTTATTAAAAACACATACTGAGAAAAATAAACTTAAGAAAGAATAAAGATTGACTCTGTAAATTGGAACATATAAAGCTCAAAGCACAAAAGAGAGTGGAGTTCCATTAAAGTAAGTATAATTTAAAAGTCAAATATAAATATATGCAGAAAGCATATGAAATTGTGTGTATTCTAGCCATTAAGAACAGACAATATTATTTGTCTCAAATTGTTTAAGTTCTTTAATGAAATAATATAATGTTTAAAATATGGGGAAAACCACTATAAAAACTAAGTAGTGTTACTATGACAACAGAAAACCATTCAACTAGTCTTAGGCTAAGAAAAGTGAAAATGGATTCTTGCTTCATGAGAAATAATTAAATAGGAATATGCAATATCCTAGTTACCCTTTTAACCTAATAAATATTCCAATAATATTTAAAAGCACGTTTCTTATAGAAGCATTATATTCTGAGTCTTCGAAAATAAAGTTTTAAAAAATTAAGAAAACATGACTCTAATTCTGAAGAAACATATGATGTCTCTTGGGATGAAGATGGTACAGCAAAAGAATTTATTTCATTTTTTGCTTCATTTAACATATATTTATTAGACTTCTACTATGGTCCAGCACTGTGATAGGTCCTGTGGAAAAAATAATCAACAAACAACACAATCCCTATTATCTTGGAGAGAAAATGAAGTAGGAAAAAAGACACTAATCATTTAGTCGTAACTATAAGATCTTTGCATATGCTGTTCCTGCTGGTGGAAAGGGGATAGGGAAAGAATTCCTGACCCAGAGAAAATGTATGATGAATTCTAAAAACTGTTAAAAAAAATCCAGTAGGGACCCAAACATACAGGATTTTGTAGACAAGTTAAGACTTTGATTTTTAGTCTAAAGTCAATAGAAAACTATTGAAGTGTTCATGAGATCAATGAAATGATCATATTTTCATCTCAGAGAAAATTAAATTTCAGACTACACTGCTCACTTCTGTTGTAGAAACAAACATCAAAACCTTATAAAACAGCAAAAGGTTTGTATGTGAATGGTCAGTTGTAGCTCAGTTCTGGGTGTCAGGCTACACTGTTGCTCCCCAAGATTTTTTTTATTTTCAGGTCAGGCTGAAAGATCAGCTCCTATCTGGCACACCTCTTCTCATGGCACATCAAAAAGATCTTCCAGCAGTGCATTATATTCTTAAAGCCTCTGCCTGAAAGTGAAAAGATCTTTTTTGCTCCAATTTCATTGCCTCCCACAAGTCACACGGCCAAGACTGACCAATGGTCAGAAAGGGCACTTAAACTAATGAGAGGGCTGGCACGCTATCTGGCAAGGAGATAGGAAAGGAAATACGTAATCCTTTACTAGAGAAGGGGGAGAAGAGTTAGGAACAATAAAACAATCTACAAGTGTTTAAATATAATTTTGTGACTCGAATGAATGTATAAGATCATATAGCAAGGTCATAGCATTCTTAAGAATCACCTTCCTTGTTACTTAGGTATGAGGAAACAAGCTGCTAGATTGATCACGAATGAAACATTTACAGAAGGTATTCAAGGATGACTACTCCGATAATAATGTGAAAGCATATTACAACTTCATAAAATATGTAACCTCCAATAAAAAAGAAAACAAAACTAAAAGTCATCTTGGTTAATAGATTTCAAAACCTGCATTTTATATTTATTATTTTGTTTCATCTACATAAAACAATTTAATTTTAAAGATTTCATAACCAGAACATTGTGGCTTATCTCTAGCTATTTGTACAGATATACATCAAAAATATACACAGCACTATCTCATGTAAATAAGCATTAAAACTTAGCCAACCACTTCCTATAAAATAAATGTACCTAATTCATGAACATAGTGAGAGTAATGGTTTGGCACTTAAAATATGAATCATATTTTATTTGAGAATTGATAGTTTAACTTCATCAGAGATAGATAACCAAAATCTGTGTACTAAGGTAATAACTTGTTCATTTTGTACTTTTTAATGATGAGGGAATTTCTAAACCAACAATTATCCCTTGCCACTGAAAAATTTGCCTAGTGATTAGGCCTCCTGGGAGTTTCACAAGTCTGTCTACAAATTTGAATACCTCCTGTCTGATCAGAGTATCCCCAAGCACAGGATTTTTAATACTCCTTTAAAAGTACCTTATTCAGGGTTTCCCTGGTGGCGCAGTGGTTGAGAGTCCGCCTGCCGATGCGGAAGACGCGGGTTCGTGTGCCGGTCATGGAGGATCCCACTATGCTGCAGAGCGGCAGGGCCCGTGGGCCATGGACGCTGGGCCTCCGCGTCCAAAGCCTGTGCTCTGCAACGGGAGAGGCCGCAGCGGTGAGAGACCCGCGTACCATAAAAAAAAAAGTATCTTATTCATACTAAGAAATACTAATTTTCATAAGTATTATTCCATGAAAGTTTATTTTCATTAAATATTATGCCCTTTTAAAAATGACCCATCTGTAGTATATTAGTTTTCTATTGCTATGTAACAAATTACTACAAATTTAGCTATTTACAACCATACAAATTTATCATTTCACCATTTCCTTGGGTCAAGAATCTAAGTTCAGATTAGCTGGCTCCTCTTCTCAGAATCTCACCAGGCTGAAATTAAGGTGTTAGCCAGAACTGCAATCTCATTTTAGCCTCAGGGTCCTCTTCCAAACTTACTGGTTGTTGGAAGAATTCAGTCCCTGAGGCTGTAGAGAATGAAGTCTCCATTTTCTTGCTAGCTGTAAAATGTAATACTCTCAACTCTTAGAGGCCCCTCAGGAGCTTGCCAAATGTCCCCACTCCCATAGGCAGTACAGCACGTGGTGATTTGCTTCTTCAATGACAGACAGCAGGAGAAGCTGTTGTTTGACTCTCTGACTTCTTTCAGGGTCTCAAATGATGACATCAGACTCACACAGTAAAATCTCCTTTTTGATTAAATTCAACTGATTAGGGACCTTATTTATATCTGCAGAATCTCATCTACCATATAAGGTCACATAATCACAGCAATGATATTCCATTGTATTCACAGGTCCTACCCACACCCAAAGGGAGGGAATGGAATCTTCAGGGCCATTTAGAATTCTACCTACTACATATGATTACATTTTTTTTTCAATTGGCCCTGCTGACTCAACAATCTAAAATGTAGAAATACAAATTCAACTCCACATAATTAATTATAAGTACAATTTGACAATCAACATGCCTGGGTCCTTCAGGGTAAAATACCATGTGGAGAAACCTTCTCTAACTAAAAACTCACTTCATATAAACATGTATTTAAACTTAAAATAATTTTACTATAAACAGTGAGTGAACCAGAGAGGTCCAAAAGGGAACTAAGACGGGTTCTTTAATCATTCCACTCCCACACATTCCTCCAATTCAACCTTTTCCTTTTTCTTATTCTCTTTCCTCCAGGGATGATAGGTTATGAACATCAACATGGAGGATCTCTACCAGCAACCTCAAAAGATAATGGAATTAGTAAAAAACATCATCCCAGTATACTCTGAGTTCCTGAAAACTGTGAGCTAGATTTTCAGTAAATGAGCAAACAAATCAATGAGAGAGAGAAACAGAGAGTGTATATGTGTGTATGAGAGAGAGAGAAGCAATATTGGCTGGCAACCCTAATCTTACCCCAACCAATGTAAATACTGAAATTTGTGTTTTAAATTGAATGTGCAGCAAATTCCAACAGTTCCATTTATCTTCCTTTATTTTTTATAATAGTCTAGTTTTATTTTATTTTATTTTTTAATATCTTTATTGGAGTATAATTGTTTTACAGTGTTGCGTTAGTTTCTGCTGTATAACAAAGTGAAGCAGCTATATGTATACATATATCCCCATATCCTCTCCCTCTTGCGTCTCCCTCCCACCTTCCCTGTCCCAGTCCTCTAGGTTGTCACAAAGCACCGAGCTGATCTCCCTGTGCTATGCGGCTGCTTCCCACTAGCTGTCTATTTTACGTTTGGTAGTGTATATATGTCCATGCCAGTCTCTCACTTCATCCCAGCTTACCCTTCCTCCTAACCCCCGTGTCCTTTGTTTTAAATTCTTAAGGCAGCCTTAAATATTCAAAAATATGCATATATCTAAAATGATTTTTTTCTTTCATTAAGAGTTTGTAACAAACTGAATATCTGAAGGTGAAAATTGATAAATGTTAAATGATGAAGGAAATCATTACCTTTTAACATAAGTAGAAAAGTTCTAACGCTAGTAACGGATAAAAACCTAGACACCATTGGAGTTGCCATTTATTACTGAAAAAGCATCTAATTTCAGCATGGTATAAATTACAGTATAAATATTTAATTGTTTATCAAAACTATTCAAGGGAGAGATGGGATTTTAGGTACATTCTGCGGGCAGGCATAAGGACTTGCTAAATTATCCAATTCAATTAGAACTTGAAAGCTGCCCACTTTGAGATTCACTGCCAGTTTGAGTGGATTGACACTTACATTATTATTTTTCTGTGATACTTTTTATTGTTTATAAGGTTCTTTCACTTTTAATATGTTTTATTTTTATCCTATTATGAAATATATGATTCATATTTGAAAATATGAAGATATAAACTATAAACCATAGTTTTACCAGGCTGAAGAGATGAACCTAAATATACAAGAATAGAGACATTAATTAAAACATAACTTTAAGATATAAGAACCTTCTATCCTTCACACATATAAATATATGAAAAACGGATGGCAAATACACTGAAATCTCACTATAACACTTTAATACTAAGAGAAATTCAGCAGAAAGAAGCTTGTCTTTCATTTTACCAGAGACATTTGGAAGGTAAAAATATAATAGAAAAAGGATCTCAGCTCTAAGGTGATCTCTTGCTCTGATCCCTCGAGGACTGTATTATAGAAAGATTTCACAGTATCCCTTCATTCATCAATAAAATGAAAAGATATTTAAATATTCAGAAATTTATTAATAATTTTTACCAGTTTTTCCTACAAACCATTTAAACATCATGCTAACATTTAAGACAAGAGCAAACAGTTAAGACAGTAGTAAAAATCATATCATCTTTTTAAGCTTTTTTTTACTTTGTAAATTTACTTCAGAAAAGCTGATCCTTTTTGGTGTCCTATTGAAGAAATTGTAACATATTCCTGTAACTGCCACAATAATCAGGGTCCATAATAATTTATCACCCCCAAAAAATCTCCTTAAGACTATCTTTTATAGTTACAGTATGCCCCAACCCCTGGCAAGTACTGATTTGTTCTCCTCACTATAGCTTTGTCTCTTCCAGAATGTCACATAAATGAAATATGCAGTTTGTGACCTTTAAATGTGGATATTTTATGTAGGTAGGTACAAACAAGAGTAACAAAACAAAAACAAACAAAAAACCTTAATATAATCATGTAGAGCTCATTAAAATAACAGTGGAAATATAGATTAGAAGTCTGCCCACAGACTTGGAACAGAAGATAAAATCAGTTCTATAATGTATGAGTTCAGAACGAAAGGATAGAAACGGTGCCTCCTTTCACCAGACTAAAATGTAAAGCTGTCCCCAAATTCACCTCTCAGAAGTATTTATCTTTTAGATATGTTCTACAACTTTACAATTCTTTTAAGCTGGCTAGTTCCATTTCCCCCTTTGGAACATGGAGCCACATGACATCCACCTGTTAAGGTCAATTAATTTGTGAAAGAGCTCCAACAGCTTTGAGCAAAAGCTCCTTTCCATTTATTAAGGAATCAGATAACTGCCATATGTTAATTGCTAATCCATTCCTCACTTTGAATAGTGAGACAACACAAAAGCATTATTTACACAGCATAGTAAATTATTGCTTTTTTAATATAAATGGATATTTCTATAACAATAAGAGTAAGCTTTCCTATAAGAATTTATCCCTTATTTGTGAATTTATTTTCTCTAATCCAGTTTTTGGAGGAAAAAAAAATATTGACGGAGGAAAAAAGGTCTTTCAAATGATTTTTGATTCATCTTTAAAAATGGATTGAAGATTATGGGTATAATAATTTATAAAAAGGACAGCTCCATAAACATTAGCTTATGATGGAAAATGCATAACTTTATATCAGTTAAGAGATTGTCTTGTTAGCTAGGCCTTTCAGATAGCAAAGCGATGGTGTAGACAACACTAAATAAAATTATTACAACTTGCTGAGACTGTCATATCCGGAAAGTGATAAATAAGGTCCCATTTCTCATTTGAATTTATGCTATTTTTTAGTTGTTGGATAGTTTGAATGGCCACTTTGAATGTCTAACTATAAGAAACATTAAGAAAACCTCCAGGGTGTTTGATGGAGCTAAAAATTCTTATCCATTATAGAGGTTATGTTAAGAAAATTCAGGGGTTGGAAAAAAGGAGTCAATATTTCAATTTTTGTGCTTCCTAAATTTTCTGTCGTTTTCTCTTTCCTAATATAATAATATAGAACTTCAAAATCCATCAGTCATCACAGTATTTATATATTGGTGAGAATATACTGATTCACTTATACTTTCACTACCATAGAAGTTTGCAGAACATTAACAATGAAATTTGCTCTCATAAATAATAAAATAGCAGGCCTTGTCTTGAAATACTGTGTTTTGATCACTGCAGATTAGAGAGCTATCACACAAGATTATAAAGGCTAAACTCTTTCCCACAATCTACAAGTCCTTGGGAAATGTCTATTTTCCAGATTAATCTCAAAATAATATTTTTATTTTGTCTTGTGCACTACAAACTCATGCTACAGCTGGTTCATTTCTCCACTGAGAACAATTAGTTCATGTATTTTCCTCTATTGGATATTCTCTTCCATAAGCTACTTAAGAAGTCATTGGCCTTGATTAACAACAACAAACATTTATTGAGCCTCAACTGTGGGTCATGTGCTTTATTAGTCACACTTTTACAAGAAGAGAGTCAGTCAAAAGCAAACATACCCAGTTAAGTTTCCCTACTTCCAATCCCTCTGAGGACTGCATATATCCAGCCTCTTGGAGCGTTCATTCACATGGAACAGAATCTGTACCTGATCAGCTGATGAATTTTGTGCTTCTACAAATATGATATAGAAGAGTCAGCCTTGCATTTGGGGAGAAGCTGAGGATTAGTAATCTGGATGGGCATTCAAGGAGAGGTCAGGAGTAAGGACTGTGGCTAGGGGTTTATATAGGTCAGAATGGTAACACTGCAGTGGAATGGGAATATAACAAAGGAGGACTTGACCTGCTGGAGAGGAAAGAAGGATCAATTCCATGCAAAAGCATGAAGTAGCATATATTTAGTGTCTGCCACTCAACTTCTCATTGTCTTTGGCACCATGGAAACAACAGTTCTTTTTCACTTACCTCAGGTAACTAGTGTTTCTTTGTCCACCCACTAAGAAAATCTGTTCTTGAAAAGGATATAGCTTCCTTCACTTTAAAGTGTAAAATACAAATCTTCAAATTCTACCCCATTTGTCAAGTACTGGAGAGGAGAGAGTCAGCTACAAGGTAAGAATCAATGTATTTATTATGTAAACAGCACCTGCTGATCATGCCACCTTAAGGTCTGTCTGCCTTTCCCTTTAAAGAAAAAAAGTGTTTAACCTAACTCTGGGTAGGCTGTTCTCCTTTTGGGGATTTGGAATCATGGGAAGCAGAAATAAGCAAAAGCCAAGCAAAAAATAGGAAAGAGAAAAATTTTAGATGTTTAATTATTCTTCTCTGGTTATTTCAGTTTTATACCTGACTTATTTTTTAGTTTTGGCCCTATTAAGCTGACTTTGCATCTAGTCACTGTAAGCTCATAAAAGCAAATCACAGATGACAGCTGAGCAATGATTCAGAACTTGCATCGCTCTCTAAGACCACACTCTGGCCTGCCTAATCTCGCTCTATGCTCTTGGTTCCAAATTCGTGATTCCTTATGGTAACTTCATACTTCCCTTCAAACTTTACTTCCCTTGCTCTGGTTTGCTGATGATAGACTCTAGCATTTGGATGCCGCTGATTCTCTACTGGTTTTGGTGTTATCTACGGGCAGCAAAGTGTTAGCTCAGCAGGCCTAAATTTCTCAAACCCTGCACATTCCAGACCTATCTTCAGGACAGGCCCTTGGCTGGCTCCTGTAAAATAATCTCATAACTCCCCCAACACCCCACCGCCAAAAGAGGTGCTCTTGTTAAAAGAACTGTGATGGGCAGACCAAAAAATAAACATCCATATATTTAAGTGGCATTGAAGGCTTTTACAATCAAATCTATGCCTAGATGTGTTGTCTCCCACTACTCCTTGCTTCCCGCCCAACTTTGTATCTGTCTTTAGTTACAAAAGGTTACTCACTATTGTACTATTATATGCTTCCATGCCTCTATATGTCTCTGGTCATGCTATTGCCTGTGTTTGGAAGATCTTTCCTCCTCTTCTCTATCTTTAGAAATTGTATTTATCCTTTAAAACTCAGTTCGAATATAACATCTCTGGTGACACTTGGTATAATCCACCAGTTAGAATCAATCGTTCACTCTGTGCTAATTTAGGCATTCAGTTTACACTTTATTATGAATTCACAGTCTTAGAGTTAGTTGTGTGTATCTGTGGCCATCAGAAGATTAAAGAATGGGGAAAAAAGTGTCTTAATTATTTTTATATCCTCTAATTTGCAGTAGTGTCCCTAATCAGTTGGGTTTGTAGCCCCCTGCATAATTTTTTTCTCTGCTCCCCATTCCCACCTCTCAATTTATAATCTAAGTAAAAAGCATAAATGTTATGCAAAAAGTATCAAGACAAGCCTTCTAACCTCACCTTTTCACCAGACTGCAACCAATAAATGCAGCCCATATGAATATTCTGGAATCACTTCTAAGACTAGTGCTTTGAGCCTAATAAACAGTAAGTATTTGAATTGAATTTGATTGGAGTAAAAACTACTCAGTCTCAAAATATCCTCATTGGCCCACAACTAATCATTCTACTAGTCAGATGACAAGTTGTTGAAAACTAAGGTTTTTTGTTTAAGCAAGATTGTAGAATGAGAGTTCGTGTAAGTATAAAAGTGGATTTAATTTGGATACATTATATTAAATATAGAATTATTTTACATGCATGTCTAAATATCAGAAAGATTAATTACTCATGAATAAATGGATTATATATCATACACAAAGAAATTACGAAGGTCACTTTTTCAAAAATAGCACATTCATAATCAATATAATTAGTTCTGTGACCATACCTATTGCTGTCTTTTTACAGAACTATGGCTACTGGATCACAACCAAATTTGTCAGCTGAATTCCAGCTGCAGAATTCATGTTTCTCATAACTATATGAGAGGGAGAAGAGGACTGTCTCATTTTCAAGCCCTAAGTTGAGACCACAGTGTCAGTTGGAAAATGATAAACTTTTTAAATGAGTTCATTTTATGTGGAGATCACTTAGAAAGAATAAATATGAAACCAGTGGTAGTGTATTTTCTGCTACATTTCAGATTTTAGCCAAAGATAGAAAGGGTGGCTGTAGTGCTACAAAAAATTTTTCCTGCCTATGTCAGAAAATGCATATAGCTGTCAAAAATAATCTCACTAGACCAATATACATTATACATTTACAGATTCTCATAATATAAATATTCGGTATAATGGAAAAAATTATCACATCAGAATTTTAAAATTAATGATTTAAATCATCTTTTTTTTTGCCTTTACTTGCATATGTCTTTTCCAAAAGCTGTAATTTATCCTATGGTATAGTAAGAAACAACAGTTTCCAATAAATGTATGATTGGGATATTTTAGTTTTTTGTAACTTCTAGGTTGATTCTTAGAATTGAAGACATTTTTCTTAATGTTATATACTTATTCATTGTTTTTTATCTTCAGGTTTTAAAACAATTAAACAATAATATTGCTTGATGTTTAAGCATGTGGATGCAAAACGTGCCATTTAAGGTTTTCAGTGTATGTGCCCACCATATCTTCCTAGCTAAACTTTCTCTACTATTGTACAATAACTGGATGAGTTACTTAGGTTGACCTTCTCAGATTGCTGAATAGTCCAATAACAATGTCTTTCACTTACTGATATCTTGTATTAGTCACAGAACTAAAGATTGTATATACTCTAGTGAAAATCAGCATAGATTTTAGAATGGTTAAACCTGAAGGTATTTGGGTTCAAATACCAGTCCAATCCTGTAGCACTTACGTAACCATAGCAAGCTACTCAAACCTTTGTGTCTCATTTACTTCATGTATGATTTAATGATAATAATAGCACTTGGGGTTTCCCTGGTGGTGCAGTGGTTAAGAATCCTCCTGCTAATGCAGGGGACACAGGTTCGAGGCTTGGTGCGGTAAGATCCCACGTGCCGCGGAGCAGCTAAGCCCATGCGCCACAACTATTGAGACTGTGCTATAGAGCCCATGAGCCACAACTACTGAGCCAGTGTGCCACAACTACTGAAGGCCACGTGCCTAGAGCCCGTGCTCCACAAGAAGAGAAGCCACCATGATGAGAAGCTCATGCACCGCAACGAAGAGTAGCCACCGCTCGCCGCAACTAGAGAAAGCCCGTGCACAGCAACAAGGACCCAATGCAGCCAAAAATAAATAAATAAATTTATATTAAAAAATAAAAAAATAATAGTGCTTAACTCACAGAATTTTTATGAACATGAAATTGGTTAATATTTGAAAACCTCCAGACAAATTGTAAGTGCTCAATAATTGTTAATTGGGGTTTTAGTCCTAGCTCTGTTACTAAATTACGTGGAACATCAGGCAAGTAACTTACTCTCTTTGGTTAAGTGAAGATAATACACCTTCTTTAATTAGTTATTAAGGTTGTTGTAAGTGCAAAGTTTAAAATTTTTAGTAATTTATGTATTAGCAAAATGAGTGATCCATCTTGAAGGAAATAGAATAGAGTTAAGGCTGTACCAAAAGTAGGTATAATGGTAAATGGAATATATGGGAAGAGGAGAGAGAGAGAGAGAGAAAGAGGAAGAGGGAGAGAATAAACTAAAATGTTGACTATTCTTGAGCTGGGAATTCCACAAACACTAAACAGAATGTGTGACATGTACAAACCAAAACTAATAATGTTTATAAAACACAGAAACCTAGAAAATATTATAAGCTTAAAATAGAGCAATTTTTTTTAAAATGCAATGTGGTAAGTACTCAAAAAATATTCATTATTATGAATACATATCTTCAGAATAATCTTACAATGTATGTTTATTTCCAGTTTACTAACTGGAGATTAAAAGTTAAGAAAATTTAAGTAAATTACCCCAAATCCACAGCACAACTAAAATAACACTAGAGTTGAGGTTCAAACTGTAAGTCCTCTGCAGATAAAGACTGCATTCCTTCTAAGATAATAAACTGCATCTCATTCCATGAAATCACATCATGTAAGTCTGTCTGAGGCAATGGTGGAAACCTAGGCTGAAACAGCCAACACATCTCACAAAACACTTTAGAAAGATTATGTTTCTTTTCCATTAAAAAGTAGAGAGCTTCCCTGGTGGCGCAGTGGTTGAGAGTCCGCCTGCCGATTCAGGGGACGGGGGTTCGTGCCCCGGTCCGGGAAGATCCCACATGCCACGGAGCAGCTGGGCCCGTGAGCCATGGCCGCTGAGCCTGCGCGTCCGGAGCCTGAGCTCCGCAACGGGAGGGGCCACAACAGTGAGAGGCCCGCGTACCGCAAAAAAAAAAAAAAAAAAAAATTAGTAGAACATATGGTTCAGGTGGCGAGACAAATAAGTGGCAATGGTTTCATCAATATCCTAAAGGAAGAAGTTGAATAATTAATTGACACTAGAAAAACATTAACAGTGCAAGAGTGAGAAGAATTGACATTATCTTCTATAGGTTTGTATAAGGTCAACAATGTATACTATATACATATATATATATATATATTTTTTTTTTTTTTTTTTTTTTTTTACGGTACGCGGGCCTCTCACTGTTGTGGCCCCTCCCGTTGCGGAGCTCAGGCTCCGGACGCGCAGGCTCAGCGGCCATGGCTCACGGGCCCAGCTGCTCCGCGGCATGTGGGATCTTCCCGGACCGGGGCACGAACCCCCGTCCCCTGCATTGGCAGGCGGACTCTCAACCACTGTGCCACCAGGGAATCCCTATACTATATTTTATATTGTATATTATATATATCGAATTCTATAGGGAATTTCAAGGATAGTTTTGCCACTTGCAATTTTAACCTTTCACATTGGCTTTAGAACTTAACATTACACTTCCCATCCACTGGTGAGAAGCAAATTTAATCTATTCTCCTTATATGACACTCTTCTTATATTCCCTACATTAGTGAAGGTAGTCTAACTGCTGCAATTCGCAAATGCCAGAATTTCAGTAGCTTACCACAGTAAACATTTCTTTCTCATTCAGAACTCCCTCAAATGAGTTTTCCTAATCCATGGGTGGCTCCCCTTCAAGCTGTGATTCAGGGATCTAGGCTTCTTTCATATTGTGAATGTGACTTTTATCCTCCTCACTTGCCTTCTAAGATCTAGGAACCATCTTCAACAGGCAGAGAGCAAGGAAGAAAAAATATACGTGGGAGGTCTTATAAAGCCTGACCTGGAAGTCTGCAGACTATAGCATTTCTACTGAACACACATGGTACATTATACACACTGTAATGTAGATACAATATATATACCATTGGCTAGAACTCAGTCACATGGTTATGTAATCGAGGTTACTCATCAGTTAGATCCATTAAACTATATCTTGCTTAATAAGTAATAAACTGTAACCTACCTTCATTGATCAAGCTCACTTTGTTTTCATAAAAACTTGCGTGTCCTCCAAGTCTCACATAGCCTAAACAATAAGATGTTTGCCCAAGTTGTTTTTCAGGAACTTGCGGTCCGCTGTGTCCAGTTTGAGCTCCAGTCGGTTAAGACAGATTGGGAACGCCTCCACCCTCCAACTGGGCATGCTCGAGTGTCCGCTCAGTGACCTTTTGACGTCAGAGGGTCAAAAACTCCACCCTCAGAACATGTCAATGCCGCCATTTGCTGAGGATGCGTCCCGTGAAGAAGCCTGTAGCTTGGTTGCACCTGCGCAGGACAAAGATTACCTCACCTTTTTCTTATTGCCAATCACCTTTCCTCACACTTCTCACACCTCAGACCACCTGCTTCTTTATCTCATAAGTATCCAGCCCCTTATCTTCAGGGAGGTGGATTTGAGATTTGTTCTCCTGCCTCCTCGCTTGGCTGCCTGATCAATAAACCCTTTCTCAGCTGCAAACCTCGACATCTTGGCGTTTGGCTTGCTGCTCAGCGGGTAAACAAACCTGGTTCAGCGACAGTTACGCCTAATATCTACAAGGGAAGATGAGAAAGACGGTCTTGCTCCATGCAGAGGAAGAAGACTTGGTGACAAACTAGCTACTCTGAGACATACTCTCGCTACCTGAAGACATCTTATTTTAGAGTTCCATATATCCAAATACTTTGAGGACCGTTCTAGATGCAACCTTCCTAAGAAGTTTTCTGGGTTCTTCCAGCACAGATGTGATTTCTGCCATAGGTGAGCCATTAACCAAGTTTGCAGGGGTTTGGTTTTGTTTTGATTTCAGTGCTCTTAAGGAGTTTACCCTAAAGGCAAAATAGATTAAGACTGTGATTCAAGAGCCAACATCAAAAGTTCAAATGCTGGGCTTCCCTGGTGGCGCAGTGGTTGAGAGTCCGCCTGTCGATGCAGGGGACACGGGTTCGTGCCCCGGTCCGGGAAGATCCCACATGCCGCCGAGCGGCTGGGCCCGTGAGCCATGGCCGCTGAGCCTGCGCGTCCGGAGCCTGTGCTCCGCAACGGGAGAGGCCACAACAGTGAGAGGCCCGCGTACCGCAAAAAAAAAAAAAAAAAAGTTCAAATGCCATCATGCTTACTTATTAATTTCATGACCTTGGAAAGTTGCTGTAACTCTCTAGGACTTTATTTCCTTATCTGTAAAACAATACTCTCCTCAAAATACGTTTAAAAGGTTCAATTGGTATAATATATAAAGCTCTTAGAAGAGTGCCTGGCACATGGTGAGTCCTCGATAAATGTTATCAATTATCTTAAATCTGCCACTTATTGTCCATTCACTTATCTCATTACTTTTACTAAACCAAAAACTCCTGAGGGCCATGATCATGCCTTATTCATTCTGGGATCCTATACTTTCTTTCTGTGGTAACTTAGGAATATTAGGCAATCAAATATTTGTTGGACAAAGCAAATAATTTCTTTCTTAGTTTTTATAAAGATTCTATATGTACTGTCATTATATATGTTGGAAAAGATAATATAGCAGAACAAAATACATAGTGATGCTTCATATTCAGTTGCAAAATATTAAAATATATTCATAATTTTCCCTATTACTTACACAGTTTAGTACATAAATGTCTGCTTAAATGTATAGGATAATATTTATGATTGAATTTTACCCTATGTGTCCTTTATATTAATGTAAACTCTTGAACAGTGACCAAAAATCATTACAGCTTGATGTCTTTTTCAGTGGCCAGAATGAAATTAATTGGTCTCAGGCCAATTCCTAGTGGACAAGTGTCTAAATCAAAAAACACCACTACAATTAGCATTACTTTAGTTAATAGTTTTAACCACTGAGGTCAAGGATAAAATGAATAATAAAATTTGAACTAACCTTGCAATGCAAGTTGTAACTTCTTCCAAAATGGAGATTGGATAAGCTTAAAGTGACGTCTGCTAACGAGTTAATTTGCAGAATGAAAGAAAGAAATACCAATGAGACCGACTAGGAATTTATGTAATTTTATGAAACCAAATTTTCTATAATAGTCATTCCTTAATAAACATAATAGTCATTCCTTTTCACAAATAGCCTTAAAAAGTTTCCTTCATGAAAAATTAAATTTCTACCAAAACTAACAGTAATTTTCAACCTACTATTAATCTTGCAAGTAAAGCTGAGAATTTAAATACACATATATTTATTTCATCCCCAAGTCACCATGTAGAAGATTCACCAGTAAATTTCTAAAAACCAGGAGAAACACAAATATTCCCTGGGTCTTTACAGAAAGATAGAAGAAACTTAACCTCTGGATCCAAAGAACTTCATCAAAGGACTTCTAAGTACAAAGGCTAAAAAGTCTCTCTAGGAGCAAAAAGGTAAAACCTGAATATTTATCCCTTCACAGGATGATGGGACTCTCTATAAGAGTACAGACATTTTATTTTTACACATGAGATAATTTAGGTTCTGATAAATTGAGTTCATTTACCTAGAGTTACACAGTGATCTCTACTCTTCATGTCATGCTTATTGTTGACCCTAAAAGATTATACATTATTAAAAATTCTTCTGTATGCATACAGGTGTGTACGTATGCATGTGTTTAACATTGTTCAAAGCACTGAGTAAAACACTAAAGAACAAAATAGGCAAAACTCCCTGCCTTCATGAAATTTACATTCTGGTGATGAGAAAAAGAAAATAAATAAATATATTTAATAATGCAATAGTACAGGGTCAGGGAGATCAGTTTGCAAGATGATGTATTAGTTGCTAGGGCTGCCACAGCAACATACCACAAATTAGGTGGCCTAAACAACAGAAGTTTATTTTCTCACAGTTCCGGAGGTTGGAAGCCCAAGATGAAGGTGGTGGCAGGGTTGGTTTCTTCTGAGGGCCTTGAGGGAAGGATCTGTTCTAGGCCTCTCTCCTTGGCTTGTAGATGGCCACTGCTCCCTGCATCTTTACATCATCTTCCCTCTGTGCCTGCATCTGTGTCCCAATTTTGTCTTCAGTCATACTAGATTAGAGCTCACCCTGATGACCTCATTTTAACTTATTTACCTCTTTAAAGATCTTATCTCTAAAAACAGTCACATTCTGAGATACTAGGACTTCGGACTTCAACATATAAATTTTAAGGGGCTAACAATTCAGCCCATAACAAGAGGAGGAGTGATACTGGAATTTTAAATGGAGTGATCTAGTCTGGTTTCAATGAAAAGGTAATGTTTGGGCAAGAGCATGAAGGAGATAATGTACAAAACAAAACAAGTTGCAACCTTGTTTGTAATTAAAAGTTTGTAATAAAAGCCACATTTCTAATTAATAAAAACCAATTAAAGTTAACTAAGGGGGCTTTCCTGGTGGTGCAGTGGTTAAGAATCCACCTACCAATGCAGGGGACACTGGGTAGAGACCTGGTCTGGGAAGATCCCACATGCCATGGAGCAACTAAGCCCATGCGCCACAACTACGGAGTCTGCACTCTAGAGCCCACGAACCACAACTACTAAGCCCTCGCACCACAACTGCTGAAGCCTGCGCGCCTAGAGCCTGTGCTCTGCAACAAGAGAAGCCACTGCAATGAGAAGCCCGTGCACTGCAACGATGAGTATCTCCCGTTCGCTGCAACTAGAGAAAGCCCGCGTGCAGCAACGAAGACCCAACGCAGCCAAAACTAAATTAAATAAATAAATTTTGAAAAAAATAAAGTTAACTAAGGTCAGAACAAAGGCGGTATCTCATAGGACACAAGGAAAGACCTTAGCTTGGCTTCAGGAAGGCCCTAAAATCAGAATCCAGAAAGTCTCCAAGAACCTAGGCAATGCTCTGTCTCTCCATGGCTTGTCCCTGCTTCTCTCTGCATGTCTACTTCATTCTCTTCCTGCAGACTTCCTCTCTCTCCTTGTCAGTCCAGTGATTGACAAAGCCTCTTCATGGTTTGCAGTTAATACCTGTTCCATTTGCAGTTAATACCTGTTCCATTTTCAGGTGGTTGGAGAGATTTACTAGTCATTCCTGAATGCTAGTTCCAAATTCTCAGGACAGAAAGACCAGCTGGCCCAGGTGACCGTGGACAAAGACCTAGGACCATGTAGAACAAAAATAGCTGTCTTTCTCTGTGGAGGGGCAAGATCCTTCTTTGTGCAAGAAAGATGAGACTTGTGGGTTAAGTAAATGACTCCAAAATAGTCTATGACAGACAGTAAAAGTTTCCTCTTCAGCTATTAGATATCACATTTTTTTTACCAACTATTTTAGTCCTTTCTCCTTTTTCCACTCTTACACTTCCCTCATCAAAGTGCACAAATACTCTTCAAATTACTCTGAGCATTCCTTCTCTGACCTGGAAAGGTAGAAAGCACGCACAGGAAAGGGAGCCATAAAAATTAGGTTAAATCCTAAGTTTCACATTACATAGCCCTGTGATCTTAAACATGCTACTTTTTATACCTCTCAACTAGAAAAGGCATGTATTAAACCTTTTTCACACTATATGTAATTCCTTGTTTATGTAAATCCCCACCTACTTATTCAAAATTCATTTTTTTTTAAGTTTATTACTTTCTCACCTTGGGCCAGGCACTCTGATAAAACAGTGTATCCAAAGGAGGAGTGGGAGTAAGGAGGGGATCTGACACATTATCTGCAGTTTGGAATTACTGTAGGTTGAGTGTTTGTACCTGCCCCCCCATTCATATGTTGAAATCCTAACTCCCAAGTGATGGTATTAGGAGGTGGGCTGTCTTTGAGAGGTGATAAGGTTATGGGGGCAGAGCCCTTATGAGTGGGATTAGTGCCTGTATAAAAGAAGCCATGAAAGCTCCCTCACCCCTTCCGTAATGTGTCATGTGAGATTAAAGTGAAAAGATGGCTATCCATGAGAAGTGGGCTCTTGTCAGACCCCAAATCTCTCAGCACCATGATCTTGGACTTCCCAGCTTCCAGAACTGTGAGAAATAACTGTTTCCTGTTTAAAAGCCACCCAGTTATGGTATTTTTGTTATAGCAGCAGACTAAGGCAGAAATTATTATTTGCAATTTAAAATTCCGGTCTGCTTTATGAAAACCTTTACTTATCTCAGCAAAGTTCAAAACAAGGTCCTCCTATGAAAGTGAAGCAGAGACTATGGAGATAGAAACTCTAAGTTTCTAGAGGACAGAAACTGAATCTTGCTGCCTTAAATACTCAGGATTTCACACATCTTAAAAAGAACTCAGTAGTGATCTTTTGTAGACCATGTGCCCCATTCTCATATCTTTCATCTCTAAGCAACTCTTAAGTAGGGAAATTTCAGGCTAGATGGATAACAGGGTGATTCCATGACAGACTAGTGAGGGATAAAGCAACATGAAGATAGGACTATGAGATAACTATGAAATAAAACCTTCCTTTTGTCACATACTATTTGTATCATAGAATCTTTTAAATCTCAAAAGATGTTCAATCCACTTTTACCTCTAAATGGGTCACCCAAAATTTTACATACGATGATGGTTTTGTTTTACTCTACTGCTGATTTCAGCCTCTAACCTCAATATTCATATCTCCCAAATGTAAGCAATCCATGAATAGCTGCACAATTTAGGGTTATTAATTAGAATAAAGTTGGCAGTTTGACTGCAGAGTTCAGCCTGTTTTCTTGTGATGCTTTAATGCGGTTGACTGCCTGCAAACATTGAAATGATTCCCCTGCCACTTTTCTATGTATTTAAGCAAATAGACTATTACAAGAACAAAGACCTACTTGGTTTTTCTAATTTGACAGACGATAAAAGAAGGCTTTTGCAGCTTTGTTTTTTTTTCTAAACTCATTTAGCACCAAGAGCATATCCACTTCGACTTTTCTTAGAACTGGTTCATTATGAAAATGGTCTAATAAGGAATAGTTGGACCTAGAGTTTTTATCTAGCCTTGAATGAGCCCAAGCTTGTTTCTCATTTCTTTGTTTCATAATTATGTTCTCTTTCAGCCCATTTTGTGGTCTCCCCCTAAACATGCTCTCTTTTGCACTATGTTTCCTTTGATCGCGAATACCTCATTATACATAGTAATTTCTAGTATAGGTACAATATAAATTCATCAACTGATTTCTAGGTGTCTACTTTTCTTAAATAACCCATTGATAATTTATAATATAGGTGCTTGCTCAAAATCTTATTAGTGTATATTAGAGAAATATAAGTAAATGAACCATTAAATAATAAGAATAGAAAGTATAAATGTTTCATAACCCTGAGGTTGAGCTCTGCCCAAGCCAAAGGCTTGCATGCAGATGGCTTTCTTCGAATGTGACTCCAGGAAGCAGATGGTGAGGGGAGGGCAAGGACAGGAAAACATGGAAGGAGGGAAAGTAACGTGAGATTGCAGAATCTTAAAAACTGATGGTTAGGACACTGTTTTTTACTTCTCTGTATGTGGGACATTTTTTGTGGTGTCCTGCAATTGTCTTGAATTGGCTCCCAAGTGTTAATTTTCAGAAATGTTGATAGTTGATTTTCAAACCATGGGTAGTTTGAAATTGGCCATGGTGGTGGTATTTATACCACAGAAATCAGCAAACACTCCCCATCAGAGCATTTATTTTTATCCCCAGGAACACCACTCAGGATACTTTTATTGGTTCTATCAAGGTCCAGAGATTACATTTTTGTCAATAAGTTTTATGGGAACACAACCACACCCATTAATTTATGTGTTACCTATGACTGCTTTTGCACTAAAGTCAGATCTGAGTAGTTGAGACCCAGATCATATGGCCTACAAACCCTGAAATATTTACTATATGACTCATTACGGAAAATGTTTGTCAATTGCTGTGTTGAACTATGCTGAGTGAATTTTCTGCCTTGGTAAAACAGATACCTGCAGCAAGATTGTTCCATTTACCTCTTTGCCTTTGTTTATCAAGATGATAAGGAGTCTACTCTAACGCTTCCCTGAGTAAAGTTCATGCATATATGTCCCAATCCTTGTGCTTTGCTCCCCATATGTAGGTACATTTCTTGACTCCCTAAATATATCTGCAGCTATGGAGAGATTTTTAAACAGCAGCAGATTTTAAGCTCCCAGACCCTTGCATAACCACACCCTAGAAAAACAGTGTAACAAATTTATCCTTTTTGTGGATTTTACCTCTTTTTTCTTTAGCACTGTATATATGAGTCCGTCTTTTGCGTAGCTGCTGGCTTAACCTACATCTCCATCTTGGCCTTCAGTTTTGTGGGACCTAAAGTCCCCATTATTCCATCCATTGACTTCATTATGTCGCTGATCCCAGAGAGCCATGGGGCAACTTTGATATTCATACAGTGATCTTAAGACTTTGCTTGTTTACTAGGCCTTTGTTGAACTCCATTTTCCCCTCTCCGGTTATGCCCATCATCCCACCTCTCAAATAAAATGTGCTTAGCTCATATATAACTAAGCAATATACAAAGCTTCTCCTTGATTCTTGGGCTTTTCCTACATTTGATTATTCTCACTGAATTTTTTAAAATGCTATTTAATTCAATATTTGCATAACTATATTTATTTTTAAAGCACAGGTGCTCTTTTCTATATTTACTGTTTCACTTATTAACTGTTAATCCCATTACTAATCGTAATAGCTGATCAGAATGTAATAAAATTTAAAAACATGGGAAAACCCTTAAAGAATCGGATGCCAAATATAACTCATGCTCTGATTAAAATCCGTTATATTTTTAAAGTATATTTTGAAATAATCTTGATCCAAAATACAACCATAAATATCAAAACTAAAAACAGACCATGTTTTAACTGCCTTTCCTAAGACTCTAAATTTCAGAAGAGTGCTAGATTTTTATAATCACCAGGAAAAGAAAAAGTTGAGTTAGTTCTCCTCCTTTCATCATCAAAGCACATTTTAGGTGTTGTATTTATCAAGAATCTTGCAATAAATTAAATCTAGCTTAAACTAAATTAAGCAAAATGCAAATAGGCTCAGCGGGGAAGTTTGGATGTAGTTGACTAGATCTAGGAGTTCCCCTCTGTTTCTGTGTCTCTCTGTCTCTGTCTCTCTCTCTCTCTTTGTCTCTCTCCATCTCTTGTCTCTGCTTCTCCCTCTGTTGCCTTTATTCTCAGGCTGACTGTCTACATATAACAAAATGATGTCCTATAAGAGCTTTAGCTTACATATTAAGCTGATAGACATCAGAGAGGAAAAGAGCCTCTTTACCAATAGCTCAAGAAAATGTGTCCTGGGGACTTTGATAGCCCCAACCAATAGGAACACATCTGTCTTTTCCTGACTCAATCATTGTGGCTAGGGGGGAAATGATATACTGTGATTGGCCAGGGCTGGATCACATGCTGTCACTGTGGTATTTGAGGGAAAGCCACTTAAAAGCCTCAAATAATAATAAGTTCTCTTTAAAAAAAACATAAACAGCAGAGGGAGGGAAAAGAAGGTCATTGTACCTACCAATGTCTTCACTATGGACTATAAATAGCTGCTTGTTCCTAATGTGAAAATTCCCACTATGATGAAGGTATGTACTGACATGAAATATAACTAAAAATTGAATACTATTGCTCTTCTCTGGAAGGGTTTGCTCCATTTCAGATGAAAGAATAATGAGTAAGTGGGTGAATGAATGAATGAATGAATGAGTGAGTGATGAAACTTGGACTCATCTTCTGTTGAAGAACTTCAAGGTCAAACCGACCGTTTGTCAATTCTTAAAAGAAGTATAATCAACCAGGGGTTGAAGTCACTACCTGTCCAGTGTGTATCCATACTCCTGAAACAGGCCCAGACCCAGTAAAGCTAACAGAGACAATTTAGGCCTGGGGAACTGATCAGGTTTCAACAGCAAAGTTCTCAAGAACATGGATGTTAAAATCTTTTAAAATATCCCGTTAAAGACAACGAAGTCATAATCTGATGGCTCTCTTGAAACTTGTGTATCCCTGGATTTTGTAAATGGTCTCACTTTTCAATGACCTAAAATTCCAATCACAACAGACATTTAACAATAAAATTCCTGATTATTTAACTTAATCAACACAGAACATTCAATCATTCATTTGTCCAATTTTTATAATGTTGCTTTGAGCAAGTCACAAGTCACTTATTTTTTTAAATACTCTCCATTCTTCCTCCCAATACCTAGCTCTTTACCTTCCGTTTCCTCTCCTCATCCTCTCCGAATTCCATACTAAACACTCCAAGTTGAATGAATCTATTTGCTTGGTAAACACAGCACTCAATTTTAGCATTTATTTTATTAATTTGTAATTATGGATATGTGTGTGGGCATATTCTCTATTAGATGATAAATATATTGAGAACATAGCCCCATTAATAATTATATCTCTAATTCCAAGTCTAGTGGAAGACTAGCAATTATTCAGTAAAATAATTGAGTTTATTTCCAAATTTTCAAATGGAAGTACTTATGTGTACTTGGAACAAAATCAATTTTAATTTAGAAAGAATAGGAAGCCTTCATAAGGGTTCTGACTGAGATTTCTTGGTACTTTTAAGGGCCCTAGAAATTACTTGCTATGATTTCAAATTCAAAATGTAAGACTTTTCTTTCCTTGATATGTGTAAGAAGCCATGTTTTTTTCTCTCTCTCTAAGAGAAAAAGAAAAATAGTATTTTTTGTGGATAAAGGCAAAAGTGAAGGAAGAGTAGAGAATGAGACAGAGATTCTTAAATGGCCACATGTAAAGATTTTACATTTGATGGATGTTTACGTATTTTCACTTTGGAGTCAGTTTGATCCTGTATGAAGTGAGAAGGAAAGATACTGTTATCTTTACCTAACAAATCAGTAACTAGAAAATTAAGTAACTGGAAAGTTAAGGAACTAGGGCAAGTTCATGAATCAAGTTAATACATGAGTTCAGCACATAATATGGAGTAGGATTATAATTACAGTAACATATTTCAATCTTCTTCACTTATTATTACATTACCTTTGACCAGAAGCATCACTCCTTCAAGCATCATTTTTTTCATTTTGAAACAGGGATTAAATAGCACCCACCTGATAAAGTCCTGGTGAGGAAAAGGAACGAATGCATGGAAAGCACTGCTCGCTGGAAAGTTTTGTTTTGCAGCCACTTCAGCAGTTCTCTCTGACTTTACCCTGCCAACCTGCCTCGTTTAAGAAAATGTTTGCTTAGAAAAGTCAGAGCAAAAGTGGAAAATAACCATATGTTGAACTTGCTGAGATGTAAGGAGGAAGGCACTAGAAAAAAATTTGACAATTCATTCTGCAGACCAACAAGAAGTGTCACCGGTTGAAAATGGATTGATTGCCATAAGAGAAAGGGCTTGTGGCTCAAGGTGGTGAAGCAGCCTCAGGGCACGATGGACAGGAAGAGAATGTATAAATACCAAACACCATTTCTCCCTGAGATATTTGAAGAGAGGACAATTGAAAAATTAGCTAAGACCTATACTAGCCAATACAAGTAAATTTTGCAGCCTCATAAAAATTTTCTATATTGAAATGCTAGTTTTAAGGACTTAGACTCTAAAGTACATATTTTAAGGAAAAAATGCTGGTGATATTGGTGCATATTTTATATGCCAATTGCTTGATATTTACAGACTTCTAAAATTTGAAACCAAAAAGTTACTGAAGACACTTATATTAGGTGTGAGGAGAAACTGTGTAAGCTAAGTATTATAAGGTCTGGGTTAGCAATTTAGACAATTTGTCAGAGTCCTTTCAGGCCCATAAGTGTTACAACTTTCTATTTCATCTAATATTCAACAAATATTAACTTTAGATTCATTCTAGTTCTCATGAATCAACAATTCAACCATTTTAAAAAGATAATACAGATTTTTTTGTGGGGGGGCCCCACCACAAGACTTGCAGTTCCCTGACCAGGGATGGAACCCAAGACCCCCGCAGTAGAAGTACAGAGTCTTAACCACTGGACCACCAGAGAAGTCCCAATACAGATATTTTAAATGTTTGTTAGAGTTTATTCATATGATGTTCTTGCTCTAACTGGAAAAAATTTAATATAATAAATAAAATGATCATCCTAATATTTGCATTTTCATAGTTATTTACCTGAACAAGAGTATATACCTCTGAAATGAGAGGCAAGAGGTAGTTCCTTAGCATGGTCCCTAAAATCAAAGAGTCCTTTAGGAAGAAAATATAATTGAAGAACAGAAACCAATATCTCTGATATCTTATTATAGTTATTACTATTATTTTTTTTAAAAAACTGTTGGTTCTCCCTTCCTATAATTATTAATAATGTAATGAATTCTAAAATTAATAATATGCAGAAGCTCCTAGTATCTTGCACACTTCCAAGTCCCATGATCACAAATAATGCTATCTTCGCTCCTTCAGCTTCTCACCACCAAACATCCTGCCTTGTGCAATTCAGTTCTTTTGAGCTGCAGAATCTGCTACTGTGCAGAGAAAGAAAAGTTGTGAGAAATGAAGAAAAACTTGTCACAAGAGGCCAAGAAGATACATATAATAAACTTGAGAGGAAAAGGGGGTGGGGGGGAGAAAAGTCTCATGGGGTAGAGTAGCATGAAGAGAGAGGGATATTTTCTGATGTTGGGTGGTGAAGGTAACTGACAGTGGAGTGAGAAAAGATTATGACTATATATTGAGTTTTTATTAGAGGAAGCTTTATCATTCAGACACTGGAATTCTCTGGACATATAGGTCCAGGAATCAAAAGAGTTACATTTGGGTAGCTCATCTAAAACTCTGAAATAATCCTGGGATAAAAATCAGAACTGCTAGGATTTAAAATAATAATACAGTCAATTTTCTCTGAATTAGAAAGTCAAAAAACCATTATGAAGATGACAGTACAATGAAGTCAAGGGTTCAAAGTTGAGAAATATATCTATTTAGAAGTGGATACACAAGCCATAGATCCAAACAAATGGGGCTCTACAAATAAGTCTGCTAAATTGAGGAAACAAAAAAATATTTCCTTAAGAAGTGTTGAAATGGGATATAGTCTTGGCCAACCCACTGCCATGTACATCCACACATCCCCATATTCAGTTTCTTAAGAAATTGGAGTCCTTATTAGAGGAGTTCTAAGTTCACCTTGAGTGGTGAAGTGAGTATCTCCTTCCCATCTCTCCATGGTCAATACCAAATTTTTGAAGGGCTTGATGCTAACAAGGGACTTGAAATTTTTAAAAAATTTTGAATTATCTATGTATATTATTTGCCAAAAGAATTTGGAAAATAGGCAAGAAATAATATTTTATGAAGTGAATAAAATTCTGAGCCATAATTGACATTGCATTGAAATGTAAAATACTACAGGCAGAGAAAGGCCACCATTTTTAATTAGTCTTCAAGCCAGTTTTGCATTGGGACTTAAAACTGTAAAGAATAGCATATATATAAAGGGACTAACTCACTGCCCTAGAACAGGGTAGGCAAACAATGCCCCAGAGGCCAAATCTGGCCCACTACATGTTTGGCATGGGTTTTTTTGTTTTTTGTTTTTGTTTTTTGTTTTAACCACTAATGAGAATGGGTATTATTTTTAAGTGGTTGTAAAAAAATGTCAAAAAAAGAATTATATTTGGTGATGTGAAAATTATTTAAAAGTGAAGTTTTAAGATCCACTGTAAAGTTTTATTGTGACACAGTCACATTCATTTACGTATTGTCTATGGTTGGTTTCATACTGCAAGGCCATAGTGGAAAAGTTGGGGCAGAGACCATATAAGGGCTGTACCACCTAAAATTTTTATTAGCTGACCCTTTATAGAAAAAGTTTGCCAACCAGTATACTGGAACAAGAATAGAATAGAAGACACCTCTGCCTCTGCCAATTTCATAAATGTACACAAAGCCAGGGGAAATATATTCGGTCCCCTGGATAAGCTGTCCCAACTCTAGTGGACAGCTCCACAAGGAACAATAGAACAAGACATGGAGGCTCAGGAGTAAGTTAAAATGGAAGTGGTTTGGAGTAAAGAATTCATACCTTCTGTTGAAATCCATTGTTCTTTCAAAATCTCCTAGATTTTCATTGTTGACGAAGCAAAAGGAAAATGAGGACACATTAGAAGCTATCAGGGGATCCAGATCAACTAAAATTCAAACTGAAGTGCGGGGATGAATCTGATAAACCAGAAGTGATATAAATGTCTCTGCCTTTAAAAGATGAAAGATCCCAAAGGGCTGAAATAAAGTTTCCCTTCTTAATCAGTGGACTTCGCTAGTTACAGGTTAGGACTGGGCCTAAGAAGAATTACTGTGCTTGCATTCAGAACTCAGTTGGGATAGAATCGGTCACACATTTGCTCTGGTTTTGGCAAATAAGAATATCTTTCAGTGGTAAATAACTATTAATATTATTATAAAGTAAGCAGAATTTATTTTTCAAACTACTGTTAAGTGACACCTAGAAAGTACAGGAAATAAATAGTAAATGCCCTTCCCCCAGCCTAAAGTAGAGGAGTGGGACTGTGATAAACCCAACAAGGCTCTGCTTGGCAGTGTTTCTGGAGTTCTTCCAGATAAATTACACAGCACTCACCAAGCCCTCCTCCTCTGCCCCCAGTAAAAGAATGAAAAGAAAGGGAGTTAGTGTGTGATAGATTGTCGATACAAGGATCATCTGAAAGTCCCATTTACATATCAGATTTGCCTTTGAGGGCATCTCTGAAGATTGACCAGGGTAAATGTGTTAAAAGGGTAAAATTTTTAACTCATAAATTTCCCAGTTGTTTCTACCTTGTTAAATACAGAGAATGTACATTTTCTCCCTGATGAAATGTGTCTTTGTCAGAATATCATGATGGTGAATCAGATAGTAGTCAGAAAGAAGAAGTAGATGGAGTAAGAAAAGACTTTTTGTGAGATGCTAAGATTACCTACATAATAAAAGTAATTAGAGACTGGAAAATAAATCAGGAAGAAAAATCTGCATCGATTGGGAGATACTGAAAAACGGGGTTTATTATCACTTATTTACACTCAAATATATTTTGAGGCATTGGTTTTAGAGAAAGACTCCAAAGCAAAATATAGTAGAAGAGAATTAGAGAGAAGAGAAAAGAGAAAATGAAAAGAGTCCCCAAATTTGGATATCAGAAGTATCACTATGTTTAGTTTTTCTGCATACCTATTTGAATATGACCATGAATAAGATGAGATCAGGAGTTCTAGGATTCATAAAGTTTGTAATATACTTTTATAATATAGAGCACATATTCAATAGGTGATTGCTGCATTTGACCTTTTATTTGGAATAGTATTTCATTCACAGGGGATGAATCAGATTGAAAACCTGGGTAACCAGCCATAGAATTTCACTGCACCCTAAAGATTGTTGGTTACCGGCTTTAGGCGTGCCATCTTGGACATCCCTTTGCTTTTATATTAGTGTTGACAAATCATTTTTCCATAACTTTCCCCCCGAATTTGTAAACATTTCACCATAAATCCTCATTTTTGAGATGATACAATACTATTCACTTTTCTAGAAGGCCAATAGACTCAATTTTTCTCTACTCTTGAGAATATCTTGACAGCGTATTTCCCTCTTATGCTCTAAAAGGAAGATAAATAAATCAATGCACAGTGAAATATTTATGTGCTTAACATCCTTTCTAATGCATTATCAAAGTATCTGTTAGCACCACGTAAATAAAAGTTTAAAACATTGTGTTTCTCTAATCAGACAAAGGGTGTCACAAAATCTTTAAAACGTAAAGGACTTGCACATTTGGGGTGAAATTTTGATGCACTGGTGCAGAAATCGGACAAAATTGTCTCCAATCCGACCTCCCGCAAGTGAGGAAATAATTTATGCTCAAAGATTGAACACTTTTTTGTCAACGTGGAAAATACTGTTTTAAAAAGTGTCTTTCAGAGATATCCTGCTACTGAGTAGGAAGGTGAATTTTTGTGAAGAGCAAACATATTCAAGAGAATGACTTTTGATGAGTGGCAATTACTTACTCCTCCACTGAAGAGAATTACTATGTCAAAGAATCAGTAAAACGTATGTACTCATTCCATTCAACAATCATTTATTGAGTATCTTCCTCATAGAAGGCAATGTATTAGGTGTTGAGGTATAAAGATGAGAAAACCACAGGCTAATGTGAAATAAATATGCCAGTTTCTCCACTATAATGCCAAATGTGCTAGAGAGTCACAGTGTGTTATTGGGGAGGGAGAAAAATTATGCTGACTGTGCGACTGAGGACCACTTCATGCCACATGTGGGTTTAAGCTGGGACTTCAAGGATTGTAACTAGTTGTGATAACATGGAGGGAATGTGGAAAAAAATTGAGCAAAAGTAGAAAAGTTCACTGGGAATGAGGTAGGAAGGAGAGGTGTGAGTGAATAGACTAGAGGAACTAATTTCAAAGACACTTCAGAGATAGAATTAATAGACCGTAGGGCATAGTGACATAAGATTTGGGTAAGAGAGTCAAAGTTGGAAAGTTTTCATTTGGAGCATCTTCCTGCTAAGTTAAGTTCCTAGGTGATACTGAAAATTCAGGATAGAGGGTAAGTTTTCAGGATAAGTAAATTGATTCTGTTTTGAGCGTATTATATTTAGGTTAACTATAGGACATTCAGCTAGAATAACCAGCAAGCAGTTTAAAATCTTAGTCTCGGGAACACAGGAGAAGCTTCAGTCAGTTATTCATTCAATGAATAGATATTGATTATAATGTATATATCAGGCACTGTAGTAGAAACAGAAAGTATAAAAATTAATTAATATGACCCCACTCTTTAGCAGCTTCAAATCTAATGGTAGAGTTAAACCTATAAACACAAAACTACAAATCAATGTGAAGTGTGGGTCTCCTAAAAAATAGGAGTTGCCTACAAAGACCATAGAAGGGAAACGGGGGAGAGGGGAGACACAACTTCACCTGAGAAGAAGGGAAAGCTGGTATTAGGATTAAGGCAGGGCTACCTTTAGGAAAGGTGGACCCTGTCATCTTACTCTCTTTAGCCAGAACTCCTCTTTATGGACCTGGTTACATCCTGCTAGGAACTTGCGTAGTGATACCACTCGACATAATGCTCCTGCATTTAATATATTTCTACACCCATCTTTATGTGAACTTCTGCACCTGCCACTTGCAATGAAAAGTTTTCTCATAAGACTAAGGTAGGTAACAGGACATTAAAAAGAGATATTATTTCAAATATAGAGCTTCTTTCCCCCTTGAACTCCAAATTTGTACATATAACTGTCTATTTGTTATCTTTACTTGACCGCAAACTTATGATATTCAAAACAAATTTACTAATAAACCTTCCTACCTCTCACCCTGCAAAACCATTTGCTTCTCTCTCAAAATTCCTCATCTCAGAAAATGGCAACTTTGGTTCTCAGGGCAGCATTTAGGGTGACTTTTAAAAAATCGAATCTAGTTATTCTTCAGTTTGGGCTTTCCAACCTTCTCAGAGTAAAAGGTAAAGTCCTCACAGTAATCTATAGGGTCCTAAAGACCCTTCTGATCTCCCCTCTGGAATCACTCCAAGCAGACACTCACACTTCCCTGGTATTTCTCAAATACAATCGGTATATTCCCATCTCAGGGCCTTTGTACTTGCTATTTCCTCTGCATCACATGTTCTTTCCTCGGACATCCCTATACTTTGCTCTCTTCCCTCAATCAACAATTTACTTAAGTTTCTTGTTTTCATCAGACAGAACCTACTGACATCACACTGTCTAAAAGTTTAATCTCATTCCTCACACATGCATACATGCAATATACTTCCTCTACTTTTCTTTATTTGTCTTACTTTTCAATACTTTCCACTAGAATTTAACTTCCATGAGGTCAGAGTTTTGTTCATTTTTTTCACTCTTATATCCTCTGTACCTAAAACAGTGGCAGAAACATAGGAGGTGACCAATAAATATGTCAAATTAATACTTTAAAGCTGAATGAATTATAACCCTTGAATAATTGCTAAATATATTCCTTTAATAGGAAGGAAGGAGGGAAGGAAGGAAGGAAGGAGGAAGAAAGGAAAGAAAGATGGAAGGAAGGGAGGAAATTAAGATAGAAGGGAGGGATGGGGGAGGAAGGGGAGAAGGGGAAGAGGAAGAGGAAAAAAAGGAAAAGAACAAAGAGAGGGAAAATAGACAATGCATTTTCCTAGACAATTTACAGGGTATCCATGCAAGATACTTGTTCACATTAGGAGAGTCTCACTCTCAGATCTTCCTGTCAGAGCTTAAACTGAATGTTGGACCAAATTATCAGAGATGTTTTGCTTAGGATTAGTTAGCTTCTCTGTAACAGTGGACTTTTCTCAATTACCAGAGTAGAAGTAATCACTCCATTTTTCATTTTTCTTAACATTATTTTGTGTATAAGCCTCTGATAGTACTGCCAGAAACCAGAATAAGTGATTTCATATTTTCAATTGCTTCTGCCTGACTGTGAAATAAAGAGGGCCATGGTAGTGTTTCATTTCTCTTTGATCCCCAGTCTAGCATACTACCTAATATGTAATAAGTCCTCAATAAAGTTGACTGAATTTAATTGTGTGGACAATAAGGAAATACAAAGAGCAACCTTAGAAGTACAAACTTACTCAAAATTAACTTTAATAGGCACCTCTATCCCTCCTTCCCCATCCTGTCCTTTCAGTATGGTCAGATTTGAACGAGTGATAAAATAAACACACACACACACACACACACACACATTTATTTTTTCCTATGTAGCCATGCCCCCAAGTTCTCAGTCTTCCAGGTCACCCTTCAACCTACCCTTAAATTTAAACATTACTTACCTAGAGCCTATACCTTGCTGACTGTGAGAAATCCAGTCCCTTCCGCTAGTACTTTTGGTATTTTTGGTTCATTTCCTCTGACCAGTACATGCCTAATTACTCAAAAATTTGTGGGTCTCTTTGATTCACTTCCACTGCAAAATACACATACCTACCTCTCCCTCTATCTTTTAAATTACCACTCATCTGAGACCTTTGAATTGAACATTCTAAGTGTTTAGAAATAACATAATAAAAATTAAATTTAATCCTTAAGTCTGAAAGATCTCCCCTTACGCCTTGGCCCTAGTGGTTACCCTTCCCCTTCACCCAGATTTGTCACCATGGTCGTAGGGCTCACCTCTTAAACTAGAGCCCTCTTCATAAATTGTCTCTTCATTAAGTCCCCGGACTCCCTATATGGTCTGAGTCCCCAGATAACATAATAATTATCTGTACAGCGATATCCCTACTTAAAACAATTCCATTATGAAACAGATTTATTTAGCATCCTAGCCTGAAACATTTGCTTTTGGATTATTCTCAATTTGGGTGTCTCTGTAGAAAAATGAAATTATATTTTTGGTATTTATCTAACATCTGCATGACTATAAATACTCTTAAAACTCTTAGCTTCTAGAAACAAGGGCAAGTCTGTCACCAAAAATATATGGCTTCTATCCTTAGAGCTATTTGAAGTTCAGAAATATTAGAGTTCCGCCTCAAAACAATATATTAAATAAATCAATGTAAACAAAGGAATTAAAATAATTATTGTGTAAAGTGAGCATTGAGGACTCTACAACTTAGTACCAAGGAAAGTGGGACCATTTATAAACATCCTCAGACATTCAGAAACTCATTCTGGGTCCTGGAATTATTTCAGTGAGATAACTAAAACAATTTTTGATAATAATTGTTTCTGAGTACTTATAAGGGTATAAACCTGATTGTCCAATGAATAAATGGTGACAATTTTAATTTTGAACTGAATTTGTTTTCCTAACATTTCTATTTACCAAAACTTTTCATTAAATAATAATTGCTTTGGGTTATATTTTGAGAATTGCATGCTCATACCTTGTGGCCAGTTGCTTTGCTTAAATGTGTTTAAATCTTCACAGCCCTTCAAGGTGGGTCTTTTCTATTTTTTTCAGGGGAACACAGATAAGAAAATAGATTTAATGGCTCTATAGCTCATGCTCTCAGTCCACTATACTACACTGCTCCAAAGAGAATGAATATAATAAGCCATTTATTTCTCTGATTCTTGCAATATTGAAGAGTCCCATGAAGTTAAGAATAACACAAAGGATAGCCTGAAGGTAATTGTAGTGCAAACACGTATTAATTACAACTATGAGACATTTTTATTACTCAGGATTGCCACATTCTGTCATCTGAATGACCTCTTGCCTATTCTTTCAAAACATATTTACAAATATGTTTTTACATTTACAGAACACATTATCTATACTTTTTACTTAAATGTTTTCTTAGTGTACTATAATTGCAGAATTTTGCACATTTCCTAAAAGTATATTAATTATCCTATTGACTGAGTTTGTTCAGAGAATTCATTTATCCTAGTATGTAACCATCATTTTTTTTTTTTTTTTTTTTTTTTTTTTGCGGTATGCGGGCCTCTCACTGTTGTGGCCTCTCCCGTTGCGGAGCACAGGCTCCGGACGCGCAGGCTCAGCAGCCATGGCTCACAGGCCCAGCCGCTCCGCGGCATGTGGGATCTTCCCGGACCGGGGCACAAACCCGTGTCCCCTGCATCGGCAGGCGGACTCTCAACCACTGCGCCACCAGGGAAGCCCTAACCATCATTTTTTAAATAGTTGCCTGCTTTCTAAATACAATTAGAAGTATTTTTATTATTAAAAGAGGCTTCAATTTAATGTGTCAAAACTGAAAAATTTCAAAATCTCAGTCTTAAAATGTCAACATCATTTTATGCATATGTATCTGTGACTATAAATATTCACTTTTAAAATATCATAAATTATATATAAACAAATGAATTAAAACCCAACACAACCATATCTAACAAAACCAGCATTTCTGATAAGTTATACAGCACAAATTACCAAGAGATGTCTTTGTGAAATCACTTTAGTGAACTGTGAGATTATATAAACAATTAAATCATTGCTCACTATTATCATTGCAATTAGGCATTTGTTACTTAAAGATTTTTACAAACATAATAGCGATGTCTGCTTTCAAGTGGAATGGAGCAGCTTGCAACTGATCAGTTCTTCACTTAGAGCAATCAGAAAAGCTGGATAAATGGAAAATTCAGAGAGCTACTTAGACAATGAGAATCAGAAGAGCTAAAATTCCAGAGAGGGAGAAGAACTTTGAAAAGTTAAGTTTAACCTCTATAGCCATTTTTACCCTGGAGCATTTACCAATTATGAGTGTGGGAGGGACCTTGAATAGGGTAGATATCACTTCCGTGATTAGGTTACATTGACTTTAAGGAAGAGATTACTGCTGATGGGCTAGGCCATTCCTGGTGAGAGATTCCAGATGTGAGAGGTACTGAGGGAGATTCTCCTTTGCTGTGTTTGAAAATGGAGGGGGGCACATGGCAGGGCACAGCAGGCAGTGTTTAAGAGCTAAGAGTAACCCCTGGCCAACACACAACAAAAAGATGGGGACCTCAGTCCTATAGCCCCAAGGAACTGGATTTTCACAACAGCCTGAATAAGCTTGAAACCTGATCCTTCCTTAGTCAACTCTTCAGATGATCACACAACCTAGTTGATACAATGGCAGCCTGGTGAAACTGTGAGCAGAGAACTGTCGTGCCACGCCCAGACATCTGACCTACAGAAATATAACCTGGTAAGTAGGTGTTGTTTTAAGCTGCTAATTTTTTGGTAATTTGCCACGCAGAAATTCTAAGCAAAGTAGAAGGCTGAGAATCTGCTAATTATACTGATGAAGAACCATTGCACGGAGAAACCAAAAAAGCTTTTGGTGGAGATTTCCAGAAGCCTCAAATGTGTGACCAGTTTGTGCGAGACAGGAAACTGAAAACGGAAAACCTCTGAAAAGCAGATCTGATTTTCAGCAGGTTTGTAAGATGGGTAATGTCCAATAAAACTCACTAGATGCTCAGTTGAAAATCCCAGAGGGACAGGGGTGGACCACAAACAGACTGAACCTAACCAGGGCTAAAACCAGCCTCTACTCAGTTAAATCACTGATGGATTAAGGGACTACTCTTTTCAACTAATAGAAAGGGTAAACTCTCTCCAGAGAAAGATAACATCATCTACAATATCCAGCATTCAATCAAACATAGCTCATCATGCCAAAAGTCAGGACCATGTAGTTGAAAACAACAGATAATAAAATCAGATCCACCAGTGAAACAGACGGTAGTTATTTAACAAAAAACTTTAGCGTAACTGTTATCGATATGCTCTAGAAAGTATGAAAACCATGACGAAAAAGTAAAGTGAAGAATTTCACCAGATAATTGAAGTACAAACAAATAAATCATATAGAAGTTCTGAACTGAAAAAAACACGCAATACCTAAAGTAAAGCATTAATAAAGCATCATAGGTAGTCTTCTATTATCTAAGAAAATTCATTACTCAGCTTAACTCATGGTATTTTTAATTTAAAAGTATAACTATGTAATTTTACAAAATAACCCTTATGAACCAATTTCCAAATTCCTAACAGCAGAAGGATCAACAGTAGTTGTTATTTAGATTCATGTCCAGCTCTACACTTGAGAAGGATTTAAATTTTTGTTCTTCAAATATGGAAAATAAAATAAAATACCAATTAACTGAGAGAATATCCCCTTTCAAGGGGAATTCTTATTTTCCTCAATGCTTTTTTAATGCATACTTTGAGGTATATGTGACTTTATTTCTCTCTTGGTCTTTATATCCCGTTGGAAATTCATTTTCCAGATTAAGAATCCATACAAAAGAACCACAGAATTTCTAGGGAATATCATAAATGCACTTATTGAAATTATGTAAGATATGTGTTATTGCTAAATCTGACTCACTGAGATTCAGTTAAAAAGTCAACTCCACCATTAAAGTTTCCCTCATCAGCTCTGCCCTCCTCACAACTCCAATTGTAATTTATAACACTTTCAGTTCACATCGTACTTGGACTTATAGTTTTGTATGTACATGGCTTCATTTTTTAAGCATGTGGGAACAGCATGAGGAAGAAGATCACGGACTTTGCATATTACACAAACTCAGGTTGAAATTCCAGCCTCACAATTACTGCCCGTGTGGCCTTAAAAGTTACCTTAATCTCGCTCAATCGCTTACTTACTGTTTGACGCTTAATCTCTCTGTGTCCCAGTTTTCTCACCTATAAAATGCAGGTAACAATAGTTTTTAGTTAAGATACAAGTATTATGATGACTAAATCAGATATTTCATGTTAAGTGTTTAGAACAGTTACTGGTACATGGTAAGTGCAATAAAATATTAAATTTTATAATAAAAATAATTATATCATAAAATTATCATTATTATCAAACTCTCTAAATTTTAATTTTCATAATATGTATAATCATACTTTCTTTTCAGGGATGTTGTATGAGTTAAATGTGATATTTTATGAAAAGAATACCTAGAATATTTTCTGACAACTAATGTGTATTTTGTAAATAGTGGTCTATCTTCTACCTCAAAATCTAGTTCTCTTCAGAATACATAGAATGTTTTACTCACTTTTGAAATTCTTAAATCCTTTTATACATAATTGAATCCCAATAAATATTTGTTGAATTAATTAAATCAAATAGAGTCAAATAGAATTAAATTGAATAGCATTATACCAAATAAATTTTTGTTGGTAAGGCTAGATCTTATCAGCAGTCGTCAGTGCTTTATCATTTCTGATTCTGAGAATTTGCAGAAACTGACAAATGGTACTAACATTTGCTATTCATTTGTAAATAATTTGAAGATTCCCCCCTTTCTCCAGACATCTGGAGAAATCTATCTTATTCTTAAATCTAAAGAAAATAATCTGTTGAAATTCTCAGAGAATTTAAATGAAAAATATACTATATATTCTACATCAAAATCCAGAAATGCCTAAAGGAAAAACGAAAAGTTTGTTTCACTATCAAGTGAAGAAACTTTAACACATTTAGCAAACAATTGTTGAATGCATATTATATTTACTTCAGGGATAGACATGGCCTGCAACAAAGACATTTAAGAAATGATCATTTTATATTTTTAATAAGTAACAGTATTTTAAGTGAAATAAGGCATGCAACTGAATGAATATAAGATGAAAAAATTGTTGATACCTATGGTACATACGGAACAAAGTACTTAATGAATTCTGAAAATAAGAGTATTTCTAGCTGAAAAATGAGAAAAGACTAAAACAAGGTAGTATCTGAGTTAAGTCTTAAAGGAGATAATAAATGTCTTGATAAGTCAAGATGGAGAGAAGAGTACAATTAGACTTTCCAGAGTGAAGATAGTCTTAGTGGGTTCAATTATGTCCTGAAAAACATAGGTTCCTCTGGTATCTATAAATGTGACCTTATTTGGAAATAGGATTTTTGCAGTTGTAATCAAGTTAAGTTGAAGTCATAATGGATTAGGGTGGGCCCTATATCCCATGGTTAGTCTCCTTATAATGAGACGAAGATTTGGAGACACCCAGACACACAGGGAATAAAGCCATGTGACTATGGAGGAAAAGATTGGAGTGATGCACCTACAAGCCAAGGAACACCAAGGATTGCCTGCATCCATCAGAAGCAAAGAAGAGGCAAGGAAAGTTTCTTCCCTAGAGCCTTCAGAGGGAGCCTGACCCTGCTGACAGCTTGATTTCAGACTTCAGAACTGTGAGACAAATTTCTATTGCTTTTTTTTTTTTGTGGTACGCAGGCCTCCCACTGTTGTGGCCTCTCCGGTTGCGGAGCACAGGCTCCGGACGCGCAGGCTCAGTGCCCATGGCTCACGGGCCCAGCCGCTCCGTGGCATGTGGGATCCTCCCGGACCAGGGCACGAACCCGTGTCCCCTGCATCGGCAGGCGGACTCTCAACCACTGCACCACCAGAGAAGCCTCAAATTTCTATTGTTTTAAGCCACCAAGCTGTGGTAATTCTTTATGGAAACTTTAAGAAACTAATACAATGGTCAAAAAGGATGTTTTCCACAGTTTACCCTTCTGTCGGAGTAGGCTTTAATGAAAACAATTTGAGATTTAATCCTAATTAAAATCTTGACTGTGTCATTTTTACTAGATGTGTAGCTTTGGGTAAATTAATTAACTTCCCCTAGCCTCAGCTTCACTACAAAAAGGATATGAAGATACCTACCATACAAGCTTTTCAGATTTTTTTGTGGCTCAATTAAGATAAAGTATATTTGTCATCTGATACATAGCAGACATTCAATCAACATTAACAGTAATAATGTTATTAGTGATGACTTTTATATAGGGGCCATTGCTGATTGCAATTACCAAGAGCACTGATGGAGTGATGATAATTAATAAAATAGATAACCTCAGACTTTAATTATACCTCATTTCAATTTACTTAAGATTTTGAAGATCTAAGATGTACCTGTGACTTCTAAAATCTTGAAAAGTCAACATTTTGTTTGAAAATAGATAAGCAAGTTACAGATACACGAGAAAATTTTTCTTTCTTTTTTGCATAATTACAATAGATATACCTGACTCTAAGCATCATGTTTGATTGACATTGGTAGTAGTCAGATGATATGATTAAATAAATAATTGTTATTTTGTAACTGGATCAACAATATGTTGGCATTATATTAAATAGTATTTGATATGGACACATTTCTTGGTACTATGTACAACTGTATAATGATGAATCACATAGTCCCAGCTGTGTTCATTTTTGATAAATAGAAGACAAACAGTACCATATGCTTTATCGACGCTTCTCAAAATGAGGTTTGGAACGTGTGTATAGCACAGTGCCAGGTGATACTTGACAGCTCCACAAGATAAACAGTGCACGTATTCCTGTAAGCTAAATTTTAGGGAGATTAAAAAAGGAATTAAATGTGTAATATCAAAGCAAGCACAGCAATGAACAAATAGTTAACAGTGCACATTCCAAAGCCAAAGAGCCTCAGTTCATTTTCTTGAGCCAATCATTAACTTTGTGAATTTGGGTGTGTCTTAATTTCTCTCATCTGTAAAGTGGGGATAATCGTTAGTAAGACATATAATATGATTTTTTTCTTTCTTTCTTTTTTTCGTTACGCGGGCCTCTCACTGTTGTGGCCTCTCCCGTTGCGGAGCACAGGCTCCGGATGCGCAGGCTCAGCGGCCATGGCTCACGGGTCTAGCTGCACTGCGGCAGGTGGGATCCTCCCGGACCGGGGCACAAACCCGCGTCCCCTGCATCGGCAGGCGGACTCCCAACCACTGCGCCACCAGGGAAGCCCTAATATGATTATTAATTGAGCTAATACATGTAAGTCACTTAAAAGTATAGTGACTGACACCAGAGTTGGATTTACCATGAAGCTATAAACCTTAGCATTAGGGTTTTTTTTTTTTTCCCTTTGCATTGCTTATTTCAAGCCTTGGGTGGCACCCTTGCAATGTTTTCACAGGCTCACATCTTTTTTATAAATATGCAAAAATAAAACATAATCACTTAAGACAGCTGTCTCTTTCCATTCTGATTCCCTCTGCATCAGCTTTCTTTCATGTCAAATGAGTTGGAGTAGCACTGGGCATTCAGAACCAGCTAGAGGTAAGCTGAGTTGGAGAGTTGTTGAATTTAGGCTAAGTAGAATAATTTGCATGTATAGCCAAGGTACTAGCTATTTTGGTACTGACTGACATTTGGTGAACGAACGCATTCCAGGATTACTCCTAGCATGCCGTGCTGATGTGCCCAGTGTCATAATATGAAGGTATAGGATGAGAGGATAAACTCATCCTGTAGCAAGGTGAACTTATCCTGCAGCACCTGGCTGTGGAAGTATGTGGGTAGTTGAGAAGAAACAAGGTTTGAAATGTATGCAGCCAGAAACTAAGTTCTAGAAAATTCTTCCAAGTCTTGTAGCTTATACATGAAATAAAATTCATAAAGATTTCCCCAAATTCGAAAGCAAAAAATTTACATGACATTATAAATAATGAGTTGTGATGCTGAAAGAAGTTTTTCTAATGTCAGTATCATTAAAAAATAGTAATCAATCAGTTATGCTAGAAGGAAGACTAAATTATCTTTGTATTCTCTCTATAGAAAATGATATTTTATGATTCTTGCCACCAAAAGACAATCAAAGGGTATGAAGACAAAAGAAAAGGAAAAGAAATAGTATAGAGGTGTGTTATGCATTTAATTAATAAAGATGTTTTATTTTTTTCTGGACTTTATGATCCTTGTGATATTTGCTGTGATTTCCCATTCTAAATAAATGTTCACTTACATACTTAATTTTATATACATAATTTTATATTCATTTCCTTAATGAGCCAACAAAATTTTATAAGCTTCAGAATCTATAAAACCTGGATAGGGTTTATATTAAGTATTAACTAATAAAACCACAGAGCCATTAAAAATGTGTATGGGAATATATTTAAATATACATACATACATATATATGAATATTTTAAATGCTCAATTTTTAAATGTAACCCTGAGAGTCCAAGGAAATATATAGCTCACAGAGAGAGATCAAACTACCATCACCATGTATAATTTTGAGACCTACTCTTTCACTGAAACCATTCAGCAAACATATTGAGCTTTCACTAAGTGTTCAGTAGAATACAAATTGAGCACTTCACTGTCTCCATCTTCAAGGAGCAGAATATCTAGAGAGACAGAGAGTTGCTGTAAGACAAATGAATGAGGATGATAGAAGGAAGAAAGGAAGGAAGGAAGGAATGAAAGAAAGAAAGGAGGGAGGGAGGACAGAGAAAGAAAGGAAGTATGGCAACATTTCTACTTCATTTTGCTTACTTGAGACCTTGGATTTTGTGATACCTCTTGTTATTTTCTGGGTGTTAGTCATCCTTATGTCATCCCCAAGAGAAATTAATCAAGAATAGTAAGCAAGAGACATTATGCAGTCCCAAGTAATTAGAATGCAATATTTCCAGATATTTCTAAGTCAAAAGAGTGTTTCAGCAATGATGGCAAGCAAAAGAATAGTTCAGAAGAAAACAGTGAAATAAGAAAAATGGACATAGGTATTTTCCCTTTTATGTAACTGATGTTATCCTGGAAATTCAAAATTCGGTTTTTGTAAAATCACTGAGAACTGTTTCTCAATATAATATAGAAAATCCCTTTTTTCAAATGAAGATTCATTTTAATTATTTTTTAAATAGGCTAAAAAATAGCCAAGTGGGGGCTTCCCTGGTGGCGCAGTGGTTGAGAGTCCACCTGCCGATGCAGGGGATACGGGTTCGTGCCCTGGTCTGGGAAGATCCCACATGCCGCGGAGTGGCTGGGCCCGTGAGCCATGGCTGCTGAGCCTGCGCGTCCGGAGCCTATGCTCCGCAATGGGAGAGGCCACAACAGTGAGAGGCCCGCGTATCGCAAAAAAAAAAAAAAAAAAAAAGGCCAAGTGACAAAAATAGGAAATCAGCCTGAAAATATGGAAGCAAAGATAGTAAATTATACAAATCAACGGAAAAACTTTGGTGAAATAACATAAAGAAGTAAAAAGAACAGCATAGGAATCAAGTGTAACATCCTACTGGGTCCCTCATCAGCGAGTTAAATAAAATCTTTGACATACGTTTGTTTTATATTTCCACAAAAGTCTTAATTTTATACTCTTAAAACCTATCCGTCAAGATGCCCGATGGTTTCACATGACAGAGACTGGTAAAATGTGCTGCCAGGTGATTGCACGCAATAGATGGCTTAAGCCCAGGCATTTCATTTCTTGAACTCCCAGAGGTGAATCACAAACATCAATAGAACTTTACTTTTCTATTTCTCTAGCTCTTGTTCTCTGCTAATTTTGTGTTTTGTTTAGTTTTTGGTGTGCAGATAGCAGATAAATTATTACTCATTGGTGGCAGCAATGATTGATAATTTGGTTTTATGATTTGATCATTTAGTGATTTCTGAAACTAGATGAATAAATCATAGAGATTTATTCTCTGTTAAGTGAGAACTCACAGAGAATCTGGTTTGTTTGTTTTCTTTTATTTGTTTGTTTATTTTGAACTCAAATAATTTAAGAATGTCATGTCCACCAGCAAGGATAACAATTCTTTGTATATGGATTTCTCAGGCATTGTGTTTTTGTCTCTCCTGTGTCTCTTTACCTGTGATTAAAATTGAAGATTTTATGTTATAAGCTCATTGTATGTCCTGCATGTCTATGTGTCTGTAATTCATGAAGGCTTTTTTATTTTTTGTTACATTAGTGTGAAACATTTTCTACTTCCAGAGAGTATTAATGATTAGAAAATAAGTTACTTAAAGGAGCTCTGCTCTAAATGGTTTATAGAGATAAATAAGTGAATATATTAATTAAATATTCCTATAATTTCTAAAGAGTCAGAAAATTTAACTTCTAGTGTTTTAAATATGCTAGACTTAAAAAAAAAGTCTTCTCACAGAAAATAACTCAGAAATGTTTTAAGAATCCAGGTTCGTATACTTAAGGCATACTTACATTATATGAATTTCGTAAATTAAGGTCAATCTATGGCAAACAAGACCATTTATAATTTTGGTTTAATGAAAACAATTATGCCTTTTCTCTTGACACAGTTTTCAAGTTTTCTCTATTTTAAGTATAATACAAGCATACATTTATTCTACTTGGTTTTGCTTTTCTTAATCAAATTTTACATTTTTTACTGATCAAATAAGATAATTTTTACTCCTACATAATGTTTTTGGTCATTAAGATGTAACTTTGTATTCAACTAAATTGAATAGTTGTTCTGAAACTTTTGATTTCAAAAGCAGTTATATTTTGTAGTATGTCAACTTGACGATAATTTCCAAAATATTTTAAGGTAACTTAAAACCACAGATTGATATTCAATTGAGTTAATTAATGGATAACCATTAGATACCTAACTAATTTTTAAGATAGACTACTGAAACATCAAATCATTGATTAATATGCATTATTTAAAGTTTATGTATTTTACTTATTTTTATAGATATGTTATAGATAAGCTATATCATGGGGTGATGCTAATGAGTGTTCATTTTTGCCACTTTAAGGAATGTAAAAGGGATGTGTGGCTATCAAAAACTTTATTATGTATTTATTTTCACAAGCGCTGCTAATCTGTTAAAATGCTTTCATAAGAGGACAGTTTTCTACTATTCACTCTGCAATCTACTGTTTTCTCTGTGAAATAGAAGTTAGTTACTTTTGTTAAAAATGTATAATTAATGAGTAGTTGAGACAATATAGTGAGAATTCACCTTTTTTTGTATTTTTTTTAAAGGAAACATAGTAATTTGTCCCAAAGCAGGAGTTCTCACACTTGTTGGTCTTTGGATGCCTTCATATTCTTAGGAATTACTGAGGACCCCCAAGAGCTTGCATTCATGTGAGTTATACTTATCTATATTTACATATTAGAAATTAAAATGGATGATTTTTTATTTCTTTTAAGAGAGTAATGATGAATACATTGTATGTTGACAATAATATCTTAGTATAATTATGAAATTAATTTTTACCCAGTAGAGTCTCTAAAAGCTATCCTAAATTACTGTATCAGTTTTAGAATATGAAAAAACATAATAAAGAATGAAACTTGGAAGGCAAATTTTACTTTCTTTAATTATAATACCTTAATCTGAAAAGAAACTAAGAAATATGTTAACATTTTAGCAGTTTGTTTAATCCTGATTGGTTTACTTCTTTGGTTTACTGATTAATACCTTCACCTACAATATGCAAGGTAATTCTTTACCTTTTGTGTAATCTGCCTGCATTGTAAAATTCTGCGTTTTACCAGAATAATTTTCTGTGCTTTATGTTAACTTTATTAGATCCTTGATTATTTAAGAGGAAAAAGGAGCAAAACAAAAATTACTACTTATCAAAGAACAAAGGTTCTTTAAATCCTGTTATCATCTATTTTTTTAATGCTTTATTATCACTCTAATTAAATGGTTAACCAAGTACTGTTCCTCAGGTACCCATGATCCTTTTTAAACCGAGTGTCCAAACCTCTCTTAAAAACTTTTAAAAATGTAGCTTTCAAAAATCAGGTCTTAAATGTAGAAAAATAAGATAAAACTTTCAGGATATTTTTATATCTAAATCTATCAGACTGGGACTTCCCTGGCGGTCCAGTAGTTGAGGCTCCGCACTTCCACTGTAGGGGGCACATGTTTGATCCCTGGTGGGGGAACTAAAATCCCTCATGCTGCAGGGTGTGGACAAGAAAATAAAATAAAACTATCAGACTATATCAGAGAGTCCCTGGAAAATCACAAAGATTTGTTCTTTCACTTCTTAAAAAGAGATGCCTTAAGTATCTAATTAGGCTTGTTTGATGAGTTGCATAGGCAGACTTGTCAAATCAGAAGAGACACTCAGCCTTCCTTAGGTTAAATTGATATTGGTAAAATGTTATTAATATAAATATTCATAGTTTATGGGAAGTCTTGGGGTATTTGTTAATGCCCTTGCTTTCAATAACATGTTTTAACCTCAGGGAAAACATTGATCAAAACTCTTATGGAATAGTTTTTCAAGTTTTCCTGCATTGTTCAGTCTTCTGGTAGTGCCTTATCTAATAATATTAGTCAATAACAATATAATGTTATCAGTCATAGTTTCAGTTATTACTTAAAATGTTTATAGACCACCACCTTACTTCTTTAATTTGAATCTACCACCTTCTAGGCCAGTGATTCTCAAACGGTGATGCATATCAGACTAACCTAAGTGTAGGTCTTACTCCAGAGTTTACTTGATATTTTTGACATGGTCTTGATGTGTATTTTGTGTTTCAGGATCATTATATGTTATACCTCAAGATTTTTTTCTTCTTATAAGAAAATTTCTATCTGTTTTTTTATAGTCAGATAAAACAGTCACTGACTTCTTTAAAAACAAAAAAGTTCAGTCTCCTTCAAGAAAGGATACTCTCAAAGCCTTGTGGAAAAGGACTGTTCTAGGTACTTCACACTATTGACACTTCAACAAATAGCATGTTGGATATATGCTTCTGACCTGACATCATTTAGACCACATTTAGACTGTACCAGTGGACTAAGTCAGGATTTCTAGAACTCTTTTTAGCTGAGAAGCAGATGGCCTCATAAAAATGCTAACCCAATATCCAACAGAACAAGAATTAATTACATAGGACTGAATGAACTGATGAGGGAAATTTTAATATAGTTTAGTTTAGGGAGGGGAATATTATTAATATTGCTTTAATGTTCTATTTCCTGAATGTATAAGAAAGTGTTTTCTCTTTGTTCAGCTATCTGAAACCCAGAACAATTGAGTAACCTCTGCTTTTGCAAATTGAGATGAAATATTTTAGATGATACCTAATTCTCACTGATTATCAAATTCAGAAACTCTTACTGCTTCTCTTTACTTTTATGCCAATATAGTTATTTGCATACATTTGATAAGAATGTCTTCCTTTTTACCAGGATATAATAGAACAAAATGATTGTACCACCATGGCCTTATCTCAAGAGTGTCATATTTGAGAACAATGCTCATTTAATCAGATATGACAAGCTGCTTTTGAGAAACAAAGCTGGCTTTATTATGGAGAAAATGGCTACAAAATTCTCCCAGGAAAACTGCCTGATACCTGGTTTGCAGGGCTCAGCCTTGCAGATAGTAAAGAAGGTTACTTCTAAGGTCAAGAACCTTAGAAAATTTGGGGCACTATGAGAAGAGAGAAAAATTACACAAGATTAGAGATACTGCAGGTGAATGTAGTGGAGGGATTATCTTGGGGTTCATTTCCTTACCTTGGGCTAGTAAATAATAAAAGCTTTTATAAATCAAATGTGAGATTACTTATGAAAATTTCTAAGCAGACATTAGCCTTATAGTGTTTGTAATTGTTAGCTATTATATGGCTCATGATTTGCAAAAAGTCTAAAAAGGTCTATATGGTAAATTAATACTCTTACTGCACCTGTGTAAATAATCAGGCCAAACTAGTGGGACCAGACTTATTTTGTAATCAAGAAAATCTTTCTTTGAGATTATCATGATTACAAGGTAAGGGAAAACTGTCAAGGAAAATTCTGAAAGACTTTGAAAGGTACCAGAAAGATTACTTGGTGTCTACAATGAAAATTATCTATTGTCTAGAGCACAGCTTTCCAGGTTTTCTGACTCTAAGAAGTTTGTACTTTTCATTGTCCTTGACCTATTTTATAATTGTATAAGTCGTAGAAAATCAATGTGAATATTCTTGACCATGGAAGTACAAATTAATTGTGTTCAGTGGAATGAAATTGATTATTACTCTGTGGATATTGACCAGTTTTGCATCTATTAAGCAAATTTATTTGAACATTCACCATGGGCCTACATAAGATGTCTGCTCTTTGGATTCTCCTACAAACTGGTTGTAACGTCTTACTGGTTCCCTCATTACTTAATGAATTATGTAGAATTTTTGGCATGTGTTCATTTAAAATATAAGAAGTTATGATAGGTAGAATACTTGAATAAGTAGCAAGAAGAAAAGTATACTACCACAGGTTCAATATTAAGCATCTTAAATATATTAAAAGGTAAAGTGTATAATTAAGCCTTCATTTTGATCTCACAAACTCTATGAAGAGAGAAAAAGCTTAGATTTTAAAGTTTTATGTATCGTTATTTTCTATAACACTGGTTGGCCTAACTCTCAAAAATGGTTGTCATGAGCACTGTTCAGTCACATCGTTTCATTGATTTAAATTGGTTAAAAGGCACAACGTTTGCATTTCTGAAGCAGTGCAAAAGTTCTGTCACCTAAAAAAATGATATCTTTGAAATGAGAAAAACCAAACTCTATATACTGAGTGGTGCACTCTTGAAGATAGATTTCTAAAAACTGACAATTTTTATCAGCCCATAAAATTTCATATTCTGCTCTTGCTTATCAGTGTCAGGACAATAAGGTACCCAATGTAGAGACCATCAATGGTCTTAAGGAGAGTTATGCTAACACATCATTTATCAAAGTAATATAAAAAATATTAGTTTTAAAAAATGTTGATAAATATTTCATGCAAAAAGAATTCTGTGTCAATTAAAATTCGAAAAGAAGATTCTCTATGAAAATTAGCATATTAAAAGTTCTGTGCACTCTTACCATTAAAAATCATACCTGTGAAGCTTTAAGTTTTCCAAACCTATGTCAGCATTTTCCCCAACAGATACCTATTAACAGCATGTGGAATAATATTCTTCAGAAAAATGGTTTAGGGTATGCTTTACTGTCATGAATTATAGATTGTCGATAAACTCTTGCTAAATCCCATAAAAATAAGATATTTTTAATGATGGCAATTATAAATGCTTATAATAGAAAGAATTATAAATATATACAAGAACAAATCGAAATATAAATCATATATAATCCCATCAAGCAGAGGTAAACACTTTTTAACATTTTGTGTCATTTTTGTATGCATTAGTAAGTTTATTTTTTTATAAAAAAGAAGGAATCATCCTACTTTCTTTTTTATAACTTCCAATTTTTCATTAAGCATATTACAAACATATTTCTAGGCTGTTAAATGTTTGAAAAAACTTTTAATGGCTTCAAGATATTCTATTTATGAATGTACCTTAATATTTAGATAAACCTTATCAATGGGCATTTAAATTGGTTTGTTTTTCATTATTATAAATTCCACCATGGACACCCTTATGGCTCTATCTTGAATACATCTATAATTACTTCTTTAGGATAAATTTCTAATCCAAGCATAGTAGATCAAAGAGTATGCAAAATTTTAGCACTCTTAATCTGTATAAGTGTTTGGCCTCCAACCTCCATTGGGTCCTCCAAGCTGCAGACCTGTATTATGTTTGTATTGTACTATCAGCTCTCTTTCTAGTTTTTGAAGATGTTTAAAATCATCACCACTCTCTTCAAACCTTCAACTATATTCATTCTCAGCCAGCTGACTTTACATCCTTCTTTTGAGAGAAAATAGAACACATGCTTCCTCACCTAAAATAATTCTACATACTTATTTGCATCACTGTCTATCCTTTTCAGCTTCTCTCAAATTAAAATGTAAATCTTTGTCCTGCATCTTGGATTCCCTTCTTTTGTGTTTCTCAGAAGACCTTCATGTTCTCTATTCTGCATCGTCTCCCCACCTCTACTGATTACTTCACAACAAACAAAAAAACTCAGCACCATAGTCCACTCCAGCTACTACCTTATACTTCTCCCTCCACAATTAAATGTCTTCAAAATGTTTCTACTCATGGTTTTCATTTTCTTACCTCCACCTAAGTCTCAGTGTACAAGTCTGACCCACCTCCATCTCACACACTGCTCTTGCCAAGGGCATGTTTTTACCAATAATTCTAGTGAAACTTATCATTTGGTCCTTATTTTATTTGCCCTCCCTGCAAAGTTTAGCACTCTTGATTACTCTGTTTTTGAAACATTCACTATCCTAGGTTTCACGAAAGCATACTCTTCTATTGATGTTTTTCCTCCTACCTTTCTGACTCTCTGATCACTCTCATTTTACAGCTTCTTTTACTCTATACATGCTTCAAAGTAAATTATTTCTCAAGTACTGCACAAAGCTCTTTTTTCTTATCTTCTCTTTATTTATTTTTTTGTTTTGTTTTGTTTTGGTTTGGTTTTTCTCTCCCGTACAACATACTGCATCTAGGAAATATCATCTATATTCATGAGTTTGATCATCATCAATCTCATGTTTATCCTGCTTTACAGTACTAAGTATCTAATAATTTCCATGTACCAGCTACATCTTCACTCAAGTTACTTAACCTATTTCAACCTTAGTTTTCTCATCTGTAAAATGAAAATAAGAATTGTATATCTGCCATGGGTCACACTGTAAAGCATCAGTGAGATAATTTAAGTATTTTAGTACCATACCTGGCAAAAAACAAGTGCTTAAAAAGTACCCTTTATTCCTAATCTATACTGTATTCAAAACAATTTTGGACAAAACATTATAATACTCAAGTAATTAGTGGGAAGAAAATCCTCAGTGAGTAACAAAATTAAGGCCAAAATAACACATTGATTATGTACATAAAAGTCTGTATTAGTTAAGGTTTGTACCTTTTAATCACTTTACCTATTTCTCTTATCCCTACCCCTTTTCCTTCTTCTAATCACCATTTAGTTCTCTGTATCTATGACTCTGTTTTTTTGTTTTTTTGTTTTTTTTTGTGGTACGCGGGCCTCTCACTGTTGTGGCCTCTCCCGTTGCGGAGCACAGGCTCCAGACGCACAGGCTCAGCAGCCATGGTTCACGGGCCCAGCCGCTCCGCGGCATGTGGGATCTTCCTGGACTGGGGCACGAACCCGTGTCCCCTACATTGGCAGGCGGACTCTCAACCACTGCGCCACCAGGGAAGCCCTATGATTCTGTTTTTGTTTTGTTTTGTTTTTTAGATCCCACACGCAAGTGAGATTACATGGTATTTATCTTTCTCTGTCTGACTGATTTCACTTAGCATAATATATTCTAGGACCACCATGCCGTCGCAATGGCAAGATTTCATTTTTTTAATTGCTGACTGGCTGACTTTTATTACATTGTGTACACATTTGACACTTGAACAATAGGAGGGCTAATCTTTGTATAACTTATAGCTGGCCCTCTGTATTCATGGTTTATTGATTTTGTTTATCTTTTCAAAGAACCAGCTCTTTGTTTCATTGATCTTTTCTATTGTTTTTTTAGTCTCTATTTTATTTATTTCTGCTCTGATCTTTATTATTTCTTCCTTGTATTAATTTTTTTTTTTTTTTTTTTGTGGTACGCGGGCCTCTCACTGTTGTGGCCTCTCCCGTTGCAGAGCACAGGCTCCGGACGTGCAGGCTCAGTGGCCATGGCTCATGGGCCTAGTCGCTCCACGGCATGTGGGATCTTCCCGGACCAGGGCACGAACCCGTGTGCCCTGCGTCGGCCAGCGGACTCTCAACCATTGCGCCACCAGGGAAGCCCCCTTGTATTAATTTTGAGTTTTGTTTGTTCTTCTTTTTCTAGTTCCTTTAGGTGTAAGTTTAAATTGTTTATTTGAGATTTTTCTTGTTTCCTGAGTAGGCTTGTATCACTATAAACTTCCCTCTAAGAACAGCTTTTGCTTCGCCCCCCCAGATTTTGGATCATTGTGTATGCATTTTAGTTTGTCTCCAGATAATTTTTGATTTCCTCTTTGATTTCTTCCATGGTATTTTAGTAGCATATAGTTTAGTTTTTAGCTGTCTTGTAGCTGATTTCTAGTCTCATACTGTTGTGGTCAAAGTAGATGTTTAATATGATTTCAATCTTAAATTTATTGAGATTGTTTTGTGGCCTAGTATGTGATCTACCCTGGAGAATGTTTCATGTGCACTTGAAAAGAATCAGTATTCTGCTGCTTTTGGATGGAATGTGCTATATATATTTACTAAGTTCCTTTGATCTAATGTGTCATTTAACGCCAGTGTTTCCTTACTGCTTTTCTGTCTGGGTGATCTGTCCATTGATGCATTTGGGGTGATAAAGTCCCCTACTATTATTGTATTACTCTCAATGTCTCCCTTTATGTTTGTTAATATTTGCTTTATATATTTAGGTGCTCCTATGTTGGGTTTATATATATTTACAGTTGTTATATTTTTCTTGTTGGATTGATCCCTTTATCACCATGTAATGTCCTTCTTTGTCTCTTGTTACAGTCTTTGTTTTAAAGTCTATTTTGTCTAAGCATTGCTACTCCAGCTTTCTTGTTGTTTCCACTTGCATGGAATACCTTTTTCTATTCCCTCACTTTCATTCTGTGAGTCTTTATATCTGAAGTGAATCTCTTATAGGCAGCCTATATATGGGTCTTTTTAAAAAATCTATTCAGCCATTGTATGTCTTTTACTTGAAGAATTTGGTCTATTTACATTTAAAGTAATTACTGATAGGTATGTTCTTATTGCCATTTTGTTAATTGTTTTCTGTGGGGTTCTCTTTGTAGTTCTTTTTTGTTCCTTTATTAAATTCAAGTGCATTCTAACAACCCTGCATTTTTCATGCCCTCCTCCTATGTTTAATTTTTTTGACATAATGTTTTACATTTTTTGGCTAGTGTATCCCTTAACTACCTATTGTGGATATAGGTGATTTTACTCCTTTTGTCTTTTAACCTTCTTACTAGGTTTAGTGTATGTTTGCTTTTACCAATGAGATTTTTCCTTTCATAATTTTCATGTTTCCAGTTCTGACCTTTCCTTTTTCACTTAGAAAAGTCCCTTTAATGTTTCTTGTTAGGCCAGTTTGGTGGTGCTGAACTCTTTTAGCTTTTGCTTGTCTGTAAAACACTTTATCACTCCTTCAATCTGAATGATAGCCTTACCAGATAGAGTATTCATGGTTGTGGGTTTTTTATTCCTTTCATCACTTTGACTATATCATGCCACTCCTATCTGGCCTGCAAAGTTTCTCCTGAAAAATCAGCTATTTATCTTATGAGAGTTCCCTTGTACATAATTAGTGTCTTTTCTCTTGCTGCTTTTAAGATTCTCTATTTATATTTAATTTTTGCCATTTTAATTATAATGTGTCTCAGTGTGGACCTCTTTGGGTTCATCTTATTTGGAACTCTCTATGCTTCCTGAACCTGGGTGTCTGTTTCCTTTTCCAGGTTATGCACTTTTTCACCTTCTGTTTCTTCAGATAAGTTCTCTGCCCCTTTCTTTCTCTATTCAACTTCTGGGACCTCTGTAATTCAATTGTTAGTGTGATTGATGTTGTCTCAGAAGTCTCTTAAACTATGCTGTTTTGAAAAAAATTTTTTTTTGTTCAGCTTGAGTGATTTCCACTACTCTCTCTTCCAGTTCACTGATCTGTTCCCTGCATCATTTAATCTACTCTTGACTTTGTCTGGCATGTTTTTATTTCAGTTATTGAATTCTTCAGCTCTGTTTGACCCTTCTTTATATTTGTCTCTTTGTTAAACTTTTCACTGTGTTCACCCATTCTTCTCCCAAATTTGCTGAGCATCCTTCATTTGGAACATATTCCTCTATCTCCTCACTTTGCCTAATTATCTGAATTTCTTTGTATGTATCAGGTAGGTTGGTTATGTTCCCCAATCTTGGAAAAGTGGCCTTGTGTAGAAGACATTCTATGGGACCCAGCAGCACATTCCCCTCTGGTCACCAGAGCTAGATGCTCTAGGACTGCCCCTTAGCTTGGCTGGGTGGGTTCTTCTGCTGTGGCAGGTTGACCACTATGGGCACGATGGTAGGCAGAAATGACCCCCAGCCCAGTTGGTTGCCAGGTCCTACGTCATGTGGTGGCTGCCAGCCCACTGGTGGGCAGGTAGGTCCTCAGCACTAATAGGCTAGAGGGAGGACTCCAAAATGGTGCTTTCAAGCACTGGTGTCCTCTTGCTAGAACAAGCTGCCCAAAATAGCTGCCACCAACATCTATGTCCCAGGGGGAGCCCCAGTTGCTTCTTCCCTTTCTAAGAGACTCTCCAAGATCAGCAAGTAGATCTGACCCAGGCTCCTTTCAAATTACTGCCTAATTCCTGAGACTTGGAGCATATGAGATTTTGTACCTGCCCTTTAAGAATAGAGTCTCTGTTTCCTACAGCCCTCTGGCTCTCCTGTATGCTAATTTCTCTGGCCTTCAGAGCCAGATGTTCTGGGGGCTTCTCTTCCTGTGCAGGGGGCTCAGACTCCCACTCCTTGGGGAGAGCCTCTGCAATTGTAATTATCCTTCCTTCTGTGGGTCACTTACCTGCGGGTGTAGGTCTTGTCTCTACCGCATCTCCACCCCTCCCTCCTATCCACCTTGCTGTGATTCCTTCTTTATATCTTTAGATGTGGAAAATCCTTTCTGCTAGTCTTCAGGTCATCCTCATAGTTGTTTTCTAAAGAGTTGTAATTTTGGTGTGCCTGTAAGAGGAAGTAAGTTCAGGTTCTTCCTACTCCATCATCTTGGCCACATCCAGTAAAATACATATTGATCATAGAAAATTTACAAAACACAGATAGTAAGAAAGGAAAAGAAAATTACTTGTAATCACATAACCCAGAGATCTATCATTAACATTTTGATGTATATGTATATATATATATATCCTTCAAGCAGCTATTTTATAATTACTTAGGTACTTTGTATTTAAACAATTAAGGATAATAGCATATGTGTGTATATATATATTTTTTTCTCTCTCTATCTCTCTCTCTATATATAGAAAGCTTTCTAGTGCTTTCTATGTGTTAAATATTTTTCTAAGCACTTCACTTCATATATATTAACTTCTTTAATCTTCACAAGTACTTTCTGTTATTACCCTTGTATACAGGTAAGTGAGCTGAGGCCCAGTATATCTACATTCACATTGTTTTCTCACTGAGCAAAATGATTTTAAAAACTAGTCTGTAATAACAAGCATTGGTGAAGATGAGGAGAAAAAGGAATGTAAAAGGAGCAGCCACTCTGGAAGACAGTACAGAGGGTCCTCAAAAAATTAAAAATAGAACTATCATATGATCCAACAATTCCTTTTCTGAATATTTTCCCAAAGAAAACAAAAACACTAATTAGAAAAGGTTTATGCACCCTATGCTCTGCAGCATTATTTACAATAGCTATGTAAACAACCTAAGTGTCCATTGATATATGAATGGATAAAGAAGATGTGATTTATTATATATATAATATTTACTATATACTGTTTATATATATTAATATTTATTTTTAATATTTTAATATATGTATATATATACATATATATAAAATGGGGTATTACTCAGCCATAAAAAAGAATGAAAGTTTGCCATTTGTGACAACATGAATGGAACTAGAGGGTATTATGCTAAGTGAAATCAGGCAGACAGAGAAAGACAAATACTGCATAACTCCACTTATATGTGGAATCTAAAAATAGAAAACAAACAACAAAACAACACAGAAACAGATTCATAAATACAGAGAACAAACTGGCTATTGCCAGAGGGCAGGAGGATGAGAGGTTGAATGATATAGGTAAATGGGATTAAGAGGTACAAACTTCCAGTTATAAAATAAATAATTCACAGGGAAGTAATATACAGCATAAGGAATATGGTCAAAAATACTCTAATAACTTTGAATGGTGACAGATGGTTAATAGACTTATTGTGGTAAACATTTCATAATGTATTTAAATGTTGAATCAGTAGGTTGTACACCTGAAAAATAACATAATACTGCACATCAACTATACCTCAATTTAAAAAAAGTTTAGGAAAAGAAAATTTAAGTTACTGCTTTGAAACTTCTTAACACATCATTAAGAGTATCTTCGTTGTTTACATTTTTAAAAAAAGCTTTCTAGTGATTCACTTTATCATACCCACAGGTTTGAGCAAATGATGAAAAAGTTGTAGAAATCCTGACAAATCTTTAATCACTGCTTTTAAAACACACACACATTTCTTTTATCTCTGCATAAAGCCAGTCCAGAGGTCAGCATTTCTCAGAAGTTACCCTGGGGTCCAGCTGCTGGAGAAGAGTATGATCTCTGTTAAAGTCCCATGTGGTGTAATCAGGATGAAAGGAGCTATTCTGAGGTATCTATTAACTCCTTCCTCCAACACATTAAGTTACATCTCCTTACACTTTATGAGATCTGGAAAACACAGAGCATAATGTCCTTATTAAGTACAGAGATAATAGAGGAGCCAGAAGGTGATTTAAAACCTAAGACACAGCATATTAGGAACTTTGGTATTCTTATCAACTGCCACACTCAAGAATCAGCGGAATGTCAAATCAAGCAACATTTTATATTAACTGTGACATCTCTGCATTGAGTGAAAGTTGCCAAATACACTTACTATATTGCATTCTTTACCTTGAGGTAAAACATTAAAAACATGTATGTAACACTTGGTGATAACAATATCTTTGCCACTTTGATTTCTGGATGATGCAAGAAAATTTCACTTTTTATTACCTGTATACATAAAGAAAATATATAGAATATATTGAATTAAATAATCTCTCCAATATGCTATCATAATGACATAAAATATTACTATAATATACTATGTATTGTGTATATAACTATATGTTACTATAGTTTGACCCGTATGGTTGTCCTTTCAAATTTAATCTTTATGAAACAGAAACTTGTCTGTCTTGTACATCACTGTATCCCCTAGAATGGCTTTATGTCAGGTACATACATTATATGTATTAATTCATTTAATAAATACATATGACTACATACTATTAGTAAGGAAATGAGTTACAGAGAAACTAACTTATTCAGTTTCACATATCAAGCATACATTGGTTTGAATTCAAGATTACTCCTAAAACAATCCACCACCACCAGCAAGTAGGAAGAAAAAGTTCACAGTGACAGCTAGAGCTCTGGAACTCACACAAATCCCTAGGTATAACCCAGGAGTGTGTCACTAGGAAACATTTTAAGTCACAGAATTTGAATCACTGTCAAGATCCATATCTCCACCTGCTTATATTACAGCTATTTTTGTCTCCGACATAGATTGTGACTCCATAAAGAATAAACTTTATGTCTTATTCATACGTATTACTATGGAGCTAGCCTAGTGCCCTGTATACAGTAGAGACCCAGTAAAGTTCTGATGAATTGAATTAGAGGTGAAAAATATGTAGTGGCACAATTAATATATAGAAATGAATATTCTTTTTATTGGACGAGGCAGTATATATATATATATATATATATATATATATATATATATATATATATATATATATATACTTATGTATGTACATGCATGTAGTTGATCTAATCTACTATCAACCTAGAATCAAACTCCAAACCAAACTAAAGGGCTATAAAGTGATGTTTCTTTCTAAATTTTTATAGAGATAAAATAATTTAAAACAAAACTAGATTTTCCCACCAACAAAAGGAATATTTGCCATGGGTTGAGGCTGGCAGTGATGGCTAGACATAGATGCTGAGTTGTAAAAGGGACCTTGAAAGGCAAATAGTAGAGGAAAAGTCAACCAACTAAAACATGGGACAGGTAACAGGAACAGCCCAGAAAAGTGATTAGCATTGATATAAATACACATTAGCACCTCCTACTGGACTTTAATACCATTAATATGGATGTATGTGTGTGTATATACACCTGTGTACATGCAGGTATGCATGTGTGTGTATATATATATATATATATATATATATATATATATATATATATACACACAGACATAGCAACAGACAGATGAACAGAGAGGTTCACATTCAGAATTGGGTCTATCTGGCCAAGGGTAACAAGACCACCTATGTAGATCTGGCCTTTAGAAGGGCTCCAATCTGCGAAGAAGAGAGACTGTAAAAAAAGTTTATCAAAATAAAGAAATGCTTCATTCCCAGAGGAAATGAAATATGAAGACGTGTAGTCAAGCACAAAAAAGTAAAGCAGCTGTCCCAGCTACTCCAAGTTGGATACAGAGCAAGAGCTTGTTCAGTGAATCAAGACAGAAATCATTAACTTAAACTGAAGAAAACTAGGCAGAGCCAGAATTGAAGTAAAATTGTTAAAATGTTAAAATTTCTCACGTCTCCTTTTTTCTCTTTCAGTGTCTTTCTCATCTTTTTCTCTTTTTCTTCCTTATCTTCAACAGGAAAGGGAGGTATTATACAAATTAAGGTCACAAATAACAAAAACATAACATCATGTAAATAATGACAACAGACAAGTAATGATGGGAACAATAATCATCCCAGATGACAAAGTCTAGGGAAACTATTGCTATTGTGCACAAAACCAGATGCTTATCTTTCAGGCATTCAAAGCAAAATGGGAACATAATAGGATACACAGCTCTCAATAGCTAATAAGTAGAAAACCAAATGATCAGAAAAGAGGTATTTCCCTAGCTCTGAAATCTGAGAAGAAACATTGCATGAATCTACATAGAAACTTTTTAAAACCACACAGATAGTATTATAATAAGGTCTTTCAGGAGGAAAAAAAAAAGATATAAAAAACTTTGGATAAATAATGAATTCATAGAAATAAGACAGAAAAAAAATCAGCAATGCAAGTGAAGATGGGACATATAAGACTAAAGAAAACAGGCAGGAATAAATAATTACATAAGGTGGGCTTCCTTGATGGCAAAGTGGTTAGGAGTCCGCCTGCCAATGCAGGGGACACGGGTTCGAGCCCTGGTCCGGGAAGATCCCACGTGCCGCGGAGCAATTAAGCCCGTGCGCTACAACTACTGAGGCGGCACTCTAGAGCCCGTGAGCCACGGCTGCTGAGCCCGCGGGCCACAGCTGCTGAAGCCCGCGTGCCTAGAGCCCACGCTCCGCAATGAGGGAAGCCACTGCAATGGGAGGCCTGCGCACTGCAACGAAGAGTAGCCCCCATGCACAGCAAGGAAGACCCAACGCAGCAAAAAATAAATAAAATAAAATAAAGGATGGAGCTTGTATGTTTAAAAATAATAATAATAATAATTACATAAGGTAAAGAAGCACAAAGAAGATAAAAGTGGTAGAATAATTTTCACAATTGAACTGGACATGACAAAATACAGATTTTAAAATGATATAAAATCCTATGGACCAATATCTGTCACAGTAAATGTCTACATTTTCCCTAGGAATATATTCCTCATTTTCATATAGGTCTCTCTGGCAAAAATCATTGTTTCAGAATTATTATTTTTAATGTAGAGGCTACTAAGTTAAAATTTCAGCTATTTTATAAAAATTCATTATGTTATCTTTCAACGTCTTGCTTAAAAAGATTGCTCTGTTCTGAAATGACATTATTTTGTAGAGTTGATCTTTTGCTAATGTGAAGATGTAGGTGGAGGAACACAGGGTTTTTTGTTTTTTTAATTAATTTATTTTGGGCTGCGTTGCGTCTTCGTTGTTGTGCACGGGCTCTCTCTAGTTGTGGAGAGCAGGGGCTACTCTTTGTTGTGGTGTGCAGGCTTCTCCTTGTGGTCACTTCTCTTGTTGTGGAGCACAGGCTCTAGACGCACGGGCTCAATAGTTGTGGCTCGCGGGCTCTAGAGCGCAGGCTCAGTAGTTGTGGCGCACGGGCTTAGTTGCTCCACGGCATGTGGAATCTTCCCGGACCAGGAATAGAACCCGTGTCCCCTGCACTGGCAGGCAGATTCTTATCCACTGCACCACCAGGGAAGTCCAGGAACATAGGTTTTGGAAATAGATAGGTTTGGGTTTGAATTCAGCCCTTTGACTTATTGGCTGACCTTGAGAAAGTTAGCTAGCCCTTGGCCTTTTAAATTTACAATATGATGTAAATAACTCCTATATCTCTGAGTTGTTTTTATTGTTAAATGAGATCATGTATATAATGTTCCCAGCAAGTTTCTAGGCAAGTATTAGATAAATAATACTGCTCTGCTCTGATGGGCTTTGGACTCCCTACCTTAAATAGGTAAATGAAATACATTTGTATTAGGTACTGATTATACTCCTGAACTGAACGAATAAGCATTTTCAGAACTCTAATGGAAAACTGATGAATTCATAAAAGTGCTAACAAAAGATCAAGATAAAAAAAAAATAATTACATGGGACTGACTGAACTGATGATGATGATTATAATTTTTGTGACTTTCTGTTTGAATAAAAAAAAAATCCCACAAGGACTCAGAGGCAAAAAAAAAAAAAAAAAGAAAGAAACTCTCAAAGGAAAGAATTTCCTAAATATTTATACAATGAAAACAACCTTAAGAAAATAACTCTGTCTATAGTTTTAAAATTATTTCACATTCAACAGTTCACTCAATGAATATCTATTCAATATGAAAGGCATCTTGCTGGGTAATATATGTACTAAAATAAATTGTAACTGCTTCCCCAACAGTCTAATGAAGGACAGACATATTTAACTGAATATTGAATATTAGCCAAGTTCCGAGGAAGACACATGAGGCTGTGGAAGGTAGGACAAATGGGAAATTTTATAGTAGTTCCAGAAAGGGTAAGGAAATAATCATGAAGGTTCCTGATCAGCTGTACCTTTAAATATTCTGAGTATTAATAAATGTATGCGGCACTGTAATGATTTTTGCCTCCCATGAGATAATATTTCTTCTCAAAAGCATTTCAGTGATTTTATCCTAAGAAATTCATAAGTACCAGGATTCTTCAGTACAAAATAAGCAATATTTATACCCCTGCAAGTTTAACTTCAGTTTTCCCAAATCAAATTGGAGGTCTGATCTCTGCTTTTCTAATAAATACAAATCAAATTTAGTCATTTTTTTATCCTTGCTCTACCACCTGAGAGCCACCAGTTTCATAGAGGTTTTTTTTTCTTTTTCATTAAAATAAATCTCTGTAATACGGCAACCACACTAGTTTAGTTCTATAAAATTATCTTAAGGTGTTTTATGATTTATTTTGTTATGTAGAAGTTATTTCAAGATTAGGGTTTATCTCAAGATACCAGCAAAATTTTTCTTATAATTGTTCAAGTGATTTTTTTTAATTTCAAAAAATGTCTCTCATAATATTTGTAATTACTTTCCAACAGAGTATATAACTTGCCAGTGAACCAAGGTGGGCTACAGAAAAGTAATTCCTCTAACTCACTTACTATCGCTTCCCATGGTTTGCATGAGCTGTGTAAGGCTAGGGTCCTGCAGTTAGTTCAAAGGCTGGTTGGTCTATTGCAGAATTATTCTTGAAGATTTAAGTGTTGAAGTGGAAGTAACAGTACATTCTAGGTTAGGCCACACAAAACCAATTTCACTAAAGGAATGGAAAACTAATTCTAATGGAAAACCAAAATGATTTTTTTTGCCATTCATATGTTCAGCAAATATTTATTGAACATTGCTATATGCCAGGCCCTGTTTTACTTGCTGGGGAAATATCAATGAGCAAAATGGAAAAAGTTCTCATCCTCCAAGAGCTTACATTCTGCTGGGGAGATATTTATAAACCAAGGCCAACTTATCCATTACGTACAGAGCCTAAGGCCCATGGTACTTCTAAGGGCCCACAAAAATGTTTTAATTTTAATTTATTTTAAAACCAGAAGAAAAATATGAATGTTATAATAATGCATCCATCCTGGATTATATTTTTCTTTATACCAATGAATCCATAAAATATAATTTAAAATATTTTTTATGGAGGAAGGGGAGTATTAAAGCAAAAGTGCCTTGAGATCACAGAAGTTATATTGTAGACCTGTAATAAACACAAGTGAACAAGTAAATTATGTGGTATATTGGAGAGTGAGAAGTTCTGTGGAGAAAAAAAAAAGGAAGTGTGGTAGAGTGTGGGATAAGACTGTTTGAAATTTTAAATAGAGGTTAGAGAAAGCATCACTGAGAAGCAACAGTTGTGCACAGACCAGAAGGAAGTTAGGCAAAAGGCAGTGCAGACCTCTAGGTGAAGAGCGTTCTAGGTGCAAAGATAAGCAGATGCAAAGCCCTGAGATAGGGGTGTGCCTGGAATGTGGACAAGCAACAGAGAGGCTATTATGGCTGCAGCAAAGTGATCTCTGGGAAGAGGAGCTGAAGATCAGGCTGTGGAAGTGTCGGGAGGCAGACTGTATAGTGCTTTGCCGGCCACTTCAGACTTCTCTGAGTGATAAGGGAACAACCGGAGGATTTAAGGCAAGGCCACTGTTAGGAGTTAAATTGAGTACCTAAAATGTTATATTGATGTCCTAACCCCAGGTACTTGTGTCTTTGATCTTATTTGGAAATAGGGTCTTTGTAGATACAACCAAGTTAAGATGAGGTTAATAGGGTGAGTCCTAATCCAATATGACCATTGTCCTCATAAGAAAAGGAAAACACCATGTGAAGACAGAGACGCCCAGGGAGAATGCCATGTGATGACAGAGGCTGAATTTGGAGTGATGTAGCTGCCAACTGTGGAAGGCCAAGGATTGACGGCCACCATCAGAAGCTAGGAAGAGGCAAGGAAATATTCTATCCAGAGTTTCAAAGGGATCACAGCTCTACTGACATCTTGATTTCCAGCTTCTAGTAGAACTGTGAGACAATAGACTTCTGTATCTTTAAGTTACCCAGTTTGCAGTACTTTGTTACAGTAGCTCTAGGAAACTAACACAGTCACTTTGTTCTAACAGCATGTCTCTGGCTGAGTGTCAAAAATAAACTATAGAAAGGGCAAGAGTAGGAACTAGGAAGCTATCTTAGGTCAAGTGTCCTGGGAAGCAGATTCTAAGATGGAGAATTGTAAACAGAAGGTTCATCCAGAAGTGCTCTCAGAAACAATACGGGGTGAGAATGGGGTTGTGGTGGGGGGAATGAGGGACTCAGAACTGGACAGAGGGAACACTGGAGCTCATAGGGCACTCGGGCAATTCAGTGGGGGTTCACTGAATGTGAGATGGTCCTTCAGAGTCAACTTGAAGTAGGAAATGGGCCTACCATAAGTATCCCTGTGAAAGGCAGGTATTGAACTAGGTTCCTGGGGCGGGAACATAATCTTGAGTAAGACATCTCCCTTCAGCAAAGGGAGGGAAATATTTGAGGAACTCATCTGTGAGTAGCTTACATTCTTCAGGCTGTGGAAATGAATACTTGGTCCTGGGAGAAGGAATATGCAAGGTGCATCAAAACATCTCCAGAAGGGGATACTACAATGATAGAAGAGAGATTCAAACAGCATGGGAAAACATGGGAATCAGAGTACAGTGCATGGAATTCTGTGTATATAAATGGTGTAGTCTGTGGTGTGTGTGTGTGTGTGTGTGTATGTGTGTGTCCTAGCAAGGATCTTCCATTTGCATAGCCCTCTAAATTTATAATATATGTAATTTGGTGGCCACATTAACCTTATAATGTAGGTAGGACGGATATTTTAAAAATACTAATTTTTCCAATAGGGAAAATAAAGCCTAGAAATATCAACTGACTTGCCCAATACTCAGGGAGTTAATGGTAAGGACAAGACTGAAAATATGGTCTTCTGAATCCATGTCCCGTGTTCTTTGTACTGTGTCATATGGCCTAAATATTACTTCAGTTATGTGGCAGTGATGGTACTACACAATTCTGAATATTATTTTACACTTTGCTATATTTCAATACCACCAAGAGAGTGTGTGGCAAGAACTGCATAGTTGTTTATCAGACTCACAACAATTTCTTCCTGGATCCAAAGCTAGACCACATTTGCCAACCTACTTTATAGTTAGTGTAGCCATATGACTGAGTTCTCATGAATGGAATCTGAGCTGTGATAAGGATCATACAGGCCCATAAATAAAATGCTAAGAAATCATCCCCACGGTCTGCCCAATGCAATGGCAAAAGCCATGTGTTAAAGATGGAGGAGTGTCCATTAGCCTAGATCTCTGAAAATTTGAAAGGAACAAAGATGCCTGTATACTAGCCCCTCCGCCCCCTTTCAGTTTAGATTCCTAATCCAGGGTTTTCTTAACCATTAGAGAATCAGAAACACAGTATGTATACTTTAGTGAAAGATGTACCGTATAGATTTGGAATTTTATTTCATGACGTTTCACATAAGTATAACTAATATATCTTATTAAAATATAAATTGAATAACTTATGGTAAGACTATACCAAGCTGTTGACATATATACATTTAATCTTTTCACCATTTTGTGAGAAAATTATTATTTTATTTTTCTAATTGTTAAATCTCTGAGAGACAGCTTGGAATAACATAACTAACTAATGAACTAATAAATAAATAAATACTTGAGATTTAAACCATTCCAACTTGAAAACACACCAGAGAAGGAGGTAAATTTTCTCTACTCCAGTGTTCATATTTTAAAAATTGCAGGGAAGGACTCTAAATAGCCCGGCTTAAGCCATATGGCCATCTATAACAAATCACTGGGTAGAGATGATTACAGTATGTGATTTGGCCTGGATCATCTGCTTTCCCTATGTGGGCTGGGTACCACAACGGGCAGATCATTACCAATATATAAAGTGCAGAGGAAAAGGACACCAAGGAGTAGGCAGGCTGTTTCCAAAAGTAGGAAGAGGGAAATGACCAGACAAAATCCATTGATGACTATGACAAAGTTATATGGGCTTCATCAAAAAGGGGAATGTACTATAACACCTCAAGGGCTGTTTTCCAGAAACTAGGTACAGAAATGTAGCTGGATCTTAGGAAAGAAATAGAACCCAGGTCCAGAAAGCCATCTAAAATCTCTCTGCATTTCATGTAGGCTCTTCTCTGTGCATGTGTTTTATGCTCCTTTCTGCAGATTATCATTGTCTTCACTTTTGTTGGGTGCCTAAAGGCAAGTTCAACTGATGATAGACTAGTCCAGGTTTTCCATTAAATGCAAACCACCTCTGATTCTCAAATTAAAATGGCAGGGAAAAAAGGGCCACACCACAGCTTGGAAGCTAACATGGCCTACTGAGGGAAAGAAACAATGACTCTCTCAACCCCAATTCTAATTTCCCTGGGAAAAAGACTTGATTATCCCGCTAATCAAGCAACTTACCTCCTTCCCTTCCTGATCCAAGGAACTGTAACCAAGGAGGAGGGTTCTCATTGTAAAAACTTGCATGTAGGATCTCTACCAATGTTGGCAGAGGTTTAGTAAGATAAACTTGTTTAAATGGTGTACTCTACTGAATGTTCAGCCTTGAGAAAGATATTATACTGTCTGAATCTTAGTATCATTATTAATAAAGTAGAAATAATACCTATGTTGCTGGTTTCTTGGGAGGATTAGGCCTTGCCCATAGAAGGTGAGGGTCATTACACTAAAGGAGTTGTAGTGTAAAATTAACCTACATAAAAAATTAGTCATACTTTATTTATTTTGAACAAAAAAACATATTTTCTCCTGGCTTGATAGCTAATTAGATGATTTCCAAGCTCTTTTCCAGTTCTTTAATGCAAGTGATTTTTTTCCAGTGGATGCTAAACCATTAGCCAAAGAAAGAGTGCTTTAAAAGCAAGAGATTTGCTAATATCTCAAGGCTGTTCCAAAGCATGCCATAGCATAAAATTATTTCAGAAGGGTTCAATTTGTTTTGAGCAATGGCAGCCTCCCCTAGTCAAGGTGACTAATTTAAATTTGGTAGCTCTCATTTAGATATATAAATTCTATTAATATATAATCTTAATAGAATGATAGATATATTAATATTAATCAGACATAATTTAACAGATACATCTTATGTATTTTATAACATATATCATATAACACTTGGCTTGAATTATTTCATTCACCAAACATTTACTGAATATCTTATTGACTATCTAATATGATCCTGAGCACTGTATTTTAAAGTAGGCAATAATTATTATTCTTCCTACCACTCTTCATTTTGCTTTTATAAGAAAATAGGTGAGGTGTATGGTTGAAGCAGATATCAGAAATGAGAAAATCATCTAACTGGGAGTACTACAAAAATAATATGACCAACATTCCAAGAAGAATAATTCAATATGCCTTCTATGAGCTCAGCTTTCAGGAAAATCCAGCAGGCAATCTTATAAGGAACCTACTTTCCTAGATATCACCACCATAACACAGACTGTATATTCACACTATAACAACATGTCTATGCAGAATTTTCCCTTTGTGTACATCTTACTTGTGAGTTTAGATACAGATGCAAAAGAAAAAGGCATTTCTGATTAAGGCTAGCAGTATTTTAAAAATCTGATTGCTTTCTCCAGGAAAATATTGTACTATGTCATGTTTAGACAGCACCATATAGCAGAAAATGTGGCCATGAATAGCATCCTCCACCATCAAGGATGTTGAGACCCTTTGCATAGTATAGTCTGAAAACGCCTAGGAAAGGATTCTGGTTAGCCAAGTTTGGGTCAGCTCCCCTTGCCTGGATCAAACATGGCCAAGGGACAGGGCCAAAAGTATGGACAAAGTCTCCTCATACTTACATGTACAGGAACCACGCTCAGAGAAGAGGGAGTAATTATGAGTCCGGTATCTCCTATTGGTGTCTACTATAGTCTTAAAAGAACAGGGTTGAGGAGCAGAGCCCAACAGGGTAGCAATATTTTACAAAGGAACAGAGTCTTTCCCTTCTGTTCCAGGCCCCAACAATCATTATTAAATATCTGGTTGACCATGATATTTTCATTTGTAACATATAAGCACATTTGCCTTTACAAGAGGGAGACCTTAAGAAAACAGTTTTGGGTTTTTGAATATTTTCATATTTCTAGAGTCTGGAATCTAGACATTGTGATGTGATATTTTTTAAGGCAACTATGTTTGTATGAGTGCTGAGTACTTCTCCAAGAACCAGTGTTCTATTGCTGACATTTATAGTAAGTGGCTTAAAGCATTTGGTGTTCAAGCTAATTTAAAGTTATGAAAGGTAATTTAATTGTGGGATCTAAGACAAAGTAGCTGGGATAGTTACAGAAAAAAAAAGAAGCTTGTTGTTCCTTTCATAGTCATCCAGAACTGGCAAGCATATATGCAAACATTAAAGAAATTATGAAAAGGAGTCGAAAGAGACTCTTCCATTGAAAAGAAAAGAAGTCAGGATATTAAAAAAATGTTAAACACTTAGTTAGGAGAAGCTGTTTATAAAAAAATATCTAGATCTAGATTTGCTTTATCTAGATCTATAGATAAATTTCCAGGTCATTTAGAATGTAGAATACACAGATCCTCTTTTGGATTGAAAAAGAGTAAGGGTGAATTGTTTGAATCAAGGTGAGAACAGATGATACCAAATCAGCAGGGATATATAACCTGGGTAAGATTTTACAATCTTTTAAAATAGGCCCTTTGATGTACATCCCAAGGATTAGAGAGCATCACTTGGTACTTCTTCGAATTAAACTATCCCTTAGTCAGTCAAATATGTTCTGATCATATATATATATATAAAATCTACACTTGAGTCATTATTCTAATGAACCCAAGACCCCTTGGAATTCTAACCATACCATGGCATACTAGGAATCTGAGTATTAAGCTTTGCTGCCTGCTTTGCAGGTGTGATTTACCCCTGATTACCTTGATTTGTCAGTGTATCTAGGCCCAGTAGCATTTAAGATTGTAACTGCTGATAATTGATTATTAGGGAGTATTTTTCCCAACGACAAAAACTCAGTAATTTTGTGAAAGTTTACATCTGGTTGAAATAGAAGGTCATTACATTGAAGGTGGCATTGTCTACTGTCTGCAGTAGGGATTCATTTAGTTACTGAAAACCTAAAGTATGCAAAGCTCAGCCCAGGGTGGTGCACAATGTCAAGTCGCAGGCTGAGGAAGGATTAAATCATGAAAGAATCCTGATTTTCAGTTGGACTCATGACTGCCTGGAATAGTCAACATTTCTTGTTATCCTTGTAGCTAAGTGTTACCAGCTCACCATTTCTGAGGATTAAATGAATGGGCAAATGGTGCGTGAAACTTTAGGAAAATGTCTGGGTGTGAGTATGCCTTTCTTTTCCTCCTTTTCTTCTCTGCTCCTGCAATGTAGGCATGATTGCTAGAACTGGAATTGGGAATAATGGCCATGCGTGGCTGAGCAAGAAGTTAAGGAAGTTGTCTGTTTCAGGCTGGAATGCTTTGTTAGGGCTACAAGAGCCCAGGATCACTAACTGCTACACTTTAACCTGAGAAAGAAAGAACCTTTTATCTTGTTTACTGTTGCTTTGTGTTTCTGTTGCTCGCAGCCAAAATGAATTCTAACTAATATAGAATATACAGATCATTCAAAAAAATTTTGTTTGCTTTAACCAACTTTTCCCCCCACTAACTGAATAACTACCAATTCCAATCAGGTAAGGGCATTTACTGAGTATGCAAAAACAAGATATCTTACATACTTACTTCCCTTATATAACGATTACAACTGAGGTGTGTATCACTATACAAAGTCCTTGTCCATACCTCTGTTTATTTCTGTAGAAGTGATATCTGTAAATAGAAACTGTGGATTAATGACATATGTATTCTATAAGGCAATTGACATAATTTCAGCTTTCTTTCCAGAAAAATTGTGTCAGTGTACATCACTAGCATAGAGGCAGGCCTGTCTCAGTACACTTTTGTTAGAGTTTATTAGTAGGGGACTGCTAGTTTTCAGCTAATTTCATGAGTGAAACATGAAACATGATGGATCTGGTAATTTTATATATTTTTTATTTAATTATAAAATTATAGTTAATTTTATATATTTTTATGTATTGGATTTATATTGGCAGAACATTTTTCCTTTCGTTTATTGGCCATTTGAATTTTTTTTGTGAACATGTTATCCATGTTCTTTTCCTAACTTACATGTATTGGAGATTTTAGTATATTAATTATTAATTTGAAAAAACCCTTTGGTCAGGAAATTTTTAAAATTATTAAAACATTTTAATTGTGGTTATCTTATTTGATTGGCTACTCAGCTTTTTTAAAAATTGGGGGAGGGGTTCTTTTCCATTTTACAAATATTGATTTTTTTCACTTTTAATGGAGTTGAAGTTGACAGTGTGATCTTTTTTAAAAACCACTCTAGCACACAGAGCTACCACGTATAATAGCATCTTTGCTCAAACATCATCTGCTATACTATCTTGTCACTGAGTAGAAGGTGTTCAATATAGTTGGGTAGCAAAGAGGGCACAGTATTTTATTTGAGTGTATTTTTGTGGAAGGTTCACCTTAGAAAAATATTGGCAAGAGTCATGGATTTCCTGGCAATGGAGTATTGACACTTTGTATCTTAAATCAAATAGAGAAGACTATGCCCATCAGATTAAAAGTGATTTAGAAGCATGAAGTTTGAACCTAAAATACAGGTAGTTGCTGTAAAAATTGCTACCTTGACATTTGATTAAGTTGTATAAACCTATTCTTTTCTTTCCACTGCTTTTATTTAACCATCAGTTATTTTTATTCACTTTTTTTTTTCCTTTTTGGTTCTTTCTCCCTCATTATTCTGCTTGTAATTTTGCTTATTTGTAGTCAACTCCTCTGTGGTGAATACTTTTAATTATTTATTTAACTCAATATGCTTACTTTTCAGTTAATATCTTTCATGTTTTGATAAATATATTAATTATATATTGAAATTTTATTCTTTTCACATATCCTACCAGACCTGCCATATTGTGATAAGTCTGATTCTAAAAATTGGTCTATAGGTGCTGTTTATTTATATTTCTGCTGCTACCACTAATAACATTTAATATCTATATAGCACCTTTCATTCTATATTCTATTATTTTATTACTTTTCTACATATATACATTTGGGAGATGAATTGAGTAGTTTCCATATTGCCTCCTTTACAAATAAGAGCCTCTTGTCACAATTGGCTGGAGTCTACTCTTTCCAAAATTATTTAAGTAACAAGTGACTCCAGATGTCAGTTCATATTTTGTTGAAGTACTCAGGGGAATTCATAGATGCCCCATAATAGGCAAATTCAAGTAGCCTAACTTGAGCCTGTGAACATTTAGTTGGTCAGAATTCAGCAATATCATTAACTCTCTTTCCCATTTTTTTTAAAAATAAGAAGAATTATAACGTGCAAAATATTGTGGATACAGATTAATCTTATGTTATACAGATGATTAAAATTTGTAATTTAGATTCCAGGAAGATCCTATAATGCGAAGAGGCATAGAGACAAGCAACTAATAATTTTAAAAGAACAAGAAAAAAGCAGAATGAAATAGGTGTTCTGTAGAGATACAATCAAAGGGAATATAATGGAAGGGGTGATTATTTTGAATGGGGTTGGTGAGAAAAGGATCTTTGGAGCAGTTGGTACTGGAATTGAGCTTTGCAGACTGAATGAGATTTTGATAGTCACTGGTACTGGGTATGGTCTGTTAATTCGAATGAGGTTTTATGTTCTTCATATGTTGACTCTACCTCCCTAAGAACTGGGAGAGCATTAGATCATTCTGAATATATTATATACATTCAAATATAATTTGGATATAATGTGCTTGTTGGATGCATATAATAAATCTTAGTTTCTCCTGTAATGGTAACCCGAATGTATTGATATAGAAAATAACACCTTAGCCATTTCAGATTATGAAATTTTAGAGCAGGACAAGACCTTAGAAATTACCTACTTAACCCTCTCATTTACAAAGAAGGCAGAAAGGGGTTCAGTAATTGACCAAGGTCACTCAGTTAACTTGAACAGACTTTTCCTCTATCACAAGGCATTGCTTTGGAATCGGCACCTTTCTGTATCCATTATGGTAATTTTTATCGATGTGAAATAAAGTCACTGAATCCCCACATCCGATTATCAGAAGGCACTTTAACGGCTGCAATGAACTTGCACGCTGAGGTAAGTTTGAAGGAACATAAAATGGACCAAAAGCAGAAAACGCACTGGGACTCGGTACCTGCATAATGAAAATATGGAATAATCTGTACCTGTAAAAAGAGACACTGGCAGTACTTTCAATCTGACGTCGTTTACTCACCTGGTGTGGAATGAAGGAGGAAGAGAAGAGGGGAGAGAGGGAGGGGGGAAAGAAAGAGAGAGAGAGGGGAGAGGGAAGAGGGAAGGCTAAGGGGGGGGGGGGCGGGGAGAGAGAGAGCCAGAGAGAGAGAGAGAAGCTTGTCTCAAAGCCGCGAGGAGAGGTACCCTTTGTTTGACAAACCCTGAAAGGAAAGCCTCTTGTAGCAGCTCTATCGTTCCCACCTCCAAGCGTTTGTCGAGCTGCTAGGTGGAGCCCGCGCGGCGGAGCCCGAGCGCACTCCAGATCCGGGTTTTGCCTCCCGCCACCCCTTTCTCCGGCGCAAGCCCCCTCCTCGGCTTTCGGCGCTCTCGGAGCTCGCCCGCCCGCGGCTCATTCTGGCCTCGGCTCGGGCCCCGGCTGCGTCCGCCGCGCGCAGGCTGCACGGCCCCGGCGCGCCCGCGCTCCGACCGGCTCTCGGCGCGTCGCCGGGTCGTCTGCTCGCCCAGCACTGCTCGCCCCAGTTCCCAGGAGCTGGGATGCAGATGCTGCCGCTGGTCCTGGTGGGCGCCGCCGCTGCCGCTACCGGCTTTTCCCGTACTGGTCGTTGCCTCCGCTCCCGCAGCTGCCGCTGCTGCCGCCTGTGACTCGCCCCCTCCCCTTTCTTTCTTCTCTTTTAGCCTCCGTCCTCTTTCTCCGGGTGTGCGCGCGCGCCGGTGGCACGGTTGGCTTTGGCCGGAGCTCGCTCGCGTGTGCGCGTGTGTGAGTGTGCGTGTCTGGAGAGCGCCAGAGCCCTGCTCGCTCTCGGGGAGTCGAAGAAGATACAGGACCGACGAGGCGGCGGCGGCGCGAAGCCCGGGGCCGCGCGATGAAGCTCCCACATGCTCGCAGCTGCCCGGCCCGGCCGGCGAGCTAATCAGCCACACTCCGGGCTCTGGGCTCCGCGGCCCCCGGGACGCAGCCCTCGGCTGCCCGGCGCCCGCTCCGCCCGCGCGTCCCCGCTGTGCACCCGGGAAGGAGTTTGTGTGGCCCTGTCTCCAGCTCTCTGCGCAGGTTGCGGACTCGAGAGGAGACCCTCGGCGGGGAGACAACCTCGGGAGGAGGAGGAGGAGGGTTTGGCGGAGAAGAAGCCACCCCTGGCCCTCGCGGCTCCCCCTACCTTTTCCCTCGCTCCCGCACTCAGCCGGAAAGGGGAGGACGAGGAAGAAAAAGAAAAAGAAAGGGGGTGGGGTGGGAGAACTGGATATAAAGATCGGCTGGGGGGATGGTGGAACATTTTTGGTCTCTCCAGAAGCGTCTTTTCTTAAGCGGCAGCGGCAGCGGGAGGAAAAGCAGCCCCAGCTATGACTGCCGCATGTTAATAGCTGCCGCTTGGGTCCCTCGGCTGCTGCTGGAGACAGAGCCTGACTCCGAAGTTGTGCAACTGTGGACTGGAAGAGACATTTGAACCCTCCACCCCCTTTGCTCCGTTTTTACCCCCTTGGTGTGTGTGAAGAGAGGAAACGTAAAGGAAGACAAACATTTGGATTTTGCTCCCCCCCCCTTCCCTTTTCTTCATGGCTGTGTAGCAGAAGAAAGGGGGAAGGAAAGACTTTTTGTTGTTTCCTTGGCTGGGGTCTCTACCCTCCTGCTGCCTTCTCTGCGCTTTGGCTATCATTCTTGGACGCGTGCGGTGGGGGTGTCTTCGCTGGGGCCGCTCGGTCTTTTGCCCCGAGCTCCATGGCTGGATTGTGGAAACTGCACCGGGCTGCAGGTTGTTGACCAACTGATGGGACGATCTCAGGGACCGGCGGTTACGAAAGGTAATTTATTCTTCTCACACTTCCTGATAGTGGTGGCCCTGGCCCGGCGCAGGCATCTGCGTCCGCGGGGCAGGCAACCGAGGGGGTGCAGGATTCACGCACACTCACCCTCCCACTCACACACTCGCCCGCACACACACTCATCCGATCGTGATGCGGGGCGGGAAGGGAACCTCATGGCTGGTGGGCGCTGGGGGTTTGTACGGGTTCGAGGTTTTTCCAGCTATTGGGCGATTTGGCGGTTGAGAGAAATGAAAGGGAGAGTTGACCGGGAGCATTCGCAGTTCAACACTCTGGGGGATAGGAACGGTTTCCACCCTGGGAATTTTCCCTCCCCTCTCACCCCAGTGTCATCCCCTGGTAGGAACTGAATGCCGACCAGGGGGCGCCTTCTCTCTACCGGCCCGGAGCCGGTGCCGCTGGAGGCGGGAGAGGGCTGGAGGACCGACAGGGACCGGGTGAGGCGCTGGGCTCAGGGGTGATGGGGACTGCGGGGCGGTGAGTCCGCCGCGATCTTCTCTAGACGCTTGCCTGGAGCATCCATGGTGGCCGCGTTTGCCCAGGTCGCGCCCCTGAGTCGCGGAGCCTCGCTACTTCCCCGCACCCCGCCCGTTGTGTCCCTTTCACGGCAGTTTGGTTTAGACCTGCTTGTTTGGCCTTTGTTAAGCGCTTTTGGCTGGAGAAAGCTGCCACTTTCGTGGGTGGCCCGGGGCGGCATGGTGTTGGGAGTGGGCACGGGGCGGGGGGCGGTGTTGCACGAATCGGGGTGGCCGGGGCGCCGGGGCGGGGTGGGCAGAGCATTGGTGGCGGCGGTCGGCTGGGTTACAGGTAGGAGGGCAGGTGCCCCGCATCTTCTCACCAGTGAAGGGAAGGCTCTGGGCTGCAGCGGAGCGTCGGTGCCGCCGCGCCCCCGCCGATGGTCCCACATCGGAGCTCAAGGGCTAAACGTGCCAGGCCCCTAGCAATATAGGTGGGTGGGTGTGTATGTGGGGTGGGGTGGGGGGAACCTCCGCTACCAGGGTTAATTGGCAGCAGGGTCGGCGTGTGCCTATCTGTGTGCGCGTTCGTGCACTCCGGGGATGGCCTGGCGATATTTGCGGGGATGGCAGAGCTGATGCTACTTGAGCGGAGCTTGCTTATCGAAATCGCCTGGGATCCGCTTAACTGGAAAATCTGGTTTGAGGAGGCCGCGAGGGCCGATAGGGGTTGCGAAGGAGCCTCACTGTGTCCCTTCTCCCCTACTGAGCACCTCTGAGAGATGCGTGCAGCGCCTGAGAGTCTCTGGTGCAGCGCGCAGGGCACCCCCAGTTTGGCCCTGATGAGGACCAAGGAATAGAATAGTCGTCTTTCGGGCAGATTGAAATAACCAAGTCAAGCCAGCATAACCCCTGGTCCCCGGAATTCTCTGGCCACTTTCAGATACGAACGTGCGCTGTTTTATTTATGGCCAGAGGAATCACAGCAATTGGGCGAACTCGAGGTGTGCGAGCCACCTCTGGGTATCTCCTCCCTGTGCCTGTGTGTGATCTTGCCTGCGGTAGAGTACATTGTAAACAACGGTGTAAGCAGCCCTGCCACAGTCTCCTTTAGAGCCCAACCTGGTGGTGTCTTGTGTTTACTTTCCTGGGTAGATTACTCATTAGGAAGTATAAGCCTTCTTGCCCCTCTGATTTTACATCCTTCCAGCCAGCTGCTGGGGAAACGAGGAGACACATAGACTCTGGCAGGCAGGAAAAATTGCCTTCTGTGTTTTGCTCTGAAGTAAATAGGCAATCTGCTAATTTAGGGTCATATAGGTTATCAACACTAGTTAAAGAATGTCATTGCAGAATCTACAAAGAAATAGTTCTTCAGTAATTTTTCATTTGGAGAATGTACTTTATTTCCCTGTGAGATTAAACAGAATTTAGCTAGATTTCCTTGGTATATTTTTCAATCTGTAATGGTACTAAATGACCTGGAGTTCTGGTGCCCAATTTGTCTGTATGTGGATTAGACAGAATTGTCAGTTCTTTTATAGTATCATCAAAAGAGGTTTCCAGACGTTTGTCTAGGAGTTAAAAGAATACTTGCATTGAAATATCTTCACCTTTGTTTCACCCAATCTTTTTTTGTGTGTGTGTGTGTCCAAGGGTTAAAAATGTACAAAGACAAACAGTTTTAAAAAGTTGGAAAGCTCAACACTTTTCAGTTATTAAAAAGACATTAAATTGCTTAGTTGTAGATTAGCTCTGACTGCTTTTGTGTTTGTTGCAAATGGCTATGTTCTATTTTGTTGAAAAAAGTATAGCACTGTAAATGTGAAAGGGTACTTTTTTTCTGGGTACCATGATTTCCACATTTCTTTCAATTTTAGAATCTTGACTTCTTGAAAAAGCTTAGGTTGCCCCCCTCCCCCCGCCAAAAAGGAATACTGAATCAGTGATGCCTGATCTTGATTAAGTTATATTTTTATGGGGTAGTGCTGGTGGCAGTTGTCTTAATGCAAACTTAGGGAATTGTGATTTCATCCATGAGATTCTAGCTTCATATATTTCTTTCCTTCCTAGAGGGTATGTGTTAAAGCCTTTGCACTTGCAAATATTTCTTAAGATTAAAGAATACTTGTCCTCTCATTTTAGAAGATCTAATCACAGTGTTTTTCGGAGCCCTTATGTTAGGAGATTTGATCAGATCTGTTCTTTGTTTCCTAGCAGCATGTGTTTCTTAGCAGTCATACATTCCACAGGTCCTGATGTCATTAGAACTGTGTCTGTCAGTGTATTGTGTGCTGTCTTTAGCTGAAGGTGAATGTGTCAGAAGTGCCTGAATGCCATTCCCTAGCACTTCCTCATAACTAAATATTCAATAACCTGCTTCATTGGTGTCTATGGTTGACTAGACTATTTCTATAAACTCAGGGTAGGAGGAATGATTAGTATAAAGGTTTATGCGAACTATTCACATTTTTTAGATAGATATGTTAGGTTGCTCTGGGCATCCCTGGCCTGAAGCATGTGATTTGCTTGATGGGTAAATGCTTTTGATGTCTCATTTTAAGTTGCTTGGTGTGATTATCCTTCAGATTGAGAGCCCTCCATGAAAATATGAATGGAAGGTATTTTAGAAATGATTTTCTTAATGATAATCTTCTTGCATTTTGGAGATTTAAACATTTCTTTCCATGGGGAATAATAGTGGGTATGAGACTTACTGGCTCCGGCTACTGTGCCTGACATTGTTTCTAGTAGTTAGGAAAGGCAAAATTTTTATGGACTTGTTGTCCTTTAGATTCCTTGGTGAGTTATAGCCAAGTTAATCCTAAATAGAAGATTAAAAAAAAAGTTTATCAAATCAAAAGAATTGAAGTCAGTCAAATAATATAATGCTAAACTGAATTGTTTTTCAGATTTCATTTAGGCTGCTTCAACTGCTGGATGAAACTCTCTTTGAAAAGAGCTGCCAAGTAGGAGTGACAGTTACTATTAGAAGCGGGGCAGTTTTGCCCAGAAATCAGCAAGGAAAACTGATTGTGTATTTAAAAACAAAGTGATTTTGAGAAATGTTATACAGCCTTAATTTAGCATGGTCTGAACGGCTAGAGCAGTTGGAATTAGAGGGAGATGATCTTTCCTTAAGTTTTGCAAATGACTATTTTCCCTTTGATTTCTTAGATTTGCATTACATTCAAAATACGCAGTTGCTCACATAGGGAGGAACCCTAAAGACAGAGGCTGTATTGTAATTTAGCATTTGTTTGCCTTCAAGGACAGATTTATGCTTAGATTGCTATTACATTTATGTCTTTTTCTTTTATGCAAATGAATTCCCTTATAGAATACCCAATTTTATAGTAAAATATAAACTAAACCATTCAAATATGAGTAAGGGCCTCCTGACATTTTTCCTTTCTTGACTGTGTGTGTGTGTGAGTATGTGTGTGTGTGTGTGTGTGAGAGTATGTGTGTGTGTCTGTGTGTGTTATTAGGGAGTTGTTGATCAGTGAGGAGAAAAATCCAGATTTTTCATTGGTTGTGATTTTGATATTGATGTTTATTGGTCACTTTGAGAGAGTAGTGTGAGCATGCCTGTAAATAGCATCTGTGAGCCCAAAGATGTATAGTTTTCCACAAATCTTTTAATGTCATTACCCTGGTCTAAGTGTCTATGTGGCCCAATAAAATTAACTCTTCTACTGCATAAAGTAACCAGGTGTAATATTTTTCTTAGAATTGTTAAGTGTGCTCATGCACTCACAAATACAAAATATATATAAAAAATTATCTGTCCTACTCTGAATTCATTGAAATTCTCCATTTGTTTTAAGGAGTGAATGAAAGGGGAGAGTTCTTCCTGTATTTGATCATAACAGATTCTATAGATCTTAATAATTTATGTCTTACTAATGTCTTATTGACACTTAAGACAAGAATTCAGTTTAATGTTAATGAATTTCTTCATAAGAGTGATTACATATACATATTAGAAACTGTTAACATTTGATCCATATTATTCAAGAACTTAAATGGAATACTGTTGGTGGTAGTCCTAATTATTGTGAACATTATCTCTGGGATAGAAAATTAAATCAACCAACTGAATACTGCTATCTGGTAGACTTCTATGTCAGTTATTTTGTAGAGCAGACAATCCTCTCTTTTCAAGGTGTATTCTGGAGAAATCTGTGGTTCTTTGAGACCCTTTCAGAGGATCTATTAGAAGAAAACATTTTCATAATAATGCTAAGATGCATTTTACCTTTCAATCTCATACCTTAACAAATGTACAGTAGAGTTTTCTAGAAGGTTCATGATATGTAATGACATCATTGCTTTGCTGGCCTATGGCATGTGTGCTGGTGTATTCTTGTGTTTTAAAATTTAACCAGTTTAACTATTAATATATATATAAATATTGATAGTTAAACCAACATAATCAACAGTTACTTTAGGTCATCAATTTTTAAGCGTGTAAAAGGGTCCTGGAATCAGAGAATTTGAGAACCTCTGAAGTTAACTTTTCAAGATCTGCTTCCTTGTACTCAGAAGTTCACCCCATAGGACCATATAAAGAGCCATCTAGGATAAGAAAACAAGTAGATTGTTCAAGTTTTAAAAAACACAAGCCATATGGGTATTTTATTAATTATTTGACATTTTCATTTTTCTCTTCCAAATGTAGAAAAGCTTGTTTTTAGTCCTCAGTTAGTGAAACGGAAACTTTAAGGCTGCAGGTCTCTAGCCTGACCTGCTGGCAGTAGCAAAGGAGCTACTGGGAAAATTTTAAATCTAGGCCCCAGGTCTTGATATTCTGCTATCTGGAGAGGCAGAATGGTGTGGTGGTGACAAGAAGGGACTCTGTGGTGTGTTTGCCAAGGTTTGATAAATTATTTGATTTTTGACAAGATGCTGGATCTTCTCTCTGTGCCTCAATTTCCTGGTATGTTTTAATGGGTATGACAACTATACCTAATTCACAGTTCGTTGTGAAAATTTAATCAAAAAATGTATGCAAAGTGCTTACAACAGTTCCAGGCACATAATAGGATTGTAACTATTTGCTACTATCATTATTATTATTTACTTGGTCTCATGAGGGTCCCACGAAACTTTAGTCAATTCCCCATGTGATTATGTGATTCAGATATGCAGTTGTTTTAGCTCTTTGCTTTAGAGCATGTCTTAAAATGCTATTAAATTTGAAAATTTCATATGAAAGATAATCTTGGCTTTATTTTACCCTTCTATTTGAAAACTTATGAAGATTTACTGGGATTTTTGTGTTTTTTTTTGTATTGTAAGAATTAATAAAACACCTTCTTAGTTTGGGCCAAGTTTGAAATTTGGTAGAGTATGAATGTCCAATTAAAACGAGATTTCAAAGACCCTAATTGAATATTTATGTATCTTGGGAATTATTAGGGAGGAAATCACTTTTCTGAAGTGATATCAAGACGACTCACCACACTCTTAGTCTGTTAATCACTATCTAAGCATCACAACAGGCCATTTTCAGTGAAAAGCATCCTTGGGGTAATTATACACTGCAGTTCTGATTGTTTGTGAGTGGTGATATGCCTAATGAGTAACAGAAGCCCCACATAGAGATTAGTTTTAATAGTTGCTGAAGTTTAAAGATGACCTGTAATATTATACTTCTGAATGGCACTTTGACATCTATTTGAAAACTTTATAGAGATATTTATAGATTATGTGTATATATTTGGATATATTTCATGGCTAGTTTAATTTCTGACTTAAGCCGACCACTCTGAAATTAGTACTGTAGCACTAATCTTCTCCAGCTTGTTGGCTAATCCTGACTTAGTGCTGTAGAAACTACGCTATACTCCTTAGATGGGCATAGCTGGGCACTGTCCCTGATTATGAACTGCTCAGAAATGGCCTTTGGAATGAGAGACACTTGAATACAGTCCCAATGCCACAACTTTATAGCTGTTTCATCTCTCTTTGTGAGATAAAGGTAATAAAATCTGCATTGCTGGTTTGGCGTGAGGAATAGGAAGTGAATAGAAAAGTACCTGATAAGAGTGAGCATTTAATAAATGGTAACTATTATTATTAGTCAGAGTATTATTAGAAATGTCCTTAACTACCGGTATTAAGAAAACTTAGCTAAATCAAATATCATTTTTTTAATTGAAGAATTCTTGATGAGCTAGGAAAATCAATAGCATTTTCTTAAGCAGTTGAGAAAGGTTTTACGTGTATTTTTGTCTTTTCCATATTCTTTTCCTCTCTCCTTTTTTAACCTTTTGTTAAGTACCTACTTCTCAGTTCTTCTTCATAATCTTAAAACATTATGCTCTGCTACTAATACTCCCCACAGAATCATAATCCTGACAGGAAAATATTTTTGACAGCCACCAAGTGCTGTGTCTGACGATTGACTTTAAATCAGGTATAAAATGAAAGTAGCAGTTTAACTTAAGACATTTTAAATTAAACTCCTGATCATCTTTTCATGTGGCGTCAGCAGCTCTTTAAGCTTTAACTGCATCAGAATATTCTACAATGTTGTAACTAAATGATCATAAACTTCCAAGATTTAAGGATTTCCCATACTTTTAAAGGATTTATAATCCCAAAGTTTAGTTCTCATAAGATTGCTATAAATGCAGATGAACCCTTAAAATTCAGAACGCCCAATTATTTTAAAGACTACAAGTATGGAAAGGGTCATAAATAAGTCCATGTTTTAGAATGAATGTCTGTATTTCAATGACAGGTGCCAATAAGAGAAGTTAGTAAATCTGTGACTCTTCCACTGAATCATTCATCGTTTATGTTAAAATGGAAAAAGTACAACATGGTTGGTGGTAAGAATGAATGAAAAAATAAGCTGCATGTTGGACGTCTGACTTGCTAAATTGTACCAGGCTTAAGTGTTTTAAAGTATGACTCAAGAAAATGAAAGCCAAGTAGAAAGATACCCCCTTCTGTTTGATCAGGTTGTGTTGGTGTTTATGCATCCTGCAGAGGCAAAGTGTGTTACTATTCAAGACAGCCCCAGTGGCTCCACAGTAGCCTGAGATTGTGAGAATAGGGGAGAGACTCAAGCCCAGTTTTTGATGTTCTGCATGGGTGGGTAACCTGAATACTAAAATGCATTCCATTGACAGCTGACCCTGTGAGAGGTTTTTCAACAGTCTCCTGTTTTGTTTTCATTTGGTTTGGGTTTTTTTCCCCTTTTCCTTTCCTCAGAGCTCTTCCAAATACTTTAGATAAGAGGGAATGGTCCTGGAGGATGGTCATCTTTTTGTATGAGATTTTATTTCTGGCCAGAACAGAAGGGCTCAACTGGTTTACGTTTCTGTCTTTTGTTTTTTTCATATTTTCAATGTTCTTGATTTGTCAGTGGCTGATGGTTGCCGTTTGAACCTTGATTCAGAATACTGATCATGACTTCAAGGAGTGGACAAAGAGTCTATTGAGAAATAGTTTTGTGTTAACATGAGGCGTGTCTATATCTGTAGACGTTCTTCTTTATATTGGCGTTAACTGTTCAGTCAAATTTGTCTGTTGAGTTTTAATCATATTATTAACTATAGTTGACTTCGAAAGAAAAACTTAGGCATACATTTTCTTTTAAAATAATATACCATCATTTAAAAAATTTTAGGCATGTTCAATTAAATTTTACTTTAATTTTCAATAATTTTTATGTATGACAGTTAAATATTATTTTGCAGCGTTCCAAAATGCAGCATACTTTGTGATAACATATCATTTGTCATATGGACTTAAATTCAACTTAAAAGATTTAGCAGAATGGGTGTATTCATTATTTTTCTTTTAATTGCAGACACCTCCAACTAGCTTTAGGCCATAATGATTAATTTATTGGGAGGTTATTGTGTTTCTCACCTACAGAATCTTGGGGAAGGATGGAGGTTTAGAAAAAATTAGAAAATAGTAGCACCTTGAATACCACCAGGATTCTGTTCCAGTTGCATGCTCCTATGCAGACTACCACTTTTCCTTCTCTCTGCCTACTGGATTCTTAACCTTTCACCACAGTCTAAATTAGGTACCCAGCTTTAGATCAATCTACTATCACCAGCTTACTAGAGTCAATAAGGATATTGCAGTTCCTAGGTGGATGCACTAATAGCTTGAAGAAGGGAAGGCTCAATTAAGAGAGGGTTCATGTCTACAGAACAAAGTAGAGGGGCTGATAAAACCTGAATGTCCACTACAGTGATCCTTTGTTAACTCAGACAGATCAAGCATTAGGAGAATTGGTTAGGAAAGCCATTAAAAATGGGTGTACCCTTTTCCTTTAAGCAGCCAAAGTGATCGTGGAAAATGGTTTCCTGCTTACTTGACCCAGAAAACCCAACAAAAACATGCAAATCAAGGGATTCAGATTTTCAGATTCAAGAACATCTGTGAAACTGCCCAACTTGTCAAAGCTATGCATGTCTAAAAAGCCATCAAATATCCGAAAGATGTCATTTACATAAATAATGTATGCCATTCCATCTTTCGATGGTGGAGTTGCCATCGTACAATGCTGAACAGGGGACACTGGAGACAGTACTTAGAGTGCTGAACTTTTGCTACTCTTGCTTTAAAATGCTGATCTTACAGGTTTAAGTGTAGATTATTTAAGCATTGAGTACCTCCAGGTGAAAAATCCCCCAAGATGTGTCATTGGGCATGGAACTCATGCTTGAGTTAACTTATGTATGAGCTCCACTAGCCACATTAAGATGGTCCTTACTGAAAAGGAACAAATTGTTCCTTAACCAGAAGTGGAGGTTTCACAGAAGAAAAAGTTAGCCCAGAAGAAACTGAAGAAACAAAAACTTATGGCATGGAAATGAATACAGCATAAAATAAATGCAAATAGAAGTAAAAGCAGAAAAAATGGATTTACAGATATGAATTCATCCATCTGTTTAAGACATCTAATTATTTTACACTTGCTGGTGTATTCATTATGTCATGCTACTGATAGGAATATATGTTTATTCAAGTAAACCTTATGTTTAGAGGCAGAATATTCAAAAGTACATCATGTAGGATATTTCAAATAATTGAGTATGGATAACTTTACTAACTAAAGAGTCCAATGAAAATATACTTCATCCTATCCACTAATAACGTTATTGAAATGACAGACATCTAATTTGGATCCATTATTACAAAAACTAGAGTCTGCGTAGTGTTTAATGCTGTCACTTGACCAGCTGAAGTTAAAAGGTGCTTTAGAGCTATCATTTGTATAAGTTGGGAAACCTCTTAAATTTATTGTTTTTTATTTTTTCTTTATTCACCACAGAAAGTTGTGTTGAGTTTTCATTTTAAATTACCAACTCAATGTGAATAGTAACGTCAGATAATTTGGCAGTATTTTTAAAGGTTAATAGAAACCTTCCTTACTGTTGCAATTCCTTGAAAAAGAAAGAGCCCTAAAAATTAGTAGGCTGTCAACATTTTATGATCTGACATTACTAAGTGAACTTTGGGAGTATTTCTTTTTTTGGTGCATTTGATTAAACGTGTGATCTTATCTTGGTGAAATAGCCTGTTGGGCTGCAGACAGTAGTGTTCAGAAATGAAATTTGCCTAGAGCCTTTGAGCAGACGTTTATTCAATGAGACCCGTACTGAATAATGGATGATGGTGAAATTGCAGTAGTGTGTATGTATGTTTTCTTGCTTGAATATAGGGGTTGAGATAGAGCAACAACAAAAAAGTAATGGTGTATGAAAGAAAGCACTAGATTTATAAGTGAGAAATTAACCTGCATTATTATAAATGAATGAACTATCTGTGTGAAGGACTCATAGTTACTGTCAGAGGATGGTGTACTAGGCCATCTGCTTTGTTTTAGTAATCTTGCTGAGTTACTTCCTTTTCTGCTGCTGTCTCTTAGCTTGGTAGATGTTATTCTGGGATTTGTGCCACAAGCCCAATGTATATCATTTATGTATGCTCTTTTGATTCTACTTGGGTGCCAGTAATAGCTGAATTTTGATTCCTATTCATTCTTCTCAATACAACTTATTCTACATTCTCAATGATCACATATTAAAAAGTTTTTTTTTTCTGATATGGTATAGTATGCTCGTGCTGAATACTTGTGAAATATGGAGATATGTAAACTCAAAACAGAAATCAACCAGTATATCATAATATAATGGTACATTGCCATGTTCACAGAGGTTATGTCACACATATTTTTAGCTTGATTATCCATGTATTACCATTTTACGTGTGTATGTGTGTTTGTTTTCGTAGAATTGAGGTTGAAATATATTAAATATATAGAGAGTTTGTATAATTCTCTCCCATTTCCCAATGCCATTAATTTTTTGAGAGCATCATTTTTAATGTTGTAAAATATTTCATAGTGTGGACACACTATGATGTATTCAAACAGTTTCTTATTCATGTGGGTTGTTATATTTTGCAAGGATAAATAACATAACGCTTGGCCTATTCTCTGATGATTTTTGTAGCACAGATTTCTTGAAGTATAATTATTAGGACAGAGAGTAAATAATGACTGGTTTTTTTGGGGTTTTTTTTTGCGGTACGCGGGCCTCTCACTGCTGCAGCCTCTCCCGCTGCGGAGCACAGGCTCCGGACGCGCAGGCTCAGCGGCCATGGCTCACGGGCCCAGCCGCTCCGCGACATGTGGGATCCTCCCGGACCGGGACACGAACCCATGTCCCCCGCATCGGCAGGCGGACTCCCAAGCACTGCGCCACCAGGGAAGTCCGACTGTTTGACTTTTACCACCTGGTTTCAGTGATCCACATGCATCATTGTCCTCTGTGCATAACTGGTCTTCTTTTTGGGAAATTTTTAAGAATTGTTAACTGTCAGTTGTATAGTTAGTAGTTATTAACTCTTCATTATAAAGTTAGTAATTTACCAATTGTTTGGTAATTCTTAAGAATTACTAACTCTCATTTATATCAATGTATCAAAGTTGAGGTCAGTAAAATACTGTAGTCAGTAATTAAAAAACTGAAATTTATTGGCTATTAACATTTAAATAGGACTGTGCCTAATATCTTTGAATTTAACATAATATTAAAACAAAACCATACAGTGAATCTAATTATGAAGAATTAAGAAGTCCACCATCCACTTTATGTCTCCATAAACTTTCTTAGTTTTGTTCTCTGCTTTGAATGGACCTCTCTCTTAAGTTCATCTAAAAACATCACTTTAACAAGGCTCTTCTGTACCAAACCTCTCATGGAAAAAGAAAATTGGTGGGCTTGATTTGGGCTATTCTAAAATTTAAGGATGAAAAGGAGGAGTAAATTGTCAGTAAACACATTTATAGTAATTGAAGGTTGTCTATAAAAGGAGAATGAGATCAGTAAATAAAGTAACTAAAGAGAATAGCATGGCTCATAATTAGTAAACGTGAAGTCAATTTTTGCTAGGTTTAAGTTCAGTTAGAGATCTGTCCATAGGAATAAGAGTGAGGTACAAAAAATGTGTTTGGTAGCACTTAAGTCAAATGGAAGAGGAAAGCAGTAGGTATGCAATGCAAATTTTTATCATTTGTACAATAATGCCAATATCTACTGAATTTAATTTCATTAGTTCATTCTTTGGTCAGAGGGACTAACTGTTCTAATTTAAACAGCGTCTTTGTGATTTCTGCTTCCAATCATAAAGACATATATTTAAGGTACACTTCTAACAGTCAAGTTGGAGACCAGTTCTTACTTCACTTTCTATATTTTCTTTAAATCTGCACCAGAACATATTTATGGGACCGAGTTTAATGCTAGGTTAATAATGAATGTATAACTGCTTGAATGGGCTTTGTGGACCTAGAAGAAACAATTGAACATGAAAGCCGTTTTTGAAGTTACTGGTGCAGGATAAATTCAAGTGCCATTGAAAATTGTCCTGCACCTGCATGTGGAATAATAAAGGCATAGAAGGAATCCTAAAAGGCACACTCTTGCACACTTTGTTTCCTCAAAAAAAAAAAAAAAAAAAAACTGTTGATTAGCAACTCCCCATTTGCTAATCAGTGGGTATAAAGTTTCAGTTATGCAAGATGAGTAAGTTTTAGAGCTCTGCTGAATACATTGTGCCTATAGTTAATAATATATTGTCCACTTAAAAATCTGTTAAGAGGGTAGATCTCATGTTAAAGCTTCTTAACCACAGTAAAAAAATTTTTATAAAGTTACTTGTCAAGAATTGAACTGACTTGCCCGAAGTGACATGGCTGGTTTATAGCATATGCTGCGTTTTATCAAGGGATTTCTCAGCCTTGCACTTGAGAATTCTCATTTCTGATTTCAGACATCGTCTCTGCGTAGCTGTATCACATACTCATATAACTTTTCTAGGTCTGTTTCATCGTAAGTAGGGGATAGGGCTGGGTGTTCTTTCTCTCTAAAACAACCATGAGATAAAATAATATGAATAAAGTTTATTAGAACAGAATACCTTCATTTACAAGTTAATCTTTCACAAAACTTACCTGTTAAGGTAGTTGATTTTATAAGAATTTTCACATTACATTCTCCTTAAAGAGTTAAGCTATTGCATGTGGTATTAGCGTATTTAAACAAATAAAATAGGTTAGACATTCTTTTTTGTGAAGGTTTAAAAAGAAAGTGATATGATGAAGATATTTTACATTCTTTAAAAATGTTAAGGAATGTAATAAGTTGCTCTCAAATTTCTCTATATTTCCCTACAGTTAAGGATGCTAATAAGTTTTCTTTAATAGTCAACTGTTTTAGGATATGATATAGGATTTGATAGAGTTTCTCATATTAGCTTTCTTTCCCTTATGTTTACAGATCAAATAAATTCTACATCCAGAACTTTGGGCTCACAGTACTGTTATCTTGTATCAAGGCAATTTCAACATGTCTTCATTTATAAAGCAGAAGTGTATACATTGATATACTTAGTGTATACTTAGTGTTTCCCTTTCACTGCTTTTTTTTATCACATGGCTGAATTTATTTACATAAAATTATTACAAATTATTTTAAGGTTTAAGCATTAACTTGCATTTAGTTCTATATTAATGATCTTTACTGAAAGTAATAAATATACATGTAGAGAAATACAAAATACAGGAACATAATGTTTAATGAGAAGCAAAGAGGTAAAGTAGAAAGAGAGCAGAAGCTTAAGAGTCAGAAGTGCATGACTTCCAACCTGCTCTCTGTTATGACTCTGAAAATGTTACTCAGCCTCTTCATGCCTTAGTGTAAAATGGGAATAAAAATAATACTTAGCTTTCAGAGTTATTGTGAGGATTAAATGAGATGATGCACATAAAACATATAGCACACTGATAGCTTGCATACCTTGTGTTAATTTTTCATAGATCTTTGAAGCGATGCCTTCTTTTAAGTGGGACTCTAAATTGTTCTGCTTTTTCTGCAGTTCTCAAAAGACCAGCTTTATGAAGTCATTGATTTTTGTCATTCACTATGTATTTGTTAGCACCAGATGTCTGCAGAATGTGGAGCATAACATTGACAGAAAGAGCCTCTGACTTTAGCGCTTGCACAAATCATGGAAATAAAGAGGTATTAAGCAATGTATCTATCATGAATTATTTGTTAAAATTCTGCTAAATCCTACAAAGGACAAGTCCAGGATACTATGAGATAGCAGCTCAGACCTTGTCTGAGCTGGCGGGTGAGTGGGTCTGCGAAGACTTCCCAATGCAAGTGACATTTGAACTGAGATACGAAGTTTGAGTAGGTAGCTTTAGAGAATGTTCTGGTTCACTGCTCCCTTCACATTCTGTCATTGGGAGAGCTCATCACAGGCCCAAGCATGTTCAAGTGGAGGAGGCTAATAGAGGTGAGTAAAGGGAAGAAGATGGAGCATAGTTACCTTGATTTGACAGTAGGGACAACACACCTGAATTTTTCATTTTACAGAGAAGCTGAGTTAACACAGAGAATGGTTTAATATTAGTTGTCTGCTTATAATACTAAATTTCAGAATGTCAGAAAATAAAGTATCTGTTGACCAAGGATGGTCAGGCACTGTGGATTTGAAATGAGGAGAGTAGATAAGATCTATACAGATACTGAAACCAAGATTTCTTAGTTTAGCTTTAGACATTGTATATCTGTGTGTTGTGACTAGAAGGGAGTTTTACTCCAGAAGTTGGTTTCTATTCATTTTTATCCTAACTTCTTCCCATGACCATTGGCTTAGTAAGTGTCTGGTGTCTTTTGGTTCTGAGAAACTCTGCAGAAATGGAGGAACTAGCTTTAGGAATACCAGTGCTCAAGTTTGGCAGTGCTATGGTTATGACTCTTTACTTGTCAAAGAACAGCAGTAAAATATCAATATGGAAAACAATTGTTAAGAGGGACATGGTATTATTATTTAGCAAAGGCAGCTGACTTCTTTTAGCATCTCTCCCCTGCTAGGATTAATCTTATTATTTAAATTTTTGAAGGCTTTCCACAGTATGTGATGATAAAACTGATTTTATTGTTATTTAGAACAAATCATTGAATGTGAATAAAATAATGGTAAAGTATGTTCTATAAAACAAATGATATTAGTTTAAGAGTCTGAGCAAAAGGATAAATGTGGTTTAAGAAAATTATCTTAGTGGAATAAAAATTTTAATATAGGAAAAATACTGTAGTAAGAAGTAGCAAATTTGGGATCATTATCTTTTTCATCCATTTATCAACATTTATTGTGTGCTTCCTGTGTGATAAAATTAAAAACAATTGTGATAGAGATTAGAAAAAGGAAAATAATGAGTTTTATGAGAATATTTGCCCCAAGGATCTCAGGCACTTTCCAGATGAAAGTTTTTCTCATCCTGCTGAGCCCTGGAGGATATGTAGAAATAGGCCAAGCAGACAGTCTTCTGGAAGGAGGGAACCCCCAATATCAAGGCCTAGAGTAAGATGGAGCTCAGCTCGTGTGAGAAACTCAGGGAAGGTCCTAGTAGCTGGAACATAAGGATTGAGAGAGGAAGTGACATGAAATGTGGCTAGGGAAGTAAATGGGAGTCCAGAATTTGCAGTGTTTTTTGAAGTTTAAGTATTTTAGACTTTATCTTAGGAGCAGTGGGAAGTCATTAAAGGTTTGAAGCAGGGAAATAACAAGATCAGATTTTCATTTTACAGAAATCATGTTGGCTGTTCTGTGTAGGTGTCATTGGAGGGAGGCATCAAGAGGGGATACGGGGAGACCAGTTAGGTGAGCGTCTAAGCTTCTGCTGCACCCCTTCTCAGCTGGGAACTGTAGGCCAGAGCTTAATGTATAAGGAAGGGGTTTGTATTAAATAATATCCCTTTCAACTCTAATATGCTACTGTACTCTGGTTATAAAGACACGGGGGAGTGAAGTGATGGTAATCATTATTTAAATTACCCTATCGGTACTTATTAATTTTTACTCATCTACCTGTTGATATATTGTTGTAATACTGTATCCAGTTGTTTCAGATTTATTTTTCACCTAAAAGTTAGAATCCATTTTTGGAGACCTATAATATAACTAGAATTTTTTTATATATTTGTATTTTAAATGCTCTGCAAAAAATCATAAAATCAGATGTTGGGGCCACATTTGATTTAGTTAAGAGGGTTTATACCACAAAATTCTTTCATCTTGGTCAAAGTGATTTATTTGTAAATCCTCATTTCTGAAGTCATTCAAAGGAATTCCTATCTTAATGATACCTGAAAAGACAGTAATACATTGTTTCTTGCAACACTACAGGGAACTGATAGTCTGAGTGACAAATGCAAAAAATCTGACTGTATATTATTTAAGACTTTCTAAGACATTTTACCTCTTATATCTTTCATTAGTAATTTAAATATTATATTTCCCCCTTGTGTTCTGTTTTCTAATTCCCCATAATACTTTTTTTTTATATCTCTTTTATGGCATTTATGACATTCTGCCATTCCTTTTGATTATTTCTCTTCTTGTTTTATGCTTGTATGGAAATATAATTTCATTTAAGGCTGGGAGTGCTTTTAGTTTTTTCATAACCTGGAGTACCTGATTATATAAATGGAGTTTGTGTTTTATTTTGATAGGTTAATTTTTTTTAAAGATGGAGGTGTGTAGTATGTTAGATAAACATCATACTGGAAATATGTCTTGTATGATTTTAAAAATTAATAGCATAACCTCTAATAACTTGGCCGTGTCCATGACACTTAGTGATTCAGAACATGGACTTTAGGGTCAGATGAACTTAAGCCTAAACTTTGGAACTACATGCCAAGTAATAGCTGTGTGACTTTGGGTCATTTTCTGAGCCTCAGTTTACTCTGTCTATCAGTGGGCTAACTATATCTATTTTATAGTGAGATTATGAGAATTAAATTAGTTTCTGTCATATAATATAAGGTTTGGTTATTGTGTATGAGAGTCAGATGGGAAAAATAGGTGCTATCACACTTGCACATAGCAAGAAGGAGTAGAACACAGTGATTCAAGCCATCTCTTTTTATCCTGTGCTGCCAAACTTTTTGCAAGATTGACATCATCCCAATCTGTTGCCTTCAATCTTCATGGCTTTCCATTTGGAATCATTTTGTCATGTTACTTCATGAACACCATACTATCTTTTTTTAAATCTCTGACTTATTCTGAAAGGAATGATTGATTATGTAGCAATTTATGAGATCCAAATGGAAGCCTGAACACTTGCAGGCACTGTCAGGTAAGAATGTCAGAAATGCCTTTATTACTTATTTCTAATACATTCTGTAGGCATATATACCTAATACATACAGGCTATAAAATATAGTTTTCTATACTTAGTGTTTCAGGGCAGACAGTCTTCCCCTTTCCCCAAAGTACATTTCCCCCCTAAATCAACTATTTTTAGAATGTGAAGAAAATTGCTTATTTTAAAAGGGACAATTTAAACAAACAGTATTACTGTCACAAAGAATTAACTGATAAGGAGGACAGAGTATGAGCTCAGAGTCCTTTATCTTGAATAAACTTCTCTCGTGTTGAATGGAATACAGTTTTATAAAAACATGAAACAATGAAGAATTATGATTAGGTAAAATTCAGCAAAATTATTGGTGGTTTTGAGAAAAAAGTATACAGTTGGTATGCATAATAAAAACAGTCTAGTTTTCAAAAATATTTTGTAGCCAAGTATTCTGAAAGCAATTGCAGGTATGTAAGAACTAGGACTTGGTGCCCTTTATACTTGGCCTGTGAGAACTTACTCTTCAGAGGTAGGCTTGTAGTATGATGTCAGTATTTGTATCCTCTTGAAGAACTGCTATTTCAATATAAGATATTCTCTGTTCTCTAATTAAAGTATGTAGAAGAGTTACAGTTTTGTTGTTTTTTTTTGTGGTACGCGGGCCTCTCACTATTGTGGCCTCTCCCATTGCGGAGCACAGGCTCCGGACGCGCAGGCTCAGCAGCCATGGCTCACGGGTCCAGCCGCTCCACAGCCTGTGGGATCTTCCTGGACCGGGGCACGAACCCGTGTCCCCTGCATCGGCAGGCGGACTCTCAACCACTACGCCACTGGGGAAACCCAGAGTTACAGTTTTAAACCTCTCTTGACAGCTGAAAGGACTTTTTGAAAGAAAGTAAAAACCCTAAGTTCTGGGTAATTGAATATCTGATATTACTTATAATCCTGACTGCTCTAAAATTGAATTAGTAATTTTTCCATGAGTTTTTGAGTCTCTTATTGGAATTAATACTTTCTTCCATAATTAAGTTGTTTTATTATTTATTTTCTTCTGAATGTTGTATTTAAAAAAACTGTGAAACACAGAGTGACACAGTTAAGCATATAAAAAAAAACTTACTTTGAACAATTTTGGGTAATTGTAGCAAACCAGATGTTGCTAAGTTCTTATTTAATCAGAGATAAAAAATATTCGCAATATAGTTTTGTCTAGCTGTCAGCTTAGATAAATGAATCCATTTCAATCAGCATGCTCCTAGTGAAAAAAAAGGAGGGGATATAATAACATTTTTCTAGCTACATTTGTTGAAAATAAATATTAATCTTCTGTGTGGTTAAAACCATGCTGTGCCAATTTCATCATAACCATAATTGCGGAGAAGCATTTTAGATTTTTTATCTTTATGAAGTTTACTTCTTTTTATCCTCTGGAGGCATTGAGTTAGAGTCTACTTTTCATTTAGTTTATATGTCCATGTAGGTTTTTGTTAATTTTATATTGTCTTGAGGCTACTTGTTAAGACACTATTGGGTCTTTATTCTACAAACATAATGCTGTGACATGGCCAAGGTTTTTTTTTTTTCCTCACAAACCTAAATTCTATCTTTACCGTTATTTAAAATCTGTTGTAATTCTTGGGAGAAATAGATTCCCTGTTCTCTTTTGTTCTGTAGCATTAGTTAAGACAAACTGCTTCTAGAGCTGTGCTGACTTCTCAGAAAATGGTGCATAAAACACTAAAGGAAAACAAAAGCCATGCTAACAAAACAAAATCAAATAAGGCATCAGGCCTGGAAAAATAATGTTAATTTTAAGCTCCATTAGAAATGCCAGTGAGAAGAATGGCAGGAAAGGATGATAGGTATAGGGACTGAATTGGTAAGGAATGAGTTTATGTATTTTTGTCTTCTTATTGTGCAGTCAAGGACGGTGGAAAGAAAATCTCAGACCATAAAGTGAATAATTTCGTCTTATGATAATATCAGCAACATCATACTTTTCCATACTAATAGAAGTTTTGAATTTATATGCTGTCTTAGGTGCCTCCACTATTGTTGTATACAGGGGTTGTAGTGAGGGGTTTGATATTATGGTTGTAATTGTTGATTTTTGTCAAATATATGGAAAGCTTGTAGGAAAAGTTGTTAGCATAGTAGAAAACCTCTATGAGCTGTAATAATTACCAGAGTTAATTGATTGTTCCAGTTTATGTGGATGTTTGTCTAGGCTATTTATTGAGGAAATATAGAAAATGAAGATTGAAGTTGGAATTTTATTTCCTGCTCTAAGAATAATTCTTAAGGATGTGTCTCAGTTTTTTTTTTTGAAAGTCAGACTCTCTTTTCTCAGTTTTATTCGTGTCCTCTTTAGAAAGCAAGTTTTGAAAGTGTTCTTCTTAATTGGTGGATAGAAAATTGGTTGGGAGCATTTCACAAAATTCTCTTTGGAGAGAGATTGGAATGCCAAGGAAGAAGGGGAAGTCGTAGTTATAGTTTTACCTCCTTTTGCTTTTATTATGGCATTTTGAGGGAAGAGTGAAAAGCACATTTAAGGGTCTCTCTGCAGTTATGAATACTACATACAATATGAGCAGTGAAAGAAGAGTGATGCACAATTGTCCTTTTATGGATTTCTCATTGGTCTTCGCTTCAGTGACTCAATGAGAGAGAAATGAAATAGTTCCCTCAGCTTCTCCTGGAACATAGTAGTTTTGAATGTAGGTCTAGAACCAGATTGATGAGTAGTGGTGTCAGTCAAATGCCTCTACTTGTGTTTAAGTTTTATATGTCAACATTGTGGGTATTTTGCCCACACACTCTGGGGTAACAAACTGTATCTGATTTTTATTTTTTTTCCTGCCGTGCTGAGGTGTGTGCCTGAGAGTTTGTGACTTAGCGATTGTTGGGCAGAAGAGTAGGTTGTTTTGAGGCCCCTGCCATTCTTACATTGCCTAGTTTCTGTCTGTCTCCCCTGCCTTTTGAAGCACAACAGAAATGACAATCTAGAAGCAAGCGATCAGCTTCCAAGGGCACAACACCAACAGATCCCAGACTTTAAGTGTGTCATTTGAGGAAACTCCAAATATTACAGTCAGAAATATGAGTTAACAAAGCACTAGGTAAGTGTCTTGACATCTGTTAACCTCTCATTTAGAATGCTTGCTGCATTGTTAAAGTGGTCAGTACCTTTTCTACTCATAAAATTTCTATGTTGGTAAATTATAACATATTTCTGGAATAATGTTGAAAAATCATACTTTAATTTTTTATTTCCAGAAAGAATCTTTGTGTATATCTGAGTGGGGTCTCAAAGACAGATCTGATGAACATTTCATATCTAATAAACTACCTTTGTCATTCCTCTTTCTTCCAGCTTTCAGAAAGCTTTCAATGTGTTTAGTTTTTGAGTTATGATTTTGGGGGTGGGCTTATACATATCAGAAGTGTGTTTATGTGCCTTTATGTTTGTATTGACATTAGAATGTATGCTACATGAATGTGGAAGCCACTCTTGTTCTTTTAAAACTGATTACAATTTGATATAGTAGTGGCCAGAAACTTGAAATGTGTGGGTGTTCCTTTGGTATCCTATTGTGACATGAGCCACTTCCTGGATGGTACTGTGGGCTGGTTAGTTTCCAATCAAACCCACCTTCCTGGAGTTGATCGCCCCACGGTTGAAGGGCTATGTGAGACTGAACCTTTTAGAAACATGCCTAGTTTTATGTAGTTACTGGGCCAGTGTCTGGCCTTCCCATTTCTCTCCTTCCTATCTCTACACCGATAGGGACATTATCCTTTCTGCCTCATCTTCTTTAACCTCAGTGTTGTCCTGGGGCATGAATATAGTATCATTTAACTATCATGTGGTAGGCCAAGATAGTCCTAATACTAGAGTCAATGTTCATCTGTGCAGATAATTACAAATACCACCTTGTTGTTCAGTTCAGCAATATATAGATTAATATATTTTAAGGGGCATCTGTTTAATGGGCATCTCTATTTTTACTTCCTCCTGCTCTTTTAGTGACAGCCAGTTTAATTCCAGAGCTGAGCTTACTTCATTCTTAGTGGAGCAAGGCCCTTTCTTCTGAGCCCCAGTCAACAGTCAAAACCGGTCTTTCAGTAACAACCCTACTAGCTCATCCAGTTCTTTGGGTTCAGTCCTATGTATCTGTTTTCTTTCCTGGCCCATGGTCAGAGTGAAAATCCAGTGACTGCTTCCCTTGTTTCATTTAACATCTTTTCCATCATTGCTTTCTACCTTCTGGTTCTCTGAATATTTTTCCTACGGCTCTCAAAGTCTCATTTTTCTCTAACAGCCTCTCAGAACGCTCCCCACCCCCACGCTTTGTCTCCCCGAGAATTACCATCTAGAATGTATGACGATTCATCCTGGGTTACAGGTGAGTCACTTTGCCAAGCTTAGATTTAGTTCTCTATTGTTCCTTTTCAGTTCAAATATTAGCATAAACATTAACATTTCTAAACCCAATTATAATTATCATGCTTCCCATCAGACATTAGCACAACTCCTTCCTCTTAGCTTGGTGAGGGGTGTCTCAGTATCTATAGTTATCCCAGTGGCTGAGCTTAACGACCCCTTCTTTAAAAGAGAACACTTCAAGCCTATTTTAGTTATAACTAGACAATCTTTAGCATTTGTTACCGTAAATAAATCATTTCATTTTGAAGTGTGGGAGACAAGAAAAATCTTTTTTTTTTTTTTTGAGGTGTAACATTTTCTACATTGTCAGAAATCTCTCATTTTCTGTGCATGTGTGATTATTTTAACTTCAGGGTCATTAATAGAGCTGAGATTTTGGTGCGGAGTGGATAGCAGAAGTCCATTCATTTTATGGGACTTTAGATTCTTGACTTTAGGTGAAATGCTGATATCACTACTGAGGTGAATAATCTCTGAATTATAAAGTAGAATATGTTTGACCTTTATTTATTGGCCTCACGTTATGGGAAGATGGAGGAGGTGAAAACCCTGAGAGGTTTTCTGCTTTTACTTCAAATTGCCTAGCAAACAACTTGAAGGGCAGCTCAAGTGGGAATGTGGCATGAAGATGTAATTTCACCCCACTCTGGAGATATGTAGGTGTTAGTTAAAAAAAAACCAAAAAACTAATGGAAAATGGATATTCTACAGAATCCAACTCTTGTCTTCTATCCTCAGAATAATTAAAAGGTATCTGAAAGTAGAGCCTCATTATCTTTGTAAATTGAGATTAAACTCTCAGTGAAGAAGAAACAGAAATATACCCTACTGAGAAACCATATTTGACCCCTTTTAGATACTTAGAACTAGATTATTTTACTAATCTGTGCTTTGGGAGCAAGTTATATATCAAAATGATCTTAATATCTTTTTATTTAAAATTTTGTTTTTTTGGAGCTCAACATGAATTGCAGTGCTGTCACATAATACATGCTTCAAATGCACAGTGGATGAACGAAGGAGTAAAGCTTTGTTTTGCCTTAGCAAAGATGTCTGCTAAAGATGGCGTAGGGAATTTTTACCTTTTCTTATGGCAACATATTTCCTGCAAAGTATTTCTTATCTTTTCAGAGTTACATTACAGTCCTAATGGGAAAGTATGATCTGTTCTTTAATTCTATCCTTGGCTGAGCTGAGCCTTAGAATTTTATAACTAATGAAATACAGTGTTTTGCCTCTCAGGTTCATAAGTAGCACTGAGATTTTCATTTTTCATTCCTGGCTCTATCTTTGTAAAACCATTCTTTTGTCAAAAATCAAAGGTTAATAAGCTCTAATTGTTAAACACAGACAGTAGAAGCTGTGATATGCTGATATTCTAAAGCTTTTTGAATATTTGAAATGGTCATCGTTTGATGTTCTGTGACATCTGGACAGCTCAACAAGCTACTCTAAAATTTTATGTTAAAAGAACTGGCGATTTTCTTACATGTTTTATTTTGGATCAAGTTCAACTAACAGGAAAATAGTACAAAGAGTTCCCATATACGCCTAATCAGTGTCTCCTAATGTTACCATTTATGTAACTGCTGTGGTTTCAATGTGTCCTCCCCAAATTCATGTGTTGAAATCCCAATGCCCAGTGTGATGGTATGAGGAGGTGTGAGACCTTTCAGAGGTCTTATTAGGTCATTAAAGTGGAGCCTTCATGAATGGGATTAGTGCTCTTATGAGAGAGACCCCACAGAGCTCCCTAGCTACCTCCTTCTGCCTTGTGAGGACACAGTGAAAAGACTGCCATCTGTGAACCAGGAAGCCCTACCAAACACCGAATCTGCGGCACTATGATCTCGGACTTTCAGCCTCTAGAACTGTGAGAAATAAATTCCTACTGTTTATAAGCCACCCAAGTCTCTGGTATTTTGCTATAACAGCCTGAACAGACTAAGACAGTAAGTAGTTCAGTTATCAAAATCTGGCAATTAACATTGGTAAAATACCATTAACTAAATTCTGGATTGAAGATCTTGTTCATGTTTCACCAGTATTTCTGCTAATGTACTGGGGATGCTTTTAAACGTGTTGTAAGTTATAGTTGCAACTGTGTAAGGTTGATAATTTTTGCCATTATTTACTTTGTTAAAACAGTAATGATATGCCATGCCTCTTTTAATACATGGTGCTATGATAATGGTGTTCCTTTTTTCTTAACCTGAAGTTCATATTTGGAGGCTAGCATAGGAGGAAAGGAATGCCATTACTATTTTAGGAAATCATTAAATGTTACTGACGTTCACATTTTATCTGTCACCATTTAAATGATCTTTTCCATAGCATGATAAATTCTGTACTTCCAAGTCATTGTGGCTGCAGAATCAAGTTAAATATTCTAGTTTGATGCTTAGATCTCTGTAATACTATCAAGATTATATTCTTCACCAATCTCATCAGTCATAAAACCCTCTATTCTTATAGTAGAAGACAGTAAGTGGAAAAAAGTAAACGTTCCAGACTAAATCAGGACTGAGAGGAACTGTAAGCATAGCAAATCCTGACAGAGGAAAGTTTTGATTATTTGCAAAAGACCTTCCTTAGTCCTTAACGTGTTTAACATTATGTGGAAAATTTTTTCTTTATGTCTAATCGTACGCTTCAGCATGGATTAAATCCCTCTCTGTCAACAACAGTTGATAACTGATCGTCAGCTCACTGAGGACAGGTTCATCTCTTACTTATCTTCATGTGCTTCAGCTGAGCGTGGTATCTGGCAAATGTACAGTTACAGTACGTGTCTGCTTCCCTGAGGGGGACTGTGAGACAAAGGCAAAGCAAGGGATTTAGGGGCCTGCTCTGCTACCTTCTAGCCTGTAGGCCTAGGCTCTGACCATTTTAAGGTGATCTTCTGGAACATTGCTCACTCTCACCTGGTCATATTAAACTATTAGCTCTTTGCCTACTATGCTCAACATTTCATATGTTGGTGTCTTTGCTTATGTGCTTATTACAGACTTATTTATCTGTTTATGAATAATGAGCAAATGTAAAATGGCCTATGCCAAGTGAGTGGTAATAGACAGTACAGTTTTGAAGTAAACAGTTCAAATAGGTAGTAGTAAGCCAATGAAAAGAATTACTCTGGTAGTCCTATCTAAACATTATTTGCTTCATAACATTGTTTTGAGAAAACTTGAATTTTGGGGTAAGATTTTTTACATTTGAATTATAATGTACATATTAGACATCTTGATCTTCAGATTGACACTGGATATATGGCTTTTTTTAACTTAATTTTTTTCTTTTGAACATACATGTGTTAATTTTAATTTGTAAATATGTCAAAAAAAAAGTCACAGACTTAGAGAACGAACTTACGGTTACCAGGGGGGAAGGATGGGGGGAAGGGACAGTCAGAGAGTTTGAGATCGACATGTACACACTGCTATATTTAAAATGGATAACCAACAAGGACCTACTGTATAGCATGGGGAACTCTGCTCAATGTTATGTGGCAGTCTGGAGGGGAGGGGAGTTTGGGGGAGAATCGATACATGTATACGTATGACCGAGTCCCTTTGCTGTGCACCTGAAACTATCACAACATTGTTCGGTTATACTCCAGTATAAAATAAAAATTAAAAAAAACAAGCCAGACTAACATTAAATGACTTTATGAATCAAAAATTTAGAATGTATTTTAAAAACTTATTTCAGCATCGGGTATTTAAGTGAGGGCTAAAGAATGTCTGGAAGTCAGAATGTCTAGAGTGAAGATTGGCAATGACTAGTTATGTGATATCGGCATGTTCTTGGGTCTGTTGCAAATTGGGGATACTAAATAGTACTTCATCTGTAGTGTTAAGAATCATGAGATAATATATCTAAAGCACAGAGCAGTTTGTTCCACAATAAAAACAATAAATATTAATTATTATAATGCTTTAAAGAAGGCATCATTTTAGGATTTTAAATCACCATATAACATATGATAATATTTTGAGACAGGATGGAGGATAAATTTGCAGAAGTATCATTGTTAGGTAATTAGAAGTTAAACACTGTTAACTTTTGGTATATATTTGTTATTTTCATCTTCACTAAAAAGAGATTTGCTAATTTACTTTGGAATGGATTTAGCTATTATCATAACATGTAAGTGCTTTATCCAAGAATGGGTAGGTAATCAGGCAGCCTTAGGAATAAAGAGAAGTAGAGAGGTGGGGATAAATTAGGAGTGGTATGACAACAAGAAAAGAAGAAAGCTAATAAATAATGGTGACTAACACATTTTTCCCTTACTATTACAGTAGTTAAAATACTGCCATAGAGGCACTTTAATTTTACTAGGCTCCTAGAATAAGAATATTGCTAAATTCACAAACTAAAAACAGAAATGAGGTAATGCATGCAAATATGCCTAAAGAGATCTAACCAAATACAGCTTTGTTTTTTTCATGAAAAAATAATTCTAGAGGTGAGTAGTCCAATACTAGTGTAGCAGGTTTGTGATGACAGTAAGGCCTGAAGCTCCTATTGCTTTAGCCTGGTCATGTTGCTCTTATATCCTGCGTATTCTCGTGGTCACAACATGGATGCTGCCCTTTCAGCCCCTCACATTCCAGGCATTCATATCAGCCATGGGAAGGAGGAGAAAAAGTTGTGGGGAGGTATTGGAACTAGTACTAGGAGAGGAAAACTTTCCTAGAAAATACTCAGCTTACATGTCTTTCATCAGGGATGTGTCACAGGGCCACTCCTAGCTACAGGGGTGTCAGGGGAATCAAGTAATTTTTAAATAAGCACATTCTTATCCTGAACAATATGAAGTTTCTGTTACTTAGGAAAAGGGAGGTGAATGACAAGCAGCTAGTACTATCTGCAGAAGCCCTTAGCACAGTTCTCGGTACCTCGTGAGTGCTCCATGTCTGGTAGCCATTCTGCTGTTGTTATTACTGTTACTGTATTACATATGAATTCTTTGTGATCATCAGCATTAGTCCCAGTTTGGTCAAATGAAAGAGTACTTAGTAGAACTCTCAAATATTGTGAATATTACAGATGTTGCAGCCTTTCCTTATCATTTATGAATTTGTAATGTGGGGTTAATTGCATAAGTTGTCAAGAACTGTCATGAGATTTTTTTTCCAACTTGTTAAAACCCTTTCACCTGCATTGTGTTTTTTTTATTTGCATGTTTTGTTTATAAAAATACGTATTACTGTTTATCCCAACCAGCTATCCCATGAGTTTTATAGTAGTATAGCTTTAGTTACCTATTCAACAAAATATTTACTGTGCACTAATTAGAAGTTTGTATCCTGATATGCCTAATAATATCTTGAGGCTTAGCAAACTTGCAGATCAATCTCAAAGGTTTTAGTCTTAGATGAAAGCCAACAGTCTCCTGGTAAGAACTACGCAGGGTGGCTTGGGCCCAGGCAGGCTTCTGTCCCACGCAGGCCTCCAGCCCAAGCTGGTGTTGATTGTTCTAGACAAGGAAACTGAAGCAACAGCCCAGTTGGATAGAGTGTTCTAACATGGCGAGGATTGTTAGAAAGATCTCTAGGAGAAGATGGTCTCAGCCAGCGTGCAGGGCTGGACCCAGGCATGCCAGATAAGCAGTTTGCTGCAATAAAACTAAATCCACATGACTCCAGTGGGTGGACCGAAGCTGCTGTTCTGCTTGCAGTCTTCTCTGGCAGCTGGGTGGGGCAGAAACTGAAGTTGGAAGACGTCCTATCATTCCGGGTGAGAGAGTTTGAAGAATGAAGAGACCAATAGCTGACTAGTGATTCACACAGGGAAATCATTTATGGAGGTTGTCAGGAGGGGACAAAACACAAAAACAAACCCTCTCCCTGAACTGGGACTTCCTTGGTCCTTTCTTTTCTTCGGGAATACTACGTATGTGGTGATGTGTTTGGAGAAACCAGAGTCAGACTTGTTATAGAGTAAGTGATCAATTATTGTTATATGTATTGTATTACACTACCTTATATATTCTTATCTAGATTTAAAGAGATAGAATGTCTATTCTAATGTTTACTTAGGTGTGAATTCTAGTTCTGCCAGTTACTAGCAGTGTCACTTTGGAAAAGTAAGTTTATTCATCTTGAAAATGGGCTAACGATAGCAGCCGCTTCACAGGGCTGTTCTAAAGATTAAATGGCTTAAGATATGTGAAGTGTTTAGAACAGTGCCTGGCACTTGGAGAATGTGCTTCAAGATAGTTATTATTATAGGTGAAGTCACTGAAAATACCTTGTGAAGAGACGGGCCCTCAGCTTTCATCAGGGCACTCACCAAAGGAGGCCATGCCATGTGTGGAACTGCCACCAGCCCCACGACTCACCCAAAGTTGTCATCAGTCCAGATGATTTTGTTGCCTGTGTGTCAGCTTGAATGTGGATAGTGATGATGCCTCAGTAGTTCTATAATATAGCTCTATTGCAGAATTATGTGCTTCAGTATTTATTATGATGGACTTTTTAAACAAATTTATTTATTTTATAATTAGTACTAAAATTCATTATGAAAAAGCCATCTGGTTTATTTGAATATGTTAATTAAAATGTAAATATCCCCTAATAATAATGATAATAAAACCTTATATTAAACATATTCAACTTAGTTTTATTTAAGTGCTTCTGCACACATATTTTCACTTAGGACCAGGTCATCTATTTAGGTAATTGTGAGTGATTGAAGTCATGTGGGTTAAATTCCTACAGTTCTTTTAAAAATTAATCTCCTTATTCTTTATTTGAGTTTCTGGTACTTCTGCCTTCTTTCTTTTTAAGGCCATTGCTCACCCACGCTTGATGCCATATACTACTTTTTTTTTTTTTGCGGTATGCAGGCCTCTCACTGCTGCGGCCTCTCCTGCTGCGGAGCACAGGCTCTGGACGCGCAGGCCCAGCGGCCCTGGCCCACGGGCCCAGCCGCTCCGCGGCATGTGGGATCCTCCTGGACCGGGGCACGAACCCGTGTCCCCTGCATCGGCAGGTGGACTCTCAACCACTGCGCCACCAGGGAAGCCCCATATACTACTTTTATATTTTTTCTTCCTTCATCCCTTTGGTTGCAAGAGCTGTTCTTCCCAGGCTATACTGCTAAAATAATTCAAGGTCTGTATTTACCATCCAGATCCTTAATTTTATAGACCAAAAAGTTGAAGTTGTTGAAACGCAAAAGTCATGGAACAGAATACTCAGAGGAACAAACAACAATAATGAAGTTAGCCCGAGAGCCTACATGTCTCCTGCGCAGTTAGCAGCCCCCCGACAGTGCTGTCTCTGCCGGAGGTGGAGCCCTGGAGAAGGGTATTGAGGGGCGTTCTGGGGGGTGGGCCAGAGGATATGTGAGAATTTGTTAATGAGCTTAACTCCTGCGGTGCTGACCTTGGGAGTGTTCCTGTGTTACAAATATCACCTTCACTGAGAAGGTGACGTTTGAATAAAGACTTGATGGATGTCAGAATGTATAAGGAAGTTTAATCCAAATTTCTATACAATTTAGATTGTATAGAAGTTAGAAAATGAATAAGGTAATAAAAGTGTTACACTCTCTGCTGTTCGGGCACAGTGACACATAATCCATAGCTATAGATATGAACCCTGCTTTAGCGGTAAATAGGAGATTTCAAGGATACTTGTTAGGGAAAACCTTAATTTACTAATAAGGAGGGAGGCATATTTTACTGATAGAATGAGGATGATAGATAAAATGACCTGCTTAGGTTAAGAATTTCAGCATCCTCCTTAGCCCCACCATGAAAAGGGCCTCTTTGGGAAGGAAAAACTTTTACTTTTGAAAAATTACATTTTCTTCATTCTTGTGGTAAGTTCATTATATCTTAAAATGTGTTCAGTATTAGGGTTACTGTATATATCTTTAATGATATTTGCATCAGTTTTGGTATCCAGTTATGTATGAAAGGCAGTGTTATGTTATCTGAGCGAATGCAAGGGCTTGCCCTCAAGGTTCAGTATCAAATTTAAGTTGTTTCTTGACACTGGAAGTTATAGAATGTCAGAAGTGCTTCCTAATAACTCTAAGCAGCATATGCATATATTCAGTATTCACAGTCTAAGTAACATCAGCATTATATTGTTAGTGTAGGGATTTATTATTATCGTGAGCTGAAACTGCTAAGTAATTCAGAAGTCCTGGTATAGTAAAGTGTGAGCCCTGTTATTACTGGTGGATGTAGATAGAAAAGCTTCTTAGTTTGGGACAGTGAAGAACATGATAATACACTTAGTTTAAAATTCTTGCTATGGTGGAAGTTGTGGTTTGGCAGATCTAAACTGGCAAAGCGAGAATTATTTCTCTTGACACTTAACTGAGAAGAGAACTCTGTAATTTTAATAATCATACCCTGGTTTTAAAACATACTGTGGATCAGGTCAGTCAACAAAGAAGTTGAAATTGGTTTCCTGAGACTGCATTAGGTTTTGGATCAATGTGGCACTGACCTGAATATTGTGCTGAAAGGTGTGACAGAAGAGGATGAACTTTAGAATAAATTTGGTGTGTGGGCGCGTGTGTTGTATTGATGTGGTTTTCAGGAAGAGTCAGGAATTCTGATGATTAAAGCTGGGTATGAGCCAACTTCTGGGTCTGGGCACTGATAAGGAGTTTGGACTTTCTCGCAGTTAGTGGGTATAGGATATGGAGAATAAGTAGTTCTGCAAGGGAGGCCAGTCTTAGATGCCTCTTGAGATGTTAAGGACCTAACCAGGTATGGTGAGAAGTGTACTGATATATAGGAGGTTGTAAGGAAGTAAAATATTTAGGAGTTAATGACTAACTTGTGGATGGACAGTAAAGGAGAAGAAATCTAAATTGATTTACATGTTACTTACCTGGGTGATAGCGAGGACGGTGGTGTCATTTTATGGTCTTAGAAGAACATAAAAAAATTGGTGGGAAAAGTATTGCATTCTGTATAGGACATTTCTTCCCCTCCCACATGGGTTTGGACTGGAGTTAGATTTCTGGAGCTATAGGGCGGATTTGGACTAGAGATATAGATTTTGGCATCTTTGGGTGGAGGTTGAGGCCAAGGTTATGGATTAAATTACTAGGAGGAGTCATAAAGTGCAGGCATAAAATATAGCCAAGGATAAATTCATGAAGAACTCTTAACACTGAGGGATCAAAACTAGAAAAGGGAAACAAGAAGGAATGGTCACAGAGTGTGGAGGAAAAACACTTTAATTTAAAAATGGAAGCAAAGAAAGAGAGTGTTTCAGAAGTTCTTGTTCAAATGTAATTAGTGACCTTTTTCCAAAGCAGTTTTAGTGAAAGGTGGTGCTGGCTGAAAGATGATTGCAGTGGGTTGGTGATTGAATGAAGGGTGAATGAGAACAGACAGCAAGTATAAATTATTTCCTCATTTGTTGGGAAGAGGTAGAGAAATTTTTGGCAGAGTCCAAAGGAGAATTGTAGACAGTTGTGAGGGTTGGTTTTTTATTTGTGTGCTGCATTGCTCACTTGCACTTTCAAGACGAGAGAGGCTGGAACGTGATTATGAGTTGTAGAAAATGTGAGTGAAAGAAGAACTACATAGCTAACAGAGCAAGTCCCAGTAGACCTGGAAGAAGAGGTTTAGTTTGTTCTTCTGCATGTAGAGGTAACAATACCCACCCTATGTCTGTAAGGAATGAATGAGAGAATATGTTCTCATTTATCTAGTTACATGCCTAATGCTAAGAGGCACTCAGTAAATGTTAGGTCCATTCAGCCTCCAAATCTTCATTCCCCAAATGTGCCTTGCTGACCTAGAGTTTGCACTAGCAGATATGTATTAAGGGAAAGTATTCAACTGTACTATGTGTTTACTTATCCTACATTTATGATAATTTAAAAAGGGTGGAACTAGTTGACTTGTAATTCTTAATTTGCAGTTCAAACCTATGATTTGGCTAATTTTTTTTATTACTACGTCTTTTCTGGCTATGTCATTGACTGTATAAAGCTTTACAAATATAATGCTTACAGTTCAGAATGATAGTGCAGTGTGTGAGAGCTTGTAGACCAAAGTGTTGCTTATGAAAGTAAGAAAGAAGGGAAATAAAAATTCCTCCAATGGTGAGATAAGTGCAGAATGGATAAAGCATAGGTGTGTAAAGCCACCTCAAAGTGACTGAATCGCTCTTGGCCTGAAGCTCTTTGCTGGGTTGAAGTATGACTAGATCTGATGAAATAATGTGTCACTCAGGAGAAGAGCTGGTTGATAGTGGTTGTGTAGAAAAGAAATTCTTCACCCACTGGTGAGACCATCTGCCCTTAGGAAAATAATGGACTGATGGATGAGACCTCTAGTATCTGTGAAGGTTATTTCTCCTTGTAAATTAGTAAGTTGACCTTCTGTTCGTGTATATCTAACTCTGTGGACTTGAATACAGTGAACCTGCTCTTGAGAGGCCTTTTTTCCTCTACATGTTCAGCTTTCATCAGTGTTTCTAAGCATGTGAGAGTGAATCCTTCTGTCTGTAATGTGGTCAATGAGGAGACATGCTACAGCTTTTTATTTGGTGAATCCAGCAGCCATTTTTCTACGCAATGCATCATGGAGATAAAAAATTAATACCATTGAAACTCTTGTTTATTCTTTGGTATTATATGAAAACAGTCTTTACTGCATATGACTGTTATTTTAATAAAGCTTTTTAGGGATTATGCATATAAAATGAATTTTTATGAGCATGCATCAATATTAAGATAGCAAACTAATTATTTTTAGTGATTTTTAGTTGCTGTAAGTGAAGGTCAGTGTAAGATATATAGTTTCCAGTAGTCTGTCTTATTAACTTTAAGAAAAGCATGATAAATTCTAGTAATAATTCCTCTGAATTACAGTTGTCACATGAAGTTGTTTTGTAAAAAGTATTATTTATTTCATAATTCAATAAAGTGAATTAGAGCTGTTTCCTCAGTGTGGTATATATCAAAACTCTTATGTCTACCCAATGAAATCATTATTGTAAATCTGTCTAGACCTGCGTTCCTCCTATCTTTTTAGATAAACAAGGCTATGAATTTGACTTTCTCTTTCAGATATTACTACATTTATATCTTTTGCTCTACATGTGAATTTATGTATAATTCTTTACCCATTTATTTTTCAGAATGAAAAGAAATTTATTTATCATCTATAGTTGTATTCTGTCCGAGTTTATAGCTTTTTTTTGTTTTTTTTGTTGGGGTGGTACGCGGGCCTCTCACTGTTGTGGCCTCTCTCATTGCGGAGCACAGGCTCCGGACGCGCAGGCTCAGCGGCCATGGCCCGCGGGCCCAGCCGCTCCGCGGCATGTGGGATCCTCCCGGACCGGTGCATGAACCCGTGTCCCCTGCATCGGCAGGCGGACTCCCAACCACTGCGCCACCAGGGAAGCCCTGAGTTTATAGTTTTATATTTTACTTTATTGTTGTTGCTGACTAGTAAGAAATCACTTAAGCTTACTTCCCCTAATTTTTTTTTAATGCACGAGCAATACATTCTGAAAATGTTAGGAATCTTAACATTTTCCAAGTATATATTCATTTGGGCTGCCGGGAATCTGAGGTACATTAAACTTCTAAAATTTAAGAAATTGAAAGCTTTACACGGTATGTTTTGTGTATTTTTCTATCCCTTATGTATACATATGTCACAGTTTTTAATTTTGTGGGATGGGTTCCTGTTGAACAAGTAAATAATCTTTTGGCTAACAGGTTAGCTGCATTGTCCTCCACCTGGAGAGAGAGAGGAAAGAGCGTAGGTTCCTGTTAGTCTCTATCCTTTGACACAGGGAAGAACACAAAATGAGGTGGAATAGATCACCAGTAACAAAATACTAGAGTCTTTTGTCTATGACAACTCTGTGAGTGAAGCTGAGAAATGCCATTTTTTTCCTCTGACCTGAAGGATAACCCCATCTGCATTTTAGATGTTCTGAATATTGATAAAGATCATAAAAGATAGACCTATCAGCTTTAAAAAAGCAAAAAACAGCTGTAAGATAATTAATGCAGCTGAGCTTTTCTGCAGTTATTAGTATTCTGGAAATATCTCACTAAGTTGCATTAGCTCTTTGAAAACTCTGCATCTATTTTTAAAATCTGGTCAGCAATCACATCTCTAGTGCATTAAATGTAAAGCAAGGTCTCCTTAAAAGCCAGATGATATTGTGATATTGAATATAGAAACAATATGTAAGTGAATGGTCAGGGTGAAATAGGGAAACACAATAAAAAACATTTCTGAACAACTTTTGCAACAATGTGAATCTGTGTAGCAGAGGCATATAAATTGACACTAGCTCTTTTGCACTTGTGAGGTTGCACTGGTATCAATTCATTGGGGGCTGACAACTTTCTCCCTTCAGCTGATTGATTTTGAATTTTTCAAACTGATTAATGTTTTCATTTGAATGATAATGCTTACTTTGCAGAAGATGTGATCTTTTAATTAGCAGATGCTGAGATTAGCATTAGGGCTGAACAGTAATTAGCATTTGTTCTTATAGTACAAGAGCACAAACTAAGTGCTGAAGCAAATAGAGCTATACTGTGTCTACTTTACATTGCCTCTTTAGACCTTCTTTATGAGAGAGGTTAATAATTACTGAAATAATCACTGTGGCACTAAAAACATTTTAACAAATTGAGGATTCACTTAAAAGAAAAAGTTTTTCAATTTTCAATTCCTTTCATTTTCTCTCTCTCTCTCTATATATATATGATTATGTTTTCAAGGTTTACGTAAAAATTTTATAATGGAACTTAAATGTTATTTTGTGAAAGTGTGAGTTCTTATTTATATGTGTGTGTATGTATACACATACACACATGTGTGTAGTTACTGAAATAGTCCAAAGTCTTGGTTTCAAGTTTTATGCTAATTTCAGTAACACTCACTCTATTTCCAAAGCTACTTTGGGAATCAGCTTAAAATTGATGAGCCCCAACTAGAGACAGTAGAGTGAAGGGGTTAAAAACTGAGATTTGGTTCCCACTAGCTGTCTATTTTACACATGGTAAAATATGTAAAACGTCAATCCTAATCTCCCAATTCATCCCACCCTCCCTTTCCCCTGCTGTGTCCACCCTTCTGTTCACTACGTCTGCATCTCTATTCCTGCCCTGCAAATAGGTTCATCTGTACCATTTTTCTAGATTCCACATACGTGCGTTAATATATGATATTTGTTTTTCTCTTTCTGACTTACAGGGATCTCAGGTCGGTGCTCTGTGGTGACCTAGATGGGTGGGAGGGAGGTCCAAGAGGGAGGGGATATATGTATACATATAGCTGATTCACTTTGTGATACAGCAGAAACTAACACAACATTGTAAAGCTATTATACTCCAATAAAAAAATAACTGTGGTTTGGGTTCAGGCAAACGTAGTTTCAAGTCTCTACTGTGCCACTTTCTAGGGCGTGTTACTTGACGGTTCAATTCTCACTGTCTTCAACTGTAACATGAAGGTTGTAATAGAATTCCTATGAAGATTAAAACTAGTACTTTGCATAAAGTGTGTAGTGTACATTGAATAACGATTAACTATTACTGCTTTTAAAAACCTACTGTGTATATTAAATAATACTCAACATGACCTACATTTAAAAAATATAGAAGAAAGATTATTTTAGCTTAGGTAAGCTTAGCAAAGAAAATAATTGCTGAACACCTAAAGGATAACTAGATCCCCTTTAAATAAATATATCTTTTAATTCCAGATGGGCAGGCTTTTTACACCGTCTTGTGAGCATCACGTATGCCTCTACCTCCTCTCCAGAAAGCCGTCCTGTTAGTCATGGTGTCCATTCTAGCTCTTCATGTGGGAATTCTTAGATAGGCTGAGGGGTCCGCTCTAGAACTGCTGCTGAGCAGTGGCAGTTTCTGTTTTTGTTTTTGGTTTAAATGGTTTGCACAACAAATGATAGGAGAAAAAAAAAACAAACCGTGAATGATGAAATACTTATATAAATTCAAGGCAGTTTGTCCACATATACAACGTGGACTACATTTTTTGGCTGAAGGTAGAGAACAGGGTGATGTTCTATAGGGATGCTAAACATGTGGCTGACTGCTTAATGTATATCAAACTTCAACATCGTGAGAGTTTAGCCAACGGTATTTAAAGAGAAAATTGTTGCTAATTCCTGTTGCTGTGAGAGGCATGTTCCTATATAGAATATTTTTTAAAACTAGTGATGGCATTTAAAACAGCCCTAAAGTAAGTGCTTTTACATCTGTTACTCTCTCCCAGGAGACATCAAACAGAACACTTAAACTTGGAGTAAGCAGAATAATTGACAGTCTAAATCTCTATCCTCACTGTTTGCTGCCTGCCCACTTAAATACAAACATAGGGATAGAGTAAAAAATGAGTCAAAGTAGATTTCTAGAAAAGAAAAAAAAAGAAGCTGCAAGATATAATGCTTTAGCTTTATTTCTTTGAGAGGACTTAAGTGGTACTTGAATGTAATGAAATTTTAACATGAAGAGAATAGGATCTTCTTTCAGGGCATCACATCCATTGAAAGTAGGTAAGACTAAATATGACATTGAAGAAGGAGAGTTGTTACTTTAGAATTAGAAAATAGTTAAGAAAGGCATTATTGAGAAAGAACTGGCTGTAGTCCATAAACCGAAATATCTGTTTACTTGAGTGTGGATTTAGTTGCGTATCAAAAGATAATATGGCGATTGATTATTTGGCAACCACTTCAGTTTTCAGACCTAACTAATTGGGGTGTTTTCAAAATAGATCTCAGAAGATTTCCTTTTCTGCCCAATCTCTACAAGACCTTCTGTTCCATAAGTTCAATATAATGAAAAGTCCATCTTCAACAGCAAGTAAATCAATGAAGTTAGAACACTCCCTCACATCACACACAAAAATAAACTCAAAATGGCTTAAACACTTAAATATAAGACATGACACCATAAAACTCCTGGAATAGAACATAGGCAAAACATTCTCTGACGTAAATCATACCAACGGCAAGGCAATCAAAATAAAATAAAAAATAAACAACTGGGACCTAATCAAAGCTTTTGCACAGCAAAGGAAACCATAAAAAAAACAAAAAAGACAATCTACGGAATGGGAGAAAATATTTGCAAACGATGGGACCAACAGGGGCTTAATTTCCAAAATATACAAACAGCTCATACATCTCAATAGCAACAACAACAACAACAACAACAACCACCAATCCAATCAAAAAATGGGCAGATAGGGCTTCCCTGGTGGCGCAGTGGTTGAGAGTCCGCCTGCCGATGCAGGGGGCGCGGGTTCGTGCCGCGGAGCGGCTGGGCCCTTGAGCCATGGCTGCTGGGCCTGCGCGTCCGGAACCTATGCTCCGCAATGAGAGAGGCCACAACAGCGAGAGGCCCGTGTACCGCAAAAAAAAAAGAAAAGGCAGAAGACCTAAACAGGCATTTCTCCAAAGAAGACATACAGATGGCCAATAAGCACATGAAAAGATGCTCAGCATCTCTAATTATTAGAGAAATGCAAATCAAAACTGCGAGGTATTATCTCACACCAGTCAGAATGGCCATCATTAAAAAGTCTACAAATAACAAATGCTGGAGAGGATGTGGAGAAAAGGGAGCCCTCCCACGCTGTTGGTGGGAATGTAAATTGGTACAGCCACTATGGAAAACAGTATGCAGGTGCCTTAAAAAACTAAAAATAGAGTTGCCATATGATTCAGCAAGCCTACTCCTGGGCATATGTCTGGAGAAAACTCTAATTTGAAAAGATAAATGCACCCCAATGTTCATAGCAGCACTATTTACAATAGCCAAGACATGGAAGCAACCTAAATGTCCATTGAAAGATGAATGGATAAAGAAGATGTGGTGTATATATACAGTGGAATACTACTCAGCCATAAAAAAATGGAATATTACCATTTGCAGCAACATGGGTGGACCTAGAGATTATCATACTAAGTGAAGTAAGTCAGACAGAAAAAGACAAATACCATATGATAGCACTTATATATGGAATCTGAAATATAGTACAAATGAACTTGTTTACAAAACAGAAACAGACTCACAGACATAGAGAACAAACTTATGGTTACCAAAGGGGAAAGGGGGTGGGGAAAGGATAAATTGGGAGTTTGGGACTAGCAGATACAAACTACTATATATAAAACAGACAAACAACAAGGTCCTACTGCATAGCACAGCGAACTATATTCCGTATCTTGTAATAAACCATAATGGAAAAGAATATGAAAAAGAATACACACACACACACACACACACACACACACACACACATACATGTAACTGAATCACTGTGCTGTACACCAGAAACTAACACAACGTTGTAATCAACTAAACTTCAATTAAAAAAATCTTTGAGACAAAGGAGAGCTTACTTTTATATATATATATATATATATATGAAACAGATGTAAAGGTCTTTATCTGTAATTTTTCTTATTCTTTTAATGCTGGATTAAAATTTAGTTGAGTAGGTGGTAGTATTCTATGTTTACTAACTTCCTATTTGAATGGCAAATTTTAGGGAAATTCAATGGATATATAGAACTATATACAGGTATTTTGATGGGGGTATATTCATAAGCCACCAGCAGGTTCTTCATAAATGCTCATTTCTTTCTTAATAATTGCCAAAAGATGTAATTTTTTTGTTCATGCATTCACTTCTTTAGTGTACTTTCCATGAGCGATAAATTTATCTTGTTCCTTACAATTTTATGAAGCGTATATCTTTAACAAATATTTGTTGAATGAATTAATGAAAGGTTTCATTGAAACTAATGATGGTTATGATTTTAGTGCTATTATATCTATATATAATACATCATACTTATTGAGCATTTACCTTTTGGTCTTTCATCCATTATTTCATTTAAATCGTACAAATTATGTTCTGCTATTGTACTCATTTTTAGATGAAAAAACATATCTTTTTATACACACATATCCATACAAAACGTATATGGTGAGATTTATAGTGAAAGTATAAATCTTTGATAATTTCTAGGAATAATCTGATAGATTAATTAATGGAGCAAATATAGCTCATGTTGGACCTTAAAGGATAGAAATGAGCTGAATAAGTAGATAGGATGGTTCAATGAAGATGATTAAGACATTTATGATAGCTTTTATAATGTTTAGGGTAAAAGTTTTGGAGAGGCCATGTGGTTCAGGATAGGTTCCAGAAGATCTTAAATGACAGGCATAGGATATTTTCCCTCATCAAGAAATTGGATAACATGTAGATTCTTGAATTAGGCATCAATATATTGAAATTACTTTCATCAATATCCATTTTAGCCAGATTAATCTTAAAGTGGCTTGGAAATGCATTTGAAAGATGACTTTTTTTATTTTTATGACAGGTAGTATAAAGGAAAAATTTTTTTTAAATTACGCTTTCTATATTTGGTTTTTTTAAAATTTGTAAGTTACTTTAAGCAGAATCCGTAGTTTGAATTGGGAGTGACCTCTCTTCCATTGTTGTCCATTTTTAACCTGAATCTTTCTGAGATTTTAGTAAGCATCACCATATTTATCACTTGGTTACAGCATAATGTAACTTTTTTTACTTGTGAGCGCAAAAATACACTCAGATACACCATTTACTCTTAGTATAGTTTGAATTTTATATTCCCTTATTTTGCTGAACAATATACTACTTGAGAGAAATATGTTTTCTATTTCATAATATATGTAAATGTTAAAAATTACTAAATTTGCTATGGCATGTGACATGATTTGGATTATCAGAACTATATCTGATCATGTAACTCCTTGCTCACCTCTCTCACCTAATTTTTTTCCCTGGGCAACACTTAGTCATAATTTTATTTGCTTGATTATCTGTTTAATATCTAGTGCTTTGCACCAATTGTGACCTCTGTGAGGATGAGGTTTCTGTCTATTATGTTGCACGGCTGTACTTCCAATCCCTGCAGAGGATCAGACATGTAGTTGGTGTTCAGTAAATATTTGTTAAATGAAGTGAATGAATGTCTTGCAGACTGATGAAATTGTGCTTCAGTGTTTTTTAAACACGTGGCATTGTTAATTGCCACAAGGAAGCCTGTGTATAGCCATTAGAGTGCTTCTGCAATTTTCCTTTTTTCTATTATCTCATACAGTGATTTATATTTGAATCAAAGGGCATTTGCATTATTTTAAAAATTAAATCTCTTATCTATATGTAAACATAAAATTAAGATTAATGTCTGAAATTTCAAGAAAAACCAAGGCCTGGATTTATCAGTGAGGAGATTTCCAATGAAAGAGTTGTATACATTTTTCCTTAACATTAGAAGTAGCAGTGCAGAAAATACATAGAAATTCCCAGCGCACAAGTTATCATTGCCTGAAGCCTGTTGGCTAACAGTTTCCCCTGCACTATTTAGGAATGTGCTCTTCAGCTTTAGATTTTTTTTTTTGCCTATTTTTTTTCTCTTACCTCTGCTATGACTAGAGTTTCTATTTATTTTAATTAGAATTTGGTCTTTTATTGAACCTATTTTCTTTCTATGGAATTTTTTATAAGCTGTGTTCAGGAATGCACAGAGTTTCTAATAAGCTAAAAAGAATTCTTTTTTTTCAGTTGAGACAGTACGTGCCATCCAGCCTTGGTTCTGGTGGGCTAGAATTCATTTCAGAGATCAGGCAAATGGGTCATGATAGCAAATGAAGCTAAATTTTATTCTTTGGAATCATTCCAGTTCTGTTCTAGTACCTAAACACTGAACATTTACTTAATTTTTTTATTATTATAATCTGGGCCTTCCTTTCTTTTTTGAGAAAAATAAATTTATTGGGCTTCTCTGGTGGCGCAGTGTTTGAGGGTCCGCCTGCCGATGCAGGGGACACGAGTTCGTGCCCCGGTCCGGGAGGGTCCCACATGCCGCGGAGCGACTGGGCCCGTGAGCCATGGCCGCTGAGCCTGCGCATCTGGAGCCTGTGCTCCGCAATGGGAGAGGCCACAACAGTGAGAGACCCGCGTACCGCAAAAAAAAAAAAAAAAAAAAAAAATTATTTATATATAAAAAAAAAAGAATGTGCTCTTACTTGTTGGGTAAATAGAATATATATGATGATTTCAGTTTTACAGACTGTCATTCTCCTCATACTTCATAAGCACATTCTTAATTTTAATATTTTAAAATTAACGAATATATGAATTTATAATTTAATTTTACAAAATTATTGAACAGTTCTGTGCAAGGCACTCATACCAGTAATTTATTGTCTCTGGCTTTATTTGTAAGCTAGTGAGGAAATAGGACAAGTGCTATAGGCAAACTACAAAGTGCCATGGGGACATTGAGGAGAAACAATTTCAACAAGGGAATCAAACGTTCACGGAAATAGATGATATTAAATATGAACATTTAAAGATGAGTGGCATTTCAGGAGGTGAATTGGTAAGAACACACTGACCCCACTGTGTGTTTGGTGTAGGGAGTTCAGTTTCAAACCAGATGGGAAGTAAATACAGAATAAGGTGGAAATCAAACTATGTGCTTTATTATTGGTAGATCTCAATCAGTAACCATAGTCTGGACCTGCAGCCAACTGACTTTTCAAATACTTCTCCCATAGAGTTAAACTTATCCAGACCAAGTGAAAAAGGACAACCACGTGCTGGGCAAACTTTTTACACCTTTTTTTGCTAAATTGAATTATGCAGATGTCACTGACAGACTCTCAAGGTCCTACCCACCATGTAATCTCTGCTTCTCCCATGGGCAGTAGTGATTACAGAATGAAGAGATGGTCAAATATGTTTTCCTCTTGGGAGTGGAAGTTTATGCATGAGAGAGGGGATTACGGTTCCCCCTAACAGGATATATCTTAATAGAAACCAGCTTAAGTTTTAAATACTTACTTGTAATATTTAAATAAAGCCTTGTTAGTTCTAATATTGGCTTTTCTTCAAAGCTACCATTTTGTTTTGAAGGGAAACTATTTAATATCCATTCTAGTTCCTCTTTCGTCAAAGACGTTTAAAGGGAAGTCATGTTTGTATTAGTGAAAATCTTTGGCAAATAATTTTAAAAGGCTGTTATGTCTGATTTGTGAATGAAACCCAAGGTTGATTTTAATACCGTCATCATAAAATAAGTTAAAGGACATTATTTCACTGTGCAATCTAATGAAGCTAACCTCACTATTGAGATTGATTTAAATTCAATTTTCCTTCGCTACTAAAATATTTTAATGAAATTCCATCCTTGGACTTATGATTTTTTTTCTATACCAAAGGTAAATTTGTATTGGCAACTTGAAATACAATCATTGATAGAATACAGAAGTTAGGATCGTTTGCTGCTATCCAGATCTACCTAACTTTCCAGATCTACCTAACTTTCCAAACCTGTCATATTTTATATAGCAAATATTTGTGGGTTATGGAGTTCAATGTGAGACCTTTGGCTGTGAAAGTTTATTAGCTGACTCCAGTTACACTGATTTATGTGGTAGTAAATATGATGAAGGGGGAGGGATTATGTTTGATCAGAAAACACATTGAGAGTTAAACTTGTATTTCAGGTCGTCTATTCTCTGGGGAATATTTTCCTTATAAAAATATTTTAATGACATAAACACCCATTTGATAGAATAGAAATAAAAGTCACTTTTAAATAGTAGTAGAGAAGAGTTGCTGACTTTGGTTTTCTTTCTCTGTGAGGCCTAAATAACTATACAAATAATAAGCATAAAACTGATGTTTCTTTCTCTCTTTAAATAGATATACACATGTGTATGTATATATATGGCATGTTCTCTTATATCATGTGAGTTTAAATCTGTAATACTGAGAAAATAAAATTAGAATTTAATCTTTTAGGGTTGTTGTGCAATAACAAAATTAGTTCATAAAAATAGAGCCACATAAAACCCAGTCTTGGATTTCTTGCTATTGAGTGGATGTACCCTGAGTTGATAATTGGGAACACGGATGGAATCATCCCCCATAAAACCCAGTCTCGAACTTGGTAGAACCTATTGACTCTGGAAGAGATGAAATGATATTGGAATATTGATCGGTGTGGCCAGAGAAGTAGGCAGCCTGATAATCTTCATCTAAATATTTGCACTTTACACTGTGATATGGTGTTACTGGGTGACTTCTGTGCTGTCTTTCTGATCTGCTTTTCTACTCTATTTTCCACCACTCATCTTTGCTTATTATACCTTATACTAGATTTTTTAATGAAAGAATTTGTTTGTTTAGAGAGAAGTGAAGGGTTTACCAAAAGGGGCCCTCTCCACATAATCCCTCCTTGCCCCTACTCTTCTGCAGATCCTGGTGTGAAGAACTAAGCTGTAAACTAGAGCGAGGGCTGGGGAGTGGTAATGGAGACACAGCATCCGGGCATTGTCTGTCTTTCTCATACTCTGTCCTCGCTGAAGCACATTCAATTTTGCTGTCCTTACTTCTGCTTTCTTTGCCAGACTGTCAAGGACAGCTGAAGGAAAATCAGATAGACTCGTGGATCCGTGTTATTACACACGTAAGGTTTTACGCGCAGGCTCAGCGGCCATGGCTCACGGGCCCAGCCGCTCCGCGGCATGTGGGATCTTCCCGGACCAGGGCACGAACCCGTGTCCCCTGCATCGGCAGGCGGACTCTCAACCACTGCGGCACCAGGGAAGCCCCACATGTAAGGTTTTTAGCCTCACCTGAACCTCAGCAAATCCTTTCACTGGTCTCCCAGTCAGCTTCCTTTTCCCATCTATCATGGTCTTTACATTTGCATGTATTTGTATGTATTCTTTTCCTGAAACACCTTTTTAAAAAGTTCCTCTTCAGATAAACCCTAGTCATCCTTCTAGACCGGCTGGAATGTTACCTCAATTTACAGAGCTTTGCAGCCTGTCCCTTCCTCCTGCCCGTCTTCCTCAGGTCGTTTCCCTAGTGCAGTTACTATCTTTCTTTTGCAAGCTTTTAGTGTATCACAAGCAGCATTGTTGTTAGTGTTGAAGTCTTTCTCTCCCACATGCAATTACTGGAGGCCATGTCCATGCGTCATTAATTGTCTAGCCCAGTGGGGGGCACATGGTTGACATCAGTCTAGGTTTGCTGAGTAAATCAATACCTGTCAAAATGCAGTCTGCTGGGGAAGCCAGAGTCGTCATCTTCTTGACATTTGTCACAAATATCTTCCTGTTTATAATTATCATTCTTTATTTAAAATACATCACTACATAGTAATAGCATTAAGTGGTAAACAGATGGAAGGGTGAGGATACAGTTCAAATGATAATCTATTTTTCCTACTTTTAGATAGGGCAATAAAATATACCTTCGGGCAGATATCTGTTCTTTTTTTTTTTTTTTTAACAAGGTTTCTCAGGTTATAGGCTGCCATAATTTCAATAAGTAGTTCCTGCCACAGTGTGTTAGCATCAGTAGCCTGACTATTTCTCTGTTTCTTTTCCACCCTCATCTTCTCTTCTTCTGTGCTACTCTGCTGCCTCCTAACTATGGCTCTCTTCTAAAAATCTACATAAAATCTACAACCCCTTTCGGATCTCATTTTCATTGGCCGCCTGCCAGCTGTTGAGGCAACAGCTGATTTTCATTATACGGTGAAAGGGTGGGGCCATTGGTTCACAGCTGCCAAGTTGCTCTGGTTCTTTTCCCTCACCACCTTGAAAACCCAAGTCCCTTATTATGTAAAATAGCCCAGCTGCTATCTGTCTTGCAACAGGTGATCAGGGAAGAGTTTTCTGAAGAATGATTAATAGTGGGACTAGTTGTGGGGGAAGCTAGGTGGTGTCTAACAAAACTTAAATCAAGCATTAGCACTGGAGGTAAGTTTACTCATTGCTATCTTGCTGCAATTTGGGACTCTTAAAGGGTATTCTTTTATGAAAAAGTTCACAAACCCTTGGGACCTGATTATTTGCCTGTGTCCAAAGTTGTTTAGTTTCTCCATCTATTTAAACTTAAATATGTATTTAGGTTGGAATTCAGCAATGTTGGCTTTGAAGGTATCCCAATCTGATGCAAATTTCACTTGTTTTTTATTTGTCTTTTTTGTCATATTATTATTTTAATTTTGTTTTGTCCAGAATAAATGAAGATTTACTTATGTCACAAGTAATAGATTTATGCTAATAATCTTTTCCAATATAGTATTTTAACCAAGTTGAGGTTTCAATTTTTCGGTGGGGGGGTAATGGATCAGAATTGGGGTGAGTGCTTTTTACTAGGATTACCTATTGTGGGGCATCAAATTTTATCATGTGCTTATAGGAAAGTTTATAATATATAAGGCAACACAATTGAGTACGTCTACTGATTATCTTTCAAGCAAACACTGTAATAATATAACAATCTGAGATTGAGATGTTTTTAAAGAAAGAAGAAATAAATACTTAATTTTTTTCTGTACGCTTTAGTTTCAAATATTTTTGTCATGATCATATTGGCTTTTTAAAGCATGATGGAAAGCAGTCATTTTTAGTTTTAGCTGAATTCACTTAGCCATTAATTTAACATATAATATTCCAGACACTGAGCTACATCCTGGGGATAGAGAAATGAGTACAACACACAAAGAACCTTCATTGTATTCTGTCGCAATTCAGGGGTCCTTTTATAAATAGAAATCTTGCCTGTATACTCCCTCCAATAGGCAGACCAAAATGTATATAGCAATTTGTGCATTGTAAATTCTATAACTTGTTTAGCTCTATTGTAAAAGTTCACAGGGCGTTCACTTTTTGATGGTACGGATTCTAAAACTCAGGCAGGTTTTTAAATACCTCATCTGCATAGTTTGTGATGGCACTTAAAAATACTTCAAAGGGCTTATTTTCCACCATACTTCCTACCTAATGTCATAATTCACAGTTGTCCATTTTCCTGCCCCAGGATTGTATTTAAGTAATGACACTTTTTGGTAAATTTCAGTCAGTTGCTGGGGTTGAACAACAGAAGAATAATTCTGCTATAATTCACATTCTGTAGATTTTTATGTTTTTTGTACATTTTCACATAAAAAAATCTGAGTGCATTCTCCCAACCTCCCTGAAATTTAGCTTTACCAGAAATTATTATTCCCTTTCTGAGATAATAAAATGATACTTAAAGATGTCAACAATAATAATAATAGCTATCATTTAAATTAAGAGCAAAGATTTGTCAGGACCAGTACCAGGAACTATACATCATAGTAGCCATGGGAGTTATGCATTATTAACTCGTTTTTACCGTTGAGAAAATTGAAGATCAGGCATGGTAAATGCCCTCCCTATTGCCTGGCTACATTAGGATTTGAACCCAGATTTGCCTCTAAAACTTCCTTGGAGTGTCTTTCTCCCTTACCATTGTGTCCCCCTTGTATGAATTAATCAAGTCATTCAGCCAGTTATTAGAGCTGGAATGTCCAGATCATGTGAAACAATCTGGTGCATTGTCATTCACTGACTCATTATTTATTCAAAAATTATTTCTTGCATGCTGACTCTATTTCTGTGATTATGTTCCCTTGCTCACAGAGTTAAGAGCAAAGAAACCGAATTGAATTTTCAGTTTATTAGTAATGCTTTAAGGAAACATGAAACCATTCAAAACAGAATTAGCGTGATTTATGTTTTAGAGCTTTTCTATTTACTCCAGGCATCCCCCACAAGGAGAATAGTAACCTAGTTTGAATACCATTTAAAAGTTTCAGAGGGGAAAACTGCTACATGTGTGAAATGCAGTGTTGACTCACTGAATTGAAACATTCTCATTTACTTGTCTTTGCTTCTTTAGCAGTTAGATCAAGTGGTACTGCAGAGTAAATTTTTTGTCATTCTTATAGATTTTCAGATTATCTTCTAAAGCAGACCCATGGTAGGTTGTTGAAATGCTTCACTTTGGAAAGTTACATATGACTAGGCATGCTCTCAATTGAAAAGTTAAATTAAATTACTATTATGTAACATTTATTTCCAAGTATATTGAGTTTGATTTCCATTACTTACTAAGCAACTCATCAGTGATTTTATTTCCACTGCCTTAGTTCATTTATTGTTTGTTTAAAGTCCTTTAAAAAACAAATTTCACTGCTGATTTTATAATCAGTTGACTAAACAGCAAATACTGCGTTAATACTAATATATTGATTGTTTTACCTCTTGGTATAATTAGATCTGCAGTAAAACCTAATCTGACATGATTTGTTTGTGGGTTGATGACCCATGGGCAGAAATGTGTAATAGCTAAAGCATCTAAAATTAGCTGTCTTATATTTGTCTAATACACTCTTCTTTGAGATACCAACCAATTTTTCTTTTAACAGCACATCTAATCAATTTCAAAGTAAGGAAAAATAAAGCCTGAGCCGGTTTTGAAAATTATTCCTTCTTGAAATGTTCTGAGTGCTGGAATTTATTTTACAGTTCCAGCTAAGCAGGCTTCTAGGCTGAAAAGAAGGGGATGAATAGTGTCGAAATCTGCTTTAGGAGAGAGCTTGTTTATCGAGCTACACCTCATTTTCCTTTATCTGTCACAGCGTAAATAATAGGTAGAATTTCTTGGTTGGTTGTATTGTACGTGCACAGCATAAAGCTTAGAGTCCACTAACTGTAGCATTTCTGATTCTTCCTTAAGCCATCTTTAACTTGCTAAGCTCCCTTCCCCATCTCACCTTCCTGCCTGAAATACAATCCAAGCAGAATTATGCAGTGTAGACAATTATAGTGTTCAGTGTCTATGTGTAAATTTGTACGTTCAGTCTTGAAGTATAGATCTTTTGCAGAAAGAAACAGGAATTACAGTGAAGTAGACTCTTAGGTATACATTGAGTTTTAAATTTTTTTAGGAGCTTTCAACATTTTGTTTGGCAATATTTTTCTGTAAAGGTAATGCATTAGTAAGGATTAGCTGTGTCTCATAGCATTTATCAGAAAACCCAGCCCATTAGGGGCTTAAATAGTATAGAAATTTCTCTCTCTTGGAAAAGAAGTCTTTCATGGGGCAGTGCATGGCTCTGCATTGTCTCCATGGTCTCAGAGACCAAGGCTCCTGCCTCCTTCTTCCATATTTTGACTCTGCCTTTTATTCTCAGGATCACCTCATGTCACAACATGGCTTCTGGAGCTGAAGCAATCTCATCTACATTCCGTATTGCAGGAAGGAAGGATGCAAAGCAGGGAGCACAAAAGGAATGCATTTTTCAGCTGAATCTACCACCTTCTAGGAAATTCCACACAACACATATATATCATTAGCCTGAATGTAATAACATGGCCACACCTAGTCTTTAACTGGGTACATTGCCCACTTAAATAAAATAAAGAAAAAAAGAGGAGAATGCAGTTTATATGCAGCTGTCATTGTTCATATATGTGATAGTTGGTTCTCCAATTTTCAGTTTTCTCATCCTTAAAATGGGCAAAAGAGTATCCTCCCCATGGTGTCTGTATGAGGGTTAAGGGAGATGCTGCATGAATGATACTTAGTCATGGAACAGAGTAAATACTATCATGGTTGCTTTTCAACTTCTCCTTTCCCTTGTCATTATTGCAACATTAGAGCAACAGGAAGTCTCAAGGCTTTATGGACACTTATGATATGAAGATCCACATTAACTTGTGAATTACTTCACTTTTGGGACTAATATGTGCTTTGTTTGCAATTGGTTTATCTCCTTGTATTGTCTCTCTTCTGTAATGCCTTATACAACATGGGGACGTTCTATCTTCATGCCCTAAATATAACCGAGAACTGGGGATTAGTCACTCTTTAAAGTGGAAAAGCATTAGCCACAGTGACGATTAATCTATTCTGAAGTTTTGGGGACTACAGAGTTCACTGAAATAATCAGTCTCCTTAAAGAAGCAGCCTGCTCCTTAGTCAAGGGTACTAAACGAGTGTCAGAAAAGAAGGGCAGTCTTTGGGCAAGTCGCATGGCTATTCTCTTTGTCAAAGGACGGATTGGATTGGCTGATCTCTCAGGTCTTTCTTATTTTTAAATAATATAATTGTAGGAATCCCATTCTCTTCAGATCTTTTAAGACCATGTAAGTTCTTATGGTGTTTGCTACCTTTTATATGAAGATGGATAGTGAGGGTGGGCTCATCCGGTGTGCTTTAAGGAGCACTCACAATTTTATACCATTGGATTTTGCTGCCTGAGATACCGACTTCTTTATTTTCCTGTCTTAAGCTCTAAGAAGTGCATATTATTCCAAGTAAATACTCTTGAGAATAAAAGTTTAGTGATACTTACATTAATACATCTCTTGTTGTAAAACAACCATAGCATTATACGTTATTTTCCTATATATTAATACATTTTCAACATGTACTTTCATGAAAGGAACTGGACTTTTTTCCTCCCAAGTGAGCAGTGCATTACTAACAACCAAGTTCTTCCACACAACTCCAAGTAAATAACTTGTTCTGGTATTTGTTATTTCTGTTGCTTTGGAAGACTACTTACAATCTCATCTGTAAAAATGGGAATATTTATTATACTTATTTTATAGGTCAAGGAGGGAGAGTTAAAGAAAATCATGAATGTGAAGTGTTAGCCATTTATCTGAAGCAAAAGATTATGACAATTATTATTTTATTACTAGTACTACTAGTACTAGTATCATTATGGAAATGGACTTGAAAGCTAGCTAATTTAACTAGGGTGATGGTCCATTTATCTATTGCTACGTAATAAACTATCAATAACCATGTTATTATGCTCACAAATTATGTGGGCAGAATTCTGACAGGACATGGAGGGCTCCTCTCTACTCTGCACTTGTCCGGGGCCTCAGTGGGGAAGATTCCAAAGGCTGCGGGTGCCTCAGGTCTGGAGCCTGGATCATCTGGAGGCTCCTTCACTCAAATGTCTGGTTTCCGGGCTGTGGTGACTTGATGGCTGTGTCCATGTGGACGACTGACAAAAGAACCTGTACATGGCCTCTCTCTGTGGCTTGGACTTCTCCCAGCATGACAGCTGTGTTTGGAGGGGGGACATTCAGAGATCAAGTGTTCCAAGCGACCCAGGGGAAGCTGCATGGCACTTTATGACCTCGCTTCAGAAGGTACATAACATCACTCCTGCCACATTCTATTAGTTGATCGAGTTAACAAGCCCTCCCAGATTCGGGGGAGGGGACATAGACCTTATGTGTCTTTGGAAGGAGTGTCAAAGGACCTGGGACCATCTCCAATGCCCTACTGTTCTTATAGAAGGTTGAAAGGTGAAAAGGAATAAACATGATTTCATTTGAAAGTAGTTTTTCTGTAAATTATTCTCAAAAGTAATGAACATTTAATATGAGCAAGCATTTAAAGTTTTTCATCAAAGGCCTAAAATCGCTGTAAACGTAATCCTAGCTTTTAATCCTGCTAATCTTGGACCTTTACATTCTCAACTCTAGGATAAGTCTTTCTTTTAAAAAGTTTAAAAGTCATTGTTGTTCTCAGGCAGGCACATTTTATTTCTCTCACATAGAAGTTCTCTCTTCCTAAGGTTTTTATGAAGATTAAATTGCCTATTTGAAAAGTGCTTAGAACAGTACCAAGTACATATACCATAAGTCCAAAATAAGTGTTCATTACACTTAAAAAAATGCCTGTAAATCCCTTTTAAAATGCCATAAGGAAAAATAGGAAGTGAACTATTCTTAAGTCAATATAATATTTACCGATATTGTACCATTAAGATTTATCACTACACTATTTCACCAGACTTGAAAAATAAACAAAAGTGACTTTGTTAATTTGTTTAAAGGTCAAAATTTATTGTCAACTAATTAGTGATTCAAATTTTTTAATTACAGTGACTGAATATTCTTCCTAAGGACGATAGTTACAATTATATTTCAGATATGAATGTCTCATTAATTTTCCAAATTGATCTCTCAGTTTTTGGAAGCAACAGTGTATCATCAAACTTGGCTAATAGCTCACTTATTCAGATTTATTTTAGATCATTTCTGACTTGTATTTTGTCTCAAATTTAAAGAACATTTTTTGAGGGGCCTCAGTAGCTTGTTTCAAAACCTGAGATTATAGCACCCGCTGTTTAACGATGCTCTTCTAAACTCACTAAAAGCAGAAAGCAAACTTATTTACATCTAAATGACCATATTTTGTTTTGCTCACTATCAAGCCTGCTATTTCATTTTTATTTATAGTGACCTCATACTAGGAGTACCTTGCATAAGTAGGAGTCTAAAAATTATTTGAACAGCCAGGATAAGTATGTCTTTTCTTGATGTTTGATTTCTGAGTGAAGTGAGGACACTAAGGTTAAAGTGTGTCATGCATATTTTTTTAGTTACCCATTCTCAGTCTAAGCCAGGCAAATGAGCAGCTCTGACAGTTAACTCTGTAAATCATTCAGGAATCTGACTGCTTTCTCAAAACATACCTGGGTCTGCAGGCAGGAGTCTACAGGTGATTGCCCCTACATGTTTGCCCAAAGATGATTTAGAAAATTGGTTGGAAGCTTTGCTCTTCCCCAGCTATCAAAAATTAACCTACCAGAAATTTGCAGACACAGCAACGTTATGTTAATGATTTTGTGACTCATGCACAGGACCTTTCTTTTTTTAAGCTGGCTCTTCCAAATTCCAAAGATTCAGCATTTATTATTTGGTAATTTACTTTTGTATTTGCACTATGAATAGGACATTCATTTTCAGGCTCCTTGACTGTCTCAGACCTATAGGGTGTTGACTCAGTATATTTACTGGGGGCAGGTAACCAGCATTCTCTTATTCCAGCGGTGAACATTGTTCTCATTTGCTGGGAAAAAAGAGAGGAAAACCTTTGAACCAAAGACTTAACTCTAAGAGGGACTGTTGTCTGATTTCCAAACAGGCCAGGGAATACATTGTGCTGCAGTATCCCCTTAGGTATTCATTAAAGCATCCTGACTAGGTCACAGGGGTGAGAGCCAAGAGAGCTGAAAGGGGCCTAGTCTGTGACATGTATACAGCTTTGTTTATATGTTCAGTTTTACTCATACATGTATGTATTTATGACTTAATATATAGCCAGAGCCTTTTATAAGTTATAAATTACAAAGTTCATTTCTAGAATTATTATGTACTTTATAATTAAAGTGAGCTTCAAATGCTTTGAGATTTTACATGTAAGTTAGTTCATTCTTACATCTGTGAGGATCGAACCAGGTGATCTCCAAAGGCAGTACTAAATCCTTGTGATTCTGTGGTACTTCCTTTTTTTCTAAACTTGAGCCTCCAATTTTATTTTTTACCTTTGCTTAATTTTTAGTGTAAACATTATCCTGATCAAAGTGGCATACGAGCAATCAAGTAGCATTATCTGTATTATGGTGAGAACAGGAAAGCGTTTTACCTTTAGCTTTTCCTATATTAACCACTTCTCAACCTCATTGTGCATTTTTTCATTTCAGTTACAGAAGTTGATTTACATTCAGCATCTTCAGGTTTAGTCAAAGTGCATGTTTACTGTTCCACACCCCCATTCACTCCCCATCCTGTAGAAGTGTGTGTGGCTCAGTCCTTTGAAAGTTTGCAAACTGGGATCATAAACTTAGAAGCTTCAAGGGCCAAGCAGATATTCTTAGTAAGTTAGACATATATTGTGTAAGTACTACAAGCTCCTCGATTATTTTTACTAGAAACTAGAAACCCAGATTTTTATTGTTAAGTGTTTCACCTTCTTAGTGCCGTTGGAAATTATTTTAGAACTCTGAAGAAAAAAAATGAAAGAAAATAAAAGTGATATGACTCCGCAAGACCAGATCTACTAGTCCTTTAACTTCTGCTTTAAAACCAGGCACACGCTTTTGCTTCGTGCTGATAGCTATTCTGTTGTGAATCATTCTCCCAAATAGACCCCTACCCTGGGAGATCTCCACTCCTCACTGCTATGTTGTACAAGTGTGGACGTGCCTGGAGACTATAATTACCCCTGGATTTTGACAAGAGTTCCTCAGTAGTAGTTGCCATGCTTATTAAGCTCCTGAACAAATTTCTATCTCCTGAACTAACATCAGTTTCACAGGCATCCAGGATTGATGCGGAACCTTGGGTCATCCTCACGCTCAAAACTCTTCCTTTTTACGAGTCACTTGTCTTTCTTTCTTCTGGATCAACCTACGGTGTTATACATGTTTTCTGATTTATTCTTCATCTTTCAGAGTTATCCCTGTTGCTCACTCAGTGCCCATCTCAGCACCAGTGCTTTCTTTCATTCTTGTTATCTTTTCGCTTCTGTCATCATGTGTGCCTTCTTATTACTTTGTACACGCTTGCACTTTTTACATTAATGGAAAGAATGGGATGGGTGATATAAACAAAGTAACTTAAATTGCAGCATAAATATAGTAACCACACGTTAGATTAAAGAAGGATGCTATGGGTTGGTATTAGAATGACATTACCTGAGTGATGAATCTACTTGTTGGCAATCAGAGTTGATATTCTATTGTTCTTCAACACAGACTTGCTCACTTCCGTGAAATTTTTAAGTGGCAAGTTTTCAAGAAAAGAGCTTCTGTTCTGAAGTAGCTCTTACGGCACAGAAGTTACAGTATACGCAGACTGGTGCCTAGAGGTCCTGAAATGATTCAGCTGACCCTCTTAGGAAATGTTTTTTGGGTTCCTCTTCCTAAACATTGGTTTGATTTTATTTCTGTATGTCCCACTGTATGGACAAGACTATTATGAGTGATCTTGCCAATTGCTTTGTAGGACTTGTAGTTAAACTCAGTCTTCTGCTTTTCCCTTCTTTACATGTCTGATATGTTCAGAAAGGATGATGTTGTAGTTAGAGATGCCATTTTTGATTATTTACTCTGGGGAAGATGTGCATTATTGTTCATGTCGTCATGAAGATCTATTAAATACATTTATTTTTAACAATGTTATAAAGAGGTTTAAAATATTACTATTTTAAAAAAGGGAAGCCACGCTGTAGGAAGTGGAAATTACTCGCCCAGATCACACAGGTTGTAAATGAGTCCTGGGAGCTCTCACTATTCACCATTGCTCTCTACTGTCTCTTGTTACTTCATTTCAGATGCCTCATGGTTAGTGTAGCCAGAGTAGCCCCTGGTAAACAATAAATCCTTTTCTAGCACCATACAAATCGATTCCTAATAAGTTGTTAAGGAAGCTTTTTAAAGAATAATGTAAAACTTTCTCTGTCGATATTTTGAAGAATTACTGTTCCCTTTTGTAAACTGAAAATGCACTCGTCTGAGTCTGCCTGAGTCTTCTGGCCCCTCTCCAATCTCTTAAGTTCCTTCAAAGATTGCTGCATTTGTTGGATCTATTTTGCAGGTCCTCTCAAAAAAAATCTGCTCTTTAGTCAAATGGTCTAGGAGATTGGAATACTTTTCCAGCAGCATAATAGTTCTCAAAACATATTTTCTTACCTTGAGGCTTTACCTGTGCTTCTGACTAGGTTTTCTTCTAACCTTTACAGTCAAGTGGTCATTCTCTGACAGAGAATTCTGAGACAACATGAACATTAGTTGTTTGGCTATCTTTTAATCATCCTTTTAATTATCCTTTATCTTTTATACTATTAATTTCAAAATGTATGCCTCTTTTCTCCTTGATTGTGTGTATTGGCTTATTGCTTTAAATTATTGCAGCACATACTTGGTATTTAGTTGGTAGAGAATTTAAAATAAATCAGAAGTTATCTTTCTGCAAAACTGAATAGAATGTATTAAAACTGCAAGAGTTTTCTCTGAGGTAGTATCAATAATTACTAACACTTCTTTTCTTTTTTTCCGTCTGTATGAGCCAGTAAATGTACTTGACATTTTTTAGGAACATCATTCATATGTTTCAAGATAAATCTCCAAAGTTTAGTTTCTTTTGTTTATTTGTTTTGTGTGAAGAAGTGAGTAAATGAACACTAAATATAACACAGAAAGCACATTTTTACTCTGCTTTGCCAGTGACTTACTTTAGGTTAATTTTTACCTTTCATTAAGTGTAATCTAGAACAACCCAAGTTTATAAACTCTAAAGATGATTGAGGGCATCCAGGGTAGAATCACACTTTAAAAATGCAAAGCCAGTTAAGTTTGTCGTGCATTTGACTGTGTGTATCCTCATATCCTGTCATTTGTACTTATGGAAAATGAATCTATGTCTTTGAAAAACTAAATTTAATATTTTTCCTATTAAAAATTCTAACATTTTTGTGATTGCCTTTCTTATTTCTTATGCGTGAGGTCTTTTATACACACGTACAATCAAATTTTAGTGTGAATTGAACTATGAAAATTATAACGTAATATTCCCAGCTGAACACAATAATATACTGTAAAAGTCTTAATGTACATTCTGCAAAGCCAGTGACAAATCTTGCCCTTAGTTCTTAGAGTCAGTTTCATTGTAAAATATATTCAGTGCTTTTATTTCACCTTTCAATATCTTGAATTCCTTGGGATTGAAATGCAGTATTTCTATTAGATCCATATTCCCAAGTCTATCCCTGACATATTTGCCCTCCTATGAATCACATCATTGTAGTCTGTGATAGATCACAGTGTCAAGAAACTGATCTTGGTCCAATTTTTCGCTCTGTTGGAAGAAATTAAAACTTCAATTTGCTTCCAAATTTTGAAGAGAGGAAAAATGTTATTCAAAACAATAGTTTTAATATTTATTCATGATTTCTAATTAGTGCTATTTATTCTTGTTATTTAAAAAACCGTAATAATCCTCTGGTAGCAAGTTTATATTGTGTGGGCCAGTGAATCTGTTTGTTTAAGTTCGTAGACCGGGTATGTATTTAAAAAAATCAGTGTTCTCTGAACTTGGTTTTAGACACACTAAATAGGATAGCTTAGGAACACTGTAAATGTACGCTATGAGTGCCATATTTAAATGATGGAGATAAGTATTAAAATTCAATTTTAAAAACCCACTACTGATGATAGTTAAAAGTCTTGAAGTAGAAATCAAATAAAACATCATAATGCTATTAAGTTGTCACTGGTGTTCTATAGTCAGTTTATTCGAAATTATTAAAGATTATTTCACTTCATACCATTTTTGGATCCATTTTGCTTGCGTGAGGTAGGGGTGCGTGTGTGTGTGTGTGTGTGCGCGCGCGCGTGTGTGTGCGTGTGCATTTGTGCACTTTTGGACAGAAGGCACAGTGGTTTGTGGGGGAGATGTGTATGTGGTTTCAACTGCCTGTTTTTCCCCAGAGTAAGAAGAGATGTGGGAATAGGTACAGGTTAGGGTCCCTCAAGTTCTTCCTTTTAGCTACCAACCCTCTCGTTATCCTCAAGACTAATATTTTTTGTAAATCTTAGTCTGAGTGTTACAATTTCTACCCCACCACTACTAAAATATTGGTAATACCAAGGGATCTTGCTTGTTAGCACTGAATGGACTAATGAACCATAAAAATTAGTCTGGGTTCCAGTAAAAAAATAAAATTTAGTCTGGGTTCCAGTAAAAAAGTCTCCTTCTCATAACATCAGAGAATCCCCAAATGAGGATACATTTAGCTGTACAAGCCACGGTGCTTTTGGTACTGATGATGATTTTTCCAACTGTAATAGAATCCTCTCTACATATTGTGCTTGCAGTATTTAGGACCCACCAGAACTCCTGGGATGGTGTAAACATGTGGCATATGTTACGTCATCATAAAGTGGTTCATGGGGCCTTAGGGTCAAGTTTTTGATCTATTCTTCTGGGATGTGTGACCTTCGGGATGTTACTTTACCTCCTTGATCCCTTTTCTTCCATGTAGAAGGGGAATACAAATAGTTACTCCTCAATTGTTATGTTCAATAACAGAATGCATATAAAGTGCTTAGTTCTGGATCAGGCACATGGTAAGTGCTCAATCAATGTTACTGAAATCAATTGTCATTGACACTCCTGAGATGTTGTCTAACTGGTGAAAGAGTAAACTTAGAGTACTGTATTATTCATAACCATTCCTTGTAGCCCCTAAACCTATAAAATCAGTGTGTCTATAAACAGTAGCTAGGTTAACTACCTCAGCAATAATCACATATTGTTCTTATATATATATATAATAAAAATACAAAGTAACTCAGTTTTGAAAGTATAATTAGATAATATTGAGTATTGCAAGTACAAAAAAATAGTCCTCATATACTCTGCTTCCTTAAATCCCATGTCCAAAGTAAGAAGATAGTAATTTGTCCTTTCTTCTCTGTCACACCAAGATTTTTAAGCATTCCCATACTTGCCTGATTAGCTCCTAATATCACTTCAGGCATAATTCTCCATCAATTGAGCTTATTTCAAAACTAATTCATGATATATTCCAGTAAAACCTTTCACCAGCATATTCCCATTCTCACCATATTTAATTATTTCAGAATCAAGACAAATGACATGATAATTTGATAGAAGACCATCACTGCTCAGAGCTGATCAGGCTTCTTCCTAAATCTAAGCAACTAAGCAAAGCAGTTTTCCTCACAGCCTAGAGTCTTGCAGTTTTAACCTCACAGTGTTTGTATTGCATGAAGCCTGACTGAGCTGCAAGTTAATCCTTGTCTCTCACTGACATGGTGACAGAAAGGAGGAAAATGGTATCACTGGCTTTTGGATCTTTCTCTCGTGCCTTTTTTTTTTCTTTGAACAGGTTTGTGTTCTAAAACACTCACTTTCATTGGAAATCTATGAGATTCTATTATAAAGTGATGCAAATCAATGCAGACTCAAATAGGTTACCAGGATATATGCCATTGACATATTAGATTTCCTCTTTTCTATAATTTCAAAAATCATTACTTTATGATTCAATTTAGGAAACATTTGAATAAGTACTTAGTATCTAACACTGTGCTAGAGGCTTCAGGCATTCCCAAAGAAGTATAAAGATGGTTTTTACAATTAAGGAGCTTCAGATTTCATTGGTGTTCATGAGATGTGTGTATGATTAAATGTCAAAATGTATGTGGAACATAGTAGATGTTAATACCACACAAGGTCAGAGTTGGAAGAGATCGGAATGATTTAGATATTTGAAGATGGCTTCATTGAATATTAAACTTGTAAAGATGTGAAGCTTTTGAAGAGTATTGGGAACCTAATAATGGTTTGGTTGTTTTATACTTTATGGATGAGAGATAGACTAGATAAAGCCTCAGATGAACTGTATAAATTTTATATCTCCTACCAAAGCGTTCAGCCAACAGCTGTTTATAGAAAGAACCAAAAGGTGCATTTCTGTCTGTTCTTTTCCCTGGGCATTGCTTGATCTACTTGTTAATAAATAATGAAGACTAGAGACAGTCTAGTGTAGTACAGTTTATGTCAGAAGTATAGTGTAATGGTAAGAACAAAGGCTTTGATGTAAACAATGTGATTTTGGCTCTTATTTTTGATACTTACTGCCTTTATGATTTTGGAAAAGTTATTTAATATCACCATGTCTCATTTTTTTCATCCATAAATATGTATTTCATGGTAGTTGTGAGAATTAAATAAGGTAAATGAAAAGTGCTTAGCAGAGTGTCTGGCGTAGAATACGCCTCAACACATACAAATTTAACTATAAATTGAATTTAGAGACTGGTTTAAGACCTTTGTAACCTTTTGCAACCACATCTGGTTTATTTCTCTGTATGAAGAGAAATATATCAATTTACCGAGGTGTTTTTCAGGATTGACATGATTCGCATGTTGAGATTGGCCACGGTGTGTGCCTGTGTGTGTGGGGGTGGGGTGGGGGGGATGTTTTGCCTTGGAAATCGACACTCATACAAATCAGGGATCTTTATTTTTCCAAGAGCTTGTTTACAAGCACGGTGCTGAATAAAAGAGACAAATGATTAAAGAATCACAGTAAAGTATGACAGAAAGCATAATACAATGTTTCAATTTAGTATTTACAAGGACATTGAAACCAGCCAGGGGTGTCAAAAAGAGCATCTCCTTTGAATAGAAGTAACATCTAAATTGAGTTCTGAAAGATCTAGGATTTGCCATGCAAAGTTTGGGACAAAAGTATTTGAGGCAGAAGGAAACAACCTGTGTGAGGGTCCAAAGCTAAGAGGATTGTTCTTTCAAACAACTGAGTTCAGTGGGGCTTGGTCTTAGATTTCTACAGGAGATAGAGATGTTAGGGAAGGAGAGATTGAAGAGGTAAAACAGATCAGGGAAGGGCTTAGTCATGGTTAGAAGATTTGACTTTCAGCATTATTCCATGTTAAAGTAATCCAGACTTACCTATGAGGATCATCTTTAATACATAATAGTTATGAAACTTATTATTTGTATTTTTTCTATCTGCCATAGATTCTGGGAAATCTGTGGTTATTCATAGCCATCTATGTGGTGTGGTCACTCAGCCATCTCTAACTATGTAATTATGATATATTTTTCATTCTTTTGTATTGTAATGTGTTTTACTTTAAAATGAAGGCCTTTATGAAATTCAGTATACGAGTATCTGAATTCTGCCTTAGAAAAGTCACTCTCTCAAAATTGGAAAACAAAGTTAGTTTGGCGTGACTTTCCTAGGAATCACCGTATTCCTCTGTAAGTACTAATTCTATTTTATAACTGTTTCAGTTTTGCCAGGAAGAAATACTAAGCTCACCGTTGTGTTATTTCTAGGCTTCACTCTTCTGAAAAAATTCAGGCAATGCTTTCTTTCACATTCACAAAACAGTCTATTAGTGGTCACCACTATCAGATCTTTTAACTAACCTGGGCTGCTTCTTGCCTGGCCCAGAGCCCTGAATTAAAAGAAATATATCTCTTCCTTGGTTTCTTTCCATTATCTTCTCAATTTTGGACCCTAGTTTCCTCCTAATCATATTTGTTTTATAATAGTTTTAAGAGCGTTTACCTTGATAGAGAAAGAAAAAAATAAGAGTGTAGGACTTCTGTCTCCTTGCTCTGATTTTGCCCTACTTTATACAATGCCACCTATTCACCAGGAACTAGAGACTTCTTGTCTTTTTTGTTTTGAATAATGAGGAGCCAGATCATTATTTTTGTCCTGTGATGCACTACTACCACTCTTAAAAATGGCTATAACTCAACCATAAAAGGGTGTGTCTTTTAAAATATTGTTATTTCTGGACAAACTACTAGTACTTCAGCTTTCAAATAGCAGTGCAAGGGAAGGTTTATAAAATAGTGGCCAGGTGTATTAGGAACTGTGCATATTTATACGTGTTTAAAGTGTAAAGGTGAAAATTCCACATCTGAAGTTTTTGAAAATGGTTAAATACAATCTTGATATAAACAGTCATTGGGTAGATAATGAATAGCTGAACTAAAAAGTTAGGTAAATGTAAAGTTATTGAAGAAACAATTAATCCTCAATTTGCTTTCTGCTGTGTTATTTTCTAAGTAAAGTATGTAACATTTTGTTAGCATTATTAAATGAAAATAATTGGAATGAGGTTGACAGTGTGTAAAATATTATTTAATAGAAATTGAGCTTTGTAGTAAAGATATCCCTAATTTTCCCAGAAAGAGGGGATTTAAAATAGTTCATTAATTCACTTTGGCATTTAAAAAAAAAAAATTAGGAAATTTTTAAGAGGAGGAACCTGGCGACTGGGGTTTAATCCTTTTAATCTTAACTGTAATTAAATATAAATTATAAAGCATTTGTCTTTATATCTAGTACCTTAAAAAAAAAGACCCTGGAAAAGTTTAATCTCTTTGTACTTTTATGTATAATTCTAGCTCTTCATTTTGCAGGAAGAAAAAATACTTCTAAAACTTTCTTATTTGGATGGAGTGTCTGTCTACTGTGAAGTGCCAGAAAAAGCCTTAAATGATATGTGATGTGCTACAGGTCATGTAATGAGGCATTCAGTGCAACGTGATTATGACTATGTTACCTGGTCATTTCAAGTTCTAGCCATCAAAACCGTGGGCACTAGTTTCTCAAATGAATCAGAAAAAAAGTTTCCAGGGCCAGGGAGACATAAGTACTCAAATAGTGAGGAAGAAACTTGCTATGAAGTAGAAGTGACTGGCCAACAGCATACATAATGTAGAGAGCATTGTGATTGTGGATAAAATGGACTGTGTTATAACATTTACTGTCATCCTCCTGGGCAACAGATGACCTGCCAGGCCCTGTATTTTTTTGTGTGGGGGCGTGAGAAGATATAAATATGAACAAAAGATACTCCTTTGTTGTCAGAGAAAAAAAAAAAGGACTATATTTATCCATTTTGGGTAGATTTTTCTCACTTGTTCCAGGTTAATTTTGACTTTCTTTTAAATAAATGGAAATCATTTTTAGATAGACTTGTTGACATCTTTGATTATCTGTGTGGTGTCTGCATGAAAGAAGAAAAAAGTAGATTTCTGCAAGTTTCCATAACAGTTACAGATGCAATCAAACTGGCCAGTATTGGGAATTACCGCTCCATAAATAATTGTGGTTGGTTTCTAACTTTGATTTTATTCAGTCTAATAACAAGTATTGCTCTAAAGATAATTGTTGATGGTTGCAGACACTGATTTCATTCAATTAAGCTGGTAACCTTTTTAAGAAACTGCCTGGGAGAAAGCCAAGAATTCCAGTCAACTGATTTCTAGGGGAACTGAATTGAAATTGTCTTAGCCTAGAAAATGTTCCATGTAGACCACAGCTGTGTTAATTAACCTTTTCTTTAAACTACCCTCTCCACAACAGAACTCCAGATGAGTAACATAGCTGGGACCATGTTATCTGGATTCAGATTTTGCTCAGAGTGATTATAAAGTTGGAAAGACATTATAAAATAAGTTTGAGACATATAGTGAGAGTATGAAGGATATTCTGTCTTTCTAAATCACATCAAAATTCAAATTCTCCCTCCTTCCCTTTCTTCCTTTCTAAAAATCACTGATGTGTGTATTCAACAAAAGCAAAACCAGTGTGTATAACACAAAGGTTTGCTTTCTTTATGCCAAATTATAAATCCATAGTGATAAATATTGTGCTTAGAAGACATGGGAAACTTGGTCAAACATACATTTTCCTAATGAAATATAGAATTATCAGAGTAGTATAATTGACCTATCACTAGTACTGCCAGTACCAAAAATTTGCTGTTTATCTTTTGTGATCTCCAGAATGGGAGAGGAAAAAATCCACATTGTGTTGAAAGTGTACATTATATCTGGGGGAAAAAAATGTTTCTTTAAATAAACAAAGTCTTTTGAGTAAGTACCAATACAAGCTAAGAAGACCAAGGTCATAGGTCCTAGTAACCATTTGTGTCAGTAAAAGGCACCTTATGTGTCATAGCTACAACCAGTTATCTATAAAATTGTATTGTTGATCATGCTAGTAAGAGGCAAGAAAGTATTAATGGAATTTCACAACCATCCATCTCTACCTGGGTAAGGTAGGAAGACAAAATGATAAACTCTTCAAAATATACTCATTTGAATGATTGGTAGTATATGTTATCTTTATATACAGAATATTTGAGCTAATTTTCATTAATTAACTTGATTAATATTTCTATATTTCTAAAAAATAGAACCTATCAAAGAACAACTTGGTAAAAAAACATTCTTGACATTGCTATAGATACTGGATTTTAATAAGTGAAGCTTCATCATCTGCTGACATCATGTTCACAATTAAAAAGATTATTTCCAACGTGGTTTTGCTTGATTGACTTTTCCCTGGCTCATGGCAGGGTTGCTATATACCTGAATTTCTATGCTGTACCTTCTAGGTTTTGTGTTCACCTCATGACAGCAGCAGTTATTTCCTATCTTTCTGGGCTAAATAAAAGGAGGAGAGTAGTTAATAAAGTGACTGAACAGTGGCAGAATAATGTAGCGTGTATACCTTGTGTTGTAAACAACTTCTAATCTCTGTGGGCAAAAGCTCTAAGTAATGTAAGATAAAAAATATAACCTCAGGAGTTTTGCTAGGGGAGGAAAAAGTGAGATACTTGGCTGAAATGGACAAGTTGGAAATTTACTAGCCTTGAACAATGTTGAAAAGTGCCCAATCAAACTGGCTTTTAAATAAAAGCAATATAACATACTCTAGAGGTCATTTAGTGCTAGGAAGTGAGAGCTACTGGCACGCGTAGTAAGATAATGTGAAAAATTAGCTTCAATCTAAGATTTTTGACCTTCAATGCAATTTCAGTCAAAGTTAAAAGAGATTAACTTAAAATAATGATCTTTAAAATTTGCATTTTGGAATTTATCTTTTCCTTAGTCCTTGCAAAAACACATCGATGCACATAGATATTTGGGGAAATTATCTGCAGTGGTGTAAATTCAATAAGGAATTATGCCATATTAACTTTTAAATTTTACATCTTTTAGTCTTGATATATTTCCAGAATTCTTCTTCAGGCAGTTAGAATTTGATAACAAACCCAACGGTAATTTGTTGGTTTAACAACAAATTTCAGGTTAGATTTTTATTTTTGGAATGGTTCCATTTTCAGAGAGGTTCTCTGGGCTTCTTCCTTCATGCCTCCTCTAGCCACCCTGCACAACTATATCCTAAGGGTCTTTCTGCCCTGCACTTGATTCTCCACTTCACGGTCTTTTTTACCTTTTAAAAATGCATTTAGGGATACTTCAAGAAGATTAAATTGTACTCATACATATTCATAAGGCAGAATAAAGAGTTGTTTCTTATTTGGGGAGACCTTTTTAGAGAGTAGGGTTTCTAGACTCTTAAGGAGATGCCATTCAATTTTAACATTATTTCTACTGGAAAAAGAGATTTGTCATATATTGCTTTGATTCTCTAAATCCTTACTGGATGTTTTAGGACATCTTTGGACAAGAATTTGTGGGCAGGGAATGGTCTGCAGTGGATCCCATATTGAGATTTTTGGTACTTACATTTTTACAGACTGTTCTAAAAATATAGGGATAAGGATTTTCAGGAAGTAGTTTTTCTGCTGTAGTCATTGAATGAAATGGAATGAAAATGGTTTTATATGTAAGAAGAATCTAGTCATTCCAAAAATATTTTATGCCTAGCTCAAAAAATTGTTTTGACCCAAATTATAGTAGTCCAGTAATTAAAGTAAGCCACGGACTAGTGTCAGCACCTTTATTTTTTAACAATAAACTCACAGGAACATTATTGTTGTAAGGCAGTGGAGAGTTAGTGTTCAGAATTACATGTTCAGTGAGGAAAATGTGCTGGGCTACTGCTAATAAATGAATTTTAATTTAGTTTTGAATAGTACTTTTGCAAATATCCTTAATTTTGGTGTATTATATTTTGTCTAAGTATTATAATTCTGAGCTTAATGGCAATTCTGATGTGTTGAATGCCATGTTTTAAAATATATTTAAAATATTTAAACAGACTCAAGTTGCGTAAATGAAAGCAGTTACAGTTCTAGTTGGAAAATTAAGCTTTCAACTCTCTTGGAATATATTCATAATAACCTTTTCTAAAAACAAAATAAACGTCTTAAATAATAAATTACTGGCATGTGATATTTAAGAGGCATCAATCAGGATTTCTTTTTTTCAGTGAGGGTCACAGCTGCAACTTAGCATGAATAAAAGTCTCTGTCTCCTCCCCTCTGAAAGATTTATATGTTTTAAGTAAGAGTTACATAGAGAGAGTTCTTGTAACACCACTGTACCATCATTGATCTCAGAGACTGGCCAAACTGCAGACCTCTTCCTCCCTTCTGAAGAGTTGAGGCAGCCGACGTTTGATTCATTTGACCTAGCTTGTCAGTTTTCTTATCCTTCTTTTGATTGTAGCTCACCCAAAAACTACCCTCAACATTCCAGCACTGACTAGAAAGAACATTAAAAGTGAGTTGATGTAAGCTTGGTAAATAAATGTGCTATCCCTCTCCTAATATCATGGTTCAATAAAAAGAAAAGGTGTCTTCTCTGTCCCTCTCTTGTACTGGCTCACAAAAACTGAGAGCTACTCAATTAAAAGGCTGGCTGTATATAGACTAAATCTCTGAATCTGTTTCAGTAAAGGCATCATTTGTCTAAAATTGGAATAGGGCATGGAATATGTTATCTTCACTTTCTTATTTTGATACTTTGATTCAAGTATTGTAATTATATGATGAGTAGTATATCGGTATTTACAGGGAGGTGTTGAAATGCTTTTGAAAGTACAAAATCTTAATCAAGTAGGTTTTGTGGATGTATATAAGTGTGCTCTTAGTCCAAAATCTTGGCAAGAAAAATTCATAACTGATTTTAAAAGTTATGAATAGGTATAATGATCAGATTGGCCAACATGCCATTTTTCATGATCCCGTGTAAATGTATGATTGATTTCCTAAAACACAGGGCTGCACTTTTTAGAGAGAGTTCATAAAAGTTATTTTGCTTTTGTTATGAATCCAATTTATTAACTGATCAAAATGAAAAAAAGTGTAAGTAGCTTGTGGAAAAAAAAAGTGGGTCTCAGTAAGTTAATATTACTTCAATTCTTTTGAAAGTTATTTATCTTTTGAGTGGACAGAGTCAACTTCTTAGTGTACAAGCCACAGACCTAATATTCCAGTTTGAAATAATTGCAAGTTTTCTCCCCTGAATTCATTCTTCCCTCTTTATAGGTGCAGAATAGAGAACTTCATCTGAAGAATAGTTATCTCTTTTACCTGCTGATTAACCAAATTTACATTTTCTTACTATCAGTTTTGTTTTAGTCTAGGGTCTAATAAAGTGTATAAGAATTTATTGGACTGACTGAGCTGTTGTTTGGGAGGTAAATTCTATGGTTTAAGGAAGATATTCATATATCATAATTTCCTGTGGAAATGCCCTGTGAAATATTTAACATCAAGTTGCTAGCATACCTTTTTAGAACAGTTAATAACCTACTCTAAAGAAAAAGAAATGGCCTTCCTTTTCATTTTATTCTAGTTGTGTGTGACATTAAAATATGACACATATTTGAAAAAAGACATTATGTGAAATTAAATGTTAGACCTGTAATACATCATTTATTAATTGGGCAAGATAATTTCTTGAGAAACACTGCTACTATACTACAGAAAATATGATCATGTTATCGAGTTTCTCAGATGGCAAAAACTGTCTTAATTCTTTAAAGCTAAGGACATTTATTTGGAGAGTACTCCTGGGAAAATGAATTATTTTGTCAACTCATTCATTATTTGCCCTTTATTCTTAGAGCTTTAAGAAGTGAAAGGCAAGTGATAGTATATCCACCGTTTCCTGGGCATTCAGATAGGAACTTGTTCAATTAAAAATTCTTGTTAGGTCAGACATAATGGATTCTTGTTGTTACTTTAGTATTTATTCAATGAAAGGGATCAATATTTTTGGCCCCAAGGGAGCTACACTGATAAGAGACTGCAGTAAGTCTCTCTGTTCATTATAAACTTTTGCCGGCAGGTGCAGTGTCTGCTGTATGACTAATTTTTATTAGAAGATCAAGGTGGAATAAGAATTCACGTATTCTTTTTCTCCTTTTTTAACAGCACATATGCTTTGTTAGTGCATTTTACATTCTCCTCCCTGTTCTCTTGTGTTTGCTCTTTATAGAAGGGATTTTTGAAAGAGAATTAGAGAACAATAGATCTGATTTTGAGAAATTTAACTATCATGCACTTGAACTCTGTACAGAGCCCATTTGTTTTGAGTTTGAATAGATTAAATCTGATTGTGGTAATATACAGGCTGGTGGTACCAGATAGGTAGAGAAGTAATCATTCTTCATTAGCGTAGTCACCTTTGTCAAGTTTTAAATGTATCTTTGTTTAAATTTAATGAAACTGATTTGTGATTTTTCTGAAGCATGGCATTAAATAAAGCTATAATAAAATCTATTTTGCTTTGCTACTTGAAGTACTTTCCAAATATGGCCTAATGCTCTATTCAAGTAATAATGTCATTTGCAGAACAAGCTGTCAGATTTGACTAGCTCTAAATTTGGCGAGAGCCATTATTTAAAAAATTAAACCAAAATGCAAGTCCTTGCCATTCCCCAGCAAAACCTTACTCAGACCGTCACATTTAATCTAATAGATGATTTATTAACTTGCCATTTAATTCATCTGAGTAAAAGATTTAAATGAGATCATTGATTTGAGAGCTGGCAGGAACCTTTCCAAATCATTTAGTTCTGCTCCCTTGTTTTACAGATGGAGAAACTGAGACCAAGAGAAATTAAGTGGCATGCCCAAAGTTACATATCAAATTGTTGCCGGGAAAACCAGTTCCCCCAACCCAGTCTTCTTTTCAAACCATCATGTCAAAGACACTGGTTACTGTTTATAAGAAACAGTAATTGTTTATAATTTATTTATGTAAACCATTTTGTTCTCAGGCCCCAATTTACTTAGAATTTTTAGAGTACAAATAATTTAGCTTGCAAAAGCAAGCATATTTAAAGGTCAGAATATGTAAAGGTTAAATGTTAGAGACCCAGAAATGATAAGTATAGCCTATAAGCCTAAACTTAAACTTACAGGCTCCTGAGTGCATGGACCCTGTTTACCTCTATGTTTTTATAAAAGAAAATGTTTAGGGTTAAAGTACTTACAGAATGTTGTTGCATGACTGATTAAATTCCATAGAGGGTGGGAATTTGAGAGAATTTTACACATGACTGGCACCAATATTTCCCACACTGGAATCACATTATTTGTATTACTTTTCAGTTAATATTATTAATAAGAAAAAATCTGTTTATCTGAGATTAGACATTTCTGGAAGCGTTTATCTGTCTAATCATGAAAGTCCTAAGCATCTTAGGAGAGTGGCAATTATAGTAGTTTAGATTTGCTTGTAAGATAACACTGCATCAGAGGAAAGAAGTATAAAATGCAAAGGCAATTGGAGAGGTTGTCAGGAAATTAATGTTATCTGAAGCATGTTTTTATTATTGCTGCCAGTAGGCAGATGAAATGTAAGAATGGCCAAGAAAAGCAAAATGTCCTAAACACCTGCCATTTATAGCAACTAATACAGTAAGAAAGCAAGCATTTCCTTAAATATGGAGTCCAGCCCTCACTATGCCAGAAATACCTGATTTTCTTTTTATGAATTTTCTGATCAGTTCCTTCATTGACCACAGTTATGTCGAGACTTAATTTTGGGAGACTTGATGCTGGTGGGTTCCAAACTCTTTTCATATCTTGTATATAGGGAATGATAATATTTGTATGGTACATACATTTCTAGAAAACTCTGTCTCATAATAGACTGAGGAAACCTCATTGTTAAAGGAAACAACGGAAAAGCAGTAACAATTATTGAGCATCTCTCGTATGAGAGGACTGTGGGACCTTCTCCTGGAAAGTGATAAAGATAGGTATTAGTATTCTTTTTCTATAAAATTAATGAATGATCAGGAAATACAGCTAAGAAGTAGTAGAACCAGAATTCAAATCTAGGTCTTCAGAATCCAAGTCAGGACTATAAACTCAAATGCCTTTAAGAGACAAGAATGTAAAATGAAACTGAAATTTATGTGTTGTAAATCTTTGCTCTTCACTATAGTATTGTATTGAATGTCCTTCAAAGATCTGACAGAATTGAACGTTACCCAATTTTTGAAATATCTCATCTCATTTGAGGTTATGCTGTGGCATTAAGAAATATAATTACCCTAGAACTTTTGGTGGCTCAGAGTAAGTACTGTTAAGGTTTTGTTCGTATTTCAGATATTAAAATAACAGGGAAAAACTTGTGAAATGAAATCTATCTTATGTCTATAGCACTTTCACGTACACATCAGTGTGAAGTAGGTCTTTATAAGATTGATTTTTTGGCATTTAAGGAAAAAAAGTAACTTACTAAAGTCTGAAGTGGGTAAGGAAACAGAGAAGCCTACTGGTGTTCTAACTCTTTGCTGAAGGCAGCTGCGTCCCAGCGCTCACTAATTTACGGGAGAGTATTCACTGCTTTTGAGCTTCAAATTATTCAGAAGCAGCATTCAAGGCCAGCCCAGAATTAATGTGTAAGTGACCTTTCTCAGCACTGGGACAGAGGAAAACGTCACTTGTCATTGGAAGGGGTAGATTTTCAGATGTCATGAACCTCTCTCACTTCTATTTGATCTAAATGGTAGAAGGGTTTCCTTTTCATAGATGTTCATTCTCATTAGAGAATGAATGGGTGATATATAGTTCCATCTAATTCTGGATTCTTGCTATTCATTTGTATGATGTTTAATGCAAAGCAAGAGGGAAGAAAACGATGCGTTCATTTAACAAAGGACCTTTCAGTGCATATTAAATTTACCATTAGAGGTAAAAATACATTGTTTTTTAAGTGTTTGATCTTCGTGAGATCTTCACTTAACAGAATGAATTCATAGTCAGTTCCATGTAATTTGGATATTTGGGAATTATTTAGAACATCTGATTTCTCTAAGTACTGGTGTCTCATAGGACACTAAAACATTTTACTTTCTCATATAATTTGTGCTTATGGTAAAGTAGAGGTTCTACAGAGTTTCAAAAAAGATATGGTTTTATGATACTAAGTTTAAAATTTTTGTGTTCATTTTTCTGATTTTAGTGACAGACTTTTAAAATTTTAATTAAAAAAATCTATGCTCAGAAACATAAGTGTGCTCAGAAGTCATGCTTTAAAAATAAGCAAAGAAAGTGAATCTAAAAGAAGGGGGAGGTAGGGTAATATCTTACATTTTTCAAATGAAATTAAAGGTAATTTATTGGTAAGGTTAATGTTGCATTCACATGTATAAATCAAATACCTATGTGAGCCCTGCATTCTATGTAATGAGGGCTATAGAATAGATTTTCCTTTTTGAACAGCCTGTATATATTAAAAAAAAAATGCAGTAATGATTAGAAAAACCCTATTCTAACATTTCCACAGACAGCTTGGGATACACTGCTAGTGAGAATAATGCTATGGCCTCTATGGACTCCATGATGAGTTGGTAACTAAAAACCAACACTGATGCTGCTGTTTTATTGACATATGTAATATTTAGAATGAAAACTAGGTTTTGAATGACCTTAACTATCAATAGTATTGAATTTATTTTGATATTTGTGAGACAAGACTCTTCATTTAAAGTAAATTAGGGAAATTCTGTGTAACCAAATGCCCATTGAAGAGCATTCAGACTGCTGTATAAAGTATATTCTACATAGATAGTAAGTTGAAGATAAGAAAAATTTGCATGGAACTATTATGTGGTATTCTGGAGTGATATATTATACTGTGGATTCTAGTGTCAGCTGTCTAGATTTGCTTCCCTCCTCTACATGCTAACTGTGTGACTTTCAGTAAGTTTCTTACTGTCTCAAGTCTCAGTATCCTTGTCAGTATACAGGGGATAATGAGGAAACCTACTTTTTAGGGGTGGGAGTGGAATGAGATGGTGAATGTAAATGCTTAGTACAATTTCTGGCATAAATGTTACCTCACTTATTATTTTTGTTGTTGATGTTGTTTTTAACAGAGAGTAAGGACACATGTTGACTCACTCAGGACCAGATTTTAGTTTCCTGTGTTGAATTTATTTGATTTGGAAAGGAACATAAATATTTAAGTAAGACCACTCTCATTAATCCAACACTCCCTTTTCCTAACTATGATATTTGAAGGAAATTGTGCAATATATTGCCTCTCTGCAGTTGACAGAGGCAAGGCACTGCTAAGATGCCCTGCCCTGGGTATGGAGAAAGCTGGCCTCATTACTTTGAGCCCACGTGAGTGGCACAGTTGCCACTCTTGCCCAACCACCCAATCATTTCTGCAGAATTGTGCAGAGGTCCTGTACTTGCTGAAAAATATGCTTGTATGGAAAGGCCTTGTGGCATATTTTGTGGCATTGAATTACTACCAGCTGTTTCTTAGTCAATGTGAAAAGACAAAGAAAAAAAGAAGTGGTATTAGAAAATGGAAGTGTAGTTTTATAAAAGCTGTGGTAAAATTTTTGTTTATGACTCATTCCCCTCCCTCTACCATGTGGCACATGAGAGGAGAATGGCTTCCACACTCATTATTTCAAATTTACCAATTCACAGCTGCATATAATAAAAATATTTAGAGCTTCTAAAGAATGCTTTCTCTGTTAACTAATGTCTGTCTCCCCAAATGCAGTTTGTGGTACAAATCCTAATGGTTCTTTGTTATTTACCTATTTTAATAGGTATTTTAAAAATATTTCTTCCCACAAGGATATCTGATCCTAGGCATAAAGAATGCCATTTTAAGAGAAATTGACATAATAAATATTAGTTGTTTGGGGCTTCCCTGGTGGCGTAGTGGTTGAGAGTCCACCTGCCGATGCAGGGGACAAAGGTTCGTGCCCCGGTCCGGGAAGATCCCACATGCTGCGGAGCGGCTAGGCCCGTGAGCCATGGCCGCTGAGCCTGCGCGTCCGGAGCCTGTGCTCCGCAACGGGAGGGGCCACAACAGTGAGAGGCCCGTGTACCACAAAAAAAAAAAAAAAAACAAAAAAAAAAACAAGTATTAGTTGTTTGAAAAATTGTGAAAACTCAGACTTTTTCAAAATAAGCTATTGTCTTCAGCAGTCTTGGTTATAATAAAGGTTGCTAAAATAATCTTCATCTTTTTAGGAAAAGGAGAATCTACATGCAACATAATAAATGAGCAAATAATTAAGAAACTTTATAGTGCACGTGTAGCAATATTAGAGGAATAAGTTGCTATAATTTGAAAAGCTTTGGCAGGAAAAAGTTCACTAAAGTGTGGAAGTCTAAGAAATATTTGATGACAGAGTTCTGGCAGGAGTGGGTTTTTCCTGTCTTCCAACATGAAGAGTCTCTAACAGTTTAATGAGCAAGTATAAAAATGATAAATGTTAACATTATTATATAAACCATGGGAGAGACTGCTGTCTCCAGTATGAAATTGAGGATTTCTAAATCGTATCCCATTAGTGGAAGAGAAGAAGGGAAGAATATGTTACGAGCTTTCAACTACATTGGCCCCATGTTGCAGACATCTAATTCCTCACGGCACTGCCTTTCCACGAGGGCGGGACTGTTTGCGTTGTGTTTAGTAACCCATGCACCCAGCGTCTGGCCTAGAACTCCCCAGCAAATGTGTTGAATGAGTGACTATATTTATCAGAATGACTGATTTAAAAACTAACTTGTTTAGGGTTCATAATCTGTCTTCTCTGTATGTTTCTTTGGTTATCAGAGGTAGAGTGCTGGTCAGGAAAGAACACAAGATGGACACTTAGAAATCTGTTCCTGGCTTTGCCCCTAACTAGTTTTGTGACCTTGATGAAGTCACTTTCTTTTTCTGGGCTTCACTCTCCTTTCTGGAAAACAGTGGTCTAGAATTGCACTGAGGACACTTTTAGCCTTCAGAATTTATTCCTTTATTTATTTTTTTCTCTAGCTTTATTAAGATGTAATTGACATAAAACATTATGTAATTTTAAAGTGTACAACATGTTGATTTGATACATTTATATATTGCAAAATGATTACCACCACCCAAGGGAGGTTTTTAAGTGAGGGAGTAGTAGGATCCAATTTATGGTTTAGGACTACATGTTTGACTGTATTCAACCCCAACCTAGTCCTTAGCCTTCAGACTTTAAGAGAGGATAGAGTTGGAACTTCCCTTGTGGCGCAGTGGTTAAGAATCTGCCTGCCAGTGCAGGGGACATGGGTTCGAGCCCTGGTCCGGGATGATCCCACATGCCGAAGAGCAACTAAGCGCATGCGCCACAGCTACTGAGCCCGTGTGCCACAACTACCGACGTCCGTGCACCTAGAGCCCGTGCTCCACAACAAGAGAAGCCACTGCAATGAGAAGCCCGCGCACCACAACGAAGAGTAGCCCCTGTTAGCTGCAACTGGAGAAAGCCCATGCGCAGCAACAAAGACCTAATGCAGCCAAAAATAAATAAATAAATATATTAAAAAAAAAAATAGAAGAGGATAGGGTTAACCTGCTGTATTGTCCCAGACACTACGTACTGTCCATACTGCTGGGACAAAATAATTATTCCTTGCTGTCGGTGTTGCCCCCTGTACTACTTAAACCTGCACTTCACTCCCTTGCGTTATCAGGTAAGTATCTCCTCCATTACACTACAAGTTTATCTGAGGGTAGGAATCTTGCCTTTATCAACTTTGAATGGTGGGTGCCTGTGCTGTTTTATACCTGACAAAATGTTTTCTTCACTAACAACAAAAAAGTACCTTTTAGTAATAACTAAGTTTTTCCAGGAGCATCTGACCAGTGTAGCAGCTAAAGGGTATGTGTTTCTAATTTATCAGGATGTGTATACATGAGTTCATGTTGATAAGTGGTCTATTCTCCTCTCAATGTGTTATCAGAAAGGAAGCACTAGGCCTCTGGTTCTTCTTTTTGCTCCAGGCGTCACAGAATGTCCTACAGGGTCTACCCAGTCTACAAAGTTTGTCTCTCAGCGTTCTTTACAAATTTTAATCAGATCCCTGTAGAGGAGCATGCAGGCTTTAGTTTACCAGAGCTTCACTACTTCCCTTTGCTTCTACCCAGCCCACTTGACTGATGTACATAACCTGCCTGGTTCCTGCAGGCCCTTGTGTTTGAACCCTGTCTAGACAGATGGGGTGGGCATTCAGTTACTTACATATATAAAATAAAAGCAATGTCTGTTGGCCTCAGGGGAGACCCTGTTGAATCTATTTATTCTCTTAAAAACAGAAGTAGAAAACTAAATAAGGATTAAAGTAGTAGAGATTTGTGACTCTACTTTTTTTTTTTTTTTAAATATTAGGTCTGAGACTATATCACAGGCCAAAGACAGATGTTAGGGGAAAGACAATAAGCTGCCATCAGAGTTCATAATATAAGAGTGTGGGCCCAAAACAGAAAGATGGGAGTTATTCTGCCGAATGAGAAGTAGGTACCTGGGGGCAAAACACTGTTAGACAAAAGAAGTTGATTATTTTATTCAGCAAACCAATCCATTTCAGTAAAGGTCATGTTGCTGGGCAGAAAGGAATATGTTATATTATTTTCAACATCTTCAAAATGTTGCTGTCCACAACAAAGAAGGCTCTTTCCTCATCTTAACTTTAAAGCTTCCCTGACTAACCCCATTAAAGGCATGTCATCCATAAATTTAGACATTTTAAGCCATTTATGGTTTCAGTCTGTACAACTTCTTGGGTTCACATGTAATGGTTGCAGTGTAGGGAATACGTATTTTTGTTTGTTATATATTTACCTCTTTCAAACTTCAAAGAACAGCACTCAGTTCTACTATATATGGCTTTAGTGAATGTCTAGGCCTACTAGTCGTGATTTTACAGATTTTGATTGTACTTTTTCTTTGCTTTTGGCTTTCTGGGCTATATAAAGTACTTCATCCTTTAGTGTAGTTGCCGCAGGTGTATTTAAAGAATTATTTTGTATTATAGATTTTGAAATTCTTGCTGTTTATTTCTAATTCCTTTTAGTCAACGTAGTTGGTAATGTATAACTGAGCTCTGAACTTCATTTAATGTTGGTTTGCCTGTTTTTCTTACTTAGACAGTCTTCCCTTTCTTTTTTTTTCATGCTGGTACGTTACTAAGAAGGCAGTTCAAATTTAGAAAAACCTGCATTTTAATTCTTTTTTTCTGAAATTTTTTAACCATCAAATCTTCAGCTTATTACTTAACTTTTAAAAATTACAGTGTAGGGGCTTCCCTGGTGGCGCAGTGGTTGAGAGTCCGCCTGTCGATGCAGGGGACACGGGTTCGTGCCCCAGTCCGGGAAGATCCCACATGCCGCGGAGCGGCTGGGCCCGTGAGCCATGGCCGCTGAGCCTGCGCGTCGGGAGCCTGTGCTCTGCAATGGGAGAGGCCGCAACAGTGAGAGGCCCACGTACCGCAAAAAAAAAAAAAAAAAAAAAAAAAATTAGAGTGTACTCATCTGTAAAATTGGGATAATATACATAATAGATACTGTTATTTACATAATAAATATACCCAATATGCCTGCTATACATAATAGATACTGTAGTGAGAATCAAATGATAACTGATTTGTGAAAGAAACTGGAAACTTTGAAGCACTAAATAAGTTAAAATTTTTATTTCTTTCTTATTGTAGCTATTAGAAAAGAAATTCCCCAGGTGTTATTTATTTATTTTGAAAAATAATGTCTGGACATTCAGCAACTATTTTTTGAGGGTTTCTGGCTCCCTGTGGGCAGGGTTTATAACACATGCGTTATATTTCCTCAAACTTTACAAGAGCCAGTGACCTGATTTCAGTTTCTGACTTTGCCATAGAATGGATGTGTAATTTTGGGAAAATAAGTCATTTAACTTCTTGAGTCTCAAGTTCTACATTTTGCGGATGATAATATAGGCCTGACCAAGTTATATGAGCTAGAGTGATGCATGTGAATCTTAGAATAGCACATGGATTAAAGTACTCCAGAAAGGGGTTGATATTGCTTTCTCTTGATGAATATAGGTAACGTATAAAGTACCTAGCATATGGCAGGATCCAGGTAGACACACATCAATATTAATTGTTTCCCCTTCTTGTTAAGTTATGGCATTTTTTTTTTAACTATAAATACCATTTTTGGGGGTCAAAATTACAGTTACTTAGATAAGAGTCAACGTCTTAGCATAGACTTTGACTAGAATCCAGAATCTGAAATCACAGGGATAGAGTGGAAAGAATGTTTGAATAGAGGGTCTCAAGATCTTAATTCCAGTCCCAGAGCCACACCTTACCAGCTGTGTTGTTCAGAACAATTTACTTAACCTTCCTGAAATCCACCTCTCATTTATAAAAATAGGATAATAATATTTATCCTATGTACCAGCAAAGACTGTTGTGAGGATCAAATAAATGAATACATTTCAAAATATATCATAAGCTCCGTTGCACTACAAAAGTAACTGAGGCTCTTGTTCCTATTAGGCAAAGAATGCAAGTATTAGGAGGGGACACTTCAGGAGAAGATAGATAGACCCTCAGACCTGAGGAAGAAGCAGTAATGGCCTAATCCCGTGAGGGAAGCCAGCTAAGAATTTATACCTGCTGAGTAAATTCTCAGTTGTAAGGTTTTGTGACTCTTACCTTAAATTGTTGAGCAGTCAACAATTTCCAAGGGGCTGGTCGGGAAATTAAAGGAACGGATTAAAGTAAAATTGGGTAATATTTCGCCTGAACCTTTATACTTGAAAGTTTTCAACTGCGACACAGCTGATCCTTTCATTTTTTAAACTGTTGTATCTGAGTTTGGCTGCCTGTAGTTATGGAATGAATCATGTTTACATTCTGAAATGATGGTCTCTTTCATCTGCCTTTTCTCTTGCCCCACAACATGCAGCTAACATCTAAAAGTACTTTTTTCTGAAGGGAATTTTCTCCTCAGATCAAAACTCTGGAGTTCTGAGCGACGATAATTAATGAGCTAGTAACAAATTGAATTTTAGCTTTTCTAGGACTATTGAAATATTTCTTATAGTATTTCTGGTAGTCTTCGGAAGTGAAAATAAGAAATGTGACATCAAATTGCAAAAAGTCTTAGGAAACATTGCAGTGGTGTTTCGAAGGGAAAAAAGAAACACTTCATGGGTAAGAAATGGTTTTGGAGTCCATATACAAAAGGAACAGATATGAGCATGTACAGTATCAAAGTCTGATTTATATCACGGGTTTTGGTATGTTTCGCATACAGACATGCCAACTCTTAATTCACATTGAACAAAACTCCTTTAATAATAAAGTCTTATGTGGCCACTATTTAGAGCATTAAGTGTGTTGCTGTTCCGTGTCTGTTCATGATGATAAAAGAAAAATATTTCAGACTCCAGCAGATTGTGTCTGTCTAGACTGGTTTCAAAAAAGATATTGCATTATTTGATAATAGATGTTGTAATATCTCAGCTTAGAGGCAGCTCCTTTTAAAATATAGGTCTATTTGGACTGAGTCTTGAAGCCAAAAAGGTATCACTTCTGCTGCATCAAAAACTAGGTGTTTATTGACATTTCTGAGAGGTGTTTTGTTTTGTGTTTATCAGGTGAAAATATTTGTTTCCCTGAACTTGTTTCGTGTCAGCCAGCCGACTATCTTCCCTTTCACCTGTTCAGAGTACATTTACTGAACACCTTATACAAATGATGTAATAGGAGAGATTGTTGAGAGTGTGATCAAGGAAAGCATCTTTAAATAGATGACATTTAAGTTCAGGCCTAAAACGTTAGAGCTGGTCCTTCATCTCTATAAGGCTGGACTTAATGATATCAAAGGTCACATCTGTGATTGTGTGTGTGTGTAATAGAATAATCTCCTGTGACTGGCTTTACCATGTCTCTTCATGGCTTTATATTCCAGTTTGAGAACTTAACAGGTTTCTACTGCTGGGTTTTGTGTGTGTGTGTTTCCCTTTACATCTATTTATTTTAGCCCATCTCCCCTCCCCCACAGCTGTCCTTGCCTTGTGACAGAAACACTTGGCTTTAGGAGAGTAATGTCAAATGTGTTGTTCTTATATTGGTTCTGTTAATAAATGTGTGATTATGGCTAAGTCACTTAACCTCTTTGGGACAAAGTTTCCTCATCTGGAAAATGAGGATAATTATGTATTGTAACTACTTCAGAGTGTTAGAAGGTTATTAATATTTCAGTATTAAATGTGCATGTGAAGGGCTCTGACAAGTACAAAATAGGTGGGGAATATAATGTGTTTTGGTACCTTCGCCCCCGGAGAGGCTGACATTGTAAAAGAAGATTTAACCCGTTTGATTTATTGCTCTCTAAAATACATTTAAAGTACTTTTTAAGAAAAAGGATAAATTAATGGAAGTAAAGTAGGTTTCTGTATAAGGTGCTCTTTGTATGTTGCCCTTAAATATACCATGTCACTTTGGGAGACATTAATAGGGATTACATATTGGATGATGTTAAATTAAAATCCCCTCTCCAAAGTATAGCTTCTGATAATCAAATTATTTTTCCTGAGAAGATTATTTCACAGTAGATAGGCTTTCTAAATTACAGAGTTGTTTTTGTTTAATGATTAAAAAGTTATCATATACTTTTTTTAAAAGGAAATAGACAAACACAGAGGTCCATGAAAAGATATATATTTTGATAGCAAGATATCAGAATCAATTTATTTGTCTAACTAAAAGAGTTTCATTAAATATGTTGTGAGAGATCCACTTAGTGGAATCTTAGTGGAATGCTTTGCAACAATTCAAACTGTTGATGCAAAATTTACGCCTATTGACCCAGAAAATAGCTGTAATATTTTATTGAATAAGAAAGACGTAGAAGCAACCTAAGTGTCGAATGACAGGTGAGTGGATAAAGAAGATGTGGTACATATATACTATGGAATATTACTCAGCTATTAAAAAGAATGCAGTAATGCCATATGCAGCAACATGGATGGACTTAGAGATTGTTATACTAAGTGAAGTAAGCCAAAGACAAATATCACATGATATTGTTTATATGTGGACTCTAAAAAAATGATACAAATGAACTTATTTACAAAACAAAAATGGACTCACAGATTTAGAAAACAAATTTCTGATTACCAAAGGAAAAAGGTGGGGAGGAAGAAATTAGGAGTTTGGGATTAAAATATAAAAACTACTATATATAAAACAGATAACCGGGCTTCCCTGGTGGCGCAGTGGTTGAGAGTCTGCCTGACGATTCAGGGGACACGGGTTCGTTCCCCGGTCTGGGAAGATCCCACATGCCGCGGAGTGGCTGGGCCTGTGAGCCATGGCTGCTGAGCCTGCGCGTCCGGAGCCTGTGCTTCGTAACGGGAGAGGCCACAGCAGTGAGAGGCCCGCGTACCGCAAAAACAAACAAACAAAGAAAACAGATAACCAACAGGGACCTACTGTATAGCATAGGGAACTATACTCAATATCTTCTATTAATCTAAAGTGGAAGAGAATGTAAAAAAAGAATACATATATTTATATATATATGTATAACTGAATCACTTTGCTGTACACCTGAAACTAACACAACATTGTAAATCAACTATATTTCAATAAAAGTTTTTTAAAAAAAATAAATAGAAAAAAAATTAAAAAAAGAAAGATGGGTCACATAATATGACCTACTTTTGAAATAAAGCATATTGATATATATGATAACAGAAAGTTTTGGAATATTGTATATCAAATACTATTTTAATTAAGGCTTCTAGTAATTTCTGATATTTTTCATTTTTATATATGCCTTTATATATGTCTAGATTTTTGAAAGTTAGCAAGTACTATTTTATTATCAGACAAAACAATAAAGCTATTTTCAGTTTTTTGAAGAAAAGTTGGGACTGTTTGAATTACTTTTCCTAAACGGGAGTGTATTCCAAAGACCAGTAAAATTACGATATTCTAAACCATATTTTTGCTATATTTATTGCTGCAATTATTTTTAATCTTTTCACATATAAACCTCCCTTTGTTATGAATCTGGCAATATTTCTCTGACCTAACCTTTCGGCACCTCAAGAATAGTATCCCTTGCACATAAAATTGTATTCTAATGAGGAGGTAAATATTTTAAGAGGACTTACATACTTGGAGGTAGTTATATTTTTTTTGCAATAAGAAATTGTTAATCCTTAAGAATACCTATAGGGACTTGATTCTTGGATGAAGCATTAAGTTACGAACAAAGTGTGGAAAAGAAGGCAGGATTTAGACTTTAGAATCTTCGGACTGAAGCACTCCTTCCCTTTGATTCCTTAGAAATGCCTTAAGGCCAAGGAAGCAAAGGCAGGAGAGAATAGGGTGAAGTAATTCTGTAGAATTTCATTTTTAGATCTGGGCATGTTGGCTGACCTTGACTGAGCATTGGTTGTTTGTCTGGTTACAGTCTTCTTGTACAGCATTCCATTTCTTTTTTTTTTTTTTTGGGCGGTACGCGGGCCTCTCACTGTTGTGGCCTCTCCCGTTGAGGAGCACAGGCTCCGGACGCGCAGGCTCAGCGGCCATGGCTCACGGGCCCAGCCGCTCCGCGGCATGTGGGATCTTCCCGGACCGGAGCAGGAACCCGTGTCCCCTGCATCGGCAGGCGGACTCTCAACCACTACGCCACCAGGGAAGCCCCTTCCATTTCTTTTAGTTGACAAAACCGTAGCATTGATTTGGGAAAAGCATTTTTAATAAGTGTTAGGTTAGAAAAGAAGGTATTTTTCAAGGTTTAGAAAATCTTTTCAGTTTGTTATTGTCAGTACCATGTTTCTAGAGTCACCAAGGTGAATGTGTCTTCCAAACTGCCCATTTTGTGTCTCTGTGCTAGTAAATTACTTGGTCCTTAGTGTCTGGGTCTTCTAACTCTGGGAACTACATCCAACCTATTTTTCATTTTACTATCTAGACTCTAGGTAGGGTGAGACAGCTGCTTTTGCTTGCCTTCCAAATATGGAGCATTACAATAGAATAAAATGTAATAAAATAAAAAATAACTTCAACCTCCTTTTATTCATTGAGATGAAGCTCGGGATAAATTTGCATATCTTGAAGTTCTAAGTAGCAGGCTTCAAGAGTAGTCTGTAAAGAATGCCATTTAGGGCTAGGGCTTCCCTGGTGGCGCAGTGGTTGAGAGTCCGCCTGCCGATGCAGGGGACGCGGGTTCGTGCCCCGGTCCGTGGAGGATCCCACATGCTGCGGAGCGGTTGGCCCGTGAGCCATGGCCCGTGAGCCTGCGTGTCCCAAAACGGGAGAGGCCCCAACAGTGAGAGGCCCGCAAGAATGCCATTTATATGCCTTCATTCTTTCTTTGAAGTACTGGCAAATGATAATCAAAATTTTCAGTTAAAGAGGATTAAAATAGGTAAGTCTCATAATTTTAAAGACTGTTTAACAGCTACTTTCACAAGATTGAAGGCAGGACTGTATAATGAGGTTTTACATCACATTTAAAATCCACATTTGGTTATTAAATTAATTGGTAATCATTTTAATATTCATATAAGATAATTCTGTGTGAGGGTTTTTTGCACCTGTTGTAGTGTAGCATAGTGGAAAGTTGGTTTTGGGAGTGAAGAAGTTAGATTCATAATGCTTTTAAATTCATAACATTTTATGAGTTTTTTTGAGTAATTTTCTGGATGATTTGTGGTTTCATTAAAGAGATCCCCACACCTTTTGTATTTAACATAATAGATCCTTTTTTAATTCCTATATTTATACATCTTTTTATCTTATCTCACACTGCCTAGAACTGTTTATTGAGGGTGAATATTGGTAATAGATTTTATATAAATAGCATTGATAAAAGTAAAATCTGAAATTCCACAGTAATTGATTGATCTTTAGACTCACAATTTAAATTTAATGAGTAGTTGGAACCTGTTGCCCTGAGTTTGACAACCAGTAGTTATTTCATTTATTCACAATTACCTGACAGACCCAAAGTTTTTGTTATCCATTGAAAGCCTTAAAATGTGAAGGACTTCCTCTTAATATGAAACATAAATTTTCATTATGGAGATCAAGTCTGTTTTGTTTAATCACGGTCCAGCTACTTTTCATAGTGGAGATCAAGACTTTCTGTTGTTGTTGTTTAATCATGGTCCAGCTACTTTAAAAAATGTACACTGTTCTTTCTTTGTAATATGTTCTCATGCCAAAGAGAATCATAATAGAAGGTTGCATTTAGCTATGTAACCAGTCACACTTTGTAAAGGTCTTCAATAAGCCCAACAATAATTCTATCACTTACTGCCTAATGTAAGTTGGAAAAATAAAAATATTCCTCTGTTTCCTTTGTGTTTCTGTTTTCTTTGCAATTGACAGATGTATAACTTGGCTATATCGGAGTTGATCCACCTTCCTACTTTTAATAACTGTAGCTACCACTGGCTTGATGGCTAAAATTTAGCTTCCCCAGAAATTGCCCATTAACAACTGAGATTTTTTTCAGGAATCCCTTTTCAGTGGTGCTCATGAACAGGACCTTCAGGTTCTTCAATTCCAGCTTTTTCTTTTTTACTCTTTCTTTTTCTTTCTCTCTCTTTTTTTCCTTTTGCAGCAGCTGCCTCAGGTGCTGATGACCTCAGTGAGACCTGCCCTTGTCTATTCCTTCAGCTCTGCATATCATATATTGTTACCTCATGCCTGGGAAATCAGAGACACTACTCTCCCTATTTGCAACTAACTTTCAGAAATGGGACAGACTCTTCAATCAGTTCTCCAAAGTACATAGAGATCAGACTCCAATGGTTCAGACTTTACTGGTAAAGTTCAAGGATAACGAAAGAAAAATAACACATGGTAATTTACAAATGTTATTAAAGAAATCTCATATCTCAAAGGCTGAGGTTTATCCTCTGCATCTTCTAGCTTCTAACCTGCTTCAGGACCCTGGGCAGCTTACACTATCAAGTGGAGTACTTTGAGTACCTACCTCACTGCCTCTACATTCTAGTGCAAATTTGAGAGGGCCATGCCCAGAGTCCTTAATCTCCCTTGATGTTAAAATGATTCATAGTGCTAAGGTCCATACCGCAGAGCATCCCCCTCCATTTACTCTTACAATTATGTAACTATACCTGCTGCATCCACAATTACAAGTTTGTGGTCCTGTTCCCAGTATGTAATTGAACCCAGTACATTCTGGATTGTTTATCCTTGATAACATATCCTGCCCATTTCAGTGTCTTTCCATGCCTCTTAATTGATGTGAAGTGACACTTAACGGTCTGTAACTCCAGATCTCCTGCAAACAACTACTCAAACAAGCAATAATTTTCAGTCATAGAGCTTTCTTCAGAAGTAACAAAACACCATGACACTGTTACACATTTATAGAGTATTAACTCATTTAAAAGGGATAACCAGTTTTCTTAACCAGAGTCCACTGACTCCCCTTCTAAAATATCTGTCTCAGGTGATTCTACTGCTTTTAGGTCTCCCATGAGAAAGAATGGGCAGTTGTTTGCTTTATATTAACCTAATAGGGCCATATTGTGCACCCATACATACAGAAAAAGTGTATGACAAATATAAATAAAAGCTCAGTGCCTACTCTTTACCAAGGCATCTCACCTCATGTCATTTATAAGCTGCATATGAATGATGAATCCAGAGATATACCTTTCCTCTTTCTAAGAGTATGCAGCATTTTTATTTATTAATCAGTATTTTTGGCTACCAAAGAAATTGGAGTTTCTTATTTATAAAAATATTTTTGTTGAATCAATATGGAAATTTTAGAAGTCCATAACTAATTGCTCTTAAATAACTTTGTCTAACTGTGAAAATAATTGGAGGGGCATATCCAAAATGTTAGCACTGAGGTATTTTTTTATCATATTGTACAATGGAAGAATTCTCATTGAAAGAATGTGCGTTTTCCTTAAAATACCTAAACAAATACTGAAATTGCATCACATTGGGGTGAGTGGGAAATCAAACTGGAAAATATATCAGCATATGTGGGTTGACAAAGATACTGTTCGTGCTTCCTTTCCCTTCTTTCTTCCCTCCCTTCCCCTATCGCTTCCTCCTTTCTCCTTCAAGTTATCCTTCTTAGTCCTCTTTATTTTTTGGTGTTATTTTAACAACCACTTTGTTTAATCTTTCCATGATACCTTAATGATCTTAGGGTTCAAAAATATGTATTTATGAGATGGTTGGCTACAGGTAGATGGGCATGTTTTCTGGCAGTGAAAGAGAAACAACTTAATCTGTAGAGAAAGAAAGAAATATGACCCCGGCTTTATTTAGTATAATGCTTCAGCCAGCCAGAATACCGCACATTAAAAGACCACATCTCTAGATGCTAATTACTACAGAAGGGTTTACCACCTGCACTGATTAAATCAACCTTAAAAAAAATTATGCGTTTATCTTACTAAGTAACAATACAGAATATTATCAACAAATGGAAGAGAAGATATATATATATAGTTTTAGTTCTCATCCCTGGGATACTGCTGAGTTTTAAGTTATATATAAAATGAGGGGTATATTTCTTATAATTTTTGTTGGTGGCTAGAAATAGTTAAGTAATTTTCCTGGTGTTAAACTTGACAAAATGTATTTTCTAAAATGTAAAATATTTATCAGTACTTTTTTTCAGTTTCCCTGACCGTGCACGTAGGTTGCCGAAGAATCCACTGATTCGATCCTCATGTTGTCCCCTCATGGAGCAGATTGTCCCACGGTCACACTTTGCAAATCCCAGCGTCAGTGTCTTGCTCAGTGCTCTTCTGTGGCACCTTGTGAACTGTGCTCCAGGGCCGGTGAAGCAGGACAGTCACTCGTTGTTGTAAACAAACGAAAATGTGTTCTCTAACCTCACTTTTAACCTATTCTTGCTTTAGTTAGAGGTTTAAAGTGATCCAGTTTGGAGACTGGCATTATACTAGAAATTGTTATAGGTTTTGTGAAATGCTTCGTCCTTTTGGTGCTCTCCCTACATTCCAAAGAACTTGAATTCATTAATATAGTACCATTAAGAACAGAGAGGGGGCTATTCCCTGTTAGGAAATTAAAAACAATCATTTCCTTATACTTGACAGCTTTGACTTGGGCTTCTGCTTTACCTTTCCTTATCTTTTTTCTTTTTTTCTTCCAACTCATATGTAGGAGAACTAGAGAAAAGTGTTTAATTCCCTCAGAATCCTTTAAAAAATGAAACAAGATCTTAAATATATTAAAATACTTTGATTTATTCTGCTGTAAAATTAATCCTCTTTGTGGTCAACTATTTCACAGCATGTGATATATATATATATATATATATATATATATGGGGTTATATAGTATGTTTTTAAAACTACAATTATTTTAAACTTGATTTATCTTTTTGGCTCAAATA